>NC_092764.1:38932379-40229045 GCF_047496795.1 Chiloscyllium punctatum
TCAATCATTATTTATTAGTGATCCTTGAAAGATGTGGAGACAGCAAGACTAGATCGTCACTGATGGCTTTCTTGAAATTGGCAATCCCACTCTCCCTTTCTGATGGCTAGCAGTCAAAAAATCAAGATTCCATTGGACAACTGTCAGATTTGTTGTAAGATGCATAGTATAACTCCTTCACGTGTTTACTCCCTGCAGAAGGCATTCACATCTGATATCTGTCAAAGTGTGAACTCCAGCATTTAGCAGAGCAGGCTAGAGCTGCAAATAAATCTGTCTGATTATTCTGAAGGATGTAAACTAAACTTGGTGTGATTGCTTGAAATATAGGCACATGTAGAAAGCTGGATTCAATAGAAGTGTCTTTAATGAAGTCAAGGAGAGATTTTCAACTTATGCTCAAAAGAGGTGTATTGTGGTTAGGGTATCTGTGTCACCCACCCAGTTACATCAGTTGGAGACAGGATTATATGGGAAAGCTGTCCAACTACCTCTTATCAATTCCTAGTGGTCAACACCTCCGATATAGGAGATCCTGTGCTCATTGTGGAATTGAGCTAAATCTGATTCTTGATTGGATGCCAAAGAAAATCAACTGGGAAAATGCTAATGATTCACTAATGGTTCCCTGCAACTTGTAATGGAGGAAGCGAGCAAGAGGAATTGTATTCTTTTTTTGACAAATTGAACAAACTGCTCCATCATGTTGACACAGTGGCTTGGGTAATCTAGAATTTTAGCCAATTTAACCTGAATCTACTGCAGATACAAATTCAATAGCCTGGCCAGTGTAACCAAAGTAAGATGTTACTCCATGACTCTAGTTAAACCTTTTCAACACACACACAGATGTTCTGGATCTTCAGCATGCCACACAATAACATACAGTACCCTAATTTCTCTTGTAGGAAATAATTGTACATAATTCTTGGCAGAGCACAGGCTAAAAGAAATTCTCCTGTTTCAAAAACTGCCATCTACTGAAAAGTTGCGGTTGATAGACACTAGATGCTCCCTCAGAAGAGTAATACAAGAGGTTAATTATGGCAGGATGGACAAGTTAAACAGAATATTCAGCTGTACATATCTCATATCTGGTAACTATTCTAATTCATTCTAATTGTACTACATTCTTGTGTGCCATTAAACAACCATTGTTCTGCAAGAATATCCATTCTCTTCAGACCCTGAAAAGACCCAAAGCAAATTGCAGTAGAGGAGGAAGAAACTGCAATGGAACATTCATTGACAACTCATTCTTAGATTAATAGGACCACATCAGGAATTGATGCCCTGTGACCAGTGCATCTGAGGAATCAATGCTGAACCATGCACTGAACACAAGTTACACCTGAGTTTTCCTCTCTTCCTGCCCTTATCAGATGGTTTGATGTTTAGATCTGATGTTTAGAGCAGCAGATGCTGGTGTGCAGTGCTAAGCCATGCAGTAGAAAATTCAGGAAAACGTGTCAAGAGTGCTGTGCAACTTGGTGAATAGTTTGGTAGGATTTCTCAAGGTTGCACATGCTGAGACCATGTGACTGTGCAGTCTAGCCATTCTACCTATTTACTAAGCTTGAAGATTATTCAAAAATTGGCCATCTTCACTGAGCCAAATCCAGTTCTCATCGGAGGTGTTCACACATACTTGCTGAGGTCCCAATGCTGTTTTAGGAACCACATGAAACTGTGGGTTCTTCTGATGACTTATGTCAGTTGCAGAATTTCCAGTTCACAGGCTCGAGCTGCCTCCTCTCCATCATGGATAGGCAATCCCTTTACACGTCCATCCCTCTACCAGAATGGTCTCAGGGCTCTCTGCTTTTTATGGATTGTTCCCATCCACCACCCACCTCCATCTGGCTGAGCTCATTCTTCTTTATCTCCTCCCATTTTCTTTAAGTGAAAGGAGTGGCCATGGGTACCCACATGGGCCCCAGTTATACTTGTCTCTTTGTGGGGTATATAGAACATTCCTTGTTCCTGTCCTACTCTGGCCCCCATCCACAACTCTTACTCCAACATCAGTGCTGCTTCCCTCTCTTGTCTGGAATTGGAAAGGGTTATCTATATAGCTTTCAATTTTCACCCTGCTGTCACCTCGACCATGGTCCATCTCTGACTCTTCCCTTCCCTTCTGCGATATCTCTGTTTCCATTTTTGGGGATAGGCTGACCATCGATATCCATTACAAACCAACCAACCCCCACAGTTGCCTTGACTATACATCCTCATGCTCTGCTTCCATTCTACTGTATTCCATTCTCTCACTTTCTTCATCTCTGTCACATCTATTCCAATGATGCCAACTTCAACAAGGGGTCTCTGAAATACCCACATTGTCTTCAACTTAGGATTCCCCACCACCATGGTTGATAGGGCCCTACGTCTTATCTGACCCATTTCCCACACTTCAGCTCTCTCCCTTTCCTCCCAAACAGAGGTAGGGTCCCCCTTGTCCTCACCTACCATCCCATCAGCATCCACATCCAAAAGATCATTGACCGCCATTTTTGCCATCTCTAGCAGGACACCACAACCTGGCACATATTCCCCTCCCCTCCATTGTCAGCTTTCTGCAGGGACCATTCCCTCCAGGACACCTTGATCCACTCCTCTTCTCCTCTCAACACCTACCCCCAACTCCATGGCACTTCCCCATGCAACCACTGAAGGTGTTACCCCTTACCATTTACTTCCTCCATCCTTAGTATCCAAAGCCGGTGAAGTAGTGATTTACCTGCACTTCAGTTAATCTTACTGTATCTGCTGCTTACAATGTGAGTTCCTCAACACTGGGGAGACAAAATGCAGACTGAGTGACCGCTTTGCAGAACACCAAGTTTTGCTCAGAAACCATGAGCTTTCTGTTGCCTGTTAATTTAAACACACCATAGAGTCAGAGAGATGTACAGCACAGAAACAGACCCTTCCATGCCGTCCATGCCGACCAGATATCCCAACCCAATCTAGTACCACCTGCCAGCGCTCGGCACATATCCCTCCAAACCCTTCCTATTCATATACCCATCCAAATGCCTCTTAAATGTTGCAATTGTACCAGCCTCCACCACATCCTCTGGCAGCTCATTCCAGACACGTATCACCCTCTACATGAAAATGTTGCCCCTTAGGTCTCTTTTATATCTTTCCCCTCTCACCCTAAACCTATGTCCTCTAGTTCTGGACTCCCCGACCCCAGGGAAAAGACTTTGTCTATTTACCCTATCCATGCCCCTCATAATTTTGTAAACCTCTATAAGATCACCCCTCAGCCTCCGACGCTCCAGGGAAAACAGCCCTAGCCTGTTCAGCCTCTTCCTGTATCTCAGATCCTCCAATCCTGGCAACATCCTTGTAAATCTTTTCTGAACCCTTTCAAGTTTCACAACATCTGTCCGATAGGAAGAAGACCAGAATTGCACACAATATTCCAACAGTAGCCTAATCAATGTCCTGTACAGCCGCAACATGACCTCCCAACTCCTGTACTCAATACTCTGACCAATAAAGGAAAGCATACCAAACGCCTTCTTCACTATCCTATCTACCTGCGACTCCACTTTCAAGGAGCTATGAACCTGCAGTCCAAGGTCTCTTTGTTCAGCAACACTCCCTAGGACCTTGCCATTAAGTACATAAGTCCTGCTAAGATTTGCTTTCCCAAAATGCAGCACCTTGCATTTATCTGAATTAAACTCCATCTGCCACTTCTCAGCCCATTGGCCCATCTGGTCAAGATCCTGTTGTAATCTGAGGTAACCCTCTTCGCTGTCCACTACACCTCCAATTTTGATTTCATCTGCAAACTTACTAACTGTATCTCTTATGTTTGCATCCAAATCATTTATGTAAATGACAAAATGTAGATGGCCCAGCACCGATCCTTGTGGCACTCCACTGGTCACAGGTCTCCAGTCTGAAAAACAACCCTCCACCACCACCCTCTGTCTTCTACCTTTGAGCCAGTTCTGTATCCAAATGGCTAGTTCTCCCTGTATTCTATGAGCTCTAACCTTGCTAATCAGTCTCCCATGGTTCCCTGGCCAACATCTCGGGTCTGCTGCAGTGCTCCAGTGAAGCTCAGTGAAAGCTCGAAGAACAACAGCTCATTTTCAACGTGGGCCCCTGAAGCCTTCAGGACTGGACATTGAGTTCAACAATTTTAGGGCCTGAGTACCTTCTCCAATGTTCTTCCCCCAACTCTCACACATCAGGCCTTATCATCACATGTGCTGCCGCCACAACCAACCCATTGTGAACTGCCAGTGGTCCCTATTAGCAGCCAATCACTTTCCCAGTCGGACATTTACCCATTCCTTTGCCTGGCCAAATGTTTTCTCTTTCTCTGGGTTCTATCTCCACCTAGCGTTTACCCCTTCCCCCAATATCCCCCGACCATCACCCCACCTTAAGCAAATATACTGATCTTTTCCTAGCTACAATCGGTTCTGAAGAAGGGTCACTGGACTCTAAATATTAGCTCCGCTTTCTCTCCACAGATGCAGGCAGACCTGCTGAGTTCTCCCAGTTTTGATTTTGTTTGAAACTGTGGGCTCTGTTGTTCTGGGTCTTCAGCAGTCTAACCGATGGACCACTGAAGGCATCAAAACTAATCCATTATAAGTTAATTTCCCTGCAGTAAAAAGCAGCAGAAGCATCATTTTAGGTACACAATAAGACTGTAATACTTCTTGAAGCAATCCTCGACTCATCATATAACTTTCCAATCCAAAACTCCATGTCATTAAATCCCTACCATGCAGATAGAGGCCAATTTAACCCTATTGGGTCTGCAGTTCTTCTTTGAAGAGCATCCCATCCAGACCCATCATATCCCTATAACCCTTGCATGGAGTTTTATCCCACAGCTGACTTATCTAACCTGCACATTCTAGACACTATCGGGCAATTTATTAAGTCCATTCCAACTACCTGCACATCTTTGGACTGTGGGAGAAAACAGGAGCAGCTGGTGGAAACCGGTACTGTCAAGGGGGGAGCATGCAAACTCCGCACAGTCACTCAAGGCTGGAATCAAACTCGGGTTCTTGGCACTGTGAGACTGCAGTGCTAACCACTGTGTTACCCATGTCCCTTATTGCTGTCCCATGATATACCAGCAAGCCAGCAAACTGCACCCAACTGACAATCAGAAGACCAGAGCTGCTAAACTGCATTGAGATATGCAACAGCTCCCCAGTTCATCGGTTTCATGAGAGTGAACGCTTTGATTCAATTTCAGTTGAGTCCGACACTATCTTTGTGATTATGCCATCCACGGTGCATTGTGAACCATGCCTACTTGAATTTTTTCTCATACATCATTGGTAGAGTTGCCTCACACTTTAAAGAACAAGTTAGTCTAAAATATGGTCACATTGTAAATTGTTCTGGCTTTCCATACTTTGGACCGATTGTTATATCTTCAGGGTTCTGATTTGATACATTTTCCTAATTTTTCAATAAAGCATTAAATATTTTGGTTTAACCTACAGATAGAGCTTTATCTTCAAAACACAGGCAGTATCAATACAATTCCCAAAACATATCAGGCAAGTATACAGTAGTCAGAATGAGACTGATCTTCCTAATTCTGTAGACAATGTGATTAAGAGGGAAATTAAACACAGGACCTTGTCAATAGATCACAAAAGGATTGATTTCCTATCTCTAAAAGACAATAGACAAGTCAGGCAACTTAATTCTGCATGTTATCTTGGCCACCAAAAAAGGGGGGGTTTAACTGTCGCATAATTTCTTCCTCAGCTTCCTGCAGTGATGATACAATTCCACGCCAGGTTGAATTCATGGTGCATCAAGATATCTATTGTATACTGTTGTACTGGCTTCCATTCTTTCAACAGATTTTCTTTAATTCTTCTGAGTCTTCCACACACAGCCTTTTCTAATCAAGTACATTGAGCACCAATGATACATAAACTCATATGTTCAAATATAGAACAATTGAAACTCAACTAAACCCCTGAAAGGTTAACAAGAAAGAGGGACATCTAATTGGTGCAAAAAATTTTCTAACTGCACAATCAGACACAAGATCCCTCTGTTGACTTTCCACCCTCCACTTTAAACTTCCTTGAATTTGTTTATGTGGTTTGGTTCTGTCTGCTGAGTCTCCAGTGGAAGAAACTATAGTGAAGATCACGGAGGTTTGCTCTTGTAAAGCACTGAGGGTAAGTGAGACTGAGAGCTATAAAGTGCAGCTGTTGCAGGGTTCAGCTAAGATGGTGAAAGTCGGAAGTTTTTGAGTGTCAAGAATGTAAAGTTTCACGGGCAATTTCCTCAGCTGGGAATTACTTTTTGCAGCGTTCTGTTTTATGAATCTGGCCTAATTGATCTGAACTTGCCTCTCACTGCTTCTGAAAGTACAAGATCATGAGAAGGAGTTATCCTCAACTCATGATGAGAGCTACTCAGAAACACATTCCAGTATTCCCTTTGGGCATATTCTGTCTGTACTATTTCCTCATGGAAGATGAGGAATTGCACAAGATACTGAGAAGAGAGGCAGGTAGCATTTCAAGAGGATGGAACCCCCATTCCACCCTGTCCCCACAATGATCGAGGGCACACTGGATGGTCATCTTCAATGCCTGTCACCAGGGGTGGCTTGGTAGCACCAGCGGATCAGTCAGTGCCAAGTCCTAAAGGAGTCTTCTGCTAGTTTTCTGGGTCTGCAGCAGATGGTGAGGGAAGCAACAAGAGAGAAAATGTAAATCACCTCATCCTCATAAATCTACCTGTCACAGATGTATCTGTCCATGACAGTACTGTTTGGAATAACTATTGTCCAGTCCTTGTGGAGATAAATTCTGGCCTTCACTTTGAGTATACCTTCTGCCATGTTGGATGGCACTGTCGCCATACTGAATTCCTTATACTTAAAACAGATCAAGACTAGATATCTATTGGGGTATTGTGGGCTATCAACATCAATAGGATTGTACAATCCAATCTGTGACTTCAAGGCCAGGCATATGCTCCACCATCAAGTAGGGGACCAACCCTGATTCAGTTAAGATTTAAAAGATCATGTGGCATTAGTACCAGGCATACCTAATTAGACATGTCATGGTTAGCTGGTGAAGCTACAACACAAGACTACTTGTGTGCCAAGCAGCATAAGCAGTGTGTGATAGACAGAACTAAGCAATGCTGTAATCAATAGATGAGACCTAAGCTCCGCAGTCATATCACATCCAATTGTGAATGTTGGTGATCAGGTAAAGAATTCATAGGAGGAAGAGGCTCCACAAATATCCCATCTTCAACAATGGGAAGTCCAGCTCGTCAGTGTAAAAGGCAAAGCTGAAAAGGTTGCAAGCAGATGTGGACATCCTGGTCTATTCTAAACTCCCCAAGATCACAGATGCCAGTCTTCAGCCAGTTCCATCCATCCTTTCTGATAGCAAGAAATGGCTAAAGGTACTGGATACTGCAAGGTCTATGGTCCCCTTCAACAATTCAGCAACATAACTGATGACTTGCTTCAAGTAGTCAATTTCCCCAGTCAAGTTTTTTCAATACATTTACAACACTGGTATCCACTTGGCTATGTGGAAATTTCAAAAAGTTTGTCCCGTACACAGCAAGAAGGACAAACCCAATCTGACTATGTTCTATCCCATCAGGCTACTCTCAATCATCAACATGCTGATATATCATTAGCAATGTTGACAAGTGTCAATTACTAAATAATACCAGGCTCATTGATGCACAGTCTGTGTTCTGCTAGGTCCATTCAAGTCCTGACCTTATTATAGCCTTGGTCAAAACCTGAACAAAAGAAGAGAATGGGGTTTGACTGGCCTTGATACCAAAACTGCATTTGACTACATGTGATTTGAAGGAGCCCTAACAAAACTGAAATCAATGGCACCAGGGTGAAAGCCGAACAGAAAGGAAGATAGTTGTATTTGTTAGAGGTTGATCATCCCAGCCATGGGACACCACTGCAGGAATTCCTCAGGTTAGTGTACTAGGGTCAACTATTTTCAGCTGCTTCATCAGTCTCCTTCTGTCCATCACAAAGGGCAAAGGCGCAAAACTTTTCTCGATGATTGCACAATATTTGGCACTGTGTGTGACCCTCAGATACTGAAGCAGCCTGTGTTTAAATGTGGTATGATCTGAACAATATTCAGGTTTGGGCTGATAGGTGGCAAGTAACATTTGAGCTATAGAAGTTCCAAGCAGCGAATACTGTTTAATGGTCCCAACTAATGTTACTATTGAACAAGACAAATCCCAGAATAAAAATTGGCTTGTTATGTTTTATTTAATATGGTAGTCTTTCATTAAAACATAAGCATACTTATTTTTAAAAATAAAATAGAAGTTTACGTGAAAGAAATAAAACTAAAATAAAACACTGCAAACAATTTAAATATAACACTGTTTGAAAGATTTCCAAATGTCCTACAAAGCTAAATCCAATCTATTTATCAACACTAACACTTTACAATTAATTATAATCCAGAGAAATTTCCCTTTCTCCTCCAATTTGTAGGTTTGACTTAATAGCCTTTTACTCAGTTCCTGTACTGCGAGATATGAAGCGTTATACTTTGAATCCTTACACAACTGAGATCTTTTTCTTTCTCAACTTTGAATAACTAATGCAAATTTCAAACCAAACAAACTGAAACACACATTGAGGTAACATATTATTTTAGCTGCTAAGAACATTTCTGTCGAAAACCTATTTTTATATATGACTTTGAGAAAGACTAACAGCCATTTGATTGACACCTTGTCCAACACCTTTAAAACTCACTCCGAGAACCACAAATGTACAATGGCAGCAGTGTATACCTTCTACAACATGCATAGCAGCAAATCACCATGGCTCCTTGTTAACCTTCCAACTGTGCAACCTCCACTGCTGGAAGGACAAGGGCAGTACCTATATCGGAACACCACCACCTGTCCAAGACATACACCATCCCAATTTGAAACTATCACCATTCCTTCACTATTGTTGAGTTAAAATCCTTGTACTCCCATCCTAACAGCACTGGGATTATAACTGTATCACATGGATTGCTGAGTTTGAAGAACACAGCTCACCTTCTCAACAGCAGATCGGGATTGGCAATAAATGTTGGCCTAGCCAGTGATGCCCACATGTCATTAATGAATTTTGAAAAATGTTTGGTTCCAGCATGGACAGAAACCTTTTAAATGATGGGCACATTTTTCTGGTGATACAGATAATTCAGTTGCTATAGCATCACAACAATACTCAAGAAAGATTGGGAATTGGAGCTTCACAATTTTGAAGGTTGCAATCACTAACCCCTACATTGCTTTGTGATGTCCTCAAAGAAATTCCAGTGACTATTTAGAGTCATTGAGATGTACAGCACGGAAACAGACCATTTGGTCCAACTCATCCATGCTGACCAGATATCCTAAACTAGTCCCATTTGCCAGCATTTGGCCCCATCCCTCTAAACCCTTCCTATTCATATACCCATCTAGATGCCCTTGAAATGTTATAATTGTACCAGCCTCCACCACTTCCTCTGGAAGCTCATTCCATATACGCACCACCCTCTGTGTGAAAAAGTTGATCCTTGGGTCTCTTTTAAATCTTTTTCCTCTCACCTAACCTATGCCCTCTAGTTTTGGACTCCCCCACCCCAGGAAAGACCTTGTCTATTTTTCCTGTCCATGCCCCTAAAGTCACCCCTCAGCCTCCAATGCTCCAGAGAAAAATAGCTCCAACCTATGCAGCCTTTCTCAATAGCTCAAACCCTTCAACCTTGGCAACATCCTTTTAAATCTTTTCTCAATCCTTTTGAGTTTCACATCCTTCCTATAGCAGGGAGACCAGGATTGCACGCAGTATTCCAAAAGTGGCTTAACCAATGTCCTGTACAACATGACCTCCCAACTCCTATACTCGATACAATGACCAATAAAGGCAAGCATATTTGGGCGGCACAGTGGCACAGTGGTTAGCACTGCTGCCTCACTGCGTGAGAGACCCGGGTTCAGTTCCTGCCTCAGGCGACTGACTGTGTGGAGTTTGCACATTCTCCCCGTGTCTGCGTGGGTTTCCTCCGGGTGCTCCGGTTTCCTCCCACAATCCAAAGATGTGCAGGTCAGGTGAATTGGCCATGCTAAATTGCCCGTAGTGTTAGGTGAAGGGGTAAATGTAGGGGAGGTTGAACTTCGGCGGGTTGGTGTGGACTTGTTGGGCTCAAGGGCCTGTTTCCACACTGTAAGTAATCTAATCTAAGTAATCTAATCTAAAAAAAAATTTGTGTAGGAAGGGTTTCTCTTCCCTGTATGTACAGATAATACTTGACCAATTGTAAAGGATTCTCACGTTAAGGCAAAAAGTTGTCATGATCCTCTATTTCTGCCAAATCCAGCCTTGCTTACACTAACATCCTAAGAATAGGAACATAAGTAGGTCAAACTATCCTTTGACTGTTCTGTGCTATTCAGTAACATCAGGGCATTGTGGCTCTATTTCCATTTTCTTTCCTGGCCCCCATTACCCCTAAACACCTAAAATATCTCTTTAACTCAGCCTTGAAGATAGTCAATGATCTAGCCTCTACTGCTCAAGGGACAAGAGAGTTCCAGGGTCAAATTACCCTCAACTTCTCAACTGCGGCTTAAATGGGTGCCCCTTATTTTTAACCTGTGCCGCCAGTTCTGTATTTCCCTCATGAGAAAACATTCTACCGACATCAATTCTGTCAAGCTCCCTCAGAATCTTATGTTTCAATAACATTACACCTCATCTCTCCAAACTCCAATGAGTATATGCCTTTTTGAGTTAAGAAAATCAACTCTATGATTTCAAGCAAGTAGCTCCTCAATCAAAGGGCCATGTGAATGATTTGTTACAGAGCCATTTTTTTGAAGTTGAAGGGTGCACTGAACCCCAGATGCTCCTGATAAAAGATACGGTGACTGGAGTGTTACCTGTAATTGCCCTTGTAATTGAAGCTATTCTTGCAATGTGTCCCAGAGTTAACAGTTAAGTATTCAGTATCAATTTCACCTGCTTCTCACAGCATTAGGCAGGTTACTTGCTATGCCAGAGCAATCTGTGTCTTCTAAGGTCATTGTTTGCAAAGAGAGCTTACAGGTCAGACCAGCTGAAATTGTGGCATCATCTTCTCTGCCTGTGCCCTGCTCAGGCCTCTTGTTTGGCTTCCTGTGCCAGCTGCTTCCTTGACAGACATGCTTATAAGAAAACTATAAATATGCTCAGAAGATACGCAAACAGGTTCACAAATCACTAAATCAACAATGGCTGGAATTTTACAACAGAATTTGCAGCCAGGCAACTGGGTTCAGGGTTATTTTGGAGTATTTTACACCTCTCATGACCATACATGCAGTTAAAAATAGAAATCCAGAAGGTAGCTTTTGAATTGCCTGTTCTTTCAGAAGCCTCACGATAAGAATGTCTTGTGCTGAGACTCAGCATTGAAACAAACTGCAAGTCGTGACTTTGTGGCTGTTAGGTGTCCACTAAATTGTTCAGAAGGAGTTAGTGCTGGTCTATTCTATTGCGATTACATTTATAAATGTGTGTTAAATCTTAATTACTAACCACAACATTACTCTGGAACTGAAAATTAACTTTAGAAGTGTAGATTCACATTCTTTAAGATTATAATTATTGTTTGAATGTTAAAAATGTTTATAATTTTCTAAAACTCTTCCTTCATTACTTTTATCTCCATCTTTTCCAATCCTATTTGACCTCTCTATTGTCATTGAATGATCTATTTTCATTTACACTTCCTTGTTCAGAAACTAAAGGTAGAAACTGTCCCTGCTCTTGCTGATGGTGTACCACCCATTAAAGATGGCAAGCGGGTATGTGAAACTGTCGGCTCTCTCTCACATTGGCTGAGATTGACTCTGTCACTACAGGATAAAGAACAAGATCTTGATGAGCTCTCTGAAAAGGTTTGAACTTTTAAAAAAAGAAACTCTGGTCACAGTCTATTTTTGTCATTACAGGAGAAGTGGAGACACACATGACGTGGTATGCTCTCCATTACTCTCAATGCAGATGTGGCTAGAAGCTATAAAGATTAGATGGGTTTTAGCAACTCTGTCTATTTTAGAGTACGAGATAGGCACAGAATCCATTGATCTTGAGTAAAGATATGATCACAGGCATCATTTATTCTGCTGAATGTTAGAACTAGCACCTCATTGGTCCTGGTTAAGGACAGGCAGGAAGATGTGCATGGATGCAGAAGTTGATAACAACAATCTTGTCTCTTCCATAGGACTAGTAGTGGATGAGTTGTGACTGCTGACATCAGAACCACATGAGACATCAGAGGAGGTTTGCCTATCTGAGGAGATAGTGTCACATCGGTGTCAATGTGAAACACAAACACATGACGGAGCAAACAAAGTATTATTGAGATGGAGAATGACTGCAGAATTCCAAAGTGCAGACGATTTAGTGCATGTGTCACAACAAGTCAGTATACAGGTAAAGCAAGTAATTAAGAAAGCAGAAATTGCTGGAAAATCTCAGCAGGTGTGGCAGCATCTGTGGAGAGAATTCAGAGTTAATCAGATCACTTGACCTGAAACATTAACTCTGATTTCTCCTCCACGGATGCTGCCAGACCTGCTGAGCTTGTTTAGCAGTTTTTTGTGATTTACAGCATCAGCAGTTTTTTCAGTTTTCAATTAAGAAAGCTGATGGAACGCAATCTTTTATTAAGGAAGGAATTTAACATCAAAATAAGGATGTTACCCTTCAGTTGTACGGTTCATTAGTGAGGTCACGTTGTGAATATTTTGTAATCTGCATATTTGGAAATCTCTGCCTCGGAAGGTAGCAGGAGTGGGGTCTTTGAGTATTTTTAAGGTGGAAATAAATAGATTTTTGTTAGGTGAAAGAATCAAAGGTTGTCAAGATCAATTGGAATATGCAATTGAAAACTCAAAACTGATCAGCCATAATCTTTTTAAGCTGGCTCAAAGGGGTCAAGTGACTTATTTTGGCTCCCATTTGGTAGAGTCATTTAAACATTAGTACCTTCTCAACAAATGGATATGGCTGCTGTCAGCATGCCTTGATGGTGACATGCAGTCTGTATCCCCCTGAAGGTTTTGCCTTTTCAACCTCATCCCTTGCCTAAGGCATGGTGAGCTTCAGCTTAAGCTCACCACTCTGTCAGAATAACATTATGATCCTCTGGGATTGTGGTGTCTTCACCCTTATTTCCTGTGAATCTGATGGAATCTTGCCATAGCCTCAAATGCAATTCCCCTCTTGGCCAGACTGATCTGATTGGTGTGAAATACCATTCATCATCGGCTTGATACAACAGTGAGCCACTGACTGAGAGATCCCGCACATGTCTCCAGACAGTCCTGGGATCAAGCCTGATGTAAAATGGTTGAGTGCCATTGTCCCTCAGTGCCAGAGGCAGTGACTGGCCGCCACATCCCAGTGGCTTCAATTCATCCTCTAGTATTCAGCTTAGGTCAGCAACCACTCGACTTGTCAGATAAACACTTCTGAAAGATGCTGAAGCTAAATCTTTGACAGTGTTCTCCCTGAGGTGGACAGCACCTTCCTCGAATCCTAACCTGCATTATTGGCATTTTGTATCTTCCTTACCTGTGTCCCTTTGCAGCTTCAGCTGCTGCCCTAAGAGTCAAACTCTGATGATAGGTCATCCACTTAATATTTGAGCATGGTGCAAAGACACTCACCCTCTCATGTGGCCTGCAGTCACTTTCATTAACAGTCCTTCACTCTCCAATCTTACTAAAGGTCTTAGTCTTCAATTCACTGAATTTAACCAGCAGAACTAAATGACTGCCCAACCTAGCCAACACTCACATGACACTGGGTTTTTGCCCCCTTTGAGGGAATGAGCCTCTATTGGTCAATGAAATTTGTGCATTTCATGGAAAATCATTGAACCTTTGTAAGATTGTGGACATTCGGTAACAAATCTCTGGAGTAGAACTCAAGGCCACAACCTGCTTGGTCAGAAATGACTAGGCTACCTACTGACTGCACCATAGTTGCTAACTTCATCTTTCCACTTCCATTATGCTCTTTCATAGTATTTCTTTCTTAATCAACCTGTTACGATATGTTATGTACTCTGGAGCAGGGTAGGGACACTACCAGTGCACCACAAGAAGGTCTGTTGCTTATGTAAGTGATCTGACCTCTGGCGACCTGATGTAAATCCCTGCTCAGACCATCCCTGGACACAACTAATGAGACACTGCAAACTAATGATTATCTCGATGTAATGATAATGCCAGTATTACATAGTTATGTGCAGAATGGAGCAGAGCTTCCAACAGGATTTGGAGAGGATCTATGTACTTACTAAGCTGGAAATAAAGAATTTTTGCACAAATTTCTGTGGCCTCTTGAAGCAGCATTTTAGGAGACTATTCGGACTTCAAGTCACCTGGGCATCAGGGGCATTATGGGTAGTGCAAAAGGCTGGAAAATAAACTCTGAGACAAGAAAGCAGTGAACACTAACCCCAAGCAGTAGGCAGCAGGACAATTAGTTGCAGACAAAGGAGCAACCTTAGAGCTCAGGCAAACTCTGGAAGTTTGTCTGCCACTCCCAGAATCATTCCAGCTGATTCCACTGCATTCAAGAATAGAATGTTTGGAAGTAAAGATTTCTAAGGCATAAAACTACTCCTGGCTTAGACAAGAGGAACTAGACATCAGTGCAGTATTTTACTGGTGAGATCCTTGTGATTGATGTATCGGCAAGACAAGACATTGATGAAACTGCAACATTATATGGAAGAGGTACCCATTGCTTTCCATATATATATTTCAGTGTGCAGAGAAATCAAATAATAGAGTATGTGAAATTCGAAGAAAGGAAAAGTCTGAGGACAGCATGGATACATTCATAAGTGATATTTGCCAACTGGCAGAGTGGCATAAACGAGGACCTCAAGGCAGAATTAATTCACAACCAGAAATTAGTCAGAGTTTCAGATGAGGATTTGTCAGGTCTTTTAAAAGACAGATGAGTGACACGAGAGAGAGGCAAACTGAGCTTTGGAGGTAGAACAGGGTATTCACTCAAGGGGGAAATGACACAATGAAAAAATGAAGTAAGGTGAATCAATACATTGGCTGCAGGGAGGAAAATGAACAAAATGGGCAGTCTCACTAAAGTAGATGAAAATGCAACATTATATGGAAGAGGTACCAATTGTTTTCCATATGTATTCAGTGTACGTATGTATTTCCATATGCCTTTTATCAGTGATAGGCAACATGATTTTGTGCGGGGTAGATCATGCCTTACCAACTTAATAGAGTTCTTTGAGGAAGTGACCAAATTGATAGATAAAGGAAGGGCTGTAGATGTCATATACGTGAACTTTAGTAAAGCGGTTGATAAGGTTCCCCATTGCAAACTAATGAAGAAAGGGAAGTCATATGATGTGCAGGGTGTTCGAGCTAGGTGGATAAAGAACTGGCTGAGCAACAGGAGACAGAGGGTAGTAATTGAAGAGAGTTTCTCAAAATGTAGAAAGGTGACCAGTGGTGTTCCCCAGGGATTAGTGCTGGGGCCACTGTTGTTTGTGATATACATAAATGATCTGAAAGAGGACCCTGTTGGTATGATCAGCAAGTTTGCAGAAGACATGGAGATTGGTGGAGTAGCAGAAAGCATAGGGGATTGTCAAAGAATACAGGAGAAGACAGACTGGAGAGTTGGACGGAGAAGTCGCAGATGGAGTTCAATCCAGGCAAAAGTGAGGTGATGCATTTTGGGAAGTCTAATTCTAGAGCAAACTATACTGTAAACGAAAGAGCTTTGGGAAAAGTTGATGAGCAGAGAGACCTTGGAGTTCAGGTCCATTGTACCCTGAAGGTGGCTGCACAGGTAGATAGAGTGGTCAAGAAGGCATATGGTATGCTCGCCTTCATTGGATGGGGTATTGGGTATGACAGCTGGCAGGTCATGTTAAAATTGTACAAGACTTTGGTTCGGCTGCATTTAGAATACTGTGTACAGTTCTGGTTGCCACATTGCCAAAAGGGTGTGGATGCTTTGCAGAGGGTGCAGAGAAGGTTTACGAGGATGTTGCCTGGTATGGAAGGTGCTAGTTATGAAGAGAGGTTGAGCAGGTTAGCAGTTAGCAGGTTACCAGGTTAGAAACAAAGAGATTGAGAGGGGACCTGATTGAGGTTTACAAAATCATGAAAGGTATAGACAGGGTAGATAGAGATAAGGTTTTTCCCAGAGTGAAGGATTCAATAACGAGTGGTTACACTTTCAAGGTGAGAGGTGAAAAGTTTAAGAGGGACATACACAGCAATTACTTTACACAGAGGGTGCCTGGAATGCATTGCCAGCAGAGGTGGTAGAGGCAGGCATGGTAGATTCATTTAAGATGCATCTGGACAGATGCATGAATAGGTGGGGAGCAGTGGGATACAGATGCTTAGGAACTGGGCGATAGGTTTAGACAGTGGATTTGGGTCGACTCAGGCTTGGAGGGCCGACGGGCCTGTTCCTGGGCTATAAATTTTCTTTGTTCTTCAGAAAAAAGCTGCACCAAACTGCACCTTGAAGTATCCAAGTATATGTGGGAACCGGGCATACAAACAGTATAATACTCAGCAGTGGAAGGATAGAGCCATAACTATGCGGGAGTGAATCATTGCATGGTTTCAGTCCATATAGAAGCCCATCAAGTTTGCACCAACCCTCCAAAGAGCATCCCACCCTATCCCTGTAGGGATTTACCAATGAACCACATTGCCTGTACACTATAGGGAAATTTGACATTGCCATTTCACCTAGCCTACACATCTTTGGCCTGTGGAAGGAAACTAGAGCTGAAAATGTGTTGCTGGGAAAGCGCAGCAGGTCAGGCAGCATACAAGGAGCAGGAGAATCAACGTTTTGGGCATGAGCCCTTGGATGCTGCCTGACCTGCTGCGCTTTTCCAGCAACACATTTTCAGCTCTGATCTCCAGCATCTGCAGTCCTCACTTTCTCCTGTGGAAGGAAACTCAAGCAAGGGGAGAATGTACAAACTCCACACAGACAGTCACCTGAGGCTGAAATTGAACTATGACACTGTGGGGCAGCTGTGGTAACCACTGTGTCAATGTGCCACCCTTAAACGTGGAGCATTTTAAAAAATGTATGCAGGGCTTCAGTGCAGATCATGGAAGTAGGAAAAGGCCTTGACATCAGAGGATTTGGATAAGTAATGGCAACACCACATGATTGAAATAAAAACCTTTCGGGAGAAATCAAGTTTCTGGAAATAAATTCCAGAGTGTTGAATGAGAATTAAATGAGCCTACCATGGAATTCAAGCATTTTACTGGAACCAGTGTCTTAATGTTATCAGATCAGCTTAAATAACTTAAAAAGATTAGATTGAAGCCATATTCAATGAAATTACAGGGACCTGGAAGAAAAGAATTCAAAATAAAAGGCCAACTTATAACAATACTTTGATATTAGGGATGAGAAACTATGGAATCCTTTATGTCAGTCAGAATCAAGAATATATTCTCAAAGAAGCAAAAATGCAAAATTAAAGGTGAAATTAATCAACAAAGTCGATGACATTGCAGATGTCATCCAAAGACGTAATTTTGAAAAATTCACGAAATCTGTTCAGAGGTTTAGGGAAATTGAAGATAGGGTACAGTATTACCCTAAGAGATTATGAAAAACACAATCTATTTGTACACAGCAACAAAGCACCACCACCATTGCCAGATAAAGGTAAAGAAGAAAAGACTGCACACTAAGACAAGAGACAACTTCACACTTTATTATGCCAATAAGATGATGTTCAGGCATAATTGCAGTACCAAAACTGAATGGTTCAATAAGAATCATTGTGGATCTAACTCAACTAAATAAAGCAGTGATATACAAGTATCATGTATAAATTGGCACAAGATATCAGGTGATGGTTAGCAACAAGAGCAACACTTCCGCACTGCATCCATCAATTCTCCCCAAATCCAATATTCCCTTGCAGCCTCTTTCCCTCTAACTCTCCGCCTCCCCCCCGCCCGACCTGCCAATTCCATTGGGCAAAGAGCCGAGTTGGCAAAAAGGCAGCTCCTGGCTCCCCCACATGACCTGGACAAAACATCTGCTGGTTTAAAAACCTCAGCCTCCATCCCCAAAGCTGTACTAAGCTTTAAAGAAATGTTTCATGGATTTAGAAAGCATTACTTTGGGAAAGTAAATAGAGTTAGACAACATACACATGGCAAAACAAGTGCAACTGTTATTCAATCGGTGTGAAAATGTTGCTGCTTGTCACAGTGTGAATTTGTAATAATTAACTTTCTCTCCAACTGGACAAGTGAAATCAGTACAACATGCAAAATGAAAACAATTTTAAAAAAAAGGATGTATTGTTACTATAACATGTAAAATTGCACTAACATCTTTTTAGAAAATAGAAATGCCACATAATTGTTGGTAAGATGGTTTTGAATATTATTATAATGATGTTATTCCATTTTATACAAGAATGTCTCATACAACAGATAGAAAGTTAGAAACTCTGAGCAGCCCATCAAGCCCTCTCTGCCATCCAACATGTTTACAGCTGATCCTCGACCTCAACACTGTATCCCCATGCTCTCCCTACACTGTTTGATACCCTTGCCTCCAGAAATTTATTTATTTATTTCTTAAATATTTTCAGTGACTAGGCCTCTAAACTTCACTTTGCTGGGACTGCCCCAGAATCTACCAACTTTTAAAGATGGCAACAAATGCATTCACTATTTCCTTGGTCTATTAGTGTACTGAGATATAAATACAGATGTCCTGGGATTTATCAGCTTTCTGTTACATTAATTTTTCCAGGACTATTTTTTTACCAATATTAATTTCTTTTGATTTCTTCTTTACTAAAATATTTGGGAAATTATTTGTGTTGTGTTCTATAAAGACAGAAATTGTTTAATTGCTTTATCATTTTTTGTTCTCCATTATCCATTTTCGGACGATTAGGTATGTATATTTGTCTTCATTAACCTTTTACCTTTTTGTCTATTATTTGAAGCTCTTACAGTCCACATTTATGTTCCTTGTAATTTTACTCTTATACTCCAATTTTATCCACTTAATCAATCTCTTGGTCCTCCTTTGCTAAATTCTAAACTGCTCCCATTCTTCAGGCTTGCTGCTTTTCCTAGCAAATTCATATGATCCCTGTTTTGACCTTATGCTATCCTTAATTTCTTTTGTTGGATGTGAGTGGGTGACATTTCCTGTTGTGTTATTTCACCTTAAGAAATGTAAAGCTGTCACAATATCTGCATCCATCCTTTACATATTAGCTATAGCTATCCACTGCCATGCTATTCAATGAAGTTACCCAGTCTATCACAATGAACTTACCATTATATCTTCCTAGCTTCCTTTGCTTAGATAAAGGATCTTTGTTTTGGATTGAACGATTTTACTTTTTATCCCAATAAAGAATTCTATCATGTTATGGTCACTTTTAACTAATGAACCTCTCACAACAAGATTATTAATTAACTCTTCCTCATTTGCACAAAACCAGATTTAGAATAACTTGTTTCCTAATTGGCTCCTCAGATTACTGATATAAAAAAGTATCATGTCACACTGCAGGAAATTATCTGCCACATTATTATTACAGTGTGGGTTGCCCAAGCTAAATGTTGATCAAAGTCATCCATGTTACTGCAGAATCTCATTGCATACATCTTTATTTTCTCATTTCATGCCACTTCTGACCTTATCACTTGCGTTTGGAGGCCTATAGACAACTCCTACTCAGGTTTCCCACCCTTTCTTGCATCTTAACTTCACCCAAACTGACTTCACATCTAGATTTCCTGTGCAAATCTCCTTTCTCAGTATTTTGCCTTTCCTTCCTAAAGATTGAGTACCCTTGGATGTTCAGTTCCCAGCCTTGGTTGCTGTGCTTCATGTCTTTGTAGTTGCAATTATATCACACTCTTAATTCATCTGTCTTATTGTGAACCTTCCATACATTCAGACATAGTATCTTTAAACTTGTCTCTTTAAATATTTTTACACATCCTTGTACTAAGCCATGGTTCCTGCTAGCCTGTGTTACCTCTGCTGTCCACTTCTGCTTTCTAACTCTCAAGCTTTGTTTTCCATTTTTGATTCCAACATTCTTGTTTCCCTGCCATTCTAGTTGAAATCTTCCCTCACACTTCCAGTAAATTCCCCTGCAAGGATGTTGGTTTTGGTCCTTCTGAGGTATTATCTGCCCAGTTTGTATTAGTCCCATCTTCCTCAAAACCAGTCACAATGACTCTCGAAACCAAATCCCACCCCTCTCTATTCTTCCTCAAGCCACAGACTCATCCAAGTCTAGTTTACTATTCCTGATTTTGCTCACGCATGATACGGAGAAGAATCCTGAAATTGCTACATATGAGTATCCTTTCAATTTATTTCCCTGCTCTCTATATTCTGTTTGCAGGACTGAATACCTTTTTTTTTACCTATGTCCTCGGTACTGAAATGGACTGTGACCTCTGGCTATTCTCCTTTACTTTTCAGATTGTCCCTTTAGAATGGTCTAAAGGCTGCTTGCAGTACATTCCATACAAAGTGTACTGCATAATTCTAGCACGGTGATTTCTGCACAACTGGACAAGGCAACAAATGGATGTGGTGGACTCTGAAGAGCTGAGGGATTGGCTGCAACGTTCTGAGGAGGAAGATGGGGATATTGAGCAGGAGAAACACCACCTTCTGTATGATAGAACAGTGCCTCAAAGGATTTGATTGATGGATGGTTCTAAAGGCTCAAAGGTAGAAGACAGAGGGTGGTGGTGGAGGGTTGTTTTTCAGACTGGAGGCCTGTGACCAGTGGAGTGCCACAAGGATCGGTGCTGGTTCCTCTACTTTTTGTCATTTATGTAAATGATTTGGATGCGGGCATAAGAGGTACAGTTAGTAAGTTTGCAGATGACACCAAAATTGGAGGTGTAGTGGACAGCGAAGAGGGTTACCTCAGATTACAACAGGATCTTGACCAGATGGGCCAATGGGCTGAGAAGTGGCAGATGGAGTTTAATTCAGATAAATGCGAGGTGCTGTATTTTGGGAAAGCAAATCTTAGCAGACTTATACACTTAATGGTAAGGTCCTAGGGAGTGTTGCTGAACAAAGAGACCTTGGAGTGCAGGTTTATAGCTCCTTGAAAGTGGAGTTGCAGATTGATAGAATAGTGAAGAAAGCATTCCTTTATTGGTCAGAGTATTGAGTACAGGAGTTGGGAGGTCATGTTGCGGCTGTACAGGACATTGGTTAGGCCACTGTTGGAATATTGCTTGCAATTCTGGTCTCTTTCCTATTGGAAAGATGTTGTGAAACTTGAAAGGGTTCAGAAACTTGAAAGGGTTCAGAAAAGGATGTTGCCAGGGTTGGACGGTTTGAGCTATAGGGAGAGGCTGAACAGGCTAGGGCTGTTTTCCCTGGAGCGTCGGAGGCTTATCGAGGTTAACAAAATTATGAGGGGTATGGATAAGACAAATAGGCAAAGTCTTTTCCCTGGGGTTGGGGAGTCCAGAACTAGAGGGCATAGGTTTAGGGTCAGAAGGGGCAACTTTTTCACACAGAGGGAGGTATGTGTATGGAATGAACTGCCAGAGGAAGTGGTGGAGGCTGGTAGAATTGCAACATTTAAGAAGCATTTGGATGGGTATATGAATAGGAAGGGTTTGGAGGGATATGGGCGTGGTGCTGGCAGGTGGGACTAGATTGGGTTGGGATATCTGGTTGGCATGGACAGGTTGGACCGAAGGGTCTGTTTCCATGCTGTATATCTCTACGACTCTATGACTCTATGAAGGATGTGAGCTGGATGCAGTAATCACTCATTGATTGCAAGTGTGTTGGTTCTTAAAAGGCAAACATTTCCTGTCTGGTCCCAGAGGCCAATGCAGCTTTTGTTTGTTTGTTTATTGTTTGCTTTTTTTCTGTTAATGAATAAAAGTGAATGTTTTCAACCATTTGAAGGTTTTTCCAGTGTGTAGTGGTCACACTGAGCAATGAAGTTATTTTGTGCTACATTGAGCATAGGAAAAGCACACCCTTAGGCAGGTTTGTAGGATGCAATGAGGCTGAGGACAAGTAAGCTGTGTAGCTTGTTTCCTAAATAGCAATTGATTTATGAATGTAAATATTTCTATGTGCAATGATGTGACAATCATACCACTTCTGTGCCTTGAGAAATGCTTGTTTATGGTTTCCCTCCAACTACATGCATGGTGAAGAATAATTCCTTGCTGGTAGCACTTGACATAGAATCCCTCCAGTATGGAAATAGGTCATTTGGCCCAATAAGTCCAAACTGACCCTCCAAAGAGTAACCCACTCAGACCCATTTCCCTGCCCTATTATTCTGCATTTACTCCTAGCTGATGGACCTTATCTACACACCCCTGATCACTATGGGCAATTTAGCATGGTCGATTCACTGAAGGTGCACATATTTGGACTATGAGAGGAAACCATAGCACCTGGAGGAAACTCACACAGACACTGGGAGAACGTGCAAACTCCAGACAGACAGAGGCTGGAATTGAACCCGAGTCCTGGCTCTGAGACAGCAGTGCTAACCTCTGAGCCACTGTGCTGTCCAGGTTGCTGCAGATTAGGCCCAAACACTCAACCTTGGCATTTCACGGTCCTCTATACTGTCATATAAATAGTGCGCTGACCAATTGTGCCACTGGAGCCGCCACACCATTTGACAAGGCAAGATTTGAACCTAGGTCTCCGGTACATTACTTGGGTCTCTGGATTAAATAGCTAGCAATAATACCACGAGGTCATTGCTTCCTAATCCATTTGAAAGATGACGCTGATGTGAAGGATCCCAGGAGGTCTTGGCAGTGTCAAATATCTTCACCTGTGGCAAAGAGGAAGATATGATGAAGAGATCATCATAAGGGCATGGTGCATAGGTAATGAGGTAGTTTTCAGAAAATGATATGAGAAATCTTTCACGGCCTCACAAAAAGAAACCATCCATGAAACTTGACCAAATTGACATTTAGCCAATTTCTAGTAAAAGTCATCACTTAGTTTAGGTTTGCGCCTGTTTGGCATTTCCTGGGTAAACATCAAGGTAAGTAAATCAGAATTGTCCAAAGTGTTTGACTCTTAATCACAGTTTGAGGCATTTTTGTTGGAGCTGGGGAATGGTCCATTGAAAATTCAATAGATGCAGTTCAATATAGATCAATAAAATCTGGAAGGAAAAGTGTCAGTAATGATTACCATGAAACAATCATCAAATTTTGATGATAAAGACCCTTTAGTAGAGAGAGTTTCTTCTCCCTGCCTGGTTTGGCCTACTTGTAATGCTTGGTTCTTTATTCCATGCTTGACAGGTAAATTCCCGTAAAATGGCTGAGCAAGTCACTGAGCTCAAGGGCAGTTATTGATGACCAACAAATGTTGGCCTCACCATCAATACCCAATTCTAAAGAAAGAACAAGTAAAAATTAATTTTAAATTTTTACTGAGTTACCCTTTCATTTGGCATATTGACAGTCTCTTACCAATATGGAGGGGGATGTGTTATGGGAAACAGAAATTTCAGTGACTCCACTGTAGAATCATAGAATCATAGGATTGACTTTTAATAATTAGTTTCAGATTGGTTATTTTGACCTGATTTAGCAAGAGTGGAATAATATTTTACAATGTTGAATACGGTGAATGAAAGAATATGGTGAATGAAAGACATTGGTATCATCTGCCCTTTGTATTTTCTGCAGTATGTCTATATGTTAAATGAAAGATACCATATATCCTTAGGCCAATAAAGAAATGTGGAAACTTGCATTTTATGGCCGAAGCATTTTTAATTTTGGAATAAGAAATGCAAAAATGCTTTGAGGTGAAAAGATTTTATTCCCTATTCCAAATTAGTTTAGTTTTTCAACTTGAAATCTATAATAGGTTACTTTGAATTAAGTTCTTTGTAAATAGTTTTGCATGGTCATTTTTACCTTTATGTATTTTGCTGCATCTTGCAATATTATTTTGTTACTTCAGTGGTTACACAATGATAACATTTGTATCGAGCTAATGTAATTCTTGTTTCTGGAGAAGAAAATAATGCAGTAGTTTTTTTGTGACTTTAGTTATTGAACAGTTCCTTTAAGCAAATTATCTTGATAGGGTTTTGGATTTTTCAGAACACTTCAATGTATCAATTAGACATTTGGAAAGGTGTTAATCATTAGGAGATGACAATATATATCCATGCAGATGTTTAAATTATTCTGGTTGTGCTTCTTCATCATCTTGGTGAAAATCTACAATGATCTGTAATGAAAGTGAAGATCCCATAAATGACAGTAATCTCAGGGAACAGGTTGGGAGATAGAAAGAAGGGGTATTAGTGAGATAACCGTCACTCTTAAGAAACCAATCATAAATTGAACACACACTACCTAGCCTATATAAGACTGATTGTGTGCAGTTCATGCAAGCCAATTAGAGTGCAGGGTGACTCTGACCATGCATAGGTAGTAGTGACTGGCTTTGGTTACTAAACTGTAAATCTTAGCATTTTACTTCTCAGTGGGAAGACAGAAGGATAACTTCAGTCAGGAGGACATGGAGACATGCACAGAAGTTATGAGTTGATGTCCTGAATGGATTGACTGAAAACCAGGGGATTTTATTGAGTAAACCTATTATTTTAACCACAGTTTAAGTACAGTTTTATTCTTGTTACTTTTGATTAACTCATTAAATTCTGCAAAATGTGTGAAACCATACTTGTACCTGGAATGGTCTTATAACTAATCAGGACTAATAGACTATTACATTTGCGCTCTCAAACTCAGTTTAGAATCATAATTTACTTAGATCTTGCAACCCAAATCTCATAACTCCAGTATATACTCCAGCAGTGTTTAGAGATGAGCTATGTTAGCAGGGGTAGAAGTTATGGATGCTGTGGTAATAGGTGGGACGGTCTTTCAGGACCCAGGAGAAGCATTCATAGCCACACAAAAATCATGGGAAGAACTCACATAGAGTTCTCTCAGGGCAGCCTCCTGTGGTCCCTTTTTATTACATTAATGTCTTGTGTATGTCATAGGAACCTTATTCACAGAGATTAATCGAGCTCCTGTCAGATCTGGGCAGGTGTGCTGGTTGACTGTTTCTCAGTCTACTCTAAGATGATAGTTGAACATCAGTGGGAATGGTAAAACCACTCAAACTGCTGCTTTCTTCCTGAAGAAATGACATGATAACAATGGGAAAAGGAGCCCATTTCTTTGAAGTGTATGAGGATAACATCAACAATAGGTTCCTTTTGATACCTTATAGGATACGGGAATATAACATGTTTTGAGCCACTACTTTGATAAAATATATCAATATCTATTAAGAAACATAACATAGGCTATTAATATTGGTCTAGAGTTATAGTACTACTATGTTTACATACAACATAAACATGTTTATAATACATAAAAAATAACCTATACACAGTTCCTGTCTGCCTTAGATATAAACTATGGTTCATCTAGTACCACTCTTATCTTTGAATAATAAGACTGTGTGTTCAAGTTCTATTCCACAGATAGGAGACAAATACCTAGGCTGCTGGTCCAAAACAGTATGCTGTGATTAGAGTGCTCTCAGAAGTCTGGTCTTTCTGATGCAAGTTTAAGTGAGGCCTTGTCTTACAGGTTGATGTATAAGATCATGAGGCACTATCTTAAAGAATAGCACTTATTTCCTGATGTGGGAGGTAATATTTTCTGAATTTTCTTGCATGAACATTTTCTCACTGTGAATTCTTATGGCCTTATCTAATATAGATCTTTCCGGTGCAAACTCACCATACTAATTGCACTATTGTGGGTAAGTATGCAACAACTTTCTTAGCACTCTGTAGCAACTTGGTTGCCATCAGATTTGACAAAGATTTTGCTCCTGAGGTCGGTACCTGTCAGCCTTTGCTTTAAACTTTTAAGATCTTAAACCTGTTTCCTTCTCTTTCCTCTCTCAATATGTCATACTCCTTCACCATTCCTGTGCACATCATCAACCTACGTTTTCCCAGCATAGCTTATCCAAGATTGCACTTGAATTCAAATTGTCAGAGAGCTGAACACTTATTCAAGCATCATTTTTGTAAAGTGCTGTTCCATCATTTGTATACGAAATTCTCCAGGTAAATTATGTTCAATATTTTATGCATGTTAGGAAACTAATCCACATTTATAGTATGTAGATATACCAACATCTTAATAAAAAAATGTCTAAATATTTTTGATTTCATTTCTTTTTTTCCCCAAATGTGTGGAATTACATGCAAACCTTATTATATATCATTTTTCTATGGCTTTTATTCTAATTTCTAATTTGTTCTTCAATGGCACTTTCTCCGTAAACCATTTAATCTTCCGCTTCTTATTGAACAATGAAGGCATAATCTACTTGCCTGTGGGGAACACTATGGGACATCTACATTAATAATAAAAATTCAAAGTATTGAATTAAAGACAAAATTAAAGACAGAATAGATCCTGTGAAAAAGAGGCCTGGATTATATCTGCATCTTTGGATCCAATTATCCTTTGACCTTTAATTTTGAAGACTACACTTCACGTGAACAGCACCATGGGGGATCAACTAGTAAGATGTTAAAACCCTTGCACTGATAATGCTGCAATGCTTCTAAAATATTGAAGTCAATGAGTAATGCAGTAATGGTAATGGTCATGCTCTTATTCTAACTTACTTCTGAGGTAATGCTGTAGTTTTGAAATACACAGGATGGAATATTATAGGAGTCTGAGTGGCATGGTCAATAGTGAGATTTAGGGCCGAATTGGACAAGTTGTCTGACAAGGCCCAACTTGATGTCAGGAGCTTTTATTCTTCTTGCAATTGGCATGATGAGTTGTTTGCTGGGCAACAATGAGTTGCTAATTAAGTGGGATTATTGCTTGTTAAATGCTTTTTAATGGCCCATTACATCGCATTAACTTTCATCTTTCTATCTTACCAAATATAACAAACATTTTAGAGGTGGAGAAAGGCCAGGCAGCATCTGAGGAGCAGGAGAATCAGTGTCTTGGGCATAAGCCGTTCATCAGGAATCTGCCCGAAAAGTTGATTCTCCTACTCCTTGGATGCTGCCTGACCTGCTGTGCTTTTCCAGCACCACACTCTCAACTCTGATCTCCAGTATCTGCAGTCCTCACTTTTTCCAATTTGTGGAGAAAGTTTGACATGGAATCCAGAGCAGGTACCTGACAGTTTCAGCTCACCACTTGCTCCAAATATCCTCCATGTTGCATTCAAACAACATGCATGTCAGGGCAGGATTTGCAGGTACCAACTGACATTCACCATTCATCCAAGGACATTGGCATCTTACATCAGCAAACTTTGATATATGGTTTTCTATCTTACCATTTAAGTTAATAAATGTGAAAACTTGTTGAAACTACAAAAAAAATTGTTGAATACCACCAGCCAGAACTGCCAATTTGAACACCACCCTACTGTTCTGTCTTATTCACTTTCCAACCTAATCAATTATTGGCCTTCAATTCCATGAGAATTAATTTTGACTAAGTCTCTGAGACTTTTTCCAACAATGCCTTCTGAAACGCCATGAAAATCTCATCTGTAAACATTTTCCTTTTGAACTAATTCAGAAAGATCACGTACAACCTAACCTTTACTCTCTGCCTGATCAGTGGACATCAGCTCAACGTGTTCAGTTACTCAAATCTTAATTATCAACTTTAATGAATGGCATTCTTTGCTCTTTGTAAGGTGATGAAAATGCAGCAATTCATTTGTGATGAGGTAGATTTTGGTGACAGCTAAACTGTGAAAGGCAGGTAGTGCCACAAATACCTACCTGAAGTGCTTATCTAGTGTCATTGTGAATTGCTGATTTCAATGTAGATGTCTGTTACCATGCCTTTGTAGCCACTGATCATTACAGTGGTCTGTATTTGCTCATAGGAGATGTTGCCATTTTCCTTATTTCTCCCTAGGAACTCCCAGTTGAAAGACTCGGTGTTTAGGACCTTCAAATTAAACTTGTAAGTATCCTTGAAGCAGATTTTTGAGTATCCTGTCAGTCAGATTGCTGCCCTATACAATCAGTAATCTTGGGGCGTCCATCAATTTGGGGTTAATTTGTCGAGGTGGAAATTGATTCCAAATCCAAAGAAAAAATTTAGAATACCAAAAATAATTTTAAAAAGATATATTTTATCAACAAATTACTGGAAAACAATTCAAAATATTCTTATTTATTATTGTATTTGGAAAACAAAGCAATGACTAATTTTAATCTATTGTTCTTCTTGAGAAAGGCATTGATGAAGAGCACTTCAAAATAATAGACAAATTTTTAAATGGGATTGGTTTTTTGAATTTGAAAACTGATGGTCAGCGCAGCACACCCAGATGTTGCACCAATTATGATCCCACCTCCAGGATTCCTGACCAATTTGGTGGAGGCAGGGGGGAGATAAGTTGGTGCACCCATTCTGCCTAATAAATGAATTTATAATTAACGGGATCACACACCATATATCAGTGAAACTTACAAGCACTTGGACTTTTTCAGGCTGTGGCAACCACAGGAATGGGGAGGACACCTGGGAAGGTTGCTCCCTAGGCTCCCTCATTCCTAGCTGGAGGTCCCATATGGGGTCAGAGGGGCCACAGTGGGTGAGCTCTGTCAAGCAGGGGTGGGAAAGGACAGTTTCAAATCGAGCAGGTATGGATGCAAGTGGCCAAGAAAGGCAGCAGCAAGTGGGCACTCCAACCAATCGGGAGACAGTTGACCAAGCAGACCCAGACCTTAAGGAGGCTATGACAGTTGAGAAAGAGCAAGAGATAGACTTGAGGTAACGATGCTCATTTGAAGAGCTAGACCAGCATGATGAGCTGTGAAGACTTCTGTGATTCTTCTCAGGTGAATGACAAGCATCACAGTTCAACTTTCACAGCGCTCTTCCACACAGCTTATCTCCAGTGAGCACACCTTTTAGATTTACTCATTTCTCTTTCTGCAGGTACTTAACATCCCCGTAGGAACAGTGAACATTCAGTCACCTTCGGCCTTTTGTCCTGTTGTGCCCATACCTCACAGTGAAGCCCTATAAATGTTGTCTTTCCTTCCTGTATGCACAAGCCATTTGCAAACATTCACAACTCTCTGTTTTCTACAAAGGAACAAAGAAAATTTACAGCCCAGTAACAGGCCCTTTTGCCCTCCAAGCCTGAGCCAATCCAAATCTCTCCAAACTGGTGATGGTAGACTGATGAAAGGCAGAAACTCAAATGGGAAGATGGAGGTTCCACTAACTGGTAGTTTGTCAGCCACTGACAACATGAAGTTCATCTAGCCCACTGGTGAGGAGGCTTTGATATACCCACTGCAGATATCAGCAGTGACCTGCCATGAAAGCCAGAGAGATTGGTTGAAAGAGCTGGCCTTCTGCCTGTAGACCCTGCATTGGAAGTCTCGCCTCTTTTCATCTTGATCCTGGTGTCTGTCCCTGCTTTCCTGTGAAAGGACATGAGCTGCTCTTCTGACATGTTTTTGCAAGTGAGTGAACTGACAGTTGGATGATGAAGTTGGAAGTCACCTGTCAATCTGTGAAAGCATCCTCTGAAAGAATATAGTGTTTTGAACAGCAATTCTCAATATCTATGGTTGGAGCTCTTCACTGTAACTGACTAAAGCCTCCCAGCCCATCAGATCCCACTTAAGAATCATGTCCCAATGTGCACTCATCGTCAGTGACCCTTCAAATTGCTCACAGGTTTAGAAACAGCCTCCTATCCTGGAAAGTCCCCGGTTTGGGGTTAAAGCACTTCACAATTGTTTTCTGAACAACCTATTGAATTACTTAATGGGTAGATTTAAGGAGGTTCCCTGCTTGCCTTCAGCATGCCCTGGGGAAAACCAGAAGAGGATAGGATCACTTTGAGATCCTGACCTTGTCAATTCCTGGGATTTTCCCACCTTGGTCACAAAAAATATCTCCAATTGAGTGGAAAAGATCTGTTCGATTTGTTTTACAGACCTGGAGAGATTTCTCCAGTTCTAATAGTTGTACTCTTAACAAAGCGCAGCAGGTCAGGCAGCATCCAAGGAGCAGGAGAATCAATGTTTTGGGCATAAGCCCTTCTTCCTCATTCCTGAAGAAGGGCTTAAGCCCAAAACGTCGATTCTCCTGCTCCTTGGATGCTGCCTGACCTGCTGCACTTTTCCAGCAACATATTTTTCAGCTCTGATCTCCAGCATCTGCAGTCCTCACTTTCTCCTACTCTTAACGAAGCGTTAGTCTCAAATTGGAGTGTGCATGAATTAAGAAATAATCCCACCATGCCTGGACCAGTTCTGTTACCTAGGGCTGTACATGCTAAATATGGCTTCTCGGAGGACCATGCTATTTTAGCCTACCATTAGGGATTACTCTCACAGTCATAATTCCAAAGGTGCTCACAGTCTTGACAAGAACAAGCTCGTTTGGCTGCCAAGTATCTGAAATATTAACCATAATATGACCAGTGCACACTGCTGACAGTCACACATGAACTTTGGAAAGGAAGTTTCAGGTAGACCTTATACAGAGAGTTTAACGCATATCTGTCCCTCAATGTTAATGTAAGAATTAGTTTCTCTTGTGACTTCAGCCCTTCCTTGAAAGCCAAATCCAGTTGTCAAGTTTCAAACAACTCATTACATCTGAATATCTTGATTTGACCATCTTGACACTACCAAACTTTTTATCCATGTTTTTGTCACCTTAGTTCTTCCAGTGACCCCATTGCCAACCTCTTATTCTCCAACATGCACTAACTTATCCAAACATTTAACACGTAAATCATGTCTCGTGAAATCCAACTTGTCCATCATTGTCAACCTCAGTGATGTGCTACCTGACTCCTAACAAGTAAAGGTAAGCATTTTTGCCTTTGTCTTCAAACATATTCATGGTTAAGGGCCACCTGAATCTGTAACCTGCTACAGCCTTTTATCCTTTCCTAATCCCCTAAATCCTTCAGTTCTAGCTCTCTCTATCTTGTCTTTGCTGCATTTTTAGTTAAAATAAAAATGTGCTCATGCACAGACACTCTTCTGTAGCTGTGTGAAATGCTAAACTAGCGGGCATATTATCACTAGGGGGCAAATTAGAGATTAACAACTAAATTATTGTCTTGACTTTCCTGTGAAGCACCATTCAGACACAAGCTTCAACGACTGGTGCAGTTCTTGAATTCCATATGTGAATGCTCATCCATCCATAGTTTGTACCTTCCATTCTAATCCACCTCTCCAAATAAGGATCACAGGGGAAGGAGAATGATGACAGGAAGAAATGGGAATTATGTTAGGTTTTCAAAATCGTGGGCAGGCTAGATGGAGTAGACAGGGAGAAGTTGTTCCTGCTCATAAAGGAAAAAGAATGATAGGGTACAGGTTTAGAATTATATGAAAATGAAGCAAGGTGTGAGAAAAACTTTTCCACACAGCGAGTATTTAAGATTGGAATGCACTGCTGGAAATATGGTGGAAGCAGATTGAATTGAGACACTCAACAGAGCATTGGATGATTATTTGGATAACAAAGATGTGCAGGGATATGGAGAAAAGGCAGGAGATTGGCCCTTATTAACAGAACTGGTGCAGGCACAATGGGCTGAATGATCTCCTTCCCTGTATAACAGCTCATGATTTTGTGTTTCTGTGATGATTACTGATGTTGATGATGTTGAAACTGGGAAGCCCAATGACGAAACTGGTTTGAAAAATATAATTTAGATTCAAGCCCACCATCACATCCTTTTGAAGAACTCTTGCTCATTCTCTTCAAGTTATTCACTGTTTTATTGCTCAGGGCTAATTTCTTGGAGATGTACTGTACTGAATGAAATTTTCTATGCTGACAAATGCTTCCCAAAAGGAGAGTCTGCAGACATAGTGGCAGCAGAATCTCTTATCACATATTAAGTTGCATCAATTAATCCCCTTACCTGGTATTGATCTATCCATTCGCAATGAGAAACAGCTTTGACATGCTTTTCAAAAAAAAGGCACTGAGTTAAACATTATTCCCAAGTCATAAGTTCCAAATCTGTGTTGGTTTCATCTTAGAGAGAGATTGGAATTTGACTAATTCTATCTTCAGATGTAGATTCATTCAAGAAGATGTGAATCTTCCTTGACCACTTGAATAGAATACTGCAGCTCTTTGAGAATGTGCAACAGAATACCTAGGATGTTACTGTTGTGCTGAGGATGAATTTACACAAGCAGAAAGCCATGGAGTTAATGACATCTTTATGGCCATCTGGAGAGGAACCTTAAAGCAAAAGGGACCAATTGCAGATGAACATTCTTTCCTGAACATTATGACTGATGTCCAAATACTGGATTCCATCACTGCCAGACATGAAGTGGCAAAAAATCTTTTGGATATGTTTATTAATTCACTTAGAGCCACACACGGTTGTTTAGTCTGAGCTAGATGGTTTTAGGGATACATTTATCCTGTATGCTTAAAACTATGCTTTTGATGTATTTGTTCTTTACAGATGTGTTGTCGAATAATCTCCCCAATCAAATTATTTCAGTTGTTCCCCTATAGCTGTTTTAAAGTTATATGCTTGGCTCCTGGTCTTTGGTATTTTGGAATCTTAGATCATTTTGTGGTCACTTTCTCCCAAGGGTGCCATGACTTAAGCTGTATATGTTGTCTGGGTCATTTGTGAATATTAGGTCAAGTTGAGCTTCTCAGATGCTCTGGGTCATGAAGCAGGCCTGCAATATATTTAAAAACTCTCTTAACTCTAAACCACTGGAGTTTTTGTAATTTATGCTGGGTTTATTGAAGTTGTCTGTTGAAACGAGCATGTTGCCTGCTAAAATGCAATTGACGCCTCTGTGGTAAAGAGAACCTGCACCAGGATCCACCAAAAAGTGCCATTATCATACTTAATTAGAGAAGGGTCCTTCGCGCCTTTACTGAACTTGGTCTACTCTTTGTACCTGACTTGCAACATAAAAACTTGGAGAAGCTTCAGCGTCACTACTTAAAGGGCTCACCTAATGCATAGAGTCATAGAGTCACACAGCATGGAAACAGACGCTTTGGTCCAACTAGTTCACACCAACCATATTCCCAAACTAAACTAGTCTCACTTGCCTGTAATTGGCCTATATCTCTCCAAACCTTTTCTATTCATGTACTTATCCAAATGTCTTCTCAATGTTCTAACTATACCTGCATCCACCAATTCCTTCATTATTTCATTCCATACACGAACCATTTTCTGCATAAAAAAGTTGCCTCTCATGTCCTTTTTAAAACTTTCTCCTCTCACTGTAAAAATATGCTGCTAATTTTAAACTCCCCACCCGAGGGAAAAGCCCTTGCTATTCAACTTATCTATTCCCTCATGATTTTATAAACCTCTATAAGGTCATCCCTTAACCTCCTACACTCCAGTGAAAGATTCCCAACCTATCTAGCCTCTGTCATAATTCAAACTCTCTAGCCCCAGCAACAACTGGTAAAGATTGTCTGAACCCTCTCCAATTTAATAATATCCTTCCTATAGCAGGGGGACCAGAACTGGACACAGTACTCCAGAAAAGGCACAACCTCAACATGATGTTTCAACTCCTATACTCAAAGGACTGAGCAATGAAGGCAAGCGTGCTAAATGCCTTCTTAACCACTCTATCTGTATCTGATGCAAATTTCAAAGAATTATGTACCTGAACCCTAAGGTCTCTGTTCTACAACACTACCCAGGGTCCTACCATTAATTGTATAAGTCCTGTTCTTGTTTATGTTACCAAAATGCAATGCCCTGCTTTATCCAGATTAAATTCCATCTACCACATCTCAGCCCATTGACCCAATTTAGGTTTGTTGAAGGGTTTTTTGTTATAGGATGTTGGCTAGTTCCATCCTCCTGTAATTGAATTTCTGAACTGTGAGAAAATTGTGCTGTTGCTGGGCTGCTTTTGTTTGCCTCCACAGCAGCTTCCAGTGATCATTGGGTGGTCTGATCGGTTGGTATATGTTTTGTTATATGATTTTATGCCCACATCCATTTTTTTTTGAGTTTTCAAGACAGACAGTTGAAGAGAAGGCATAGTGAAGAGCTGTGTTCAGGCTTGCACTCCTTTACGACACTGTTAATTACATATTAAGACAAAATAATAAAGTACATGGTATACAGAGATATAATGGTCTCTAATTTTACTGTTACATTAAAAAAATTCCATAAACTCTACCTTATTGGACTATTCCACATCCTTCAATGCACATATTTCTAACATTCATATGGCTAGAATTTAGGTTTCTGCCTATTTCTGTCTGTGTTTCTCTCTTCAATTCTGCCCAGACAGTGCTAATTACACTCAGTAAAGAGTAGCTCTATGACATCATTGTGAGTTTTCACCAGGATTGGACTGAAAGGAGTTGACGGCATGAAAACAGCACACCATCATCTCAAGAAAATACATCAACTGCTTTGCCAGGGACGAATGCCACTCATTTGGCAGTATCTCTGTGTGGGAACAGATGACAAAAGCGATATGTGGCTCAAGAGTTTTCTGTCAATACTGGTCACCTAGTGCAAAATAGTTGTTGTCCGAGTTATCAAAACAGTGACATGAGTTGTTTGGACAGAAATCATGAAAGCGATTGGCAATTCAACATACTTGTCATATATGTCAATGACTAATCACTCAATATTAGGCAGAATGATATTCAGGTAAAAACAATGACTGCAGAGAATGGTTTTCAGGTTCTGGGTAAAAACCTGTCAGAATTTGGAGCTGGATCCCTCTTCTTCAAGTATTGCATCCAATCTTGACACCCAGTGCATCTCATATTTTCTGCCAATCACTTTTGTTCAGTAGCTTGGACCCTCAAAATCTGATTTTGAGAATCATATGCCAAAACTAATATCTGTCTTCAATCTTGCTGGCAACTGGCAGCTGCCGTTCCCCAACCCCTTCACGCCCAGTGGTTGAGTAAAGGCCCCTTCATAACCTTATCCTGCAAAGTCCATGCGGTTCTATGTCTGAACAACAGCTTATAATAACTCGAAGGAAGATGCACCTGGATGATATGTGCCTCCTGTTGCTGAGGTGACAGGGGTACCTCCATATATTCAACTCCTGAAGTGAAAGAGATGGACAAGAGCTGGTTATTAGTGGACTGAGAGAGAAGGGATGTTAAGAATAGCTGCAGGTTGGCATACATATTGATTCGTACAGGGTAGAATTATGAAGCAACAATGAGGATAAGAAGTGAGTAAACCTTTAAAAACATCTTGTCCCATGTTACAACTCAGCACCACTATGATCCTCATCCTTCTGTTGGTCAGCATGTTTCCCACTGCAGTGTTCAGGATGGACAGGCAGGCCTAACCTCCTCTTCGTGTAGATTCCTGTGACAAATTGAGCAAGACATTTCTCCAGCAAGAAAGAAGGATGCATTATAGTGTGATTGGTGTGAGGTGTTTTGAGAAAGTTCCTCTCATAGCAAAATGTTTGTAAACAATGTGGAAAATATGAACTGTGGTGATCCCTTGCATCCCAAGCAAACACATCTGCAGAAAGTGTCACCGGCTATAAAAGCTAACATTCCAAATTTTGGATTGAGCAGTGGCTGAAATCACTGTAGTGCATCCATGAGGCAGAGGACTATGTGGATAGCACAGTAGAAGCATACAGGCAGAGTGGGAATGGGTCACTACCAGGCAATCTAAACAAAAAGGTAGTACAGGAGACCCATGAATCTATTGTGCTTTCCAGTTGGTATTGCCATTCAGAAACTGGTGATGATAGTGGTTTGTCGAGGAGTCCAGCCAAAGACAAGACCGTGGCAGGCAAGGGTGTCTCCACTGTACAGGGGGGAGAAAGTGGAATGGAAGGGCAGTAATGATAGGAGATTCTATTGTCAGGGGATCAGACAGGCATTTCTGTGAGAGTAAGTGTGACTCTCGGATGGTTGCCTCCTTGGTGCTAGGCCACAAGACATCCTTCTGTGGGAAGCAGAATTCAGGGTGCTAGGAGGGAAATTAAGAGACCAGTGATCTCAGGGTTATTCCAAGTGCCATGTCCAAATAGAGAGTCTACTGGACTTGAAAGTTAACTCTGTTTGTCTCTCCACAGATAGTACGAGATCTGCTGAGTTTCTCCAGCACTTTCCGATTTCACAGGTTTCCAGCATCTGCAGTATTTTGGTTTTGTATAAATCTGCATACAACTGGAAAGCACAATAGATTCATAGGTCTCCTGTACTAGTTAACTAAAGCTGTGAAGGATGAGTTTCTGAAGTATTTTATTGATTGTTTTTTGGATCATCATGTTGAAGGGCTACCTACAAGACAGGATCTAATATTGGGTAATGAACAAGGGCTGACTCGTAACCTTGCTATAAAAAGAACCTTTACAGATAAATAACCACAATATAATAGACTTTTTTTTACACTGTTTGAAAGTGAGGTGTTCATTCTGAAGCAAGGTTGCTAAATTTTAATAAATTAAATTATGAGAGCATGAGGCAGTAGTTGGTTGAGCTGGTTTGGGGGAAAGGAATACATTAAAAGTCATGATTGAAGTAGACATCAGGCAGTCTTTTAAGAACTATTATAGGACTTACAGCACCAATGCATTGCTTCAAGATGCACTCAAAAAGTTTCATCTGTAGCTAAAAATGAAGTTAAAGATTGGAAATATTTAAAAGAAAAGGCTTATAAAGTGACCAAAAGCAATAGAATCCCTACAGTGTGGAAACAGGTTGTTCAGCCCAACAAGTCCACACTGACCCTTCAGAGAGAAACCCACCCAGAACTATTCCTCTACTGTTACCCCTAACTAATGCACCTAACCTACACACCCCTGAACGCTATGGGCAACTTAGAATGACCAATTCACCTAACCTGCACATCTTTGAATTGTGGGATGAAACCGGAGCAAACCCGCACAGACACGGGGAGAATATGTAAACTCCACACAAACAGTCACCTGAGACTGGAATTGAACCTGGGTCCCTGGCACTGTGAGACAGCAGTACTAGCCACTGAGCTATCATGCCGCCCGAAATAAATCTGAGGATTGATAGTATTTAGAATACAGTGAAAGGAGGACCAAGGTGCTGAAAAGGAAAGAAAAGGAATGCAGTCTAGCAAAAGGTCTAAACATGGACTGTTAGAGCTTCTACAGGTACACACAAAGAAATACTTGATGAAGACAAATGCTGGTCCATTAAAAAAACAAAGTCAGGTTATCTCATAATAGGAAATAGAGAAACAGCAGAGAAGCTAAATGGTAATTTTGTGTCTGTTTTTACGAGGAATTTATGAAATATTTCCCAGAATTAGATGCAAGTGACAAGAGACAGTAAGAAGTTGATGGAAATTCATATTAGAAAGCAAGTTAGGAGGAATTAATAAAGCCAAGAATAGCCAAGTTCCTGCAACATGATAATCTACATCCCAAAGTAGGAGGTGGCAGTAGAGATATTTGATGCATTGGTAAGCATCTTCCAAATTTCCACAGATTCTGAATGATCTTTGCAGATTAGAAACTTACAAATGTCACCCTGTGTTTTAAAAAAAGAAGCAAAGAAATTAAACAAGGAACTATAGACCTGTTAGCCTTATATCAGTAATAAGAAACTAGTTTGAAGTTATCATGATGGCTGAGACAAATGGACACTTAGAGAAACAAAAGAATGATCTGATTGGACATAGTCAGCATGGATGTAGGAATGAAAACTCATGTAAAACAAGTTTGTTGGAGCTTTTTGAGGATGTTATGAACAAAATGGATAAAAGAGAGTTGATGGATGTAATACAGTTGGATTTTCAGAGGTTTGTGGTAAAGCCCACAGGAGGTGGCTAACACAATTAAAGGTCATGAAAGAGAAGGTAATGATAGGATGCATGGATTTAGGATTGGCTAAAAAAACAGAAAATAGAGAGTAAGAATGAATGTGTTATTCTCATACTGGCAGCCTGTAACTAGTGGAGTACCACATGGATCACTACTAGGGTCCCAGCTGTTCACAATACATTTCAATGTTATGAATGTGGGCACCAAATGTAATATTTCCAAATTTGCAGATGATTTTAAGGTCGACAGGAATGTAGGCTGTGAGGACGATGTAAAGTATTTTCAAGAGGATTTGGATAGGCTTAGTGATTGGACAAAAATATGGCAAATGCAATACAATAGGAAGAGTGAGATTATCCACTTTGGTAGGAGAACAAATGTGACAGTATTTCTTCATCGGTGAGGGATTGGAAAATGTGGATGTACAGGTAGTTCTCCTATAACATGCATTTCATCAATGCAAATTCACTGTAACACAATTGACAAATTTGGGACACTGTTTCTAAAGCGCGAACCATTAAAACATGTGTTGGCTGTAACGTGATTACATCGCAAACACTTTAAGTTCTGTTTCTAAAGCACAATTTTTCTGTAACATAGGGTTGCACAAGAATGCAAACATAATGCAACAAGTTATGAAATAACTGACTGTGCAAAGGGACCTTGGTATCCTTGTCAATAAGTCAGTGAAAGCTAATGTAATTTAAATCAAAAGTTAAGGTGATCATTGAGTAATTCCTTCCCTGTCAAGCTATGCCTGCCAGGTCCATGGGCTTGAAGAGGTCAAGCAAGTAAGTGAGAACATTTCTATTTCTCTTTGAAGACCAGGAGGAGCAGGACAATAATATTCAGGTTGGTTTACCAGATTGTGCAAGCAGAGATGCAGGCAGAAGTTAAAACAGCTGATATACATACAAGTCCAACCTACAGCCTATCCTGCCAGCAAAATAGCTATGCATCAGTGTCCTGTTAGGTTGTATTAATAATTTGATGTGTGAAGTCCTTGTCAAGGATTAGAACTATAAATTTCAGCCTGACTGTGCAGCCTGGTGGCATTTGAGTTTACATGAAATACATTGAAAAATGTGTGGGGCGTTGCAAGTGAACAGTCAATGTGGAACTAGTTGGCAGTCAACATTTAATGTCCTATAATCTTCGGCTATGTGTCTGATACACATTATATTAAGTAGTCATCCCTTGGCTGATCCCCTAACATGTGACACTTTCCGTATTAAATGTTAGTTATAATGCTGTGCCTGGTAGTCAGACTTCCCAACAGGAATGGTACACTGGAATCTTCTATGAAGAGAGCACTGAAGGTTCAAAAAGAACAGCCTTACTCAGAGTCTCATCAGTCACACCATTTGTCAGTCACCAAACGGGTTTAACATGCTGCTCCACTATGAGACTTATTCATTAACTTTGTTTCAACCTTTCATCTTATTTTGCCAGAAGTTTTTTTTTGTCTTAAGCAGTTTCTTTAACAACTAAAGTACACATTTTACAGCCTTTCTGAAAGCAACATTGATATTTTCTTCTTCTTGTAGACTTTGTACAGCTACATCCATTTAAATCTCTCGATGGCCCTACAAGGCCTACAGTTTACATTTCATGCCCTATTCCCCCAACACTCCATTGCCTTGGAAAATTCATTCACATGTGGTCATTTTATTCAAAATTAGATCTTATTTTACAATATTATATTTGGATTGGAAGAGATGACAATTGTCTTCCTTCTGAAAAATCATGATTACAGTTTCCTGATCTGCACTCCCAAAGGACTTCACATTTATATAACTGGCCTCATTATGTTAATGACCTGACCTCAGAGGCAATTTGTTATTTTTGGCAAGAAATAGGGTATAACAATTCAATAAACCTCAGTATTCTATCCTCCCTCAGTATTTGTTACTCAGTCTGACATATTAACATACCATTCGTAGGTCAGTCAGACATATTGATCAATTAGCAATGTTCAAAGCTCATCTTTAGTTGGAAATAGTCAGAAATCAGGAGCAATCCTACAACAAATATTGGGAACTGGCATTTGAGTCTATTTGGGCCTTAGCTTTTGAAGACATATTTCTGAAAATGGAAGTTTAAAACTGAAACACAATATCAAAACACAAACTATTTGAGGCTAGACTATTGTAAGTGGTTGAATTAATTTATGTTACTTCTGTCCATTATACAAAATTCTGCACATGGGTAACTCATTCTTTTACATGGCATTGTCAATTACGCACGCTACAGCATGATTGATGGGCAGCTTGTAACAGTGATATATCTTTCAAACAACAAAAGTGCTTTTACAGCCTTCATGAAAAAGAAAGGCAAGATTTACTATCATTGGATTTGAAGACTCTGCATGGAGCAGTCAACTCACTTAATGTCGAGCAAGGGTAAGAACTTCTATGATTTGGATTTGCCCTACAAGCTAAGTCTATTAGACAATAGCTTCACTAATGTGAGAAACTTGAAGCCAAGAGGCTATAGAATAAATATTGCTGCTTGACATTCATATCTGTTGAACTGAATTCAAAATCAATATGAAAAAAATTGAAGTGCTTGACATTTTCTCTTTAAAAGCTTGTTAGGCCATTAATGAATAGTGTTACAGATGCCAAAATTGTGCGCCTTCAACAAATATGTATTTTTTACTCTAGCTAATTGAAGGGGAAGATTCCAATTAATCGCTAAAGACATCAGCATTGGTCTATACTTTTACATGTCCACCAGAAAACCTAGACTCTTTCCCAAATGTCCAAAATCCAGAACACTTTAGAAGTCGAGATGGTTCAGTTTTGCAACTGGTCTTTCCATCTCTTGTGCTATCAGCTATCATGTGCCTGCACTAAGCAGTTATCAGTACTTCACAGGGAGAAGTTGAGCTTCCACAATGGCTTTAGGTTAATTTCAAGGTCTCAAAATAGTCACCAAAGGATGTCCTAGGCACTTGGGGAGCATTCATGTTTGGTGAAGATGGAGCTGATTTTTTAAACTTTGAATTTGTCATCTCTGCACTCAGATGGGCACAAACTACACTTGGTTGACCACTGGCCTGCATAATAAGTGACACAACCCATTCCCCTTTCAGAACTTCCATCCCCCAACACCCATGTGTTTATGTGGGCAGAATCACCAGTTAACAGTATACAAATCGCCTAATCCTCAGAAAACCCTTCAGGCTGGGTTGCTTCAGATCTCCTGCTCCACCATTATGATAATGAAATGAAGCTTGGATTTTGAAGACCACATATCAAAATAGTTTGATCCAGCTGCTATGTGAAAAGTGCTTTCAATGTCAAAAATTAGCCAACCTTGAGGAGGAAAATGAAGACTGCTGCTCAGAGTCCGAGCACATAATGCCTTGTGGGTAAATTAGGATTTTCTTATTTGATATTCAGTCATTTCCCACAACGGTTTCACATTCCAGAGTTGAACACATTGTGATTGACATGTTTTATGTTGTCATGAACAAAATTATATTCAAAGATTGAATGTTTAAGTCATGCATTTTATCAAATGCAAAATGAATTTCAGCCTATTTTATATAAAAATAATAATCAGACCCCCTGTTTCTTTTCTTGGGTTGTGTAAGAATATCTAAGCAGAATTGTTCCCTCATTGTACGCTGCTTGCTTTCTGGTCACTCAGCAGGCCTGCTGCAAACATCACTATCTCATATACATCACTGGTGCCATGTAGTCAGGACTGGCTGAACAGCAATTTGTTTATTTGCTGGGATGTAGTAAATATTAGAAAAAAATAAGAGTGCAGCTGTATCCCTGTTCACTGTCTTTGTACTTCCTCAGCAGCTAAGTGACAGCTCAAGTAAAGAGTAAAGGGTCCCTCCTTTGCCAAGTAAATTTAGCCTTGGGAAGGATGAACATCATATAACTCTTGAGCTGAGATTGTTGATGCCAGTTGATAAATCAGTCAGATTTTAATTATCAGACGCATGACAGGGAGCTGTGACAGGCTGCAGTCCACTGGAGAGCATTCCTTTGGAGGTTCTGTACAATGGAACAGTGCACTGAGGAAAACCAGGGACTCAAAACAAACACATAAGCATTGAATTGCTTTTAAACTTCAAGCCTTTTTTTAGCATGGGATTTTAAACAGTCAGAGAAAGTTTCAGAACTGCTTCTGAAACAAATAGCTTCAAAGAAGGCACGGTTCAAAGCTCAACAAGAACAGACAGAAATGAAAGATGATTTGCAAATATCACACAAAGGATCTCTTCTTTATTCACTGTGTAAACATTCAGAAATGATGCAAATGAACAATCAGTTTCTCCAAATGCAAAGGGACACATGAGAAAGAGCTAATTTTACACCATTGACTCTCTAACCTTTTTGTATCAGAGGAATTAGCAGCTGATTAATCAGCCTTGATTAGCATTTATTCCAATCTGCAATGTGGGTGCATTGTATTTTTCCAGAATTTAGCAGTTTATAATACATTAAACTGCCAGTCCGTCAAGATGACAGGGTCATAGCTTTTCTTTATGGACTTTGAAATTAATAACACAGTTACGTTCCAACATGCCCTCGCCACCACTGCGGAAGCTGCCTGTTTAATTGTAGAGGTGGCCTCTCATGGCCAAATGTTCTCGGTGTTTAGTAGGTTTGAAAATATGGCTGTTAGAAGAGAAACTGACAGATGGCTGACAAGGCATTTTCAGTCATAACACACCAGTAAAACTTTAGCTCGGAAGATTTAGCACTTCGCATTCTGCTAAGGGGACTGCAGTCATGTGCCAATTTTATTTTTTAACTTCTAAACTGACGATTTTGCAAGCTAATCATAAACAGGCTTTATTGATTATGATTTTAAAAATTGAATGTGCCAGTCTCATTAGGTAGAGGCATTTTTAACAAAGAGAAAAAATGCTGCACAGATAAACAAGCTGCTTGAGCGCCATGCACAGATACATGTCCATCAAGATTTAATGTGTTATCATACACACACCATTACTGCAAGATTTTCCACTGTTTTGCCAAGTGTTCCTAAATAACAGTTTCATCATGAATCTGACAGCAGCCATAAAAATTTCTAAGCATTCCATATCAATGGTCCTCTTTGTCTGAAGTTATTAAAACATTAAATTTTTATTCTTCATTTGTATTCTGTTATGCAAAATAAGCTCTTTGATAAGATGTGTCTTCTTAATTGGGCCCTTGATGCTTCTTGGATCAGAGTTGTCAGATTAGCTGGAAAAGCAGCTTCGCTATTGAGCCAACACTATGCCAAGAGACCAATAGCTTTGTAACAACGATATTAACTTAGTAGGGCCAAATGGAGGGCAAGATGAGGCTCAGGTGAGAGTTTGCATCTGTGCATGTGTTCTGCTCAAGCAGTTTTATCCTAGCATCAGCGCCAATGACAAAAATGGGTTTGTTTGTTGTTTAGTGTGCAGCTGTGGATTCAGCTACATGGGATTTTCAGTGATTGAGTCTAAAAAATTAAACACTGCTCGAGTCAGCATGTCATTGAAATCTAACTGTTGGACACTGCATCATGTAACCTCCTTATGGCCACAAACGGGCTTTTAATTTGCAGCTGCCCTGACCTGTCTTTCCTCACAAACTCCATCCTGTCTTGGCATTGGTGCTGAGTGAGATTAGTGGGCTGATGTTTCACTTGTCATTGACCAGGCTCAATCGGCTACCAAGGCAGTTCAGGCATTAATTACGACCGTACCAACTGTTCCTGACAGTAAATAGCAGAGGGCAATATTGTGCAGTAAACAGGGGTGTATTTAAAATATTCTTGACATCTTATCCTCATGTGTGCTTTGTGTATGTATGTGTCTGCAGAATTCACTTCCAAATACCCTTTTATAGATTCAATGTTAATGTTAACACCACAAATTACTTATTATTTCATACTAAAATACTGCAAAAATAAGTGAGACATCTATCTAGTAGCACTCATCCAAACATATTTTGATCAGGCATTATCTATTTGAAAATGTTCAACTAGAGAAGCCCAGTGATATTGCACATTTCGTTTACATCGCAACCTGAAGAGGTGCAATACAAAGGGCAAATCTTTGTGGAAGAGCCTTAGCTGCTCTGTGTAATTATGGTCCTGCTTACTTTTTATTATTTATGTCATGTGATGTTTAGTGTCCATAAGGAGAGGCTATTGTGACCATGAGAGCAAGAGTAAGCAACTTTTGTGAGACTGCACAGGAGCCTCAAATATCAATGTTCAACATAGGTTTAGCCCTCTGATCCACTGTAATATCTGTGCACAAGCTGTGGATGTCCTAGAAAAGTGCTGTGTTTCTGGGACATCTGTAACTCTACTACCAAAGATACAATGGCTCAGTAAGAAGAACACCTGGCATATAAGGTATGTCTTTGAGTGGGTTTTAGAACTTCAAATGTCAAGAACTGGCCAGCATAGTGGAAGGATATCTTGGTTGCTTTTAAATGGTACTCCAATGTTAGGTGGCCATTTGTGGAATGAAAGAAACACATAGTCCTGGGGCTACATCATTCCATGTACGTGATATTAATCCACATCTGTTCTTTTGGCAAGAGATTTGAAACGGAGGAGGTAAAAGACTAAAGAAGAATAGTGAATGGAATCTCAAAAGACGTAACTGAACAGAAACATCTTTAAAGCTATAGTGGTGGCTACTAACAATGTACTGTATTAGAATGATGACCTTTGACTGAAAAATATCACTTGGTGCATTTATGATTCGCTATTTAGCAGAGAAAGTGGATGTGTTTCTATTGGTATTTTTAGGTCTGCTTACTGTTTCATTAAAGCTAATATAGTTTATGCTTGTTGCCAGGTAACATATAACCCAAATTCCAAATGGAAACCTGATGTTAATTCAGAATTCAAATGCTGTACATTACAGCCAAGGAATTGCAGCTGAAGTCTCTACTTCAGGCTGCTTTGAAACTTTCGCAGTTGCAGGTTTTATCCACAGTATTTGTGGACATCTGTGGTTTCTGACCTCATAGCACTGTAATTTTGTAGTTGATTGCTTTTATTACTGTGAAAATTAAAATAAATAATTACATATTAAAATGTATGGCCATTTTCATTGTTAGTGAATTAGGCTATTTTGAATTTGTAATTAAAACAAGGTTGCACACTATGTTGAACATAAAATTTAGTTGACAAATTCATTAAAAATGAACAGTAATGACATTTCACTGCAATATTTTGAGTACTCTGTACTTATGAAGCCAAAACAATTTCACTCCTCTGTATTATTTCCCTCATTGTAACCTGTTGGAATTTGGTAGATAGCCTGAGGGCTTACTTATCAAATAAATAGAACCTAGAGAAATGGGGTGCATTATAGAATTTATAATAACCGAACATTATACAATCTCAAGTGCCATCAAAAGGTCATTCAAGGGACAGTACTGCTGTTTGACTCCAAATTAGCATAAAAACATGGACACAATTCTGCAAATGACTTACACGGGTACCATAGTCCATTCTGATAATATCACCATTGTCAGACGATATACCTGGATCTCATTCAAAGAAACAGTGTTAAAAGGAGACAAGTAATATAACTGCCATGCAGGCTACCTCCCTGCCAAAATATGTCAGTATGTGTCAGGCTCATCACTGTAATGATTCTGCGGGTAGGGTAAAATGAGACAATTATGCTAACTTCAGGTGAAAATTTAAACTACATCCAGCAGTATAGACTGCTAGAGTGAAAATTGTGCAATTTAAATATTCAAGTCTTTGAATATTTTAGAGGTTTATGAGTTAACACCAGGTACATTTTGCTGAATAGAATCCTCATATTTGTCTGATTTGTATATATTTTTAATGAAGGTTTTAAACAGTGTTGGGTCATCTGGGGTAAAAACAGGATTTAAATTCTTCAAAAATATTTGTTTATTAGAAATGGAACTGGCATTAAGCAGCATGAAGGTAATGCCATCATGTGCAGCATTATATCTGAAATATAAGTTGAAACAATTGCAGTCAAATTGTAAATGTGAAAAGAACTCTAAAACATAAATCCAACTCAAAATCAGGGACTTAAATAGTTGGATTTACATTGTATTTTGCCCAAATGCGCACAGCAACTTCCCTAAGACTGCTGAATTATGAATAACTCATTAATATAGAGATGGCTATTGTCAGCAGTAGTTACAGTCATTTCTGTAATGGTTTGCATGTTTTCAGTTTTTCTTCTGATTTGCTCCATTATTCTGTAAACACCTTGAATCACTAAATCTCCAGATTCAATAGCCTGAAGCAGTTCAGACTTCAGCACAGTTGAAATTGTGCTAAAGAAGGGAGAAGGAGAATTGGAGGAACTATTCAATCCTCTCTCTGTCCATCCTGGGAAACCGTGAAGTAGACAATCCTGAATCATTGGCGAGCTGTTTGCCATATTCCAGCCTAAAGGTGTTGAGGCCTGAACTCAGTATTAGGCAGGCTGTTAACTATACCAGAGCTTAAAAATGTGTTACTGGAAAAGTGCAGCAGGTCAGGCAGCATCAAAGGAGAAGGAGAATCGACGTTTCGGGCATAAGCCCTTCTTCAGGACCTGACCTGCTGCGCTTTTCCAGCAACACATTTTTAAGCTCTGATCCCCAGCATCTGAAGTCCTCACTTTCTCCCTGTTAACTATACCAGGAAATGAACCACACACTTGCTTCTTGAACCCAAAATTGAGACAATATTTGGCAACAATTGGCTAGCTTACATATGTTGTGCTACCTGAATAAAGTAGCAACACAGTAACTTGCTTTCTTTTTCTCCTCCATTACTCTCATAGCAATGGCATATACAGACCAGACTGAAAAGTTATCATTGGAACTCTGTGACAACACATTCCTTTCTGGCTGGCTCAGTCTTCTCTCTACCAATACCTTTGCTGCATATTCTGTGATAGATATATCCATTTCATTAGTTTCAGTAGATTCCAGTCGATAATTTGTGACAGATGCAGTCAGCTAGGTAATTAAGACTGGAAGAAATACAGAGCAGGGTGGGTGAGCTATGTGCACGTGGTTAAGAACGATGGTGTAATGAACATCAATTTGAGCTATCAAACAGAAGCATCTGTGTTCTTTTATTCACAGTAATGTTAATCACTGCAACTTATCGGGGAAAACAAGATCTAGAGGGATTGGGGGCACCTGAATAGCTACTGAAAATTATATTCAATTTTGATTTTTTTTCCAAGTATCCTTTATAAGGAGAAATGAAACATTTCATTTTGATTTAAAAATACAAGCACATTTTTATCGCTCCCTATACCAACCTCTGCAAGGCCAATGCAATGACCTACCATATGCAAACAGATTTGATTAGAAATTACTGTTGGCGATGTTATCGCAAAAATGCTTAATGTTCTGCATCAAAGCCCTCTTCACTATTTTAATAGAAGCATTAGCCAATTTATCTTAAATTGGTTAACATCTCCATTATAATGTTCAATATTTGTACTCTAGCATCACTAGCAGTAATTTGCAGGCTCCTGTGTCAATTTGTCGATGTGTGTTGACAGCTACAGCAAAGGTTCAGTTGGTAAATACCCTGTGTGATATTGCACTGGACCCTGTAGACAAGGAGATGCCAGATTTAATCCTTGCCCTGTCCTGAATTTGTTCAGCTAAACTGGTAGCAGGGGTGTTGTAATTATCATCACCGTCCCTGATTTAGGGAGGGCAAAATTCAGCCAGGTCACCATTACGTGACTGTTATCCAATGATCATTGCTAGGAATTTACCCTTAAATCCCAGATGAAAGGCTTTTGCTTGATACATCGACTCTCCTGCTCCTCGGATGCTGCCTGACCAGCTGTGCTTTTCCAACACCAAACTGTCGACTCTAATCTCCAGCATCTACAGACCTCACTTTCACCTGTTCAATACTTGCAGTCAAGAGCACTCTACTACCCCCAATTTTTTTTTCCCAATCTGTTGCTTTTGTGTGTCTAAATTCAAAAGGGCTTTAGGTGCTGCCTGTTGCTATCCCAACTGATGCAGCTAACTGAAAGAAAGTGGACAAGACCTGATCACTGAAGATGTCTGAACTAATTTGCTTTTTCACACTGGAACAAAAAAAATGCTTTGCTTTACAAGCATTGCATCAGAACTTACGGGCTCAACAACTGAGCTTACATGTTACATTATTGTCCCACAGAGCCACGTATCACTGTTCCAATGTGCATCAAATACCACTGTACTATCTTTCTCGGATTCCACCACAAAGTGTATAAATTTAATAAAATTTAATCTTGAACTGTCTTATGACCAACAGTGATGCATCATATGGATATATGAAACATTTATGATTTACTTCCTTGTCCCCAGTGTTCTCCCACCTTCTCTTCCAGACACTGAAGCAAGTTGTGGTGGTTTCATAAATATTAGCAGGATCCAGTATCTACAAAAAGGCACAGTCTTCAAGAGTGAGCTTTTTAAAATTCAATCAAAGGATGTGGGTGTTGTTGACGAGGTCAGCATTTATTGTCTGTCCCTAGTTGTTCTTGAGAAGGGGTGATGTGGGTACACTCACAATGCCCCGGGAGGGGGGTGATGGAGTCCAGTATTTTGAAGCAGCAATAATGAAGGAATGGCAAAATATTTCCAAGTCAGGATGGTGAGAGGTTTGGAGTGGAAATTCCATGTGGTGGTGTTCTCATGTATCTGTTCACCCTTGTCAATCTAGATGGATGCAGTTGTGGGTTTGGAAGGGTGCTGTCGAATGTCTTAGAAGAATTCTTACAGTGCATCTGCTGCCTCTGAGTATCTGTGATGGAGGGAGTGTATGCTTGTGAATGTGGTGTCAGTCAAACAGGCAGCTTTGTCCTGGATGGTGTCAAGTTTCTTTAGTGTTGTTGGAGCTGCACTCATCCAGGCAAGTGGGGAGCATTCCATCACACTCCTGACTTGTGCCTTCTAGATAGGGTGTCAGGAGGTGAGTTACTTGCCACAGTATTCATAGCTTCTGACCTGCTATCATCGTCACCATGTTTACATTGTGACTCCAGTTTAGTTTCTGGTCAATGGTAACCCTAAGAATGTTGACAGTGGGGTGTCAGTGACGATAATGCCATTGATTGTCAAGGGGCTGTAGTTAAATTATTTCTCTGGGAGATAGTCATGGCTTGGCATTTGGATGGCATGAAAATTGCCACTTTTATATCTAAACCTGGACATTGTCCAGATCTTGTTGCATTTGAATATGGATTACTTCAGTATCTGAGGATTCGTGAATAGTGTTGAACATGGTGCAATCATCATTGAACATCCCACTTCTGACCTTATGACATGGAGAGGTTATTAATGAAGTAACTGAAGATAGCTGGACCTAAGGCACTACCCGGAGGAACTCCTACAGAAATATTTTGGAGCTGAGTTGACTGGCCACCAACAACCACAACCATCTTCCTATGTGCCAGGTATGACTCCAACTAGAAGAGTTTTCTCTTGGTTTCCATCGACTCTAGTTTTGATAGAGTTCCTTGGATGTCACACTCAGCTGAATGTGGTCTTGTCAGATCTGGGCAATTTGAATTTAGGTGTATGAAGGCAACAGATTGACAAACAAAAATCAGTGCAAAGTATATTGCATGAATTCATAGGATATAAACTCAAAAGAAAATCACTTAGTTAGGAACAGTCAGAACTGAATGCATATGTTTTAGATACCATTGACATAAGTAAATATGATAAATATGTCAGGATATTCATATCATACAAATATATTGATTGACTGTTCAAGTTAGAAATGAATGTTGTGCAAAGTTGACAATCAAAGTTTTCTGAGAACTTTGACAAATAAAGTAAAATGAATCTGTGCATTACATCCATGAATTTACAAGATGCAGCAAAAACCTGGAATTGAATTTACTTCCTTATGAGTTCTGTCATTTCATTATAAGTCTAGATCCAAATATGGAGAATATAGACGCCAAACAAGTTTTATATATGACTCCCTAGATATTCTGGTTTTATAAGGTCATGCATGCAAAAACTGAGTAGTATAAAATCAGAATGCTGTGTGCAAATTAGCTACAACCATCGATATTCATGGAGTGGTCATGGTTTAATGTAATAGAATTCAGTCAGCCTTTTAATAATATAAATAATGATCTTGATTGAATAAAACATTCTCTCTTCTAAATGTAGGTCATTATCACATGGAATCTCTTGAAGCATTTTTGTGGAGGAAAATAATGCATAATACTATGCATATTGCATTTAAATTACTAGTGATTGGTGTCACTCTGTAATTTGTACCAGAATGTTAGTGAAACAATCCCTAGTGCAAATGTAATCTACACCTGAAGTACAGATAAATAATGAACAAAACTGCCTTGTTATGGGACAAGGGACATAGTCTGAAGCCAATTAAACTTATTTGGAATTTGTGATTTACGGTGAGGGTGATGGGGCATGGAATGGGTTAGCTGATTATCAACAAATGTCAGATTTAGAGATTGAAAGATGAATAGGGATCTAAAATGTATCAATCTCAGTCTTGAAGATTTCAATTGGTCCAGTGTTCTTTTTGGCAAAAGCCTTTAGATTCCTGCTAGGCCTTCCGTGAAACAAGTATGTCCCGTTTTTGTTTCCAGATGGTACAGCTTTAATTTTAGGGCTATGTTTCTTGAATCTGAAGATTACCTGGTAGAGGAAATAGATTTTTTGTATTACCTCAACCTTTACAATTTTAAACACCTTGATTAAATCTTATCTCTATCTCAAACTCAAGAGAATCCGTGCCAAGTTCATATACATATCCAATTAGTCCAATATATTTCACTGTGGAAGGGGAATCCAGATTGAAATTGAAATCTTGATAAAGTAAGCCATAAACCTTGATAAAATATTTCTCAGATTATTGTTATTTCAGCTGTACATCAGACCAACATCAAGGAAACCAATGCAATAACCCTCTTTTCTGTTTCTTCAACATTAATAAATATTAGTCCCAAGTACACTGGTGTTAGCATTCTGCATTTCCCAAGATTTTAAATGTGATACTGTTTTGTAATATAATGATTGCAAATCAATTCACCATTTGGAGTAGAAATTTTCATAATATTCAATAATGTAAAATGCATTACAATAGATATATACTACATAGCCTGTTGTGTTATTCCTTGTGTCCACACACTCAGCAACATCTTATAGGGGTCTGAATGATATGGGCAAAGGTGAGAAATGTGGCAAAATTATGTGTAAAGTCCAGCAAAGCCAATTTGACCATGGGAGCAATTTAATGCGTTATTACATTTTAAAAATATTTACTCATAGGATGTCAGCATTGCTGGCTAAGCCAGCATTTATTCTCATCCCGAATCGCCCAGAAGGCAGTTAAAAATCAACTACATTGCTGTGGTTCTGGAATCACATGCAGACCAGACCAGGTAAGAATGGCAGATTTATATAAGATAATCAGAGGGTTAGCTGGGTGGACAATGAGAGCCTTTTTCCTCAGATGGTGATGGTTAGCACAAGGGGACATAGCTTTAAATTGAGGGGTGATAGAAATAGGACAGATGTCAGAGGTAGTTTCTTTATTCAGAGAGTAGCGGGGGGTGGAATACACTGCCTGCAACAGTAGTAGACTCGCCAACTTTAAGTGCATTTAAGTAGTCATTGGATAAACAAATGGATGAAAATTAAATAGTGTAGGATAGATAGGCTTCAGATTGGTTCCACAGGTCGGCGCAACATCGATGGCCGAAGGGCCTGTACTGTGCTGTAAATTTCTATGTCCTATATTCTATTTACTTCCCCCTCTCGGTCATTAATGACCCTGTAAACAGTGGTTACATGGCCACTGTGCAGCTGGCTCTCTATTCCAGTTTTGTTTTATTGAATTCAGATCTCATTACCTGCTTGTGGACATTCAAACCCATGTTCCCAGAAAATTAATCTGGGATTCTGAAATACTAGTCTCATGACATTACACCCTGTCCTATCACCCTTGTAACTAGATTCCAGGATCGAGATGAGATTCTTGCTAGGCAGTGGCAACGTGTCTGTTAAGAGCAATCATTGATTGCTAATTATTAGCTGCACAACTGACCTCTCTAATACACAGCTGTGAGCAAACTAGAAGCCAAGAATACTTGACTTGGAAGTCAGAGCGAGTACCTGGCAACTTCAAATCACCATTTTCTCCAAAGAGCCTCCATGTTGTACACCAATATCTAACATCTCAGGACACGCTCTAGGGGCATCGGCCAAACACACCGTATATCCACAAACACTGAAATGCAATATGTGTTAGCCTCATTAAGAACCCTCATGGTACGCCTTCAATCCATTCTTCTGCATTGCAGTGCTGTGCCTTGTGATGCAACACCATCTATCATTGTGATTCTGCAATAAAGGCACTGAACTCAGGGACACACACCCAGCTCATGGTCTGGAGCAGGCTGTTTCTCTGGGATGTTTACTCACTGTATTAGGGCTCACTCATTCTGAGACTACCTGGATACTCACAGCATCATTAACTTGCTGTGCCTTCTGGCACAATAAATCAAGAGCAGCCTCCAATACCAGTCCAGGGGTTTGGATGTGGTCAGTCAGATACATGAGATGGTCAGACTCAGGATCCTCTCCTCATAAACTATGAAGAGCCAAATGCCACTATCCACCTTGACACTTTCTGCACTATTGATTTTTCTTTCCTCCTGAAATCAGAGAGGCAGGTATTAAGAGAAATGGAAGTGGGTAGCACGGCTGTTACATTTGATGCAGGTAGGGTGGTGTCCCGAGGAAATCAGTTGGTGGGTCGTGGTGTCAGGGGTTGGAATGTGTGACATCAAGTGAGTGAAGATTTTGCAAGCCATAGTGACAGTGTTACAGCATGAATCTTGATGGGACCTAAGTATGGTAGCAGAGATGGAGTGAAATGTGAGGTATCACAGAGAAAATGGTGACACTTACCCTGATGCAGCAGAGTGGAGTTGGTCATTGTCTTCCTTCTGACAATCCTGGGCATTCCTCCATACAGCTGAGACTGCACAGAGCCTGGTTGCAACCTCAGACCAGACTAACAGTCTAGTGTCAGGACCTCCACTGCCAGTCCTGTGTGTAATGGACATTTTGCCTCTGCACCACTCCATCTAACAGGACCTCTAGGTCTCTGACCGCAGCATGCCTGCCAGTTTTCCTTTGTCAGCCATGTTAGGGCAAATATCAGAAAATGTACAGGGCAACTCCAGAATTACTATTCTTGTCTGAGTGAATAACAACTTTTTAAAAGTGACAGTTTCCAGGGATGTTGATATACCTGCAGTGACAAGTTGTTCTGGGTGTGACAAGTGGTGGATTGGGTTTGAGTTGGGCAGAAGGGACACCATAGGTGTGGCATAGGTGGTTAAGGAGGCAGATTTGATAAAATATGACAAGGAAATTCACTAGGACTCATATGGGGAAACCCTCCAAAAGATACAATGAAATTGATAATTCAATAAAACATTGTAAGATTCAGCCCATTAGCTTGGTTGCTGCTATTTCATAATCCTTCTAAATAACAAGAAATAGCCAAATCATCCTGAAAGCACATTCCACTCTCGTTAGCACGTAACTAGTTAAGGATAATCTGGACAAATTAATAAATACTTTAGCCATATTTACCTCATTGTTTCATTGTGTGTCATTTCAATGTATTCACTTCAAATATATAATGAATGCCTGACTCTAAATTGTGGTTGTGCAATAATATTTGATATAATGAGGTGACAGCACAAACAACAGATCAAATATGGAAAAATATATTCAGTAACGTCTGCATTTGCAATGAAACTGTCACTCAACTACATAACTGGGCTTTTCATTTTTGACATGGGACATGAACTGCAACTATACTTATTTTCTTAAAATAAAACACTTGTTCAGAATAGTATGTTTTGGTCCTAATTTTTCTATGTTCAATCCTCTACAACACTATTTTAGTGAATGTCAAATATTTTATGTCGTTAACACTAAAAAGCAACAATCTACACATCCAAAGACTTAGATCAACAATATTTAACATTACTTTTAATACTAACTACTTGTTAAAATGCTCAAAATGCTATATTAGACTATATTATCGTGTTTGCGTTAGTTTTAACAGTATCTGTCCTTCTATAGGGCAATCCCAACTTCAAGATCGTGGAATATTGAATTATTTATTTGACAGTATCCATTTTGCTTGCTTCAGTTATTTGAATTCCTCTTTACCTTTTGTAGTCTTTGGAGAAGTATCATTTATTCTACTGCTACTGTAACCAGTTGAATAAAAAATATTACTTTTGGAGATTGTAACCTTTGAATGACATGTTTTGTACACCACATATAAAAAAATCATGGTTTAGAATTTATTCACAGTGTGTAGTTTATGCTATCAAGTTGAAATCAGCAAATACAGTATACAAATCTCAGGGCAGTGGTTCAGCCTACAGTTTTCATATCATCGAGTGGTTTGACCACATAACTCACCGGTGCAAGTGGATTATGTTATTTGGGGTCATGGGCAGTCTAAAAGCTATAAACCATCGGCTGATTTGTATTCTGTTTAGATCACAGCTTTGCAGTTTTTCATTTTATTATGTTTGGATTTGCTTGTAATATATAATCTGAATTCTGTTGTAGGGATTGCATAATTCAAAAGAGTTCAACGTGCCCACAAGTGTTAATATCACAGCATATGACTATACAAAATAGGAGCAAAAATAGACCAACTGGTCCCTCGAGTCTCCTCGGCCATTCAATAAGATCATGACTGATTTGTTTGTGTTCCAAATTCCACATTCCCATCTATCCACAATAATCTTTGATTCCCTCACCTAACAATTCCCTACTCTGTTTGAAAAGTATTCACTGGCTTCTAAAGCAAAGAGTTCTAAATTTGCATAGACCTGTGAGGATCTCTGACCTAAAAGGGTGACTCATAATTTTAAAACAGTGGTCCCTGGTTGAAGACTCACCCACAAGAGGAAATATATTTTCCACATCAACCTTGTCAAGACCATTCAGGATCTAATGGACTTCACTCAAGTCACCCCTCACACGTTTAAAGTCAAGTGGAAACAAACACATCCTGTCCAAGCTATCTTCATAAGACAACCCATTCATTTCAGATATGTTGCAGGAAGTTTGTAAGAGTTTGTAAAATAAGGTCTAGCTGTGATCATTGGAAACCAACAGGTAACACATGGGGCAATACTTTTTTTCTGTTCTGTGATAGCTTGGCATGTGGCGTAGAGGACTAACCCATATCTTTTCCTTCATAAATAATTGTCATCGGGGAAGGGGGTTGGAGCAAAGCAAATGGGGTCCTATGTGGTCAGCTCATTCAAAGCTTGACACAATAATAGAAATATGTCAATTCTTTGGCATTATGGTATCTGGTCCACTCAACTGGTTTAAGTAGGTCCCACTTGAGTAGTCCAATCTAGGCAAACATTATACATGGGAAATAGTTAGTGTGTGCCTGGACTGTGTGTAGAGGCAGTCACTAGATTTTCTAGGGTAGGTGGGAACTGGAAGTATGGTTGAGGTAACATGGAAACTTGCATAACACAAAAATAAATTGAGTCAGTAAATGCCAGTAAGAACTGCAGGGCACCTTGTAACCAATGGGTTTGCTTTAGGCCATAGTTCAAAACTAAATGCCAATGAATGATTTTCTTTGATTTTAACTCAACAGAATTTGATGTTATTATATATGCTGAAAAGCTGTAGTTAGTTTTGCAAGATTCTTGGTACCAAATATGTGTATGAGAAGCTCCACAACATGCAGAGTTGGAACTATGTTTCATGAGGTGTTTTGAGCTTACAGTGGAATAACTGTACATAGTCAAGTTACTAACATTGCAGTAAACTGAAACAGTTCCACTGGCAAAAAAAGAACACTTGCAAGTCATCTGCCAAGTGAAAACTAAACTTGGCAACACTACATAAGGCAATAATATTCTTGTTTCCTATCAAGCTGGTTTCAGACAGACAAGCAGTTTTCTTTTCATCTCCAAACAAACACATTCTTGAAAGGTGAATATTCAGCAGTGCTGATGGTGAGAGTCTCACCATCACAACAAGGGCAACTAGTTTTCTGTCAGCCTGTTTTTTTTTGAAAGAAGACAAAGGCAGTCATCTGTGGAGACTCAACTCTCTTTGACTGAATGAAGCTATTTAGTAAAACCCATTAACTAGATAACTTAGATAATGAGTGGATATGGCACTAAGATTATGTTTAATTTTAAAATAAATTACTAGCTGAGTACAAGAAAATTGTTTATTTTCTGCTGAGTATGGATTTAACTAAGTTTGCACTGCTGCTAAAGAAATTGTGACACCAATCACCACTGCGATGTCAATTATATTGGTGTATAACAGGATCGCATGAAAAATATGGAAATTGTGTAAAATCTTTCAAATTATTTATGAGGAGGTGGAGAATGATGCATTTGATGGGTGGGAAGAGGAGGGTCTTTTCTCTTGGGAAGTCCAAGAAAGCCTTGGGTTCTGACAAATAATGAAGTTATTGTTTTTGAAACCTGATTTTTAAGTCAATGCAGGCTAGTTGTCCGATGGATAGGCCATGACACCAAGCTACAGTTGTGAAGTGTAGAGGAGAGAGTGCTCTGGACTTGGGCCTGGAATGTCAATGGGGCCCAAGGAGATCAGTACAGACAGGTAGAAGGTTGCAGGAGGTGGGGTAAATAGGGGAGAAGGAGAACAGGTCATGAAAGGCTGGAAAGACCATTCAGGGACTATAGAAGAGCCATGGTTGAGATAGCAAGCTGCAGAAGAGATCCAGAGAGCATTGAATCTTTGTGATGAGGAAAGATGGCAATTAAATAATTAAGGTGGAATGTTATCCAATGACTGTTTTTTATTGATAACAAATCCCAAATTCAAGTCTGTTGTAAATTTATCTTATAAATTTTCATTTCTGAAAGAAAATTCAACTTCAGGACAAACAATTGTGTAAAAAGGAAAAAATAAAATACTTTAGCCTAAAGGAAACTTCTCAAATTACTATCTGAATTACTGACAAATGTGGTCTTGGAACTGAGCAGCAAGGAAAGTCACACATTGCATTGAAGTGGAACATTTACTGCCCAGTGTATAGAGTAAGGAGGATAAAGTGAGGACTGCAGATGCTGGAGATTAGAGGTGAAAAATGGGTTGCTGGAAAAGCGCAGCAGGTCAGGCAGCATCCAAGGAACAGGAGAATCGACGTTTCGGGCATAAGCCCTTCTTCAGGATTCCTGAAGAAGGGCTTATGCCCGAAACGTCGATTCTCCTGTTCCTTGGATGCTGCCTGACCTGCTGCGCTTTTCCAGCAACACATTTTCAGCAGTGTATAGAGTAAAACAGTTTAAGTTACAATTTTCTTCACAATGCAAATCTAATGGTGCTGATACTGAATATGTGCTTGTGATATACAAAACATAGTATCAAGCGTTGAAAGTAAGAACAAATTTTCTTAATGAAAAGTAGTAATTTTCATTACTGCAGAGCATAAAGATAAGGTACATATGGAACTTTGGCTTAAAGATCTCATTACTTCTACATGAAGAGGGTATACAGGGTTTTAAAAGTATCCAAATAACCCAGGCAATATTGAGTGATGCAATTCCATTATGCCTTTGGATGATTTGAGTGACTTAACTTACTCCTGTGAAGTCCTTTGAACTCACTTGTTTGATATTTTTCCAAATTTTTGCTAAGCCAGATGTTTGCTATTCTACATAAGGGTTACTCAAAATATGGGTAAGACAAAAATAGCATTTCAGTTTTAAAATTAGCTTATAAAGTCACATTTTAGAGGCAGGGAAAGGATATTAGAAGTGATGTATCACATTCCTGCATTTCAAGTATTAAATATGTGCTCACAAGAACCTCAGAAATGATATTTATTCCTATGTCTCCCGTTAAAAATGAAAACTGCTTCTGACTATGAGTAGTCCCAAAAGGTCATATCAAAATTATACAGTTCAATTATCCTTATTAATAGCAAAGCGCCAGATCTTACTGTGAAATATATGTCCCAAACCCATGGCACACGGACTTGCTTGGTGATTTTCCGTCCTCATTGGAATTCTGGGAGCCACCTGAGGATGGCAGGAAGGCAGGCTGACAGGCAGGTTCCCAATGCTGCTGGCCCACTTACAGGACCAGCGGCCTGCACCTTAGCAGCTCCACTCATGCTAAGACAGGTCAGAGACGGAAATACAGGTACCTCCAGGTAAGTACATTTAAAAAAAATAATTCAAAGGGGCTGGGAGTCAGAGGGGAAACTTCTTCAGGAAGGTAAATCGCTATGGTCCTGAGAGTTACCTTTTCTCCTACTGCCCCTCCTTTGGACAATAAATAAGCCTTTACCTCCGGTGGCTCCCGCAAGCTGCTGAGGGTGGCCAACTCTTCACATTGTGGGGATTTGTTCTGTCACTTTAGTTTAAATCAACCTACTCAGGCATGTGATGACACACATCTGAGACAGATGGACCTTGTATCCACAACTTTTGCCTCTGAAGTAGGGTCACTGCAAGACCTTTGATAGTTGCCTTGTAATTTGCAAAATGTCAACAGCTCCAAAAAATTACCCTGTAAAGGTCCTTTCCTTAGTATCAAGATTAGAGTGGTGCTAGAAAAGGGCAGCATCTGAGGAGCAGGAAAATTGATGTTTTGGGCAAAAAACCCATCATCAGGGGTGGGGCGGACAGTGGGCAGTATTGGATGGGGTTTGGGGGTCGGGCGAGGGCTCACGCGCGCTGTGCTGCTGCTAGTCTCCTGAACGGGGAGCAGGCTTAATAGAAAACTCTGAGCCCCAGAAAAAAGGCATTGAATCATTAACCGAGTAATCAATTATCCGAACGAAATAGTGCCCACCCATCTCATTTGGATAATCGAGGTTCCTCTGTTTATCAGTTTATGTGGACCAATAGCCTGTTTCTCTTCTGGTAATTATGTACTGTATATGAACAGTGATTGATTAAGAAGGTTATTAAGCTTTGAGAAGATTTGTAGCTCAGGTTAAATTCTGGATGTAAGCTTGCTGGCTGAGCTGAAAGGTTCATTTTCAGACGTTTTGTCACCATACTAGGTAACACCATCTGTGAGCCTCTGGTGAAGCACTGGTGTTATATCCCACTTTCTATCTATACTTTTAGGTTTCCTTGGGTTGGTGATGTTATTGTGTTGTTGTCATTTCCTGTGTTGGTGATGTCATTTCCTGTTATTTTTCTCAGTGGGTAGTAGATGGGGTCCAAGTCGATATGTTTGTTGATAGAATTCTGGTTAAAATGCCATGCTTCTAGGAATTCTTGTACATGTCTCTGTTTGGCTTGTGTTAGGATGGATGTGTTGTCCCAGGCAAAGTGGTGCCCTTCCTCATCTGTATGTAAGGATATTCGTGATAATATGTTATGTCTTTTTGTGGCTAGTTGATGTTCATGTATCCTGGTGGCTAGCTTTCTGCCTGTTTGTCCAATGCAGTGTTTGTTACAATTTTTGTAAGGTATTTTATATCACTTTCAACAAGCCTGGCAACATCAGGAGGTGCAGAAGTTAATGTTTTGGGTGTAACCCTTCTTCAGGACTGGGAGTGGGTATAGGGGGAGCTGCAGATAAAGGGAGTGGTGGGGGTATGGTGATGAAGTGGGGATAGGTGAAGACAGGCAGAGGGTACGACCTGATTGGTCAGAAGGAGGAATGAATCTGGTTGGTGACTGGGACGGGAGGAAGGGAGGGGAGGAGCTGGGAAGGGTGTCGGGGATGGGAAGGGAGGTTATGCATGTACCTGTTTTCACCTACCCCCAATTTACCACCTTGCCCCTGCCACCCCCTTTATCTGCAGCTGCACCCTGCACCCTGCCCCACAGCCACCTCCAGGCCTGAAGAAGGATTACACCCGAAACATTGACTTCTCCACCTCCTGATGTTGCCTGGCTTGCTGTGTTCTTCCAACTTCTTGCCTGTCTGGATCAGATATCCTAGTACCATTTGCCAGCAGTTGGATCATATCTCGTTAAACCCTTTGATTTATGTACCCATCCAGGTACCTTTTAAATGCTCATCATTGTACTCACCTCCACCACTGCTTTCTGTGGTTTGTTTAATACATGCGCCACCTTCTGCATGAAAAGGTTACCCCTCAGGTCCTTTTCAAATCTTTCCCGTCACCTCAAATGTACACCTGTAGTTTTGGAATCCCTTACTCTAGGAAAAAGACCTTAACCATATCCCTCATGACTTTATAAAGCTCTATATGGTCACTCCTCAGTTTCTGACACTTCAGAAAATAAAGCCCTAGTCTATTCAGCCTCTGCTTATTTCTCAAACCTTCCATCTTTGGTTTCTATAGCACTAGCTCTAGAAGTGATACCTTCAAACATTTTAGGCTGAATCTTTATTTCTGCGTTTAAAATTAATTGCATTGATCTCAGTTGATAGCACCACTGAAGCAATGTATTAACCAATTAAATACAACCAATTAAATAATTAAATAAATTCACAACCAATTAAATAGAATGATCTCCCACAATTCACTACCTTTGGTATTTAACTCTGAGTGTCAGATTAAAACAGCATATTGGAAAGATTTCGGTACAATGATGACATCACTGGACTTGTGATCGAGAACCCAGACTAAAGATCTGATAACACAGGTTAAATTCCATTGTGGCAGCTGGTGGAATGTTAAATTCAAACAAATTTGGAATTAAATGTTATTCCACGTAATGATGACCATGAAACTATTATAGTAAAAACCCACCTGGTTCATTAGCACCATTTAAAGGAAGAAAATTTATACATGACCCCACAGCAGTGTGGCTGACTTTTAAGTGCCCTCTGAAATAGCCTAGTATGCACCATTAAGTTGAAGGGCAATTAGGAATGGACAGTAAATATTGTCCTTGTCAGTCACAGTCCCTTTCTATAAACGAGTAATGAAAAAGTCCCACTGCTATGAGGATCATTACTCACATATCTAATTGCAGTTTGACCATCTACAAAAGTGATCTAAGTTCAAGCTTAGGTATGATACTAAAGCATAAAAATGTAGCTAACTATTACACCAGGTCCCCAGTGACGTTCGCTACATTATTACAGTACCAAATAGTATAGTCCAAATTGTCAAGCTCCTGAATGAGGAGGACTGGCTTGCTTCCTTTACTCACCTGTCCCTTGTTAGGTCACAGCAAGGAGAAGTCAGCCCAAAAATAGATAAAGGATATACCAATCAGACTATATTGATCCTTGTTAGTAGAAGGTAGTTGCATGGCTTGGCTGTCACAGTGAATCCCACTTAGCATTGATGTTTATGATTGACAGTGAGGTTCTTGACTTTGCAAATTGATTAAAATCCCTTTGTCCTGGTTTATGGAGGTAGTGACTGGCAGAACTCAGAGTGGTAGTCTTTTCCCTTTCTTGCTCTGCAGTGCAGGGAAGTTAATGCTGTTCTCAAAGCTGTGACATTCACAGCACACTGGTTGATACTCAAGGACACTGAACCCCCAATTCACACAGATGAGAGTTGAAGCTGTCTTTTTAACCCTGTCCCAGCATATTATTGAAAAGGGAAAAGGCAAATCATAGAGTTAACATGATCAGAGGAGAGGGAGTCATTCCTTGTCCATCATAACCATGTGGGTGGCACGGTGAGACCCGGGTTCAATTCCCGCCTCAGGCTGTGTGGAATTTGCATGTTCTCCCCGTGTCTGCGTGGGTTTCCTCCAGGTGCTCCGGTTTCCTCCCACAGTCCAAAGATGTGCAGGTTAGGTGAATTGGCCATGCTAAATTGCCCGTAGTGTTAGGTTAGGGGTATGGGTGGGTTGCACTTCGGCGGGTCGGTGTGGACTTGTTGGGCCGAAGGGCCTGTTTCCACACTATAATGTAATCTAATCTAATCATAAATTATGGAAAAGAGGAATATTGCCCAGGATGTTTTATTTTTTTAGATTAGATTAGATTAGATTACTTACAGTGTGGAAACAGGCCCTTCGGCCCAACAAGTCCACACCGCCCCGCCGAAGCGTAACCCACCCATACCCCTACATCTACATTTACCCCTTACCTAACACTATGGGCAATTTAGCATGGCCAATTCACCTGGCCTGCACATCTTTGGACTGTGGGAGGAAACTGGAGCACCCGGAGGAAACCCACGCAGACACGGGGAGAGCGTGCAAACTCCACACAGTCAGTCGCCTGAGGCGGGAATTGAACCCGGGTCTCAGGCGCTGTGAGGCAGCAGTGCTAACCACTGTGCCACCGTGCCGCCCACATCTTCTTCCATCATGTTCACAGACTGATATACAGGGGATTATAGTTCAGTTTATAGTGCAATTCTTTCTTTTAAGAAGCTTTGACACTTCAGGTGTGACATTCCAGGGTCTGTCTCTCCAGTCAGTCACTGAATTTGATTTTGGCTGTAGCAGTTGTCTTTTAAAACCACATGTTGCAACTAAAAATCTGTTGTATCCGTGATCCAGGGTTATTATCTATAGTCATAACACTACCAGTTAAAAAGAAATGACAAAATCTACTTCTCTCTGCCTGGATCCAATTATTATAGTGCAATCTTTCCTTATGATCTTGTGTGAATTATTTTATAAAATGAGCAGACTCTGGTACTGATGAAATAGTTTTGACTGTCATACAACCGACATCTCACATGATGTATCATTATATGTCTAATATCTCACATTGGACATGATAATTGTTGCTGTTAATTATTGGAAATAATTTCTTCTTGAAAACATGGCTCCATCAAAATCCATCTCTAACCCCACTATTATGATACAAACCCAAAAGAGAATATTGACTCCTGCTAGAATGAACTGTCAAAACTGTTTCACCTCTAACATAATGATAAGATCACACGTAATAGAACAATACTTCAGCTAAAATATAGTCAGTCTGACTCCTGATTCCAGAATGAACTTCTGTTCCTAAGTTGTTTGGCTGTAGCATTAAGCTATTTCAAACACTAAAAGTGCTCACTCCCTCTTCTATTATGTATTCGCATTTTTCCTTTTTTATCCCCAGAGTAATCAAGATTTTCTTAACAATGGTCTTAATAAAAATGATGCTTTGAAGATTAACCTTTCACTGGCTGAGAAGTGGCTGATCTGTTACTTAGTTTCCATCTTGGTAAAAAGAGCTAAAGAATAGCTTTTATCTATATAGTGTATGTAGTTTGAAAGTAAAGGTACCAACAGCTTTGTGGATATACTGACAGTGGAAATTTATTTATGTAGGGATGATAAATTCAGGCCAAGTAACAGTTGATTGCTAGACTGTAACCAACTGAGTATTGGGTGAAGTCAGCTTCAGGCAAACTGCTGGTCGATAATCCTTTGCTCTTCAAGTGGCTGAATCATGCTGCTTTTAAGACTTTTTTGTTTACATCAAAAATCCAAGACTAAGAAAAACAATGAACGCACAGGAGTCTGAGTACCTCAAAAAATGTTTAACTGGTGACTTTTAGTCCCCATTAACCAATGATTATTCAATAGAACAATAGATTGCACCAAAAAGAAATTACCTCTCGATAAAAAGGAAATAAAAGATAGAACCCTATTATAAAATATTCCTCTCTTCCATAATTTATGATGGACAAGGAATGGCTCCCTCTCCTCTGATCATGTTAACACTATGATTTCAAGACCAGAACTGTAAACAATTTCCTGGAGAAACTTAACCGATGCATGGGACTGAATTTTTCCATTTTTTGAAAAGTGTTTAAGTAAAACTCATAGCTTCCAGTTCACCATGGTTTGTAATGACCTTTCTCACACAATTCTCCACTCTTCATCTCTTTAATTGATGTAACCAGCTTCTACTGCAACTGTCTCGAGGGGCCACGCGTGTGGGAGAGGCAGAAGAACTCACTGCTGCTGGGACTTTATGGTGTTCACATTGCTGGCGCTACATTTAAAACACCAGCTCCACACCATTTCAGACACTGCAAGCCAGAAACTGCCTATTATCATACTGTTATCTGGAAGCAAGTGGCCCAGAAATCCAAGTGACCCAAGTGGCCCAGAAGTTCGCACACTAAGGAAGCCATTTGGCCCATCAAGTGTGCACTGACCCTCCAAAGAGCATCACTCCTAGACCCAGCCCCACACCTTTTCCCTGTAACCCCATATTCACCATGAGTAATCCACCTAGCCTGGATATCCCTTGACATAACAGGGAAATTTAGCATGGCCAATCCACTTAACCTGCACATGTTTGGACAGTGGGGGGAAACCAGAGCACTCAGAGGAAACCCACACAAACGCAGAGAGAACACACAGTCGTCTGAGGCTGGAATCAAACCCGGGTCCCTGGTGCAGCGAGGCAGCAGTGCTAACCACTGAACCACCATATCACCCATTCACTGGTGGACAGTGTGATGGAAAGGAGAGCAGTCCTTTATCTTGCAGACTGTCCAAGATAGTGACCTGGATCAGTGCAATGCCTTAGCTGAAATGAAACACACAGCAGGGCAGGAAGAAGGTTAATGATTTTCTGCACTCCAATAGGGTAAATGCTCCCGCCTTCTCTTTGCTACTTCAGGGAGACCACTCCTGTAAATCTGCTATTACATGTGACTGTCACCAAGAGCAATGAATGACAACTCTCACTATTTCCAGCAGCATGTCTGTTCAGTGGGTTTCACCTACATCACCTTCCCAAACTATTAATCCTCTCTATCCTTTGTGTTTTACACAAGGGAAACCTCACTATTTATCCTGCCTGCACATGACTACTAAGGCTCTTTCATTCAGTTTTATCATACCCAATCAGCCAATGAAGTGAGCTTCTTTGCGCTGAGGTCCACTGCACTACTATTACCATCAATGGGATCTCATTCTGAACCTGCACAAGCGCTTATCCCTCTTAAGCAAGTCATTCCCTCTCTATTCTGACGTAGGCACTGGCAAAATCCAGTGAACTTTTGTCTTAAAGAGGGTGAAAGCTAGAAACCTTCAGTTCCATCTCCATCTTTGAGGAGGAAGCCACTCATTTGTCAGAAGATACATCAACTAGGCTTTCACTTGTAGTCTCCACCAGCTCAGAGACTTTCACCTCAACTAAGTCCTTATCAACGTTGCACACAGAAGCCTCTGGCCTCTTGTACTTTGAGGATTGCTGAAGACCAGGCACCTGTTCAGCCACATGTAGAAGATAATCCCATTGTGTTGGTCATTAATGACTTTGTTAAAATGCAGGCAGGCAGGTTTGTCAGAGGCAGTCAGTAAACTGAATTGAAAGAAAGGAGACCACACACATTATCAATATTAATTATTTTTAAATGGTCTGTTATTATACCCTTTACATTGAGGAGTCTTCCAAAATTTAAAGATGCCTGGAAGATTATTACTAGTGTGGCCACTACCTCTGTAACTACTTCCTTTAATACCTTACGATACATTCCATCAAGTTCAGCATTCTTAGCCCCATTCGTTTCCCCAGTATTTTTCCTCTAGTGATAACAGGTGAATCAGGTTTTCTTACATCTGTTGCCTATCATGAGGGACAGCACTGCAGAATACTCAGCTCGTATATGCTGAGTGAAGCCTTAAAAGCTCCGTAACCTTCACAACATGCAATGTTGGCACCCTGTCCGACTCTTTCTTCCCAATTGTCAGCAGTTCCTGTAAAATGCAAATACATGAGCAGGGGATTAGTTGAAGATGCAATCACCTGGATAGGGAAACATTTATTCTGCAGCAGAAATGTTTAAGGACTGCAAAATAACTAGGTCCTGATGTACTTTGCTTGAATCAGGGCAGCACTTCTTTTTATTTGTCCATAGGATATGAGCTTCATTGGCAGGGCAAGCATTTATTGCCCATTCATAAATGCACTAAATGTTTTGCTAGGCCATTTCAGTGGCTGGTTAAGAGTCAACCACATTACTTTGTGTCATGTATAGGTCAGAATAGGTAAGGATAGAAGATTTTCTTTCCAAAAGCCTTTAGTGATCCAGATGAGCATTTATGACAATGGTCATCATTAGACCATCTTTTAATTTTTTAAAAATGTGTTCACAGGATATTTGCTTGAATAACACTTGTTATCCATCCCTAGTTGTTCTTGAGTAATTGACTGCCTTCCATTTGGCATAGCTAGATGTACAGTGCTTTTTATGATGGAGTTTCAGATTTTGATCCAGTGACATTGACGGAACAGTAACATATTTCTAAGTCAGAATGGGGAGCGGCTGGTGGAGGGGAACTTGAAGGCGATGGTGTTCCAATGCATCTGCTGTCCTTGTCTTTATTGGTGGTAGTTATCATGGATTTGGAAGGTGCTCTGTAAGGAGCCTTTGTGAATTTCTGCTGTGCACCTTGTAGATAGTACACACTGCTGCTTTTGAGCATCTGTGGTGGAGGGAGTGAATGTGAATGTGCTGCCAATCAAGTGGGCTACTTTGTTCTGCATGATGACAAGATTCTTGAGTGCTGTTGAATATGCACCAACCAGACAGTGGGGAGTATTCTATCACACACCTGACTTGTGCCTTGTAAATAGTAGACAAGCATTGGGTCATCATTAAATGAGCTACATGCTGCACAATTCCGCATCTCTGACTTGCTGTTGTAGCCATTGTATTTATATGGCTAGTCCAGTTCAATTTCTGATCAATGGTAATTCCCAGGATGTTGATATCAATTAATCAATTCTACCATCACTAGTTATCAAAGAATGATTCTCTCTTGTTGGAAATATTCTTTGCCCGAATTTCCATTTTTTTTTCAATTAGCCGTGTCAGGATTTGAACAGAAATCCCAGTACATTAGTGTGGGACTGTAGATCGGTGGAGTTGGATGATGTCCCAAAGGAGCAAGTGGCAAGCTCTGAATTCAATGTTGAGAATTCATGTCACCTAGTATCTCCAGGAAGAAGAGGAAAATTGGAAACTGGATAAAAATGAGTGAGCTGGGCTAATAATGAGACACAAATGCATAGAGATAATTGTCACTCAATAGTGAGATTCTGAACACACCAGCTAAACCTTAAGGGAAAGTCAGAAATATTTTTCTCAAACATTGGGATTCTGACATGTTTCATTTTTGCTGTATTCTCCCACATTTCGTATCATTGTGAAGGAATGTTAAAATTTTACTTCATATACAAGAAATGGAGGGATATGGACCAAGGACAGAAAGAAGGATTAATTTAATATGGCATCAGGTTTGGCACCATCAGGGACCAAAGGAACCATTCCTGTGCTGTATTGTAAGACTAGGTTAGTTTCTAAATAAATTTGATCTGTTAAATTTTGTTTTGAAAAGAAAGTGCATCAGTAAGAAAATCTAATAATGTTCCTGCCCTGCAAAATATCTAACTTGTTAATGTATTAATGAGTTTGGAATCAAATCAAACAGACACTGGTCAATGTAAGTTCTGCCATTCCATCACTAACTTGTCAAGTACATGTTATTTCTGTGCAGTCTTTCTTTGTGTGGTATATGTCATACAGCAAATGTTAATAACTTATGGAGATTACGTACTTTCCGCCTTCTTTCAGATGATGACAAGCCTCTGGATCTTGCTCAGTACTTAACCTGTTAGCCTTTGGATGTCATTACCATTTAATAAACAATCATCTTTCTTCCTTTTTTGTTCTTTTTGTTATCCAATCATTTGGAGTTGGAGAACAGATCAAATCAAAAGACTAGGTAGACTTCCTTCTTTGAATCTCTTCATTCAGATGAAGAGTGACTGGTGAACTCAGGAGTCTTCCCTCTCAAGCACTTATGATGGAAAGTTTATTTCTGTATTGCACATCTTATAATCAACCAGAAAAATGCAATAATGATGCAGATTACTTCTTAAACTGCATGGATAATCTTGTCATTACATTACGTTACACTTTGCTTGTTCCTTTGCTCAATTGTTGTGTCTGATTGTTCGTTGTTATATGTTCTTATCTTAAAATAAATTTAGGTAAAAAATTGAAGTCAGATTAATATCAATATGCCGTTGATTGCAAAATGTGAACAGTATAGCTAACTCATTTAAACCATTGTGCTGTACAGCAGAAACCTACAGTCATTATTGAAGTGGCCTCAGCTTGCTACAAGAAAGAAATGGGTGTGCTTTATATTACATAACATGCAGAAATGTTTTTAAAACATTCTTAACCCATTTATGTGAAAGGAGTTAGGGTTTAGTCTCAGCTAAAACAGTTATATCTCTCTTTGATGATGATTATGACGTGAAATAGGAAGAGATACTAGTGGATCTCAGCATGGGGGCAACGTTATAGACCACAATTTCAAACCATAAGGAATAAACCTTGATAAAATTCTTCCAAATAAATGAGAAGTGTGACAGGTTTGCCTTTTTTCCAACATTTTGTTGCTAAGTTAGTTGTACAGTCTGCGCATAACAGCATACTCCGATTTGTCATGGCAAACCCGGTGTCAGTGCTACATTTGGGCCTAAAGTACCATCGACATGAAAAGCAGATGGATGGTTATTGGTGTGTTAAGGAAAACATGTAGTACATACAGTTTCATTATTGTTTGGTGCAGCTCGGATCTTGTGTTCAGCAATTCAGAGCACATGATTCATCAACAAGACATTTTTAACCATGCAAGAGGAATGCTGTCTGATCCTTCAATCTTGCTGACAGGTCAAACATGCTGATTAATAGTTAATCTTTATGATATGACTTTTTAATTTATTTTTATCCTTTACACTGCCTGGGAGAGCCACAAACATAGACCATGAGTTGCATCCCTGCATGCTGCACCAGTGTGAGGCTACTCAACAGTATTTTTTAAAAATCTTAAATCTTCACTGGAATGCAATTGAGCCTAATCCAATTGTATAATAATTTGTTTTAAAATGAAAATAATTGGTATCAAGGTGTTTCTTTTTAAGGCAGAAAGTGGTTCGAATTAATTTCTGTACTCTGATTATTTGGTAAATTGGCAAATATAACTGAAAACCAGAATCAGATCACTGTAATTGATTTAATTATCCCAATGAATAAAAACAATCTTTTATTGTAGATGAAGGAACATTGTCAGTTGAAAATACACTATTTTTTGTTACTAACTTTTTAAGCTGAATACAATAGTTTAAATTTTGAAACATGTTCCATCAGTTGTCAGTCTTGTTCAGCAGACAACAACATCTTTGCCTCAACTTAAAGTTAGCAGTAGGTGAATTCAAACTTTCTTTCAAGATTTGAACACGTGGACTGTTGTAACTTTGGGTGAGAATGGAATATCCCATCCATTGCACAACTCCCCCAGTTTTGATTCCATTGAATTTTGGGGAAATTGGGTAAGGGTATAATGTTGTCCAATTTACACTAAATGTCAGATTCAAAATGATCCCACTATGTAAGCACATTGGTGCATTTCTAAACAAGTACTGCTTTGTCAGAGATGGTATCTTGCAGATATTTATTTTTAAGGGTATAAATTGCCTCTTATCTAAGGAGGTACCACTAATATTGCATAGTAAACATACATAACTCAACCAAAATAAATTTATGATGCTCAATCATGATATAATTCATGCCATTAAGACAATTTATATGGTCCCTCTAGTTGTGAGAGTTCTTCAATTACTATTTTTTTTAAGATTACTTACAGTGTGGAAACAGGCCCTTTGGCCCAACAAGTCCACACTGACCCGCCGAAGTGCAACCCACCCATTCCCCTACATTTACCCCTTTACCTAAGACTACGGGCAATTTAGCATGGCCAATTCACCTGACCTGCACATCATTGGACTGTGGGAGGAAACCGGAGCACCCGGAGGAAACCCACGCAGACACGGGGAGAATGTGCAAACTCCACACAGTCAGTCGCCTGAGTCGGGAATTGAACCCGGGTCTCTGGCGCTGTGAGGCAGCAGTGCTAAATACTGTGCCACCATGCCGCCCACTCTTATGGTACCCTTATGCAGGGAAGATGTCCTGAGAGGCAGATGGAGAGCCAAAAACAAAACAAGGGCTCCAGCCTCTCACACTCCATCAAACACAATTGTTTGAAACATCCAAGCAGCATACACACAGTGCTGCTGAGTTTGAAGAATCCCTCAATCCAAAACTGCTGCACATTTCTGCCACTGTTTCTAGTCTCAGCAGCCCCAGGGATGTGCAGCCAGCATCTCTCAGGCAAAATCAGAAATTGCTGGAGGAACTCAGCAGGTTTGGTGATATCAGTGCAGAGAAAACAGAGTTAACGTTTTGAGTTCAGTGACCCTTCTTCGGAACTGGACCTGAACATTTGACTCTGTTCTCTCTTCATGATTGCTGCCTGACCTGCTTAGATTCTCCGGCAATTTCTGCTTTTGTTTCAGATTTCCAGCATTCAGAGTTCATGAAGTTTTTGTTGAGTGATCTCTCAGGGAACTCTGTCACAGTACAGCGGATTTGAGGGGACACAGGACACATCATCTTCTAATGGCAGTTGCTGTGGTATTCCATCTGGTAGACTAACATTCCAGTTTAAGGTATATGTGCATGAATAGGTTCAGATTGGTGGGTGAGTAGGTAGGTGGGCAGTGAGGTGGTCAGGGGTTAGTTGGGCTTGCTTAAGAATTAGCAATTGAACTAGTCAGGACACCAAGAGTGGTGGTAGCGATCAGTTCTATCAGTGCTACCCAGGACTAGACTATGGGGCTGTAGGGCTGCTCTCTCATTAGGGACAGGTGGCTGATGGCTGATGGTGCTTTCACCTGATGATCACCATAAGTGCATAACCATAACATACAAGAGCAAAATTAGCTCATTTGGCTCATCAAGTCTGCTCTGTAATTCAATCATGGCTGATATGTTTCATTCTCCTGTCTTCTCCCCAAAACCCTTGATCTCCTTACTAATCAAGAACCTATCTATCTCTGTCTTAAAGATAGTCAATGACGTGACCTCCACAGCCATCTGCAGCAATGAATTCCACAAATGCCCCATCCGCTGGCTGAAGAAATTCCTCCTCATTTCAGGTCTGAAAGATCAGCCCTTCACTCTGAGGCTATGCCCTCGGTTCCTAGTCTCTCCTACTGGTGGAAACATCTTTTCCATATCTACACTATTCAGCCCTCTTAGCATTTTGTAGATATCAAGGAGGGTCCTCCTCATCCTCTGAACTTCATCAATCATAGACCCAGGGTCCTCAACCACTCCTCATATTAGGGCGGCACGGTGGCACAGTGTTTAGCACTGCTGCCTCACAGCGCCAGAGACCTGGGTTCAATTCCCGCCTCAGGCGACTGACTGTGTGGAGTTTGCACGTTCTCCCCGTGTCTGCGTGGGTTTCCTCCGGGTTCTCCGGTTTCCTCCCACAGTCCAAAGATGTGCAGATTAGGTGAATTGGCCGTGCTAAATTGCCCATAGTGTAAGGTAAGGGGTAAATGTAGGGGGATATGGGTGGGTTGCGCTTCGGCGGGGCGGTGTGGACTTTTTGGGCCGAAGGGCCTGGTTCCACACTAAGTAATCTAATATGACAAGCCCTTCATTCCGACATCATTCTTGTAAATCTCCTCTGGAACCCCTCAAAGCACATCCTTGCTTAGATACAGGACCCAAAACTGCTCACAATATTCAAAAGGCAGTCTGACCAGCGCCTTATACAGCCTCAGCAGTGCATTTCTGCTCATGCATTTTTCCACATTTGAAATGAATGTGAACACTGTAATTGCTTTCCTAACTGCCAACTGAGCATGCATGTTAACCTTTAGAGAATCCTGAACTACAATTCCTAAGTCCCTTTGTGCTTCAGATTTCTGAAGCCTTTCCCTACCCACGTGCATAACTTAACACATTTCCATATTGCCACTTCTCTGCTCACATCCTAGTGTGTCCAAAACCTTCTGCTTTATCAATACTACCTGTCCCTCCATCTATCTTTGTGACATCTACAAACTCAACAGCAATGTCCTCAATTCCTTTGTCCAGATCATGAATGAATAACGTGAATAGTTGTGATCACAAAACTGACCTCTGCAGAACTCCACTCGTCACCAGCTACCATCTGAAAAAGACCTCTCTATACTTACTCTTTGCCTTCTGTCCATCAACCAATCTTCTATCAATGCCAGTGCCTTGCCCCTAACACCATGAGCAGCCTCCTGTGTGGCACTTTGTCAAATGCTTACTAGAAATCCAAATAGATCACATCCACTGGCTCACCTTTGTCTAAACTTACTCATTACCTCCTCAAGGAACTCTAACAGATTTTTCAGGCATGCCCTCCCTTCGATGATGCTGTGCTGATTCAGTCCTGTTTTACCATGCAATTCCAAGAAGTCCACAGTCTCATCCTTAAGAATGGACTCTAAAATCCTATCAATGATAGAGGTCAGGCTAACTGGCCTATACAAGTTGTTCTGCTATAACATGTGTTTCGCACATTTGTTGTAATGTGATTGATGAATTGGAAATACTGTTTCTAAAATGCAAACTTTTAAAACATGTGTTGGCTGTAACACAATTATATTGCGGAAATTTTAAGCGCTGTTTGTGAAGTGCAAATTTTTTATAACATGGGGTTGCACAGGACTGCAATCTTCATGTTATAGAAGAACTACCTGTCTTCTAAATCCCTTTCTTCTTAAAAATCCAAAGGCTCTGTAACACAGAGCTGGAGACATTCAAGAGTGTCATGGAGAGCAGGGGAATTGTCCATTGGAAGTTTACATTTCCTGAGCAATGCTCACTTAGTCCCGCACATCCACATTTGAAATGAATGTGAACACTGTAATTGCTTTCCTAACTGCCAACTGAGCGTGCATATTAACCTTTAGAGAATCCTGAACTACAACTCCTAAGTCCCTTTGTGCTTCAGATTTCTGAAGCCTTTCCCCATTTAGAAAATAGTCCATGTCTCTCTTCTTCCTACCCACGTGCATAACATGCAATTTGCCATACATTCGATCTCCAAAGATCCAGAGACTAGGAGAATTGGACCACAATTAAAGTCCACAGGTTATTGACTCAGTGTTCTTGTTTTTGGAGACAGTGTACAGTCATGGCAGCGCAGGCGGTGGAATGTTCCTCCTGCAGGATGTTTGAGGTAGGGGTGACCACCAATACTCCTGCCGACTTCGTGTGCAGGAAATGCAGTCAGATCCTGATCCTCACCGAACGAGTTAGGGAACTGGAACTGGAGCTGGATGAGCTGAGGATTATTCAAGAGGCTGAGAGGGTGATCGATAGAAGCTATAGGGACATAGTTACGCCAGAGAACAGAGGTAGCTGGGTAACAGTTAGAGGTGGGAAGGGGAAGAAACAGGCAGTGCAGGGTTCCCCTGTGGTCGTTCCCCTAAAAAATAAGTATGCAGCTTTGGAAACTGTTGGGGGGGACAGCCTTGCAGGTGTAAGCTGCAGTGAAGGGGTCTGTGGCTCTGAGATTCAGAAGGGAAAGGGGGAGAAGAGGAGAGCGCTAGTTATAGGGGACTCTCTAGTTAGAGGGACGGACAGGCGGTTCTGTGGACATGGGCGAGACTCTCGGATGGTTTGTTGCCTCCCAGGTGCTAGGGTCCGAGACGTCTCGGACCGTGTCTTCAGAATCCTTAAGGGGGAGGGTGTGCAGCCAGAAGTCGTGGTACACATTGGCACCAACGACATAGGTAGGAAGAGGGGTGGGGAGGTCATTCAAGAGCTCAAAGAGTTAGGCTGGAAACTAAAAGCTAGGACAGACAGAGTCGTCATCTCTGGGTTGTTGCCGGTGCCACGTGACAGAGAGGCAAAGAATAGGGAGAGAGTGCAGTTGAACACGTGGCTGCAAAGATGGTGTAGGAGGGAGGGCTTCAGATATTTGGACAATTGGACTGCATTCTGGGGAAGGTGGGACCTGTATAAACAGGACGGGTTGCACCTGAACCAGAAGGGCACCAATATCCTGGGGGGTAGGTTTGCTAGCACTCTTCGGGGGGGTTTAAACTAATTTGGCAGGGGGATGGGATCCGGACTTGTAGTCCAGCAAGTAAGCTAGCTGTGTGTCAGGATGTCCAAGACTGTAGGGAGGCTGTGGAGAAGGTAGCACTGACAGGGACTACTTGCGGACACAGAGATGGGCTCAAGTGCGTATACCTCAATGCAAGGAGTATCAGAAATAAGGTGGGTGAACTTAAGGCGTGGATCGGTACCTGGGACTACGATGTTGTGGCCATCACGGAAACATGGATAGATGAGGGACAGGAATGGCTGTTGGAGGTTCCTGGTTACAGATGTTTCAGTAAGATTAGGGAGGGTGGTAAAAAAGGAGGGGGGGTGGCATTGCTAATTAGAAATGGTATAACGGCTGCAGAAAGGAAGTTTGAGGGGGATCTGCCTCTGGAGGTAGTATGGGCTGAAGTCAGAAATAGGAAAGGTGCAGTCACCTTGTTGGGTGTTTATTATAGGCCCCCCAATAGCAGCAGAGATGTGGAGAAACAGATTGGGAAACAGATTTTGGAAAGGTGCAGAAGCCACAGGGTCGTAGTCATGGGCGACTTCAACTTCCCAAATATTGATTGGAAGCTCTTTAGATCAAGTAGATTGGATGGGGCGGTGTTTGTGCAGTGTGTCCAGGAAGCTTTTCTAACGCAGTATGTAGATTGTCCAACCAGAGGGGAGGCCATATTGGATTTGGTACTCGGTAACGAACCGGGACAAGTGGTGGGCTTGTTAGTGGGTGAACATTTTGGTGATGGCGACCACAATTCTGTGACTTTCACCTTGGTTATGGAGAGAGATAGGTGCGCACAACAAGGAAGTTTTTACAATTGGGGGAAGGGAAATTACGATGCTGTAAGACAGGATTTGAGGAGCATACGTTGGGAGCATAGGCTGTCAGGGAAGGATGTGGTGGAAATGTGGGACTTTTTCAAGGAGCAGATACGACGTGTCCTTGATATGTATGTACCGATCAGGCAGGAAAGAAATGGTCGTGTGAGGGAGCCTTGGTTGACGAGGGAGGTTGAATGTCTAGTAAAGAGGAAGAAGGAGGCTTACATAAGGTTGAGGAAACAAGGTTCAGACAGAGCAGTGGAGGGATACAGGATAGCCAGAAGGGACCTGAAGAAAGGGATTAGGAGAGCTAAGAGAGGGCATGAAAAATCCTTGGCGGATAGGATCAAGGATAACCCCAAGGCATTCTATGCGTATGTGAGAAACCTGAGAATGACGAGAACGAGGGTAGGTCCGATCAAGGACAGTGGTGGGAGACTGTGTATTGAGTCGGAAGAGATAGGAGAGGTCTTGAACAAGTACTTCTCTTCAGTATTTACGAACGAGAGGGACCGTATTGTTGAAGAGGAGAGTGTGAAACGGACTGATAAGCTAGAAGAGATACCTGTTAGGAAGGAAGATGTGTTGGACATTTTGAACAACTTGAGGATAGACAAGTCCCCCGGGCCTGACGGGATATATCCTAGGATTATGTGGGAAGCAAGAGAGGAAATTGCAGTACCGTTGGCAATGATCTTCTCGTCTTCACTGGCAACTGGGGTGGTACCAGGGGACTGGAGAGTAGCGAATGTTGTGCCCCTGTTCAAAAAAGGGAATAGGGATAACCCCGGGAATTACAGGCCAGTTAGTCTTACTTCTGTGGTAGGCAAAGTAATGGAAAGGGTACTGAGGGATAGGATTTACGAGTATCTGGAAAGACACTGCTTGATTAGGGACAGCCAGCACGGATTTGTGAAGGGTAGGTCTTGCCTTACAAGTCTTATTGAATTCTTCGAGGAGGTGACCAAGCATGTGGATGAGGGTAGAGCAGTGGATGTAGTGTACATGGATTTTAGTAAGGCATTTGATAAGGTTCCCCATGGTAGGCTTATGCGGAAAGTCAGGAGGCATGGGATAGAGGGAAATTTGGCCAATTGGATAGAAAACTGGCTAACCGGTCGAAGTCAGAGAGTGGTGGTAGATGGTAAATATTCAGCATGGAGTCCAGTTACAAGTGGAGTTCCGCAGGGATCAGTTCTGGGTCCTCTGCTGTTTGTAATTTTTATTAATGACTTAGAGGAGGGAGTCGAAGGGTGGGTCAGTAAATTTGCAGATGATACAAAGATAGGTAGAGTTGTGGACAGTGAGGAGGGCTGTTGTCGGCTGCAGAGGGACTTAGATATGATGCAGAGCTGGGCTGAGGAGTGGCAGATGGAGTTCAACCCTGCCAAGTGTGAGGTTGTCCATTTTGGAAGAACAAATAAGAATGCGGAATACAGGGTTAATGGTAGGGTTCTTGGTCAGGTGGAGGAACAGAGGGATCTTGGGGTCTATGTACATAGATCTTTGAAGGTTGCCACTCAGGTGGATAGAGTTTGTAAGAAGGCCTATGGAGTATTATCGTTCATTAGCAGAGGGATTGAATTCAAGAGTCGTGAGGTGATGTTGCAGCTGTACAGGACTTTGGTTAGGCCACATTTGGAGTACTGTGTGCAGTTCTGGTCGCCTCACTTTAGGAAAGATGTGGAAGCTTTGGAGAGGGTGCAGAGAAGATTTACCAGGATGTTGCCTGGAATGGAGAGTAGGTCGTACGAGGATAGGTTGAGAGTTCTCGGCCTTTTCTCGTTGGAACGGCGAAGGATGAGGGGTGACTTGATAGAGGTTTATAAGATGATCAGGGGAATAGATAGAGTAGACAGTCAGAAACTTTTTCCCCGGGTACAACAGAGTGTTACAAGGGGACATAAATTTAAGGTGAAGGGTGGAAGGTATAGGGGAGATGTCAGGGGTGGGTTCTTTACCCAGAGAGTGGTGGGGGCATGGAATGCGCTGCCCGAGGGAGTGGTAGAGTCAGATTCATTGGCGACCTTTAAGTGGCATTTGGATAGGTACATGGATGGGTGCTTAATCTAGGATAGAAGTTCGGCACAACATCGTGGGCCGAAGGGCCTGTTCTGTGCTGTATTGTTCTATGTTCTCTATGTTCTATGTTCTACAATCTTTCAGATCTCAGCAATTACAAACGGCCTAGGTCTCTGTGACCAAAAGAGAAAATGCTGGAAAATCTCATCAGGTCTGGCAGCATCTGTAAGGAGAGAAAAGAGCTGACGTTTCGAGTCTAACTGACCCTTTATCAAAGCTAAAAAAAGGGAGAAATTGGGAGGTATTTATACTAGGCTGAGAGAATGTGAGTCATGGCTCCAGAAGCAAAGATAGCAATAAAGAGGTAATAATGACAGTGCGTAGAGAGATTATAGGGAGATTAGGAGCTGTGAATGACCAAGGCTAAAAGCAAGAGAAACAAGAATAAATTACAGTAAATTGGAGGTGTAGTGGACAGAGAAGAAGGTTACCTCAGATTACAACAGGATCTTGATCAGATGGGCTAATGGACCGAGAAGTGGCAGATTGCGTTTAATTCAGATAAATGCAAGGTGCTGCATTTTGGGAAAGCAAATCTTAGCAAGACTTACCACTTAATGGTAAGGTCCTAGAGAGTGTTGCTGAACAAAGAGACCTTGGAGTGCAGATTCATAGCTCCTTGAAAGTGAAGTTCGCAGGTAGATAGGATAGTGAAGAAGGCGTTTGGTATGCTTTCCTTTATTGGTCAGACTATTGAGTACAGGAGTTGGGAGGTCATGTTGCATTAGTTAGGCCACTGTTGGAATGTTGCATGCAATTCTGGTCTCCTTCCTATAGAAAGATGTTGTGAAACTTGAAAGGGTTCAGAAAAGATTTACAAGGATGTTGCCAGGGTTGGAGGGTTTGAGCTATGGGGAGAGGCTGAACAGGCTGGGGCTGTTTTCCCTGGAGCGTCGGAGGCTGAGGGGTGACCTTATAGAGGTTTACAAAATTATGAGAGGCATGGATAGGATAAATAGACAAAGTCTTTTTCCTGGAGTGGGGGAATCCAGAACTGGAGGGCACAGGTTTAGGGTGAGTGAGGAAAGATATAAAAGGGACCTAAGGGGCAATTTTTTCACACAAGGGTGGTACGTGTATGGAATGAGCTGCCAGAGGAAGTGGTGGAGGCTGGTACAATTGCATTTAAGAGGCATTTGGATGGGTATATGAATAGGAAGGGTTTGGAGGGATATGGTCCAGGTGCTGGCAGGTGGGACTAGATTGGGTTGGGATGTCTGGTCGGCATGGACGGGTTGGACCGAAGGGTCTGTTTCCATGCTGTACATCTCTATGACTTTAAGTAAATTTTATTTATACATACTGGTACAAACATTTAATGTCAAAGATTCATTCAAATCATACTGTTCAACATTGTCATGAAATGTTCTTAAAATGAAACATTTATTAAAGTCTGAATGTGTAAGCATATTGAATTTTCTCACCAAATTCTTTTGTTTCCCTCCCATTTACTCGTGTATAATGAACCTCAGCAACATTAACAAATTTGTCAAAGAATTAGAGATTTAGCCAATATATCTCACTTTTATTCAGATATAATGGCACAATTAAAATGATTAACTTTTTAACAATATTAACTTTTGGATGTACAAAGGAACCTCGATTATTCGGCATTCAATTATCCAACTACTGGATTATACGGCAAGATCGTCACGTCCTGATGCTTGACTAAACTATGTTCGATTATTGGGAACTCGATTAACCGAACAAAATACTCCCCACCCGTGTCCTTTGGATAATCGAGGTTCCTCTGTATCGTGAAAAAAGTGCCATAAGTACCGATAGACTTTGTACCGGTGTGAATGAATGAATAATCAAAATGTGCTGTAGTAACCAAGTGGGCTAAGTAGAGTTATAAATGAAAAGAAATGCAATATAGTAAACTAAGAGCGATAGTAGAGTTACTGGTGTGAATGAGTGAATGCAATTTTGTTGAAGTGGGTTAATGGGAACATTCAGTTTCCTCTGTAAGAGGTTTATAATGAAATATAGTAGGGTCGACTTTCACACGAGATATATGGAAAATACAAGACCTTTTGGCCAAAAATTACAGGTCAACTTTTACATTAGATCAACTTTTACACGAGTATATTCGGTAGTTCCAGAGCACAAGGATGAGGCATGAGGAGAGGATGTAGAAGTAGGCAGTACAGGGAATACTGTGCCAGAATGGAATGACCTGGAGGCAATTACCAAAAGATAACTCAGGTTGTGAGGTAGAAGTTTCTGAATGATATGAACAAGGAACAATAATAAGCCTCAACTTAACCCTTCAAGCCTGCTTTGCCTCTCAATAAGATCATGGTTGATTTGATTTTAACCTCAACTCAACACTCCTGCATGCCCCGCCAATCTTTCTTTTTCATGGAAATCAATAATCTATCTGCCTCTGCCTTAGAGGTATTCAAATATTCTGCATCCATGGCACTATTTACCCTGCACTGACAGCAGGCTGCTCATCTTATTTATTGGAATTTTTAATTAATTATGTAGCTATTTTGTAATTTTACCACTAAAAATACAAAAAAATTCTAATTCTGTTTTCCAAATCCTTTCATTCCCACAGCAGCATGGAGTTGAAAATGCACAACCATTTCCAATCAGTCAGTAAGTTGCAGTTTGCTACTTATTTATGTTTTATTTTTGTTCTTGTTTCTTTCAGTACCTGCTCAGGAAATGGCAGGCAAAGACATTAACATTGGAGTAGAGGTCACATAACTGTGGTAAGCTAGCCAGAACATTATGCACAGTAGAATTTCTCCAAACATTTTCGGAATCACAGGAACATTTCCATTTTTGCTGCAGCATTTTCTGAATAAAGATGCAAAGGAACTTATTGACACAGATGATATGCTGGAGAGTAAAATGTACAGCCTAAAATTGTACTTGTACCATTGTTGGAAAGTCCAGGCCAATGTCTATTCCATAATCTTCTGCCCGAAATAATAGCTCTGATGGCTAGACAGCAATTTCATGCAATTTGAAGTTGATTGAAGTACTTGGAACTAACCGATGGGTTAATCAATTTCAATCAGCTCAGACCAGCTATGTAATTGACATATTAAGGATCATATTAGAGCAGTAGATTTGATTGACAAATATATCTCAGGTGAAGATGTATGCTGGCGTCATGGGATTCTTTGGGATGCCTCTGACAGATAGTCCAAGGATCAGACTTTTTGATGGTAGAATCGGTTTTGACTGTCTGTGCTTCACTCGCCAGTCAGCCTGATGCTATCACGGGCACAAATATACCCAAAAGACTTCTTAGTAGTCAGCAGCTATATCAGAAACATTTGTCTGCAAATAACAATGTTTAATGGTTTATTATACTGAACATTCAAGAAGTAATATTCATCTTTGTGGTTTTTGACATTACTAGTAAAGTACTGTCAATGCATTGTTCATACTGAAACTATTCCTATTGCTTGTTTTTTGTTTTATAAATTTATCTCTAGTTTACTAAATGGCACAGTGGTCAGCATTGCTGCCTCACAGTGCCAGGGACCTGGGTTCAATTCCTGTCTTGGGTGACTGTGTGGAGTTTGCACGTTCTTCCTGTCTCTGCGTGGGCTTCTCTGGGTGCTCTGCTTTCCTCCCACAGTCCAAAGATGTGAATTGGCCATGCTAAATTGCCCATAGTGTTAGGTGCATTAGTCATGGGGGAATGGGTCTGGCTCTTCAGAGGTCAGTGTGGACGTGTTGGGCCAAATGGCCTGTTTCCACACTGTAAGGAATCTAATCTAAGCTAAACCACAGCCTGACAAGATGTTATTTTTATGCTTGTTAAAGCAACAAGATCACATGATGTGTCCAATAAGCTAATTTATAATATTTCTTGTGTTATCCAGTCATTTCAAAATGGCTAGTGCTGAACAAGTTTCTAATTTCAAAGGATTTAAGGTTTGCCTGTGGCAGCCAGTAATACTAAATCCTTGGAAAGAATTGCACATAAAATCCTAAAAATATATGTCCAATATACAAAAATAATTGTCTGTTAAGGTGACACCTTTCTCATATCTGGCATCCAGTTTGTTCTCTTTGTTTATTTTCCCTGATTTTTTATAATTTTTACTGATACATTGCTCCAAGTGCTCGCTCTCAGATGAAAGAGTGGCCCCTCCTATTAATCCATATGGATGTAAAAGATCCCAAAGTACTATTTGAAGAAGAGTAGACAGTTCTATTCACGTCAAGATTAGAGAGGTGCTGGAAAAGCACTGCAGGTCAGGCAGCATCCGAGGAGCAAGAAAAACCGACGTTTCGTGTAAAAGCCCTTCATCAGGAATGGAACAATTGGGATTTTGCCCGAAACATTGATTTACCTGCTCCTTGGATGCTGCCTGATCTGCTGTGCTTTTCCAGCACCACACTAATCTTGACTCTAATCTCCAGCATCTGCAGTCACTTTCGCCTCGTTCTATTCATGCCCTGGCTAACATTTCTCTGTTGTCCATCAGGATTTCTGAGATCTCAAAGATACCTTAAATTAGAATCGTGTGTTTATGTTAAAGGAAATTCACGGAGAGTTACAATTCTGTTTCTCATTAGACCAAAGCTTGGTGAAGAAGTGTTTGCTCTTTAATTCTTTGTCTTTCCTATAATTTGAGCTATCTCCAAATCAAATGACATAGTAAGTGGTTATGTTCAAAGTGACCACAAACCTTCACATGCCAAACTTTTCAAAAGATTTGGATAGAAACAGTCAGATCTTTGACGGCAATCATCCAGGCCATTCTGGTGTTCATTTCAGACATTGGCAATTGTTCCATTTTGATGCCAACTACAATTCTTAAAGATGTTGAAATATTGGTAAGAACAATCTGATAGGAGAATTACCACATTGTATACAGTATTCACAAAAATATCTATAAACTGATTTAATACTTTCAATAGTTAATTGATAATTTAAAAATAAATATAGCAAAAATAACATTTACCAGGCCATGGATGACTCAGCTCCTAAAGATTCTTTTCTTCAAGCAAGGGTCGTCATTTGTTTAGAACACATGCAGTGAACCGTTGTGCAAAGTTACCTTAAATACCTTCTTGAACAGTAATTCATTTTATTATAGGATTTTCAATTTTTTATAAGTTTACTATTTGGAGTGCTGAACCTCTGATTATTGCTCTGTGCTACATAGGTTACCTTCAAGCTACTAATATATTTATAGTATTCATGTATTTTAATCCAGAAGAACATTTTATGATGTTTAGTAAACAAGAAGTGGGCTCAAATTCCTGCTCTGAGGATGGCTCAGTTAAACTAGGCGAAAGTGAGGACTGCAGATGCTGGAGAACCAATGAAGGGCTTTAGCCTGAAATGTCGATTTTCCTGCTCCTTAGATGCTGCCTGACCTGCTGTGCTTTTCCAGCACCACTCTAATCTTGACTCAGCATCATGGCTCAGTTAAAATTCATCCAAAAATATGATTTTCAGCAAAGTCAAGATTTATCTTATCTTAGATCATTTATATGTAGCATGATCTATCTTTTGACAAGGAGATGCTATATAAATGCACTGGGCCAATTATCCAAGGTTTCTAATTTGTCATAAGGTTTTCTCTGTGTCATAAGGAAAAGGCATTTCTCGTTGGCTTGGGGTTTCTGTTGGAAACTTAAGAGTCTTGGATGTGTAGCATTTTAATCTTTGACCTCAAGCCCATGTGTTGTCTAATGTGACAAAAGATGTCCTGTCTCCAGATCCTGCAAGGATTGTATCCAATAGTTTTCTGATATGTGTTTATTTGTAGAGTTGATGGAAAATATTTCTATGAATAAGTGGTTATTGGTGCTTTTGGTTTTCAGAATACTTAACTTTTTTTCACTGGTTTGCAGAACAGCTAACGTTTTTTTCACTGAAGCTCAGATGAAATGAAATATTGGCAGACAGTGTAAAGCCTTTTGTTCTAATTGTGACCTATATACTTGCAGCTGCATCTAGCTCACATAATTCCAACTAGCAACTGTTTTCCAGTATTGAGTCTCTTGAAATGGAATCCATTTTTGAATCCATGTAGCTTTGTTAGCTAGCACAATTAAAAACTGGGTCTGGATGGAAGTTTGCTCACTGAGCTGACAGGTTTGTTTTCAAACATTTCGTCACCATATTAAGTGAGCCTCCAGTGAAGCACTGGTGATATGGCTCACTTTCTAATTAAGTGTCTAGGTTTCCTTGGGCTGGTGATGGCATTTCCTGTGGTAATGCAATTTCTGTGTTGGTGATGTCATTTCCTGTTCTTTGGCTCTTAAAAAAGAACAGCAAATGACATCACCAACACAGGAAATGGCATCACCAGCCCAAGGAAGCCTAAGCACAAGTATTGGATGCCCCGCCTCTGGTTGCATTTGATTCTGTGTCTTAGTAAGGGTAGGACACTCTGGGAGTGGGGCACCATTGAACGTTCAATAGTTGGTTTTAGTCAGTGTCAGAGAGAAAGGCTGCCAAAGGACATAAGAGAAACAGGCTTATCAATCTCTCTTAGTCTTTGAAGTGCTGCAGTCATCAAAACTGAGCTGTTGAATTGACAGCCCACTAGAAATCGTCATTACTGCAATCTGTGGTTTCTTAAGGGCGGCACAGTGGCTAGCACTGCTGCCTCACAGCACCAGAGACCCAGGTTCAATTCCCGCCTCAGGCAACTGTCTGTGTGGAGTTTGCACATTCTCCATGTGTTTGCGTGGGTTTCCTTCGAGTGCTCCGGCTTCCTCCCGCACTCCAAAAATGTGCTGGTAAGGTGACTTGGCTATGCTAAATTGCCCATAGTGCTAGGTGAAGTGAAGGGGTAAATGTAGGGGAATGGATCTGGGTGGGTTACTCTTCAGAGGGTTGGTGTGGACTTGTTGGGCTGAAGGGCCTGTTTCCATACTGTAAGTAATCTAGAATCAAGAGAGAATTTTGAACCAACTCTACTGATTCCAAGAGAATCATGTAAGCAAGGGAGTGACTCTTTCACGAAGTAACTCTAGTATCAGCAGCTGCTGCAGAGAAAGTAACTCTTCAGTTGGAAGAAAGAAATCCTCAAGACAGTCTGTGAACACCTTTCTTTCCTGATGTTAGTTGTTACTTGGTCACTTTTTTTAGATTTGACATTCTGTCGAGTTTTATTCTCTTGAGAGTGTTGTGTGTGTGTTAGAGGTTCTGCATTAGAGGGTATTTATTCATTAAATTTGTAACATCAGCTCCATTTTAGATTCAAGCTCTGTTGTCACTATCTCCAGAGCATAGTGAAAAGAGGAGCCAGTCATCTTCCTGACTTGGTCATAAAACTGCTCTTAGGTACATTTATTCACTTCTCAATTTGTTTTATATTTCTAATTGTCTAAAAGAAATTGCACAATGTCCGAAAGGAGAGGATGAACAGAGTTTTATCAACTAAAATCCTTGTCTCAATCTCTCATAATAGTTTGTGGAAATGACTATGATGGTTTTGAAGAGAGAATTGTAATAGCTTCAGTGAGACAGCAGTTGTCCTGCCTGTTCTATACTTGGCAGAATTGGTGGTTGTTGTCTGGTGACTAAATTTTAAACTAGAAATTTAGTTGTCCCCAAAACGCCTGATGTTCTGACTAATCAAGATCCTATCTCTATATGAAATACATTCAATGACTCGGTCTCCTCAGCCCTCTGTGGCAATGAGTTCCACAGATTCATACTCTTCTGACTGAAGAAATTCCTGCTCATCTCAGTTTTAAAGGATCATCATCCCTACTCTGAGACTGTGCCCTCAGGTCCCAGTCTCTCCCACTGTGGGAACACCTTTTCCACATCCACTCCCCAGCAGGATTCTCTCCTTGCCAGAGTAGAAACCTTTTCTCAATGATAGAGTTTCATTTTTTCTTACAAAGAATGTGTCAGTGAAGCTTTGTTTAACCTACCATGTCTGACAAGAATCACATCCATATCAGAAAAATATTCCTATTTTTCTTAAAGTAATCATTGATATTAGTAAGTGAAAGTCTCCAGAGTCATCTTTATCTACTTTAGAAAAGTCCATAGACTTGACAATCTTGAAGTAGTGAAAAAGGTTGGCTAAACATATTAGAGTTCACAATGTCTATTTGAGAAAACTTCTGTATGTGAACCAACCAATGAAATTAAAGATTAGGTTTTGATACAGCACACCTTCATAACAGTTGGTATTAGAAATAAAATGCTGCAGTTTTATGCATGTAAATAAATTGTAAAGCTGGATGATACAGGTATCTCTAAAATGTGGCTTAGTAATAATAACAGACCATAAGTACAAGTGAAAGGTCAGATCACATTTTGTGAGGTCAAGGTTAATCACAAAACTAAGATTGCTGCTTTATTTGTAAAATAGCTTAAAATAACCAGTGAAGAGATATATTCACAGGAGCTTATTGGACCAGTTTAGAAACTATTGTAGAATAGAGGTCATTCTTGATACAAATTGCTGGTTTCTGAAATGACAGGTAGAGCACACTGGTTTTTATGAACATATTAGAGCAACAACCAATGTCGTGTTCTTCTTGCAGCAGGTTAAACTGTATATTCATTTGGTAATTCTATCTGGGTAAACCAAGTTCGGGGGAAGAAAAGCTGAAGTATTTCCTTTCCTGATGTTTGTTTCCTTATTTACATAATATGTAGACTATCGAAGGGATCAACATAGTTGTTGTGTAGAGATATGCATCAAGAGTACATAGGGGATCTTCAATGCAATAGTAATCATTTCATTTTTACATTTCAGTTGATAATGTGACTTGCTACTGATAATTTAAAGTTATATAATTTCATGAGGTTTACATTTTCATTAATGAGGGAAGGTTTCAGTAAGGTGCAATAGTTTCTTGTTAGAAAGAACAAGAATGCTGAATAGATTTTAAAATGCATGCTGAAAGACAATGTACAGACTGAGCAAAAGGGACTTATGAAAAGTAAACATTAAATAAAGTTCTTGTAATGACATTAAGTTGAAAAAGACTGGAACAAATTTGGTGTTCAAAATAACAATGACATTAAGGTTGCTTACCATTGTTATGTATAAAGAATATTAGTAAGGAGCAGAGTTTAAATATGAATATTAAATATCTAAATTTGCTGTCAAATATGCCTACTTCACAAGAATAACGTTTCCCTGTTTGAACCACCATTTGACCTGCATTGAATGCCATGAAAAACATGTGCTTGTTCAGTAGTTACAAACTGAAACCACCCTGATAACAAGGCATAGTGATTCATGAACAAGTACTCACTCAGTGACATGATACATTTCCACAAAAAGCAGGACTAATCCAGTTCAGGCAATTACTACCCAATCAGGCTTCTCTCAATCATCAGCAAAGTGAAGGAAAGCGTCATCAACAATGCTATCAAGCAGTTCTTACTCACGAATAACCTGTTCAATAGCACTCAGTTTGGTTTCTATAAGGATCACACAGCTCCAATTCTTTGTCCAAACATGAGCTGGAGAATTCCAATACTTGGTTGGTATCGCACAAGTAAAATATTATGCATGCTCGAAATCTGGAAAAAAAGCCGGAAAATTCTGGAAACATTTCAGTAGTTCAGGCAGTGTTTGTGAAAAGAGAATGAATTGTTAATAACACTATTCACAGCTCAGATTCATGATATTTCATCTACATTATACATGGGTTGAAACTAACTGCCCTTGACATCAGGGCTGCTCTTGACAAATGTAAAAAGAAATAAAAACTAAGTCATTGGGAATCAGGGTGGAAACTCTCCACTGTTTTGAGTCATGCCTAGCTCAAGGAAAGTGCTTGTGCTTTTCCAAGATCATTCATCTCTGTCCCAAGATCTTCCCGCAGCAGTTCCTCAGGATACTGTCCTCAGTACAAACATTTCCAGTTGCTTCATCATGGACACTCTGTCCATGATAAGGTCAAAGTGTGGTTATTCACTGCCAGTTTCAGGTAGATCAGTACCATTTGGAGCTTCTCAGATAATGAAGCAGACCATACAGCAAGATCTTGACCAAGTTCAGATTTGGGCTGTTGGATGACAAGTAATATTTATCCATGCTGGAAAATCTCAGCAGGTCTGGCAGCATCTGTAAGGAGAGAAAAGAGCTGACGTTTCAAGTCTAACTGACACTTTGTCAGTTAGACTGTCCTTACAGATGCTGCCAGACCTGCTGAGATTTTCCAGCATTTTCTCTTTTGGTTTCAGATTCCAGCATCCACAGTAATTTGCTTTTACCTAATATTTATCTATGTTGGGTAATTATCATCTCCATTTAAAAAAAGTCTAATTACATCCCCTTGATGTTCAATGGCATGATCATCTCGAAACCTTCCACCATCCTGGGGTCATAACTCGAATATCCACATAAATACTATGACTACAAGAGTAGTTCAGAGATTGGGAATTCTGGGGAGCGTTACTCAGCCTGAACATTAATCAAGAAAATCAGCATCTTAACCATCTTAAAAATTCATTCCCTCCTTCAGTGCCACTGTATGACAGCATCAGGTGCCATCTACAAGATACTCTGCAGCAACTTGCCCAGGCTTCTTTGACAGTACCTTCCAAAACACTCTCCTCTAGATGGAGTAGGGGCAGTAGGTCTGTTGTTACACTGTCATCCGCAAGTTCCTCTTGAAATCACACCATCCTGACTTGGAAGTGCATTCCTTTGCTGTTGTTGGTTCAAAATTCTGGAACTCCCTACTTCATAACGCAGTACTACTACTGTGGTTCGTAAGATAACTCGCAATTGTTTTTTCAGGGTGCTATAAGGAATGGACAATAAATGCTCACTTTGCCATTGATGCATATGACTCATGGAGGGGCTTGGAAAGAAAGTATTGCCAGCAATGTTTTTAGAATGAAAAATGAACTCTTAGAGTGAGGTCTCATTCCTTCATGTTGTGAATGCTTGGAGATTTTGAACATATCATATCTTGAAAAATACAGATATACTTTCCTTTCCTGTTACTTCTGATTTGCTATGTCCAAATTGATCTTTTTCTGTTCTCTTTCATTGGATTGGTTCAATAGCAGGCAGGATGATGTGGGAGAGCCTGGTGGTTTGTCCGTACCTGCTTGTGGGATAAAGAAGGTGGATGGTGCCCAAGGAGAACACAGCATCATTGTGCTGAAGTCAGCATAGTCTGAAAGCCCAGAGATGTAAGTGACAAGCTGCTGCTGCCGCCAAGTTATTGCTCTGCTATACATGTTGGGAATGGACATTATTTGGTTTCTTGGGAAGGAGAGTAGAATTCGAAGCTGCTCAGAAATGAAACGAGTCAGACTAATAGTGAGATACAAAGGCGTGGAAATAAAATATGTTGTACTCATTAGCAGGATTCTGAACATGCCGTTTAAACATGACGGAGAAAAGTAGCCTTTTTTATCAACGTTATGATCTGATTTTATGTCATTTTTGCTGGATTTCCCACATTTCCTGTCATTGACTATGCTGTACAAGGGAGTGGGTAAATTCCTCCCATCAGCTCCATTTTAATTTCACTTTAGATTACTGTGTGAGAGCAACAGGGTTGTCTGGAAATTTGTTTATGTGCATTTAATAATGCTTTAAAACAAATCCTGCGCACCATTTAGAACAGTACTACTAATTATTGTGACTAATTTTATATTATCTCTTTTTGTTCTTTCAACCAAAATGTGTCAGCTCGCACTGCGCCACATTGAACTTCACCTCTCCGCCTACTGTACTAACTTGGTGATGTCCTTTTCGAAGTCCTACACTGTCCTCCATTTAGTTCACGATGCTGCTAAATTTTGGAATTGTAACAGAGGGAGTGTCTCTAGTGACAGGCATCATGATAGCCACTGGGATTGCATGCTTACCTGGCCCAGTGGGAAAGAGATTGTGTTCTGAAAGGCTAAAATATCAGTAATGAAGCAGCATAAAATTGAGTGTTCTGAAGCACTGATACTCACAAATAATGAGAGAACTTGTCCTCTGTATGTAGACCTTGTTTATTCTCCTTGGAGGTGGACACCTGTGTGGATCCCCTTTGTCTATGTGATGGAGAAGAATGTGGGGTGTCTTGATGTTAGGGTGCCTCTTGCTCTTCTTCAGAGGTACAGAGGTGATCTGCATTCGCTGCTCTCTCAATCTTTTTTTTTGTTTTTCCTGTCAAAAAAAGTCTTCACTCTTTAGCACTGTCTTCCCAATTAAAGGAAGTAGACTTTTCTTGTTACTCCATTATAGTTATTCAGCAAACTCTTTTAAACCTTAAATTGTCTTTTCTTAACTTTCTTTTACCAACATCCTTCATATACTAAATCTCTCCTCTTAACCATAGTTTCTGACCCTGGCGAATATCGGTCGTAATGTTCTCTATTGATTTAAATATCCTGCCTATAATGAGTTCCCAAAACAGGACTTATTTGTGGCTGAACCACTGCCTTGTTCAGATTTATCATTGTCCATTTGTTCTTAAATTCTATCATCTTATATCAAACCAAAACTGTTTTTGACAATGCCTCTGGTTTCTACTATGTTCATACAAAACAGGACTACGAAAAAAATGAAAATTGACATCAATCCAAAGAATGAACTAGCAAGAGGAGGTGATTAGACCTTGATCAAAATGTATAAAGAGAGCATCTTTAAGGTAGAGAAAGAAATACAGAGACAGATGTAAAAGGAAACAATTCCAGAGCTTAGGGCTAAGAGTCTAGATATAATAAAGCAGTCAATTCTACATTTTTTTTCCATTAAAATTATGAAAAAATCCTGAATTTGGTTATGGTGGCATTTGCTCCTGTAACAATAGTATAATGGCTTTTGGTTGCTCAGTGAGAAGTTCAATTGATTTTGCTTTTTGAAATTCTATTCATGTATCAGAACAAAGTTACATAAATTGAATAAAATACAAATGTTGACTTAAATCACAATAAATCAATCCAGAGAGTAAACAACTGACCCTTTGGTATCTCCCCATAACTTATGGAATAAGAAGTTTTTATTTATTGACTCTCTGCAGTAGGGGTTAATTCTTTTATGAGACAAAATATATATAACAAGGATATATGACAAGCATCTGTTACGTACCAGATGAATCCAACAGGCATATTTGACAGAATAAGGTCATTATGATGCATAAAGGCTGAAAAAATCTGGGTCACAAGTATACAATGAATGAAACTGAATTAGCAGGAGAGACCTGAGAATGGTATTAAACACATTACATCTTTCACGGAGAAATTTTCCTCCCTGATCTGGCTCAAAATTGGAGGTGGAGGGAGATAAAGGGGAATGGGACAACATGGTGCAGAATGTTGGAAAACTAGTGAAGGCGATGGCTGCATTACTAACCAACTGGGACCTCCCTTCTCTCCGTCCCAGATTGCTGTGGCCCAAATCTTTATTGGCCACAATGTGTAAATAACATGTGGAACAGCAGCCTGGTGGATTTTTCTCATGTCGATCACATTTGCTGCCATTACCAACAAGTACCATTTGCAAGGTGGCAGTCAACCCAAACATTGGCAGCAAGTATTGAAATAAAGAGGCAGGTTTTCTCTCCAACCAGACAGCCCCAGAGACTTATCAATTCAAGGCTTTGATCTCTGGTTTAGCCTTCAGTGGGAGGTGTGCAGTTTAGATTTCCAAGAAACTACGGTTGTTCTGAGTCCTTCATCAGATTTTTAGTTTTTCCGGTTGCAGTATCACTGAACTTTTATTATTGGTATTGTTGGCAAGCTTAATCTTGACAGGATGAGTGTCCTCGGTAGCTCACCATGCATTTTGAATGAATCTCAACTGAGGAAAGTGTGTTGGGCATCAGAGAAGCAGAGGAAGAGCTTCCCTGTTAAAACACAACCCCTCAAGGCAGACGTCCAGGCCTCAAAAGAATTTGGTAAAATAATTAAAAGAACTTTTGGAATATCGGAATCTGTGCCTTGAGAAATCGTTAATATTTTACATGAAAATAAGGGAAACAAAGTACATTTTCATTTTTAGTTACCATGCCACAATACAAAAACCTACTCATTGGAAAAGGTACAGAGAATAAGGCTGATTGTAAGCAAAACAGTGAATAAAGTGCAAAGAAATATTAGATAAGACTAATCTTTATAGTGTACCTAAAAGGTGGTTAAAAGGAGATCCCATCAAAATATATTAGGTACTGTGAATAAACACAAACTCAGATTATTACTCAGTAAGTTAGGATCCAAAGGTATAAATGATGATTATAAATTATGCCCATAATATAAATAGCATATGCACAAAGTGCCTACATTTTTTCTCATTTGGTCGTACAAATAAAGATTTTTTTTTGAAAAAGTGCAATGGAAAATTGTACTGTAGTTAGGTTGATTCACATTGGGAAATGACACCATGATGTCATTAAGTGCTGTCAGGTTATAAATACAAAAGTGCAGCTGAAGTCAGTATCTTGATCTTCTATCATAGTTTTTACCACATGAGAAGATGAAGAATGCAACAGTATAAATCAAAGTACTGCATTTAGAAGAATGCCAAGCATCGATGTACAATCACTGACACTGCCGGTAGTTAATTTGATAATATATCACCGTGCTGAATAATATTTCATGAATACCTTCATATATATTCCAAGAAAAGGGAAATGTTGGTTGGGTGATCATGTGGCTTTCTAAAGAAGCACTGTTTGTTTTTAAAATTTCATCAGAGTCAGCAGTTGGAGTGTGATTTGTGGCAGATGGATAACTTGAACTGTCTTGAATTGGGGTGTATTGTCACATTATGCCAAGTGCCAAATTGAGGGATTGACATACATCCAACCTATATGTAGCTGGTGATAGATAGGCTCCTAGTTTCCATAATGTACCTGCAGAATTTGACGTGTCTAAAGATGCAGCAGTTTTGTTGCATCTTGAGGTGTAGGTGAGGTGTTCTTAGTAGGAAATTGCACATGCTTGATATATCTGGTAATGGTGCGGTATTTTGGTAGACAAGGAAAACTGTATCCATCTAGCTGATTTGTAATCCTGGAAACAATTTAAACTTATTTCTTTCCAGTTTGGATATTGTAATCCAGTTGATGATAATTGGATAAATAAAATCCCAGAATGAAATTTGCCTTTATTGATTATCTGTTTTAATTATTTTAGTTAATCTGGTAGTCAGTCACTGAAACATGAACATATAAGGCTGCAGAGTTTCTTTAACAACAGAAGGAAGTGTATGTCACAAAAGGAGAAGAAAAACAAACTACTTAAATATAGAATAAAATTACAAAGGTTTTAAAAGACGTAGCTAAACAGAGTTTCAACTTGCTTCCCAATACTATCCATTACAGAAACTTGAATCTGGAAAAAAATTACCCCTCTATATCAAATCTTTAAGTTCTACTTAACTGGTTTTCCCCAGTTTCTGTCCTGTGAACTGTGAAGTGTGAAGTCTCCTTACATGAATACTCACAAAACTGACAGCTTAAACTTTTTCACCTTTTAATAACCTGCAGATTTCTAACCAAAAAGTCCTTGTTTTGCAGTTTCAGAAACTAATCATTTCTACGGAGGTGATTGTGCTTTTCCTGAACTATCTTATAGTCGTGTGCAAAGAAAAGCTATACTTGCTTCTGACCTGAGTTAGATCTCCTCCAAAATGCCCTAAAAGCATTCAGTCTCTGGGTTCAGTAAACTAAAATCAGGCATCAATTATTCTGAACTGAAAATAAGCCGACGGCCTTCATATTTACCCACTTGTTATAAACTGCTATGATAAAAACATCTTATTTCATTAACACTTTATGGGTTCGCTGTCACATAATAAAAGCAAAATACTGTGGATGCTGGAAATCTCTTCAGAAAAAAACCCAGAAAATGCTGAATAAACTCAGAGGGTATACAGCATCTAAGGAGTGAGAAACAATTATATGAATCTTCTTCATACTGAAGTTCTGTGTCAGTTCTCTGACACTTTGTGAAAAAATATCACCATTCCATAAGAACTGCCTGGCCTTATTTTTAAATTAAAAAGCTTCACAAAAATAACTAATACCCATATCACCATTTTGAAAACTAAACTCAAAATAATATTCATACGAATAAATCATGTAGCTACTATCATACAGCGTTTTCCAAAAGTCAAGATTTAGTTAACAAAGATGGTTAATAAAATTATTGACTAGATTGATTAGATTAGATTAGATTAGATTAGAAGAGATTAGATTACTTACAGTGTGGAAACAGGCCCTTCGGCCCAACAAGTCCACATCGACCTGCTGAAGCGCAACCCACCCAGACCCATTCCCCTACATTTACTCTTTCTCCTCACACTACGGGCAATTTAGCATGGCCAATTCGCCTAATATGACCATATTAGGGTTTTGATAGTACAGAAATGGAATATTGTTGAAAAGGGAGACATGTTGCTGAATAAAAGCAAGAATGTAAAATTTCAAACAATCACAACAAGTTTTACTATAGGACAAAATTATGATGATTGGTTGGTGGTTGACACAAATTGCTAATGTGTTACATGGAGAAAGCATCAGGAAACTTTAAGATCCCAAAACTCCCACATAGTTCAACAAGTCCTGATGAAGGGCTGACACCCAAAACATCGATTCTCCTGCTCCTTGGATGCTGCCTGACCTGCTCTGCTTTTCCAGCCCTACACTTTTCAACTCTGACCCTCCAGCACCTGCAGTCCTCACTTTCTCCAAACTTAAGAAGTTTGTAAGGCCTGAACATATTCCTTTTGTTTGCAGAGAACATGCCCTGCACATTAATACACTTCATCTCTTACAAGTGTGAATGAGTCATGCAATGAGCTTGACTGATTATCTTAAGTTTGTTAGATGTGATTCTGTGATTGGACAACACCATCTGAAAATTCTAAAGACTCCTATAACAACTAATCAAAGATAATGATTGGACTTGTAACATGGCTCAATTACACTTGTGCCTTTTTTGGATATCTCAGGAGTTTGACGCATCTGTAGTTCCATAATGTTTGGAGCACTCCTGGGTGTTTTCTCCATGGCAACACCTCAGCCAACCAGAATGAACATACCAATCAATCAGCATCCTTTTCTCCTGTTGTAGAAATTGTTTGAAAATTAACATTCTTGTATTTGTCCTGATAAGTGTAAAATGAAAGCTGCAGCAACATGTCTGTATTTTCAGTAAAACATTGTTAAATGATTTACAGCAACTTAATGTGAAGATAATTTCAGTGAGTTGCAGAAATAATAAAAACAATATTAATTCCATCTACTGAAACATTTGAAAAACATGCTACAGCATGAATTTGTTCATATTTTTACATAAAAAAAGAAATTGCAAAGAGATGACTTTCAAAATAAGTCCAAATATAACTTGGAGTTATAAAGTACTTTTAACATTGTAAAGCATTCTAAGTTGCGTACATCTGCTATGGTAATTGATAGTATTAAAATGTACAATATGTTTTGAGACTAATATGCATACCGTAAAATTATGTTCAACCAAGAATATAATTCATATAATGTAAATAAACCAATTTTTAATTATGTAAATTTAAAATTATCTATCTCTTTGTTATATTTATTTTCAAACCAATCTACCTGTGACGTGAAATAGGACTAAGACTGTTGGGGACTGGACTTTGCCAATGTAAATGAGGTGTTAATTGTTGTTCTGAAGCGTGTTGCCACCATGTTAACCTTAACCTGCTGTTGGAAGGACTGAAGATCTGAAGCTACCTCATTTAAATATGCCAGACTGAGTATGCAGATTTAAAGATCCTTCAGATACACTCTTTAGTTGTAAGAATGCAATATGACTCTTGTTCCACTCTGTTTATTCTTAGTAAGACCCCAGGTACTGAAAATCCCATCAAGAAAGAATTTAATAGATAAGACTAATAAGAGAGTCATTCAAAACACCTGGATGTAGTGCAGATGGAGCAATTGCTGTCTTCAGTATTACCAATTAAATCCCGCCCTTCCATATGGTCAGCTTTGATGGCCTTGATTTTGAGTCCCTGTCTGCTCTAAAAAAAACAGTGCAAGTCAACATGTTGCATATGCAGTTTTACACTGAGCACTTTGTGTTTCTGCTTGTCTGTCAGTTTGCTCTCATTTTTGGAGAACATATGGTCTCCAGTTTAGAAGGTCTTATACTGATAATAGAAATTGCCAAAACTGAAGAGCCCTTTTCCATGGAAGGACTACATTACACCCACTACAATAGTTAGTAAAACAATGTATTGTTGAGGTAACAATTCTTTCATCTCATTGCTAGTAAATCTTTGTTGGATATTGTCAATAAAATCAGAAGCAACTAAAATAATTTTCACAATAGGAATGATTCATTAGACAATTAAGGTGTACACAATTAATAAAAGGTAAGGGGCTCTCATGCTGCAGTAGTGGTCCTCTATCTCTGAGCCAGGAGGCCTTGGTTCAAGTCCCACGTATTCCAGAGGCATTACATAACCCACTGATGAGGAAAATATCTAAATTAAAATTTGGCATTATTGCATTTGTTCAAGGTGTACAAGATTAAAAGTAACATGTTAAAAAAATTGATGATTTTTTATTTCTTACATGTAATGAGGGAACCAATTCCTCGATATCTAATTGAAAGCAACCTAAATACTATAATGCTGTGTATTTCTATGTTGTTACTCTGTTGTCTCCAAAGTTTCGGCTGTAAAGCCACCATTAGCTGTGCTGCTGTGTACCATCTTGTTTCTGCTGAGGCTAATCATTTCATACTGAGTCAGTGCGTCGATATTCAAGTATCATGTGTGCTTGAGAAAATGTGCCATGTCACTTACATATTCCTCAGGTTTTATTCTTGGTCAAATGCACTGTATAGAAATGCTGGTGCATTGCTTCTGTCTGTTCTCATTATTGGGTCTTTGTGTTTCTTTCTGCTTGTTCTTGTCTATTCTAACCATTCAGTGAAACTATGCAGCACTGTCTTAAGACCTGCCCACCTGTCCTTTGTCTTCGGCATTAGGAAGAGCTAGTTAGTTGAAAGAAGCTGAAAGCTAGTGAGTGTTGGATCTGCCTAGTGCAAGATATTCACCACTAATTGCTAGTCCTCACAGGCACAATTAGCCACTACAAGCCCTCTGAGATGGCCCTGGGATTCTCTCAGGTAACAGCCGTCACTAGATAAAGGTTGAAATATGCTCCATTTATAGAGAGATTTGCAGACAAAGATATCACATTCTGCCAATTATACACTACTACTATACACAGAGTAATTTCCAAGATAAAGCAGTTTAGCAGGAGATTTTCCTTCTTCAATTCCAACTTTTAAAGCCTTTTAATTAGTGAAAGTCAATAGATATATTCTTATAATTTCCACTCAATTGACAGGTACATTCTGATAGCAACAAAATATTTAGTTATTTGATAAAAAAAAATCATGATGCACAAATCACCAGTTTTTAATTCAGTTCTCATAAAAAGTACATTCTCACATAAATCTCGAGTAAATTGCGCAATTGAAAAATATATATTTAGTGATGTAGTTGTAGCAGGAAAGATTAATTATAAATGTAGTTGCTATGAAAGATATTGGAAAATTAGATTAAAAGATCTGACAGTAGATGAGCAATGGTGAACATTTGGAGAAATATTCTATCATTCTTAACAAATCTACATCCTATTGAGAAATAAAAACTCTTCGGGAAAAGAGATCTATCCATAGTTAACGATAGAGGTTACGCATAATATTAGATTAAAAGAAGAGGTTTGCCACATTCCTAAAAGTAGTAGGTTTAAAAATTGAAAGAATTTTAGACACCAGCAATATATAGCTAAAAGAAAACGCATGAGAAAATTGACAATAAGATAAACTAGCCATAAATATAGAGGCATCATGGAATCACAGAGAAATACAGAGGGATACCATTTAGCCCGTGGTGTGTGCACCAGCTTTCCAAAACAGCAATTCATTTTGTGGTATTCCCTACCTCCTCCCAAAAATCCCTTTATTTTCAAAAAATACATTTTTTTAATACCTCAAATGAACCTATTTCTATCATTAGATTGTTGACTCACTTGCTGAGCTAGTGAGTTTGTTTGCAGACATTTTGACCCCATATACCAAACACTAAGAAACAAAACCATATCACTCACCCCAGCAATTCAGGGCACCTAAATAGCAAGCAGGACAGAATACCAATACTTCACCAGAGGCTCACTGATGATGTTACTTACCATGGTGACGAAACGTCTGCAAACAAACCCACTAGCTCAGCAGCGAGTCAAGAACCTAATCCACAACCTGAGCTACAAATCTTTTCCAGAACCCTCTTTCTACCAAATTGTAAAGCTATGCATTCCAGACCTGAATCACTCTTCTGTTAAAATAAAATCCTTAAATTTCATTTGGCAATTATTTTAAATCTGTGCCTTCTTGTCCTCATAGCTTTTATGGGTCAAACCAGTTTTTTCTTATCCACAACCCTCATGATTTTGAACATCTCTGTTAAATCTTCTCTCAGTGTTCTCTTCAAAGACAACAGTGCCTATGTCTCCAATCTATCTTCACAAAATCATCCTAAGACAATTCTCCTGAATCTTTTCTGCATTCTCTCCAATGCAGTCACATCCTTCCTAAAGTGTGGCACACAGAAGTAGAAATGATACTCGAGCTGAGGCCAAACTAGTGTTTTACAGAAGTTCAAAATAACCTCCATGTTCTTATACTCTCTGTGTCCCTATTAGTGAAACTGGGATATTTGTCCTTCTCAGGACATCTCCTTCTCCCAGTGGAGGCCTTGACAACAGACCAGACCAGACCTGTTTGGAGTTGTCACTTGAATTAATGCAATCTCATTGATTTGGAGAAATGCTTAGAAGCATAGGTAATCCCATCCTTCTACACTCTGCCAGCATAAGTGATACCATTTTGCTCTTGGATAACTCACACTCACTCTATCTCTGCTATTGTATCTATCTCCCACCAAGACCTATGTTCTAGCATTCTTAATATTTTCTGTAACATCTCCCCTTCACTTATTCTTAACCAGCCTAATTCCTTAAACCAGTAATATCTCTGCTGCCTACTCACTCACTTGGGACACTTCCTCACTTGCAGCAAAACTAATGGTTATACCACCCACTTTCATGTTAGTTAATATCCGGCAGTCCAAAAAGGGCAGAAAGAGTCAAGGTGGGTGTTGGGCACCCCAACATTCAGCTCCTCATCCCTTATGTGGAGAGCGCACTGACTCTGACTTTCTCAAGTGGCTGACTGACCATGTCCTAATCTCTGGGCTAGTATCAGAGACCTGTCCTTTACTTGCTGTGGCTAGACTCCCTTGATATGACTGAGGCTTGCTGACTACAGTGAGAAGCTTTCTGCCTTTATGTCTTTGCTAAATGGCAGTGTTAAACAGAAATAATACGAGCCCAATATCTCTGGCTGATAGGGCAAAGCACACAAAGGCAAACCAATGCAAGGCTGGGGTGCTGTAGGCTGCTAGATTGGCTCAGAGTGAGCAAGTAAAGAACCTGAAGATGCAGTCCATGAGCTGGCTGAGAGTTCCTGAGTGCACAATGTCCTTACAGCAGCATTACAATGGTAGTTGCTGGTGCTCCCTGAGGTGTATTATTGAAGGGAAGAAGTGTACTTTAAGTAGATCACAAATGTGACATGAAGGTTCTTAGAAGCTGGCATATATCAGAAGCCTCTATGGACATGTGGTATGTTTGGGTGGTGCCCATAGAGTGTGCCCTGAGTTGTTCTTGCTCAATATCCAACATAGAGGTTGTTGAATCAAGTAGCGATCTGAAATTATCAGGTATCCATTCTGATTTCATGTTGAGATTTTGTGACACTTACCTTGTTTAACATTTTCGATACACTAGGAATCTGAATATTAATGAATGAGTTATCATTATTAAGATGTTTAACAAAATTGTTAATTGGCAATTTGCTGCTGTTTAGTGAGAAACTCCCCTCGATACTCAGCTAAAACATAAAAGATGGAATGAGATGCTGCAGAATTTGAGATAGATCACACTGTTAGTCCCATTCTGTCACAAATATCATTGTAACTCATCTTGCTTACATCCCTATAAGATTCTGCCCAATGGGGATACTGCCTATGATATTTATGGTTTCTGAAACAGCCTTCATGGATTGGAAGGTAGCAGGTGGAAAACTGCTAATTGAGAAAGGAAGCAGCTTGATGGAATGGATGCCAAAAGAATGTTTTTTCTCAAGGTACAACCTAAAGGCACAAATTAAAAATAAGAGGTTTCTATTAAACAAAGAATTCGTTCTGAGGGTTATTCGGCCTTTACATTCCATTCCAGAGCAATGAAGGCTGTGTCTTTGAACATATTCAGGGGCTTTATTAGGCAGATTTTTGATTGACAAAGGATTTCACATAGGCAGAGATAGGCAGAAAAATGGAATTAAGGCTAAAATCAGATCAGCCATGAGTGAACTGAATGGTGCAGCAGGCTCAAATAGGCCAAATAGCCTACTGATGCCATTTTTTTCTGATTGCTTTTTTGAAACTGGGAACTACAGGTCAGTTAATTTGATATCAGGTATGGGGAATTGATAGAATCCTTTACTAAAAAGATGTTAACAGTGTATCTAGAAATCAGAATATGATTGGGCTGAGTCAACATATTCTTATGGAAAGGAAAAGCTATTGCAATGTTTTGAGAATATTACAGCAGATTTAATAAAGGGCAACTTGTGAGTGTGATGCATTTGGATTGTCCAAAAGCATTTATTAAGCTGCAACACAGAAGGTTATTACATAAGCGTTGTTAATGAAAACATTGAGTTGTACAGGTTTACTTACTTATTTGGAGATAGATATTCCATGTGTTAGAAATAACCATCCTTTAGACAGATATGTGACATTAGTGCATGTATTTTTGCACAGTTATGAGTGGTTGATTATTGGAGGAGATCTTCAACAGTTCCAAATCCAGCCTCCATTTGCAGCTTAATAACATGACTGAGAAATCAACCACTTGTTGAAATCATCCAACGATGCCTCCAGTCCCAGAGACTTCCTCTTTGAGTGGGATTGGCTTTGATTGTGTTTAAGCCAGTGACTGCCTACATATGAGAGCTCTTTAGGATGGCACCAGGGAGATTGAGGTTGGTAATGGCTGGCTTGTAATTGTTCCACTGTTACCAGGTTCAGCAGATCAGTCACGTGTTGTTTCATATTTGAATGACTGAAGTCTCATTTTCCTCTTGAGCTCCCAGTCCATTATTTACTTATATAGAGAATGCTGTAAAGTGTGAAATATTTGATCACCCTAGCTTTCAGTTCACTGTCAGTAAAATGCTTTGACCAAAGTTTGTTCCTGTTCATATTTTTGAAAGCAAGGTAAAACATTTTCATCAAGTGGTTTTGGCTCTGAGAATTGATACAATCTGTACTCTGCTGGAAGTGGGGAAAGGCTTGAATATCCAGTTGCCAATTGGCCCCACCAAGGCTCTGGCCTACATTCCTGTTTTGCATGACAATTAAAAGATAACTGAAGCATAACATTTGTCAGTAGTCCAGCTAAATCACAGTAGACTCTAAAAACCATCAAAGTCAAAATTCCCTGGGATTATGTCTCAGACTCAATTTAGTGAATTTCAGATTGTCAGAGTTTAAACCCTTTCATCCTAAAATTTTGAAATCCACTACAACTAAAACAATTTCAATTTTGTGCTCTTCAGTTTTCCACTAATATAACATGGGCAGAGCAGTCTAAGTCATGGCAAATTCATGGGCTGCACCATATACTGAGTATTTCTTTCCATGTGTCACATGTAAAATGATTGAACTTCAGTGTTCACAGAAAGGAACAACTGAATTGCAGAATATGATCCAACAATGTTAATGAACATCGTGAAACCAAATGCAAAAAGAAAGATTGTAATTTATTCAGTTGCCTTGGCATTAGGCCTCATTCAGTGCTGCTTTTCAGCTGTGCTTTGGTTTTTTAGTTGTCAGCTTTTTTTTTGAAGCTGCTCATCAGATTTTTTTGAATCTTGTAAGTTGGTATGCATGTTGCTGTCAATTCTACTCCCACATGTAATTTAGGATAGTTAATAGGAAGTAAGTTGAAATTATTCAAAGACACTACTGTAAATGTGGAAATGAGACAATTGAACTTTGATAGTGAAGGTAACTCTGTCAGCAAGTAGCAAAAAAAAAGGTGAATATCCAAAAGGCAAGGAAACTTCCCTATTTTAGTGAAACCAGCAGCTTTCGGTGGTTAAATAATTAATCAAAATTTCCAACTTTTTTCCCTATAAACAGTGCCGTAACACTACTTGTATTAGGGAGCCATGGAAATGCTTAGTCAACAATCTTCATCGTTCTTGTAGAATCATAGAATGATGCAGCAAAGAAGGACACCATTCATCCCACCCTGTGACCATTTTTCTAAAACACGAAACAATTTGTGATATGCCCTTGCTCAGTGCTCTCAAAATACTTTTCTTTCAATTATTTACCCAATTCCCACTTGATTGCTTCGACTGAATCTATTTCCATTACCCTTTCAAACAATCCATTCCAGATTATGACAATCTGCTGTCACTCTTTATCCTCATGTTGTTTTTAATTCCTCTGCCAACCATCTTAACTGCTTGCCTTCTGGTTACCAGCCCTTGTGCCACCGGAAATGTTTCTTCTTAGTTATTCAATCAAAACAATACAGGATTTGAATTACTTCCAGTACTTCTGTGGGCGGCACGGTGGCCATGCTAAATTGCCCGTAGTGTTAGGTAAGGGGTAGATGTAGGGGTATGGGTGGGTTGCGCTTCGGCGGGTGTGGTGTGGACTTGTTGGGCTGAAGGGCCTGTTTCCACACTGTAAGTAATCTAATCTACATCTACCTGTTATTTTTGCTGTGCTAAGGTGAACAGCAGCAATTTTTGTAACCCTTCAAGATAACTAAAGTTCCTCATCTCTGGTATCTTTTCTAAGGCTTAGACATCTTTCCAAGGTGAAGTGCTCAACTGAATGCAGAACTCCATCTGCCCAACCAGAAATTTTGAAATGTTTAGTAACATTTCTGTGGTTTTATAATCTATTCTATTTGGTCATGGATAATGTACACTACTTTAACAGATTTTTCAATTTGTCCTGCTACCTTCAAAGATTTGTGTAAGTGCATTCCCAGGTCTCTCCACTTCTGCACCCACTTTAAAATTGCATCATTTAGTAAATATTGACTCTCCTCTTCCTTCCTACAAAAATACATTATGTCTCTGTCATCTGTTTTCAGCCTATCTGTTTCCTCCTGAAATTGCTATAGATTTCAGAAGCTGGATTATTCTCCTTAGAGAAGAGAAGATTAAGAGAGGTTTTGATAGAAGTGTTCAGCATTAAGGAGTCTTGGTAAAATAGTAAGGAGAAACTTTCGCCATTAGCAAAAAAAAAGGATTGAAAACCCAAGGACACTGATTTAATGTGGTTGGCGAAATGTGTTGATGAAATGATGATAAATTTTTTTTCATGACAAGTGGTTAGGATCTGAAATGCATTGCCAGAAAATCCAGTAGACACAGGCACAACCAAGACCTGCAAAAGAAAACTGAACAGTTGTCTGAAAAGAAAAGAATAAGGGTTACATGGAAAAGGTGGGGTAATGTGACTAAGTGAATTGCACATTTCGAGAAATAGTTAAGGCATGCCAGATCTCCTTTTGTGCCATAAGCATTCTGTAATTCTGTGATTCAATACTCCTTGTTGTTTGCTGCACTTGTTTTGTATTCATATTGACATAATTTTGCACTAAGACGATTATGGGATATTTTGTTAAATGCCTTTTGAAAGTCAGTTTATACAACACTAACTATACCACTGTTCAACACTATTAATTCTATAGCATTATGATTTTATTAATCCAAATATTTTATGTTGTGAAGCTGAGATTTTAGTTGGAAAATATATATTAAAGTTTAAGAAGGGTTTGTACTTAATTGTTAGTTATAAGAAGCTGTGTTTGTGTATTGCGATATAAATAAGTGCAAACATATGAATTGTACACCACAGAAACAAGACATTAAGCCCATAAAATCTATACTGGTGTTTTTTCACTCCATTAGTACCTTACTTAATCCCATTCTCATGCTCGTTTCCCATAACCTTTAATAGTCCACTTTTTCAAACAACTGTCTAATTCCCTTTTCAAACAACTTATGGATTCTGCTTTAACAACAGTTGTAGCAGTGACTGCACTCTATAAAATAATTCCTGACTGCAAAGCGCAAGATAAAGTATTGTTTATATACAGGTTCTTTTGTTTTTCTTAGTTGGTATGTTTTCAAATGGAGGCAAGTACATCACAAGGACTGTTTTGGGAATTCAGTTACCTCTTCATACCCGATATTGGAAGGTGGTCAGGTCAGTGGGGGGGACATTTTGGCATATCCCATATGAATGAGGTCACACAGCACCAGCTACCCTCACTGTAGACAATACTGAGCATTCATAGTATCAGAGGCTTTCACATTGGAGTTTTGCATTATGAATATGTGCTGTAAATGTTTTCATTACTGTAATTAATGTAATTAATTACTTTGGAGTACAGAAAAGAGAAGGTTGAGAGGAGATTTGATGGAGATGCTTAAAATCAGCAGGAGTCTGGATAGAGTAGTTACGGAAAAACTCTATTTCCATTGATAGAAGGGTCAAGAGCCAAAGGAAACCAATATAAAGTGATTGGCAAAACAAGCAACAACGACATGAGACAAACCTTTTTACAAGTGAGTAATTAAAATCTGGAGTTGCTGAGAGTGTGGTGGAGGAAGACTCAAGGCTTTCAAAAGGGAATTGTACAAACATCTGAAGAGGAAAGAAATCCCAATCCCCTATGTAAAGGTGGGGGAATGGGACTAGGTGATCCTCTTCTGCAATGTATCAGCATTGATATAACAGGCAGAATGGCTTCATACTGTGGTAACTATTTCTATAAATTTCCAAAGCATGTCATATATTTTCTCTGTAAAGAGATTCAGGCAACCATGACACTAGAATCCAAAAGCTCACAGGAGGTCATGTAAATCAGCAGCCAGAAAGCAATGCCTCATGCTAGTGAGATGTGTCAGTTCATTTGTTTAAATTCATATTCCACAAAACATATGTACCTCATAGGCTTTGCCTCTGCTTCTACAGAACCAAAATCTTCTGACACTAACACAACCCCAATAGGGTTTGTTTTGGATTCTATAATGATAATATGTTTCTTGCATTTGTAGTTGTCGTTGGCTATACAGTCATTGACAGTTGTCCCTTTCACATATCTGGGACAGCATACATGTCACTGTGTGTTTCTCACTGCAAGGCAACCTTTTGGGATCCATTGAGACTCTGCCTATTTACTAACAAACTAAGCAAAGACTGAGCCCCTTTCTTATCAAAGTCTGGTGGCCATCAGATTGGAACAAGTCCATTTCTTCTCTCAGCTCCTACTGTTAACTAGAGGGATTATAACCTCCATATACTGAAAGCAGGAAGTATAGCAAAGTAAACAAAGGTATGTTTAGAAAATCTACTACTTATATAATATCAACTGCCTCATGCATCTTTTCTTTTACATTGTATGACAATGGGTAGTTTTCAGGTGAATTTTTCTTTCAGTACTATTTCATGATCTAGATAAATATTTTTGCCTTGTCTTAGTCACCCAATCCTAGTTCATTAGGACTTACCTTTCTGAAGTCCTTAAAGTATGTTTGGCACAGTATTGCATTCATGGGGTGGTTCAGGCAAGGATTGATCACTCAAGCCACCTTTCTCAAAACTGTTTGGATTGCCTTTTCTGCAGTTCGCTGCTTTTAGGTGTCAACGTGTCAAGCAGCACATTTCTCTTTGCACTATCTCTGCCAACATTATTGTTGCCAAAGTTTCTGAGAATTTTAGATCTTTTGTCATGGCAAAACTTCCCAATGTCACTCCTATGCTGTTAATCCAGTCATTGTGTCTCATGCTCTCTCTTTCCCAAGATTCTGGAAGTGCACACTGCAATTACAGTTAAATTTTAAGAAGTGGCATCTTCCCATCCCCTAAACAGCATGGACAGTGGTGAAAGAGTTAGTAAAATATGGCGAGACAAGGAAAAGTAGACTCTTAATGTTGAAGAAGACAAAGCCTGTGTTTTTCAGCCTAGGTTTTAACCTTGAACAGCAGGAGCCCTATCAGCATGCATTTACATCTTTATTATTACCTATTCTATTCTCAGTTCTGTACAATTTGCTATTCTCACATACAGCAGAGAGAAACTAAACGGCAACAATTCCCGATCAGATATTCAGGAGCTGTTACGTAGTGAGTTGTTTGATCCTCTGGATCTTCACCTTGGCCAGCATTCTACAACATCTCAGGAGATACTCCACAATATGCCTGAATCTTTTTTCCATAATACTAAAACCATAAGATATAGGAGCAGAATTAGTTCATTTGACCCATTGAGTCTGTCCCACCAGATGATCATGGCTGATATGTATGTCAACCCCATTCTCCTGCCTTCTCCCCATGCCCTTGATTCCTTTACTAATCAAGAATCTATCTTTCTCTGTCTTAAATACACTCAACAATTTGGCCTCTCAATCTTCTGTAGCAACAAGTTCCACAGATTCAACACCCTCTGACTGAAGCACTCTCAACTATTCTACTGTTGGAAATATCTTCTCCATGTCCGGTCTATCCAGGCCTGTCAGTATTCTGTAAGTTTGAATGATGACCCCCTCATCCTTCTGTACTCTATTTAAAACAGACAGGAGTCCTTAACCACTCTTCATATGAGAAACCTTTTGTTCCTGGGATCATTCTTATGAACCTCAGCTGGAACTCCTCCAAGTATAGCACATCCTTACTTAGATATAGGGCCCAAAATTGCTCCTAATATTCCAAATGCAATCTGACCAGAGCCTTATTCAGCCACAGCAGTACATATCTGCTCTGTATTCTAGCCCTTTTGAAATGAATGCTAACATTGTATTTATCTTTCTAACTGCCAACTGGACCTGCATGTTAACCTTAAGTGAATCCTGAACCAAAACTCCTAAGTCCCTTTGTGCTTCAGACTTTTGAAGCCTTTCCTCATTGAGAAAATAGTCTATGCTTCTATTCTTCCTATCAAAATGCATAGCCTTGCACTTTCCCACATTGTATTCTATCTGCCAATTCGTTGACCACTCTCCTAGCCTGTCCAATTCCTTCTGCAGCCTCCCTGCTTCCACACCCAAACCTGTTCCTCCACCTATCCTTATGTCACCTGCAGACTTACCAAACATGGCCTCAGTTTTTTCATCCAAATCATTAATGTATGATGTGAATAGTTATGGTTACAACACTGACCCCTGCGCAACTCCATTCATCACCAACCAATGTCCTGAAAAAGACCCCATTACCCCTACTCTCTGCCTTCTACCAGTCAGTCAATCCCCTATCCATGGCAATACCCTGCCTCTAACACCTTGGGCTGTTACTTGAATTAGCAGCTTCCTGTAAGGCACCTTGTCAAATGTCTTCTGGAAATCACATCCACTGGCTCTCTTTGTCCATCTTGCTGATTACCTCCTCAAAGAATTCTCTCAGATTTGTCAGACATGACCTCCCCTTCTTAGAATCCCTACAATGTAGAAGCAGGCTATTTGGCCCATCGAGTCTACACCAACCCTCCAAGCAGCATCCCATCCATTCTCACTCTCCATCCATACTACCCTATCCCTGTAACCCTGCCTTCTTGATGGCAAACCTACCTAGCCTACACATCCCTGAATACAATGAGGCAATTTATCATGGCCAATCCACCAAACCTGTACATCTTTGGATAAGGGAGGAAACTGGAGCAGCTAGAGGACACTCTCACAGACACAGGGAGAATGTAAACTCCACACAGACAGTCAACGAGGGTGGAATTGAATGGAGGTCTCTGGTACTGTGAGGCAGCAGTTCTAACTACTGAGGCACCATGCCTTCCTTGATGAAGCATGTGTCAGCCCTTTTTTTAACCATGCACTTCCAAGTACTCCACAATCTCCTCCTTCATAATGGACTCTAAAACCTTACCAATGACCAAGTACAGGCTTATTGCTGTATAATTTCTCATCTGCTTCCCTTCTTCCTTAAACAGATGTTACATAAACCATTTTCCAGTCCGCTGGCATATTCTCTGATTCCTCAAAGATTACCACCTGTGCCCTGTTTCAGCTGCTGTGACTCCTTCATGAGAACCCCCCTCCACAGATGCTGCCCCCGTCCATGGTCAGCACTATCCAGGCTTCAACAGGGAATCATGCCTAACTATGTTTGTCATGAAAAAGCTTTATGCCTGAGGGCTCATGGCAACTTATCAAATGCCTTCTGAAGTATATTACTTTCACTGCTTCCCCTTTTTCTACCTGCTTGTTACCTCCTAATCAGGACTGATTTTCCTTCCTGAAGTCATGCTGATTATGATTGATCACATTAAGTCTGTCTAAAGCTAAATATCTATTACATTCTTTATAATAGACTCTAACATTTCCCAGTAACAAGAGACTAGACTAACTGGCCTATAACTAGCTAACTGACCTTACCTGTTTTTTTTTTGCCTCCTTTTTTCAAATAAAGATGTTACATCGATATTTTCTAGTCCTCTGGGAATTTTCTAGAATCGAAGGATTTCTGAAAGATTATAACCAGTGCATCCAGTATCTCGGCTTTCTTAGCACTCACTCACTTTGTGCTCACTTGACTTCTTTTCTGCTACTGTTGCCTCATTAGAACCTACAGCCTCACTGCCCTTCTTTCTAGCCTTGCCATTTAGTGCCGAGACAAAGCCTGGTATCCTGTTATGTTTGTTAGCAATGATCAATCAAGTGGGTGGGCATATTTCTAATGGTATAGTGCTAGATCAATGTCACATTTGCACCATGTGCCAGCAGCTTAGGCAGCAAACACAGAGAATGTGCTTTAATTAAGTGACTATGTCTTATAGTCCAAGGGGAACAGTCTTCAGTCCATTCAAGAAGGACAGTTGTCAGGACAAAGTGAGGACTGCAAATGCTGGAGATCAGAATCAAAACGTGTGGTGCTGGAAAAGCGCAGCCAGTCAAGCAGCATCTGACGAGCGGGAGAGTCAACATTTCGAGCATTAGCTCTTCATCAGGAATCAGGGCGTGTTATCAATCAGGCAGTGCTGACACAGCCAGTCAAGGGCATTGACCAATATCTGACCAGGGGCTTGAACATGGTCAATTGGGCATTTGGCCAATCAGTATAGGGCATCCTTATCTTTTCAGTTTGGGGATGGGCTACAGTTAATCCTGTATCTAGATTAGTAGTGCTGGATGAGCACAGCAGTTCAGGCAGCATCCAAGGAACAGCGAATTCAATGTTTTGGGCAAAAGCCCTTCATCAGGAATCCTGTATGTCCAGCACAATTAGTTCAGGGCTAGCTCCAAGTCAGTCAGGGGCACAGAGATCAGTCAGGCATCTGTTTACTAATTAGTCAGGGCTGTTATTCCAAATTGATCAGGGGTTTTGGTCCCTGTCAATCCAAGGCCTCTTTCACTGAAAGTCAGAGGAGGTTATTGGGTTATCGGGGTCACTGCAGCGATGGTGACATTGGAGGTGATTTGTGGTGATTGGACACAGCATTCTGGGATGCAGAGGGAACGATAATTGTGAATGGGGACAACTCAACAAGTAACAGTATTGCGGAAGGTGATGCCTCCATGGTCAGCACTATCCAGGCTTCAACAGGGAATCATGGCTAACTATGTTTGTCATGACAAAGCTTTATGCCTGAGGGCTCATGAGGTAAAGTGGGGAGGTGAGCAATTAAGGAAAAGAGTTGGTTGGGAATGTGGGGTAGATCAAAGCTGCTGAGGTTGGCAGGGAGTGGCATTACAGAAAAGAACATGATGCCTTGGGGAAGTCATCTACTTTGAGAGGCTGAGCCTGTGAAGTGCTACCATCTGTGTTGCCTTTCATGCTCATCCAAATTGCAAGTGAATAATTGAAATGATAAAGGGTTGCCACCACACCTGGAGTGGAGATATTAAGTGTTTTTGTTTTCTCTGAGGGAGAAAGTTCAACTTGTTTGCGATATGGGGGTTTTCAAAGGCCAAGAGTTTTAAACAGACATTCACAGTACAGGTTAAAGATGTCTGTTATCACATCATTCTGAATGTTAACCTCATGTGTTAACCAACTGTCAAGTGTCAAAATTTGAGTAAGAAGCAATCTTGACCATATGATTCAACATTACAAATTAATCCTAGTAATGGTTATGACACACAAGTAATCTCAGGAAAGCTGTAACAATTTAGCTTCTTTCCAAAGTTCATTATCATTTTCCAAGGTTTCAAAGTCCTGCCCAAGGTCCAGGAGCTGCTAACTTCACAACTTGGACTGTAAAGTGCCTACACTTTTATAGAATCATAGAATCCCGACAGTGTAGAAGCAGGCCATTCAGCCCATTGAGTCCACATAACTCCCTGAAGAGCATCCCACCCAGACCCCTCCTCCTTACCCTGTAACCCTACATTTCCCATGACTAATCCACCACTCCTGCACATCTTTTGACTGTGGGAGGAAACCCACACAGATACAGGGACAATGTGTAAACTCCACACAGACAGTCACCCAAGGGTAGAATCAAATCCAGGTCCCTGTGTTAACTACTGAGCCACCGTGCCACCTATTATCCTGTATACAATGCTGCATTTCTGTGATGGTGCTGAGGGTGAGATGAGAAGTTCTCATTATTGCTGCCACACTTATCTTCTCTATATCTGTATGCCAAATGAGTTGAATTGTATGTATCTAAATCAAGTCAATGATGTGAAATGTTCATGTAGAGGCATCTCATTGCACTCCTTATTGGAGACCTCCCTTTTTCCAATCTCTCAAAGACATTGTTTACCCATCATTAGGCTGCTTAATGATCACATTATTGAGGGGTTTCTTTGTTTGTGGTTACAAACTGATCAAATTATTCACAATATCTGGTGCTCCCTCATCCACTCATCACAAAGTTGCAAGCTAGTATGGATGCTATAGAAAGGATAGCTCATGTTCTGACAACGTTTGGGCAATGTGTAGCATGAGTGATGGTTAGCATCTCTGCCATTGTTCTCATAGCTGCAGCTAAAATGATAGTTGCTCACATAACTGATGATGAGAAATAAGATAAACGTTAAAATGTGATGATGTATTTACAGCCAGGTTTCACCACTGCCACTTATGTACCCTCAGGATTTTATTTTCTTTTCTCTCCCATGTCTAAGTGCAGTCCTGGGATCCGAGCAGAGTTGATGGAACCTACCCTATAGGGGAGCCTGTTAACCTTAGTGCATTGGGCAGTCACCCCCAGAAGGCCTTTATAGCTAGAGGACCCAGCACACTGATACTATCCTGGCTGCATGCAGGGTCGCTTTTCTCAGCTTCAACTCTCACAGGGAAGGGGATAACAAGCAGGTGGAGGTGGATGGGCAGGGCACCATTGCAGTAACCTGAGAGGAGGCTTCCAGAGCCCCTCTGTAGTTTGTTCTCATGCTGGGAGCTGACTGGAACTATCCTGTCTCCTAGTGTGGAAACTGCACCTGCAGAGAGGTCAAGATCCCTCATTCCTCCTGGTGCCTCACTGTTGGTGCTGAGCTTCAATGGTAAGAGTGATGGAGTGCAGGTCTGTGCAGATATCTGGAAGACATTGAGGGTTCTGGACCTGGCTGTTCATAGGAAATACCAACCTGTCCATGGAGACAGCCAGATACACACCTGCCGGAGACAGCATGGTTCAGATAAGATTAGTGACTCCCCCAAATGCTTGGCTAGCATTTATTGTCCATCCATAATTACCCATAGTACAGTAAAGAGTCAATCTCATGGGGGTGCATGTACACCACACCAGAAAAGGACAGAAGTTTCCTTTCCTAAAGGACATTAGTGAACCAGATGGATTTTTACAACAAACAATGGTTTCACGGTCATCATTAGCCTCTTAACTCCATTTTGTTTTTCAAATCAAATTCCACCATCTGCCATGGCAGGATTAAAATCCAAATCCCCAGAACATTGCCTGGGTCTCTGGATTAGTACTCTAGCGATAAGACCACAGGGATATCTCCTCCCCCGAGTAGGATAAAAGTGGATGGCACAACTGTTAGTGCTAGCGAGGTGTTCTGAGTGAATCAATATGAAGCAGCAGAGTAGGGGTGAGCTGTGTGAGAGTGACTGAGGAAAGCTGATGCATGCAATTGTGAAAGTGGTAGAACATGAGCCTTGGAGAGAGTGGCTGCAGTAACAGAGTCATAGGCATACAGCACGAAAACAGGTCCTTTGGTCCAACCAATCCACACCGAACATAATCCCAAACTAAACTAGTCTTACCTGTCAGCTCCTGACCCATATCCCTCCAAACCTCTCCTATTCATGTACTTATCCAAATATCTTTTAAACGTTTTATTTGTACCCATCATTTCCTCAGGAAGTTCATTCCATACACAAACCACTCTCTATAAAATAAATTTCCCCTCATGTCTTTTTAAATCTCTCATCTTAAAAATCTGCCCCAAGTCTTGAAATACCCCATGCTAGGGAAAATAGACAAATACCATTAACCCTATCTATATCCCTCATGATTTTATAAACTTCTATAAAGTTGTCTGTCGACCTCCTACGCTCCAGTGAAAAAAGTCCCAGCCTCTCCTCATAACTCAAACCTTCTAAGACAAGCAACATCCCAGTAAATCTCATCTGAATCCTTTCAGTTTAATAATATCTTTCCTATAACATCATTAGAGTGAGTGTGAAGGAGCAAAGAGAAGATGGTGGCACTTAAGCCTCACAGAGGATAGAGGTCATGAATCACCTTCCTGCATTGCTGAGCATTCCCCTGGACTGTGGATGGTGCCTGATCTCAGCTGGTGGACCTGATAAGCGAGGACAGTTGTTCTCTCAACTGCCCCATTCACCAGGACCTCCAGGTGAAGCAAAGTGCCAAATTCCTTTTCTCAGCCATGTCCTTTAGTGTTAGGCAGCTACACACTGAGAATGGTAGCTCCTGGGTTTGCAACAGTTGAACTGATCCACAGTAAATATGGTGCAATCAACGCAAATATATCCTTCTGTTGCTAAATGTGAGATAGTGTGCAGCAGAACTATAGGGGCCTGGTGCATACATAATTGAATTGAATTGAATTGAATTTATTGTCACGTGTACCGAGGCATAGTGAAAAGCTTTGTCTTGTGAGCAATACAGGCAAATCACAGAGTTAAATACCATAGATAAGTAATTAATAGATAAACAGCGACAAAAACAAAAGCACAGGTACAGGCGAATGCTCAGAGTTTGTGAGTCCATGCAGTATTCGAACAGCTGTAGGATAGAAACTGTTTCAAAACTGGCTGGTGAGGGTGTTCAGGCTTCTGTACATCCTCCCCAATGGTAGAGGTTGTAGAAAAGCATTGCCAGGGTGCGATGGATCTTTAAGAATGCTGGCAGCCTTTCCTTGACAGTGGGCCTGGTAGATGGATTCTAAAAGCTGGGAAGTTGGCCTTTGTGATTGTCCGGGCTGAGTTCACTACTCTCTGTAACCTTCTCTGATCTTGAATGGTACAGTTGCCATACCAGGTAGTGATACATCCAGGCAGAATACTCCCGATGGCACACCCACAAAGGTTGACAAGGTTATTTGCCAAATTTTCTCAGCTGCCTGAGGAAGTAGAGATGTTGTTGGGCCTTTGTAACCAGTGCACCCACAGAAGAGTCCAAGAAAGCTTGTTGTGGATGACCACTCCCAGGAGCTTGACATTTTCCACTCATTCCACCTCTGTGCTGTTAATGTGTAGGGGGCATGAGTAACATCCCATTGAAAGTCAATAATGAGTTCCTTGGTTTTGCCAGCATTGAGAGCTAGGTTGTTCTCAGTGCACCATTTTCCAGGTCTTCCACCTCCCGTCTGTAGTCTGTTTCATTACCATCTGAGATTTGACCAACTATGGTGGTTTCATCAGCGAACTTGTAAATGTCATTAGTCTGGTATTTGGCGATGCAGTCATGGGTATACAGTGAGTAAAGTAGGGGCTGAGTATGCACCCCCGGGGAGGGCTCCAGTGTTGAGTGTTAGTGAGGATGAAATATTGTTCCCAATCTTCACTGATTGTGGTATGTGTGGGTCAGGAAACTGAGGATCCAGTTGCAGAGAGTGGGGCTTAGTCTAAGATCACTAAGTTTAGTAATCAGTCTCAACGGGATAATAGTGTTGAAGGCTGAACTGCAGTCAATGAGTAGGATTTTTATGTAGCTGTTCTTGGTGTCAAGATGTTCTAGGGAGGAGTGAAGGGCAAGTGATATGGCATCTGACATGGATCTGTTGGTCCAATAGGCAAATTGGAGTGGGTCAAGAGTAGTGGGGAGGCGTGAGTTGATTAATGCCATGACCAGCCTTTCAAAGCACTTCATGACCACTGAAGCTAGGGCCACTGGGCGGTAGTCACTGAGACATGCTGCATGAGCCTTCTTAGGCACAGGGATGATGTTGGGCCTCTCAAAACAGGCAGAGACAGTGGCCTGCTGCAGGGAGAGGTTGAAGATGTCCGAGAAGACCTCTGCCAGTTAATCTGTGCATGCTCTGCGTGCACAGCCTGGTATTTTGTCTGGTCCCACTTTCCTTGGATTCACACGAAGGAAAACTGATCTGACCTCTGATGCAGTGATTTTTGGGATAAGTTCATCAGGAATTGTTGGAATAGGTGTTACCTCTCTGCCAAAATTCTGCTCAAAGTGAGCATAGAAGGCGTTGAGACAATCTGAGAGGGGTGTGTCATCATTTGCTATCTTGCACTGTCTCTTTTTAGAACCAGTGATGTCATTCAGTAATGAGGTGAGCAGTGGAGAATTGTGTGAGATACCTTAGTCCCACTTACCGAAAGTAACCTCCATGAAATCCATGAAATTGACCCTTATCTGATTTCTTTTTCGTAAAATTCAACTCAATATATTTCCTCTCCAGCAGCACTTAATAATTAGTGGAAGAATTTCTGCTTTAAATTCATTCTGTTTATTAAAGTAGCCCCACTCTTTCCTCACCCTCCACTTTTTGTTGGCATCAGTGAAGTCATGTGAAGGGGTGAAAATTCAGCTCCATAATTTTTCTGATGAACCCTGAGACATTCACGTTCAGGACCTACAAAAGAATCATGACATTTTGCTGCTTTTCCAAAATGCTTGCTCAGCATCCTACTGTGCCATGAAAGAATGTATAATGAACCATTTTGAATCATACTTTTCCATCAATACTATTAGTGGCATTAAGCAAATGTATTTACCATAACAAATAAAATATTCAAATTATATGTGTTATAACATTTTCCTGATATGAGTTGACTCCCCATGTGATCTGGGAATGGTAATGTGGTGATTCTTTTATCAGTGACCTCGACTGATGATCTGCATAGATGATTTCAAATCCCACTGTAGGGTTTGTAAGTTGAATTCAGTTGATTAGTTAAATCTGGAATAGAAAGATAGTATCAGTGATAGTATGAGGCTACCAAATTAGAAACAAGCCCAACTTGTTCAGTAATGCCAATTAGGAAAGGAAACTTGCTGTCTTAGTCAGTCGAAACTTTTTTGACTCTCGAGCCATATCAGTAGATCTACACGTAAATGGTTGACTATGTCAATAAGGCAGATCAACGCCAGCTTCTCAAGGCTCGTTGAAAGTGGTCTCGCAGTTAGATAGGATAGTGAAGAAGGTGTTTGGTATGCTTTCCTTGATTGATCAAAATATTGAGTGTAGGAGTTGGGAGGTCATGTTGCGGCTGTACAGGACATTGGTGAGGCCACTTTTGGAATATTGCATGCAATTCTGGTCTCCTTCCTATCAGAAGGATGTTGTGAAACATGAAGGAGTTCATAAAGATTTACAAGGATGTTGCCAGGGTTGGAGGATTTGAGCTATAGGGAGAGGTTGAACAGGGTGGGACTGTTTTCCCTGGAGTGGACGAGGCTGTGGGGTGACCTTATAGAGGTTTATAAAATTATTAGGGGCATGGATAGGGTAAATAGGCAAAGTCTTTTCCCTGGAGTGGGGGAGTCCAGAACTAGAGGGCACAGGTTTATGGTGAGAGGGGTAAGATACCAAAGGGAGCTAAGGGGCAATATTTTCACGCAGAGGGTGGTGCGTGTATGGAATGAGCTGCCAGAGGAAGTAGTGAAGGCTGGTACAATTGCAGCATTTCAAAGGCATCTGGATGGGAATAAGAATAGGAAGGGTTTAAGTCCTGGCAAATAGGACTAGATTAGGTTAGGATATCTGGTCGGCATGGACAAGTTGGACTGAAGGGTCTGTTTCTGTGTTGTACATCTCTCTGACTCTATGACAATTAGAGATAGAAAAATGTTGGCCTTGCCAGTGACTCCCACATCTTGTAACTCAAAGTAACTCACGGCACTAACTGGCAGGAAGGGTGTTTCTGTGACTCTAATTAAAGGGTGACACTAATTAGGGAAAATGGTGGTGTAATGGTAATGTCATTGCAATAGTGATTTAGAGCTGCAGGCATAATGCTGTCAGAACATAGATTTGAATGCCACAATGATATCTGAATTCAGCAAAAATCTGGAATTAAAAGGCAGGCCTAGTGGTGATCATTTAACCATTGCTAATTACTGTGAAAGCCCATCTTGTTCACTAATACCTTTAAGAGAAGGAAATCTGATATCATTATCTGGTCTGGCGTACATGTGATCCACAGAATAGGTAAAAACAATGACTGCAGATGCTGGAAACCAGATTCTGGATTAGTGGTGCTGGAAGAGCACAGCAGTTCAGGCAGCATCCGAGGAGCAGGAAAATCGACGTTTTGGGCAAAAGCCCTTCATCAGGAATACAGGCAGAGTGCCTGAAGGGTGGAGAGATAACTGAGAGGAGGGTGGGGGTGGGGGAAGGTAGCAAAGAGTATAATGGGTGGATGGGGCTGGGATGAAGGTGATAGGTCAGAGAGGAGGGTGGAGTGGATAGGTGGAAAAGAAGATAGGCAGGTAGGACAGGTCATGGGGATGGTGCTGAGCTGGAAGTTTGGAACTAGGGTGAGGTGGGCGAAGGGGAAATGAGGAAACTGGTGAAGTCCACATTGATGCCCTGGGGTTGAAGTGTTCTGAGGTGGAAGATGAGGCGTTCTTCCTCCAAGCGTCTGGTGGTGAGGGAGTGGCGGTAAAGGAGGCCCAGGACCTCCATGTCCTCGGCAGAGTGGGAGGGGGAGTTGAAATGTTGGGCCACAGGGCGGTGTGGTTGATTGGTACGGGTGTCCCAGCGATGTTCCCTAAAGTGCTCTGCTAGGAGGTGTCCAGTCTCCCCAACACAGAGGTGACTGCATTGGGAGCAACGGATACAATAAATGATATTGGTGGATGTGCAGGTTAAACTTTGATGGATGTGGAAGGCTCCTTTGGGGCCTTGGATGGAGGTGAGGGAGGTGGTGTGGGTGCAGGTTTTACAATTTCTGCGGTGGCAGGGAAAGGTGCCAGGACAGGGGTCATGGGGGGAGCGTGGACCTGACCAGGTAGTCACAGAGGGAATGGTCTTTGCAGAATATGGAAAGGGGTGGGGAAGGAAATATATCCCTGGTGGTGGGGTCCATTTGGAGGTGGCGGAAATGTCGGTGGATGATTTGATTTATGCAAAGGTTGGTAGGGTGGAAAGTGAGCACCAGGGGGGTTCTGTCCTTGTTACGGTTGGAGGGGTGGGGTCTGAGGGCGGAGGTGCGGGATGTGGACGAGATGCATTGGAGGGCATCTTTAACCACGTGGGAAGGGAAATTGTGGACTCTTAAGAAGGAGGCCATCTGGTGTGTTCTGTGGTGGAACTGGTCCTCCAGAGAGCAGACACGGCGGAGGTGGAGGAATTGGGAATACGGTATGGCATTTTTGCAAGAGGTAGGGTGGGAAGAGGTGTAATCCAGGTAGCTATGGCAGTTGGTCGGTTTGTAAAAAATGTCAGAGCCAAGTCGGTCGTCATTAATGGAGATGGGGAGGTCCAGGAAGGGGAGGGAGGTGTCAGAGATGGTCCAGGTAAATTTAAGGTCAGGGTGGAAATGTGTTGGTGAAGTTGATGAATTGCTCAACCTCCTCATGGGAGCAGGAGGTGGTGCTAATGCAGTCATCAATGTAGCGGAGGAAGAGGTGGGGAGTGGTGCCGGTGTAATTACGGACGATCGACTGTTCTACTTAGCCAACAAAGAGACAGGCATAGCTGGGGCCCATATGGGTGCCCATAGCTACCCCTTTGGTCTGGAGGAAGTGGGAGGATTTGAAGAAGAAATTGTGAAGGGTGAGGACCAGTATGGCCAAACGAATGAGAGTGTTGGTGGAAGGGTACTGTTGGGGATGTCGGGAGAGGAAAAAACGGAGGGCTTGGATGCCCTGGTCATGGCGGATGGAGGTGTAGAGGGATTGGATATCCATGGTGAAGATGAGGCATTGGGGGCCGGGGAAACGGAAGCCTTGGAGGAGGTGGAGTGCATGGGTGGTGTCTCGAACGTATGTGGGGAGTTCCTGGACTAGGGGGGATAGGACAGTGTTGAAGTAGGTAGAGATGAGTTCACTGGGGCAGGAGCATGCTGAGACAATGGGTCGGCCAGGGTGGTCAGGCTTGTGGATTTTGGGAAGGAGGTAGAACCGGGCAGTGCGGGGTTCCCGGACTATGAGGTTGGAAGCTGTGGGTGGGAGATCTCCTGAGGTGATGAGGTTCTGTATGGTCTGGGAGATGATGGTTTTGTGATGGGGGGGTGGGGTCATGGTCGAGGGGGCAGTAGGTGGAGGTGTCCTTGAGTTGGCGTCTGGTTTCATCGGTGTAGAGGTCAGTGCGCCAGACCACCACTGCACTCCCTTTGTCCGCTGGCTTGATGGTGAGATTGCAGAGGACAGCGTGTTGTGAGGGTCAGAGGTTGGAGTGGGGGAGGGGGGTAGACAGTTTGAGACGGTTAATGTCTCGGCAGCAGTTGGAAATGAAGAGGTCGAGGGCGGGTAATAGGCCAGCACGGGGTGTCCAGGTGGATGCAGTGTGTTGGAGGGGTCCTTAAAAGGTGGGCGGGAGTCCTGATTGTGAAAGTAAGTTCGGAGGCAGAGGTGGCGGAAGAAGAGTTTGACGTCACGGCATGTATTAAATTCATTGATGTGTGGGCGGAGGGGGATGAAGATGAGTCCTTTGCTGAGGACTGACCATTCATCCTCAGTGAGGGGGAGGTCTGGAAGGATAGTGAACACTCGGCAGGGCTGGGAGCTGGGACCCGGTGTCGTGTGGAGCTCGGAGTGGGGTCGAAGCCTGTAACTGGAGTGGAAGTGGTGGTGGGGGGAATGGGGTAGATTCATGAGCAGGGGTGGTGTACCCCTCAGGACTCTGGGGGGCAGGGATGGTGACGGTGTGATCTGCGGGGGGCATGTCAGAATAGCTGAAAGAACATAAAATCACAATTATCCTTAATTTGCGGAGGTGTGACCAATATTGTGGGTGGGGCTATTTTCGAGTGCAATGGTTTTTAACCCAATGGTACAAGCTTAAGAAACTCATTTTGTACTGAGATGGTTGGTGCTCAAACTTCTTTAATCTTTCATGATAATTTGGGTACTTTCAGAAAATTGCATTGGAATAGAAATTGTGGTTTATACCTGCCATGCCAAATGGGTTAAAACTGACAAATTAAGACTGAAAGAAAACAATATATTACTGTAGTATTAGCATTTCTTTGGATCCTGATTATTTGTACTGATTTTGCTGGTTTGTGCTGATTCTAACTTTGGGGAATTTGAAGGACGCTGGGAAGATATTGACGCATATGTTCAACAACATTAAAGAGGGTACAGCTATGGGTGATTTTTCAAGTTGAACATTCAAATTTCTCCCCATCAGACCTTGAGATGTAGGTGCAGAGGTAGGTCACTTGGCCCATTAAGTCTGGTCAACTCCACTTTTCTCCATAACCCTTGATTCCCTTACTGATTAAAAGTCAGTCAGTCTTGATCACACAACCTGGAATTCTTCATGGAAAAAAATCTCTAGCCCTCATTCCGCAGCCACAGATTTTCTAGGAGGGTTATCTTGAATCTAGAAGATGAGGAGGGGTAACAATAAGGGAGTCTGGAGACAACAGGAACAGTTCCTAAAAGAGGGAGGAGCAGGGGTCTGCAGGAGGTCATATTCTCAGCCAGGTCTTTAGGGAGTATTTCTCTCCCCTGAATTGCACTGACTCAGATGCGGTTCATGACATTTGACAAAGTTGTATAGCAATATATTAGCTGCTACAGCCCCAACACATACACAAGCATGTGCAGCATGGTCACTGACTGTCAAGATCATCCTGACCCTTAATGTTTGTGTTGAAGTCTCCTTTCCAACTGCAGCAGGTGACATCAACAATACCTTATTGTTCATGGTCCAATCTCTTAGCAGAAAGGTCACTGAGCACAAGAAGGAACACGCGTATCTACAACTTCAAGATGCCTTTGACTACATATACATTACTTTGCATGCTCTCAATCATCAACCTGATACCTTTGTCAAGAGAACAGCATTCCATTCTCTCAATACACAGTAAGTGTGTGAACACCTTCAGTGAATCATATCACAGCAAACAGAGTTTCCTGACAGCAGTCGTGACTCATTCATCATGCATCAGTCCTCTGTGCCACCTTTATTCCCACTGTGTCATCAGGTCACAAGCTTGCTATTGGGTGATAAGGGTTCTCCCCTTGAGACAAGGCTCATTAATCTCAACAAGGTCCCTGATGCAGATGCAGTACTGACCTACAATAATAAAAAAAATGCTACCACGAAGAACATAAACTGAACAGATAGACAGTGTCCTCAAACAACATTGCTGCTGCCTGAACCAATCTGGGAGAGTTTGACAGTGCACCTCCTGAGACACTCAGATTTGTCATCATCTGACACATGCTCCACATTCTCTGGGAACAGCAAAATGTCCAGTGGGAGGAGGAGGAAACTGGGATAATTGATGAGGAGAAGAAAGAGGAGGATCACAAATACCCGGAGAAAGGAAATGAGCGATGGTCAGCAAGGCATGCACTGACTAACCAGAAACAAATAATTGACCGAACAATGAAATGGCAAGCTGAACCATTGCCGGACTGGGTGAGAAAAAAATACACTGCAATAGGCAGGCTCTCTACTGACCTGTGTCTCCCCATTATCAACTTTTCTTTAGTCTGCCTAACCTCCCCACCAGTAAAGATGCCACATAGTTGCTTCCCCCCACCTCAATGTGAACCAGGCTATAACTTTGCCCTAAAACCAGAAAGTCCTGGAGAAACTCAACAGTGTTAGAGTGAAGAGTGAAACAGAGTTAATGGGCAGAATCTAAAAAGGGCCTAAATGATATGGACGATGGTGAGAAATCTGGGGGAATCGTGTGATAAGTCAGGTAAGGTCTATCAGAATCCTGCGAGTAATTAACTGCGTGTTCAATTGGAGTTCCTGGCTCCATGACTGGATTCTCACGTGGTTGTGATGAAATACCTATTAAGAGGGAATATTGCTGTTGTCAGCCTCATTGACTGCATATCTCACATCATTAATGTCCAGCTCTCTCTCCTCCCACCTGTTGTGAGCAAACTAGATGCCGAGGATTCTCAACACATGGTACCTGGTGGTTTCAGTTCACCACTTGCTCCTCTGGACCTCTACCTTGGTAACTAATCAGCAATATCTTGGGGTACACTTCATTGTCAGTGACCGTGCACAAACCAGATCCACAAATGTTGGTTTCTGACATATGCCGCTCAGAACACTCATAGGACCTCTCCTGATCCACTTACAATAAGCTTCAACACTCCACCATTGCACTTCATGATGCAATGGCAATGGGCAATGAAATATTACTGCAAGGACACGGAGCACAGAGCAACACAGCAAACTCAGGGCTGCTCACTCAGCACTCCTTGCCTTGCCTTGATTCTGAGTGCAGTGATAGGGCTGGGCTTGACTTGCTGATGAGGATTCCACGTTCAAAGAGAGGACATCTTGCCGCACAGCACACTGTAACCACAATCTCTCACCTGCACGCTTTGCCAGTGGCTAGTGTGGTAAACACACTGCACGTGTTGCAAGCAAACAGCCATGTCTCTCAGTCTAAGGGAGTGCTCCTTGCAAAAGTACAGCATTGGCTCACTGTGTGCAATGTCCCACCCTGCTCTAAACATTGTTGACCATTTCAGGCAAGACCAACAGCCTTGCCCATGGAGGTGTGTGATGCAGTACCAATGTATGCCCACCTAGTTGTCATAAGAGGCAGCAGCTGGTCAAGTCAGATAGTTCTCCATGTATGGAACAGCATGACAAACCTCACTGTATGATAGTTAAAGTAGCAGCTAGCATCCAACACATTATGTGGAACAATGTTAATATGTTAACAAACATGTGCCTGCAAAGGTTTTCTTTGTCCTCTCCTTTCCATGTCATCTCAGTGAAGTCCCAGGTTCCACAACTGAGAAAGTGCGCACTCCTCAGCATGGACTCCCACAGATCTGAGGGTCACAGGCAGGGTGGAGGTGGAAGGTCCTGTTTCAGCTTAAGTGTCCTGCAAGGAGACTTCTGGAGGCATCTGTGTGAATTCTCCTCTGGCTGTGTGCCTTCTGGTACTGCTGAGTCTCCTCATGAGGACAAGGCACCTGCAATGAGGTCAAGAGTCCTCTGTCCCCCTCTCATTTTGGCACCTGTACGGAATGTGCAGACTCTGAGATTCTTGGATCTCCATGAAAGCTGCCAATATGTCTACAGAGGCAACCAGACAGTCTCACACCTGAGTTAGGAGAGTCCCAATGTAATCGTTGCAGTCCTCCAGCTTTAGTGCTATGAGAGGTATTGCTTCTGACATACCTGCCTGGTGGCTTTGTGCCATGTGCACAAAGTCCCTGACTGCCAACAGCGTACGGGGCTGATACTCAGTCTCCAGCAATTCTCCGAGTGCCAGTGACTTGTGCCATTTCTTCCTTTGCCAGCTGCAGCGATGTTGCTATGACGTTCTCACCATCTGGTGCTCTTTGACTGCAATGGAACTGACATTCCCATGGTGTCAGTATCTGAAGCTGTTGGAAGGCTCAGGAGGCAATGATACTGTTTCTTCCCTGAAGAACTTTCAACTCTACTCCTTACAGGTGCTAAAGGTCATTTCCTGTGGGGTACCTCGCCTGATGACACTGTCAATATTCATTGGCACCTGCATGACACATAGAGAAGGTGTTGCAGCCCAAGTTCAGAAATAATGTCCAATGAATGACATTGACAGTGGGTTAATGTGAGGGTTGTACTTGAATACTTGAATATTTACTGATTAGCAGGAAATTGTGACATCCCCACAAGATTTGCTGGGCGTTTTCTCTTTTTTGTAGTCCTTCCCATAGTGGGAGGAGCTAAATGTCAGGCATGCCACCTGTTTTAGCTCTATTGTGGGTTGCTTTCTCAATGAGAGACTGAGTGCTGTGAAATTGGGTGGGTGCAGGTGCAGTGACTTTGATGAGGTGACCCTACTGAGCTTGTGCAACACAGTGGTCATGTAGGGTCAAGTGATGGAATTGAGTTGGTAAGGAAGAGTGACGGAAGATGTCACATGCAATAGTGAGAGCAGTACAGCATGACCTTTGTTGTGAGGTGGTGCTGCAGCAAAGAGACTGTAAGAATGAGATAGCAGAGAATAGATGGTGGCACTTACCTGATCAGAGTAGAGAAGGACATTAACCTTCTTCTTGCATTACTGTGCATGCCTTTGGACTGTGGAGACTGCACTGACCTGGCCTGCAGCCTCAGACTAAGCTGGTGCCATGCCTTCCTCTGCCTGTCCTGGCAAAAGTGGACAGCAGAGTTTCATCACCCCAATCATCAGGATCCCCAGGTCCCTGATGGCAAATTATGGCCCCAATTTCACATTATCAAGTATTAATGGGGCATATGTCAGTTGTAGCGCAGGCTGGTTCCAGACAGACAGCATTTACCTGGGAGTGATGCAGTATGACACCGCACTAAGGATGCTGGGGATGATGAGAAATCAGGACAATGGCGAGCAAGAGAATCAGGCAAGCATCAGACAAGAGAGCTGACATATGGGTAGGGCAGATAGTTAACGAAGCAAGTTGGGAACAATGGTATCTGAAAACTCACTAGACCTTGCACTTTTGTAACAGGGCACTCTCTAGTCTGGGGCACAGACAGACGTTTCTGTGGACATCAGTGAGACATCAGGATGGCGTTCTGCCTCTCTGGTGCAAGGGTTTAGGATGCCTCAGAGAGGGTGCAGAATATTCCAAAAGAAGAGACCAGCAGGAAGTCATTGTGCATATTGGTACCAACAACATTGGTTGGGAGAGGGATGAGGTCTGCAAAGAGAATATAGGAAACTAGGACAATAGGAATATAGGACAAAAGGTTAAAAAGTAGGTCCTCGATCTTAGAAATATCTGGATTACTACCAATGCCACACACAAGTGAGAGTAGGAATACGAGGAGAGTGGGAATGAATATGTGGCTGAGGAGTTGGTGCAGGGGGAAAGGATTCAAATTTTTGGACCATTGGGAGAAATGATCTATGTAAGAGGAACGAGTTCCAGCTGTATTGGAAGGAGACAAATATCCTTGCAGGGAGATTTGATAGTGATGCTTGGGATGCTTTAAACAAGTAAAGGGGAGCGGGGGTGGGAACAAAAGCGAAAGTGAGAAAAAGCTGAAGCTGGTACAGTAGGTAAGGGGAGCAATCAACTAGTCAAGCTTGGAAGAGAACAATGTAAGATTGATAAACTAAACTGCATTTACTTCAATGCAACAGGCCTGACTGGTAAGGCAGATGAACTTAAGGCATGGTTGAGAAAATAGGACTAGGATACCATAGCTATTACAGAAGTGTGGCTCAGGGATGGATAGGACTGACAGCTTAATGTTACAGGGTATAGATGCTATATGAAGATTAGAAAGGAGGGCAAGAGAAGAGGGAGAATGGCATTTTTAGTTAAGGATAATATTCTGGCTGTACTTAGGGAGGATATTCCTGGGAGATCGTCAAGTGAAGTTATATGTGTGGAACTAAGAAAAAGGAAAGGATTGATGACCTTGTTGGGATTATATTATAGATCTATGGGAAGTTGAGAAGCAAATATAATAAGGAAATCTCAGATATCTGTAAGAATAATTGGGTTGTAATGGGAGGGGATTTTACATTTCCAAACATAGATTGGGACTGCCATAATTTTAAGGCTTGGATTGGGAGGAACTTATGAATTGTGTACAAAAAAACTTTCTTTTTCAATATGTGAATTTATCAACTAGAGAAGGAGCAATACTTAATCTGTTGGCAAATAAGACAGGGCAAGTTACAGAGATGCCAATGGAGGGGCCACTTTGCGGCCAGTGATCGTAATTCTATTAGTATTAAAATATTTGTGGAAAAGGATAAACCTGATCAAAAAGTTAAAGTTCTACATTTGAGGAAGGCCAATTTTGATGGTATTAGACAGGAACTTTCAAAAGTTGACTGGGGGAGACTATTCACTGGTAAAGGGACTGTTGGGAAGTGGGAGGCCTTTAAAAATAAGATAACAAGTTCAGAGACAGTATGTTCCTGTTAGAGTGAAGGGCAAAGTTGGTAGGTTTAGGGAATGCTGGATGACTAAAGAAATTGAAGCACCTGAGGAAGGGTTTATGCCCAAAAGGTCGACTCTCCTGTTCCTCAGATGCTGCCTGACCTGCTATGTTTTTCCAGTGCCACACTTTTCAGCTCTGATCTCCAGTATCTGCAGTCCTCACTTTCTCCCACTCTGCTGAAAACAGCCATGTTATGACAGAGCATAGGGTGTGTGAGTGGGTAAAGGATATAGAAAAAATTGTTCAGTTCTAAAATTATTGAACTTGATATTAGCCCCTGAAGGCTGCAGAATCCCCAAGCAGAAAATGAGATGCTGTTCTTCCAGCTTGTATGCTGTCTAAATCAGGTTCAATGAGGCCATCCCAGTGATGAACGTACATGCTGAAAGTAATGATATGGGTATTAATGTTGTCTGTCCAGGCCTGCTGCATCTTGCTGCTACCTGAAGGGAATATGACCTGTCCATGTCCCTTTACCCTATTCCAGTAGCTTCTCTACCTCTGGATACACGAAGTAAGATGTTCTTTCCTGATGTGAAAAATCCTAATGGCTTTAATTTGAACTGAGTTGTATGACACTCTGATTTTAGAGATTTGTCTAGCACTTTAAAGGCAGTGCATTCACCGAAAACACCTCCCTTCCTGAGATCAGTGGGATGCGTTTTACAGTGGGTAGATGGCCATCACTGCCAGGCATTGAAGATGAGAATTTATCAGTTGGTTGTGAACACAGGAAAAAACTCCATCTACTGAAGTAACACCCCCTTCACAAATGCAGGCATGATAATTGTCTTAAAATCTTAATTACTTTGGTTAAATTGTAAATTATAAATTTAAAATCTGCAATAATAAGACAGCAGAGAGAAAGGTCTAAGCCTATTCATTTTATGCAATTGGTAACCAGTTCTTAAATGTTTTATCACATCAAAACATTTATACTGTTAAAACCATTTAAATGTCAAATATTCCATTTCCCAGGAAGTATAAGGTATAAAATTTTCAGTACGAGTACAAAAATATTTCAAGTTAAGCAGCCACTTGTGAACACCTGTCAAACCGCAGTACTCTTATGTGTGTCCTTCATATCCTACAATGGTACTTACAGACAAAATGAATGTAGTAGATGTAGACAAAATGATGCTGTAACACACTTAAAAAAAGCTTTTATACCAGTGGCAATTCCCTCAGTATAACTGTAACACTGCAGGCATAAAATGAGTGAGTTGTAGTCTCCAACATTTCCAAACCTTGGGTAGTGACATTCAGAGTTGGGAGATAAAGACAGCTTGATCGCTTCAGAGAAATGCCTTATGATATGTGCTGATATAATTACTTCGTCTTTATTGGCAATTTACTTTCTGCTTTTAGGGACATTTTAGAGCAAATGTAGTTTTCTTCCTTCAAAGAAACGTAGTGGTATTTCTTTTTTCCCTTGGGTTAAGGCAAAAATTGAGTTGCAGGGTCATTAGATATGTGACATTGTTATAATATGCCTTATGTCATTGAAAACTTAGCATACCATACTACTAAATGGAGACAGTCTTTCTACTGACTTTAGTATTTAGAAATACTCACATTAATAGATCATGTTTATTGGATATTCATTGTAATAGTGTTACAGTGTGCATTTCTCATTTTGGTTAAAATCTTTTAAGTGCTATGTCAATATCCTCAAAATGACTGGCTGCCTTTAGAGTAGGAATCATCAGCAAATCTGAAAATATCTTCATTTCTCTGCAGCTAGTGTATGTTGAAGGCTCTGCACCACAATGAATTCCTTTGTCTTACTGAGGCAAGCTCACCCACCAGGTACTGTTACAACACTGAAAACTGCAAACATCTGATTTGACAGAGATAATGCACCACAAAAGAGACCAACTCCTATTGAGCCTATTCCAAGGATAGATGGACTGTGACCCTTCATGTGTTTCTAATGAAGTACTCCACTGGGTCTCCGTTTTGTCAACTGACTATCTTTCCTTATCCTTCAACACTGAAATTTTAAATACAATTTTATGACCTTCGACTGAAGTGGTCTTTAGCAAAAAGAGGCGACTAAAAAAAGGTTAAATAAACATTTGAAATGGTATCAAAATGCCTCTTGTTCCTTTTAGTGTGTCGAGGCTGAGAATACACCAATATTGGAGTGTCATCAGATAGACAAGTACGGACATTTCAGGGATTGGTGCCCAATAGACAAAAGAATTGAAAGAAAGACCTGGAGATAAGTTCTGCCATTCAGAGAGTCTAAGAGTGAAAGCAGGGAGAGTTAAAATATCCATGATAATTAGGACCAACATAAGCAAACCGTATAGCTGTATGAAGTTATTGAGGTCAATGTTCAGGCACTCAGGCATACAACTCTACCTTAACTCCTACTGAAGTGCAGACTCCAAAAAGCCAGGATTACTTGTGATGGCCAGAATTGTCATCCTGACTGGATAATTACATCACATTTACAGTACAGAAATAGGTTTATGTTATTCTCCACCCTCCTACTCCAGTTACTTCAACTAACCTTATCTCTGCAGAGTCTTGTATTCTTCCTTCCCTCAAGTAATTATCTGGTTTCCTCTTGAATGCAACTATGCTATTTGCATGAATTACTCCATGTGACGGTATCATCCACCTTCTCACCACTCAAGGTTACAGGGTTCATGTAAATTAATTTTTAGATATTCATAACATCCATATTTACAGTGAAGGAAAGAAGTGCAGTTTGCATTGGTGACACTTCTAAAAGAGATGCTTAGATGTTAACTGCCCACATCAGGTGAATTGGCCATGCTAAATTGCCCGTAGTGTTAGGTAAGGGGTAAATGTAGGGGTATGGGTGGGTTGCGCTTCGGCGGGTCGGTGTGGACTTGTTGGGCCGAAGGGCCTGTTTCCACACTGTAAGTAATCTAATCTAATCTAATCTAATTTCATATGGATACTCAAGGTTACACTTAGGTCAGGGTATCTTCAGTTCAAGCTTCAAAGTTAGGGTGGATATGAGTCTCATTTGCTCATTTATTGAGTGCTGTATTCCCAACAGTCTGTTTTGGTTATACAGTCTAGCAATGACAAGATCATTCATGATTTCAGATCAGCAATGAGGAAGAAAATGGAACCTGTGTGTCTGACATTTTGTTGCAACACTGATAGGTGGCTCCACAGAGTGGAGACTCATACAGTCATGGAAGACAGCCATTCGGTTTCTTGTACTTGTGATGGTATTTTGAAAAACAAATTATACTAAATTGCTTTAATTGTGGGATGACTCATTACAGTTGCTTGGTGAACCATCAACATTTCTCCCAATGATGTTCCCAGCTCAACTTGGGTCTGGAGATTGGTTATGCTATGTAGCTTCCGATTTGAGTTGTTCTTGTAAGGCCGTTGCATATCAAAGGGAAATGCAGGTAATCATTGTTACTTACAAAGTGTTGAGACTAATCAGAGGGCAGTCATGATGACTCTTAAATTTCAATCTTCAGGTCAACGTTTGACTTGTTTGTTTTTAATCTCAAATAATATTTGGTCCTTTTTTGGTGGTGTGCAATGAACAGACGTTACTTAATGGCAGAGCAGGGGGAATTTCTCATGAGATTCTCTGGAATTACCAAGTTATAACTGCTAAATAGAAGAACATCAAGAGAAACCCACTGCCAATATATATGCCAACATCATGTGTATTTCATCTAGCAGTTTTATGTTGATTCTAGATTCTATGAACAGAATATTGGCTCTAAAATCATTGCTGCGTTATAATTACTGCTTAGAGATTTACCTACATTAAAGACTGCAGTTACTCTGTGGCAGATCGAGAATTCCAGATAGTAATTGTTGACACTGTACAGTTTGATGCACAAATTCTGTTATCACTGAACTGCTAGCAAACAGCTTTCTTCCCAATGCATTATATGATCCTGTTTATTCAAATTTAATTGAATAATTTGCAAATTTTAGGATGTTATCTCATCTGGATAATTTTTAATTATACAACAATATCTTGAAACAGAAGTCTTTTTGAGATGTTGAGTAACAACTGGCCACAGATAGCTGAAGATAGATGACCGTTTACTCACGAGTTCAATTACTTGCTTGGAATTTTCTAGAAAAAAAACTCCCTAACCCATCCATTTATATAATGTCAAGATTGTTTTCAGGACCTGATTAAATTGATTTAGTTCAATAGAAGATGTTCTCTTTTTTAAAGAAAAAAATCTATTATGTGTTGTGAGGTACATACATGGATGTTTAAACCTAATAATGCAATAAAAAGGTTCATTCCACACGGCAGGGCAGATCAGACCATTTTGACACATCTGTGTAAATCGAGCCGGAATGTGAAAGAGTTAATTTGCAACATTTTAACTTGCGTTACTGTTGTAGCATAAAGGCAGCTTGCAATTCCTCTGTTAATAGCATGAGAATAATTTAAATTATTTGTAATTTATAGAAGCTGTGATAATTTAATCTGAATTCATTCAATATGTTTAATCAGTCAAGGTTGTTTAATACATTTCCTCCACCTCTCACTGAACAAGAAACTGTGACTGAATATCTAGTGCTTCTCCTTTTCCTTGAAAACAAAACCTGTTGTTGTGGCATGTAGGACATTACATTCCATGAATGCTGGCAACATGCAACACTAAGCTATGTGTATAGAATTGGTGAATGAGGTTACCGTGATCATCAAATTCAGATTTTAAAGATTTTTCTTCCATTCTGCGTTTGATGAGAACTGAGCTCCTGACAGGTGAAGCAGAAACTCATTTTTCAACTGAAATGCCAAGTAGCTGTACATCATTTATATTCTGTCAAAAATTAACCAATAAACATGCGAACAGTACCTTGCAAAAGCACAGTATGTACTGTACTGATTGCACCTTTTATTTTCTGAAGGGCTGTGGTTGGTAGCACAAAAGAGTTTATGCTTTTGTTTTGGAAAATGGAATTCATCAGCATCAAGGTGCCATCGTGTCTGTGGGGATCTGTGCAGGTGGATCTGGAGAAACAAAGTTCTCCTGCAGTGGACTACCTCAGCTTACAGTTTTTTTAGGTTATACGAACGACTATAAACCAAGCTCAGTTTAGTCAGATTGAATGCTGCATTGCAATATCCATACTGAGACTTGGTCAAAATGATCTGTGCTTTACAATTGATATATAGATGAGATTTAATATGATTATGTGTTGAGGCTGGTGTGAATCAGAGATCAGGGAGGGCACCCAACACTAAGGCCATAATTCAATTTCAACACCAATGGATCAATAATATCCCCTTGAGATTCTCTCCTTATCTATCAATAGCCCTTCTAATTATGCCCCTCAATGCATAGTTATACATTGTGATGCCTTTGAGTTAAATAAGAAGAAATATTAATCTTTATCTGGAATGAGTTTGAATCCAGGTTATTGAATGTGATTAAATGGAAATTCGGTGACTTTACAACTACACCCATAATGGTGAATTTAGGTAGGTCTCCACAGAAATATTGATTACTGTCTTACTTTTGAAAATGGTTTGTCAATTTTCAAATAAACATTCCTTAAAGAAATCCATGGATGCTTGAAATCTGGAGAAAAAAAAGGTTCACTTTACACAATCAGTTCAAAGAAAAACATATCAGATATTAACTTCGCTGGAGTTCATTTATCTTCTTGTAAAGAGCTACAACAATATCTGATCTTTCCTTTTCAAGTGCTGTGACTTTCAAGTACTTTCTTCTATATTTCAAAGGACTTGTGATTTGGATTCACTTATGTTGGTGAACCAAGACCAACACCATCACTGGAAAATGTACAATTGGGAAATTATATCACAGCTTCCTGGCATGCTCATGTAAATGTACTGCTTCATTGAGCTCAGTAGCGCTGGCAATCACTGTCGTGGTGCAAAGGTTTCACTGCCCCTCAGTCTGCCCCTTCTGAGTGTAGTCTGGCATTTTCAAGCAAGTCAATGGCATTGTACATCAGTTGAAATGTAATCTGAAGGCAGCATGTAAACCCACTGACTTTCATTTCCAAAGAAACCATTTTAATTTCCCTTGTTCAGGCATAAGTAAAATATTTAATTAATGGAAACTATTAATAATTTTTAATCATGCGCAGCACCACAAATTTAGGCCCTCAAAATTTATTTGACTGAATTTGCATTTTGATTCCCTTTTGTTCTTTCTAAAAAAAACAAGGAAAATAACTTGTTAGAAAAGGGTACTTGTATTGTTTGATTGAAGAAAACATTTCCCTAACCGCATGTATTAGTAATTAGAGAGCAATGGCATTGGTATTCTTTAGGATGATTCTATTCGACAACTCCATTAATGGGGTCAAGTCTTGAAAATAATTCAAGACAGACCTCTACTGAAATGTATAGGCTAGCCCTAAGCCACACCTTTCAATCATATAATTCTCATTTCAGACCTTGACATCCTAGTTCATGTTTGAAGAAAGTCTAAGTTCCATGTCAGTGGCTGACTGTGCAGCTGAATATCGGTCCTGTTTAAATCTGCTGGCAAATAGCTGGAGGTGACATAACCTTTCATGTAATACTGCTGTGTACATATACAAATAATTGAGGCTCTTGACCCTGTCGACGTACATACAACTGTAAGTACAAACCTGACATTTTGGTACTAAGCGTAGCCTTTTCACTTGTTATTTTCGGTTTCAATAAACCATTGTGGATCATAAAATGAAAGAAGGAAACATGACTGATTAATGCAATCAAACAAAGGTAGCTATGACAAACCAAAGGTTTTTGAGTGAATATTTTCAAAATGAAAGAAGAATGTGTACTTTGAACAACTTTACATATGTTTTTTTTTAATTTATCTGTTAAGCATTGACTTAACTTCTTGAAAAACAGTTTTCTGTCCATGCTGGGCTTCTGTGCTTAGTATATATTTTCAAATCATATTTTGACCAAACATAATGTAACAAAAAGGACAGATGAAACATTAACATTTATTAAAATATGATTTGAAAATATATATTTAGCACAAAAGCCCAGCATGGACAGAAAACTGTTTTTCAAGAAGTTAAGTCAATGCTTAACAGATAAATTAAAAAGAAAACACATGTAAAGTTATTCAAAGTACACACTCTTCTTTCATTTCGAAAATACATAACTCAAAAATCTTTGGGCAGTACAGATTGAATAAATCTGAGCAAAAATCCAAAAGTGATTTGAAAGCTTTTGAAAAGTTGCATTTAGAATAAACAAAAGGGCTCTAGTTACTCCATCTCCAACACAGCACATTCATGGAAAATAATTACAATGATTTTTATGCAACAAGGTCATTTTGATCAGTCATTGAACCAACTGCTGTGAGTGTTACAGTGTCCTAAGTGGTTTTATCCACTCATGAAAACTAGCAAAAATCTTAAGCACAATTCATGGAAAAGGGGGTGAGTGGCTTTACACATGTGCAAAATTACTGCTGAAGGTCAGGAGCTTGCAAAGCTCAGGTAAAATTGCAGCTGATGTGTGACAGTACAAGCCCAGAGTGATTGCTATAGCTGCAGCTGCTCTAAGTGTGCTCCTCATCTCGCAGGAAGCCACATGTTGAAGAGCATTAGGTATGGAAATGTTTCAAAATGTTCAGAAAAGACTGACTGAGAACAAGGTTCCATTAGGTTACACTGAGATTGCCAGGCAGAGCAGTAATATAGAGAAGAGTTAGAATAACTATCACAGACCAACATCCAATTTCAGAGATTGCATTTTTTTTTAAAGCTAGACGATCTATATCCCTCTGTAATGACCTATAAGTTGACTATATATGATGGCCATCGACTTAATACATCAATTTATAATCAGTGTTATAACATTTGGATACCCATATTGGCACCGGTTTTATTTTATTTAGGGTTGGCATTTTGCTTATGCTGAGCAAATATTTTTAAACAAGAAGAAGACATTTTTACTTTACTATTCACACATTTTTGTTCAAATTTGTCTTTTTAATCATTAAGTAATTGAACATTTATTCAATGTGATGTCGCCTGAAATAGTTAATAAACCCCTCCTAAAAAGTAGCATATTGCGATTTAAGATACTGTAGTGTGCTAGATGCGAAATGAATGCAGATTGAAATTATAAAATCACTGCCCAGGGATACAAAGTTAAAAATCACACAACACCAGGTTATAGTCCAACAGGTTTAATTGGAAGCACACTAGCTTTCGGAGTGACGCTCCTTCATCAGGTGATTGTGGAGGGCTCGATCGTAACACAGAATTTATAGCAAAAATTTGCAGTGTGATGTAACTGAAATTATACATTGAAGAATTGATTGTCTGTTAAGCCTTTCATCTGTTAGAATACAGTGATAGTTTCACTTCTTTCATGTGTAAATCACAAAACCCTTTTTTTTAAAGTTGCATTCTCGGGTGAGCTGTTCACAATGGTGATAGCTAGACAATATGTTGAAGGTGTTAGCCCCCTGTGTTCTCTGTCTATGACCTGATGTTTAGATTGATTCCAATCTAAAAAGTGAGATAACAGAGTTTTACATAAATTCATGCAGTTTTTGAGCTCAGAGTTCTACATGAATGTATGTGGTTTTGGAGCAAAGTGCAATGTAACTCTGCAAGTACAAAAAAATTCACCACACAAAATATATGTGTGCATGTGGGTCTTTGTCTGTCTGTGTGTGTGTCTGTCTGGGGTGGGGGTTGTGAGTGTGAGAAAGTGTGTGTGTGTGTATAGTGAGTGCAGAGTGTCTTAAGTCTGTGAGGGGGTGCATGTGTGGGAGTGTGTGTGTCTTTAAGGGTGTGTGTGGGTGTCTGTGTGCGCACCTGTGTGTACCTGTGTCTGTGTGTATGTGAGAGTGTGTGTGTGTAGGAATATCTGTGTGTGTGTGTGTGTGTGTGTAGTGCAATGGTGATCATCTGTAATGTGACATGAACCCAAGGTCCCAGTTGAGGCTCTCCCTATGGGTACCGAACTTAGCTATCAGCCTCTGCTCGGCAACTTTCCTCTGCTGCCTGTCCTGAAGTCCACCTTGGAGGATGGTCACCCGAAGGTCCGAGGCTGAATGTCCTGGACTACTGAAGTGTTCCCCAACTGGGAGGGAACCCTCCTGTCTGTTGATTGTTGTGCATTGCCCATTCATCCATTGTTGTAGCCTTTGCTCAGTTTCCCCAATGTACCATGCCTCCGGGCATCCTTGCCTGCAACGTATAAGATAGACAATGTTGGCTGAGTCACATGAGTACCTGCCATGTACAAGGTGGGAGGTGTTCCCACGCGTAATAGTGGTGTCTATGTCCACAATCTGACACATCTTGCAGCATCCACCGTGACAGGGTTATATGGAGTTGTCCTGAGAGCCGGGTAGTTTGCTACGAACAATGATCTGTTTGAGGTTTGGCGGTTGTTTAAAGGCAAGTAGTGGTGGTGTGGGGAAGGTCTTGATGAGGTGCTCATCCTCATTGATAATGTTTTGCAGGTCATGAAGAACATGGCGTAATCTTTCAGCTCCTGGGAAGTACTGAACAATGAAGGGTACCCTGTCAGTTGCAGCCCGTGTCTGTCTCCTGAGGAGGTCATTACGGTTCCTTGCTGTGGCACATCGGAACTGGCAATCGATGAGTTGAGCATCATACCCCGTTCTTGTGAGGGCATCCTTGAGTACTTCCAGGTGTCCATCACATTCCTCCTCATCCGAACAGATCCGGTGTATGCGTAGGGCTTGTCCATAGGGGATGGCTGTTTTAATATGTTTTGGGTGGAAGCTGGAGAAGTGTAGCATTATGAGGTTGTCTGTGGGTTTGCGGTAGAGTGTGGTGCTGAGGTGTCCATCCTTGATGGAGACGCACGTGTCCTAGAATGAGACAGATAATCGAGAGTAGTCCATGGTGAGTTTGATGGTGGGATGAAACTTGTTGATGTCACTGTGTAGTTTTATCAGTGACTCCTCGCCATGGGTCCAGAGGAATCATGCCCAGGGATAGATCAGGAACTTCATTGCACGTGACAATGCTGTTGGATTCACAAACTCTATCGACAAACCATCTTTGAATTGGCATGAATAATACACATTGGCTTAATTTGTTTCAGACCCAATGCACCTGTCTTTGCCCTAATTGTAGCTGAGTTACATTTTCCTTGGAGATAGCTGTTTTGAGTAAGATTCTGTGAATACCACTTCTAGCCATACATACAGATCTTTAACTATGAAACAACTATTTTTAGATTTTACAGACGTTCACCTAATCACACTTTATTGACCCCATTTAATTTCTTATATCAATTGCTGTAAATATAACTTAAGTCATATGCAGTTTTAATTTAACTAATGATTTATTAAACAAATGTATTATTTATTTACTTAGAGCAACTATATACATTCAATTAATTGAAATTTAAACTAGCTTTAATTTTAATAATTTGGTACCTCATTCCAGCATTAACTTAAAGAAAATTGAAATATAAAAATGCTAGTCTTATTGAATAAATGGCAACATATAAGGCATAATTTCAAGACCCCTCAATGGATACAAAAGTTCCAGAAAGTTTCTACATACTGTAAATTGGTCAGAAATGTATCAATAACAAGTAGATTGACTCTTCAAAGCATATTGAATCTTCAGTTACTTGCTGTCACCAGAAAACATTCCTAAATCTGTTTCCGAATCGCTATTAATTCAGGAGGTTGAATTTCAGAAATATGACTTTTCTTCAAAACCCTAAAAATGCTCTTTATAGGTTGACTCTTCTGGTATCATGTTGAATTCAGTGCTTTTAAACTAAGGTATGGGAGAAAAGCTTTTATTTGATTCAATCTCAGCCATTACACACCAAGCCAAGACAATGGTGTTGACCAAAATACTTTAGGGTGGATTGTTATTTGCATCATTCCTTGGTATTCCGGAAATACACTTGACACCTTCTTCCTCAGTATATAAAAAAAGGTTCCCCTTTGTTTCATGGTTTAGTGGAGCTCTACTACTTCTACATAACAATTCTTGAATTTGATTTATTCAGTTGTTACGGAGAGTGAAATTTCACTTGCATTTTTAATTCACAAACAGAAGGACAACAGCTCTGTTTCAATTCAAATTTCCTTCAAATCAAAAGAAAAAACCTGCAACATATTAACACTCATGATCGATTCCCTGTTAGAAAACAATGGGCAATGCACAAAGAATATAATTAGGGTTCTGTGAAGCACTTAAAATGAATATTTTATATGTATATTCTATCAAGTGAATTGAAAATAAAATACAATTTTCTTTTACCTATATCCAATTGTATTTTTACTTTCTCACTACAATGTTTAGTAGAAAATTACTGCAACACAAATAATATCATAAAATGTATTTTGCTAGATTACAAATTTCTTATGTTGATTACAGCAATAATTATATTTCCTCACACCCCATAGGGTTGGAGTAAAAAAAAATGACTTGCTACAAAATAAGGCTTGTGTAAAGTATGATAATAATATTATTTTATTTTTTAAGTATTTTAATTGTGCAATTGAACGTAAACCAGGCTACTGTAGCTTTGATCTGAATATTCTTTGCTAAACAATGTCAACTACATAACTTCACTTTGTCCTATTTCGATTAGGTTTCAAGTTCATTAAATGCAGCTCCTGATATAGAAAGTAAAATGTGGGAAAGGATTTGTTAAAATTAGAAATCAGACTTCAAGTTCCATTGACAAAGGTTTCGTAAATTATTCCTTGAACTTCTGTTAACAAATATTCATACTTTCATCACATCCTTCACATATCTAAACATATACTGAGTTTTGAATTTTGAATATTTTAACTTGGAGTAAGATTAATCCTTGTGAGTAAAAAGTCTCCTAAAACAAAGAAGGGATTTACCGTCATACCAACACAAGTCTGTCAGGAACAAAGATAATTGTATTCCCTAATCCAAGCTCCCAGAAATCAGGCACATTGGAACACATGCTGTTATAGCCACAATATTAATATCTACTCAAGGCTACTATCTAATGCTCCAATCTGGAGATCTCATCCACTAGTTTCTGGATTTATTATCAATTAATGGGTGAGCCATTGGCATCACCTGGATATTACACCCTAGCTTTCTAGTTTCTTGCCTCTGGAATTCACAAGTCTTGTTGGTTAGATAACAGCTGATAGGGGAGGGAGGGATAGAGAATGTCTGATGGGACTGGAACAGCCTGGCAGTGGGCTGCAAGATAGTCGTGGGACCCAGAATAACTTATTTACTCCTGCTTGTCACACAGAAACCTTTTTAAAAATCTCAATTCTTGGGTTTTGAAGAGGTCCCTTGAAAGGATTACCAGTTAGCTATCTCAGTGCTTAGCAAAAATGACACTGGCATGCATCACATGTGGATGCCTATATTTTAGTGAAAATTTCAATTAGGGTACTACAGCAAAGGTAGTGTGTAAACACCTTTGTGTGTAAACACCCACCTAGTGTGAAGCTGATTTTTTTTAATGTCCAGAAGTACTATGACATGGGCTATTATTTTCCTATCACCAAATCACCCATGGAAATTTTTCACTTATTAACTGCCACCAGTGAATCACCCATGTTTCCAGTTTTACATGCAAAGCCTATTACAGACAATGCAAATCATCAACAATGAGGGACGGTTAGGGAGAGTGGGAAGGGAGGAAGCCCATATAAAAACCTGTCTGAAATTTGATTCAGGTGGGCAAATTGATACAGACTATCAAATGCCAGTTACTTATTTTCAGGAGAAAAATTGAATGCCAGCAATTTAAATGTTCTCCAATATCATACATATATACTACATGGTAGAAACCACTAAAAATATAAATGCACGGAATAACCTTCTACAACAGCCACTCTTGGGGCAGACACCCATTAGATTAACCATGCAGCTGTGACAGAAAATGACAAACCGTGTAATCCAAATGTACTTTGTTATTCTGCAAACCCACAGTACAATCGATGTTAAAGAGACAAGCAAAATGCTCCTGAATATTCATTACTCCAATTCTGAAATGTTCAAATGTAAAGGGGCAGAATTGTACCAGAAATTGGCTACATGTCAACTGTGGGACATTTCATGGAGGGTTTCTCCCTGTGAGCCCTTGTGAATTTTTCTCTGCAGTTCAAATCATTAGCTATGTTCCAGGCCTCCACAGTATACAACACACAGTAATGGCAGAAGAATTTACCACCACTGCGTCCTCCTGGGCGTTCATGCACCAGCATCATTTTAAAAGACAGTTTTGCACTGTCAGTCCTGAGATGACCTGTCTGGTTCATGTGTCCCACCTATATCATTACATATAGGATAGTGGTGTGGAGATTTTACTTATCAAGGCGCAAAGTGAGCAGGTTCTGCAACTTGTGCAGGCCCTCGGACGTTGGAAGGAGATTACAATTGTGACAATATGGTGAATCTTTCCAACCCTTAAGACGTTGCTTGTGCCTCTCAACTATTAAGTATAGAACATAGAACATTACAGCGTAGTACAGGCCTTCGGCCCTCGATGTTGCGCTGACAGGTCATACCAATCGGAAGCCCATCTAACCTACATTATTCCATGTACGTCTATATGCTTGTCCAATGACGACTTAAATGTACTTAAAGTTGGCGAATCTACTACCATTGCAGGCAAGGCATTCCATACCCTTACTACTCTCTGAGTAAAGAAACTACCTCTGACATCTGTCCTATATCTATCACCCCTCAATTTAAAGCTATGGTCCCCCCCGTGCTCACCATCACCAAACTTGGAAAAAGTCTCTCCCTGTCCACTCTATCTAACCCTCTGATTATCTTATATGTCTCTATTAAGTCACCTCTCAACCTTCTTCTCTCTAACGATAACAGCCTCAAGTCCCTCAGTCTTTCCTTGTAAGACCTTCCCTAAATACCAGGCAACATCCTAGTAAATCTCCTCTGCACCCTTTCCAAAGCTTCCACATCCTTCTGAAAATGTGGTGACCAGAACTGTACACAATACTCCAAGTGTGGCCGCACCAGAGCTTTGTACAGCTGTAGCATAACCTCATGGTTCCGGAACTCGATTCCTCTATTAATAAAAGCTAAAACACTGTATGCCTTCTTAACAAACCTGTCAACCTGGGTGGCAACTCTCAAGGATCTGTGTACATGGACACCAAGATCTCTCTACTCACCTACACTCCCGAGAATCTTACCATTAGCCCAGTACTTTGCGTTCCGATTACTCCAACCAGAGTGAATCACCTCACACTTGTCTGCATTAAACTCCATTTGCCACCTCTCAGCCCAGCTCTTCAGCTTATTTATGTCTCTCTGTAACCTCCAACATCCTTCGCCACTATCCACAACTCCACTGACCTCAGTGTCATCTGCGAATTTACTAACCCACCCTTCTACGCCCTCATCCAGGTCGTTTATAAAAATGACGAACACCAGTGGACCCAACATCGACCCTGCAGTACACCACTAGTAACCGGACTCCAGGATGAACATTTCCCATCAACCACCACCCTCTGTCTTCTTTCAGCAAGCCAATTACTGATCCAAACTGCTATATCTCCCACAATCCCATTCCTCCACATTTTGTACAATAGCCTACTGTGGGGAACCTTATCGAACGCCTTGCTGAAATCCATATACACCACATGAAATGGTTTACTCTCATCTACCTGTTTGGTCACCTTCTCAAAGAACTCAATAAGGTTTGTGAGGCATGACCTACCCTTCACAAAACCGTGCTGACTATCCCTAATCAAATTATTCTTTTCTCGATGATTATAAATCCTATCTCTGATAACCTTTTCCAACACTTTACCAACTATTGATTTAAAGATCAATGCCAAAGGCTCGGCAATCTCCTCCCTGGCTTCCCAGAGTATCCTAGGATAAATCCCATCCGGCCCAGGAGACTTATCTATTTTCACACTCTGCAGGATTTCTAATACCTCTTCCTTGTGAACCTCAAACCCACCTCATCTAGTAGCCTGTATCTCAGTATTCACCTTGACAACATTGTCATTTTCTAGAGTGAATACTGTAAAAAAAATTCATTTAGTGCTTCCCCTATCTCCTCTGACTCCACACACAACGTCCCATAATATCCTTGGTTGGCCCTAATCTTACTCTCGTCATTCTTTTATTCCTTAAATACCTATAGAAAGCCTTAGTGTTTACCCTGATCCTATCCGCCAACAGCTTCTCATGTCTCCGCTTGGCTCTTCTGAGCTCTCTCTTTAGGTCTTTCCTGGCTACCTTGTAACCCTCAAGCGCCCTAACTGAGCTTTCACATCTCATCCTAACATACGCTTTCTTCTTCCTCTTGACCAGAGATTCCACTTCCTTCATAAACCACGACTCCCGCGTTCTACAGCTTCCTCCCTGCCTGACAGGTTCATCCTTATCTATGGCATACAGGAGCTTTTCCTTGAATAAGCTCCACATTTCTAATGTGCCCATCCCCTGCAGTTTCTTTCCCCATCCAATGCTTCCTAAATCTTGCCTAATCGCATCGTAATTGCCTTTCTCCCAGCTGTAACTCTTGCCCAGTGGTATACACCTATCCCTTTCTATCACGAAAGAAAACATAACAGAATTGTGATCGCTATTACCAAAGTGCTCACCTACTTCCAAGTCTAACACCTGGCCAGGCAATCTAATGTGGCTTCACCCCTTGTTGGCCTGTCTACATACTGTGTCAGGAAGCTCTCCTGCACACACTGGACAAAAAAAGACCCATCTATAGTACTCGTACTATAGTGTTCCCAGTAATATTTGGAAAGTTGAAGTCCCCCATGACAACTACCCTGTCTCTCTCACTCCTTTGCTCATCTTTCCTCTTTGCTCTCTTTTCCTCTACATCTCTGGAACTATTCGGAGGCCTACAGAAACCTCCCACCAGGGTGACCTCTCCTTTCCTGTTTCTAACCTCAGCCCATACTACCTCAGTTGACGAGTCCCCAAACATCCTTTTTGCAACTGTGAAACTGTCCTTGACCAACAATGCCACACCTCCCCCTCTTTTACCATCTTCTCTGTTCTTAATGAAACATCTAAATCCTGGAATCTGCAAGAACCATTCCTGTCCCTGCTCTATCCATGTCTCCAAAATGGCCACAATGTCAAAGCCCCAGGTACCAACCCATGCTGCAAGTTTACGCACCTTATTCCAGATGCTCCTGGCATTGAAGTAGACACACTTCAAACCAACTTCTTGCTTGCCGGTGCCATCTTGCATCCCTGAAACGTGATTTCGGACCTCCCTACTCTCAACCTTTTCTCTACTCGAACTACAATTTTGGTTCCCATCCCCCTGCTGGATTAGTTTAAACCCACCCCAATAGCCTTAGCAAACTCCCCCCTAGGATATTGGTACCCCTCTGGTTCAGATGAAGACCATCCTGCTTGTAGAGGTCCCACCTACCTCAGAAAGAGTCCCAATTATCCAGGAATCCATAACCCTCCCTCCTGCACCATCCCTATAGCCACATGTTCAAGTCCTCTCTCTCTCCATTCCTTGCCTCACTAGCAGATGGCACAGGCAACAAACCAGAGCCAACAACTCTCTTTGTCCTAGCTCTAAGCTTCCATCCTCGCTCCCTGAATTTCTGCCTTAAATCCCCATCTCTCTTCCTACCTATGTTGTTGGTGTCTGTGTGGACCATGACTTGGGGCTGCTCCCCCTCCCCCTTAAGGATCCCAAAAACATGATCAGACATCACGAACCCTGGCACCTGGGAGGCAACACACCAACTGTGAGTCTCTCTCGTCTCCACAGAACCTCCTATCTGTCCCCCTAACTATGGAGTTTCCAATGACTACTGCTCTGCTCCTCTTCTCCCTTCCCTTCTGAGAAGCAGGGACAGACTCTGTGCCAGAGCCCTATGCTCCACTGCTTTCCCCTGGTAAGTCTTCCCCCTGGTAAGTATCCAAAACGGTATACTTATTGTTGAGGGGAATGGCCACAGGGGATCCCTGCACTGCCTACCAGTTCCCTTTCCATCCCCTCACTGTAACCCATCTGCCTTTTTCTTGTACCTGAGGAGTGACTACCTCCCTGTAACTCCTCTCAATAACCTCCTCTGCCTCCCGAATGATCCGAAGTTCATCCAGCTCTAGCTCCAGTTCCCTAACGCAGTTTTCGAGGAGCTGGAGTTAGTTGCACTTCCCACAGATGTAGTCAGCAGGGACTAGTAGGATTGATTCATAAAGTTGTGTGATCTAGAATGCTTGCCCCATGAATTCTTACTCAACACAGAAGGCCAATGTATGACCTCCACTTACATCATTTTGTGATAAAAGATGTCTTGCATCTGTACTATGTCAGTGTCAATTTAATGCCATTATCTTTTGAAGGCCTCACATCATATAAACATTAACTTCACCTTCTTTCAGAAAAACACTTACTCTGGCCACTTCATGCCAGTTTTGTAACTGGACTGGAACAGGCTGGCTAAGTACACAGCCTGGAGCACACCTCTTCAGTACCACATCTACATTCTTGTCAGAACGCATCACCTTACCAGAATCCAGTGTCTTTAGCTACATCTTGATATCATGGCAAGTAAATTGAACTGTTTGAACATTGGCATCTGTGATTTTGGGGATCCTAGGGGAAGGCTCAGATGGATAATTCACTCAGCACTTCTAGCTGGAGGTGGTTGCAAATGCTTCAGCCCTATATTTTGCATTGATGTGGCGAGGTCTCCCATCGGGGGCGGGGGGGGGGGGAGGGGTGGGGGTAGTGGGGGGGTGATATTCATGAAACCTGTTTTTTTCTTTGGTCATATTTTGTTGGTTTTGAAATCTCTCTCAATCCTCTGGCTTACAATGAATCTTTGCTACATTATACATATTTTTCAATTTGATGCTATCCTCAATTTTCCTGGTTAACCAAGTTTGGCTTTCCCCATCCTTGAACCCTTCTTTCTCATTGGGACATATGTTGCTGTAAGCCATGAACTATTTTCTGCTTGTTTATCATCAGACTTTGCTGCTAAACTCTTTTCCTGGTTCACACCGACTAAGCTCTGTCATCATTACCATGTAATTATTTCATTTAAATTCTATGGGTCCTCTATGACCCATGTTGTGTAGACCCATGTTTCTCACTCTCAAAGTGAATGCTAAACTCTACCATGCTGTGGTCATTATTTCCTGGAGGATCCTTTAATATGAGAAGATTTATTAAAACTGTATCTTGATACATTAACAGATCCCAAATAGCCAGTTACCTGGATTGTTCCATTACTTCTGGGAAACTGACCTAAACTCTGAATTCTTCCTTGCGGATACCTGTGCCGATTTGACTTTACCAATTTACATGAAGATAAAAGTCAGTCATGATTGATTTTCTGCCTTTTTTTAAAGATATTTTTAACCATACCCGTCCCCCAGAGACCAGAAATATTCAAATGAAGACTACAAGTTAGAATTGTTTAAGTCTTACATTGCCAAAGTCAAGTGGCCATAGTCTTGGTCACCAGTGACTCAACCTGCATGCTGAAATGAAAGCAGACCTAAAGTAAGTAGGTACTTTGTGAACAAACATCTGAACATCTTGAAATGTTGTTGTTTAAAGCAGCAGTCAGACCTTTACAAGTGGACCATTTTTGAATGGAACCCAAACAAATAACTTGATGGTGAATGATCTGTTAAATAATTAACCATCAAGTCTTTAGCCGCTTAGTTAATATTAGCAATCTAAAACTAAGTTTTACAGTATTCTGAGATAATAAATAATTATTATTGATTATTTATTTTAGTTCATGCATGAAGTATGATCACTTTGGCTTTGGTGAAGCAATACATACAAGCATATAACCATACAACCATAGCCTTTGGAAGAATTTAAAGTTTACAGAATTAGAAACAAAACTAGAAACAAAAATTTAGACAGAGAAACCTCTGGGTTTTTTATGGCAACACTTGATGCTACTACAGAAGTACATGTAACAAGTCTCATAATAGACAATGTGCATATTCAAAAATAAATAAAGAGAAACTACCATTTATGTGTTGTGTTTTCATCCAAGCAAACAGTTCTTGTCTTACTTATGAGCATTAGTCCCATTTCTAGGTCTGGAATACACAGGCTTTGGCTTAATCTATCCATTGTACCTTCTGTGATTGCCCTGAAATTCTGTGAGCATGTTCAACGATCATACTAATAGTAAGTCCATTTGTGAGGTAAAAGCATTTCAATAATCTAGGAATGTGCTAAAAATGCAAACATTCAGTTTACATTCCACATTGATTGCCAAGCATAGAAATGACAAAGAGAAGCGTCAAAGGCCAAGAGTAATTCAGCAGAACACAGGAGAAAAAAACGTCTTATCCTTATACAGCAAAAAACCAAAATCAAGGTGCAGAGGAAGAGATTTGAGCTGATGTAGTGTCCACAAGACAAGTCAGACCATAGACAGACAGATTTAAGTTACATAATAGACTTGCTTAGCACATTGTATTGTACATTACATTGGTATACATTTTAGTAAAGATGTTGGAGATCATTCCTACTTGTGAGTATTAGTGCCTTTAGTATGCAATAATTTCATTTATAAAATGGTTTATGGAAATTGATCTACATGTAACACACATCACAAACATTTGAAATGCGTTATTTGCTGATGAACGTTTTAGCATAAGTACTGAAACTTTCTTAATTAATAGTCTTTGATAATTACACCTAATTCTGTTGTTCAATTTTCATAAAGGTATTTTTACATAATGGAGGAACTCTGCATTCCAATTCATCAAGATATATTCTTAGTTACCAAGTGAATTTTCCAAGTTTCATAAAGTTGAGACATACATTCATTAACGCTTTGGCAAAATCCTGTACTTATCCTTTTTAAAACAGATCGCCTAATTGTGCAGGTGACATCTGTTCAAAATATTTTCTGTTGCAACAAAATGTCCTTTAGATGGAGTCAATTTTTTAGTTATCAATTAGAATATGGAAAACATACACTGTGGTCAATATGTTTCACTCCCCAGGTATGTTGTTCTACTGCACAACGCATGAAATATAGAATCAAAAGTAGCAAGGAAGGGCTAGACTGGGTTGATACATTGAGAGGAAGAAAAATATTTTTGAACAAGAATTTGCAGAGACAATGGCTGTAGTTGACATAAGTACTATTGCTTCAACTATTGAGGGCACTTTGACAACACTTACAGTAAATAGCTTTTCTCTATTGCAAGGCATTTTTATGATTATACTGAAGTCTCTTGGGCTGAGTATGTTTCAAGACTCCACTCTAAATTAAAGGAGACCTGTATTGTGTTTGTAGAACAGTTAGATGGTCTTCAGTCACAAAGAAATAGCAAAATAATAAATCTCTCTCAAGGTTAAGATTGAATAGAGTAACTTCTTAAAATCCATACATTCATACATGTAGGTTAAAAAAGTGAATAGGAGTGATATTAACTCGAAAGAGTTCACCAACCTATCCAAAAGCCTGAAACTATGATACAATACCACAATAAATGCCTTCAGGTAACAGAAAGAGAAACATATCCATGTTAATAAAATCAGATGTAATCTGGATTTGTCTGATGAATGAATGAATAAGATAGAGGATGATACTAATTGCTGAAAAAAGATACATTTTGTCAAAGGGTTTGTCTTGTGCTCATCATGACAATTCACTGGAACACCACAGTAAAGGAGAAAAGTGTGCTGATTGGTTGGCAGGTGCATTCTGATTAGTAGAGTTGTTTCCTTGAAACATGTACCAGTTAAATGATGACTGACAGTTAATTGCCAAGCTTTATTTAAATTTAAACCAAGTGGGTTGACACCAATTGGTTAAGGCATTGCCCTGAGAAATTAACCAGAGAACAGATGTCACATGTCTTGTTGTGTTTAAATAGCAGAATGCCTTGGGGAGGTGATGGCCTAGTTGCATTATTGTTAGATTAACCTTGAGACCCAGGTAATATTCTGGGGATCCCGAGATTGAATCATACCATGGCAGATGGTAAAATTTGAATTCAATAAAAATCTGGAATTAGGAGTCTTAATGATGACCATGAATTCATTGTCAATTTTCAGGGAATAAGTAACAGCTCATCTGGTTAACTAATGTCCTTTAGGGATATAAACTGCCATCCTTACCTGGTCTGGACTACATGTGACTCCAGACATAGCAATATGGTTGGCTCTTAACTGCCCTCTAGGCAATTAGGGGTAGTCAGTAAATGCTGACTTAGCCAGCAATGCCCTCATCCCATGAATGAAAACAAAGTGCATAAATGTTCTTTCAAACTGCAAAGCTCAGGTCCCAGTGAATTAACACATGTGGCTTCCAATATCTGTGATTGTACCAAACTGTAAGACGGACTAACAATTTAAAATTGGTGGCCATTGTAATTCTTAGCACAGTCAGAAATATTTAGCAAATATTTGTCCAATGCAGAGTCACATCTAATGTGTTTCAAGTTTTGAAAACAGACTGGTCAAGTGTAATCAGTACCTTTGTTGTTGTGAAGAGCTGAAGGAATGTTATCACCAGTCTTTGAGATGTACAGCTTACAAACCTAGCATCACACCATCACTGAAATTCATATACCACATTATTTCTGATTCAGCTAAGAATTGTACTGATAACCACTTTAGGATTGTCACTCAGGCTCTCATTTGGGGATGACCACTTGGGGACTGGAAGCTATCTATAGTAGCACACAGGGCTTTGTTCATTATAGATAGAAAGAACATGTAAATACATAATGCCTGTTTCAACAAATAATACATTTTACAGCCATCCTCTGACCCATTCCTTAGTGTAATTCGTTGACCAATCAGAATGCATGATTTAAATTTCAACAAAGTGGTATAGTCAGTTTTCACACAATGATGCATCCTCCATGGTCACACCTTTATCAATCAATCAGAGTTTTCCTTTGCCAACAAATCAGCAAGCTCTTCTTCTGCAGCATAAAAATGTCGGTCCCATTGACATTGGTATACCTATCAATGGTCCTGATGCATGCAAGATAAAAAAATTTCATCCAACCATGTCTTTTGTCAGCAATACTGAAGCCCCTTACTACCAAATCATTATATAAATGTAATAACATAAAATAGAACTGGGTTTTATACTGAAACAAGGCACAGCTGTTGCACAATTGAACTATAACATTAAATTCATCAATTACATGCTCAACTTTCACTGCTCATGATTTCTCCAGAATTGTCAATGTGCTTGGGTCATTTTTGAAAGAATGGAGTATTAAGATCTTTTCAGTAACATTCATTTATTTCCCCTTCATATACAATGACTGAAGCTTAGGAAATATACTGAAAACTGTCTACTATTTTAACAGTAATAGTATCTTAGGGCTGATTCTTCCCAGCCCTTGAATGGGATGGTCAATATTGAGTCAGTTGAGAAAGTATGTGAGATCGGCAGAAATGAGATTCTCGATGTCAAAGAAACAAAGTCTGATTTTGCAAACAGGTTTGACATGGCAAGATGGGAATCTTGCCAATGAGTAGTGAGAGGTCTATTTAGATGCATTTGCATCCCATTAGTACCTCATCTTGAAATGCATTTTCCTGTTCTCTCATGCACTGGAAAGAAACTAGATGTTATTGATTCCAGATATGAAAGTCATAGCATGTACCCAATGATGGCAGCTCACTGTTTGCTCATCTGGACCTCAATCCTCAATAGCACTTACCAACATTTCAGGGCATGCTCCATGGGTAATGACCACACACCCTAACTTCATCTACAGGGGTTGGCATTAGACATGCACCAGATTCTCCACATCATTATGGCACACCTCCAAACCACTTCCGAATCAGCTCACTACACTTTGGAGAGACCTGGCACCTTTTCATTATAATGATGCTTCTAAGATATTTAGTGAGCAGGGCAAAGCATCCATCTCATGGATCCGAGTAGGGTGCACCTGAGGACTCTTTGCTTCCTTTCTTATTGCGAGTTCATTTAGTACCTACTTGGATGACCATAGCATCTCTGCCTTGTATCTCTCCAGCCCAGGGTGGGGTCAGTTCTACAAGCCCAATTCGCCCAGTCTGGGGATTTGTCGTAAGACAGCCCAGGAGTTGCAGACATCAATCAGGGGTCTGCTCAATCCTCAGTCAGCACTGTCTTTTGAAGTTGTTTGGGGTCTGGGTCGGGGCCAGTCCTGGGGTCTTTCCACAGAAAGTCAAGGGAGGTTATCAGAAACCACTGCTCTGGTGGATTAGCTGGGGAAGTCAAATGTGGGGATGGGAAGCAGCACATTGGGATACAGAAGATAATAGTCATGAAGGGTAGAGGGTGGTAGGGTGGGGGGGGGGGGGGGGGAAGAGCAGAATCCTTGTGAGGTCCTTCAAAAGGCAACACCTTTAAACAGACGTCCACATAGCATGGGTGATAGACATCTGTAATCACAAAGTGTGATTACAAATAACCAAGTGTGTTGACTAAAAATTCTAGCCCAAGCATTCTTGACCACATCATTCAACATTATGAATCAATCCTACTCATAGTTGTAAGGCACAAGCAGTATCTTGTGACGATTCACCATATTTACCAAAGCCTCAATCACTTTCCAAGGTCCCAGCATCTGCCCAAAGCAAAGGAGCATCTCATTAAACACCTTGGAGCCTAAAACCTCAGGACTATTATCCTGGATACAATATGCCTCTTGGGTACAGTGACGTTTCAGGACACGGGGAGAGATCCTCATTACTGCTGCCACACGTACAATCTACTCTTGCCTGTGTGCCAAAAGATTGAAAAACAGATATTTGAATCAGAACTAAAATGCGCAATGTCCACATAGAGACATCTTTCTGGCCCCAGTGTCAGAAGTCCTAATATCCCAATGTTTGGAGGATAATTTTCTGATGCTATTTGTGTCTCCTGCCAGTACTAAATAATCAGATTACTGAGGACCTGCTTTGTTTCTGATATTTTCCAGGAAGGCTCATTAGAATGTCTCAGTGGACCCAGACACAGAAGCTGTGCCTGCCCCTATATGCTGTCCTAAAGGCTGCTACACAAATGAATGAGGAACACAAATATTCACAAGCCCAGGACCAGCATCAACTGGGCTTCTAGATAATTTGTGTTCCTCATTGTGAAAGTGAGTGAGGTTCCTATTGTGGATCTTCAAGCTATAGGTGCCCTCATGATGCAGCCAAGATGCAGAAAAGTCCCAGTTGCTCATACCCCATGGAATCCTGTACAGATGAGCGTGGTACAGTGTGTATATTGTGTCTGGAGCTGAAAGTTAGATTGCACGACCTGATGTCCAGCATTTCTGCAACGCACCACCTTCTTACACTGGGCAAATGAGGACCACTGGATTGCTTAACAGAGGACTTCTATGCATATCATGTCCGGGATTTGTACTGATACGTCCAGGCAGAAGACTTGAAATCCTGTATCCTTGGAATCTCTGTTTCAAACAACTACAGGATAAACTGAGGTTATGGGAAATATGATGAGGATCCATGAGAGTTTTAGCATTGTGATCATGAGGATGTATTTCAGACAGAAAAACACTTCGACCACCCTATATCACAGCAGCTTTGGCTAAAGTAATGTAGACAAGACATCTTTGTGAACCTTGCTCAATAGAGCTGAGTTGTGTGAAATCATCTTTCCATGACCATGAATGTTTTGATGCTGAAGGAACAACCTGCTAAGTGCAGCTTAATGTTGTGATCTTTCTCGACAGTTTTTGTTTTAATAGAAGATCAGATTACTCACAGTGTGGAAGCAGGCCCTTCGGCCCAACAAGTCTACACCGACCCACAATCTCTACATTTTACCCCTTCACCTAACACTACGGGCAATTTAGCATGGCCAATTCACCTGACCTGCACAGTTTTGGACTGTGGGAGGAAACCAGAGCACCCAGAGGAAACCCACGCAGACACAGGGTGAATGTGCAAACTCCACACAGTCAGTTGCCTGAGGCAGAAATTGAACCCCGGTCTCTGGCGCTGCGAGGCAACAGTGCTGACCACTGTGCCACCGTGCAGCCCATGAAGCTAAGGTTACATATGAATGGTGTTCCCTCATTCAATCATGACAATGCGTCAAGTTTGTATGGGTGCTATAGAGAGAATAGCTATCACTCAGGTAGGGCTAGAACATAGAACGTAGAACATTACAGCATAGTACAGGCCCTTCGGCCCTCGATGTTGTGCCAACCTGAAGCCTATCTAACCTACACTATTCCATTTTCATCAATATGTTTGTCCAATGACCATTTAAATGCCCTTAAAGTTGGTGAGTCTACTATTGTTGCAGGCAGTGCATTCCACATTCTTACTATTGTCTGAGTAAAGAAACTACCTCTGTGCTTTATCTATCACCCCTCTATTTAAAGCTAAGTCCACTCATGCTAGCCATCACCATCTGAGGAAAAAGGTTCTCACTGTCCACCTTATCTAACCCTCTGAATATCTTATGTCTCAAATAAGTCACCTCTCAACTTCCTTCTCTCTAATTAAAACAGCTTCAAGTCCCTCAGCCTTTCTTCATAAGACCTTCCCTCCATACCAGGTGACATTAAAGTAAATCTCCTCTGAAGCCTTTCCAAAGCTTCCACATCCTTCCTATAATGCAGTGACCAGAACTGTACACAATACTCCAAGTGTGCGGCACCAGAGTTTTGTACAGCTGCATCATGACCTCGTGGCTCCAAAACTCAATCTCGCTACTAATAAAAGTTAACACATCGTATGCCTTCTTAACAACCCTGTCAACCTGGGTGGCAACTTTCAGGGATCTATGTACATGTACACAGAGATCTCTCTGCTCATCCACACTACTAAGAATCTTACCATTAACTCAGTTCTCTGAGTCCTCTCACTGTCCACCCTATCTAACCCTCTGATGATCTTATTTGTCTCAATTAAGTCACCTCTCAACCTTCTTCTGTCTAACAAAAACAGCCTTTCCTCATAAGACCTTCCCCCCCATATCAGGACACATCCTACTGAATCTCCTCTAAACCTTTTCCGAAGCTTCCACATCCTTCCTATAGTGTGGTGACCAGAACTGTACGCAATATTCCAAGTGAGGCTCCACCAGACGTTTGTACAGCTGCAGCATGACCTCATGGTTCCAAAACTCAATCCCTCTAGCAACAAAAGCTAACACACTGTATGCCTTCTAAACAACTTTATCAACCTGGGTTGCAACTTTCAGGGATCTATGTACATGGACACTGAGAGCTATCCGCTCATTTACACTACCAAGAATCTGACCATTCACCCAGTATTCTTTATTCCTGTTGCTCCCTCCAAAGTGAATCGCCTCACACTTTTCCACATTAAACTCCAGTTGCCACCTCTCAGCCCAACTCTGCAGCTTATCTGTGACCCTCTGTAACCTGCAACATCCTTCCACACTGTCCACAACTTCACCGACCTTATTGTCATCCACAAATTTACTAACACATCCTTCTACACCCTCATTTAGGTCATTTATAAAAATGACAAACAGCAGTGGCCCCAAAAATGATCCTTGCAGTATACCACTGGTAACTGAACTCCAGGATGAACATTTCCCATCAACCATCACCCTTTGTCCTCTTTCAGCCAGTCAGTTCCTGATCCAAACTGCTAAATCACCCTCAATCCCACGCCTCCGTATTTTGTGCAATAGCCTCCTATGGGGAACCTTATCAAATGCTTTACTGAAATCTGTACACACCACATCAACAGCTTTACCCTCATCCACCTGTTTGGTCACCAAGAACATTGTGAGGTGTCAAGAATGAATGGCTTTGCAAGCTTCATTTTTATAATTGCAATTAAAATGGCATTTTCTCGCATAATTGATATTGAGAAGTGAATGTAAAATTACAAACTGATAGCATAATAATAATAATGAAATGTTACCCATGTGTCCTTGCTTTCCCTTCCACTTGTCAAGGTGCATTGCTAGTTCTGCAACTAGGAGAGGGGAGCCTGCGGTTGTTGGCCTTGGAGCTGTGGGTGGGGGACCCTGGCAGAGTTTGTGGCTAGAGAGCCCAGACATGTAAGTCTCCTACCCAAAGACACATTTATCCTCCTTGAACGTCTGGAATTCCCTGAGGTCAGACTTTGGGGATCTGCATGCAGTTCCTCTTCTGGTTGGGTTTAGACAGGCACCATCTGTCTCCTTGTCAGGAAGGGACACTTGGAATTAGGTTAAGGTCTTGCACCCTATCACCTTGATCTTGGTACTGAGTATTAATGTTTCGAGCGATGGAGTGCAGGTTTGTGTGTATATTCAGTAGACACTGACTGTGCTGCTCCTAGTTCTCCATGGCAGCTGCCAAACTTCCCATGGAGACAGTCAGACACTCATATGCTCGAAGGAGCTACTATACAAATACCGCTGGTGGAGTCATCTGATTTGGAGGTCAGTTTGACCAATACCTCTAATGAATTTGCCTGCTGCTCTTTTGTCTGCAATTTATATGAAGTTCTTAATAGCCTACATGATAGGGTCATCTCCTGTCTGGAGCTGAGGTCAGTAATCCCCTGAGTGCCTGTGACCTAGGACATTTCTTCCTTGACTAGTTAGGGGAAAATGGCAGTGTTGTGCTCCCCAGCAGGCGTTACAATCAGAACTGAGGGATAGTACAGGAGACAACCTTGACGGCACATCTTCCGAAGGATCAGAGGCTTCTTCCTCAGAGGTGAAGGAGGAGAAGTTTTATAGAGGCAGCCTACTGAGGGTGGAAACTGTGCAGATGCCATTGTACCTGCAGAAGATAAAATAAACAATAAGTTGTGGAATAGAAGTAAAAGTTCAGGTTACATTCATTGTGGTGGTCATAGGAAAGCAGCACAGCACTTGACAGTGAATCACACTTGGTTGCAAAAACATGGAGGTTTCTGCATCTTCACATGAGCAGTCTCTGTCCTCTCTCACTAAGGCAAGGATCCCTTCTGTTATTGGGTTAAGTAAGTGGATGTTGGGCACACAAATATCTTGGGCACTTACTTTGGTTCTCTTGTTCTTTTAAGGATTATTTCCTTCTCAAATGAGACAAAGGGAGGAATTGGCTGAGAAGAAAGTGTGCAATGAAACTGTTAGTGCTGGTGCAGGGGAGGGATAGATGGTGAGTGTCCTGAGTGAAAGAATAGGCACTGCAGTGGGCAGGCAGTTTCATAGTGCAGGGGATTTGGGAGGGGTTGAGAACAAGTGAGGGAAGATGTTACAGGCAATAGTGACAGTGGTGAAGCATAAACCTTGGTGGGATGGGTACAGTAGCAGACATAGAGTGAGTATGAGGTATCAGAGATAAGATGCTAGCAGTTTCATTATGGAGCATGGAAGGTTAGCGTCATTAACCTGCTTACTATATTGCTGAGAATTTCACTGGACTGCAGAAGTGGCGCTGACCTGAGTGACAACTTCTGATCATGTTGGAAGGATCTGGTATCATGGTCTTGTCTGGTGGTCCTTAGGGAAAAGGGCAGCTCTCCCCAGCATCACCCCATCTACCAGGACCACCACATCCCCGTCCATGAATCAGGGGTCATCTTACTCCTGTCAGCCATCTCTGGGGCATTTCAGATTCAGGAACAGGCAAAGATAGCACTTGACCTGGAGTACAACCTCGTTTTAAATATAGCATCAGCTCCGAAATCCAAGGAGATCCTGGTAGGGGCACATAACTCCATTACTTATGGGCCAAAGGTAGTTTACGGGAGGTGTCATCAATGCAAGGTACATGGCTAATGAGGTGAATATGAATAATGTGGACAGTAACATGAGAACACTTACTAGGCTTCACAGAAAGACATGCTCTGTGAAACTCCAAATTTGACACAGTGAATTTTGGGTAAAATTCAGCTCTTATTTAAATAAATTAAATTAATGTTAAACAAAAAGTCAAAATCCCCTTTAGGAGCATTAAAGCATTTGTACATTGATATTCCACAACACAATTTTGAATGTTCTTTTTCTTTCAGTTTTGAAAAACAGGTTCACCGACATCTCCAGAGAAAAGTAACAATCTCATTGTCACATCTGAGTTATCTCTATTCCAAATTCATGTAAGAAGGTGGGGAATAAAGAATGAAGGAAACATAAGAAATAAATATCTTAATTTAGAAGACAAAGGTAATATAGGAGACAGAAATGATAGACAGCGGAGATATGGGCATAATTGAAGCAAAGAGCCATGTTTGGGGAAAATCTAAAGTTAAGGATGGATGGAAAAAAGCAATATAAGAAGGTGTGAATAGTAGGTGCTGACAAGCAGAAAAAGAATAAGACTTGAGAATGCATAAAAGTCTTACAAGCTGAGGAAGGCTCAAGATTGACAGGATTAAACATGGTACAAACTAAATTGCAGATAAGAAGATACACAGTTAAAAACTAGATTGTGCCATTTCAATGTCTGAAGTAGAAAATCTCTCTGAATGTGCCCTATTCTGCAACTTAAGAAAGTGATAAATTACCTACATGACTGAGTGGAATAGGTCAATCAAACATCATATCTTAAGTGAAGGTATAAATTTTTTAATGCACAAGCAGATCAAATGTTAATAGAATAGTCACATTCTGCACTTGTGCTACTTTTCTCCCCCTCTTCCCCATGTCCCCAGTTCCTCCCTTCTTATTTGCATAACACAGTACTGTCAAGGTAATAGATAGACATGCAAGCAAGATTTACAATGCAGGGTTGAGAACATGACCCTCAGATGAATTCTGGATCTCAACCCTATGTCTGAATCTTGTGGCTCTTGCAACACAGTTTTTAAATATAAATGGCCTAACTGTCCACTGGCCTGTTCACTGCCAAATTAGAGGCATCGAACACCTCGAGGAGAGAGGAGCTACCTGATTGATGCCAGAAGTAAAGGGAAACAGGAACCATGTTGGGAGCTGGCACTGCCTTGCTTGATGGAGCAGGTGACATCAGGGAAAGGCAAGGAGACGGAACCAAGCAGATAGCAGCTTTGCATGGCAAGGTAAGGCCTAGTGATTGTACCAGCAATAGCTGGCACCACAAATTAGTTCCCATGACAGTTGGAGAGGAATTTATTTGACCCTCCGGCAAACTTGCCTCACCAAAAAAATGCATTAAAAATGGCCTTTGGGAACAAAAAGTCCTTCAACATGCTCCTTACGGTGCTTAAGGGACTGCTAATTGGCGATGAACCCGATGTTCACTGTACTCTCCCTGCCAGTCTTTACAAGAGTTGCAATTTTCTTGAAAGTATCAGGATTCCATTAAAATCCTTGAGGATGATGATTTTCAAAGCCTGCCTGCCAAGGGTCCTACCCAGCAATGCTTAGAAACTCATGACTAAGTTAAGACCATAAGAACATAAGAAATAGGAATGAAAGTAAGGCCATTTGACCCATTGAGTCCACTCCCAATTCAATCATGGCTGATGGGCATCTCAACACCACTTACCTGCACTCTCCCCATATCCCTTAATTCCTTGCGAGATTAAGAATTTATCATTCTCTACCTTGAAGACATCTAACGTCCCCGCCTCCACTGGGCTCCGTGACAATGAATTCCACAGGCCCACCACTCTCTGGCTGAAAAAAATGTCTCCTCATTTCCGTTCTGAATTGACCCCCTCTAATGCTAAGGCTGTGCCCACAAGTCCTAGTATCCCCACCTGATGGAAACAATTTTCCACTGCCCACCCTTTCTAAGCCATGTATTATCTTGTAAGTTTCTATTAGATCTCCTCTCAACCTTCCAAACTCTAATGAATACAATCCCAGGTTCCTCAGCCATTCATTGTATGTTAGGCCGACCATTCCAGGGATCATCCATGTGAATCTCCACTGGACATGCTCCAGTGCCAGTATGTCCTTCCTAAAGTGTGAGGCCCAAAACTGGACACAGTATTCTAAGTGGGTCTAACCAGAACTTTATAAAGTCTCAGTAGCACATCACTGCTTTTACATTCCAACCCTCTTGAGATAAATGACAACATTAGACTTGCTTTCTTAACCGTGGGCTCAACCTGCAAGTCAATCTTTAGATAATCCTGTACTAGCAGTCCCACATCCCTTTGTACTTTGCCTTTATGAATTTTCTCACTGTTTATAAAATAGTCCATGCCTGTGTTCTTTTTTTCAAAGTGCAAGACCTTGCATTTGCTCACAATGAATTTCATCAGCCATTTCTTGGACCATTTTCCTAAACTGTCTAAATCTTTCTGCAGCCTGTCCACCTCTTCAGAACTACCTGCCTGTCCACCTAACTTCATATCATCGACAAACTTCATCAGAATGCCTCACCACCAGCCCCCCCCCAACCCCCTCCCCCCCCCCACCCCGTCTCTTTTTGACCAGATCATTTATATATAAAGTGAACAGCTGAGGCCCCAACACTGAACCCTGCAGGATACCACTTGTAACCGGTTACCATTCCAAAAAAGAACCTTTTACCCCAACTCTCTGCCTTCTGTCAGACAGTCAATCCTCAATCCATGTCAGTAGCGCACCTCGAACACCATGAGCCCTCACCTTACTCAGCCAGCCTCCAATGAGGCACCTTATCAAAGGCCTTTTGGAAATCTAGATCGATAACATCCACTGGGTTTCTCTGGTCTAACCTACTTTTTACCTCTTCAAAGAATTCTAACAGGTTTGTCAGGTATGATCTCCCCTTACTTCAGGGATGACATACCCTTACTAGCTGAAATGTGGATCCAGAAGTAAATTTGTTCCAGGTAAAAATATATTTAAATGGTCAGAACATTTAAATTGACATTAGAATGGCGATACTGTACATTTTTCACTGTACTCCTGTTCTTGTGTAACTTGAGTACATGTGACAATAAACCTAATTCTAATTCTAACAGAAGCCTGGCAACCACAAAAGACAAGTATTTGACTATATGACTAAGAAACGAAATGCCCAAATATCAGATTTTAATTGTAATAGTCTAAGAAGAGAACAATTCTAAATCACTGTCAGATCATTTTATTCAATGAGCAGTAACCAATCAGTAATAATGAATTATAGCCAATTCAAACTTTTAGCTTCCAGTAGCAATTATATTACAGTAAACATACATATGGTATTGAATACTGTAGCATCAATTAAAGCTGAGCAATAAACCAGACTTACAAATATGTTCCAGTGGAACATTAACATAGTGAGTGCATTTAAATTTTAGTGCATTTTCATGAAATGATTGGCTGCTACAAATAGTTTAGGAGTAGTTCTGCATAGTCATACAGATGATATGGCAATTAAAGCACAAAAAGCTCCCAATGTTTTTAAATTGCAGCTGCAACAGGAATATTGGAAACCAAGGTGGCCTGAATGTTCCCACAGAATCTGGTTTCCAATTGTCAGGTGCTCAGTTAAGAATTTGTTTACAACTGGAAAACTTCACATGATAAAATGGTCTGTGTCTGAATTTGAGAGGACTCCAGTCACGATCAAACTGCTGGCCAGTTTCTCTGATCTGGTTTCTCAGCTTCTTCAATTGTAGGTAAATGATTTTTCTGTAGTATCAACAGTGAAACCATCCTCACTCAGTGTCATTACTCTCCTGAAATCCACAGCAATCAGACATTTGAATATGCACAAGAATATATGAAAATCTAGAAGCTGCTGATTCTAGCTCTTTCTTCCAGATAAACCTATTCAGACATGTTATGACACATCACTGGGACTTGAACCCAGGTTTTCTGACTCATTGGTATGGATTCGACAACTGTGCCAAAAGAGCCCTTGAAGTTTTTGTGCTGAAGCTCCGAAGTGTGACTCAACCCAAAACCTTCTGACTCAGAGATGGGAATGTTACCCTCTGAGCCATGGCTAACACAATCCTGCTAGTGATTCCATACTCCTACAAACATGGTGCTGCAGAAATTCCCAGGAAGTGGGAAATCTCATGTTACCAAAATTTGTGAGAATTTCCATGCTGTTCACCTTGCTCTCAGTTCATTGAAAATGTTCTACATTTTTAATCATATTTATTTCACATTTACTGTTAAATACATTCATCAGCAACCTCAAAGCTAATTTTATATTTGTAGAATGCCAAACTTTCTCCACAATGATAAAAACACCACATGTTTTTATTTATGTTATCGTAATTTTACTGTGATCTTAATCCAGCCATACATTCAATTAACTACTAAAAATATAAATAAAAAATGAAGGATTTTAAGGGCTTTTATCTTTCAGGTTTGTTGTGTGTGAACACTTTCACCTGAATTTTCACAATGACAGAGCCTCACTGTTAAAATGATTCCAAAGTCCCAACTTCAGAAGTTCCACCTGCAAATGCAGGACCAGAGGAGGGAGAAATGGAGGCAGATTTTAAATTGCACATTCAGTGTTAACAGAGGCAGCTGCAGATATAAAACACAAACTGCCCCCGGTTATGTCTGACTTTTGACAGCTTGGATTGGGAAGCACATCATGTGCAGTTTAGACTTTGTATGTCTGGTTATTGCATCACTGCTTGGATAGGTCACATACCTTTTTGGAGAGGCAAAGTACAACATTTGGAGAGCTAAGGTGTCTTTTGGAATTGTTAAAAGTAGACACAACTATGCATAAGAATTGCATTAACTCATTGGAACTGTCAAGTTCATTGAAACTCTTAAAAAGAACTGTCAACACAGCTGTCAAAAAAGAACTGTCAGCAAAGCTGTCAAATGGGAATTGTCAAAAAGAACTCCCAGAGGAGCTGTCAAAGGGAGCATAAAGCTGGCAATACATTTAAAGCTTCTGACTTTTAAATATTTGAAAGAAAATTTTCCCTTTCCTAAAAAAATAGAATTTTACACGGTATATTTACAAGCTATCATTACAGGATTTGTGCTGCATGAGTGATTTCACAACCTTTCATTATCACAGTGGGGTTCATCTGAGTTCACAGTTTGATTAGTATCTCCAAATGATAATAGAATCTTTGAATTGGGACAATGGATTCCAGTGCATGTTTTTAATTTAGATTGAAGGGAGTTAAAAATAATGAATGGAGTTTTATCAATAAGAGCATATCTTTTCAAAATAGTGAATTCTTACATAGATATACTCAGACAATCAGAATCACGGAATTGCTACAGTACAAAAGGAAGACAAATGGCCTAATGTGTCTGAACCCTCTCTCTAAGCATTTGGCTTAGTGTTAATCACTTATGTTTTCCCTTTAAATCTGTACATTGTTTCTAAATGCCTTTGAATGCCTTAATTTAACCGTGTTGACCACTAATCTTATGAAAAGTATTTTTAACTTGCATTTGCTTCTTTTGAAAAACACTTTGAATCTATGCACTTTGGTTATTAATCTTTCTGCAGTAGAAACGGTCTCACTTTATTCTGTTCAGACTTCTCATGATTTCCACTAAGGAAATGAGTCAGAAATTTTCTAACCTATTTCCATCACTGAAGTTTCTCATCCATGGAATCAATCCTGTAATCCTCTTCAATGTCCCTCCAAATCATGAATATCCTTCCTCAGAATTATAGATAGATCTCTGCTGGAGCACTAACTAGTGTCCTATATCAGTTTAGCATAACTTTTCTACATTTGTATACTATGCGCCATTAGTGAATTTTAGGGTACTGCATGCTTTAACAGCTCTCTCAACCTGTGCTGCCACTTTTAGTAACACATACACACCCAGGTCTCCCTGCTCCTGCATAACATCTCTCTACATATGTTGTACTACCCCATACTATCACCATCTTAAATATCACCTATCCACCCACTCCACCAAATGGTCAATGTGATTTTGAAGTTCTACACTGCCCTCCACAGTTTACAATGCTCCAAAGTTTCTATTGTCCAATAGCTATGAAATTGTTCCCCTGTATACACAAGGTCTATATCATATACAGTAGAACCTCAATTGTCCAAACAAACTCTTGAGGTCCATAAAACCGGCATTCAGTTATCAGTTACACAGACTTATGGCATGCATTGCCCGATAACCGAAACATATTTGGATAACTGGCACTCATAAATTCCTGCTTGTTTCTGGTTATTCAAAAGATCAATTATCTGAACAAAATACTCTCTGCCCATCTTGTTCAGATAATCAAGATACTACTGTGTACCTATATAAAGCAAAGGTCCCAGTATTGATTTTTGGAGAATTTCACTATAAACCTGCCCCCAGACTGAAAAATGACCATCAACTATTGCTCGTGGTTTTCTCTGACATGAGTGGAATGGCATGGTAAATGAGTCATTGGCATTGCTGCCTCTCAGCACCAGGGCTCAGGGTTCAAATTCACACTCAGGCTATGTGGAGTTTGCATATTCTTCCCATGTCTGTGTGTATTTCCTTCCACAGTCCAAAGATTTGCAGCTTGGGTGGATTGGCCATTGGGAATGTGGGGTTACAGGCATGAGGTGTGTTTGGATCGGATGCTTTTCGAGGGTTGATGTGGACTCGATGAGCCAAATGGCCTGCTTCTATACTAGGGATTCTGTGATCCACATGCACCGACAGGCTGTATAATCCACCTTCATCAAGTTCCAATTCCTTTGTCCAGTCTTTTTTTGTAATACTTTATGCATTATCAATTTTCTTGTTCATTAATTAGAACTCCATGAATGCTTTCTCTTTTGATGCCCAACACATGTTGTTGTGGCAGTTAGGTGATCTGCCATGAATTTGTTAATCTATGAAGTTAAAAATCACAACACAGGTTATAGTGCAGCAAGTTTATTTGGAAGCACCAGCTTTCGGAGCACTGCTCCTCACAGCCACCTCCTAAAGCTAGTGCTTCCAAATAAACCTGTTGGGCTATAAACTAGTATTGTGTGATTTTTAACTTTGTCCACCCCAGTCCAACACCGGCTCGTCCAAATCATTATTTACCTATGTTCAGCAAAATTGCAAAGGGATGATGGAACATTCCATTTCACAATGAGAATTGTTGTAGCATTTTGACAATTGAAATGTTTTAGATTTCTTTAAGATATGCACAAACGTAAAAATGGGAATACAATGCCAGACAGACAGAGTGGAATGACTTACATTCTGAATATACAGGCAGTCTTAGTGATGATGGGGAAGGATAAATGCAAGAAGTCACTTGTGGGAGTTCTGTACAGCTCCCCTAACAATTACCACAATGAAGGATAGAGCATCAAGTAAGAAATAAAGGGAGCTTGTCAATAGAGTCAGTGATTTTGACTGGGAATTTTAACCTACGTATAGACGGGTTGAAATCGGATGTGAAAATGTAGTCCAGATGAGGAATCCATTGAATGATCTTGGGACAATTTCTTCAACCAGCATGTTATGGCACAACAACAATGCCAGTTATATTTGACCTGGTTTTGACCAATGAAGTGGGATTACTTACTGACCTAATAGTGAAGCATCTCTGGGTAGCAGCAACCATAATTTGATTGTATTTTATTTGCAGTTTAAGGGATAAAAGTATGCATCCAAGCCGACTATTTTGAATTTAAACAAGGGCAATTACGAAGGCGTAAAATCAGAGCTAGCAAAAATGAATTAGCAATATGGGTTAAGGGATAGGTCAATAGAGATGCAATGGCAAAGATTTAAGGGGATATTCCAGAAAGCACACAGTAGATATTTCCAACAGAGACATTGTAAGGAATAGTCATATGGAAAACATTGGAAGCATTTTATAAAAGATGCTTTAACAGGGCACTTGGGTAAGTTTAAGGTAATCAGGCAGACTGTCAAAGAAAAACCATGTTTAGCTACATTTTTGGAGTTCTTTACAGAAGTAACTTGTGCTGTTGATAAAGGAGAACCAGTATTGTACTTATATTTCCAGAGGCCTATGATAAGGTGTCACATCAAATATGGAAATTAAATCTCATGGTGTTGAGGTTAACATATAGGCATGGATAGAAGATTGGCTGGCTAACAGGAAACAGTAGAAAAATATGGATTTTCTTCAGGCTGGCAGGATGTCACAAGCATTGCAGTGTTCAGTGCTGGTATATCAACTCTTTATAGTTTATCTATGTGATTTGGATGAAAGGATCAAATGTATGGTAGCTAAATTTAGTGAGACACAAAATACACAGGAAAGTAAGTTATGAAGAGGTGAAAAGGAGCCTAAAAAGTGATAAATATATGTTAAGTGACTGAGTAAAAATCTGACAAATTGAGTAGAATGTGGGATAATGTGAAATGGCCCATTTTGGCAGAAAGAATGAAAAAGCAGCATCTTTTCCAAATGATGAGGGGTTTCAGATCTTTGAGGGAGATCTGGAATTCCTAGGGTATGAACCAGAGAATGATAGTGTGCAGGTACAGGAAGTAATCGGGAAAGCTAATAGAATGTTATGTTTTGTTGCTAGGGTAATTGAATGCAAGAATAGGGAGATTATGCTTCAGTTATATACGGCATCAGTGAGACCTGGAGTACTGTGCACAGTACTGGTAACTGTCCTTACTTATTGGAAGCAGTTGAGAGAGGTCTTGTTTTTCCAATATTTGGAGTAGATGGATTGCATTATGAGGAACGTTTAGATTAGATTACTTACAGTGTGGAAACAGGTCCTTCGGCCCAAGTCCACACCGACCCTCCAGAGAGCAATCCACCCAGACCCATCCCCTTACATTTACCCCTTCACCTAACACTACTGGCAATTTAGCATGGCAAATTCACCTAACCTGCACATTTTTGGACTGTGAGAGGAAACCGGAGCACCCGGAGGAAACCCACGCAGACACGGGGAGAAGGTGCAAACTCCACACAGACAGTTGCCTGAGGCGGGATGACTTAATTGAAAATATAAGATCTTGAGGGGACTTGACCAAGTGGGTGTTGAAAGCATGTTGCTTCTTGTGAGAGAATCTAGAACTAGTGGTCATAATTTATAAATAAGGAACACCCATTTATGACAGCGATGAGGAATTTTATTCCCTCTTAGAGGATTGTGTGTGAGGGGAGTTCTCTACCTGCTAAGGTTTTGGACTTTTTCTTATTCATTCATGGGATATGAACATCACTGGCTGGCCAGCATTTATTGCCTGTACTTGGTTGCCTTTGCAAAGATAGTGGTGGTGAGCTGTCTTGTTGAATAGCTGCTGTCCATCTGTTGTGGGTTGACCCATAATGTTATTAGTCAGTGAATTCCAGAATGTTGACTCAGCAACAATGAAGGAGCAGTGATATATTTCCAAGTCAGCGTGGTGAGTGGCTTGGAGGGGATCTTGTGGGTGGTGGTGTTCCCATGTACCTGCTGTCCTTGTCCTTCTTGATGTAAGTGGTTGTGAGTTTGGAAGGTGCTGTCTAAGTGTCTTTGGTGAATATCTGCAGTATGTCTTGTAGATAGTACACACTGCTGCTGTTGCGTGTCAAGTGGAGGGAGTGGATGTTTGTGGATGCAGCTTCAATTGAGCAGGCTGCTTTGTCCTGAATGGTGTTAAGCTTCATGAGTGTTAGAGCTGCACCAATCCAGGCATGTGGGGAGCATTCCACCACACTCCTCACTTGTGTCTTGTTTTTGATGGACAGGCTTTGGGGAGTCAGGAGGTGAGTTACTCACTGCAGTATTCCCAGCTTCTAATCTATTCTTGTAGCCACAGTGTTTATGGTGTGAATCTAGTTGAGTTTTTAGTCAAAGATAACCCCCAGGATGTTGAAAGTAGGGATTCAGTGATGGTAACACCACTGAATGCAGAAACATTAAATATTTTAAAGTAAAGGTAGATAATTTCTGATTATTAATGGGATGAAAGATTACTGATGGTAAACTATAATATAGCATTGAGGATAACATCAGATCAGCCATGATCATATTGAATGATGGGGCAGGTTTGAAGATCTGAGTAGCCTACTTTTGTTCTTTGTTCACATGTCTATTTGTTTGAAATCAGTAAACAAAAATTATAATTATGCACAGGAAATGCGTAATTGTTTGCACAGGAGCAGAAAGAATGAACTCAGGGTGTATTAACTCAATCTTTCTATAATTTATTGAAACCAACCAACATTTGGTTAGAAAGCTGTCATTATTTTCCAGTACTGTAGTAAATAATATAGCGTGCCTCCTGCCATTATTCTAAACCTGTGAAGTTGGGCAAACTTCCTTTTATGTTCTTTAGGTAGGCACTGAGCAATGGTGGTTCTTTGAAGTGACAATTTACAAACTTTGTGGTGCATGCCGTGGGCTACATAAAACTGTAGCCTATAAATCTTTAATACCTTGCATCCTGCATGCACATATCTTTTGAGCTCAGCTTAAACATTTTGTTTGTTACACTGAATCCCTTTTGTCTGTACTCCTGTATCCATTCAAACAGTTTATATTCAAAGCCGAAGCAAAGCAATTTTATGTACATTGTGCAACAAAAGGATTTTTTGCGCTAAGAAATACCCACTATCTTACCGAACTCTCGATCTTTTTATTTTCATTTCCTTCATGATTTATCTTTGCAGTGACTTGTCTGTTCTTGAATATGTTTTTAAACATATTTTTGATTAATTTTCTCACCAATTTTCTTCTTTCTTGAAGGCATTGATTTTTGGCTGGCTTTTTTTTCACAGAGTAAAAGCATCACAAAATTTGAAGAACCCCTTTCACTGTTTTTTGAAGAAAGATTTTTTTTCTTGACTTTAATATAGAACAGATGTAACAGATTGTCTAATGAGGGATCAGTTTGCACTGGCTGTAGAGTCTAATAGATGTCATGACTGCTTCCCTTCCTCAAAATTAAAGACTAATAATAAATCTGTCTATATTTTTAAGTCTTACGAGCAAAATATATTCTTAAAGTTATTGTGATACAATGCAGGAATTCAACAACATTTACCTCTATCTTCAACAAGGACAAAAATATTATTACCTCTACATTTCCTGCCAAATTTCAGATCAAGATGATTTACGCATATCTCACAGCTCCTTCATTATTGTTGAACAAGTATTCTGGAATTCCCTATCTGATATCATTGTAATTGGAAGAACTGTCATCAAAAAGAATCCAGCTGTTCATGGCAATGGCTCATCAACACCATTATCAGAAGGAAACTGGGGATGGATGACGATTATTGCATTTTTAGCATCACCTACATCCAAAATATATAGTTTTAAAAGTACGTGTATTTTAAAGTCCCAGCTGTGTAAATATAATACCCAACACACTTAATGATTAATTAATTAATCCCTATTAATTGAAACCACACACCTTTTAAAAAGATTCAATAGACTATCTTATTTAAAATTGTTATCCCAATTACTTTTTGTTCCACAACATTGTGCTGTTGTATGGCCATGTATTTAATCTGAATTGGTTGCATTAACTAATGGAGTTTATTATTGTTCCTCTCATCAAAGGGGGCTAGGCCAGTTTAGAACCACGACAGCAGCAGAGATGAACTGACCCACCAAAGATTGAGGACCATACAGTTACAATCCAAACTAGTGAATTAATCATGGATAACCTCATTGAGCTACCAAGGGGCCTTCCTTTCAATATGTTAACATTTTGCTTGAATAGCACATAGTCATTGCTATGCAGCATGGAGAAAAGAAATTGCCAATACTGATTGCACGCCCTGTCAGATTTAGGGCATGTTGGCAAATACTGTCCAAATCATGGGTTGGTATAACTTAGGAACATCAAACCCATTGAGAAGCATAAAATCATAGAATTGGAAATTCTTGATCACTTTTGTTTATTTTGTTTTGTTTCTCATAGCATAATCTTACCAATAAGAATAGTTTTGTTTACAAATGAACATATCCACAAACCTGAATTTGTCAATGGTGGAACCAAATTGCACTGGGTAAAGTCAGAAATTACACAACATCAAGGATGGGTATCTCAGAAATGCACCTGGTTATGTGTTTTGCAACACTTTCAAACTCCTCCAGAATCCACAGCTTACGAGCTATTCCTAGCAATTGTTTCTCTCTGCACAGATACTGCTCGACCTGCTGAGTTTCTCAGCATTCTCTGTTTGTTACTTGAATCAGAATGTTACTATCCAGGTACAGTAAGTGATTAGGAGAGAAAATTTGTTGCTTATTGGAATGAAAATGGAGACTTGAGACATTTTGTTACTGTTGCATAGGCTGTTTCTAACCTGTTTACTTCAGGTGGCATGAGTTAAAATAGGAATTTATTTTAAGAAAAGAGAAATCACATTTGAATGAGGAAATATAATGCCCGCTTGGCCATTTCTCTTCCATCTTATTGGTGTCAGAAACGAGATCTCTGCCTCAAAGCTAATTAACATTAATTTTTGCTATCAAGAAAACATTGGGAAAGCTATTTATTTGGCTTCAAATTATTAGGACCCTGTAAAGATAGGCCTCATGCCTAATTTTAGACCCTTTAGGGCAATTGTTTTTTATATTTAACCCTATTCTTCTAATCAACGTGCTCAGAGATCTTATTATACATCTCTGAAGGAGGTGGGACTTGAACCTGGGTATTTCAGTCGAAGTCGAGAGTGTAGTGCTGGAAAAGCACAGCAGGTCAGGCAGCATTGGAGGAGCAGTAGAATTGCATTTCGGGCATAAGCCCTTCATCAGCTTCCTGCTACCGCAAACTAGAACAATTGATTAGTTTGCAACAAGGCTTGGCTCACATGTCCCAGTTTCTGGATTAGTGGTGCTGGAAGAGAACAGCAGTTCAGGCAGCATCCGAGGAGCAGTAAAATCACGTTTCGGGCAAAAGCCCTTCATCAGGAATAAAGGCCTGACGAGCCTGAAGCATAGAGAGATAAGCTAGAGGAAGGTGGGGGTGGGGAGAGAGTAGCATAGAGTACAATGGGTGAGTGGGGGAGGGGATGAAGGTGACAGGACAGGGAGGAGGGTGGAGTGGATAGGTGGAAAAGAAGATAGGCAGGTAGGACAAGTCATGGGAACAGTGCTGAGCTGGAAGTTTGGAACTAGGGTGTGGTGGGGAAAGGGGAAATGAGGAAACTGTTAAAGTCCACATTGATGCCCTGGGGTTGAAGTGTTCCGAGGCGGAAGATGAGGCGTTCTTCCTCCAGGCTTCTGGTGGTGAGGGAGCAGCGGTGAAGGAGGCCCAGGACCTCCATGTCCTCGGCAGAGTGGGAGGGGGAGTTGAAATGTTGGGCCACATGGCGATGTGGTTGATTGGTGCGGGTGTCCCGGAGATGTTCCCTAAAGCGCTCTGCTAGGAGGCGTCCAGTCTCCCCAATGTAGAGGAGACCGCATCGGGAGCAACGGATACAATAAATGATATTGGTGGATGTGCAGGTAAAACTTTGATGGATGTGGAAGGCTCCTTTAGGGCCTTGGATGGAGGTGAGGGAGGAGGTGTGGGCGCAGGTTTTGCAGTTCCTGCGGTGGCAGGGGAATGTGCCAGGATGGGAGGGTGGGTTGTAGGGGGGCGTGGACCTGACCAGGTAGTCACGGAGGGAACGGTCTTTGTGGAAGGCGGAAAGGGGTGGGGAGGGAACTATATCCCTGGTGGTGGGGTCTTCTTGGAGGTGGTGGAAATGTCGGCGGATGATTTAGTTTATGCAAAGGTTGGTAGGGTGGAAAGTGAGCACCAGGGGGTGTTTTGTCCTTGTTACGGTTGGAGGGGTGTGGTCTGAGGGCGGAGGTGCGGGATGTGGATGAGATGTGTTGGAGGGCACCTTTAACCACGTGGGAAGGGAAATTGCGGTCTCTAAAGAATGAGGCCATCTAGTGTGTTCTGTGGTGGAACTGGTCCTCCTGGAAGCAGATACGACGGAGGCAGAGGAATTGGGAATATGGGATGGAATTTTTGCAAAAGGTAGGGTGGGAAGAGGTGTAATCCAGGTAGCTGTGGGAGTCGGTGGGTTTGTAAAAAATGTCAGTGTCAAGTCGGTTGTCATTAATGGAGATGGAGAGGTCCAGGAAGGGGAGGGAGGTGTCAGAGATGTCCAGGTAAATTTAAGGTCAGGGTGGAATGTGTTGGTGAAGTTGATGAATTGCTCAACCTCCTCGCGGGAGCACGAGGTGGCACCAATGCAGTCATCAATGTAGCGGAGGAAGAGGTGGGGAGTGGTGCCAGTGTAATTACGGAAGATCAACTGTTCTACGTAGCCAACAAAGAGACAGGCATAGCTGGGGCCCATACGAGGGCCCATGGCTACCCCTTTGGTCTGGAGGAAGTGGGAAAATTCGAAGGAGATATTGTTAAGGGTGAGGACCAGTTCGGCCAAACAAATGAGAGTGTCGGTGGAAGGATACTGTTGGGGACGTCGGGAGAGGAAAAAAAATGGAGGGCTTGGAGGCCCTGGTCATGACGGATGGAGATGTAGAGGGATTGGATATCCATGGTGAAGATGAGGCATTGGGGGCCGGGGAAACGGAAGTCTTGGAGGAGGTGGAGGGCGTGGGTGGTGTCTCGAATGTATGTGAGGAGTTCCTGAACTAGGGGGGATAGGAAAATGTCGAGCTAGGTAGAGATGAGTTCAGTGGGGCAGGAGCATGCTGAGACAATGGGTTCGCCAGGGTGGTCAGGCTTGTGGATCTTGGGAAGGAGGTAGAACCGGGCAGTGCGGAGTTCCCAGACTATGAGGTTGGAAGCTGTGGGTGGGAGATCTCCTGAGGTGATGAGGTTCTGTATGGTCTGGGAGATGATGGTTTGGTGATGGGGAGTGGGGTCATGGTCAAGGGGGCGGTCGGAAGAGGTCTCCTCGAGTTGGCGTTTGGCTTCAGCAGTGTGGCTTCACATGTCCCAGTGACTTTCTGTCTAGGCAATAACATTCTCCTTTGCCTTTCGCGTGACAGGTTGTCCTGAACAGATTATTCAGGTATCTATACCTAGGCTAATATACATTTAGAGTTCAATATTATTAAAGATGCATTGCATTCATGTTTTCCATTCTACTAGTATTTCCACAGCATGCAATGATTCCCTCATAATAGTTGTCAGTGCAACAGAATTTTTTCTCCCTAGTCTCCTTCAGCACTGAGATAAATACAATCTATCCTGGCAATTTATCTGTTTTAAAACGGGAGTAAGGCTGAAAGAGATCAGACAGAACATTTACACATGGAGGCAGAAAGCATAATTGAGGTCCTACATGAATATTTCACATCTGTTATTTCCAAGGAAGAAACCACTTCCAAAGAGGTCATGAGAGAGAAAGTAGTTGGCATACTGATAGTCTAAAAAAGTATAAAAAGCAGATTTTTGAATGACTGACTGTATTAAAAGTTGATTAGTCGCTAGTGACAGGATCAGATGCATCTCAGGATATATGAAATAAGGGTTTGAAGGCACAGGCCATAATCTTTAACTTCTTCTTATCATTTGCAAATTTGAAAGCTTTTTCAAAAAAAAGTGTAAATATAAATGCGGAAACCACCCAGATCAGTCAGTGTTGATTCTCAGTGTTGATTCTCAGTGTTGATTTTTGTTAGAAACAGAAATCTGGGACAGAACTGACAGTTCCAAGGATGGATTAATTACAGAATATCAACATGGATGTATTGAAAGTAAATCAAATTTAACCAATTTGATTGAGTTTTTTCATGGGGTAACGGAGACTGTTGATGAGGATGAAGTGACTGATGTGATGTGTGTGAACTTCCAAAAGATATTTGTTAAAACGCCCAAAACAGAAACCGAAATTGCAGGAAAAACTCAGCAGATCTGGCAGCAACATGGGGAGAGAGATGAGTTAACATTTCAAGTCTGGTGACTCTTCATCAGAACCCAGTTGCCAGACCTGCTGAGTTTCGCTAGCAATTTCTGTTTTTGTTTCAATCTCCAGCATCTACAGTTCTTTGTTCTATTTTAGTCTTTAATTCACTGCCAAATCTCTTCCAGTGTTGCTTTGAAGACATTCTGCCCCTCTTTCTAACAGGATTTCTGTTCTAACCTTTCTTCTTTCTCAACATCACGACTTCTGTTCTCTCTTGTAACTGTTGATAAAACTCTCTTCCACAGCCACATCTCATTCCTCGGTAACTGTCTCCAGCTCAGCCTCACCCGATGTAGATTCCAACTGAAATTTCATCCTTTGTGTTTCCCAGGATTACGGGTATCTCTGTGATGTCCAATGTTCCTCAGAAAGCTGTTCTCACCACATCCTCATGTCCAAACTCATGCCATGCACCGCCATTTACAAGCGCTCAATCTCTCTCTCTCTCTCTGACAATTTTACCTCACGCTGTCTCAGATCTGTCCTGCACCACCAATTCCACTTCATTCTCTGGCTCAGTTCTGATGAATAACACGGGACTCAAAACATTCATGCTGATTTCTCCCCACACATGCTGCCAGACCTACCGAGTTACACCAGCAATTTCTGTTTTTGTTTCAGTTCTCCAGCATCCATAGTTGTTTGTTTTATTTTGATAAAGTGTCGTTCTCCAAAAAACTTTTCGTGGAAGTTGAAACCTTGGAATTAAAAGGGACAATGGCAGCATGAATACAAAGTTGACTGACTGACAAGAAACAAAAAGTAATGGTCAACAGTGTTTTTCAGACTGGAAACTGTCATGAGTTCAAGCCAGTCAATACTTCTCAAAGGGGACATGTATTTTGTCCGGTGCAGATCCTAGAAGTCATTCTAAGAGTGAGATTGACAACAAGAATGATAAAACATGGGAAAATACAGATGCTGAGCTCTCTGTAGTGCTGGAGGTCTTAGTAAGGCGAACATGAAGTGGATAGGCATAAATTAGTTGTTTTTCAGGATATGATAAGTGGTGTGGCACAGCAATAAATGTTGGGTGCTCAGTATTTACTGGTGAATGTCTCTGTTTTTCTGGGGAGCAGTACTTAAAGGTACTAAAGTACTTGGACGTTTACCATGGCTAAGCAAGCTAGTTTGCACATCCCTGGATCCTATGGAGCAATGTAGCAGGCCTAACCTGTGCAACTTTGAGAGGAATCCAGAGCAACCAGGGAGAATGTGCAAACTTTACATGGACAGTCACTCAAGATTAGAATCAAACCTGGGTCCCTGGCATTGTGAGGTAGTGGTGTTAACCACTGAGCCACTGTGCTGCATCAAGAATCATTCATTTTCAGCAAACACTGCCTTTGATATTAAGGCAATTGCCTTCTGTTATCAGATAGCACACAATGCTACCCCTACTATCATGGACAAGTGCTTTTCCTTTCTCAAGAATGTTAAATCCATGAGGTTATAAAATAAATATCGATTTCAGTTCATGGGTTATAATATAAACTGCTGCCCTTTGGGTTCCACAAGTGACTTTCCCAGGTACATATGTAACCCTGGGTCAGTATTTTACTTTTACAAGCTTCAGTTGCAGTCAATACTTGACTATTGTGATATCAGAAACTAATGATCACGTTTGTGACATCATCTCAAGAGCAAGATCCTTGTGATGGAATACACGCCAAGGAAAGCTCTGGAAAATAGAAGGAAATGTGATAGACTGGAGACCCATTTAAGTAGTTTCCACATCGTGACTATGTTTAAAATGCAGAAACGCTGAACTATGACCACTTTTCAAAGAATTGGAATCAGCCTTATTTGAATTCACGCTGAAACTTGGCTGAAAGTGCACTCCATGCTTCTCAGCAATTCAATTTCCTCAACAAGAAACCTGGCAGGTTGTGAGAATTTGTCAAAGTTTATCTTGTTTTGAAAACATTGACCAATAAGGGTGTTATTATTTTCTTTTTTAGCTTCAAAGTATCATCTCCTCAGAGTTACATTGTCCTTTGTGTCATGTCACTGTATTTGGTTTGGAATTAGAATTGTGTATAATTGTTTACCAGTGTTGCCACTAGGTTTTAGAAATAAGTTTTGTTTAATAATAAATGAATTATTTTTGAACTCCCTAAAGAAACCTGGTGGATGTCTCTGTTATTCTGGGGAGTACTTCAAGGGAAATGATGATTGAATCAAAACGTTTACACTCGAGGTGTGACACATTGAGTGATGGGTCTTGACTACCAGGCCCCTTCACAGTTGGAACATGGGGCCTTGCATGTGAATATCCATGGCCTCTAGCATGCAACTTACCCCGTCTGTCCATGCACAGTCAACCAGAAGCTCTGATGTCACCAAGTACTGACCCTCACTAGCCCATGCTAGTGCCTTAACAATCAATAATCTGCATGACCTGTGTCAGCAACAGCCAGAAACTAGGCTTTAGATACTTTGGTGTGGGCTTGCACAATGCCAGAACCAGCAACAACTCAGAGCAAATGTTTGGGTCATGGTCTTCACTGATAGTATAAATTGTAAACAAGGTTCTGTCAGAAATAGAATTGAAATACTGGGGGCAATTTTCTTTCCTGTGCAAGGGGCTTGAAAACTGGTGGTTACAAATTGTCCACCCTTTATTCACCTGCACAACTTCTGTCTCCTAAAAAGTAAATGGCACATTTTTAAATGGCTCAGTATAACTAGTTTTATGCCTGTCCCTGAACTAAAACTTGTATTGTGAGATTTGGTCCTTTGAATGATTCTTTACATTATAATGGAATACAGGGACCCTGAAATGCAATAATTTCCAGAAATATTTCAAATAAATCTTCTGGCAGTTTTGTGTTGTAACCAGAGTTTTTATCTGTCAAAGCTTCTTCCTTGACTTTTATACACATATGTGATATTTTACAGCTTATGCAGGGAGTCTGTGTTACTGTAGCAATATGCATTTTGAAAGCATGTTGTAGTCTGCACCTATACAGGTATGGATGACTCTTAGCATGACACTCACCAAGTCAGCATCACAAAATGCTAACTCTCAAAGGGAGGAACAATTTATACTGTATGTGAAGTAAATAGTGATTGTTCAGAATTTGGGCTCTGATTGGTAGACACATTGCCCAATCTGTGATCAGCTGGATAGTTTGCTCTTAGCAATCTTTCCTTCAAATCAGCGTATTCTTAGCAGGCTTCTCTCTAACTCTGTTTATCGTAGCAAAATACAGACTATACTGAACGAGCCTGTGCTTGCAAACTCAGAGCATATTGTCCAACATTTGATGTGATTCTGCAACAAGACAATATTTGCCAAATAATCCTGACTGTACCAAGAATTAAACTAACAATCAAGTTAAAATTATAACCCAGGGCCACTGTGCAGCTCATGGATGCAGACTTGGGAGTTTGTAGGGTGGTCAGATTAGCTGCTATCTAGTCTCCTGGCCCTCCCTGTCAGTGTCTCCTACCCACCTGAGCTCTCCCCACCCACCAAATGTTTAAAGGTGAAGATAGTCAAAACTATATATCCAAAAAAATTTAAAATTGTAACTTAAATCTGAAAGTGTGACCAAACAAACATGTTTCTGAAGTTTACATTGAATATTTATATATAGGCATCCAAAAATAACGAGCCAGCCAAAATGCAAAAGGAGTTAAAGTGTCAAGCTACAGAAAGCATTTGGTGGATCCAACCTTTTTCATGTTGGCAGCTGACCCAGTGACAAAGACGCACCAGGAGAAAACTTTCAATGAATCTCATTCACTAGTGCATGCACAAGCATCTCCCTAGAGCATACTGCACATGCTCCTCAGTGTCAGCAAACACAGCCACCCTGAGGATGATGAAAACTCAGAATTCACAGATAGTTACATCAAACAGTCTTGAAGGCAACCTGTTTCATAAATTGTTATTTTGGATCTTGCAGGCCTTTTTAAATAATTCCAAGATCAACATGCATACAGCTGCATAAATGACCTCCTTGCCACTCCCTCCTCGTAGCTCTATTTGAAGATATCGCCTTGGGCCTTCCAGGTAAGGTACTTTTGACTTTCTTCTACTGTTGCAGAGTGAGTCATAGTAGTGTGTTCACTTTTGTTCAAGGTGCATGCCAGAAATTCTGTATTTACAGGGTAGGGTCCAAGCCTTTGACAATGAGGTCCAAGAAGCTGGAAGGCCTGTCAACACAAAGCCTGGTTTCAATAATAATAGCTACAGTTACAGTTCCTCTTGAGCAGCACCATGGCCATGAGATGATGCACAGGAAGCTGAGAGGGGAGAAGTATTTTTTTTTAACAAAGGGACGAAGAGGGCTCTCCATAGAAGAGGTGTGGCTGCATTGGCTGGCCAGGCATTAGCCCTTGGGTAATGTGCAGGAGGGAAGGATTGTGCTGAGGGAAGGGGAAAAAGTGTAAAAAGCAAGGTGGTCTACAGCTTGTACTTCATGCACAGTGAGAGTGTTAAATGATTTGAGAAGATTCATAAGACAGGAACTTGACATCATCTTGATGTTTGCTGTAGAATCAAAAAGAACAGCTTTTGTGACTTACAGGCAGCTATCTCAGTTCAGGAGGTGAAGGAATACTAGGTCTACCTAGTTCTTTGCTGCTCCTTGTTACCTTGACCTGCAAGTGATAGGCAGTAATTTTTGAGAGTGTATTATAATCTGTTTGCGTGATATTACACACAGCTGCTGTTAGGCATCAGTAGCAGAGGGTGTGGATACTTCTGAATATGATGACAATCAAGCAGACTGCCTTGGATGGTGTCAAGCTTCCTGAGTGTTGTTGGAGCTGAACACATCCAGGCAATTGGGGAGTATTCCATCACACTCCAAACATGTGCTGTATCCATGGCTGACAGATATTAGAGAGTATGGAAGTCAGTTACTAACTGCAGGATTCTTAGCTTTTGACTAGATCTTGCAGCCACAGCTGTCCTGTGTAGCTTGTTTTCTGGTTAATTGTAACTCCCCAGAATATTGATATTGTGGGATTTCAGTGATGGTAATGCCATTGAATATCAAAAGGTAATGGTTAGATTTTAGAGATGGTAACAGCACTTCTGTGGCATGAATGTTATTTGCCACTTGTCAGTCCATGCCTGGATATTGGACCATAAGATATGGGAGCAGAGTTAGGCCAGTCAGCCCATTGATTCTACTTTGACATTCAATCATGGCTGATATGTTTCTCAACCCCAGTCTCCTGCCATATTGTCTGGGTCTTACTAGATTTGGACATGGATTGCTTCAGTAGCTGATGAGTTGTGAATAGTGCTGAATGATTGCACATTGAACATCTCCACTTCTGACATGATGGAGGAAAGCAGCTCAAGATAGTTGGCTATAGGACCACAATCCTGAGGAACTCCTGCAGAGAAATCCTTGAACTGAGGTAGCCGAACTCCAACAACCAAAACCATCTTTGTTGTAGGTACGATGCATACAGTTGAGAGTTTTCCTCCCAATTCCCATTCAAAATTGGATGTGGTAGGACTGCATTGCTTAGATCTGATCTGTGGTCATGGGTTGACTTGGGTTTCTCTATCAGCTGCTGCTTATGCTGTGTGGTACACAAGCAATGCTGTTTTGTAGTTTCACCAGGTTGACACCTCATGCTTAAGTATGTCTGATATTGTTCCTGGCATGCCAACCTGCACTGAACCAATATTGATCTACTGGCTTGATGGTAATTTTACAATGTGGGATATGCCAAGTCATGAGGTTGAAGATTGTATTGGAGTACAATTTTGCTGCTGCAGATGGTGCACTGTGCCTCATGGATGCTTAGGCTTCAGTTGCTAGACCTGTTTAAAGTCTATCCCGTTTATCATGGTGATATTGTAACACAACACAATATAGGGTAGTCTCAATGTGAAGACAGGGCTTTAGTTCCACAATTGTGCAGTGATCCATCTTATCAATACTGTCATGGTCAAATGCATCTGCAGCAGGGAGAATGGTGAGGCTTTGGTGAAGTATGTTTTTACCTCTTGTTGGTTCTGTCACTGCCTGCTGCAGTTCCAGCCTAGTAACACTGTACTTTAGAATTCAAACATTTTTATCAATGGTGCTGCTAGTGGGACAGAACAGGCCCAGGGATAGTTACGGTGGCATCTGAGATGTATATGAGGTATGATTCAGTGAGTATGACTGTCAAACTGTCGATTCACTAGTCTGTGCGACAACGCTCCCAATTTTGGCACTAACCTCCAATGTTAGGAAGGAAGACTTTAAAAATATCTGAGTGCTAGTGCGAACACTGGGAGAGTTGTATCACAGATTAGTGAAACAGGAGTCTGACATAATCATATGAGCTTGGACTCTCAGTATTTCTACCATAAGTAATTGTTCTGATAGCTGAAATCAGAGGGAATTTTCTCAATTTGCTTGAAGTATAGAGAACAAAGGAGACTAAAGATGCATTAAAAGATTTGCAGAAAATCAGAGATCAATTGTGCAACAGACAATGATAAATTTGAATTTACTCCTGGTAAATGGAAATTAATACCCATTTGTAAAATAATACATGAATGAAACTAATAGTGTTTACATTTTTTCAAAGTCCTGGCTATATATCGCAAAGCAATGAAATACTGAAAGAAACTCCAGAAGAGTTGAATACATTCTCGAAAGGTAATGCTTAGGATTTATAATACAATAGTCCAAAATATTGAGGTCTTGAATTCATTGGAGATCAAATGTACATTCCAAGATGTGTGCTAGGAGCCCCCAGAAGTACTGAAATACTGATTGTTGTAGCTACTAACTCATAACTTTGAACTTCTGAAGGGCATTTCCCCAGTCCAGAGAATTCTCTAACAATATCTCCAACTCTGAGTTAGAGTCTGAGATTTCAGCCATTGTTGCTTTACTTATCTAGATTAGTACCCAGAAGATCTGTGTATGACACCTGGCTAACAACACAACTGATGTTTCCAACTCTCCCTTTGAATGCAAGCCACCCTTCCAACACCCTATACCTAACCTTCCTAGAATCCAGCATACAATTTCCCCTGAACCCTGACTATGACCCCCAACAAACTCCACAACTCCTTGACCTGATTAGTCCCCAAACACTTAGCTACCTTTCCAAACCAACCTATCTTCCTGACCCTTCCAACCATCCGAACACCCCTCATTTGCCTCTCCAACTTGATCCAACTAACACCCAGACCTAACCTGACTATCTCCACTCAACGAACTTCCTAACCACCACACCCAACTGCCCATTTACTCATCCATCCACTCACCCATGTACCCATCCATCCACAAACTTTCAAACGGAACCGTTAAACCTACTATACAGCAACTAGCGCTGTAACAATTGGGGCATGTTCTTTCTTCTCTAACTCTATCCTGCTCCAAAATGCTCCCCCATGGACACTGTGCTATGCATTTCTGTGATAGTCCAAGATCATTGTCAGTGCTCAGAAGATTTGAGCTCATAACTTCAAAGGACTGAAGTCTGGAGTGAAGGTGATTAGAGGGATACCTCATTGAAGTTCACATTAAATGGAAAGATAAGGGGAAGTCTGAATATTATTTAAAAGTTATCCAAGAAAACAGGACCAAAGCACATCAATTGAAATTGGTTGAAACTAAATTTGAAGAGATAGTAGGAAGAACGCTTTTTAATTAAAAGTGTTATTTCCTCTGAGCACTATATTTAGTGTACCTGTTAACGTGTTTGCATAAATTCCTGTCTATTTAAACGCAGTCATTACCCTGTTAAAGTAAATAAATTAACAACTATGTTAAAATTGCACAGACTGGGATTTACACAAATGCATTAATGGATGAGCTAAAAATAGCATTCTGCAGAAAGTAAACCCAAAAGTGCCTAAAGTATATGGTTTAAACTGCAAGGTAGGGTAAGACAAATTGATATTTAACATGTATTTGGATGCTAACCTAGGCACGGACAACATCAGCTAGGCAGAGGCAAAAGGCTTTTTCACATCTGACTTTTCCTATTGTTCCTTTCAGAATCATAATTGTGATCATTAAATCACTAGGCAAGGTATCTTTACCAATCATATTGTTAAATTTGCTTCTGAAAATTTACCACCCATTTCTGCTCAGTTACTATTTGATAATGCTTTAAACACACACTGTTATTAGGAGTTCAAGATGTCTTATCATGTTACTTGCACTGAATGGATTTTTATTCAAAAACTTTCAAGTCTTACTCACTGCCCAACACACCTAAAAAAAAGCTGGTGCCTTTTCTTTCAGAAGGTGATTCAATTTAAGAACAGGCATCTTTATTTGCTCTTGTAATTTTTGGTTTACATTAGACTTTTGGAGGTTGTTCTTGTTGTTAAACAGACTCACCTGAAATAATAAAGCAGTTTATTATTAGGATGGCATTCTTGCTTCCTTGTTTTACTTTGTTTTTGCATTAACCTCCTTTCATGGTGCTTTAGAGGACAAATCCTGCATCTCTCAGTTTGCAATGTAGTGATCAAAAAGGCTCTCTTTGGCAAAGAAAACCAATACATCAAATTCATCACATTTTCTGCGGGGGCCAGCAATCAAGATGAAAGAGCTCTTAGATTTGCAGCAATGCCTGGCTTCCCTTGTGACTGGCAAGTCATAGGCTGCACTCATGGAGTCATCAAGGCACTTGAAGACAAGTCAGCAACTTTCACTAACAGGAAGGGTTGCCATTCCATTAATGTCCAATTGATCTATGATCATCACAAAAGGATCATGCAAGATTGTGCCACTTTTGCAGGCATCTGTCACAATTTCTTTATGCTGCAACAATAAACCCATTTCCACACAACTTCACTCTGCAAAAAAAATTGGATGATGGCTGTTCAGGTACAAGGATTCTACACCTGGGTTGATGACTCAACAACACCACTGAGCAGAGCAGTGCTGAAGTTCAATGATCTCACCAGAGCAGGCACTATCCACTACACTTTCATCCTTGCTCAACCTCGGCATCAGGTTACTCTTTACACTTTTTTAACTCAACAAAGACACAATTAAGTCTTTCTTTTTTAAATGAAATAAATATTGGTCAGAAGATAAGAAAACTATTTGCTAGAGGCAGGTTTATCTGTACAGATATTAGTTTCAGGTTAGAGGAGTCCCGAGGCCATGAACTGCAAATTGTAGTTAGATTTATAAGAATTTTGAGGAAATTGTCTCAGATTAAAATACATAAGATTATCATTGATACATTTAAAATCAGAGTTAAAAATATGCTGATCCAACCATTATACTGAAAGATAGTTGAAAATTCTGAACACTCAAAGCTGAGTCCTGCGTTTTGTTTGGCTAAGTCCAAATTTTTAAATTAGAATCCCTACAGAGTGGAAACAGGCCCTTCAACCCTCCAAAGAACAACCCACCTAGCCCCATCATCCTATATTTACCCCTGACTAATGTCCCTAACCTACACATCCCTGAACACTGCAGGCTATTTGGCATGGCTATTTCAGTTAACCTGCACATCTTTGGACTGTAGGAGTAAACCAGAGCACTCAGAGGAAACCCAAACAGACACAGGGAGATTGTGCAAACTCCACACAGACAGTTGCCTGAGGCTGAAATTGAACCCAGGCCCCTAGCACTGTGAGGTAGCAGTGCTAACCACTAAGCCACTGTGCTGCCCCAAAAGTTGCATGGACCTTTTGGAGATTTTTTTTTGCTGCACAATCCCTCGATTTTTCTTACCAATACAATCACTACAATAAATGCCTATTTTGCACATGGCATGTGTCTCATCTGATTCCCAGCCCATCTTACCACATGCAGCCCACAGGAAAAATTGTGATCCAGCAGATGTCCACCAAAAGACCGGCACCCCTAGTGGATGAAAGGCTGCTGTGCACCAAGATGAGGACGGGCATTCTGAAGATGGCCTGCTTGATCGAGGATGTTTTAGGAAGATGTAGTTAAAGTGGAAGACAGCACCACAATTATTGAACAGTGTCCTGGAAATTCTGGTCCAGGGCAGTGCGAAGGAGGGCTTCCGGGAGGACAGGCAGAGGATGCCACACCAACAGATCCCAGCAGTGAGGTCGTCATCCAGGTCACTGCTAAATCCACAAACCAGAGAAATGGTTAATAGTGCTGGAAGAAGGTCAGTGACTTTCTCCATTGCACCAGAGCGAGTGCCACAATCTTCCCTCTGGCCACCCTCACTCTTTGCTACTGCTCAACCACACACATGCTCTGCCACTCTTACCCATGCTTGAAACAATTTCCCTCACCTGCTGCCATGGTCCATAACCTCCCACCATCTTTAGCCCTGCCTGCTCCCTCTCTCGCAACCCCTCGATCACTACACCAGGACTTACAGCTGCAACGCCCACTTTCACCCCACTCATTATCTCCATTCCTCTCATTCCAGGAGAAGATAGCCCATAACAGCAGGGTGAGCCCATGCAGGTGGAGGGGAGCTCAAACATCAGGCACCTCACCCCTTATGAGGAGAGATTCCTGGCCATCGCAGGAGAAGACCAGGACCACTCCTGTAGGAAAAAGGACACAGCCATGTCTCACCATATGAGTAAATATGCACTCCAGTGCATGCACACAAGTAACCCCACTGTCATTGTCATACGTTACACACCACTTCCAACCACTGGCCCCATTGCCTTTTCTCTTTTTTGTCCAGCATCCCCCTGCAGAGAAATGCCTGACTTCACCAGAAGTACTGGCAGGACCTTAAAATCGAAAGGACTAAGACCTCAGATGAAGCATCAGACTGGCTGCCAACTGTACACCCATCAGACACTGACAACTCATTGGGAAAAATAGACGTGTAAAGGGTGGGTACGTAATCTTGGGAGCACCTCACTGTAACAGCTCCGGCTGGTTGAGGAAGAAATGCTCCAGGTCACTGACGCTCAGAGGTTATCAGAAAACAGGTGCCTGCTCAGCCCCATGTTGGGGAGGACTATGTGCTGTCAGTAATCAGGGACCTCACCCACAAGCACAAGGAGCAACAGGAGCAACAGTTAGCTATTTGAGGCGCAATGGTCCTCCCTGCTCAGATGCTGCAAAATTGCAAAAGGGGCCCAGGTGCCCCAAACACATAAACATCCATCTGCACCCATGGACAGATTGGAAGCTGACATGGACAGATAGGTTCCAGGACCCTCAGGGTCTGCTGGAGAGACACACACACACTCCATCACCTCGCCCATTAGTCCTCAGGATTGAAGACATAGAGATATGGAGATGAGAATCTGGCACTGCTGGTGCCCCTTTCTCACAAGCTGGCAGGGCAGTGCCAGAAGGTACCCAGCCAGAGGAAGAAACACAACGAGGCCTCTCTGACCTCTCCTTTCATGCTATGCCAGAGGTGGCCACGATCTCCATTCCTACATTGTCTGCCTCCCTCCAAATCTTAGAATTGCACATAAGCGAAGGCCCACTTGCCCACAGCATGTCTGAATCATTGAAAACAAAGTGTTGCCAGGGTCACCTGACCAAACCTCTAGGACTATGAGACTCCACTGCTGAGCAAGCCCCTTCCACTCTAGCTGCAGAACCAGGAGGAGTGCAGTGTGACACAGTGGGAGGGATAGGTGGAAGAAAACTTATTGAGGGCACTTTGATGGCATGGATGACAATGGATTGTAATTGATTTTGGGCTTTTGTACAAATGTAATTGCCTTACCCTTACCTCTGGTTGTTAGTTCCTCTGTGTCAACTTGACTGGTTTGATTATAGCATCAGGCATTACCTCATGGCCACAGATGATGTTCCATGGATGAAGCCCTGTTCTAAAAACCAGCTGCACCATCTGGAGACAAGAGGAATGCAGTGTACACATGGTGCTGGGTCACACTGATACCTTAGTCCTTCCTTGTACAATATCCCTATTCTTTTACAGCATTTGGGATCCAGCTGTCAACAAGTTGTTCAGCGATGTCTGTGGCAAGGACTTGTGGCAGAGGTGTAATGCATTTGCACTTACAGGGAATAGGGACCCTGCAGATCTGTGCCATGTACTGGTCATGAATCTGACTGCAATGTTCTTTCCCTTTAAAAACTCTCACATTGCTGGGTTCTACAGGGTCAAGGTCATTTCCAGTGTGGGTGCAGTCATTTTTCTCCCAGGCTTTTGATGTCCAACATGAGTTAAGGCGATAGAGAATATTCCTTGGCCAGTGGCTTTCAGCCTCTACCACAATGTGTAGGTGAATTCCAAACCGCCAAATCCGTTTCCTGCTAGCCCTTTCCATAGACTCCTGAGGTTTCCAACCTCCCCAGCTAAACATTTCCATGATCATGTTAGTTGTACCTCCTACACCCGCTGCCATGGAGCCACAGTATGCCCATGACTGTGACTGACTCTGGTCTGCAGAGGCATGGACCTCATGACCAAGATCACCTGAACTGGATTACTGACTATAGCTAATTCCTTCGACCAACATTGGAGTCTGCCTTCGATGTACTGTGTGAGATCCTGAATGACAGGTGGTTCCATTGACTGCGGTGAGCTTATTACTCTCAGACTTTGAGAGATGGCTACCTGCTTCCTGCATGAGCTTGTGGCACAAGAAACAGATATGATATTTCTGTAGCGTATCACCATACAGCAAGACAAATGGCCCCTTGACTGAGCACTGCTGACCAACAAGGCCAGTGACTTGGTTGGGTGACTACACTAATTGGCACAGGAAAGCATGGGTAGTGTAGGCATGCAAGTAGGTGCTAGGTGAGCAAGCACTAAGAACAAGCGAGCAGCCATGAAATGCAGACTGGACCATTCTCTGAGCTGGCTCCCAGTCTGCAAGTATCCCTTCTGCAGCCTTCCAATACTGAGTGCCAGCGTGCCCTGAAATGGAAGTCTGTCCTTCTTGAGCACCCTGCCAGTCTATTGCTTAGTGCCATGGTTGATGTGAATGGTTGAGAAATGCCAATGGGAGAGCACCCTGGAGATTTTAAGTGAATCTGATAAGTGTTGAGGATTAAAATACATGTAACAATAAACTGTTCGGATTAACATTACATCATAATTTATATTTATGTAACTTGCAGTCAAAGTATTATAAAATACAGGAGGTATGGATAGTAAGTTTACAGAAGACACCAAAATTGGTAATGTGGTGGATAGTGAGGAAGGTTATCTCAGAGTACAACAGGACCTTGATCAGTTGGGTTGATGGGCCATGGAGTTTAATTTAGATAAATGTGAAGTGTTGCACTGTGGAAAGGCAAATCAAGGCAGGACTATTACAATTAATAGTAGGGCACTGGGGAGTGTTGCGGACCAAAGAGACCTAGAGGTGTAGGTGCACAGTTCTTTGAAAGTAGAGTCGCAGATAGACAGGCTAGTTGAAGTGTTTGATGCACTTACCTTCATTGGTCAGTGCATTGATTATAGGACTTGGGGGGTCATGTTATGGCTATACAGAACATTGGTTTAGCCACTTTTAGAATACTGTGTTCAATCCTGGTCTCTGTGCTATAGGAAAGATGTTAAACTTAAGAGGGTTCAGAAAAGATTTACAAGGATGTTGCCAAGATTGGAGGGTTTGAGCTATGGGAAAAGCTAAAGAGCCTGGGCATGTTTTTCAAGAGAGTGCCCAAGGCTGAGGGGTGACCTCATAGAGATTTATAAAATCATGAGGGGCATGAATCAGATGAATAGCCAAGGTCTTTTTCCCAGTATGGGAGAGGCCAAAATTAGAGGGCATAGGTTTAAGGTGAGAGGGGAAAGATTCAAAAGGGACCTGATGGGTAACTATTTCATGCAGAGGGTGGTGCGTATATGGAATGAGCATCCAAAGGAAGTGGTGGAGGCTGGTACAATTACAACATTTAAAAAGTATCTGGATAGGAATATGAATAGGAAGGGTTTAGAGATACAGGGACCAAATGCTGGCAAATAGGACAAGGTCAGATTGGGATGCCTGGTCAGTGCGGACAAGTTGGATTGATGGGTCTGTTTCTGTACTGAATAGCTCTATGACTCTCCAACTTGATTTGAAAACAATGCTGGCTTCTTGGACATAAAGAGCAGAATTTCATTCCACCAGCACTCCACCTGATGAGGTGGGGATGGGCATTTGTTCGGAGGTGGGTGGATGCAGACAGGGGATTCGACAACCTTCTCATTTTCCTCAGAATCAAGCATGGGTGGAAAGGCTTGGGGATGGCCTTCCAACTCAAAGACCAGTTCTCTTTAATTGGTGAATTAGTAGCCATTTAAGATCCTCGCATGGCCATCAGTGGTATCCAGACAACAGTGGGGTTGGGACTCACCCATAAGGGAGTTAACCCTGGAATCCATGCTTGAATTTCTTGAGGCCTTCTATGGAGAGTTCTTATTTGAATGGTTGATGGACCTGGCATTGGCGGCCAAGTTTCAGGCCATAACGAATCGTCAGTGTGCCACTCCTGTGTTGCACATCAGTTGTAGATGCTGTTACATGAAATGACACACTTTTATACCCATTTCTTTTGATCCAGACCCTGAGAAAACAGATTCCTATAGTCAGTAGCAGGTGGTTGTTGCAAAGCTTTTAAGAATGGATAATAGCAAATTGGCAGTAAGGGGGATGGATTATTGACCATGGGACTGTTTTGTGCTGAGGGCTGGAACAGCATATTAGTCTGCTGGATAGTTGCAGCCTGAACATCACAGAAGCATGCTTGAAAAAGGTAGTCCCATACTTCCTGGTATGGATGCCCAGTCAGTAATTCCTGTTGCCCTCAGCGCATCAAGTTCCACTACTTCCTCATTACTCCTCTCATCCTCCAGTATCTCCTCCCCTCACCAAAGTTGCTGAGTAGTAATCTCCACTCCTCTCTGCTGTGCATTGCATGGTGCTGAGCAGCGTTGTCATTTTGTGATCCTGAACATAATCACTGAAGGTTGGTCTCAGATCAGTTCAGACACCAGAATTCATCTTCAATATCCCATACAGTACACAATGACACTACTGCTTTTATTTTTTCAGTTGTAATTTCTTGGAACTTTCCTGGGTATCAATACTAGATTGGTGTTAATAGTCACATCTCTAGAGGGTAGCCTTGTCTCCAAGGAGCAATTTGCTGACTGTGCTTGGAGGTGACAATATATGAGGGGGGCTTGAATGATGCAGGATGAAGACATTGTGGCAGCTTCCTTTGTCTCTTGCAAAGACCATGTACGATGATGTTCTGGTTGTTGTAAACGAGGTGAACATTGATGGAGTGGCACTGTTTTTGATTGATGAACATAGTGGGGTGATATGAGAGTATTTTATTGTCACATAGATACAGTCTCTGACTCCTGATAGCTGTGCCAGTGCAGCAACTCAGAAGGCCCTTCCATCCTGACTTCACTCCCCAGTGGCGACATGGTGGTAGCCCTGGCAAACATGGCAGTGGTCATCTGGGAGATGTACTTGTGAATCAGCATAGAAGGCAGCAGTTTGTGTAATTCTGCAAAAGTCACTAACCAATCCCTGGAAGCAGTCAGAGAAGGATTTCTGGGCAATGGTGACCTTGCTTATCACTGAAATGTGCAGCTACCTGATTCACTTGGCAGGAGGTCTCCTTCCAAGAAAGAAATTCAGCAATTGGTTATTGGGTAAATCTGAGCTTCTTTTTTGGTGCCTAATCATATCCAGAAAGCTAATCCTTCACCATGTACTGTGCACTGGGAATATCACCTCCTGTGAAGTAGTGCTTCTGTGTTCATCATCTCTGTTCTGTTGGATGGCAGAAAATGAAGGAAAAGGCTGCTGGCCCTGTAATGATGGTCTGTCTCTTGCTGTTGTTGGTGTAGATGCTATTCTTATTGTTCAAAATCACAGATCCAAAGTAAAGCTACATAAGCAGCTCACATGTTGCTGTAAAAAGCTACAGCTGGGAATTGTAGATCAAAACCAAAAATTCTAAGGTAGCAGAAATTACCTCCAAATTTACCTCCAATAAATGAAGTTACATCATTAGAGCAAGTCCTGTTAGACAAAACCTTTCATTTTGGCAATAAACCCGATTCAGGCGAAAGTGAGGACAACAGATGCTAGAGATCAGAGTCTGATTAGAGTGGTGCTCCCCGCATTCCCCACATTCCCACCTCCCTCACCAACCCCCCCCCCCCCCCCCCCCCCCCCCCCACTACCACCACCACCCAACAAGAGTTAAAGGCAGAATTGTGCAGTTAAAACTGCACTCATTCAATATCAAACATTCCTGACCAATCAGGATTCCCTGAGCAGTAACAAATATACTTGAGTTAAATGCAGAAATCAGTAAGTTCTGACCAGTTCCCTGATAAACTGGCATGATGTGTTCTTTTGCCACCCTCGCAGATACATGCGCATTCTGGGAGAGCGAAATTCCTCCTCAAGTTTCAGCAGAAACAAAAGGAGCTACTTGTCATCTTCACATTTATATGAGGAGAATACACTTGAAAAACAGTCTGGAATTTCATCAATTGCCCTCTGACCTTAAGGATGATGGTCCTATTTCAAACCTTTTCTTTGCTCTCTAAATCCTTGAATTATGGTGGTCTCTCCCACATACACACCCATCTCTCCAGAAAAGTCATTCTTGACTCTGACCAGTCAGGTTTTCATGCTGCCACAGCGATAAGATATCTTACTCTCTCTTCACCTCAGGACTTTCAGCCTTCTTTTCAATTAGTGGAGTGATGAACCTTTCTTCTGAAGCTCTTCTCCATCTCTTTCTCCTCCTACTCCTTTATGACCCATCTCTTTCATAAATCTTTGGGTCACACTAGCTAATATTTTCTTCTTGAGGTCAAATTATGCTTCTGTGAGACTTTTATTTTATCTTACGAATGATCAGCATTCTTCATGTCTGTATTGTAATCAATCATTTCCTCTACCAGAACACAAGACGGCGAGCCAGAAATTTCTGTTGACAGGAAGCTATTCCACTCCATTAATGTTTACCTCAGCTGTGGTATGATCATCACAGGAGGATAGAATAAATGTGCCAGTTGTCATGGCAGCCACCATAGCATCTTCATTCAATGACACTCATCCATCCCTCATTTGCCACTGTGGGGGGAGTGGGGATGCAGGTCAGGTCCACAATGGAAGCAGGGGAAATCAGACAGGCCTAGAGGGGTGCAGTGGAGGATTTGGAGTTTTAGTTGTTCAGTTTGGGCAGTGCGTTGTAAAGTTTGGGTTGGGTTCATGAGGTCTAGTTTTTAGGTCAGATCGAAACTAGAATTGTGTGAGGTGGAGTAAAGGTGTGGTTCGAGTGCAGTGGTGGGTGCAAAGGTATCTTTGGGGTTGGTTGGGGAGGAAGGGTTGGGGAAATTCAAGCATTCATGAGTGATGGCTGTGTCAGTGGTTTGGGAGTCAGTTTTATAATAAACCAGGAAGTACAGCAGGTTTTAATTTCTCTAATGTTTCCTGGCTAAGTTTTCAAGAACAAACCAAAATCTCTGACTCCAGCTCAGAGTTGGGAAATTCTTTGGAAGGTTCCAGACACTGGGTAATTGGACATTGTGGATTTCAATTCCTGGACAACTCACACACAGCAAGCATTTTGGCACATCCAAGAATGCACATTTTTCAGGGTACATCTAGTCTGTTATCCAGACGGCAGAAGATCTGGGCCTATATGATTTTTTGGTGGTTCATGAAGACGTGAACAACAGTCAGATATTCTAGTCACAGAAGCCTGAAGCCCCTTAACCTGCTATTTTGACTATTCCGTTGATGCTGCTGAATTCTGGTGTTTCTTGTTCCAATCCATGGAGACTCATGATGTTGCCCAGTCCTTGACTGGTTTTACTACACTCCCTTATATTTTAGGCTATTTAGTCCTGCAGAGAGAGAGAGAGAGAGACCTAAGCAGAGAGAGAAGGGATGAGGTGATGCCTCCTGCAAAGAAGAGTTTAGATGTTTGGGCCTTTACTTGGCGCAAGTCTGTTGAGATTGAAAAAAACTGAAAGAGAATCAGTTTGCAGACGTGTGACATGGACAGCAAGTGTGGAATGTGTTGAGGAACAAAGTTGGTAATTCAACAGACGTTTACATGCTTAAAAAAAACAATGTTAAAAAGTGAATATTGAGAATGAGAGGTTATACAGTGTCCCCTTGGAGTTTCAGTGGTTCAGATTGGTCTGGAGTGGGGCATGGGGTGGAGGAGACTTTTAATGGAAGGAAAAATTGTTGATATTTGTGGGGACCACAGGGAAAGGACTTTTCCAAATATTCTGGAGATCTGAAGGGCTGTACTCACTCATGTGAATTTTCTAAGGTTGTTGAAGTGCTTACTGTATCGTATCCAGATTGTGATTTCTAGTACCGATGATCTTAGGAATTTCTCTCCATATGTGATAATTAAATGCTTAGGGGTCCTTCCTCCAATGGTTGGAAAAAGAATGTCTCTAGAAGAGAATGGGTGATCTTTACACTCTCCACATAACACACTCACCCAAAAGCAACACAGAGTTAAAAATTGCGAGCGAGTAACTGTGCACCTTTCTTCATAACTGCCAAAACGACCTGCTCAGAGCCACCAATGCATTTTGATATAGCAGTGCAAGTGGGTCTTTTTTAGCCTCACCAAGTACTTCACACAGTTTTTTAATGTGTCACCTATCGTCGTTTTGTGGTATTCAGCCTATTTACATTTAGAGCTAACACCATTTAATATATTATAGGATGGTTGATCACTCAAGAGGTGGTATATGCATATTTAACATGCTGGGGATACTTTCCAAATTTACACACTGTGGCTTGGGATGTGTTTTAAGTGAGCATCAGTATAAATTGCTGTTAAAGCTTGCAGTTTCCAACAACCTACCTGTCAATTTCAGGTCAGTTTCATATATTCAGAATCATCCAAGCAGTGATCCCTGTGTACTCAGGCTGATTTAGAAGCTAGACTGTCACTAAATAGATTACTGCAATAAAATGTAAGTAACTTTTAACAGAACAATGATCAGGATGAAATGAGTATAGAAATTTAACCAGGGGACAATGTGCTGTCATTTTGTTATACATTTCAATATGGGCTATAAAAGGCACAGTATTTGAGCACTGCAACCAGCTGTGATGTCTGGATGTAGTGTTCTTATCCATTTAGATTTATTAAAGCATGAAACAGATAGCTCCTGCAGAAGGTAAAATTTACAAAAGACCACCTTCCTTTCCATGTGCCGAAGTATTGTTGTTTGCAATTAAGATAAATTAATAAATAATTAAAGATATAAACATGTGAAGTGATGCAAAACTAATCATTTAAACATGTTAACAGTTGTTAAATGCTCGAACCCTTGAATTATTTAAATCCTTTGTGCTTTTTCTGGAAAGGCTAGAATTACCCAAAATATGACATTGTGAACAGAATTATAAAACACCACCACCAAGGCTTTAAGATACGACACAATTATGTCTCATTTTCATTAAGTAATCTGAAAGATTGGAGCCCAGGAATTCTTCCATGTATATTTGAAAATGTAACATACGTGGTCCTAATAACCCCGAAGCTGCACCCTCTTTCTTTTTCCCCACCTCATCCACTTCCTAACACACCTCCCTCCACGGGTTTTGCTTGATCTATAGTGTGATTCATCCCTGGTGGGAATTGACAGTCGCTTTCATTTTCTTACATTTTTTTTTCCCTCTGCCAAGGTCACGGTGAAGAGAGCCTCGAAGTTCTCAGCATTCGTCCTCCTTCACCCTTCCACCAGCTCTTGGTCATGAATCATTCCGTCTTCAGATTGAACTCCTGATGCTTCGGTTCCAGAAAACAGCCCGACTTCCGCAATTTTTCTTCATTCTCACTAACAATTTGGTAATGAAATATTGATTTTTAGTTAGATTCAAATAGATGTTATTAAGTTTGCATTGATAAATCGTTCTTTTTTGCAGGCTGGAGGTACTTCAGTCAAATTCTAACTACGCATTCATACCTTGTGATGTATTAATTTGACATATTTGTCACACAGCTGCCCGAACAGAATGAAAGGAGGTTGTGTGCTGTAAGTGTGGCTATTTCAGAAATGAGACATCATTTTAGGTGATTTATTTTTAAGAATTTTAAGTTCAAACATGTTCATCTTTCTGAAACCTATTCATTGCCTGCCTCTCCCACAGAAAGAAATTCTACATGATGTTAGCCACTATGGCAACATTACCGACTACAGCTTGATCTCTTCACAATTTCAAAGGTGGGAGAACTGACCGCTATCGCTGATAAAACTCACAAACTTTATTGGAATTCAGAAGATTGTTAAATAAGTCGACAGTCAGCCTGCCTCCCTGGGACTCATCGTGGTTTGAAGACTTTGAAAAGGAAGGAAGCGACACCTTTATAGTTCATCCAGAAATAATTTGCAAACAGAAACTAGACAGTGAGCTGTGTGTACTAACAGTTGCTTCAAGGTCATATCAACATTGAAGCCTGTTGGCTACAGATAAAGCAGTAACACTCCCCCTGTCCAGCTGCCTGTTTCTTCGGCCCAAACATTTTGAACTGTAAATTGTCGATGTATTTTTTTTATATTTTAGTTTTGTTTAGCTGAAAACTGCAGTGCTGTAAATTATTGCTTTCCTTCAACTTTCTAATACAGCTATAATTTCTCAGATGTCCCCACGTTTGTATTGCAACAGGTTAGATGACATCTGACAGATAGTAAAATGGACAATAGTCAAAGAAATGACCCATTAGTTGAATTTCTTATCCTGATTTCTGAATTGGCTTCCTACTATTTTGATGACAAGTGCCATTTTGGAGGAGGGGAAAAAATGTGTTCTTCAGCAAGTCCTCCACAAAACTGATAGGTCCAGATTCCATAAAGCTGCCTGCTGTCTTGTGTTGTGAAAAGAATCAGCTTTTCCTGGGAACGCCATTACTGTGTAATGAGGCATGCAGCAAAATATACCTTCAGCAGCACTTGATGAAGGCTCACTGACACACCAGACCGGACTGAAATGTTTTTGTGTGTTCTTCCTTATTTTGTCCATCAATCATGTCATTAGTCAAAGCAGACAGCCTTGTCAGCTGGGCACAGATGCAGACTGGCAGCAGATCAGTGGACAGGTGTTAGAGCTTTCCCAAAACAACCTCTTGTCAAGGCCTTATATAAAGGGCTTAGTGCCAGTTAGAGACAAAGGGAGGGAGAAGTTGAGGTCATGAATGCAAGGGAGTACTCCTATCAAGACATTTTTAAGATTGTTACATTAATAATGAAAGAGTTTTATGCGTCACAGCTATTTTACTACTTATTAAAATAAATCCTGCTCACTCAAAAATATATTTCAAGGGAAATGAAAGGGATTTTTAAAAAAACAGATCCATAATCTCAATTGGACAGGACCAAACAGTATAGATTTGAAATAGACATCCGCATATGAAATACCAGGTTGCACAGAAACAAACTTACCTTTGACTAGCAGAAAGTACTTTTCATTGATAGGTTTTCAAGAATGACATCCTGTTTTTTTCTTAAATGTCATTGGGGTAGATCATGAGGCAGAGTTTTGAGTAAACACAAGAAAATACCAGTTGCGCATTTTTATCCAAAATGTGAGCCCAGCTGTGAATCATATTTCTGGCATATGTTATTTTCTAAGAGAGTCGGTGTGGAGGGATCAAGTTTTACAAAACTCAGCACAGTACTGCAGAGGTGTTGGTGCTGAGGTGACCTGATTAAAAAACCTGCGTTGTGTCTTGGGACCAAAAATATAGCTTCCAACATTGGACTTCTGTCCTCTAAACTTTGTCCCTCCATCATAATCATCTGGCCTCATGATTCCTTTTGCTCACTGACCCAGTACCTACTTTTACATGAACATTAAATGGCACGTTCTAACAATCAAATAGAATTGTTATTGAAATACATTTCATAATGCAACATACATTTCCTAAAATCATTAAAAAAAATTTAAACTCACTCACATAGCCAGTTATGAAAACAAACATTTATTTATTTACCACATTAAAGACAGACAATACTTTAGTAATCTCTTAAAGCTATCAGAGTGTGAACATAGCTTTTTACAGTGATAAGTAGTTATAAAGCACTTGAGACTCAAACTAGCATTCATACTAGTTCCAGCTATCAAAACAATCTCTGGGAAATATAACCAATAAAGTTTATTAAAACTGACAAACAGACAAAACTGACAAACACTATCAATCAAAGCAGATCAGGAGCAGGAGTGGAGGTCTTTATATTTTTTCTAATTGAAGATTTTTTAAAAATTTGGAGCATCTTGTGACATTTTAATCACTTCATAATAGTAGACTAGAGAGTTCAGTAGCGTTATGTTGAATTTTGAATGTATAAGAGACCTTTAATAAACAACAAAAATACTGGAACACATCTCAATATTTGAACAGTGTTGGTCAATACAATGATCAACTTAGCTTTTCAGGCCAAAGCTCTGTGATGAAGCACTGCAGTTAAACCTCATCTACATTATAATACAGCCATTTGAAGTTGTCAAAACATTTAACATTTAACATTTTAACTTGTCAAATAATTCCAGTTGCCACAGCAAGTTGCCCCCATCACTAATGACCCCCCTCTGCCATTTTCCTAATTCTACCATTTCTAAAGAGCTCAAAGAATTCTGCTGCCCCAAGGCTCATTAATATTATAATCATATGTAAATAATGCATTGTCGAAAGAATATCTCTTATGTATTAATCTTATTCTTACTGAGTGCGGTAATGTTCCCACGGCAGCCTGTCCCCTCAGTGATCTCTGTTTATCTACTGAAACTACAAAGTTAATGGAATGAAAGCTGAGTGAGTTCCAAGATGGAGATACGTTCTAAACTATTATTTAATATTTACTATATTCAGATGCCCAAGATTACCCAAGTGCACAGCAGTATAAATTTCTCCCTTTTACCAACAAGTAATGATGCAACATGGTCCAGTTTAATTTTCTACATATTTCAACGATTTTGCTGGAAAACTAGCTACTTTAAGGACAAAAAAAATGTACCTCAAGCCTTAGAAGAATATTTGTTCATTGAGATGGGGCCCATCACATCTGAGCTGTGCTCTTTGCCATCCCCATATGAGCACTTTCCAGCAGGATTACTGGAGCAGTTATATCTATGTATTGCAGTAGGCTGTACAATAATTATATGGCAGGCACCTGCAGTGCTGGCACAAGTATCACTGAGTATGAAAGCTCCTTATGATTTGTAATCTGAATTGTTTATTTCCTACTTCCAAGCCTGAGGCCAATAATAATTCTCCCACCATTGCTGTTGCATGAACTCATAGGGATTACCTGTCCTGCCACTTTGTGGAAATGGATGATACCACACTGAAAATAGAACAGAAGAACTCGCTGCCTCATTCCTGCTAATACTATAGCCATCTCCATCCTGCCAGGATCCTCCAAATGCATGGGACAAGGAGGTACCTGACGAAGTTCAAATCAGGTTTACCAGTTAAAGCCAGGATCCGCAGACCTTGGTATAATTGGTGGACTCCACTTTGCAGTATGTGAATAACAGCTCTGACCAGTTCCATGGTCAATGGAATCAAAGTTAAAAATCTCACAACACAGATTACAGTCCAACAGGTTTATTTGGAAGTACGTGCTTTCAGAGCACTGCTCCTTCATCACCTGGTGTTGTGTGATTTTTAATTTTGTCCATCGTAATTCGACATCGGCATATTCCTCATAATGGAATCAAATTACCTTTTAGAGGTGTTGTGACCTTTGGGACTCAGGCAGCTGCCACAAGGAATTGCAACAGGATTCATGATCCACCCACCTGAGTGGATTCTAAATATTATATGGATCTCTTCATCACAATGATGGTTGGTAGCTCAGAAGAAATAGATCTCCTTGTGAGAATCTATGAGAAGACTTAACATCTGCACCAGCTTTGTCACATTTGAAATCTTAGTGGGAATGAGTATCTTTGTTGACAAGCATCATAAATGGTCTAGAATTTCAAAAAAAATTGACAGGATGTATAAAGAATGAATTTAGGAGCTTGGCCCTCAATCTTAAATATATAATTATGAGTTGGCTAGCAAGAGTCCTAAATATCATATTATTAGGATATGAACAGTTTTAATTTTCAAAGGATCATTCTTTTTTCTGCAAAGGTATGTTTAAAATGGCACTTTTGATTCCATCGGAGCCTATATTATAGATATATGAAGATTTGATTAATTCAAACACATGGAATATACATTGAAGTCGGTCAAATGCTCTGTGAAAATCAATTAAGATAGCTAAGGTCTCTGAAAGCTTGTTGAACTAAGGGCTCAGCTTATATTTAATGGCAATTACCTTCTTAGACAAACAGAGGGATGGATAGATGAGGCTCAAAGCAATTGCAGATTTCACAGCCTCTGATCTTTTAAGTGAATGGAGCTGGATCTCAGACATCATTGCTGTCAATGTGGTCAAGTTTAAAAGGAGCTAGGTTAACGTTGCTGTTTAAAAAAAACTATTGTATTTGGGGCAGGGATGGTAGTGCAAAGTCTAGTTATTGGTTTTCCAGCAAATTTGTGTGCATCAGTGACATCAGTGTGTAGTGCTTTCAAAAATGATTATACAAAATAGAAATATAGAAATCAAAAAGGAAGAAAAGATGGTTAAATGACAGGAATGAGATTGAAGATTGCAAAAACATTACACAACAAGTTTAAAACAGGATAATAAGAAAAGAACTGACTGACAGGAGAGAGTGAAGTGTGAATGGTGCTCAGGTGTCCACAGGTCAGAGAATAGATTATAAATTAACTGTTGGCTAAGGATATCACAATTAAACAAGGTGTGAACAGCATTCAGATGAAATTTCAGTTGCTGTAACCTTGTAAAATGAAGACACAAAATAAACTTTCTCACAATATAAAATGTGAATATATTAGGATTGAATGGGAATTCAATCAATTTGGCAACTTAATTGTAATAAAACATATTAATAACTTATCGATCCATTATATTAGACTACCCAGAATTTCTCATGTGTTTTGGGGCTACAAATTACTGTTATTTCTTTCAGTTGCTTTATCACAGCCTTGTCCTTGAGCAGCAGTACTGGTTATATTTAAAGACTATCTTTAATAGCAATGGGACGGTCTTTAAACATCCTACTTTGTAATCTTGCAGCCATTTTTCCTGTACATAAACACTGTACATTTAAAACTCTGCTGCCCATCTGTCTTCATTTGAAGACTGGGTTAAAAAATAAAACTAATGATTGCTATCAGAGAGAAGATGAGCAGCGTCACCAGTGAAAAGTTGCGCTGCCACATTTTACCAAGGCTACCATTTTTCACTAGGTGGAAAAAGGCTGTATATACTTGTAAACATTATTAAAAATAATAACTTAATGTTTCCTCTGTTTGACTTGCTGGCATTAGCTAGGTATTTCCAATTAGTGTTTCTTGAAAGCTTTTGTGGAGCTTGCACTTCATTTTGTTTAAAAAAATCCCCTAATGCTTTCTGCTTTTGTCGTCATTAATAGAGTCGAATGCTTCTTCTCAGGCAGTGAGGTGATATTTAAATACAATGTTCAGAATGCAAAAAAGGCTTTTTAAGGTTTGTTTAGCTTTGATTTAGTGTCATATTTATTCTTTTTTAATACAAAAACGCCCTGCATTTCGCAATATACATATTCTGCATTAGTCCACATTTTGAATAATAATTATCACTAACAAGGTGCCTTCAGGAATAAAGTCGTAGACTGCTATTCTGAAGGCCTTCCTTCCCAATCCCAGTTGCAATTAACTGTTGAATTTAATTCCTATTGATTACAATCTTTGTTACTTGGACCAGGTTGCTGGATGAAACTTCCTGCAGGTAAAATGTTCTAACTTGGGGGAGAAAATGATCGGAAATTCCACCCCACTTTACAGAAATGCCCCTAAACTTAGTAAACTTTGTAGTTCTTCATGCTAAACAGACAAGGTAATTGTTCTCCACCTTCACATGTGTTGCAGTTTTCATTAAAGAATAGGAATAGGAATCACGTAGATATAAGCATGAAACTGAAAAATCCTAACATTTCAGATTGGACACTTTAAATATATGGCTTTCATCTAAGCATCTCACATCTATTCCTGTATTCCTGATGAAGGGCTTTTGCCCGAAATGTCGATTTTACTGCTCCTCAGATGCTGCCTGAACTGCTGTGCTCTTCCAGCACCACTAATCCAGAATCTGGTTTCCAGCATCTGCAGTCATTGTTTTTACCATTTTACATCTAAACAATCCATTGTTTCTTTCTTGTTGAAAGCAGCATGTCAGTGGCTAACAGTGGTAGAAACTCAATGGTGATAAAATAGACACCAAGGTCAATTAAAGAATATTGCTAGGACTGTAGACTAAGAAGAGATTTGATAGAGGTGTTCAAAACCAAGCAGGGTTTTGAAAGCGTAAAGGAAAGGAAACTGTTCCAGAGTCAGGATGGTCAGTAACTAGAGGATTCACTTTTAAGGTGGGGCAGATTCAACAATTGGACATGGCAATGGAGACACTTCCTCTTTGATACAGTTGGTTGTGATTTGGATTGGCCTGCCTGAACCAGATTCAAAAGTACCCTTCAAAAGCAAATAATAAATATTTGATAAGAAAAAATAAGCAGGTTTTGAGGACAGGGTAGGAAAATGGGCCCGATGGGATAAATCAACTTCAGTGCCATTACTGAACAAATTGAATGAATTGCCGTCTATGTGCTGCATTATTTTAATGATTCTAAGATGTGAATGGGAAGAAACTATATAGGGCAGCAGAATTTTAATATTCTCTTATTATTCATAATGAACCAGATTTTCAAATTCAATCGTATACTTGGGTGGTTCGAGGAAAACCTGCCCAAACTTTAGTGCATTAACTTTGATGTACATTTTCAAACTCAACCTAATCATCCAAATGGGGCAGGCTTCCAGCTTTGGAAACACCTGTCACTGAGAATTTGCTCAATGTTGAACAGGAAATGGCTCAGACCTTACAGCAGTCTCATGAAGAGATGTTAAGGTTTTCTAGTTCACTTTTCAAAACATGTCCCAGAAAATCTGTATTTGAGGTGAGGTCATTAAGATACTTCCACAGGAAGTGAGGCAATACAAAATGCCCGAATTGAAATGGAATTCCTATTTAATTTACATGAAGCTTGTGTCAAAAGGGGAGGGGGAGGCATGCTCTGAAACATTAGAGTGACAGTGCAATAGATCATTACCCGTTAGTCATATTCACATTTTATGCTCAGCTACTGAGAGCAACTAATTGAAAATCTAGCCATTCAATTCACTTAGTGGATGGAACAGTTTCCTTTTTTTTTAGGTCTTAATTACACTAAAGCATTGCTGAGAAATGTTTCAAAGTACATCATATATAAGGAATTAGTTTTCAAAAACAATTGTTACTTCTTAGGCAGTGCCTCATGATCAAAGATGGCATCCTTCCACCCTTATTGGATGAGTTCTGAGATGGCTGATAAGTCTAATCTGCCGACTGTATCATGTGTAAAGACAAGGCAGGTAAACTGCTTGGAGGTTTGTGCTGTCTCTCCTATGTATTTACTTCATCCCAAATAAAGCATCTCCAGTTTGGTTTGGCAAAAGCCAATTCCCATGAATTGGCAGAAATATTTGATCTCTTCAAGGATGCTTCAAAAGCAATGGACTGTTACATTGACCTGGACTGACCATTTACACATAGGAAATACTCACAAACAACAAGCAGTTTACTTTTTTTTTGCTGAATTAGCTCAAAAGATAAATTTTGGGCAACGGAGACACCTATAAAGTACTTGCACACAAGAATAAGTAGGTATGACCTTACTTAAAAGAAATTTAAAGGAAATTAATCAGCCTGGATCTACAATCAAGCCTGAGACTGAGTGTGCAACTTATAACTGCTAAAATTTCCCCTTCCAACTCCATTTTGATTTATTCCCTGCCCTCCCCTTCACTGTTTTGATCACACAGCATTGCCCTTTGATGTGAAGGGCACTGCTTGTCACTGGCCACTCGGGTGTTTTCCTATCTTCCTGGTGGTGGAAATTGAATAAAGATTCGTACACTTTTGTGTCTTTCACTGTGTCTCACACCTGCACACACACACACCATGGGTGCTGAGGAAAAAATAAGCACTACCGCAGTTAGGCGGAAAAAGAGAAAATAAATAAATAAAAATAAACAGCAATGTGAAGGGCACTAAAAAAAAAATAACTGCTAAATTGCAAGATGGAACATCAATAGACTTACCACAAAGGATGCTTGTGGTAGGGTTAGAAATTACTATCGAAATAATACCAAGGTTAATGAGGGTCTGTATATTTATGGGTAACTTGTTTGAATGTCCATAAATTTATATCTGAGATCACTGATCCAGTGTTAGCTTCATGGAAATGGCATTTTAACTCTAGACTCCCTGGTTTTTTAAGACCTGCTGATTCTGCTATTAATTATCCCTGCAGAAAGTTAAGTCTTACCATTAACAGGTGGTAAGTACCAATGACTGCCAATTAACTTCTTTGGCCTAGAAAGGGAACAATTTTAAACCATGGTGTTTCATTTCTTCAGACAATCATTATTGTAAGTGTTAAAGATGTAAATTGTTAAAGTCTTGTAACATTTTCTTACTATGCCTTTCTATTTCTTTCTCTTTCCCTTATTCAAATCTTTCTTTCTTTCAGTCCATGAATTGATATGGAATACAACAACTTTTACAAAATACCTTGCTTTAAGTTTTTTTCCCCAATCCTTCAACCTCAGTAAGGAAAGACATGGTGCAATGTAATGACCCCGTCGTGGTGGGATTGGAAACTGGGCTGAGGATTTAATTCAATGGGAAGATGCAGAATGCAGATACTGTTACCTTTTCACCAGCACTTGATGAAGTTCAATGTTGTAAGGCTTGTGGACATTTAAAAACCGTAAACTGGTATTTAACCAGTTGAGGACATCACTATGCTGAGAGCTCAAAATGTAAACTGGGACCAGGTTTTCTTGTGGTCTTGTGCAGGGGGTTGTTCATTCAATGCCATCGTTGTCTGATGGAGGAAACTAACATCATGAAGGTAAGGCACACTGAGAGAGAATCATAGAGTGCAGAAAGAGGCCATTCAGTTTATCGAGTTGCATCGACTCTCCGAAGAGCATCCCTTCCAGACCCAGTCCCCTGTAACCCTGCATTTACCACGATTAATCCACATAACCTATGCATCTTTGGACACTGCAGGGCAATTTAGCATGGCCAATCCACCTAACATTTGGATCGTGGTAGGTAACCAGAGCATCTAGCAGAAACTCACACAGACATGGGAAGAAGGTTTTAATTCCACACAGATCTCTAGCCCTGTGAGGGAGCAGTGCTAACCACTGTGCCACCATGCTTCTGACTTTTGTCTGACCCCAACATCCAGCCAGTGATGCACTGCCTACACAACCCATCCAGTTTCATTCACTGGTGGCCTGGTTCCCTTAGCAATTGTAGGCCCCTGGTATGTGCATTACCAGCATCAGTCAGCACTCCAAGTGGCAGGAGTGGGCTTTGGAGACCTCTGATTACGTACCGGTCAATGGCTCACAGAACTATAAGAAAAAGGATCAAGAGAAAACCATTAACCCTCCAAGTCCAGTTTACATTTTAGAATGAAGAAAAAAGAGAAACTTCTTCAGCCAGACAGTGGCGAATCTTTGGAATTCATTGCCATAGAAGGCTGTGAATGCCATGTTATTGAGTATATTAAGACTGAGATACACAGGTGCTTGATTGTCAAGGGGATCAAGGGTTACAGGGAGAAGGTGTGAGAATGTGGATGAGAAACTTATCAGCCATGATTGAATAGTGGAGCAGACTCCATGGGCTGAATGATCAAATGTCTTATGGTCTAATGATCTTATTTACCATGTAATAAGCTCATCTTGAAATTCTGTTTCTTCGCCTTTCTACGCTATCCCCATATAGAGTCATAGAGATGTACAGCATGGAAACAGACCCTTCAGTCCAACCCGTACATGACAACCAGATATCCCAACCCAATCTAGACGCACCTGCCAGCACCCGGCCCATATCCCTCCAAACCCTTCCGATTCATATACCCATCCAGATGTCTTTTACATATTGCAATTGTACCAGCCTCCACCACTTCCTCTGGCAGCTCATTCCATACACGTACCACCCACTGTGTGAAAATCTTGTCCCGTAGGTCTCTTTTATATGTTTCCCCTCTCACCCTAAACCTATGCCCTCTAGTCCTGGACTCCCTGACCCCAGGGAAAAGAGTTTGTCTATTTACCCTATCCATGACCCTCATAATTTTGTAAACCTCTATAAGGTCACCCCTCAGCCTCCGACACTTCAGGGAAAACAGCCCCAGCCTGTTCAGCCTCTCCCTATAACTCAAATCCTCCAACCCTGGCAACATCCTTGTAAATCTTTTCTGAACCCTTTCAAGTTTCACAACATCTTTCCGATAGGAAGGAGACCAGAATTGCATGCAATATTCCAACAGTGGCCTAACCAATGTCCTGTATAGCCGCAACATGACCTCCCAACTCCTGTGCTCAATACTCTGACTAATAAAGGAAAGCATACCAAACGCCTTCTTCACTATCCTATCTACCAGCAACTCCACTTTCAAGGAGCTATGAACCTGCAGTCCAAGGTCTCTTTGTTCAGCAACACTCCCTAGGACCTTACCATTACATGTTTAAATCCTGCTTAGATTTGCTCTCCCAAAATGCAGCACCTCGCATTTATCGGAATTAAGCTCCATCTGCCACTTCTCTGCCCATTGATTCATCTGGTCCAGATCCTGTTGTAATCTGAGGTAACCCTCTTTGCTGTCCACTATGCCTCCAATTTTGTTGTCATCTGCAAACTTACTAACTGTACCTCTTACGCTCGCATCCAAATCATTTATCTAAATGATAAAAAGTAGAGAACCCAGTACCGATCCTTGTAGCACTCCACTGGTCACAGGCCTCCAGTCTGAAAAACAACCCTCCACCACCACCCTCTGTCTTCTACCAGTTACTCTACTCTAATACTCTGCTTAATGCTGAAAGGTCCCAGAGTCACTCCATTAATTGTAAACTACTGTGCTGCCGCATTCATTGGTGTAGACTTACCCAAGAATGCAATGGACAAGTCTGGGGCATCAACTTTAAAATATAATTTGGTACTTTTATTGAGTCAGATTACCCTTGATATTTTCAATATAGGGAAACCAAATCACCTCAGTCCTTCCTCAACAGGGATTTCCACCAGTTTTCCAGCTGATGGATGAGACCCCATTGTTGACATGAAATCCTGTGCCCACTCAATACCCAGATGACTTCTTTCCCTCACTAGAATGTTATCAGCTTAGACTTCCAGCATCTTTGTAGGCCAGAATGTCTTGAGTTGAAGGATGCTGGGATAAGGCTGACTAATGTTAGAGTCCAACTTGCTACAACAAGTTCTGACCTAATGTGTTTGTCATTATGGATTTTCAGACTGGTCTATTTTCCAACCCTGTGAGTCACAATTTCTACACAATGAGGCAGGATTGTTGCATTTCCATTGCTTTGTACAAAAATGTTAAATCTGCAATTCATTGTTATATGCCTAATATTAAAAGATAAAATGAGAAACAAAAATGAGTTCATAAACTTTATTGTCTTACGCTACCAAAATTATTGCACAAAGCTTTGTGCTGTCAGGAATATGGACATTCATTCAAACTTCTTCCCAAGTGGCTTGAATATAAAAAAAGGAATTCTCATTTTTGGGATGTAGAAGCAGCTGTCTGCTCTGCCTGCTTGACTCTGCCTCAATCCTTACCATGATGGACAGAGAACAATGATATTATGCCTGAATCTGCTTCAAATGGAAGAAGAAGGCTTATGTGAGGATGAAGCTGGAAGGTCAGTTGGGGGGCTTGAGAGTTATAAGTTAGCCAGAAAAGATCTAAAGAGAGGGCTAAGAAGAGCTAGAAGGTGACATGAGAAGTTGTTGGTGGATAGGATCAAGGAAAACCCTCAGGCCTTCTGAAGGTATATCAGCAATAAAAGAATGACTGGAGTAAGATTAGGGCCAATCAAAGATAGTAATGGGAAGTTATGTGTGGAATCCGAAGACATGAGGGAAGTGCTTAATGAATAATTTTCATCAGTATTCACATTGGAAAAGGGCATTGTTAGTGAGAATGTGGAGATACAGGCTATTAGATTAGATGGAATTGTGGTTAACAAAGAGTAGGTTTTAGCAATTTTGGAAGATCTGAAAATAGATAAGACCCCTGGGCCAGATGGAATTTATTTTCGGATTCTCTGGGAAGCCAGGGAGAAGATTGCAGAGCCTTTGGCTTTGATTTTTATGTCATCATTGTCGACAGGAGTAGTGCCAGGACACTGGAGGATAGCAAATGTTGTTCCTGTGTTTAAGAAAGGGTGTCAGGACAACCCTGGTAATTATAGGCCAGTGAACCTGACTTCAGTTGTGGGTAAGGAGTTGGTAAAGGTTATAAGAGATAGGATTTATAATAATCTGGAAAGGAATAATTTGATTAGGGATTGTCAACGTGGTTTTGTGAAGGGTAAGCCATGCCTAACTAACCTTATTGAGTTCTTTGAGAAGGTGACAAAACAGGTGGATGAAGGCAAAGTGGTTGGTGTGGTGTATATGGACTTCAGTAAGGCACTTGATAAGGTTCCACATGGTAGGCTAGTGCACAAGATGCGAGTTTCAGGATTGAAGGTGATTTAACGGTTTGGATCAGAGATTAGCTAGCTGAAAGAAGCCAGAGGAGGGTGGTTGATGGAAAATGTTCATCCTGGAGCTCAGTTACCAGTGGTGTGCTGCAAGGATCTGTTTTGGGGGTCACTGCTGTTTGTCATTTTTATAAATGATCTGGAGGTGGGCATAGAAGGATGGGTTAGTAAATTTGCAGATGACACTAAGGTTGGCAGAGTTGTGGATAGTGCAAAAGGATATTGTGGGTTACAAAAGGACATAGATAAGATACAGAGCTGGGCGGAGAAATGGCAAATGGAGTTTAATGCAGAAAAGTATGAGGTAGTTCACTTCAGTAGAAGTAACAGGAATGTAGAGTACTGAGCTAATTGTAAAATTCTTGACAGTGTCCAGGTGCATAAATCCCTGAAAGTTGCCACTCAGGTTGATAGGATTGTTAAGAATGTGTATGGTGTTGGCGTTTATTGGTAGAGGGAGTGAGTTTCAGAGCCACAAGGTCATGCTTCAGCTATACAAGACACTAGTAAGGCCGCATCTGGAGTATTGCATAAATTTCTCATCACTGCATTATAGGAAGGATGTGGAAGCTTTGTAAAAGGTCCAGAGGAGATTTACTAGGTTGTTGCCTGGTATGGAAGGAAGGTCTTATGAAGAAAGGTTGAGGGAACTGAGGTTGTTTTCATTGGAGAGATGAAGGTTGAGAGGTGACTTAAGTAGAGACGTGTAAGATAATCAAAGGGTTAGATAGGGTGGACAGTGAGTGACTTTTTCCTTGGAATGTGAAGGCTAACATGAAGGGACATAGCTTTAAATTGAGGGGTGATAGATTTAGGACAAATATCAGGGGTAGTTTCTTTACTCAGAGAATAATAAGGGGCATGGAACAGCCTGCCTGCAACTGTAGTTGATTCGCTGACATTAAGGGCACTTAAAGGGGCATTGGACATACATATGGATAATAATAGAATGGTGTAGGTTAGATGGGCATCAGATTAATTTCACAGGTCGGTGCAACACAGAGGACTGAAGGGTCTGTACTGCACTGTAAGGTTCTAAAAAGAACGTTGATGATAGGAAATCATATCAATAAAGATATGGTATACTTAGTCCACTGGCAAACGCTTTTCATTTAAATGGATTGATGATGTTCCCACTGCTGTTGCGGATCATGTAGCATTTGGCCAAAATCGCCTTGAACATGAATGTATGAAACTTTGTATCGTTCAAAGAAAAACCTTTCTGGTTTGTTTTCTGGAAATGGCACTCATGTTTTAATCAGTGCATCTGGATTTCTGAGAGCTTTTACTGTCCTCCCACATATTTGTACGATACACATTTTTACTTTTGCTGTAAGTCAATCTTTCTTTCCTTTCTTTTTTTTCCTCTTTCTAAACCAGAGTTGGCATTGAATTCAGCCAATCTAATTTATATTTCCTTTACAAACCTTCTGCTGTTAATTTCACCATCATTCAATCTGATTGATTGAGGAATCACATTATTGCTCACCCTGTTTTCCTCACCATGATGCTACCCATTCACATTTTCAGCAACTTGCCATGTCAAAATATTAAAAACATAAACATGCAAGAGAAAATTTAACCAACAGTAAACTCAGTTAGATTCTGTGTTACAGCAAATTACAGCCCACTAGTTAACCAATACTGACAGGTTATTAAGCAAGCAGAAAATAAATAGTTTTGGAATAGCATCCCTTTCTAACATATATCTTTAATGATCATGCTATGCAAAGTATTGGATTTGATAGAAAACAAGATGCTCTTTCTTCATTGCTCTTGGGATGCAACTTATAGGTATGGGACTTATACACATCTGGTATGGAAACTAGGAAACAGCTGTTCCAGAGATTTTGTCTTCACCTCAATGGTGTTAATTGGAAGGCAGTAGTTTAATTCTGAAATTCACATTGGAAGTCTATCTCTATTATTTCGAGGTAAAGAAAGCTTTGTTGCTTTGGAAAATCTTTATGGATGAACACCAACACAAAAAGGTCAGCTTCTACTGTCTACACATGAATGCAATGCAACATAGCTGAAGAAAAAGAACCACTATTCTTTAAGTGACATGAGTCTGTCAGCAGTCAATATATGATTCCTCAATACTATCCCAGGAATGTGGCTACATGAATGTAATTTTAAAGATTTACATAGGAGAAATTACATCCGTCTATATTTATGGATATTGATATCAAGAGATAATAGTTTTCCACAAAATAGAGTTTCTAAGACATTCTATGTGTCATGTCAATCAGAAAACGATAGCTTAATTCTGACACTTGCACAATAATGTATTTTACCTTCTGCCTAGCTTATGTTATCAAGAACTGAAAAATAATTTCAACTATAATACACTGAAACCTTGCAATGAAATCTACTCAGGATAAGCAAGAATTCTAAAAAAAAATGTGCCACTAACATCAAATATAGAGAATTAAAAGCTGAAGTGATGTGATTTTCACTATCATTCATAATCAGACAAATCAAATCTTAGTGGTATTGGTATGTAAACTCAAATATTCAGTTGCTCAATACTTGGAAGGCATAATGAGCTGGATCATATATATATTTGGCTAAGTGCCAGTTACAATGAGTTTTTTAAATTCCTCTCACCAAGAGGTCCAATGAGATTTCCAATTGTATCTTACCAAATACACCTCATTAACTGCCTGGCCCACTCTGTGGCATCCCTCACCTCTGATTATAACCCCATTCTACCACATGCTGTTGCCAGAACAAGTCACCATTCAGTGGATATTCACTGAAAAACCAGCATCCCTGGTGTTTGTGTTCTAATTATAAGTCTGCCGAGTACCCGGACAAACATTTGCATTCTGAAATGTTCCTGCTAGTCAATGGATGGAATCTGAAAATTTAGAGAAAGGGAAGATAGCACAATGATCTCCGATAGGGACCTGCAGAACTAACAGAGGAAGCCATACAACCCGACCCTGGCAACCTGGTCTGAGATCACCATCTAGGTAAGTGCCACCTCGATAATGTGGAGGAACATCCAGCAGTGCTGTAAGAATCTCAATTACCTTCTCTTACCCACCAGGGTAAATTAGACTTTCTCTTTCTGGTGCCTCACACTAAGTTTATCTCTGTACTCATCTGTAGAGGAACATGCTCTACCACTCTCACTATTGCTTGCAATACCTTTCCTCATTGGCTTTCACTCCACCCCAATCCTGCAAATGGATCAGAGAGGTGCCATGAGGACTGTGATGGGTGGCAAATGTCGGTGCCAATATCTCTGGACAAGCCATGGCTCATGTCCTGAGATGCTGTTTGATGCTGAGCAGTATGGAGGCTGGTTGTAGCCAGCAGGAAGCTGAAGTCGCAAGATTCCTACTCAGACTTCCATGTCACAAAATTCTCAAGGTCTAGTTTTCTTTGTGCATTTGGTCAGATAGGAAGCTGACTATTAACAGGGTGAATTCTGGTGTCTGGGGGCAGTTTACCAAGCTCTAATTGGGTACTCACGACTGACGGAGAAACAAAAGTCAGCACTCGGCAAGTGCGTTTATGATGCAGTGAGTTGCTCCTGACATTGAGATATACCTCTTTGGACTTCTCATCCGATTCTGCTGCAAAGCTCACCACAGGCCATGTCACTCAGACTTCTGTAAGGGTCTACCCCCTGTGTTTATTTACCCCTAAATGACTGGGCATGATATTTGCTACCTTCCAGCTCAAAATGCATGTCTTAACTTTGTGGTGAAGAAAAGAAAGGCTTTCAAGGCCTATGAAAGACACATTTGGTCACCTGTCTGGTAATGCAGCAAACTGTCTACTGTCTATCTCAGAAACCCATTATAAAATACAGCAGCAGTGCATTATTAACCCTCAAATCAAAGAATCAGACAATAGCCAACTGCCCTCTGCCTCCCACACCCCTCATCCTCCACAGCATCTTGGTTCCCCCCTCCACACCCACCACCCCACCATTCCCCAATCATAATGTGTCCAGTAGCCTCTGATTATGTTCACAATCAACTCCTATAAATTGCCTTACCTACTCTTAGACCTATGACCTATGTGAAAATCAATCAGCGACTCGTGTCGCTGACTGGCCAGAATTTATTGTCTTTTTCTATGTGAGCTGCCTTCTTGAACTGCTGTATGCTGTAGATACAAAAACAGTGCCATAGGGAGGGAATTCCAGGATTTTGACCCAGTGGCACTGAAGGAATGGCAATATTATTTCCAACTCGGGATGGTGTGTGGAGGGGAAACTTTGGATGGTGATGTTCCTATGTATCTACTGCCTTGTCCTTCTAAATGGATGTAGTCATGGGTTTAGAAGATGCCGTCTAAGGATCTTTCATTAATTTCTGCAGTGCATCTTGTAAATAGTACATACTGCTCCAATGATCATCCGTGGGAGAAGGAATGGATGCATGCAGGTGTGGTGCCAATCAAGTGGGCTGTTTTGTCTTGGATGGTGTCAAGCTTGTTGAGTTTTGTTGGAGCTGCAGCCATCCACGCAAGTGCAGAGTATTTCATCAGGATCCTGACTTGTGTTTGCAGATAGTGTACAGGTTTTAGGGAGTCAGGAGGTGAATCACCCATTGCAGTATTCCAGTAATTGTGTCTTATTGGATTTGGTAATTGCCTAGAATTTGTGTGCCATGAATGTTACTTGCTACTTTTCAGCTCAAGCTGGATATTGTCCAGTATCTTCAGTATCTAAGGAGTGGCAAATACTGCTGAACATTGTGCAATCATCAGCAAATATCCCTACTTCTGACCTTATGATGGAGGATGGCCTTGATGTTGAAGTAGACCACATCAAAATTGGCCTTCAGTATCTGAAACTTGAGGGCAAAGGGAAGTGATGGCCTTGGAGTTGGCAGAACGTTAGATGGTCACGTGGTTAGAATATTTGCTTCTAACCTCCAGTAGACACAAGCCCACTTTTGATTACTTGTAGCAAAGAGACTAAACTTCCAGTCCAGATTGTTATGAAGTTGAAGATGTGTACTATACCTTTAAGAGAGAGTGAATGCTGTTTTGAACTGAGAGCTTACAAGCATCTGTCATATGACTAACTAGCAGTCTCAGAGTGTACTGGAAAATAGAAAATATGTAACATTTGGTTGTGAAATAGATACCCGAGTTGGTTGCTGTTTTGACAACAATTCAAATCCAATCAGTTTAAATTATGCTCCAGGACACTAAAACCCAATCAAGTTTGAATTTATTGTTTTGCCAACATCAAACTAATGAGATGAGTCGATGTTGGGAGTATAAAAAAAAACAGGCATTTTGAAAGTCAGACAGAGTAGCTGCCATTGACAATGTAACTACTTTTGAGAGTAACTGCCATCGAGACAGACCCAAACACTCTCTATCAAAGGTACGTTTTCAAATAAAATATATTTGCAGTAAAAGAAAGATGGCGACCTAGGATGATTTTCAGCCAGAAGAAGAGTGACCCTGATGATGCCAGCGGCTATATGGTTTTGAAATTAAGTTAATGTAATTTTAATAAGTTTTTTTTGGAACACTATATTGTTATAGAGTTGGAGGCAGATAGTAAGCAGTTAAGGGAAAGGGGAGCTTAGAATTGTGAATAGCTGTTGTTTAATGTTCTGTTTTATAGTTAATGAATAAATTTATATTATTTTTGTTAAATAGTGGAATTTGGAAGTTTTCTGTCACTCATACTTTAACAGATTACAAGGTGAGGTGAGCTTTTCTGGGTGTTAGGTTTAATTAACAGAGGGGTTCACCACCATGTCGTGACAAGATTTCCTGCCCTTCCTCCACTAGTTACTAGTCTAACTGCGGTGGGTGATGAAGGGCTTTTGCCTGATTCATCAATTTTACTGCTCCTTGGATGCTGCCTGAACTGCTGTGCTTTTCCAGCAGCCCTAATCCAGAATCTGGTTTCCAGCGTCTGCAGTCATTGTTTTTACCTAGAAAATGTACTGGAAGTGCTTTATTCTGGGGCCCTTCCATACTTTTGTCTATGCAATTTTCAATCAGAAATTGTAGGGAGCTCCTGCATATTCACCCATTTGATGTTTTAACCATATTGCAACATTATGCCTAAAACAGGTAGTTCCTGTAACTTGAGTGCAGTTGTAAAGACGTTAAGTGTGGCCAAGTTGCTGTGTCACTGTTTACATCATGAATTGGCACATGTTTATTATTGAGCCATTGAATTTTGTTGCCATTTCGGGCCTCTTCAAGCTTCATTTGGATTGTTGTCTGCTTTGCAAATTTGGACAGAGTTGGCCATTGGACCTTCACAATTATGACAATTCCATGCAGAATATGTTTCTATCTGCCAGAAAACAGAAAGGTAAGGAGAAAAGGCAGATGCTTGCATAGGGAGCAATTGTAAACTACTTGATATTATTCTTCAGGCCATTTCTGTCTTATCTGACCATAGATTTATGGAAACCTCTTCCTTATGAAGCCATGCAAAATTTGATGAGGCCTGCTGAGAGAGCAGGAAGTTCATCATGGGTGGATGGACAAGATGAAACTTCATTAGAGACAACATGATTTCATAGTAACCTGCACTTAATAAATTCTCACATGAACGTAATCCTGAAAAGACCCAGGAATGTCACAGTGAAGTAAAGACTAGACAACAATATTCTTGTATAACATTAGAAGCATTGCTGCTGGAGAGGGTTAGGAGGGGAGAAGTCTATATCACATTACCAAGCATAGGCATTGAAAAGCAAGCACTAAGGGAATGCTTGAGAGTACTTATTTGACTATTGTATGCAATATAGGACAGTTTGATCAATGAGGTTGGTTTGAAATGTTTGATTTTTCATATCTTTTATTTCAGCCTTGCATTCAAAGGGACACAGTGGGGTCAGTAACAATGGTATGGAATGGTGCAGAACTGTTGCTGAATCAGAGGCATAGATCTGTATCACAGGAAATCTTGTGGTGTCTCAAATGTTAAATATGCATCTTCTGCTCCTGCTCTCAATGTAATTGTTCTGAGAAGTAGCCATCATTTCATTTAAATAACCTTTGACACCATTCTCATCTGTAAAGGCAGAATATTCTTTTCCAAATTTAGAATAAGTCTAAATGAGTTCCATGAATAATACAATTCTTAAATGGGCCAAGTCTTTTTAGCATTACGTTTGTTTGCAGAACATTTTTAGGCCAGGCTAAGTTACACTAACCTTTACATTGCTGAGGATGATAGTGCAAAGAATATAATTTCCCCGTTCAAAAAAGGGAGAAATGTTAAATAGTTCATCAGAATTTATCATCTACAACAAAATTGCAGAAATGCATAGTTTTTAGAACACATGATTCCTTAGAATACTAATTGTAATAAAAAAAACAGTCATTTTAATGCAGCTGTAACAACAGTTTTTAAAAAATATTTTAAAGCCCCTACCCAGGCACTTAAACAGTAGGAATGTCCAAATGTTTGTTAATCTAGCTCTGGTGTGCACAAGTTTTGGATGTAAATGGTTCAATTCAAATCAAGAAGAGCCTAGTTTAGTACAAAAGCCTAATGTATACTCACTCTGTACCTATTTTTCTAATTTCCCTCATTAAAAATTGTTCTGAATGCTGCAATTTAGTATTATTCTGTTATGGTATTCATGGGCCATCTAAATGCTTGAGAAAATAAGGAGGAACAAAGCTGAGATTTTCTACCAGCTCTTTTTATCTCGACCTGACTGACCCAGCTCAGCACCAGTGCCCTGTTTGTTCAGACATCAGTCTATCTACTCCTTGTTCTTCATGACACTAACATCCCTGCCTATCTTTACATTATCAAATGAGAGAATACTCTTTGAGGTTTATATGACAGGACCCATCACCAGCCCAAAATGCCTCTTAGCGCAGAACTTTAATTAATTTGAAATATGAGGAGAGATCAGACCACTCAACACAATGACCATAAAACAATGGTATGAATTTCTCATTTAAAACAAAGACAAAATAAAATGAACTATCAGAGATGAGAGATTCCTTTAAATATTTGGCTTAATATTTTTTATTATTTTGCAATTTAATTAAACAGTATCATTATTTAACATAACCTGCTGCTAAAGGTTTAATAAGAGAAATACCTATTGAATTTTACTTTGTGAACTATTGTACAGTGTAGAAATATTCTGTCTTGGTTAGGCTATAAATTAATATTGTACTCAAGCATGGCTGATTGAATATTTTTCTTTCATTTAAGGAAGAATCTACTGGTTTCAGATAGGGATTCTTGTCAATCTGCAATCTAGATTTACATGAACATGACCTGAAATAGTGGGTAAAACATTCCTGGCCCCTTCATTCTGTCTGACATATTTCTGCTAACTATGGTTAAATTCTCCCTTTATATTTTATGATTCCCAAGCTAGACCACCAACTTTATGCTACGATATGTTTAGAGACCAGTGACCTTTCTTTTTAAAGAATTTAGAAGGTGAGATCCAGTGAAATTACTAAAAGAGTAAAGCTACAAGATTTCACAGTTTTGAACAATATTTTATTATATAAGTCAGAATGGTAGTAGAATCTACAAAGCACACACAACTTACTTCTAATGTCCAGAATTACCATGTGATAAACACCAGCAATAGACTGTGATCAAACACCCAATAGTTTATATCAAATAGCAAATATAATGCAAACTGGTCACGCCAATTTCTCAGTAACTCCCTCAGATGTTAACGATGTGGTGTGTTATCAAATCTTGTTAAACTTCATAAGGGATTACAATTCTTCACATTGCTGATCTAGCTTTGTATCTCCTTTGCAACAGCTGTTTTGTTCGGGACTGCCACTATGACTCCTCCAGTTTTGGTAGGTTTCCCTGCACTTTGCTTCAGTACTTACTTACAAGCATAACTCTATCCCCTCACTGACAGATAACTTCATCAAGTTAAAAAGCTGTCCCATGTGTTTCCTGAGCTCGAATCTTTCTCAGTCGCATCAAACAAAACTGCTTGAAGCTTTGCAACCCCACTCTCACAACAGCACTGCTGTATAATGCCCAATGGGATTTTTCCAAGCTCATGACAGCTTCCTACATCACAGAACCACTGACCTTCCCACTTTTGCAGCTCCCTAGCACTTCCTGAGTCTTGATTCCAACTTTTACCTGTTTACTAATTCCTAGAACCTCTCTCTTAGTTCCTTCACAGCACAAAGGCATCCAATTGGTCTTGCCTCATTCCCTGCAGGACAGCTAAAATCAGCACAACTATCATGGAGTCTGCTCCTGTTTCTGATTCTTTCTCCAACTTACTTTTCCTGACTCTCCTGAGTGATTTCTTTTTAAGCCCTACTGCAGGATAGAATTGAATGTTGTCATTGAATAGTCCGGGGCACTGTGTGCCCTGAAACAGAAAGCAAAGAGAATGTTATCAAAAAGGATTCCTCACATGCTCGTAAAACTTGTAGAAATGAAGTAAATTATTCTATAATTTCGATCCTTCCTCTAAACCCCACATGATAGGTAAGCCTCTGATCAGACACATTATACTGGAGATGGAGCTGCAGATCTATGTTTGTTCAAATATTCCATAAACACAGTTTAGGGATCCAGAAGAAATCTGATGGTTGCATATCAACTGCCTATTATACAGTCAGATTAGAGCAGTACTGGAATTCCTGACAAAGGGCTTTTGCCCGAACATTGATTTTCCTGCTCCTCGGATGCTGTCTGACCCACTGTACTTTTCCAGCACCACTCTAATCTTGACTCTAATCTCCAGCATCTGTAGTACCCACTTTTGCCTACTTTACCTATTATTTGGTTGGGTCTTATGAGTAGCCAATTCACCTATCAGTTTTGCACTATAACTAGGCTGCTTGCAGAAAATGCTTAAGATACATTTTCCTTGCTTTAATGATTTTTCTCATCCTTCCCCATAATGAAAGTGACTCCAACCTAATATGCTATTCAAAACATTTCTTCCTGGAGCGTATTATGCTATTTCAAAATAATCTATTTTATCACTGAATTTACAATTTATTATTGCTCTTGGGGTGGTGAATACTCTATCGGAAAGTTTTGAATTGTGGGCAATAATGTCTGAGCTAAATGGTAGGTTGGAGTGCTTCAATTGGTCCAGGGATATTCTGCAAGCAATATCATCTTGGATATGATTGGCAGCCACACTGCTAGATTCTTGTACATCCCCCAATTGTTTTGACAGTATTTCTTCTATTATGTATGGGTCTATTCCTGATACTGTATTTTTCTCTGCTCACCACTGGGTATTGGAGTGGAGACACATTTATCTGCACTGTATGGGTGACTGGCTATGTCTCTATGATGCAGGCTTGTCTCTGTTACAGCTTCCTAAAAACTCAATAAAATGTTATTTACAATCACAAAAAAAAATAAATTGAACCTTGTAATTGCAGTTTTCAGAGACATTAGATTTAGAGTTTTTATTGCATCTATTTTCTCTTTCACACTTACCTTACCTACAGCTGAAGTACATGACAGCAATTGCACTAACTACATCAGTTGGTCTGGGCTGCTAATTAAAGTGACTTTACACCATTTGACTACTATTGATTCAAGCCAGTTCAAACATTTGTAAAAAGGTCTCACTATGAAAACATATGAATTACATGCAAGTTTACATATAGGAAGATCATTTATAATGCAGAGATATAAGTTTGTATTGATTTTCCAGCCCACCATCTGAGTCTATTGTTTTTGTTATGTAAATATTGTCATGTTTATAGGTCTTTTCTCCACTGCTGCTAAAACACTCGTTACAGAATCAAATCCGATCTGAAGTGGACGTTTTATGTGTCAGATATGACAAAACCGGATATTAGACAAGGTCAACTCTTGAATCTTGATTATGCATTTGCAATCCCTCGAGCTATGAGAAATTGATTCAAACACCTTGTTTAACTTGTTTTCTTACCCATTTGTGACAAGTAACAACATCTCACATCGAAGAACATGTCATTTTAATAAATTGCCAGTTAGGAAGTAGAAATTAAATAATTTAATAAATGAACCTAAAAAACGAGGAGTAAATAATGCCACCAGTGGTTTCTGTGGTTCTACTGATTATTCTGTCACACAAAGTGTAGTAGATCCCCAAGTGTGTTGTCATTAATCAACAGAACCAATCGGCTAACTAATTTAGGCAATATTCTTTACCACAGGACATGAATGTCAACAGACACACATTAAAATAGCATTAGATCAATACCAGACATCAGGTATCTACTGTCTCCTGTATTGTGGGGTCTACCATTAGTGCATCACATAATCCTATAGGGTTAGTTACATTTTTGCTGATTGAATTGCATTATGAACGGCATAATTTTTAAAATATAAGATTTATACATGTTAAAAGGCCATACCAAAAATATCTTAATGTGGCCATGAGTATAGCAGCACTTGTTTTTGAATAATATCTCACAAAATATCTTATTGAAGGTATCCATCACAGTCAAACTAGCATACTTATGCTATAATATGAAATGTTTCGAAAATGTTTTGGCTCATTACGAAACATTGCAAGACAATTTATAAAGTACCTGTGAAGCGATAGTACCCATGCAAGGAGGATGGTCTTATAATGCAGTATTTTAATTGTTTGTCTTCCCTGCCCTGCTCAAAGAAATTCACTGACAAAACAAGATAAGCGCAAGTGCGGTTCCCTCTGGAACCCCTTGTGGTGTGTTGCAGTGCTAAAGAAAAGTTAGTATAGCTGCAAATAGACTGGGAATACACTCTAAGGTCACACTAGCTATTGTTCTTACTAACTCATGAAAACTGGTAAAGTACTTCTTCTTAGAGATATGCCTCAGTGAATCCCTTAACTAATATAATGCAGCTTTCTTTAGGTCCAGGGGAACCGTTTAATAGAAGATGATTGTAATAGCAAAATTTGTAATAACAAAGCTCAACTGTAGCACTAAATAGACTGCTGTTCTTGGTTCCAGCTATCAAAATGATGGACCTCTCTGAATAGCGCACTTCTAAATTTCAGATTCAATTTGGTAGTTTTATGTTATCTATAACATTAGCTTCAGAAATGTAGCTAATATATATTACAAACATCTAATAAATATTTTTGTTTTAACTCAAAAGCTGCTCCTTTTGATGAAAACACATGAACTAGATATAGGGACCATAAAATAAACGGGATAGATTACTACAGATGCGAGTGCTTAGATTTGGAAATGTTTACAGAGAAAAGGAGACTGGAAATGTTTATAGTTGGATAGAGGTTCTGAGAATAAACTGGAAGTGACCACTGATGGGATTTGAACCTGGAATTTGAGAGTACCCTTATCAGGAAAAAAAAGCTTTCATACTGGGTGCTCCGGTTTCTTCCCACAGTCCAAAAATGTGCAGATTAGGTGAATTGGTCATGCTAAATTGCCTGTAGTGTTAGGTGTAAGGGAATGGGTCTGGGTGGGTTGCACTTCGGCGGGTCGGTGTGGACTTGTTGGGCTGAAGGGCCTGTTTCCACACTGTAAGTAATCTAATCAATCTAATCTAATACCAAACACTCAAGATGTGGACTAAAAATGAAATTTAATTTGAAATAAGAGTAAATACACAAAGCATGTTTACAATGAATATGTGTAATACAACTAGAAAAATTAAACATCAGCTGAATGTCTGAAAGGAGATTGCTTTGCAACTCCTGAAGTAAAACAGTCCAGCAGAAGGATGAGATTTGGATCAAACCTGTTCTAATTGAACAGTTTTATGCCAACTCCTCATCCTTTACAAAGTTTGTCTACCGCATTTGAATTGATCGGTTCCTTTTCAAATTCATGCTGTTCATAACACAGGCATTAAGTTGTCTTTGCATATATCCAGTGTCCCATATTGGTGAATGGCTGCAGTGAACCATGGAACCACATCAATTACATCTGGGGACTATGAAGACTTTAAGATTCTGTTCAAGAGGTGTATATTATATTGATATGCATCAGCTGTTCATCACTTGACGTTTGTAGTGGTAGAATCAGAAAATAGATCCATTCAGTGTTTGTCAGGAATCTTTCCACCAGATCTCTACAACTATAAAAAGTGCATGATCTTATTTTACCTACAAAACAGCAGTGGTAATACACGAAGAGTAATTCATTGAGTGTGAACTGCTGGAGACCTCCTGAAAGATGCCATATAAATACATTTTTTCTTTCTTTTTCACAGTACCAGAGGGAAATCATGCATATTTGGATCACATCATTATATATTTGGATATTTTAAACCAAACATGAAACTGAAGCATGAAAATAATCAGTTTGACTATTGTGCATTCTGTGAAACATGAGTCATCTGATGCGAAACACAAATTTAAACTGCCCAATCAAAGAGGAACATAATTGCCGCTGACAGATTGGAGATTTTAAATCTGTTTGTGAAGTCCTTCCCTGCCAGGTAAAGCTGCTTTAAGGTACAGCTGCTAACTGCATCATCACTCAACAACATCAATAATAAACCAAGAAACTCAGAGACAGCGCTTGGCAAGTCAAAAACAGGATAAAAGCTGAAAATCACTCTGAGAGCTGGCTCTGAGGGAGCTGGACTCTCCTTGTTTAAAACAAAAATAAAAGCTAAAAATTTAGTGATAGTAAGAAATTGGTAGAGAGGATAGAGATGGTTTATCATGTCAACTCAAATGTTGTTGCAGAAACCAAGGATATTGAGGTAACAATGTAGGTTAAGCATATTGATTAATTGATTTCTTTGTGTTTAGCACCTCGGTGGTTATTTTTAACTTTGGCTAAACAATTTAATCTTTGATTAGCTCAGAAATAGAAAAATAACAACTTACTTTAGACCTTGTTAACAGCAATTATATCATTAACCTGCTTATTTTAAGGATAGGGCATTCCCCTCTGAGGTGAATAGGTGAGAGTAATGATGAGTGTGATGAGTTAATCAGAAAAAAGCGCAAAGAGCTGATTCTTGCCATTGAGATAAATATGAAGTGCTCTATCAGTGAATGGCGAGATCACTTTCTCACCAACAGGTGGAAAAAACTCCAGACATATATTTACACCTCATTAATTACCCTATTTGTGGGAATTAACCCTGACCGTAACAATTAATTTCTGCCCAGTCAAGGAACTTGATGCTTTACAAATTCGGAGTGCAAACCAAGCATGTATCTGCTGTCCAAGCGCTTCTGCCTCCTGACCGGGTGAGTATATGGTTTCACTGCCTCAACTAATCCCTTCATAAAACTCCATTTCTTCACTTTCCCTGGAACGGTAGGTGCCTCAACATTTCACTAAGTAATTTAACTTAAACTTGCGATTTGTTTTGGGAACGTTAATGGAACTTTAAGTGAAGACATCCTTTATTGTCAGGCTTGAAATTAATCTGACATAATATATACATCCTGCTCTTGTGATGTTGGTGGCAAAGAGCTGTCCTCTCAACAACACAGCATCACAGAATCACACTGAGCACGTGCTGCTCAGGGCCATGGTCCGCTGTGACTTGAATCTCTGTAAGGTCATAACCGGGAGCTCCAGAGGGAAAGGTGTTCAGGGGGAAGCATCCCTTTTACTAGGAGTGTGGACTCTCTCTTCCTGTACTCACAGATCTACTGCAAGTTGAGGAACCTTGGCAGAGGTCAGTCCAGCAGTTCTTGCAATCCAACTGCTGCAGAGGAACCATTGCAGAAGACACTAGAGACAACTCCATCTGCAACACCAACAACAGTGGCTACCACACATGCTCCAGAAGGGGAAGTGATGGACAAATAGAGAGCTCTTACACAGAAGATGTTCCACAGGCTTCAGGACAGCTATCTGCAAATGAGTGGGAGCCAGTGTAGAAGACAACTCAGGATCTGTGCCACTGCTATGCTAGCTGTGGAATGAGGACCTGTAGTCTCAGGAGAGGGTGGGAATCCCATCACAATAGTCCTAAAGGTAACAGCTGCCTTTCATCTCTTTGCTAGTGGATTGTTTCAGGGAGCTCCTGGGGAGCTGTGTGGCAGTTCATTATCCTCTACTCTTGTGCTGATTTCACAACAGTCCACAATTCATCTCTTTCCCCCTTAATGTGGAGACCAGGGCAGCATGGACATTAATATTCTCAGCCAGCGCTTGTTTCCTGTGCTTCCAATAATCAGTTGCAATTATGATGCTCTATTGTAGACCAGCCTCCATGAACAGAAAAGGATTTCACTCTCTTAATATTCAAATTATTTGTGACCAAACAGCCAGGTGATAATGGAAATCCAGGAAACTGCCGTGACGAGTACATCCTGGACCGCTCACAGATGCCAACCTCTCTCAAAGCCCCTTGGCCCCTGAAGAATGCAATGAGCCTCATTGTAACCATGCAATGCCTAACTATCCTCACTGACAACATGATTAGTACTATAGGCTATGAAGTGTGAATCAGTTCCCTGCAATTAGCTCCATTATAATGGCAAATTGTCATGTGAGTTGCCCATTTCCCACTTCACACTCTTTAATGTTGTAGCATGGCTTTGAGAACCCCAGGCATGGAACAGAACATTTCCTTCTAGAGCCTGTAGACAGATTATGCCATTGCTTGCAAGAAGTGGGTGTACAGGTTCCACTGCTAGATTTTCCAGGCACCGGCTCCTTTTGCCTCCAGCTGTCCTCCCTGTCCCTTTAGGTCCAACACTTCATCTTAATGATGCCCACCCTGGTCCTCTACACTTCCCCTACAGAGGGCACACTGGTAATCACTGCCACTAACTCTCCCCTGCACCTATAGCCTACCATGCCCTCCAATGCTGTTGTTATGTCTACTCTCACATATTTCGAGATGCACCCTGCCATCATTATTGTCTCTACATCAACATATGCCTCTACTTTCACTCCCCCAGCCTTGTCTCCCCAAATCCCCAATGATCACCCTCGCCATCCCTACAGCTTGCTTCAATGATCAATGCAAGAATCCCCAGGATTGTATTTGTCCCAGACCGCTGACTGACTTCAATGAGCAGTCCCTCAATAAGACTGAGCAGAGCCCTGCCCATGGTCCTTGCAGCTCTCTGACTGATGATACATGATTCCCTCGATTGCTTGTAATGGTCCTCCAGAACTGACTGCTGTCCAGTCCACAGACTATAGTGGACATATGGCCTGATCATGATGACTTCGAAAAGTGACTGACTACTGGCAAACCCTGGGAGGGTGTGTGGACAGTGCCCCTGACGAGCAATGGTATTGAGGACTATCCCCACCTACTTTCATATGTGGTCATGAGCTTGAAAAAAACTTGCAATATGTTTGCTGCACAAATAACTGGCAAATGCTGTAGGTGTGAGGTTGACATTTCGAAGTGCCACAGAGCAAGATGTCCCCTCACTCATGGAGATAGACAGGCTGCGTATCAGTAGCTATGTTTCTGTGTAGAATAGCACATCAGTACAGCAGGACTGAGAGCCTTTTCTGCTGTGGCTGAAATATCAATGTGCTAAAAGGCATGGAATGGCAAGGCAAGGCAGAAATGGCATAAAAATGCAGGTAGCTGCTAAATAATGTTTACTCTGAGAGAGCAAATGGGCAGTCCCTGAGATACAGCCTGGTCCATTCTGTGAGCTGGATAACTGCCCCTGCACACAGTATCCTTGCAGCAGCCTTTCAATGCTACTTGCTAATACACCCTGCATGCAAGTCTCTGCTTCCTAAGCAATCTACAAGTAGATTGGAGAGGTGCCATTAGGATCACTAGGCATTGGCGAATCTCAGATGCCAATGTCTGTGGAAGAGGGGTATACGTGGCTGGTGCCATGGGATTAGATTAGATTAGATTAGTTACAGTGTGGAAACAGGCCCTTCGGCCCAACAAGTCCACACTGCCCCGCCGAAGCGCAACCCACCCATACCCCTACATCTACCCCTTTCCTAACACTACAGGCAATTTAGCATGGCCAATTCACCTGACCTGCACATCTTTGGACTGTGGGAGGAAACCGGAGCACCCGGAGGAAACCCACACAGACACGGGGAGAACATGCAAACTCCACACAGTCAGTCGCCTGAGGCGGGAATTGAACCCGGGTCTCTGGCGCTGTGAGGCAGCAGTGCTAACCACTGTGCCACCGTGCCACCCATGTTACATGTTCAGCAACATGGAGGCCCTTCCCAGACAGCAGCAAGATGAGATCATCAGGTACCCACACTGATGACCATGTTGAGAATTCTCAGTGTCTAGTTTGTTTGGTACACTTGATAAGTTGGAAACTGAATATCAGTAAGGTGAGATATGATGTTAATAAGGCAAATAACAAGCAATAATCCTGTTTAACTGGCAGCTCAATGCTAGGGAATGAGAAATTCACCTCTACACCTGCAGATGCACAAAAGATGCAACGAGTTGCTCCCAGTGTCTTGCTGGGCCCCTTTTACAATGCTGCAACAAATCTTAACAAAGCCCACATCATTCAATCCAGTATAAGTCTTAATTTCCACTAAGCTATGCGTATGCAGAAAGCTGGAAGATATTATGCACATCTTGTCCCATAATAGAAATCCCTACCAACTATTGTATAAAATGATTTTCTTCATGCCAATATTGGTTCTGGTGCCAATCTTTGTGAATCAAGTGTCTTCTGGTTCCCCATCCTTCAGCCACTGAAAACAATTTCCTTTCACTTGGTGTCTCTAAAACATTTCTGATTTTAAACATCTTAGCCTTCTCTGCTTTAAGGAAAATATCCCAACCTCTCAAGTTCATTCACAGAACTGTTATCTGCCATATCTGGCACAAATTGATGGTTCTCTTTTGCAGCCTCTTCAAAACCTTTATGTCCTTCCTAAAGTGTAGCCCAGAATGAGACATAATAGTCTGCCTCGATGAATAAAATGTTACAGATAGATTCACATAACACACTAGTTGTTGCAATCCATGGCCAGGACTTTCCAAGAAAGTTGGAAAGTCAGGGATAAGCCTTTGCCCATGAGCCGAGGGAGCCAAGACTGGTTCTCCATCCCTGTACAGCAACCAGTCGTTGTGGTTATTCGAGGTCAGTCACCTCAGTCTGAAGATCTCTGCAGGAGTTTCTCAGTGCATATATTTTCTAACTAACCTGTTCAGAGATGTTATTACACACCTCTAGAGCAGGTGAGACTTGAATCTGTGTGCTCTGACTCAGAAGTGGGACACCACCACTGCATTACAAGCACCCTATTTCCCAGGGTCCTATTCCCAACCACCATCAGCTGCTTCATTAATGAACTTTCCTCCAACACTGGACAGAATCATAGGCTCTGAGGGACACGGGCTATGGTGGGAGGAGTGGTAGAATTGGGCAGGATATTTGGCAAGTCCCACCTTTATGTCGAGATCATCTCACTATGTCTTGTAAGCTTTTCACAAGCAGCAGGGCAGGATTCTTACTAGGCTGCAGCAGTTGCCAATCAATGCTCTTCATTGTTTGTTATACAGCTTGTTAACATTCCAATTTTAGTATGGGTTATGATCTTACCAAACTCGCCATACAATGCAGACATCAGGAAAACTCCGTATGGAAACCATAACAGATTACTGATGTAAGATAAATAAACATCTTAGATATACTTCATTGGCCCTGGCCTCATACACCCCATATCCACAGTCATTGGTATCGATCTGTGCCATTCTCTAAGAATCTTCATAATGCATGTTCTATCCACTTAAACTTACAGAACATCAATGCTGCACCTCAGGCTCACCGGTAACTATCACTGTAACACTGTGGCAAGGACACTGTGCTTAGGAACACACAGCCAGCTCATGGACTAGACTAGGTTGCCTTTTTGGGCTCTCTGCTCACTGTCATAATGTTCACTCACTCTGAGCCTACCTGAGTGCTTACAGTGTCCTTCCCTTGCCTTTTTGCATTTTGTCCCCTCAGCCAAAGGTATCAGACTTACAGTACTGCTGTTTTCTCAAGCCACTTTCAGCAGACACAACAGAAGTTAGCTTGTCATGGTTGTTAGAAGGCCTAATCAAAGGATAGCCTTCATTAAGGGGTTCCTGGCACAGTAAACCAAGGGCAGCTTCTGATACCATCCATGCCAGGTGGTTGGCAATTTGCAAGGCTGGAGGCAGTCTTCCAGTAGAAAGGATTGTTGATGCCATGGGGTAGACGGCTGTTTGTGGGCCTTGCGTGCCTGATTAAAAGGAAACCCCAGGCTCCTTTGAGCCTGCAAACAGGCCACTAATGGCAAAATACTAATTTTCTCCATTTAGTTAAACATAACTTTCCTGTAACAAACCCACAGTTACTCTCAATTATTAGCCCATACTTTTTTTGAGAAGATTTGTAGCTCAGGTTGAGGTTCTGGATGTAGGTTTGCTCGCTGAGCTGGAAGGTTCATTTCCAGACATTTCATCACCCTGCTAGGTAACATCTTCAGTGGGCTGCTGGGCAAAGCATTGTTGATAACCCCTGCTTTCTATTTATATGTTTGGATTACTTTGGGTTGGCGATGTCATTTCCTGTGGTGATGACATTTCCTGTTCTTTTTCTCAGGGGTCTAACTCAATGTGTTTGCTGATAGAGTTCTGGTTGGAATGTCTTACTTCTAGGAATTCTTGTGCATGTCTCTGTTTGGCTTGTCCTAGGATGGATGTGCTCTCCCAGTCAAGTAGCCCATACTTTCTTAAATGGCTGTTCATTTTCACTGTTAAACTGATGAGCTCCTAATTGCCATGTTTTTCCTTTTCTTAACTGTAATGCAGGAAAAACTGTACTGAATGCTCAGATATTCCAGTTTTTCCCAAGGGCACCAAATATGATTATAATGCAAAAGCTTATTTTAAAGAAATAAGAACTTTTGCCTGACCACTCCAAAAATTTTTTAAAAAGACATTGAGAAATTAACTTTTCAGCACAAATGTTGGGGAATCTTGAGAGAATGTACAAAAAAAATGTTCCCACACTCAAGCAATCTTCTGTTATTCTTTTATTGCCAATCAGGGATTTTTGAATGTGAATAATTACACAATCCTCAGGAATGGTAGCTCTGATTAAAGATGAAGTTACAAGTCGCAAGATGAAAGACATTTTACCTTCAGGTCTTTAAATGCATTTTCTGCAGATTCCAGCATGTTGCAGCCAAATACTCAGGATGGTCAAGATGTAAAAGTACTGTCATTGCATCCACCTATTTGTAGCATTTGACCTTGGACTTCAGGGATTGACCAACTGGGAAATGCAGCCTGGCCCATTGCAAGTAAGTCTTCACCTACCTTACTGCCAGGGTGTCCAGAAAAATATCACTACCACATTGTGTCCTCTTGGCTTCTCCCTGAAGCTCCTTCACCCTTTGCTTCAGCCAGTGCACTCGTCACCTTAGCCTATCTTTTCAAAACTGCCAAAGAAGCTCTCCCATCACCCAGGGAGCCTTGTATTTTCCATCTCAAACTTGCTGTGAGGACCCAACTGACTGCCACCTCAGCAATCATGGGACCCAGCACAACTTGGGTAGATAGCACAATTCCCTGTTATACCACAAAGCAGGTATATTTTGAGCCATTCAATTTTCTAATTCAATAGACTCATTCCTAAACAGTGGGAAATGCATTATGATAAAATCACTCAAAATTGAAAGCTTATGAAAAAAGTTCAATCAAAATGAAGTTAATATTTAATAACAAAAGACTAGATTTATAAATATTAAAAATATGATTTCTTGAATTTTCAGCAAAACATTTAGAAAATTGCATTTCTATTGTTCTAATTTGCACTCAGAGTTCAAACAAATAGGCATTTGTCCTGTGGCCTTAAAATAGTGAAAAATTAATAAATGCTATATTGTTTATTCAACATTTATTTATTGAAACTTTAACCATTATGACATTTTAAATCTTTCATTTTGTAAGGTAAAAAACAAATGTTAATAGTAAACATTACATCGCTGTTAAGCAGCTCACATATCAGATATCAATCTCCAGAAATGAACTTAAAGCGAAATACTGTGGATGTTAGAAATTGGAAATAGCAACAGGAAATACTGGAAATACACAGCATGAATGACAGCATGTGTTGAAAGGGAAACAGGTAATGTTTCGAGTTGATTATAATATCTTCTGAACAAGAGCGCAAGAGTTCAGAAGAAATATCCTGTTTGACTTGAAACATCAGCTGTTCTTTCCTTTGTTGTGACCACCAGATCTTTCCAGCATGTATTCTTTTTATTCCCAACATAAGTTTAAAGTTCAGCAATTCCATTCAGAATCATCCATTGCTTCTCTCTTTTAACCATTGACCCTTAATTTGCTGTTGCAGGACAACTACAGGAACCTGTGGATATTTGGACATACTCTCCTATCCTTTCAGTTTCTTTGTAACTTTTTACATGGTAAGTTGCAGCAACTTTGCTGTGCACAATGCAATTACATTATGAGGCATACTTCTACTTTCATGAAGCTCTAAGCCTCTAGGAACAGCAACTTTTTGATATTTGTTTAATCAAACATTTGCCTCAGCTGTAGTTGCTGCAATGGAGAGTGCCATTTGCCTCACAATAGCAAATTACTAACTTTTTTGTTTTCTATTACTTTTTAAAGGTACAATGAGTTTGGTCTATGTCACAATATAGCAATAGTGTTGGAACCTTCTATTTACACATTTGAACATTTATATTGTAGCCTAGAATGTATCTTGGCAGTCTATGGAATGTTTTCTATCTTCAGAAATTGTAATGATAATCCTTCTAGTTGACTTTAATAACAATGAGCAGAAGTGACCGTTAATTTGATTTACAGTTGAGTGAAATTGATTAAACCACTGATGACTAACATGTACTGTCCATCAGTACAAGAATATCTTGTAAAGTTGCAATTTCTAATACAGAGGAACCTCGATTATCCGAACGTCAATTATCTGAATTTTGAATTATCCGAACAAGATCGCAAGGTCCCAATGCTTGGCTAAACTGTGTTATCCGGCATTCAATTATCCAAACATGGCATTATCCGAGCAAAATACTCCCTGTCAGTGTTGTTCGGATAATCGAGGTTCCTCTGTATGTTAGCAATAAGTCATGAAATAACAAACTTGCAGGTAAACTCTGAATAGTCCTTCCAAATGCATCATGTTTGCTCAGGATTTTGATCCACATATGATTCTGGGTGGAATATCCTGATAGTGATAGTGATATTGAGAGAGAAAGTTTTTCAGCTTCAGAACTTTCTGCATCACACCTGTGAAGTTAGCAGGTTAAAACTTCCAGGTTAGATGTAATTTTGCACCAAGGTGCAGCTAATATTTTCAGTGTAAATCTGTGCAAGTGCAATAATCACAGTAATCAAGGACATTGTGTGAGTTATGTCCAGCAGAATTTTTCTGCAGTTGCATCACAAAAATGATGCAAGTCATAGAGTCATAGACATGTACAGCACGGAATCAGACCTGTCAGTCCAACTCGTCCATGCTGTCCAGATATCTTAACCTAATCTAGTCCCATTTGCCAGCACTTGGCACATATCCCTCTAAACACGTTCTAATCATGTACCCACCCAGATGCCTTTTAAATGTTGTAATTGTACCAGCCTCCACCACTTCCTCTGGCAGCTCATTCCATAGATGCACCACACTTTGGATGAAAAAGTTGTCCCTTAGGTCCCTTTTAAAATTTTCCCCTCTTACCCTAAACCTATGCCTTCTAGATCTCTTCTCCCTCACCCCAGGGAAAAGACCTTGTCTATTTATCCAATCCATACCCTTCATGATTTTATAAACCTCTACAGGTCACCTCTCAGCCTCCGATGCTCCAGGGAAAACAGCCCTGGTCTATTCAGCCTCTCCTTGGAGCTCAAATCTTCCAACCTTGGCAACATCTTTGTAAATCTTTTCTGAACCCTTTCAAGTTTCACAACATTCTTCCAGTATTCCAAAAGTGGCCTAACCAATGTCCTGTACAACCGCAACATGACCTCCCAACTCCTGTACTCAATGCTCTGACCAATAAAGGAAAGCATACGAAATGCTTCTTCACTATCCTACCTACCTGTGACTCTAATTTCAAGGCGCTATGAAGCTGCACTCCAAGGTCTGTTTGTTCAGCAACTCTCCCCAGGACCTTACCATTAAGTCCTGCTCTGATTTGCTTTTTGAAAATGTTGCACCTCCCATTTATCTAAATTAAAGTCCATCTGTCACTCCTCACCCCATTGGCCCATCTGATCAAGATCCCATTGTACTCTCAGGTAACCTTCTTCGCTGTCCACTATCCCTCCAATTTTGGTGTCATCTGCAAACTTACTAACTATACCTCCTGTGTTCACATCCAAATCATTATATAAATGATGAAAAGCAGTGGACCCAGCACCGATCCTTGTGGCACACCACTGGTCACAAGCCTCTGGTTTGAAAAGCAACCCTTCACCACCACCCTCTATCTTCTACCTTTGAGTGAATTTTGTATCCAAATGGCTAGTTCTCCCTGTATTCCATGTTGTATAACCGTGCTAACCAGCCTGCCATGGGAACCTTGTTGAACGCCTTAATGAAGTCCATATAGATCACATTGTGATTAAGGAAGTTTATTTATTGATTTACTGATTTACGATGAACCTATTTCAGATTCTTAGCATGCTTCAATTTCACCCCCCAGATTTTTCTTATGCCTAAATACACTAAAATATTTCAGGAAATTCACAGCCATAGATTCAGATGAACAAAGTGCATTAGCAGGCCGATCGTAGCAAAATAAAATTTAGTGTGGACAAGTGTAAAGTGTTACATGTACGAACGCAGCAAAAAATAGAAGGCACAAGTATATTTTATTTCACTTAGATTAGCTATAGAAGAGTTGGTTTTAGCACAGTAAGAGTATGGATTTTCCACAAAAAAGCACAAAGTTAACTGCCAGTGTGGCTCATTTCAATGGACATTTTAGTGCATGCATCCCATGCAGATAATGAAATCCCATGCAGATAGTGAAATCGGTTTCCAATGCTTACTTAAAAGCAAAGTACTGCAAATGCTAAAGATCTGAAATAAAAAACAGGAAGAACTGGAGAAACTTAGCAGGTCTGGCTGATCTCTGTGGAGATGGAGTCATTGGGACACAGGCATTAAACTGTTTCTATCTTCACAAATACTGCTGAGTTTCTACAGCATTTTGTTTCTAATGCTCATTTGGTTCCTAACCTGTCATTTTAGGTCCTGATAAGACCTCGCTTAAATACACATCTGAGCAAGGATTCAGCTGAACATGGGAGCTCCCCAATTGAATAATGCCCAGTTATCTTCAGGTGACTTTCATGTGAGATGCTTTTGACTTTGTTTTACTGCTGTAGAATTATAGAACTATTATGTACTAGGTTGTATGATTTATTGGAGTCGAGGATTGGTGCTGGACCTTTGCAAAGAATTGATTTGATTTTCAATGACTGAGCAGAAGTCTCCTTCTGTATTATCGGGGTTAGTTGTTCATTGTGTATCCACATGGACTGCAGTCAACAGAGAAGTGGAGCATAGGCAAGAGAACAGAGAGGCTGCCCACAGCATTAAGAGGCAAAATGCCCTGCAGATCTTCAAGAAGCACCCATTACGCACTTCAGCCAGAAGCAAAGTCTGCAGTGGATATGTTGAGGGGCATGGATAGGGTAGATAGGCAAAGTCTGTTCCATGGGGTGGGGGAGTCTAGAACTAGAGTGCTAAGGTTTAGGGTGAGAGGGGAAAGATATAAAAGATACCTAAGGGGCAACTTTTTCACGCAGAGGGTGGTACGTGTATGGAATGAGCTGCCAGAGGAAATGGTGGAGGCTAGTACAATTGCAACATTTAAGAAGCATTTGGATGTGTATATGAATAGGAAGGGTTTGGAGGGATATGGGCCGGGTGCTGGCAGGTGAGACTAGATTGGGTTGGGATATCTGGTCGGTGTGGACAGGTTGGACCTCAGGGTCTGTTTCCATGCTGTTCATCTCTATGACTCTATGACTCTAATGAGATTGCCAACTCTGTCACCCTCTACAAACAGCCACACTGAGGGCAAGGATGGTATTGCCATTGTTCTTCACAGTGGCAGTCAGTTTCTACATCTCAGTATCATTCCTGGCAGGAGTTGGTGACTGAGAATATTACTCAGTTTCTTGTGTATTTGGACACTGTGGCTCAGTACATGAGGTAAGGTTCTCTTGTCAGACCCACTCAGCCCTGTGAGTGTCAAATCTTAACAGAGTGTTATGCCTCAGAAGGAATATCAAGTCCTGCTATTCCTGGAGTCACATTAGTTAAAGGTTTTTTGAAAAGTGCAGAATTCTCCAATTTTTCTGTCTTTTAGATCTATGTTGATAAAAAGTACAGACTGAGTTGCTGTACTTAATAAGAACTATCATTGTTTAAAAATAAACAGATTCTAGCTACAGGTAAACCATAACTGTCAGCCATCAGCATATAACTCTACCAGTTAAAATTCTCATCCCTTAAAAGGTGCCCATCTTCACACACACAAAAATAATTGAATGGCCGGGAAGACAATTTAGTAGTTCCCCTTCACACGGTTGCTGAGATGATTCTTGATTCTTGTGCTGCTCAGAATTTTGTTTCTCAGTCTTTCTTCTCCAATGGTTTTCACTGTTTTACAACAGACACATTTGCCCAGTTCACCCCTACAGCAAGTTCTCTGACTTATTAGTCAAAAGACACAGCAAAAAATAAACTGGTTTTCCTCATGTTTATAGTGGCTTTTGGTGCAAAGAACAAACACAGCTCCTGAGCTGTTGGAAATCTAATGACTTAGACTATAAGACTATAAGGCACAGAAGCAGAAATTAGGCCATTCAGCATAACGATGGCTGATAAGTTTCTCAACCCCATTGTCCCACTTTCTCCACATAACCCTTGATCCCTTTGACAGTCAAGAACCTAACTATCTCCATCTTAAATATACTCAATGACCTGGCCTCCACAGCTTTCCATGGCAGTGAATTCCATAGATTTACCATTGTTTGGCTGAAGAAGTTTCTCCTTCTCTCTGCTCTAAAAGGTCTTCTCTTTACTCTAAGGCAGTGCCCTCAGGTCCTAGTCTCTCCTACCAATGGAACCATCTTCCCAACATCTACTCTGTCCAGGCCATTCAGTATTCTGTAAGTTTCAATTAGATCCCCCTCATCCTTCTTAACTCCATCAAGTATAGACCCAAAGTCCTCAAATGCCCCTCATTTTTTAAGCTTTTCAATCCTGAGACCATTCTCGTGAACCTCTGAACCCAGTCCAGGACCAGTAGATCCTTCCTGAGATATGGGGCCCAAAACTGCATACGATACTCCAGTTGTGGTCTAACCTCAGAGTACATCTCTGCTTTTATATTCAGGTCCTCTCGAAATGAATGCCAACATTGCATTTGCCTTCCTAGCTAATGACTTAACCTGCAAGTTTACCTTGAGACAATCCTGAACTAGAACTCCCAAGTCTCTTTGCACCTCAGAATTCTGAATTTTTCCCCATTTAGAAAATAGTCCTTGCTTCTATTCTTTGTAGCAAAGTGCATGACCTCACACTTTCCCACATCATACTCCATCTGCCACTTTTTTACCCACTCTCCTTACCTGTCCAAATCCTTCTTCAGTCTCCCTGACTCCTCAATACTACCTGTCCTTCTGCCTATCTTTGTTTCCTCTGCAAACTTAGCCAGAATGCCCTCAATTCCTTCATCTAGATCATTAATGTCTAAAGTGAAAAGTTGTGGTCCCAACACTGTGGCTTGCGGAGTACCACTTGTCACCAGCTGCCATCTTAAGAAAGACCCTTTTATCTCCACTCTCTGCTTTCTGCCAGACAGCCGAACTTCTATCCATGTTGGTATCTTGCCTCTGACACCATGGGCCCTTAACTTAGTCAGCACCTCCTGCGTGGTACCTTGTCAAAAGCTTTATTGAAGTCCGGGTAGATAATGTCCTTTGGTTCTCCTTGGTCTAACCTGCTCGTTACTTCCTCTAAGAAATCGAGCAGATTTGTCAGGCATGACAAAACTGTTCTGACTTTGTCCTATTTTACCATACACTTCACTGTATCTTGTTCACAGCCCCCAAGGGTTCAGCTCCTTGACACACAATTGCATAGTTGTTGGCAGGCTAAAGGCCTTTGTCATTGGTCTGTGGACTAGAGTCCAGTTATCGATCAGCTATGTGCTGCCAAGCAAAGTTCTGCAAAACACATTTCAACTACTGCTGGAACTGACAATAGTATAAGCAGCATTACAATGAGTGTCAGGTATTATACTTTCAAATCATGGGTACCTATCTATTAATATACAATTGTGTGTGACCATGCTCAGAACATCACATTGGTGAATGTCCATTATCCAAACAGTAATCAGAAACCACTTATCCTCAAAATGTCAGCCATTCTCCACAAATTTCAAACCACGATGTTGAACTGGAGAGTAATTGTTCAGTGATGAGGAGTATTCAGTTCACACATGACTACTAATTCTCATCTGGCACCTATCCAAATATGGACAGTGTTCCTATGAAAACATACAGGCTGCACCAAGGAATATGTTCTACCTAACATTTGACATCTTCACACAACAGCTTTACTAGCTTAATTCCTTGGGTTCACCAAAGCATGGCCCACTATCCATCATGTCTGCTGCATTCTCAAAAACCTGGCAATCCAGAGGATGCATCACCAGGGATTCAGTGACCACCTCAGAAAGAGAAAGAGGAGAAGGTATTCAGATATTATTGTTCTAGACAGATGGTCTCCAAGCATCTCATCAAATTTTAGTTTTTATGTTAAAAATCTCTCCATCACACCAAACTGAAGCATTCACCATTGTGTTTTCCCTCAGTGTCTCTCTTGCATGTATCTTTCCCTAGACTTTTAAAGAACAACAGAGGATTATAAGAAGGAAATACGCAGAGAAAAAATGAGGTACGAAGGTAAACTGGCCAAAAATATAAAGGAGGATAGTAAAAACATTTTTAGGTATGTGAAAGGGAAAAAAATGGTTAAGACTAAAGTTGGGCTCTTGAAGACAGAAACAGGGGAATATATTATGGGGAACAAAGAAATGGCAGAAGAGTTGAATTGATACTTCAGATCTGCGTTCACTGAGGAAGGCACAAGCAATCTCCCAGAGGTAACAGTGGCTGAAAGACCTGAACTGAAAGGAATTTATATTTGCCAGGAATTGGTGTTGGAGAGACTGTTAGGTCTGAAGGTTGATAAGTCCCCGGGGTCTGATGGTCTACATCCCAAGGTACTGAAGGAAGTGGCTCTAGAAATCATGGATGCATTTGTGATTATTTTCCAGAGTTCGATAGATTCAGGATCAGTTCCTGCGGATTGGAGTGTGGCTAATGTTGTACCACTTTTTAAGAAAGGAGCGAGAGAGAAAGCAGGAAATTATAGACCAGTTAGTCTGACCTCAGTGGTGGGAAAGATGCTGGAGTCAATTATAAAGGATGAAATTACGACACATCTGGATAGCAGTCACAGGATAGGTCAGAGTCAGCATGAATTTAAAAAGGGGAAGTCATGCTTGACTAATCTTCTGGAGTTTTTTGAGGATGTAACTCTGAAGATGGACAAGGGAGATTCAGTGGACGTAGTGTACCTGGACTTTCTGAAAGCCTTTGATAAAGTCTCACATAGGAGGTTTTGGTCAAGAAAAAGAAGGAAGCATATGTCAGGAATAAACAGCAATAATCAAGTGAACCCTGAGAAGAATATAAAGGCACTTAAGATGGAAGACAAAAAGGGGACATGAGATAGCTTTGGCATGACCCACCTGAACCGATCAGGTACCAATGTTCTGGCGAAGAGGATAAATAGGGTGGTCAGTAGGACTTTAAACTTCTGAGTTGGGGGGAAGGGAAAGTGAAAGCGACAGGGAGTATGGAGGTAAATGGAAAGATAAGCAGCAGGATAGCATGTTTCCAGGCGGATTTAAAATTGAGGCAGACTGAGAATGCAGAAAAAAGCAAGGATAACTTAGGACATATGACTTACAACATCTCTAATAAGGAAGTTAGCATTAAGGCACTTTACCTGAATGCTCGTAGCATTCATAACAAAGCCGATGAATTAATGGCACAGATAATAGTGAATGATTATGATGTAGTAGGCATCACAGAGACTTGGTTACAGGGGGGTCAGGACTGGCAGTTAAACCTCCATGGTTTTTCGACTTATCGAAAAGACAGAGAGGTGGGCAGAGGGGGTGGGGTTGCCTTGTTAGTTAAGAACAAAATTAAATCTATGGTATTGAATGACATAGCGTCGGATGATGTTGAGTCTGTGTGGGTGGAATTGAGGAACCACAAAGGCAAAAAAACCATAATTGGAGTTGTGTACAGACCTCCTAACAGTGGTCAGGACCAGGGACGCAACATGTACCGGGAAATAGAGAAGGCATGTCAGAAAGGCAAGGTTACATTGATCATGGGTGACTTCAATATGCAGGTGGACTGGGTAAATAATGTTGCTAGTGGATCTAAAGAAAGGGAATTCATGGAATGCTTACAGGATGGCTTTTTGGAACAGCTAGTCATGGAGCCCACAAGAGAGCAGGCTATTCTGGACCTAGTGCTTTGCAATGAACCAGACTCTATAAAAGATCTTAAAGTAAGGGAACCCTTAGGAAGTAGCGACCATAATATGGTAGAGTTCAGTCTGGAGTTTGAAAGGGAGAAGGCGAAATCTGATGTAATGGTGTTACAGTTGAATAAAGGTAATTATGAGGGCATGAGAGAGGAACTGACTAAAATAGACTGGAAGCAGAGGCTAACCGGGAAGACACTAGAGCAAAAATGGCAGGAGTTTGTAGGTATAATTGAGGACACTGTACAGAGGTTCATTCCCAAGAAAAGAAAGATTAACCGGGGAGGGATTAGACAACCTTGGCTGACAAAGGAAGTCAGGAAATGTATTAAAGAAAAAGAGAGATCCTATAAAGTGGCTAAGAACAGTGGGAAATCAGAAGATTGGGAAGGATACAAAAGCAAACAGAGGATAACAAAGAGTGTAATAAGAAATGAGAGGATCAAATATGAAGGTAGGCTAGCCAGTAATATTAGAAATAATAGTAAAAGTTTCTTTCAGTACATAAGAAACAAACGACAGGCAAAAGTAGACATTGGGCCACTTCAAACTGATGCAGGGAGCCTAGTGATGGGAGATAAGGAAATAGCAGGAGAACTTAACAAGTACTTTGCGTCAGTTTTCACAGTGGAAGACAGGAGTAATATCCCAAAAATTAAAGGGTGTCACGGGGCTGAGTTGAGTATGGTTGCCATTACGAAAGAGATAGTGCTAGAAAAGTTAAAAAGTCTTAAAATTGATAAATCTCCTGGCCCCGATGGGATACACCCTAGAGTTCTGAGAGAGGTTGCTGAGGAAATAGCAGAGGCATTGGTTGAGATCTTTCAAGAGTCACTGGAGTCAGGAAAGGTCCCGGACGATTGGAAGATGGCTGTAGTAACCCCCTTGTTCAAGAAAGGATCAAGGCAAAAGATGGAAAATTATAGGCCAATCAGCTTAACCTCGGTTGTTGGTAAAATTCTAGAATCCATCATTAAGGATGAGGTTTCTAAATTCTTGGAAGAGCAGAGTCTGATTAGAACAAGTCAACATGGATTTAGTAAAGGGAGGTCATGCCTGACAAACCTGTTGGAATTTTTTGAAGAGGTAACAAGTAGGTTAGACCAGGGGAACCCAGTGGATGTGGTCTATCTGGACTTTCAAAAGGCCTTTGATAAGGTGCCACACGGGAGACTGCTGAGCAAGGTGAGGGCCCATGGTGTTCGAGGTGAGCTGCTGGGATGGATTGAGGATTGGCTATCTAACAGAAGGCAGAGAGTTGGGATAAAAGGTTCTTTTTCAGAATGGCAGCCGGTGACGAGCGGTGTCCCGCAGGGTTCGGTGCTGGGGCCACAGCTGTTCGCATTATATATTAATGATTTGGATGAGGGAACCGGGGGCATTCTAGCGAAGTTTGCCGATGATACAAAGTTAGGTAGACAGGCAGGTAGTACTGAGGAAGTGGGGAGGCTACAGAACGATCTAGACAGGTTGGGAGAGTGGTCCAGGAAATGGCTGATGGAATTTAACGTGAGCAAGTGCGAGGTCTTGCACTTTGGCAGAAAGAATATAGGAATGGACTACTTTCTAAATGGTGAGAAACTTAATAAAGCCAAAGCACAAAGGGATCTGGGAGTGCTAGTCGAGGATTCTCTAAAGGTAAACATGCAGGTTGAGTCTGTGATTAAGAAAGCGAATGCAATGTTGTCTCTTATCTCAAGAGGGTTGGAATATAAAAGCAGAGATGTACTACTAAGACTTTATAAAGCTCTGGTTAGGCCCCATTTGGAGTACTGTGTCCAGTTTTGGTCCCCACACCTCAGGAAGGACATACTGGCACTGGAACGTGTCCAGCGGAGATTCACACGGATGATCGCTGGAATGACAGGTCTAGCATATGAGGAACGGCTGAGGATACTGGGATTGTATTCGTTGGAGTTTAGAAGATTAAGGGGAGATCTAATAGAGACGTACAAAATAATACATGGCTTTGAAAAGGTGGATGCTAGAAAATTGTTTCTGTTAGGCGAGGAGACTAGGACCCGTGGACACAGCCTTAGAATTAGAGGGGGTCATTTCAGAACGGAAATGCGGAGACATTTCTTCAGCCAGAGAGTGGTGGGCCTGTGGAATTCATTGCCACGGAGTGCAGTGGAAGCCGGGACGCTAAATGTCTTCAAGGCCGAGATTGATAGGTTCTTGTTGTCTAGAGGAATTAAGGGCTACGGGGAGAACGCTGGCAAGTGGAGCTGAAATGCGCATCAGCCATGATTGAATGGCGGAGTGGACTCGATGGGCCGAATGGCCTTACTTCCACTCCTATGTCTTATGGTCTTATGGTCTTATGGTTAGTGAGCAAAATTAGGGTGCATGATATTGGGGGCAAAGTACTGACTTGGATTGAAAATTGGTTGACTGACAGGAAGCAAAGAAGAGTGATAAATGGCTCCCTTTCGGAATGGCAGGCAGTGACCAGTGGGGTACCGCAGGGATCAGTGCTGGGACTGCAGCTTTTTACAATATATATTAATGATATAGAAGATGGTATTAATAGTAACATTAGCAAATTTGCTGATGATACAAAGCTGGGTGGCAGGGTGAAATGTGAGGAGGATGTTAGGAGATTACAGGGTGACCTGGGCAGGTTAGGTGAGTGGACAGATGCATGGCAGATGCAGTTTAATGTGGATAAATGCATGGTTATCCACTTTGGTGGCAAGAACAGGAAGGCAGATTACTACCTAAATGGAGTCAAGTTAGATAAAGGGGCAGTACAAAGAGACCTAGGTGTTCTTGTACACCAGTGAATGAAGGCAAGCATGCAGGTACAGCAGGTAATGAGGAAAGCTAATAGCATGCTGGCCTTCATAACAAGAGGGATTGAGTATAGAAACAAAGAGGTTCTTCTGCAGCTGTACAGGACCCTGGTGAGACCGCACCTGGAATATTGTGTGCAGTTCTGGTCTCCAAATTTGAGGAAAGACATTCTGGCTGTTGAGGGAATGCAGCGTAGGTTCACGAGGTCAATCCCTGGAATGGCGGGTTTATCTTATGTTGAAAGATTGGAGCAACTGGGCTTGTATACCCTTGAGTTTAGAAGACTGAGAGGGGATCTGATTGAGGCGTATAAGATTATTAAAGGATTAGACACTCTGGAGGCAAGAAACATATTTCCGCTGATGGGTGAGTCCCGAACCAGAGGACACAGCTTAAAAATAAGGGGTAGGCCATTTAGGACAGAGATGAGGAGAAACTTCTTCACCCAGAGAGTGGTGGCTGTGTGGAATGCTCTGCCCCAGAAGGCAGTGGAGGCCCAGTCTCTGGATTCGTTTAAGAAAGTGTTGGATAGAGCTCTCAAGGATAATAGAATCAAGGGTTATGGAGATAAGGCAGGAACAGGGTACTGATTGAGGATGATCAGCCATGATCATAATGAATGGTGGTGCAGGCTTGAAGGGCAGAACGGCCTACTCCTGCACCTATTGTCTATTGTCTATTTCAAGTAATGGTACCCTGTGGCAACCTCGTGTGATGGCCTTGCAGACTAGAGTTTGAGCGTCGGAGGCTGAGGGATGACCTTATGGAGGTTTACAAAATTATGAGGGGCATGGATAGGGTAAATAGACAAAGTCTTTTCCCTGGGGTCGGGCAGTCCAGAACTAGACAGTGTAGATTTACGGTGAGAGGGGAAAGATATAAAAGAGACCTCAGGGGCAACCTTTTCATGCAGAGGATTGTACATGAATGGAATGAGCTGTCAGAGGAAGTGGTGGAGGCTGGTACAATTGCAAAATTTAAGAGGCATTTGGATGGGTATATGAATAGGAAGTGTTTGGATGGACATGGGTACGGTGCTGGCAGGTGGGTCTAGATTGGGTTGGGATACCTGGTCGGCATGGACGGGTTGGACCGAAGGGTTTGTTTCCATGCTGTACATTTCTATGACTCTATAAGTGCTGGACTTTGGACTACATCACATGGGCATGGATGGCAATAGTCTGGCTTGAGTGGCAAGAGGACTAGCAGCGTAATAATAGCACAAGCATAAATGCAGTTATCCTGATGGAGTAGAACAGGTTCTTGCCACAAAGAGCCACTGCTACTCCTGTGGGTGGTGGCTCAATGATTTTAGTAATTTGTTGGAGCACAGATCACAGATGATTGTCAGAAGTGCAACCTCCTTTGAACAATTCTATTCAGAGCCGTGATGATAAAAGTCTGAGCCTGTACATTACCAAACTGGTTTTACTTTTATTTATTTATTCATGGGATGTAAGAGTCACTGGTTGGGCCCAGCATTTATTGCCTGTCCCTGGTTGCCCTTGAGAAGACGGTGGTGAGCTGCCTCCTTGAACTGCTGCAGTCCACCTCCTCTGGGTTGACCCACAATGCCATTAGGGAGGGAATTCCAGGATTATGACTCGGCGGCACTGAAAGAACTGTGGCAACATTTCAACGTCAGGATGAGGAGTGGCTTGGAGGGGAACTTGTAAGTGGTGGTGTTCCCAAATATTTGCAGCCCTTGTCCTCTTAGATGCAAGTGGCCTTTGATTTGGAAGGTGCTTTGTAGGAATCTTTGGTGAATTTCTGGAGAGCATCTTATAGGTAGTACATATTGCTGCTAGTGAGCATCAATGGTGGAGGGAGGGGATGCTTGTGGATATGGTGCCAATCCTAGATGGTGTCGAGCTTTTTGAGTGTGGTTGAGCTGCACTCATTCAGGGCCAGTGGGGAATATTCCATCACACTCGTGACTTGTGCCTTATAGATAGTGGACAGACATTAAGAGTCAGGAGGTAAGTTACTTGCCGCATCATTCTGAGCTTCTGACCTGCTCTTGCAGCCTTTGTGTTTATGTAGTGGGACTAGTTAAGTTTCTAATCAATGGTAACCTCAATGATGTTGATAATGGGGGGTTCAATGTTGATAACACCATTGAATGTCAAGGTGTGGTGGTTAGATTGTTTCTTATTTGTGATGGTCATAGCCCCTGGCATTTGTGTGCCATGATTGTTACTTGCCACTTGTCAGCCCAAGCTTGGATATTTTCTAGATCACCTTGCATTTGAACATGGACTTCTTCAGTATTTGATGAGTCACAAATGGTGCTGAACATTGTGCAACCATTGACAAACACCCCATCTCTGATCTTATGAGGGAGGGAAGATCATAGATGAAGCAGCAACAAACAGAGGTATGTGACCTTTTTCAGAGCTTCCACTGCAATCATTAAACATTAGCAAGTTTCTACTTGTGCTGCAATGGAAACTGAGCCATTTTTCATCAGACACTGCACCACAGCTAAGTTCTCAAGTGTTGTCATGGGAATTAACTATCATTATTACTTTGGAATGGCTCAGCTCAAAATCTGAACAATGCTCTGTGCCAAGGAGCTGAACTCTTTGACAGCAATGGTTAATTCAACAAGTATCTCTGTGTGCACACACGTTGTCCTAGAAGAAACATACAAGCCTTTTAGAAATAGCTGGAGACACCCAGCAGGTCTGACAGCATCTGTGGACAGAAAACAGAGTCAACATTTTGAGTCCAGTGAACCTGAAGATGCTGCCAGACCTGCTGAGCTTTTCCAGCAGTTTCAGATATTCAGCATCCACAGTTCTTTGTTTTCTGTCAAGATTCATAGGGGGCTTTGAGATGGGAGACACATAGAGGTTATTTCCTTTGTCAGACAGTTAAGGACTAGAGGGCATAATCTCAGAGTCAGGGGTCTGCCAATTGAGACAGTGTCATAGAGATGTACAGCTCAGAAACAGACCCTTCGGTCCAACCCATCCATGCTGACCAGATATCCCAACCCAATCTAGTCCTACCTGCCAGCACCTGGCCCATATCCCTCCAAAGCCCTCCTATTCATATACCCATCCAGATGTCTTTTAAATGTTGTAATTGTACCACTTCCTCTGGCAGCTCATTCCATACAGATACCACCCTCTTCATGAAGAAGTTGCCCTTTAGCTCTCTTTTATACCTTTCCCCTCTCACCCTAAACCTATGCCTTCTAGTTCTGGACTCCCCTACCCCAGGTCTATTTATCCTATCCATGCCCTCATGATTTTGTAAACCTCTATAAGTTCACCCCCTCAGCCTCCAATGCTCCAGGGAAAACAGCCCCAGACTAATCAACCTCTCCCTGTAGCTCAAATACTCCAACTCTGGCAATATCCTTGAAATTTTTTTTGAACCATTTCAAGTTTCACAACATTTTTCTGATAGGAAGAAGACCAGAATTGCATGCAATATTCCAACAGTGGCCTAACCAATGTCCTGTACAGCCACATCATGACCTCCCAACTCCTGTACTCAATACTATGACCAATAAAGGAATGCATACCAAACGCCTTCTTCACTATCCTATCTACCCGCGACTCCACTTTCAAGGAGCTATGAACCTGCACTCCAAAGTCTCTTTGTTCAGCAACACTCCCAAGAACCTTACAATTAAGTGTATAAGTCCTGCTAAGATTTGCTTTCCCAAAATGCAGCACTTCACATTTATCTAAATAAACTCCATCTGCCACTTCTCAGCCCATTGGCCATCTAATCAAGATCCCGTTGTAATCTGAGATAATCATCTTTGCTGTCCACTACACCTCCAATTTTGGTGTCATCTGCAAACTTACTAACTGTACCTCTTATGCTCACATCCAAATCATTTATGTAAATGGCAAAAAATAGTGGACCCAGTACCGATTCTTGACACTCCACTGGTCACAGGCCTCCAGTCTAAAAAACAACCCTCCACCACCACCCTCTGTCTTCTACCTTTGACCCAGTTCTGTATCCAAATGGCTAGTTCTCCCTGTATTCCATGAGATCTAACCTTGTTAACCAGTCTCCCATGGGGAACCTTGTCAAATGCCTTACTGAAGTCCATATAGATCATATCCACCATTCTGCCCTCATTAATCCTTTTTGCTACTTCTTCAAAAAATGAAGAGTTTTTTTTCCACAGCAGATAATGAGTCTTTGAAATTCTTTATCACAGAGGGCTGTAGAGAGTGAATCATTAAGTACGTTCAAGCTGAGATAGAATTTTATCGAGAAAAGCAATTAGAAGTCATGGATACAAGGAAGGAAAGTGAGGTTGAGGCTTATCAGATCAGCCATGTATAGTGGAGCAAACACAATGGGGTGAAAAGCCGTCTTCTGCTCCTATGACTTACGGTCAAACGTGTTTCAGGTAACTGTGATGAGGTCAGCCAGGTGGAATATGAGTTCCCTGACTGGACCAGATTAACAACCCAGACAGCCCTGGCTAACAGACATAAACAAGTGTGTCAGACATCCCGTTCACTCTGAGAGTTGGCTCTGAAGGAGCTGGATCAGTGTCAAGGATTTTCCATGTGTAAATAAAGGGTGACTTTGTGATGGGATACTGGCTTCTGGAGTTGTTTCACTTTTCAGCTACTCAATCTATAAAGATCCTTATCTGAGTCTTCTGTGGCTGAACTTGATTGACTTAAACCTTTCAAGATCTGATATATGCATTGACTTTTCCTCTTGCATTGTCACTGCCCACTTATGTCCAATGATTCACCCCTGTTGATCCCGCCTTCATGATACTTTCTAAAGTGTGTGCTGTGCCAGTATCTGAGCTGGTGGCTGTGAGTCTCAGATGAAGAGCCAGAGCTCCCTCATCAGCCATTCACTCTTTAAGTTGGCCAAATTGTCAGGTTACATGGTCTGGCCAGGCTTAGCACAACAAAAACATAAAAGGGAAAGATGGGATGAGGAAAGAGAGATTAGGTGAAAGACAAGGGGTGTATGATAACACCTCCTGCATTTTGTACTCCAGATCTGATTATGTGATAACAATGAAGCAGGAGTTAGAAAACTGCATACACTGGAAACATATTGTCCCACTGATACTTCCTGCAATGGCCAGAAATTCTACAATACTAATAATTCACAACACTGCGTAGTTTAAGGGTACTGAGCGTGTGCAATATTGCCTGTCCCTGAATGGTATTATGCTACTTCCTCCTGTCACATTACAACATTTACAAGGCGTCAGGATGGGTATATGAATAGGAAGGGTTTAGAAAGATATGGGCCAAATGCTGGCAAAAAGGACTATATTTATCTAGGATATCTGGTTGGCATGGATGAGTTGGACCAAAGGGTCTGTTTCCATGCTGTACATCTCTGTGACTCTATGTGTCAATTAGTCCTCTGAGGGAAGGTGCCAGAGAAGTGCTACAAAGGGTCATATTCCTCCCAGAGCTGAATTGCTGAAAGTATGTGGAAGCTGATGCTTGAGGTGAGATGAGTGAATGACAGTGATGTGGAGTTGATCAATGCAGGGGATCTGTGCTTCTTGATAAGCAATGGAGGCTTCGTGCATTGAGTAGTGTTTGATGTTTTGAGTACAATCAGTAGAAGTTAAAACTTGAAGATACATTCACATTATATCTGTTCTTCAGAGGGATGCTAGAATAGCAAAACGATTCAGCACAGGACAGTGAAACCTAAATAATCTTATGGATGTGTACTGGACATCCTCATGTCTGTGTTCCATGGACTTGTTAAAACCATATCAGAGAAGACAAAAACAGGATGAGTGATAATGAAGCAATTGCTGAAATAAAGAACATGAAACTGTATGGTCATGCAAACAGACAGCTGCAAACTAGCCAAACTCCCAACAGTTAGGAGATTAAAAGTTAAGATTAGAAAGAAATTTTAACCCATGAAACTGAGAATATTTGGAATGAATCTGATTGAATCAGCTAATACCATGTAAGACTTCAGAAAGAGCTGGGAAACAATCTGTCTGAAAACAAGACAGAGGGCTGTAAGGAATAAGTACAGATAAGCAGATCAAATTCATTTTGGAACATTATTGTTTCTGAACTACTGGGACCTTAGAAATGTTATTCTGAGGAAAACAACCATTCATGGATAAATAACACCATTTCAAATAGATAGTCTGAGGTTTTTTTTTGATTTACCTCTGGGAGGACAAGGATAAACATTATAGAACCTTTCCTCAGGAGATGGAATAGCTTTGGGAGAGTCTATAACAATTAAGTGTTCAGAATGTCGTTCTTTGAGTTTGAACACCTGTGTGTGCGCGCACGTGCACACACACACACACACACACACACACACACACACACACACACACACACACACACACACACACACACACACACACACACACACACACACACACCCTACATACCCATGTGAAATAAATGTAGAGCACTTAGTGTCTTCTACTGGACAAAAATAGAAATGTTTTCTCTGTTATAATCCAACTTGGTTGCATTTACTGATTAATGTTATTTTCCTGACATTAATGACACTACAAAGGCAAGAATCACAGCACACTAAAAGGAGTTTAAACTAATTGAGGGACATAGAATGAAATGTTAACAATGGCCTGATCATAAACAGGCCTTACTATGGACTATTAGATTGTTGTAAATATTTTCATTCATGGTTCAGACAAATTACAATCACTATGGCTTCAAAGAATGTTCCCTTTACTTATAGAGAGCCTTTACTTACACCATCTTTAATGAAAAATGGAGACACAGGTTGACTCATAATATGGTAAATTCATTATTGCTCAGGGAAATTTTATGTAGTTGGAATGAAATAGATACTGATTGATATCCTAGACTAAATTGTTGAACTTGGGCAGACAATCAGAATAGATTTTGGATTTTATTCACTTTTGCTATAGATTGCTGAATTGCGTATAACATTTCAAAACAATTAGTTTTAGCTGCTTTTTGAAAGAAATTGGAAGTGCTTCGAAATGTGACTGAGGTCAGTTTGTAATAGATGATTTCTTCGAATATTTCTACATGGCTTTTCAGTCAATACCTTCTAATCCCATCATAATTAACACATGAATATATTGAGGTATGGATTTATTCTTCCGGCAGCTCCAAACAAAGAACAAAGTTGTAAAACTATTACGCTGAGATAGATTTGTTTTGTTATATTGAAATAATGACTCGATTCCGCTTAAAATATTTCAGGTCCACCTACCATAAGCTTATGTAATACAACCAATACCAGGTAGATTGGTAATGCCTGCTTTTCTTACTCCTCAATCCTGTAAATTGAGAAAAAAAAATTGTCAATGATCTATATACTCTTTCATAAAGATTTCAGGGTTCAGTGCACAATTTCTCGTTTTGTTAGTAATCAAACTACAACCATTGGAATGGTTCCATTGCCACCATACCAGTCAGAAATGACAGTGCCATTACTCAGACTAGCAATAAATAAAAGGCAATCCATCTAAGCATATGAATGGATTTCTGCCAATGTTTCTACAGCCATGATTTGCAAATGTCAAGAATAAATATGAGTGGTAAGGGTGCAAGGTTCTGTTCCATAACAAGCCACTGTGTTACAATGGATGAATTGGTCATTTTTATGTGGTTGCAGTGAACAGGCAGAGAAATCGTTATCAAATCAAACTGTTCGTCAATAGGCATAGGTCATTTCAGCTCTCAAAGCTAAAGATTATTTTAAGCTTTTGAATTAAAAGTGGGAAATAAATAAGGTGTGTCAAAAAAGGGGCTCCTGATGAAGGGCTCCTGCCCGAAATGTCGATTTTCCTGCTCCTCGGAAGCTGCCTGACCTGCTGTGCTTTTCCAGCACCATTCTAAGCTTGATCCTTAGGGTCCATGTCAGCAGAAAGCATCAGAGTGTACGAGGTTCCTCTCCAAGGCCCGTATCAACCCTGAGAGCAGAATAGAGAGTTGTCAATAGATACCTGTAGGCAGGATAAGAGAAATAATTAGAACAGAAGTTTTCTGTTTATTGAATGAGAATGAAATGTGAACAATGTGTACATATATGATTGTGGAGGATAAAGGTTGATGTTTTTCTCTGTGTATTGGACAGACATGGGATTGGACAGAAACTGGGGAGATATCAGACAGTACTAGACAGAATTTTGTTTAGCCAGTCTAAGACTGAGGTTGTTTGAATAAACTCTAAGTTAAACTGTACATCTGAGATCTCTTTTGCTTGACGTAAAAAGAATACCCACAACAGAAATAATTCCAAGCTTTCTTCTGAGAAAAGGTAAAGCAATTTGAACAACATTTCAAACAGGGAATGTACAAAGAAGAACACCTAGCAGGTATGACACACTGGAGGTGTGTCTCTGGAGAACTGAATGGGAGCAGAGGGTTCTAACTTGCAATTGCAACATAGAAAGAAACTCTCAGGTAGATCCAATGTGCAGAAATGCATCTGCAACCATCAGTCTTTGATGGATGCATTTCTAGCTATCGAAGAGTTTGAGAGATTCAATATGTCACAGCTAGAAAAGAAAGCAGAGCAGCAAGACTCTGCAAAAGTCTAAATGTTGGCTTGCATGGATATGCAAATGATATGTGTTGCTCTCGTCACCTCAGGGGATGTATATTTTTAGGAAAGATTTCATCTCCCTACTGTTCCATGACACATAAACATTTGCTGCAAAACTTGACAAGGCCCAAAAATGGTTGCAGAAATCACGGTGCAATTAACCAATGTGTGTTCCTCCAGACTGGGCAGGTTATAGCATGCAGCTGTCACCAGCCTCACTACTCAGGTTCGACATCGAAAGGTGCAAAGTGAAGAGAGGTGAGCTTTATTTGGATCAAACCTGAACTACTGATAGCCTTTAAAGGCCTTCAATGGGGTTGAATTTTGGGTGGAGCAGGTACTAGAAATGACTGGAGAAAAGTATCTACAGTGCATGGACAGAGCAACAAGGCAGAGAACATGCTGTAAAGTTCTCCAATAAAGGACATGAGAGCGAGGTACTGTCTCCACAGAAAAGCAGCTGACCCTCCAGACAAATACTGCAAAGCCATTGAGAGCAGATAGACATCACAGCATGTGTACTTCCAAGGACCAAAATGCAGCATCAAGGTTTGTGAAAGCATTTTCAACTGCTGCATCCTTACGAATGAACTGTTATAGCCCCACACACCAAATATGCTTCTCTCATCTTCTGAACATCTTCATCAACAACAATTCATTACCATAGTTTCACATCACACACACAACACTGCTGTAAGCCTCACATCCACATTTCACTGTTTATATGCACTGCTAACTATTTGACCATGATGGCACTTTACCCAAAGATATTGTTTTTTCCTTTCTTTTCCTCTCTCTCTCTCTCTCTCTCTCTGCCTTTCTCTTTTCAGATGCCTAAGAGCTGCAAGCTGACCAATCAGAGCACAATGTAGAAGAGGAGGAAGAGACTGATTGAATAAATATTTTAACTTGTCCTTGTACTTGTAACCAGCTCTCAGAAACTAACAATGTCCGTTCTATAGAGGAGAGCTTAAAGGTGTGATCTGAGGATGTTGAATCTGACCTCTAACCAAGTGGAAGAGAATGGTGGTCCCACTTCCCAGCTCAACAGAGGGCAAGATTGTACATGGTTCTGCTCTGGACTCATATGAGGTTTAGCACGTAGAGCTAGGCTTGCCAAAGAGTCTGCAGTCCCTGGAATAGAGCATAGAGGAGTCTGGCTCCATCATACTTTGCACAGAGACTTGTAGCCTATCCATTCTCACGTGGAGTTGGTGATTCACTCCATTAGCACTTCCACAGAAATACCCATGATGCAGCATTTGATAGCCCCTGCCTCAGCTTCCACTGCAGCTCAAGCAGAACCAGACAACAACTGAGCACTGCAATGGAAGCCCAGCAGGAGACTATCCACATGCAACTTGTTACCATGACCATCCAACTTGCTGACACACTTGCTCAAATTGCTGCTCTGTCTATTTTAAGGGCCTTATATGATCTCATAAAAGCCTGGCAGGTTGCCTCCAACACATTGCTAGGCTTGCTAAGGTGCTACTCCATGCAGCACAAACCTGCTGGCATTTCTCTTGAGATGATAGCATTTCTCCTACTACCACCATAACTCTGTAGTGTGAGTGGTTGTCTGTCCACCAATTAGCACAAACATGCTACCATCCATGCAACCCAAACCTGACCCTTCCAGTGCCAGGACTGCCCAAAGTAACATATTGCAAGACCATCTGTAGTTGTCCCACCTTCCACCATCCCTGTTGTTGCTCCTGGGGTAGGACTGCATAACTTCACTAGGACAAAGGCATATGAACAAATCATGTTTTAGATTAGATTAGATTACATTACAGTGTGGAAACAGGCCCTTCAGCCCAACAAGTCCACACCGACCCGCTGAAGCGCAACCCACCCATACCCCGACATCTACCCCTTACCTAATACTGTGGACAATTCACCTGGCCTGCACATTTTTGGACTGTGGGAGGAAACCGGAGCACCCGGAGGAAACCCACGCAGACACGGGGAGAATGTGCAAACTCCACACAGTCAGTCGCCTGAGGCGGGAATTGAACCCGGGTCTCGGGCACTGTGAGGCAGCAGTGCTAACCACTGTGCCACCGTGCCGCCCACTTTTTTTTTAAAAACTCAAGGGCAAAGTAACCTTGTACCAGACCAGCATTGTGACAATGTCCTCTCTCCCCTCCTCCCACCCCAGTGGGACTGTCTGTTCTTTCAAATCTGGCAGTTCAACACACCATTAGATTAGATTATTAGATGTTCTTTAGTTGAAACCAATGTAGAAAATTAGGTAGGTTCATTAACAAAATAAGTTTGGAATATTTGTTTTGTGATGATTTTATTTCACTATTGCATTCAAGGACTTGTTGTCATTGTCAGTAAATAGAGAATTTGGGCAGTGTTCACTGGTACTTCAGTTGGATAAGCCAAACACAAACTGCCCAACTGGTCTTCCTGTTCCTCCTTCTCTTCAATTGTGCACTATATACCTGGTGGGGTGAGAGTTATGTCCTCAGGTGGACGAGGTATTGCATGATACAGAAGATTATGATGAATCATAATACAGTCTTCGGAGAGTATTGCAGGACTCCTGTCAAGTTTTCCATGTATTAGAAGTGCTAACATATCAAGTGGTCTGTTCCATAGGAGTTTACGTGGGCAATGTGACTCTTGCAATGCTGCCCACATGTATATGGTTTGTGGATGAGAGATGGTTCAAGAATGTGGCACCTCAGTAGGTCAACTTGGACTTTGCGTGATGACCCAAATACTGATGGTGCAGCCAACTGCCAAAGAAGAAAGTCACTCTGACTGCTGTCGAGATACTGGATACCATTTACTAAACCTGCATGAGATACTGAGTAAGGTTGTGCAGCTTAGTTGACTGAATAGCTGGTTTTTAATTTAGTGTAATGTCAACAGTGTCGGTACAATTCCTGTACTGGCTGAGGTTACAATGAAGAACTCTCTTTCTCAAAACCCCCTTCCCCTGAGGTATGATGACCTTCAGGTTAAACCACCAATCATCTCTCTCTAATGAGAGAACAACCCAATGATCCAGTAAGACTCTGGTGACTTTACCTTTACCAGCTGGACATGGAGGGAGAGGAATTCTTTGTGGTTGTGATACATTCCTGAAGTTAGATGAGATATCATTGGCACCATACGCCATGAGGAAATCACATGTGTTTTCCACCTGCTTCTCTCAAGACAAAGAGAATGCAATGTATTCCCCTCTCTTTGCAAATAGAGCATCAGTTTTCTTCCTGGTACACCTCTGGGCAGTGAACTGAAAAATGTTGGAGATGTACCCTGCTAAAGCCCGAGAGGAGATCAACATGAAGAATTTCAATGCCCTGGTCATCTTTACGGTCACTGGCACTGTCATCCATTTCCTGATCCAAGGCTGTAGTTGTCCATGTAATTTATGGCATACATCAATGAAACTTCCTTTGAGAAATGAACACATTGTACTTACTGTTCCTCACTGAGGTTGAAATTAGAGAAACGTTCTTTGATGACTGTCAATAGGAATGGTCTCTTACTCAGAACTCACCTCCACTCTCTTTGAGCCGCTCATGTTGGTTCTGCTCAATTTCCCTGTAATGTTGCAAATCAAGGGAAATGATATTAACATCACCAATGAATGGAGCAAGTAGCAAGTCAGAACACTTGAAGTGAGGGCCTTCAGCAAGTGCCACATCACTACCAGTAGATTCTTATTAATATTAAATATCAATAACTAACCTCCAATCACATTTACTAATTCAAAATCAGCTAGTAGTGATCAATCAAGCTCACTTGAAAGTTTGATAATCCTATGGGAATAACACTGGCTTGAGTGTATATTCAGCTATTCAAGATTAAAATCATAGTGTTAACTGGCGGGAACATTGAGATTAAAGATGGCATCATTAGAGCGAAAACAGTGCTGCACGCTGACTGGCACTGGACTGCCCACTTTGCATATTACCGATGTACTCTCCCAGAGCGCTTGATAAGAATCTGCTCAAAATATGATATCTGGTGTGCACAGGGCATGGATGTTATTTCGTCAATACTGTAACATTGAGTGTTCTAACTAATGATGCCAACAAATTCATTCTTAAGTTTGATTCCACATGGAAATATAGCAATCATCTGGAGGAAACTCTAAGGCTTTTATTCTTAGTATTGTGTACTGAAGTAAAAAACTGGTAGCATGAAAGCAGCCAAGTTTTATTTCATCATTTCCAACCTTTACTTCTAGTGGTGGCAGTAACACTTTAAAACAATCAATTAAAGCCTAGAGAGAGGGAGAAGATCTGAAATCTGTGAACTGATGGTGATCACCATTTTAAAGCAATGTCACAAGATGTCGCAGAGACACCTTTTCCCGGGACCACAACACATCAATTAATCACAGTTGCTCACTGTTTGGATACCTAGTTCAATTTGTATTTTAGTTTATCACTTAGTTAAGTCTGAGTAACTAGCAAACAACAAATTCTCCTGTGGATAATCCACTGTACCTTAACCTCTATACAAAACAATCAAAGCAACATCATTAAAGGCCTGGTAAAAGCAATCATGCTGCTGAATTATAAATCCGTAAACAATGGTACTGAATATGATTCAACATCACTTCCAATTTTGGTGAACCCACTTTCCAAAGTGACCGTGATCAGGCCTCTGTCCAAATATAAACATGGGCTATTGTCTGATTCAAGTCACAACTGTCAGCTTACCCATTACTAATGTACACATACTCAATTAAAAATCAGTACAATTTGATGAAAAACTTGAAATTCGCAGAGCATAGTTTTGTGTATTCCTCAAAAGAGCTTCATTCCTGGCTCCAATAAAATTAACATAAATCCAGAATCTTAAAGTCCAGTTATAAGGACTCTTATTTATGCCTTTGAGGTAATTTACTTCCTAGTGGTCAATTTAATTTCTCTTTGCTTTCCCCCCCAACTTGATGGGAATTATATCAAGATGTAAGGTATGTCCTATATATAAAATGTAGGACAAATTAAACCAGGCCAATTACAGCCCCATCAGTCCACTCTCAGTCATCAGTAAAGTGATGGAAAGTGTCATCAACAATGCTATAAAGCAGCACCTGCTCAGCAATAACCTGCTCAGTGACACACAATTTAGGTTCTGCCTGGGCCACTCAACTCCTGACATCATTTCAGCCTTTATTTAAACAAGGACGAAAGAGCTGAATTCCAGAGGTGAGGTGAGAGTGATAGCCCTTGACATCAAGGCTGCATTCAACGAAATGTGCCATTAAAGAGCTCTTGCAAAAGTGGAAGCAGTGGGTATCAGGGGACAAACTCTCTGCTAGTTGGAGTCATTCCTGACACATAGGAAGATGGTCCTGGTTGTTGGAGGTGAGTCATTTCAGCTCCAGGATATCTCAACAGGAGTAACTTAGGGTAGTGTCCTAGGTTAACCAACTTCAGCTGCTTTATTAATAACCTTCCCTCCATCATGGTGTCAGAAGTGGGATGTTTACAGATGGTTGCACAATGGTCAGCATCATTTGCAACTCCTTGGATGCTGAAGCAGTACATTTTCAAATGCAACATGATCTGGATAATATCCACGCTTGGACTGACAAGTGGCAAGTAACGTTCACAATACTCAACTGCCAGGCTCTGACTATCTCCAATAAGAGACAATCTAACGACTACCCCTTGACATTCAGTGGTGTTACCATCACTGAATTCCCCAATATCAGCATTCTACAGATTACCATTGACCAGAAACTCAACTGGACTCACTACATAAACACAGTGGCTACAAGAGCAGGTCAGAAATTAGGAATACTGCAGCAACTAACTCACCTCCTGACTCCTTGTCTACCACCTACTAGATAGGAGTCAGGAGTTTGATGGAATATTCCCCATTTGTTTAGATGAGTGCAACCCCAAAAAATACTCCAGAAGCTTGAACCATCCAGGACAAGCAGCCAGCTTGATTGGCATCTCATACACAAGCATTCACTCCTCCACCTCTGATACTCCATAGCAGCAGTGTCTACTATCCACAAAATGCACTACAGAAATTCACCAGAGATCCTCAGGCAGCACATTCCAAAGTAACAACCACTTCCATCTAGAAGGACAAGGGCAGAAGATATATAGGAACACCACCACCTTCAAGTTCCCCTCCAAACCACTCACCATCCTGACTTAGAAATATATTGCCATTCCTTCACTGTTAGTGGGTCAAACTCCAGGAAGTGCCTTCATAAGGGCATTGTGGGTCAACCCACAGTAGCTGAACTGCAGCAGTTCAAGAAGGCAGCTCACCACCACCTTCTCAAGGGCAGTTGGGGCAGGCAATAAATGCTGGTCAGCTAGCAATGCACACAACTTACAAATGAATAAATTAAAATACAACTATATTTAAGCTTAGAGAGGAGCTTAGAATTTGAATTCTCTGAATTTTGATTAAATTTAAATCTGAATTAATCTGAAAATGAAACCTGAGTAGAGCTTCCTCTTTGTGTGGTTGTGATGACACTGTTCAGAAAGTTTCTACTACACAACAGATATCAAGTTGGTAGTTAATTTTATGAAGAACAATTCAATTTTGATTTTAACTATGACCTGATTTAAAGTACTGTCACATAACAGGGGATTTCTAGTCAGTTCTGCCAGAAATGTCTTCTTTGATAACTCTGTTCATTGCTAATTTTGACCACTAGGGTGAGCATATGTTGGAACATGAGCTTTTGCTATGACTTTGTTGGTTCGATTATGGGAGGGAATGGCTTTTGTCACTGCATGCAGTGAAATTGTAATTATGTTCTTATTGAATGCATTTACAATGTTGCTGCATTTAGCAACTAGGGTAATTTTATATCCAAATTTAAAATTAGGTTAGTAATACAGAGACACTGTAGCTGATAAAAAGTATCCCACAAGACACTTTAGCAAGGCAAATTGCTTCTTCAAAAATTTCACATGCATTCTCCTAAAATATTAAATTAATCAAATTTTGTGATACATAAGTACACTTTCCATTCAATATGGAAGCTTACATACCCAAATAATAGCCTGAAGAATATTTACCTGTTTTTAATGCCTCATAAAAGCACATTGTATTTTTAACAGTAGAAGTTTGCAGCCAGATTAATTTGTATGGAAGCTTGTTTTCTTCAGTCAATGGAAATAATCATTTTGTTTTAAATTTGCTAAACGTACACTTAAGGGACAGGTCCTCATACATACCTTTCCATCTGCTGAATTAGCCATGTAAGTGATGGGTGAGACCATTGATAGTGTTCAGAAAGCAACACTTGTACTTGAGTGAGATGATCTTTCATTTAGGACACTATATCCCAGAGTAGCCATGCAAATGTCAAGCCAATAAAATTAACTAATCTCAATCCAATAAATGCAGAATGAACTAGACTTGCCTGCATTACATTTTATTTTCTGAAATTCCAACCAGCTTTTGTCTCATGTCAGAAGTTTAAAGCTTTATTAGGTTTTCTACATTGGTTTATAATAAGTAAATATTTCTACTTTATAAATCATATGAAAATAACATTACAGCACTAAAAGATTAAAATGTTCTTATTCTGCTATTAGAGCATACTAGAAACAAATCTGTATGGAGCAGGAAACTTGAAGTCCCTTTCAATATGCATATATATAAAAAAAAATCCATCCTAAAGTTTCTATTTCTAAACAGCAGACAGTGATGACCTTTGACCATCTATTGGTCTCTGATCATTTCACCACACATTGCTCGCGTTTTCAGAATGCAATTATATTTTGACACTTTCAATTGTTTTGGAAAAATGCCAGCATGTTTCTGATCACTGTGTATAACAATGTGATGGGGCACTGTACAGTGAATTCTGGCAAAAAAAATCAGCAAATTTGAATCATGGAATAAATAAGACAATGTAAAAAAAATGTACCTACTCTAAAAATTCATATCAAAGCCTTTCATATTTCCAAGAATTTGTAAGATTTTCTGTGATGGTAGATGCTTGGCAGCAGAACTGGCTGCTGTAATTGAGCTAGGAGACAGCTGGGAAAGAGCATTGCAAGAGGGGTGTGTTTTGCAATGCTAATGGCCTGGGATTTGTCTGCTGCAATATCGTACAGAAATGCTTTTACAGGTTGCACTTTCTCCAAGCCAACTTTTACTTTCTTTACATTAGCAGCTGAAATAATTCTGAGGTAATGCGACAGAGGTACAAGGGCAATCAGTGTAGGACATCTTGGACAAGTGACAAGGCTTACATGGGCATGAATGTGACGTAACATGAGATGAAGCCATTTGAATCTTCCATCTCCTGTTCATATCATTAAGTAATGGCAGAGGATCCTGAGAATACCTTTTAAATGCTTAAACTGACCACAGTCTCTTGTAAAGCCAGTTATGGAGACATGAATCCTAGGGTGTGTTTTTAGGTTGGTTTTATGTTTCTTTGGCAAGAATGACACCAGATTGAACCCAGGTTCAATATTAAAATATAAATAAGGTAGACGAAGGTCTTTTCTAGAATTTGCACTGCAAATTGTGTAACTTCTTTTTTTTAAACATTAATTGAGAACATATTGGCGTGAGAGTAACTCATTCAACATCTTGGTTGACACACTACCTACAATAATGAAATAAAATGTCAGAAATCTAATATTGAACATTTTGAATAAAGGATCTTAACAGATTATTTGAATAAAACAAGTCACAACTGCATCAGTGTATATCCTACAGTGGAAAGGGTTTAAAATGAGATGTTTTCAAATAAATCAGATCCAGTTACCACTAATGGATTATAAGATTTATGCAGCAGGCTTAAACCTATGGTATATTTTAGGGGAAAAAAAGCTGTGTATTTTTCTGGTTCTGATGTCAGAACGTGCTCTAGAATAAACCTGTAATTTTTGTCTCCTGATGTCATTCATCCATCTTTTTAATTATAAGTACTGTCACTGTCTGCTCACCTGTGTAGTCTGCTCAGCCTGTATATTCTACTTATTATGACAAACTATTCAGACACTGCATCTCTGTAAAACCATCACATTTCATCAAAATAAGCCAGCAAAAAGATGCACATGCACTGTGCTACACCCACAACCACCCAGGATTTTTCAATATATAATTATGTTGGTATCATTAATTGCTATTACCCTTCCCACACCGGTCTACGTTTATCCACAAAATTTTCTTCCTTCCCTTAATTTTTCATGAATTGATGTATTTTTGGACTTTTCCAAAAATGAACAATGACCTTTTGAATATAAAGATCATCTACATGAGTAGTTTGCAACATTTTAACACATCAGATGCTTGAAAGTCTTGGCTGGTGTGACAGAAGAACTGAATTACACCAGGCTACTCACATTTTAAATGATTAAAAACTAACACAACAAACCTTGTGGAGTAAACACAAAAAAAGATTTTGTTAGTTTTTTTTGACTAAAACTTCATCTTATAAATTTTATCAAAATACCAGTTAAATAGATAATTTAATACGGTTAAAAGTGGTCCATCTTTTATAAAAGGTAAAGTAAGTATAATTCAGGAAATCAAGACTTATAAACTATAGCAGGGTCATGATTTAGAAGTGGATAGATTCTTAACTAAGCAGAGAAGCCTGTGTGTTCTGGGTCCCAGTGGAGTACAATCGATTAATCCCTCCTTATGACAAACATTAAGTGCAGCCAGTTGCGTTTACTCATGTTTTTTGCATCGTATTTTTCCGTGGGAGCTGTGAAGAGTGTGGCTGCTTCAGATACTTCTCCTCACCATGTCCTATCCTATCTGCAGGATATTGACAGGTCTGACAAGGCTTTGATTATCCAGTCAGCAGGAGTCTGAGGCTTGTCACTTACCGGGTATGAGAAACCAGCTTTTGGCTGATGAAACAATTGAAAGGAAATGGGGCTGAACATGAGGTCTGGGGTGGGGGGGAAGGGTTGGTGGTTGGTGGGGGTTGGGGGGTGGTTCATCAGGGACCTGATAATAAAGCATCTTTCCAAAGGACAGACTGGGACACTACCAGCCTGGCATAGTCTCCACTGCCTACCTGATTAGAGACAGGCAGCAGGGAAATAGATTTGGCAGGGCAAAGCACAGCCACTTACCTCAGTTTGATTGGTTAATGCAGTCTGAACATGTTTGTGCCATTTCTGAGCTCTGGATCTGGGACGCTTACTGCTCTTAATGAACATGCTTGTCAGGTAGGGTGAGGAGGAGCTTTTGTGGCACTTGGGAAAGCACTGCTTGAAGATGAATGATTGGTTAAGCTGCATGTGCATGTTTTTCAAGAGAGTCTGATGAGAAATGATGATAAATTTGATGTTAGCCCACAGAATAATGTGTTCCCAACCACTCCCCTACCATATTTGTCCCTCTTTTACGCATTTCACCCTCTTCAAGGCCTGGAAGATAATGATGACATTGTGCAGAAAAATAACTGCAATCTCACACATTATCCATGACTTCCCACTGTTCCATCTGTCAGGCAACCGTTAAAGTAAACGGCAGAATAAAGATTTGGTTAAATGTTAATCTAGTTTGCTTTAAATTTCTAGGATTTCTTTGAATTGATTTAACCTGCACATAATATTTGAAATTGTTTAGGTGAGAGTTACTCAAAGGCCAATTTTACTTAAAATAATCAGGAGAAATTACAACCAAGTAGATTCATGAGCCCTGAGCCAGTGATACTGGAGTGAATATTGAAATGCACATTTGATCAAGGGAAATCAATTTCAAACTGCGATTTGAGAACAGTGTTGTAAACCACTATATGCGTTGAGAATGTCAAATTGGAATCTTTCATTCGATTTGAATTTTCAAGCAAAATGTAATTATAGGAATGAACTTTGTAGCGCATATTCATTCAAATTTTTGAATGTACCGGGAACCGCTTTACTATTAGTCTTTATGTTGTGTTAAAATAATTACTATCAAACTAGAGCTTCAATATATGTATGTCATTTATATTTAGTTGCCATGTTTTAAGCACCACAACAGACAGCATTTTGAAATGGAATTTGTTCAAGTTCAGAGGGATTGGGCAGATTTTTTACAATATTTTATTACTTATCTGCTGAATCCCTTAGAAATGAGAATGTACTTAGGTGTTGTGAAGCTGTGCCATCTCCCTTTCTTGCTCTTTGCACTCATACTGGATTGGCGCAGGGTGGTTTTCCTGCGTGGGACAGATGAGCACAAGAGATTTATCTCGAGGTGTTTAATGTTGCTGCCCAATGTTAATTAAGAGCCTTCATACATATCTTGCAAACTAATATGTGATCAACGTAACTGCTGTGATTGTGCTCCAAGGAATTTTTAGGGATACATATGTATAAATGTAAATCTTAATAAAATTAAAACATGAAGCATCAAATTGTCGGAACACTTGCTTTCTTCAAGTAAGCATCATGCAAATAGAAAGTGACCAATTTATAGATTGAGATTAAGTTCAATATAATAATGTAACTTGGCTTTGAGACTTCAGATGACAAACAACAAAATGCATCAGAAAGATGTAAAATTGGAGGCATTTGTTCAATCTGACTTCATAGATTGTGAGACAGTTTCTCATGGATGTACTGAGCAGGCTTTATATCATTGTAGAAATGTAATAATGACAGATTGTTATCATGGTTCATGCTTTGATAAATCACTTGGGAAAAATATCAATTTTTTTTGTTTATAGATAAGCAGACATGCAATATGGCTTTAGCAACTATGGCTTATATATAAATAAGTTAGGTCTTCAGTTTTTTTTCTCAATTATCCTGCTAGTTTTCAAAGAATCTAGTCGAGCAACAACATCGGACAGTGCCAATGTACATTTGTACAGCTTTTGAAAACCCTAGTGGTATAAGGTTAGACAATTATACACATACTCGACATTTGCACTTCAGGAAAGGAGCTGTCAGGGAAGACCATGCAGCATCCATGGAACTTCACCTTTGTTTGCAGTGGATTCAGTGGGAAAAAAAAGAAAAGAAATTCTAATTGACCGTTAATTAATTCCCTTGGCATTCATATCAGCACATCTTGGCAACAGGTGTTCTCCTTTGGAGTTTTGCATTATTTAAGAAGTGAAACAATGCCATAATGAATGCTTTATTTCACAATGTCATACCTATTAATAAAGATAGTTAAATATAAGGAGCAACTCCTTCACACCTGCCCTCACAAAATACTCAGTGGATTTTCAACTGTTTCTGACCGGCTTTGTGTCATGGTGCTCCCGAGTGATTCCTTCAGACAGAAATCCCATAAATCACTGCATTCAAAAATACACAGCTCTTTCAGGACAAGGTCAGACAGAAGAGATATGTTCCAGTTTCAAAGGAAAACAAAATTCAAGAACTTCCACGCAAGAAGGCTGCTTGACAAGTGCATTTCAAACTGGCTTAAAGCCTTGTCAGTGACCTCAGAATTGTGCTCTGATTGACAGCTAGCAGGTGGCAGATGAATGAAGTTGTCACAATGGCTGCTGATCAGCTCTGGGTGCATGTAGGATGGCAGAGACAGGGCAGCTGCCCAAGGTGATCTCTTGTTTTACAAGCAAAGCATTCAGGGCACCCACTGATACTTATGTAACTGGTTTATTAATGGACTAACAGCTTTGTCAGATCTGTTTAGAATCCTATTGAAACAAAAGCAGCATTTTTTTTGTGTTGATTTGCTGCTAATTATAAGTAGACTGCAATATGTAAAGTATTCCCAAGTATCTTTTAGTTTCATCTCTACTTGAAACACACTTTTCATTTGAATTAGTAAATGCCTTGATTTTTTAAGTGTACTGAAAGATTCTACTATGTAAAGAAATACAGCACGTTTAAAAGTGATTCAGCGTTCCCAACCAACAGATTCTCACTTCAGTTGTAAATGACTAAAATAAAATAATTGATCATGAGAAATGGGTCTCTGAATTTTTCCCTAAAGGGATGAAATGTAAAGAGTGAAGGAACTGTAAAGAATTATAGTACATTAACAGTCAAGTGTCCAGTAAATTATCAACATTGCCTCATTTAAATAATTGTTTAACTGTCATTCTGAACAAAATAGCAAAATAATTTACAAGAAGTGATCAATAAGGTTATATCAGATGCTGTTCTTGAATTCAGCAACACAACCCGCTGTACATTGTAGTTAAGGAAATGCTATATAAGAATAAGAGGTGATCTTGATCAATTAATTTCCAGATAACTAAATATTGATCATATTCAATTACTTCATAAATCTAATTATTGCATTGCTGTTTTATTTGACTTTTGTTTAATAACAAATCTAATTTTCTGAGTGGTTTAAACTTGAAACATTTGCATTATTTCTATTGGCTTTCTTTTTTGTCATCTGTAATCTTTATCTTTAATTGTTGAGTACAATTTTACTTTTAAAATACATTTTTATTTTGAAGCAGCAAAATCCTAACGTTGCAGCATAAGTTACAAATGTACAAAGCATTCATGTTGCTTTTCAGAAAAGATCTTCAAATAGCATTCTAATATCAATGAAAAGATGTATTTGCAGGCGCTGTTCTACTAATCATAACATGTTGGTGGCTCATTTTTCACAATATCAGAATAATGGGTAATGCTGGGTGTGCCTGAATTTTTTTCAATTTCTACAATTAAATTTATCAAGTGATTTAGGTTAATAAGAAGGCAATTAAATTATTAACACAAACTCAGAATACAGATTTATATGCAGGTATTACCATCTGAACCTCAGTGCCTAATCACTACCCGTCAGTGAGCTCCAACTGCACTTCTAATGGACACAATCTCCTAGTGCAATCAATGGAAGTGAAAGTTACTAATGGGGGAAATCACATGTCAAAACAAACAATGCAATCTGCTGAGTCTATGTAAAATATCCAAGAGAACGTTACTTTTTCAAAGATGTTTTTAATGGCACCATATTCAGAAAAAAGTACCTGGCTTAAGCAACATAAAGAATTGCATAGCTCCCCCCAACTCCTGATGATTGTAAAAGTAACCATGCACAAAAGTCTAAAACACCTCTGGGTGAATTTGTTGGTTAGTGTGCATTGTTCACACATTTCACACATTAACCATATCAAAGAATGGTAATGATAGTTGATAATGTTACTGTATATTCAATGTGCTCCAAGTTGCTCTCTGCCCTATTTACAATGCTATTAAATATGAAACATTTTGTCAAAGCTATTCGCCTTGCATTCGTTAAGATACTTCACAAGAAATACCAAAGTCAAGGGAAAACAACACTCACACTGATGAGAGGAGAGTACTGAATGGTCAACAACACTTTAGTGTTTCTTGCAAATTGTCCTGATGAGTGAAAAGCAAAAATCTTTGGCAAAGTATGTTTCAGTAATTCTCAATTCCTATACTACCAAATGACTTTTGAGTTAGTACATTTTGGGAAAATAGCAAGGAATTTGACATTGTTTGTTAAAGAGCAACAGTAACTTCTAGGCTGTAAAAGTAAATTCTGCAAGACCATTGCGTTAGCCAAAACTTTGCATATGGCCAGCTCACATCAAAAACTATGGATGTGCAGCCATGATTTTCTGATATACCTCAACAGGATAAAAGATCCAGGACTTGGGAAAATTCACCTCATTAATTCAATTACATTTCAGGATTCTTTAAACAATATTTCTCGCAATCTTCATAAACTGCTAGGATCCAAAATAAATTAGGTATAAGCTAAGTATTTAGATGATAGTTCTGAAATTGTGTGTATAATATTACATTTTGCAACATGTTTACGAAAGTGTATAAGCTGCTCTTTCAGGTTCATTTAAAAAAAATTCATCTATAGTTCTTGTCTATTTACCAGCCTCATTAGGAAGGAGATCTCGATTTTCTTGACTTTCCAAATGAATTGCCAGATTCAAAGAGAGAAAATGGAACATAAATTTAACACTAATGAAAATGTCAATTAGAAGCACAGTCCATCAATGGTACAGCTGAAATGGTCAAATCTGCTTCAATCTGCAGTACCTTTATCATATTACCTAACCAGTAATATTTAGATGTTACTGTTCAAACGTCAATGTTGTATTGACCCTGAGTGGTGTGATGTTGATTGACCCATTAGCTTCTCTGCTTAGCTTGTTCTCCTATTGTGGACAAAACTTTCCCGCTCTGGTTAAGACATTAGTGTATAATTGCAGGATGGGACTATTGGCGACACATATTAATTTGATAAATAGTGTTGTAGAATGAAAACAATGTAAGTCATATAGGGAATTCTCAAGGAAATATTAAACATAGATATTCTGGCAATGGAGATCAGTTTTAATCTAAAGTATGGAGAAAGGAGTATGTCTTTTGTGCCTAACATTGACTCTATAGTAGACATATTAAACCGCTAAAGATGGTGTGATATGTTGCTTTTCAATGTCTTACATATTATGAACAATAGCTAAAATGTGCTGGCTTTGTGTAAGGAACACAGAGTGTTATTGGTATTCACTTTGTGAAGGGCGCTTACTGTGATCTTCGGTCACAACATGATAAATATCAACCAATATATTGCTTTGTGGCTACCAGATGTTGGCTGCTATCTTGATGCTTTAAAATGCATTACAATGGGGAAAAGGTCACACTTTCTGGTGTCAGCTGTACAAAGTATGTATACAAAATAATACAGGCCTGATTTGATATCATTTGCAGTGGGACTAAACTACACTTGCAGACATACAGTGGTGCATTTACAGCAGAGTAAGCATTGTAAACATGTACTGTAATGTTCTAGAAAGAATATGCTTGGCCAATTTAAAGCAGTGATATACCAACAAATGCTGTGCCTTTTGCCATAATCAGCATGAGTAGAGAAATATTTTATGCACGTTTAGCTTTGTATCTGTTGGTAACTGTGCTAATAAAACAAAGAATCCCCCCACAAAGATAAACATGGTAACTTCTCCCTAAAAAGGAGCACGAGTCCTTGAAGACACCCACACAAGTGCTCTATTAAACCATTAATCATATCATAGTGATATAATGATATTGGCCCCTAAATTAACAATACAGCCGCTCCTCTCTTTGGAAATGAAAACTTCCTGTTGTTATTTGATCTAAATATTCAAATGGTTTAATGCAAAATACACAAAATACATAAATATAAAGAAAACTGAAATGCAATCATTTTGTTGCCAAAATCAGACCAAAAATACCATGACTTTAGCACCTAACATTTTCAAATACATTGGAGCTCACTCAAGTTAATTTGTGCAACATGGTAACTGTGTATTTGGAATTGGCTGTCTCAGTGGCACAGACCATTAGGCCACAGCCAGACTACTACCCACAATGATAGTCCTCTGACAGTTTATTCTGAATGAGCCAAGATATCAATCTTTTCTGATTGGGTCAAGTTTGCCCTGATCAAGCTTCCAGTGTACTCAACACAAGGATCTAAGATTGTCTCTTTAGGGAGATGACTGCTTATGTGCATAGTGAGGCAGATGCTACTGCTGTTCCTAGTTTTAAATATCTATACCCGCCTCATCAGCCTAGATGAGAAGGTATTTGAGAGAAAACTATACACTTATGTGATGGACCTACTCTGCAACATGGTGTTTTGGGAGGGATTCTGCAATTGGACCTAGCTGTTCTACAAAAATATTTCAATCAATGAGTGGTGATCAGAAAACTTTCCAATCAAACATCACTGACATCACTGCCTGTCCTTCCCCTTCTTAATCATGTGTTGTCCATGGAGTCCATTAGGGAGGATATGAACATAAATGGGCTGACAATTTTGGGCACTGAGCATGATCAGGTTAAAGCCTTCTTGTACATGAATGGTCATTATCTTCTGCTTGTGTTTGCTGTCAGCATGCACATTGATGATCATCAGTGACTAGTTCAAACTGATAGCACTAAAAGGTAAAAGATAATGTAGTCATGATAAAAAAAAAACTCCCTCTCCATTTTCGAAAGACATGTCAGCAAATGCAAATCACTTTCAATCTCAGTGTATGTGGTACAGGTCTGGTCCGTAACTCAATCCTGTGCCATTGCAAATACTTGAGTTATCATCCATTTTGTCCAGAGATTGAAAATGACTGCGTCTACAGAGATATGGTGTACACGGGGATATGGTGTACAAATTTCTGGACAAAGTCAGAAATGTCACTCTCATCTCAATGGTCACCTTTATGTGTAGGTGTAGCAAATTGTTCATTGACCCTCAGTACACAAATACCAAACATCATTTTGAACTGAGGCTCCAACAATTCCCAGTGCTGTAAAGGTTGGATCTGGCTATGTTGCCATACACTGTTATCAGTTGGACTCTGCTGTACAGCCTGCCTCTTATTTATGCAGAAAAACACTAACCACATGCCAGATAAGCAGTGGTCCACACTGTTACAATCAGAGTGAAAATGAACAGCCACTATTTAACTTTCATCTATTAACTTTGGTATCTCAGACTTTTGTGGACTGAAAATGCTTTCCAAAAGGATACTGCAAACTTAAAATGGCTGTGGCAATCAAATGACAAGTTCAGGCAACCAACATGATCAATAGAAAACTGGCTCCCTTGAACTTACATTTTGATCAAGAAATACTGAAATTCAGTGTAGCATCAAGAAATCTTGCCTTGCCAACATTTTCATGCTCACTTTACGCAGTAAGAGATAATAAATTGCCTACAACTATCCAATTTTATATAAAATAAAGACATAGATACTAGAATCACAAATAAATGGTATTTCAAAAGCAGCCTTTGAACGAAAACAAAGAGAAAGCAATGTGGACTTATAACAGAAAGGACACTGGAAGCTCTTCTCCTCTCTCTCTCAATATATCTCTGCACTAGTTGAGAAGCAACTTAAAAAATTTTAAAAAGGCAGAACCTGAAACATTAACTCTGCTTTCTCTCCACAGATGCTGCCAGACCTGCAGAGATCTTTCAGCAACTCCTGTTTTTGTTTTCAGTTTCCAGCATTTGCAGTTCTTTAGTTATTTTATTTAGAAAAGTCATTGCTCATTGAGAACTCCACTGCAAACTTCATTACTGCTGAACAAATTGGCCAACTGTCTCTCTTGAGACTGCCCATTGAGTATATACCAACCTAGCATCCCACCCAGACCCCTTCCCCACCATACCCCAGAAACCCTGCATTTCCCATGAATAAACCACTGCCCCCCCACCCCCAGCCTACATCATGAAAACTGTACATATTAAGAGTAGAAAGCTTGCCTAAACCATTGAGCTTGAAATGAAACAGATACAATTCTATCAGCAGCCTTTAAGCAAAAAAGGGACAAAACAACATGGACTGATTAGAGCAAAGATACTGGAAGCTCTTTTCTCTCTTTCTCTCAATCACAAAACCCAGTAGTGGTGAAAAAGAACTTGGAAAAATCATTGGTCACCGGGAACTCAATGGTCTACAAGCTTTGACAATGCTAAAAAAGGAAAACAGCTACAGTTGGACACAAGTCTTTTTCACTTTAAATACCCAAGGCACACTTAAGATCTGTAGCGATATTTGCTGTTACCTTTCTGTCTGTACTACACAGTCCTCCTCTCCTCTTTGTAAGCTGGTATTGAATTTGTTTTTTGTGTTATTTGTTGAAGGCAGTACGGAGTAAATCTACACTTGCTTTCATTTAAAAAGAACCTTGGAATTGGTTCTCATGTAGTTTTGATCTGGTTAATTAAATTTAATTGAAGTGTAATGAATGTGTGCTAAAAAGTAAAAATAAAAATAAATTATTACAACCAATCGAAAGTGAAAAATCAAGACCAAAAACATGACCTTGTCTCTCTTTGTCATAGCACACATAACATCCTTGAGGCTCTACTGGAAAGGAGATGGTGCATTCTATTAACTGGTTCCCTGAGAAGACTGTCAAGTCAAGTGGCAGAAAGTCTCATTGCCAGAACTTTCCCATGAACACTGCGATGTAGCTTGGCTAGTGATAAGAAGAGCCCTTCCCTTTGGATCCTTCTGAAATATCAGGAGCTTCACACACCCACATTCTGTTCTCAAGTTGGCTGAGGTTGGGAAGAGACCTTTCTCCACCAACTTATGGACTGTGGCTTTATGAAGCAGACATGGAAGAAAATGTAATGTTTCTTGTCCAGCGTCATCCCAAGCAGCTCTGTGATGCAGGATTTTGTGATTCTGAACTGCTCCAAATACAAACATGGAGATAAGCATATATGGATAGAGGACTTGTGCAAACACTTGCTCGTTACTGTGTGTTCAAAGTTGCACACTCCTAGGTCCAGAACTACATACCTAGCAATGCATAGACCATTGCCCAAGGCCGTTCATTCATCCATACATAAGATCCACATGGAGGGCTTTGAAACTGTGAAGAAAGATGATGGGCTATATGTCTGATAATAATATTGACTTTGAGTCGATTGGCTTTGATATGACTGTTGAGGGTAACAGCACTTTATGTTATGTCAACTTTGAACAATCATATAGTATAATTTTATACATTTTATAACATTGAATTTGTTTGGAAAAATTGTCTAGTATATTGACCTTGTTCCTGATTTTTACATAGCAATTGTCCATTTAACAACACATAATCTTCTGGATTGGTCAGTTTACCCTGATTTAAATTGTACACAAAATAATAGATTCCTTACAGTGTGGAAGCAAGCCATTCAGCCCATTGATTATGCACCAAGCTTATGAAAAGCATCCCACACAGACACCTCCCCCACCATACCCCAGAAACCCTGCATTCCCTATGACTAAACCACCAAGCCTATGCATCCCTGGATACTATGGGCAATTTAGCATGGCCAATCCATCTAAACTGCGCATCATTGGACTTGGGAGGAAATCCACGCACAGGAAGAATGTGCAAACTCAATAGTGGGTAGAACCGTACCTGGGTCCCCAGCACTGATGAGGCAGCAATGCTAACAACTGAGCCACCATGCCATACTCAGTAAAGTCTAGATTTTTTTCAATGATTTGATAAAATGAGCAAATTTTGCTGTGTACAGCTAAATGTGAATCCTTAATTCTCACCTGATTTACAATTGTATGTATGTGTGTTTAAATGGCTCTTTCCGTGCCATTTTGCCTGGAATATTTTGAAAAAATTACTTGTAATATACAAATCCCATTAGCTGACTTGAACCATTGTTAGGCCTGTTCTCAGGCTTCTACTGGCTCTTTCGAGGTTAAACAATTCATCGACTGGCATAAAACTGCCTCAACAGAGCTAATATTGTGATTAGATTAGATTACTTACAGTGTGGAAACAGGCCCTTCGGCCCAACAAGTCCACACCGCCCCGCTGAAGCGCAACCCACCCATACCCCTACATCTACCCCTTACCTAACACTACGGACAATTTAGCATAGCCAATTCACCTGCCCTGCACATCTTTGGAATGTGGGAGGAAACCGGAGCACCCGGAGGAAACCCACGCAGACACGGGGAGAATGTGCAAACTCCACACAGTCAGTCGCCTGAGGCGCGAATTGAACCCGGGTCTCTGGCGCTGTGAGGCAGCAGTGCTAACCACTGCGCCACCGTGATCTTCAGTCAATTTTTTCACTAACATTCTATAAATAGAACATATCTTAAAATATAATCAATTAATGCACTTATCTTTCTGATTTATTTGCTTATCTGGTGCATCTATTGGTATGTGCACATACTGAGGGACTCAGAACTTCAATTTGTTAGTTTGTTCAAAAGATCATGGGGCTTAGTCAGATAGCTCAGGTGTCTCGATGGCTATATAACCTTTTGTCTCTCTCTCTCTCTCTCTCTCTCTCTCTCTCTCTCTCCTCCCAGAGTAAAATCCTTATGGTCCTTTGTGGATTATGGCTAACTAACTTACTTCCGAAGATCAGAGATGGAGTGTCATTAAACAAGTTTTAGGGTGAAACCTGCAAAAAAATCAGTTGCATTAAATATTAATACTATTGTATTGAGAAAACCATGAGTGGGAACAACGAATAAAAATGTATGAAGGAGTTATTAGGGCAATCCTGACAAGTGTATTGGCCTGAAATGGCAATAAGCCAGATAGATTTGTGAAAACCCTGAAGACTTTAAGAAATTCTTACTGATAATCTGCAATGTAAATTCTGAAATATGGCTCAATATCAAGGCCTGAATTTTCACTCCTAACTAAATTTCTTGCACAACCAATTGAGGAAAAAATGCCCCAGGTCATTAGACTTTCATTGTAGGGGACAGGTGGTAACCAGATTCGGACTCAATATCTCCTGAAGGACTTTCAAAACAGCCACAGAGTCTGATAGGTGTGTAGGCTGGCTGTTTAAAAAGACCTGCCTTGATGCTTTGGAACTTCATCCCAAAAAGTAACCGTCCAGCCCTCACATTTTCCATGTCTAATTATTGCCAACCCATTCCTACCTCATGCCCTCAAAACCTACACGACAATTTTTGCCCTTCCACCTACACCTCATGGTACTACATGCCTCCTACTCAACATAGAGCTAATTATGCAAACTATGTCGTACCATCCACCACTCTTTTCCCTTGCTGTCCCCCATGACACCTCATCCAGAACCTATATGTGTTGAAATAGGATAAAGTTCTAAGCATCCATTGATTAATTCACTCAAAAAGTCCCATAGATAAACTGCGTTTATGACAGATGATTTTCTTCAACCCCTAACTCCCTTAAGAAAGCAAGAATTTCTATTCATAACTCCACTTCAAAGACTTTCGAAGCACTTGGAGCTATGAATCAAACCTTGACTTGGCAGGCCCCAACTTTGATAATAGATTATAGAATGAGTCACAACAAATTCTTTATACTATTCCACAGGCCTTTGTTAAGAAGTGAAATAGCAAGTATCAATTTCTTTTTTTAAAATAACAGCAAGCAGTTTTAATCTAAATTGAAGGCTGGGTGTTTTAAATTACTTTTCAGCTTGGCAGTTGCCCTGATCATTCCCTGGATAGATTGGCAATTCCCTTTATAGACCTTGCCTATTCAAATGAGTTTATACACATTCATGCCTATAGTTAACAAGTCCAAAAAGCAACTGACAATCCCAACCTCTCCCAAAGCTCTATCCTGATTCACTCAAAAAGGTACACTATCGCTCCAAGAAATTACCCAAATTCTCCAAAGAACTCTAGCTAGTTTAGACCTTTCCCTCATTTTCTCGACAAACTGTGTTTTAGACATCTTATCAGTAAAAAAAGAGAATTAATTGAAGACAGCTATGCTTTAACAGTGTGCAGGCCTCTGTGGACTAAGGTTGTGTTTGTCACAACCTACTCCTGTTCATGTTACTCTCCAGAAAAAAATGACAAGCAGGTTCAGAGTTGGCAATTCTGGGCTGTGGTACCACTTTGGCTAAGGCAGAGATCCTCTCCACCTTTATGGAAATTCAGGATATAGCATTTATTTTTTTCCAGCACAACAGAGTTGTTGATGCATCCCATCATTTCTGTCGACATCAGTTTAGTGAAAGTGTCTGCTGTCTTGTTTCCATCTTAGTAAGAAGACAGCAGAAGAATGAATGTGATTGTACAGGTCGGGGCCCATAGTGAAAACGCAACAAGGGAAGAGAAATTATTTATTTCCAGCTAACTATCTGTTTTCTAATGTGTACTTTTAAGAACTACAAATACAACATTTTGCCCTGAAGGCTTCAAGTGCCAACAGGCTACAAGGCTATATCATTTTGTGTTTTGAGTGTAAATAGGGCTGATATCCATAGAAATGGGGCACTTTTCTTTCGTCTCGCATTTTGATGACAACATTAAAATCAGTTAAGGGGCACTGGGTAGGTCACCAGTCATTTTGGCATTGCACTAACATTGTAGCCATAACTTCGATCTTAGATAAAGCACCCATAGCTGCATCGAGTTACATTTCCTTTAAACACACATTCACCTTGAATTTCTCATTAGATCTGTGGTTGCTGCACTGAATAATTTTCTACCACTATCCTCCTTTTGTCTCTTGACTCATTCCTTCAGTGCGAGAAGAAACATTGGTCACCTATTTATGACCTTGATTAAAATTCAAGTTTGAAAAGGTGCAGGTTTGCTCTATCATCTATATCTTTCCTAAATTGAAATCATGCGAAAACGCAAATGCTCCAACACTTGAAAAACAATGGTTATCCATGCATGGTAATTAAGCCTTATATGTAGAAGTTTTGTACTGATGAATCTAACAGTTAAGTAATTAATTGTTAAATTTGCTCCTAAAAGGACGCAAATGCAGCGCAAAGTCAGTTTTCAGCTCTCAGAGGATACAAATTGCTCTACAGTTAGGTTGCGCTGTCCAATTAGTGTTCTCATGTAAATTATAGATCTATACATACTAATTGGCTGTAAATCATGCACATTTTTATGCTACATAATTTCCTCTGTGAGAAGTGGTGAAAATCATGGAGCCAGAAGATACAATTGAGAGAAAATGATTTTTTATGTATAAACTTGGTCCTTATTTAGAAAGTGCCGTAAGATGTATTTTACTTTTAAATGGTATCATCTGTTTCAGTTCTTCCAAATCAGTGATGTTAAGGGGACCTTTAGAATAAGTGTCTCAGGGAGATAATTCAATGGGGGGGATTTTTGTGTGACTGCTTCTGCTGTGCAGGATGGAAGTGGTCCAATGCTGAAACAATTTCCTTTTAATATTACTATACTGTTGGTAAATGTCCAAGCATTTGGTGTAGTTTGGCAATTGAGGAGGGCTGTTAATCCAGTATATCGCATTTCAGTGGACATTGGATAGACATATGGATGAAGATAGAATAGTGTAGGATAGATAGGCTTCAGATTGGCCCTGGCAACAGCGAGGGGCATGTACTGCATTGTATTGGTCTCTGTTCTATATCTACTGTGAAGTCCAGGCATATCAGGTAAATTGGAATGTGGAAGGGAAATGTTCAGGGTATTTTTCAATAGACTATCATCTCCTATAATCTTCAGTTCATCTAAACCTTTGCTGCCCACAACAAATCTTGCTCAGCCATTGTCAAGGCTGACTTACTTTAGCTTCCTGGCCGCTGAACTCCTCCAATTTAAAATGTTCATTACATTGTTCCTTGACATTAATGCTCCTATCACTTTATATGCAACCAGTCCTACAATATCGAAGTCTACAACTGTACAAGGCATTGATGAATCAACATTTACAATGCAGCATCCAGTTTTGGACACATTACTCAATAAAAGTGATGCAGGTAACATTCACTGGGCTGATCCATGGGATGAGATAGATGGCCTTTTAAGGGAGGTCTGATTATGGGATACATAATACTCATTGAATTTTTAGAAGAACAAGAGGTGGTCTTATTGAAGCACATAAAATTTTAAAGGAGTTTGGCAGACTAGATGCTGAGAGGATATTTCCCCTCATGGGGGCATCTAGAACAATGGGTACAATTTCAAGATAAGTGGTCCCATTTTGTGCAGACTTAAGCATTTTCTTCCCTCAGAATGTCATTAGTGTTTGCATGTGCAGTGGATGCTGGGTCAATACATATATTTAAGGCTGAGTTAGACAAGATTTTAGTTGACAAGGGAGTCAAGGGTTATGAAACAGGAGAGTGGAATTAAAGCCTTACCAGATCATTGGCTGGCAGAGTAGGTTTGAGACACTGACAAATTCCTATATCTTATGCTGCTCTGTTCCTCCAACTATAGCCAAGTATGAATTCTCCATAGTTGCCCAAACATAGGCAATTGGAATTCCTTCCCTAATCTCCACTGACTCCTGTTCTACTCTCTTCTTTAAATAATATTCACATCTCTGGTGAAGATTTCAATCAGTTCTCCTCATACCTTATTTTTAGGTTCTGCATCACTTCATTTCTGACTACACCTCTATCATGAACCCAAGGACAATTTTCCACATTTAAAGCTCTTTATACATTGGAGTTATTATTATTTTAGTTGTCTATGATCCTGGACCAATTTGAAGACCCAGTACCTCTCCCATACTTCATTGCTTATGCAGTCTTTAATACAGTCCCAATTGCAGATTGAGGAATTTGTACAGTACTGTAATCGAACAGTACAAATGACAAATGTTAGCGAACTAGTAAGTTACAAAAATTGCAAAGCCAATGAATATTATTTTTATCAGATGCAATGTAGCAATGATCAGATGGATATTTGCTTGGAAATGTGGAGGAAATGACCAGAGCAGGAGGGTAGTCAGGAAATTGGATTGGCAGGTTGGCTGTTTGCTGGGATACTAAGCCAAAGCTGCAGCTGAACTGACCTGAGTGCAGAGAAGTTGTAGATTCAGATCGGGCTTTTTGGGGAGAATGGTTGATGTTTGGGGGTTAACAGATGGTCATCAGGATGTTCTGGTCATGAGACGGGATGGACTGATACTGGATCATTTTTTGGCAACTTATTAGACCTGGAGAAAGCATTGCTTCTCTTCCTGAATGGAAAGCAGTGTTCTCAAAGCATTTATAGAATCAGTCGTTCTCACCTCCTTTTTCCTGTCAGTTTTCCTCAGACCATGGATACTTGACCAACTGAATTAAAAATAGAAATAATATTAAAACAAAACCATATTGAATGATTTAAACCCAATTCCTAAGGACAGTTTCATTGCTCACACCCAATTCCACATGCACTCTTAACAGAATTGGGCACATTCAAGGCTGTGGGGTCATTTTCTAGATTTCTAGTTTTTTAATCTATCGCCCAAACCAAATTCACATATTTCTCAATGTTATAGTGAGTATGACATTAGTGGAATGTAAATAGAAGTATGCTTCATTATTTTCTTCAGAGTTAATGACAGCTATGTATCATTCTATGCAAAACTACAGGGAGAAGCCATGTCATAGCTATGAAAATTTTATCAGGAGACTTGGATCAAAACCTCAAAATAGATTACTCTCATTTTTAGAGGATACCAAATCATAGGATTCACTGAATCATTGAATGACTCCAGCACAGCATGAGGCCATTTGGCCCAGCATGGCCTTGCCAGCTCTTTGTAAGAGTTAGTCAGCTAGTCCCAGTTATCTGCCTTTTCTCTGCAAACCTGCAAATCTTTTCTTTTTCTGATAGCCAGTTCATTTTTGAAAGTCCTGATTGAAACGATCTCTACTTTCCTCCCAAGCAATACATTACAGATTCTAGCCACTCTGCACATGAAAAGGTGAACTCTGTGGTAACTGCTCAAGAACACAATATAAGTTAAACAATCATATGACAATACTAGGTGTTATAAAGGTGTAGAGGTGTACTATGTCTTTAAGAGAGTTGAAAAGCTAGCAAGGACTGATAAAGCACATTCCTGATGAAGGGCCTTTGCCCAAAACATCAATTTTCCTGTTCCTTGGATGCTGCCTGTCCCACTGTGCTTTTCCAGCACCACTCTAATCTTGACTCTAATCTCCAGCATCTGCAGTCCTCACGTTCGCCACAGAGAGTCCTTAACAAACTGAAAATATAACACTTGGTCAAAACAGCTGCAGCTGAGTTGCATGAAACAGAAACAAATTCAAATTTAGCCAATCAGTTTAACTTATGCCCCAAGATACCAAACTCCAATCAAATTTGAATTTAATATTTTTATAATATTAAAACCAATGAAACGATCCAATGTTTTGGGGTATAAAACCATACATTTTGAACAGTTGGAAGAAAGAACTGTCAAGCCACCAACAAGTACAGATTGCTGGCAGAACAGCTGTCTGAAAGGTACTTGTCTATTAGAAGTTTGTGCAGCAGAACATTGAGGCTGACCTAGAGAGAATCTATAGAGGAAAATCTACAAAGGAGAATTGACAAAGCTGACAGGTTTTGAAAGATAACTTTTTTTTTGTAAATCTTAATCAGGATTTTTTTATCAGACTAGTATTTGCAGTAGGAGGTAAAAAATAGGTTTTAGAGAAAGGAGTTGTAAATACTTGTTGATTTTAATATTCTCTGTTAGACTTAAAGAATAAAATTGTTAATTTTTACTTTAAATAATGATCTCTGGGATAATTCTTTGCCTCTCGAATTTAAACAGATTACAGTACAGGGTGAATCTTTTCTGTGTTGCTGGTTTAAATTAGCAGAGGGTTTTACCCTGTGTTGTAATGCAAGTATATAACATAGATAGGTGTAAACTATGGCTAAAGAGGGAGTTGAGAGAAACCTAGGAGCCATATTAGACTTGAAATATCCAATGAGTGCAGTAACAATTAACACAACCGATGCCAAGCTGAGCCCCAGTCAGGGAAAGCCATTCTGAAGAAGGGTTGCTGGACCTGAAATGTCAACTCTGCTTTCTGTCCACAGATGCTGCCAGGCCTGCTGAGTTTTTGCAGCGATTTCTGTTTTTGTTACTTTGAATATACTAGTGTTCCAGCCATGTCCCACTTGAACATTATGCCTTGCTAACCTAATTCAGGCACAAAGAACGCATTCAAACATTAAGGTAATTTAGCAAAGGGTGACAAAGCTGATCCGTTGATAGGAGGAAAGACTGAAAGTAACTGAAGCTGTTAAGCCTGGAAAGGCAGTGTTTGTCATAATGTTGCAGAGGTATACAATACGGTAAATGGCATAGAAAACGTAAATGCAGAAAATGCTTGATACTTTAAACTAAACTTTGAAATTAGAACAATGTGGTCCAGCTAAAGGGTGACCAGCTAATAGATTGAATAGGCTTTTGGGTTCACTACTGGAAGGGAAAAATATGGAATAATTTTTCAATTTTTTCCATATTTTTGGAATAATTTTTCAATATTTCCATAATTCTTTGCCTCTCGAATTTAAACAGATTACAGTACAGGGTGAATCTTTTCTGTGTTGCTGGTTTAAATTAGCAGAGGGTTTTACCCTGTGTTGTAATGCAAATATATAACATAGATAGGTGTAAACTATGGCTAAAGAGGGAATTATTATGGAAATATTGAAAAATTATTCCATGCTGCATTGGAGATGGGGGGAAGCACTGTGGGTTCAGTTAGCGTGCATGAACTAAGATGGGCTGAATAATATTCCACATGCACTTATGTGACAAAGGCAAGTTTTGTGCAGCCTAAAGTCAAGCAAAGAGTCAATTTACTGTTTTACAACAATTCAATTGTGCAAAAACAAAACAGCTGTCTTACTAATTTTTCAACACTTTTGAAACATGTAGCCAATGTTACATGTGTGCCAGTCAACTGAAAGTGTGGCAATTAATATATGACAAAAGCCTGTATGCCTGAAAGAAGCCGAACTGTTGCAACTGCCACTGAAACTAGTAGAATTATTTTTCCTTATTGCAGACTGTTAGCAAGGTTAGATTACACAAAAACGCAGCAGGTCAGGCAGCATCCAAGGAGTCGGAGAATCGACGTTTCGGACATAAGCCCTTCTTCATTCCTGAAGAAGGGCTTATGCCCGAAACGTCGATTCTCCTGCTCCTTGGATGCTGCCTGACCTACTGCGCTTTCCCAGCAACACATTTTTCAGCTCTGATCTCCAGCATCTGCAGTCCTCACTTTCTCCTAGATTACACAAAATACAAGGGGAACTAAATATTTGGATGCAGAACTGGGTCAAATGTGGTGGAGGGTTGCTTTTCAGACTGGAGGCCTGTGACCAGTGGTGTGCCACAAGGATCATGCTGGGTCCATTGCTTTTCGTCATTTATATAAATGTTTTGGTTGTGAACAAAGAAGGTATAGTTAGTAAGGTTGCAGATTACACCAAAATTGGAGGTGTAGTGGACAGCGTAGAAGGCTACTATTAGAATAGTTCTGGAAAATCACAGCATGTCAGGCAGCTTCTGAGGAGCAGGAAAATCGATGTTTCAGGCAAAAGCCCTTCATCAGGAATCACAATCAGGAATCAGGCTTTTGCTTAAAACATGATTTTCCTGCTCCTTGGATGCTGCCTGACCTACTGTACTCTTCCAGCACCACTCTAATCTTGACATTAATCTCCAGTATCTGCAGAACCCACCTCCACCCTGTGAAGAAGGTGACCTCAGGATATTGATTAGATGGACAAGGAGTTGCAGATGAGATAAATGAGAGGTGCCATATTTTGAAAAGGCAAACCAGGGTAGGACTTATACATTTAACAGTAAGAAGCCTTGTGGTGTAGGTTCTTAGTTCCTTGGAAGTAGTGTCCCAGGTAGATAGGGTAGTACAGAAAGCAATTGGTACTCTTGTCTTTATTGGTCAGTGCATTGAGTATTGCATTGAGGAGGTCATGTTGCAGCTGTACACGACATTGGTTAGGCCGCTTTTGAAATATTGCATGCAATTCTGGTCTCCCTGTTATAGGGAGGATGTTGTCAAACTTGAAAAAGTTTAGAAAAGATTTACAAGGATGTTTCCAGGATTAGAGGTTTTGAGCTATAGGGAGAGGCTGAATAATTTGGGCTATTTTCCCTGGAGCATCGGAGGCTCAGGGGTGACCTTACAAAGGTTTATAAAATCATGAGGGCAATGGATAGTGTAAATAAACAAGGTATTTTCCCTGCGGTGAGGGAGTCCAAAACTAGAGATCATAGGTTTAAGGTGAAAGGAAAAAAATTTAAAGAGACCTAAGGGACAACTTTTTCATGTAAAGGGTGGTGAATGTTTGGAATGAGCTGCCAAATGAAGTGGTTGAGACAGGTACAATTACAACATTTAAAGGGCATTTGGATAGATATATGAATAAGAAGGGTATAGAGGGATATGGGACAAATGCTGGAAAATGGGACAAGATTTATGTAGGATATCTGGTCAGCATGGATGAGTTGGACCGAAGGGCCTGTTTCCATGCTGGACATCTTCATGATACTTTGACTCTATAACTCAATAGTTCCTTAAATATGGAAGTGCTAATGGTTGTGCTATTGCTCCACAATGTCATGCCCTACCCATCTGCCTATATCCTATTCCACCATAAAGTATACAGGAGTATTCATTATGATCATAATGTCAGACCTTTCAGGTGGGAATATCAAGTGTTCCAATAAATCATAACAAGAAAACCAAACCTGCAGGCATCTATCAAGTGCGTAAAAATAACTTAAGTTCCCTTTCTTTGACTTGCACATAAATATCTAATCACAAACATGATTTTCTCTTTCAATGTATAAGTTTATAGTCCATGTTCACTCCTCATGCAAAGGCAACTTAATTGTTCACTGTTAGAGTATAACCATCGGAAATAACATGCTGTAAGCTTCTTAAGCAACTCAAAATTGGCATATCACTGTAAACATAAAACAGCATGTTAGCGAATAAATTATTTTTGTCCCACAGTGTTTTGTATCATATCTTATGTGGAAACTCCTGATATGTGTATAAAACTATTGTGGAAATTATTTATACACTTAACAGGAATGCACTATACCATGTAATTTTCAGACAACCTCCAGTAGAGATTGGTAATCACAACACTGCAAAATACTAAAGAGGAAGAATATAAAAAATTACTCGTAAAAATGTTGACAGTGATTTATTCCTGCAATTTTAAAAAAATCTCTGATAGTAAAAAAGCAAGCTCAAGCTTAAGCTAACAATAAAAAGAAGCTAGCTAGAATACAGGGAACAATATGAGTTGGGACATTGGACTTGGTGGTGATGTAGAATTGGTCGTCTCCCAGATTTCTGAGCAATTTGTATGTGGTGGTATGAGGAAGCTCATGTTTCAACATTTCTACCCTCCCAGTAAACTGGTTGCAGGGGGCGGAAATAACAATCTACATCTGAATGTCCCTTTTGATAAATGCCCGCCTGAAAGGTATTCTTATTTTTATCCTATTTAATTATGTCCCAGTTTCTCACTATTGCCAAATGTGTCCAGAACCCATGGTGTTATTAAAATGATATGGGGTGTGTCCATACTTCTATGGAAGATTGGATTAATTCAGAAAGGTTCTCAGGTCTGCGTGGTGGAGTGGTGAAGGTCAGAACAATGGGTTTGTTGGGTCAGGAAGTGGAGATTATTGAGTCAGAACTAGGGTTTGGTCAGAGCAGTGAGTGTCATGGACTATAAAAATGTAGTTGGTGGGGAGGGCATGAATGGTGAATTGGGGGTCAATTTAATCATTAATGATTTAATAGTTACCAGTTCTTGCAGTAGATGTTTAATCCTCTAACTTTGCTTGGGCAATTATTAAGCTTAAAGGTGACAGAACTCTCCAAATTCACCAATAATAAGAGCCTTTCTTGGAGGGTTACAGACACAGAGACATTTTCAGTGATGGATATTTCACTCAGAGTTAGACACAATGGGATTTTGGCAATGTCCATGACATGCAGCTCCAGCCTACACTGTTCCAAACAATATCTGGCCATCAGCCTATCAGGGCCATTGTTTTTGAACTTCAGTTGACTGAATGTGCATTCAGCAGGAAGCACTCCTGCTATTTAATACTGATGTGGAGGAGCCGGTGTTGGACTGGGGTGGGCAAAGCTAAAAATCACACAACATCGGGTTGTTGTGGACAGGTTTATTTGGAAGCACTAGCTTTTGGAGTGTTGCTCCTTCATCAGATGGATGCCAAGCGGAGTCATAAGACACAAAATTTATAGCAAAAGATTACAGTGTCATGCAACTGAAATGATATATTGAAAAAACCTAGATTGCTATTAAATCTTTCATCTTTTAGAATGGGTTGCAGATTTTGGTTCATTAATATGCAAATCCCAGAACTTCTTTTAAGTCACTTTCTCGAGATAACTTAAAATTTATTTTTAAAATGTGACATCTCAGCTCAGACTATGCACTAAAGATGTGAGGTTAAAGTTTGTCTGCATCCCAATCTTGAGTCAGATTGGTTCTATTTCCAAAGTTGGAACTTATAAAATATTACATGGATTGACTTCCTGCATTGATTGCCCGCAGGTTTGAGCAAAATAGAATGTTGGACTGGCTGCAGATAATTTGTTCATTTTACACTTTTTCAAAACTGAGCTTTACTCTCTTATGCTGTTAAACAATTTAATACATTGCCCTTACACTTATATCAACAAGAATTGTGGTATGAATGTGTATGTATACGAGCATGAATAAATTTGTGGTGCTGTTAGAATTTGATGGAAGCAACATTGGGCAGAATTTTCTCACCACTAAAGAGGTTAGGCCAGGAATTGTCCCCAATCCTGATGGCTGCCCCATAGCCATTTCATGCTCGGCATGAATTAGCTGGAGGTGGGCCTTTTCCTCTATGGATGTCCGATTTATCTGGCACAGCACAGTGCCACATGGAGTACTGGGACTACTCCAGGTCTCACCAAATGAAGTACTAGAAGCATGGGCCACACAGTTGATTTGAGGACCTCACAATAAGTGCCAGGAGAAAACGCTCAAACAGACCTTTCCCCAGGGCGAGATTGATTAGGTACGAGAAGTCATAGTTTGAAGATATTAGGAGGAAGGTATAAAAGAAACATCAGAGGTAGGTTCTTTACGCAGAGAGTTGTGAATGCATGGAATGCGTTGCCAGCTGTGGTGGTGGAAGCGAAGTCGTTGGGGACATTTAAGCGACAGCTGGACATGCACATGGATAGCAGTGAGTTGAGGGGTGCGTAGGTTAAGTTACTATATTTTACATTAAGATTAAGTCTTGGCACAACATCGTGGGCCTAACGGCCTGTTCTGTGCTACACTTTTCTATGTTCTATGTTCTATGTTCTAGGAGTTGAAGGACCTGAGGGTCCTGGGAGTATGGGTGGTGAGAGGAACCTGTGTAAAGACTAACTATATTTTTCAGGATAGAGACTGGAAAACTTGCAGTTTGAACACAGTGAGGTTGCATAGAGTATTCCAGGTTTTTTTTACAAATTTGAAGGTGAAAAGTGAGATTGTGTGATGTTCTCTTTTGGCTCCACAAGGTTGGAGAAGCTTGGTTTGATGCCTCTGTGAGATAAGCCTGCCTTTGGCCTGAAACGTTGACTAGCATGAGAATTTAGATTATTCAGTTTCAATTTCAAACAGATCTGAGAAGGACCAGTTGAAATCTAATCTCCTGAAAGACTACAAGCAAAGACAGGTCTTTCTCTTTCTTGCTTTCACTAATTGAAAAAAAACCACTGAAGACTCTGAAAAGGTGATAAACTTAAATCCAAGAAAAGATCAAGGTCTGACTGACCAGCTACTGAATTGGAGATCTTCAATCCCATTGTAGTTAATAGCAACACGAAAGCATTGCTAAGAACCAAATTGACTGTGAAAAGGCCACCTTTGTAGTTTGCACTCTTGGTGCACAGAATTTGTTCATTTTTACTATGTTTTTGCACACATGATATTTCTGTAGAACTGTCTGTCTTGTGCATCCTGCTTGTGAGTGATTGCATATTTGGGTCTGAGCAGGATTTAATTTAAATTTGCATAGTTGTTGTTAATAATCCATTTTGTTAAAAGAAAGCTTTATTTATAAGAAATATTTGTTTTTATTGTTTACTGACGAAACCTGATCTGAGCTTTTATAGTCTGATACAGCAAAGTCAGGCAAATCAACCATCTTAATATTTCCATTGAACCTTTTTTAAAATTCATTCATGGGGGAATAGAGTATTGCTGGCTAGACTAGCATTTATTGTCCATCTCAGATATTAGTTAACAGTCAACCGCATTGCTGTGAATCTGGAGTCACATGTAGACTAGACAAGGAAAAGATGGCAATTTCCTTCCGTGAAGGACATTAGTGAACTACATGGGATTTTCCAACAATCGACAATAGATTCAAGGTCATTATTACACTCTTAACTCCAGATTTTATTACATTTCTGATAACTCATGGACTAATGGGGCTTGATTACCTGTGTATTCCTCCTGTCAGAGTCATGTTGTTACCTCCTTGGGAAAGGGTGCTAGTGAGGGGACACACTGAATAAGTTATGCTTCCAGGAATCCCCCACCACTGACCTCTCTTGCCAGGCTAGAAATTGTGGCTGGAGAGGACATAACACCTATGGACTTCAGGCATACTAGATTTGGCCTTAACCATCTCAGAATTAAAAAAAATCAGTGGTTTAGTGAAAATCAGGGTGACAGTGATCACGTCACCGGAGAATAAAAAATTCAGTTTGTGGATGAGAAGCTCTCATCTCGGCTAACGTACTTAGTTGTTTATTTTCCTTGAAATCATAAAATCTATTGTTTATCTTAAAATCTACTTTAACCGGTTTTACTAAATCATAAGATGTAGGAGCAGAAATTGTTCATTCAGCCCATGAATCTGCTCCACTGTTGAATGAGATCATGACTGATCTGATAATTCTCAACTCCACTTCCCCCCTGTTCCCCACAACCCTTGATTCGTGCAATGATTAAAAATGTATCTCCGTCAGCCTTAATTATACTTAATGACCCCACATCTACAGTCCTCTGTGTAAGGAATTCTGCAGATTCATTCAACTCTGAGAAAGAAACTCTTTGTCACGTCTGCCCCAACTGGGTGGCTCCTTACTCTGAAATTATGCTGTATGTTCCTGGACTCTCCCACATGGGGAAATAACCCCTCCACATCTACCCTGTCAAGCTGCCGAGTTAACTTATATGTTTCAATAAGGTTTTCTCTCATTCTTACAAACTCCAATCAGTGCAAGCATAACCTTTTCAACCTTTTGCCCTAAGAAAACCCCTCCATACCTGAATTAATTTTGTGAGCTGATTCTGGACCACTTCCAATGCCAGTAAATCTTTCCTTCGACTAGGAGATCCTTAAGTTCTAAGTACTGGTTTATACAGTTTTGGTAAGACGTCCCAGTTGTATACTCTACTCCCTTTGAAATAAAGGCGAGCATATTCTATGCACTTTCCCTACATTCAGTTGGCCTACTGAGCTATCAGTGTAGACTAATTGGGCTGAAGGGCCTCTTCTGCACTGTGTGATTGTATGATTCTATGATATTGTGCTGAACCTGCATGTTAACTGTTTGTGATTCATACACAAGAACACTCAAATCTCTCTGTTCCACATTTTCTGGAGCCTTTCATCATTTAAGTAACTTGCAGCTCTTCCATATTTATTGCCAATGCGCATAAAATCATATTTTCCTGCATTATTATCTGACAAGTTTCTGCCCTTTCCACTCAACCTATCTGTACTGCTTTGTAAACTCTTTCTTTTGTCTGCAAACTTGGCAATTGCACATTCGCATTAATCATTCAAGTCATTATTACATATTTTAAATAATTGTGGCCTCGGCATTGGTCCCTAGTTACAGAATGCCATCCTAAAAATGGCTGCTTTATCACAACTTCATGTCCTTTATTCATTGGCCAATTTTCTATCCATGCCAATTTGTTATCCTAACACAATGAGCTCTTATCCTATAAGGTGCAGTACTTTACTGAACACCTTTTGGAAATCCAAATATATTACATCTACTGGCTCCCTTTTATCTATCCTGCTTCAAAAATTCAAAACAATTTTAGGCATAATTTCCCCATCATAAACCCATCTTCTCTACTTGATTATATTACAAAAATCTAAATGCTTTGCTGTTAGATTCTTTATAATGTAATTTAACACTTTCCCAATGACTGGTGCTAAGCTAACTGCTTTATAGTATAATTATTGTTTTCTTTATCTTCCCCTCTCTTCTGGCATAAGGGTGTTTGTGCGTAGACCACTCATACTTTCTTTAAAATAGGGTAATGGATACGATATGTGATGAATTTTGTATAGCTTGGCATGTCCATCTGCTTAACAGGCAGAACGAAACTGAAAAGGGCACTTAGCCATTTCATATTTTATACAAAAAGATTAAGTAATTGAAGGGTGATGAAAAGCTTGATTTAAATTACCTGCCATTTCCCTGTTCCTATTATCCATTCCCCAATCACATTATCCAAGGTCCCGCACTCCACATTAGCTTTTCAGTCATCTGCTGCTGCTTCCTTAAAAAAAAAATCCAATCATCTGGCTGACCATTAGTTTGCTCTGCTTGGTATGCCTTAGTTTTTAACTGGATACTCTCCTTGACCACAATAGTTAAATATGGGTGGTCCATCCTTATTTTTGATCAGAATAAACTTTTACTGAGCTTTGTGAAATATCTGCTTATGTGTCGGCCACCCTGACCATCCAGTGACCTTCCCCTTTGTCTATTTTCTCAACCCACACCAGAGAACCCTTTCTTCATCGCTCTGTAATTGCATTTACTTAAATTGGGGACACTGATTTGAGACTAGAGCTTCTCATCCTCAAACTGAATTTAAATTCTCCAGTGTTGTGATCGCTGATCCTTGGATGATCCTTATAAATTGGATCTCTTATTAATCCTACATCATTACACATTTCTTGACCTGCTCAATGCAATGTATTGTTGTTGTGGTTCTGTTCGCCGAGCTGGGAATTTGTGTTGCAGATGTTTTGTCCCCTGTCTAGGTGACATCCTCAGTGCTTGGGAGCCTCCTGTGAAGTGCTTCTGTGATGTTTTATCCGGCATTTATAGTGATTTGTACCTGCCGCTTCCGGTTGTCTGTTCCAGCTGTCCACTGCAGTGGCCGGTATATTGGGTCCAGGTGGATGTGTTTATTGATTGAATCTGTGGATGAATGCCATGCCTCTAGGAATTCCCTGGCTGTTCTCTGTTTGGCTTGTTCTATAATAGTAGTGTTGTCCCAGTCAAACTCATGTTACTTGTCATCTGAATGTATGGCTACTAAGGATAGCTCGTCGTGCCGTTTCGTGGCTAATTGGTGTTCATGGATGCGGATCATTAGCTGTCTTCCTGTTTGTCCTATGTAGTGTTTTGTGCAGTCCTTGCATGGGATTTTGTACACTACATTGGTTTTGCTCATGCTGGGTATCGTGTCCTTCGTCCTGGTGAGTTGTTGTCTGAGAGTGGCTGTTGGTTTGTGTGCTGTTATGAGTCCTAGTGGTCACAGTAGTCTGGTTGTCAGTTCGGAAATGCTCCTGATGTATGGTAGTGTGGCTAGTCCTTTGGGTTGCGGCATGTCCTCGTTCCGTTGTCTTTCCCTTAGGCATCTATTGATGAAATTGCGCGGGTATCCGTTTTTGGCAAATACATTGTATAGGCGTTCTTCTTCCTCTTTTTGCAGTTCTGGCGTATTGTCCTAAGAAACAATCCCTGATGCACTATACAATTTTGTCTTCCTTTGTGTTACCCTTGCTTATCTAATTTGTCCAGTCAACATGCAGATTAAAAACACATAAGACAATTATCGTGCCCTTCTTACATATCTCCATAATTTATATTTTTGTTCTACAGCAAGAAAACTCCTTGAAGGCATATAAATGATTCCTATTTGATTCACCAGCTTACTGACTCCATCAGCTAGATCAAGCAGCTATTGAAGGCTGGTACTGTGCAATGAGAAAGGACATTTTAATAATCCTGCTGTGTAGGATCTTTTGGGGAGGTGAGACCATAATAAGGTATAATTCTTCCTTAAGATGGACAGTGAATTAGTTGAATCAAAACTTAGGGTCCTAAATCTAAATAAAGGGAAATATAAGGTTATGAGGCATGAATTGGCAAAGATCGATTGGCAACTCTTACTAAAGGGGTGATGATGATAGGAAATGGGTTTTATTAAAATAATGCATGTGCGAATTACCATTATTCATTTCTGGTCTGGTGAATATTAAAGAGGAAGGGTGACTCAACCATGATTTATAAAAGAAGTTAGGGATAGTGTTAGATCCAAAAGGGGAAAAGGTGATTAAGGGGGTAAAATAGAGTATGAGGGTAAAATTTCAAGGAACATATAAAATGACTGTAGAAATGTCTCTAAATATGTGAAGAGGAAAAGAAACAAGCAAAGACAAGTGTAGATCCCCTACAGACCGAAACTGGGGAAATTTTAATGGGGATTGAAGAAATGGCTGAAGAATTGGTTCTGTCTTCACAAAAGAGGACTCAAATAACTGAAAAACTTAGGGAACCTAAAAGAAATGAAGCAAGTGGTATTAATAAGAAATGCTGTTAGGGAAATTAATGGGGTTAAAGGTCAACAAAGGCTTAATAATCTACATCCGAAAGTATTGAAGAAAGTGTTCCTGAAAATATAGGATGCATCTTACAAAATTCTATAGACCCTGGAGCAGTTTCTATTAACTGATGGGTGGCAAATGTCACCCCACTACTTAAAAAAAAGAATAAAAACAGATTGACAGACCAGTTAGCCTAACATCAGTAGTTAGGAATATACTGGAGTCTATTATGAAAGATGTGATAACAGACCACTTGGAAAGCACTAACAGAATTGGATGAAGGGTTTGTTAAAGGTAAATTGAGGGTGTAAATAGTAAAATAGATAAGGGAGAACCAGTAGAAGTGGTGTATTTCAGAATGTTTTTGATAAGGTCCCTCATAAGAGGTTGGTGGGAAAAGGTAAAGCACATGGGATTGGGGCAATGCATTGGCACGGATCAAGAATAGATTGACAGAAAGGAAACATAGAATGGGAATAATTTTTTTTCTCTACTGGATAGTTAGCAGTGACTAGTTGGTTACTACAAAAATCAGTGCTTGTGCCCAGCTATTCACAATATGTATAATATATAATTATATATAAATGATTTGAATAAGGCAACTGGTTACATCGTTTCCAAAGTTGCTGACAACACCAAATTTGGTGGGATTGTGAGGAGGATAAAAGGAGGCTTCAATATGATTTAGACAAGTTCAAAGAGCAGGCAAACACTTTGGAGTGAATAACTGAAAGGAAGAGTATTATTTGAACAGTGATATGTTGAATGTAAAAAGGGTATTGAGTGTCCTTGTATACCAGTCAGGCAGGTGCAACAGACAATTAGAAAGGCAAATAGTATATTGGCTTTCATTGCAAGAGGATCTGAGCTCAATAGTAGTTATTGCAGTTATTCATGATTTTGGAGTATTGCATGCAATTTTGGTTCCTGTATCTAAGAAAGAATGTCTTACAGGAAATGCAGTAAGCATTCACTAGGCTGATACCATGGATGGTAGGACTGTCCTACAAGGAGAGATTGGTGTGACCAGGCCTGTATTCATTAGAGTTTAGGAGGATGAGAATGGATCTGACTGGAATGTATAAAATTCTAACAGGTCTACACAGACTGGATGTAGGGAAGAAGTTTTCTCTCAATGGGGACTCTGGAACCAATGGAAATACTCTCAGAATATGTAGTAAGCCATCTGGACTGAGATGGAGAACTATGTTTACACTCAAAAGGTTGTCAACCTGTGGAATTTTCTATCACAAAAGGCTGCAGATGCCAAGTACTGAATATGTTAAAGAAAGAAATAGATATTTTTTGGATTTTGAAGGCATAAACAGTGTGTGGAGAAAAAGTAGAAAAGTAACATTGTTACAGAGGATCAGTCATGGTCATATTGAATGATGGAGCAGGTTCAAAGGGCCAAATGGCCTATTCCTGCTGCTAGTTTCTATTTACTGTATACTTATCTGGCATCTCCTCTTAGTTTCCTCTTCAAGGAAAAACAAACCTATTATTGAGTACAGGGAAGTTGCAAATCTATGCTGACTGTAACTTGGAGTAATAATTGCAAACTTATATATAGATTTACTATAGAACAGTCAAGAATTACCAAATTGTTACAGCGCAGAGGGACATCATTTTGCCTCTTGTTTCAGCACTGGACCTTCAAATAAGCAATTCACTTAATACCAAACTTCTGTCTTTTCCCCATAATCCTGCACATTGTTTCTGTTCAAAGAACAGCTTATCTGACTTTTAAAAAAGATTGTCTGAATCTGCCTACACCATAGGGAAGTGCATTGCAGACCTGAACTACTGACTGGAAAATAATATCTCCATCCTCACCTGGTCTGGTCTATGTGACTCCAGATTCACAGCAATATGATTCACTCACAATTGCCCTCTGAAATAGCTGAGTGAGCCATTCACACATATCTAATGGCTGCAAATGGCAATGAAGGTTTTTCAATAAAAACAAATCCGTAGGTCTATGACTTTTAAAAACAAAATTGTGATCACTTCCACATTAATTATCTTGGGTTTAACCTCTTTTGTATCTTGCTAAGGAGAATGACAATGTGTTTGAACAGCCTTCCCTAAATATTAGAACAGCACACAGAAGTACTGAGAGTGCCCATGGTGTTAAAATTGCTGAGGGGAAAATAAATGTTTAGATCTCTTACATTTTTTTTTACTTTTTTAGCTTTTTATTACATGGGGTGATAATTTCTACCTTTTTAATCATTGACTGTAGACAGGGCTTTCATCTAAACTGCTCTTCCCTTGCAGTCATATCATACTGTAGATAGAACATGTGCAGTTTACTGCTAATTCTTTGCATTGTTTTTTTGAACCTCATAGGTATCACCTGAATGTGGACTGTTCTGTACTATTCTGTTAATATCACAGCCAAGATAGCCTGTGGACATAGAACATCTGAAACCAATACATTCATAATGACAATGTGCAATCAGTGATTAGGTATTGTAGCTCGTGAATGCTTAGAAAGTCAACACGGGGGACTGCAAGGTCATGAATTCCCTAGTTATTCCTTTTAGCTGGCTGCATCAGAAGTTGTAGAATTCTCTAGCTAAATGTGATTCTGTACAGGCTATTGGCCTGTAATCAGTAGTCTGTAGCCAGAGATAGTTAAAATCTTCCCATTAGAGAAGGCAATGGTGCAAGTAACATTCAAAATGGAGAATTGTTCAATTTATGATTAAATCATTCAGATTTTAATCAGCTTTATGACTATATCAAAAGAAAATCTGCCGTGGGAATGTACTTTCTAAAATACAATAATGCCTTTTTGTTGGGTTATGTAATTAGTATTAAATTTTAAAATTAGAGTGGGATAGCCTACAAAATAAAATTAATCATTTTGATCACAAAAGCTGTTGTTACTAAAGTTAAATATGCTTTTTATAATACTATATTTCTGATGGGTCTTATATTCATCATTGCTGAAGTATAGAGGTCACTTTTAGCAGTATAAGTGAAGGAGGCTGTGCTTGTGCAAGTCTCTGTTCAGTTTGGCCTGACCCAAACTGCCCGTAACCTACTGAACCTTAACTTAGATCCAAATGACTAAAATTGCTGTCAGAGTCAATCATACAAGTAAATAGTGGTTGAATTTGAAGTTTTTGTCACTTCAGATCTTGTTGAACCGGAAAATCTGGCACTTTAAATGAAATCCAAATCCACGCATGGCTGCATTCAACTAGCCACATAAAGATGGTTTTTCAATCTTGGCTCTGCATTATGATCAGTCTCACCTGTACTATCATGTTTAACTGTTTCATCAGTGACTTCTTGCAGTTTGGGTAAATGCACATTGAACCAGAAAACCTATTAATTGAACTTCAATAAAATAATAGTGAACCCTAATCAATAAAACTTATACAGGCCTCCAACCACAAGATACATATGTAACTGTCAGTATTTTATGGATCTGTAAAATGCGTCATTTTGTCAATTTTAACAATTGATGTTCAAGACATTCTTTAAAACACTGGATATTGTGAATTGTAGAAACTGAGTTGGAATTTGTTGAATGAAAAATGTGCTAGTGCTGCAAATTGATCAGCGTCTTCTGTTTCAGAAGAAATACCCAAAAAATTGAATTCGACTTCCAATTTGCCCAGCTTTCCCGATAGCTTCCTAAAAGTGGTATTTAATTCTTATTCCCCCAGCAAATTTTCTTTCAAGAAACTGCTTCTTTTTTCATTGAATTTACCAAAATTGTACCCTTTTAATGAAGCAATAATTAGTAATCATTACTAATTAGTAATCTCTCTGGTATGGAAAATGATCAATTAAAATTGTGGAATTTCATTCCTCCAGGTAAAGACTAGTTGTTAGAGATTTTAAAATTGTCAGATTTTATTTTTTTTCTGTTCTCTATTTGTTTTCTTTCCCTATCTTTATATCATTTTGAATTCCTACTTTGAAATTGAACTAACTCACTATATAATTTATTCTCCTTTTAAGTCTGCCCATTGTTTAATTTTGAATCACCAAATCTCATTGGTTAAAGAAATAGACTGATGGTCCCATAATTCAGCAACGTTCTTTCTCTTATTAGTAACTCATACTTCCCGTGTCTTAACAGGGTAAAACATGTTTGAGCAGGAGTATACAGGAAAACATTTATCTAACTGCCCCACTATGTAGTTGTCATGAGACAATTGTTGCAAAAGAAGATTGGAAGAGTAAATTGCCTTTTTAAAATGAATAAATGTAACTCATATTAAAATGTGTCTGCATAACACTTAAAATTCACCTTGTTGAAACTGGACACATACCTGAAGCAACTATATATAATAGGTTTGTTTTGAAGCAGTGAAATAAAGAAATGACCACAAAAATATAAACAATATATAAACAACAAAAATATAAACAAGGTGATATTTTTGGAAAAAAAATTACAATTACGGGAATTTGGTGCTTTGAATTAAATTGCAAAAATGATGATCTTTGCACTTTATTTTACAATAGCAATAAATATTGCACTGTGTTTTTATATATTTCCTTTGTTATCTAGTGACTCTATTATTTAATGCTCATATGACGATAAATGAAACAGACTGACAGTCTCCACTTCTTTCCTTTCTACTAAGATGTCTTCTGATCGACAATAACTTTCAAAGAACAGATGGACATGAAGAGGTACAGCTTGAATAAATGCTGGAATGCTAACATGAACTGAAGGATATGTTGGCATTGATTTTCTGCTCTGGTAAAACCCAGTGCAAGAATTTAAGTACAATTCCACTCAGTTGACCAGAGGCAGGTTAATCTTACTGTAGTTTCTTGAATCACTCTGATTTTAATAATTATACTAAAATCTCAAGTTTGAATGATACTCATTGGACATTTTTCATTTGAAGAGAATTTTGAAGAGTGTATAACTTAAACACCTTCAGAAACTTAAAAATAGAAACAGAAAAAAGTGCAATCAGAGTAAAAAATAATACTTATTGTATCCAACTTTGGAACTTAAATAAAGATTGAGGAGAGAAAACATACATCTCTGTTGTTTCCAGCAATGTTTCCAGGAATGAGAAATTATAGTTAGATAATGGACAATCCGGAGAAACTGAGTTTGTTCTCCAGAAGCAGAGAAAGCTCAGTGATTAGTGAGTTTTGAACAGATAAAGCTAAGAGATTTTAACTAAAATGATTAATATCATGAAGAATTTAGTGAGCTACCTTTCCTGAAGTGTTAATAGCAGAGGGTGCAACTTTAATGTGATTGGCACAATGATCTGCACGTTTTAATGTAATAAGTAATTAGGATTTGGAATGGTAGTGGACACTGATTCACTAGTGTCCTTCACTTGATGACTGAATAGAGACTGAAAAGAGAAAAAAGATTTGATTTTGCAAAGTGTGTAAAGTGAGATTAACAGGATTGCTCTTCAGTAGAGTTGAGTAGTTTGCATGGCCTCCTTCCAGCCTGTGCTATGATTGAACAAATCTATACATTTAATTCATCTCCCTGATGAACAACTGCAACATTCATTTATATAGCATTTTTAATGGAGTAAGGCACCATGGAGTAAGTTTTGTCAAGCAAGATTTGATATGACCTACGTAAGGTGATATTGAGACAGCCAACAAGTTAATTTTTAATTTGAGTGTTTCAAAAGAGAAAAGAAAAGCAATTAGCAGATAGATGTTTAGAGGGAACTTCAGAGTTTAGAGTCTATGCTGCAGCCAAAGGTGACAATAATGGAACAAGTAAAATAGAAATTACACAAGTGTTGGAATCAGAGGAGATTGTAGAGCTGAAGGACATTAAAGAGAAACAGATTAACGAGACCATGGAAGAATGTGAAAATAAGGATCAGAATTGTAAAACTGAAAGATTGTCAGACTGGAAGTCAATGAATGCCAACCAGCACAGGGCCTAGTGAATGAACAGGACTTTGTGTGAGTTACAATATAGGATGCTAAGATTTGAATGAGCTCAAATATGGAGGGTGAAAGAATAGAGTTAACCAGAAGAGTGTTAAAATAATCACAGATAGAGATAACAAAGTCATGGATCAGGGTTTCAGTTGCAGTTGATTTGAGGCAGTGGTGAAGTTGGATATTGCTGTGGAGATGAACGCGGAAGATCTTGGTGATCACATTGATATGTGATCAGAAGGTCATCAGTGTGTCTAAAACATAACAAGATTTGTAAATGGACTAATTCCGAGTTAGATAGTTGTCAGGAAGAGGGAGGAGACTGGTAACCAAGAATTAGTTTCAGAGGTTCTGAAGAAAGGTTATTGGACTTGAAATGTTGACTTTGCTTTCTTTCCACAGATGCTGAGTTGCTCCAGCGATTTCTGTTTTTGGACCTTTTTTTTGCCTTTCCAACATTTAGTTGACAAACATTTTGCTCATCTAGTCAACTGGATATTGGATAAATTGACTGATAATTTAGCAAGAGTGGAGGTTCAAGAGAGGCAATGGTGAGTTAGAACTCAGTGTCATGGGTGCACACATGGAATCTGACACTGTTTCTTAAAGAAACCTATTATGGCAGATACCAAGGAGACGATCAATCACATGTCTGACTGCCAGCTACTGGTCACATTGCCAAAATTATATTCTTTCCTGGTGATGTTGATCTGGATATTTATGAGCGAAGCACAAATGATAAGTTATTAGAGCTTGGGGAACCCTGTCATGGTAAATTGCCATGGTTTATTAGGCTGGCACCAGTTGACCATGCTAATTCTGATATAACTACTGGACAATCCAATTAATGCTCACTTGACCGACCTGCAAACAACTTCAGGCTAACAGATTTCCCAACCCAGATTAGAGTGGTGCTGGAAAAATACAGCAGGTCAGGCAGCATCTGAGGCACAGGAAAATCGATGTTTCAGGCAAAAGCTCTCCATCAGGAATGGAGGCAGGGAGCCTCCAGGGTCCCCTCCCTGCCTCCAATCCTGATGAAGAGCTTTTGCCTGAAACGTTGATTTTCCTGCTCCTCGGATGCTGCCTGACCTGCTGTGCTTTTCCAGCACCACTCTAATCTAAACTCTGGTTTCCAGCATCTGCAGTCCTCACTTCTGCCTAGATTTCCCAGCCCAGCCTAGAATAAATCCTTGGAAAAATAAGGACTGCAGGTGCTGAAGAAAGTCAGAGTCGAAACGTGTGGCACTGGAAAAGCACAGCTGGTCAGGCAGCATCCGGAGCAGGAGAGATGATGTTTCAGACATAAGCCCTTCATCAGGAATGCTGAAGGGCTTATGCCCAAAACATTGACTCCTCTGCTTCTCAGATGCTGCCTGTCCTGCTGTGCTTTTCCAGCGCAACACTTTTTGATTCTAGAATAAATCCTTGTATGGAAATGAAAGCTGACAGTGACCTTCGCACCTAATGTCATGGTAGCAGCTACAGTAGTGGTGGGATTCAGACATGGCTGAGTACGTAGGTTAATCTTGCAACAATTGGCTTTGCATAACAAATTCCAGTGAGAGCTTCAGAAACTAAATAAGCTTGTCCCTTTAAACTTGCAACTACTTTCTGGCTGGTTGGAAACAACCATATCCTCAGCTTTATACAGAATCAAGTGATCTGACATGTAAATGATGAAAATCCAGATGTTATGATGTAATTACATTTTGACAGCTCATTTATATGATTTCATCAAAAATCTGCTGGTGTCTTCACCATCCATGAAAGAAAACCAAATGGATAAAATACGGTCATTAATATGTAATGGAACCCCACCCCATTTGTTTTTCAAAATATAATAAAATTCTTTCTTCCGTATAACATGTAAAAGTCTATAGGCTGTTTGTACAGCTTTGGCTCTTTTAAAAACATAATAATGCAATCTCTCATGTGCAAATAATTTGTTTTCACCCTGAGAGTTTGCTTTCGGACTTTGGATGATATCTTAGTCTCATTTATTTAGATTTTGCTTCCTCTAATGTTAATTTGTGGCTTTGCCAATTGTCATTGCAAATTATATTTATTCCTGGCAATAGTTTCTCCATTGATGCTGTCTATGTTGAAATTTGTCCATTTGAAGTACATTGGAGCCCAAGCACAACTCACTTGTTATATGCAAAATTTCCATGGATTCCAAGAATTTATAATAACCATTTCAGCATTTAGGTGATTCAAGGTAGTCATAATAAATTGCTGGATCATATAGTGCATCTTATCCAGGGATATTTGCTCAGATCTCCTCCATAAAATCCTGTCATTATATCTGTGGCAGCTATAGTTCAGGTGGCCATGAGATTCAAAATCCTGCATTCAAGTCTCAGTCACAGTTTTATGAGGCTGCAGTTAATGCTATTATTGGTGATTGACACTAAGTGGTGCCTATTCCTGTTCTTTCAAACCACAGTTTTAAGAGTCTCGTGGAACGTTGGTATTAGCGTCCTTACCTCTGTATAGCTTCAAGTCCCACCTCAGGATATGATGTTAACAGAGGAAGGAAAGGCTTCTCCTTTCCCCATTTCTGGACCCGTTTCTCCACCATCACGCTCTCCTCCCCCCCCACCTCCCCGACCCCCCTAACTCCACCTGCACTTGACCTAACATCCACTAACTTCCTAGGAATTGCTTCCCCTCCCGCTTCTCTGAACCCACTTCTTCTTTCCCCCTTTCCAAAGCTAGCTCCCACCCCTTCCTTACACCAGACCTGCTTCTTCAGCTTCTCCTGACAATCTCTTCACCTGCGGGAACCAATCCCCATTTCCCCTGCTTCAGATCCATTCACCCCTTCCCCTGCTGAAGGCACAATCTAAATTCAATAAAACTGGGTGTTAAAAACTAGTTTAATGGCAACAGTACCAATCCAACACATGCTTCACTAATACGCTTTAGGGTCGGAAATCTATCATCCTTACCTGGTCTGACCTACATGTGACTCCAAATCAGCAGCAATGTGGTTAATTCTTAACTGTCTTCTAAAATGGCCCAACAAGCTCAGTTGCGTCAAACTGCTACAAAGTTCTAAAGTTATAAATGAGACCAAACACACCACCCAGTATCTACCTGGGCACCAGAAATGACAATGACAAACATATTCCCATTGACCATGCTAAAGCCTTCTCACTGACACCTGGGCCTCCTGTCTAACAGTTTGACATAGTCATACTCACAAAATCATACCTTAGAGGCAATGTTCCAGTCACCACCATCACCATCCTTCAGTCAGGACAGACTCACCAGGGGTGCCGGCACAGAGCGAGGAAAAGAGTTCTTAAGAAAGAGTTGTCCTGCACATCCTCAACATTGACTTGGACTCCATGAAATCTTGTGGCACTGGGTCAAGGAAACCTCCCACTGATTATCGCCTTCTGCCCTGGCCCTGCTCAGCTGATGAATTAGTAACTCCCCCATGCTAAACAGCACTTAGAGGAAGCACTGAAGGTGACAAAGGCAGAGAATGTACTTCAGTTAAGAGACTTAAAATTCCATTACCAAGTTCAGCTCAATATCTCCACTACTGCCTGAGGATGTTTGAGTCCTAAAGAACATAACTGCTAGAATAGATCTTCAGCAAATGGTAAAGGAAAACAACAAAATTTCCAGCTTTGTTCATCGATTGAAATTTTTTTGTTCTGAATTGTTTTTCCCACAGTGACTGACTGGCAGCACTCTGAGTGAGAGAGGGGCTTCAGCTTATTAACACACAGATTCATGTTACAATAGTTTTACCCCTTTCTTTGTACATTTTTGGAAAGCCAAAACACAGTCTTTTTTAGTGTCAATGTGATCACTAATACTTTGTCACTGCACACAAAATCTGGCTTGTATTTTCTATAATGATCAAGAATAGCAACAATCTTATAGATTTTAGAAAATACAGTACACCAGGATTCCTTTAAAAATTGACAAAACATTATTAAATATTCAAAATTCTATCGTAACAGAATTAAAAACAGAAACATTTCAGGAAAAATTGTGGTTGTAATGATTTAATATTGTTTGGTAAATACTCCATTGTGCAAATTGTCCTTGTAGGATATATGATCTATTCAAAATGCCAAGGGATAAAATTAAAGTGTTCTTTCACTTGCTTGAAAAAATTTTATCTCAAGGAGTTCTCTTCCATATCAGTAGGTGTTCATTGCCACTCTAAGAACTGGACCATTATGTTAATAGCAGAGAAACAGATTACATGATCACAATGAGAGAACCTCTTCAGATATTGTGTAAAAAGTCTTTTAGTGCCTTTACTTTCTGCTTTCAATCAGAAAATCTTGAAAAGAAATGAAAAGGCCATATGTGACAAAGATATCAGTAAGAAATAGGATAGGAATAAAGCATTAAGCAACAAACTAGTCATATCTCAGTAGTTACAAAAGACAATATATTTTTAAAGTTAAAATAAAGAACAGTAGGTGCTGGAAATCAGAAACAAAATCAGAAATTGCTGAAAAAAACTTCGCAACTGGACAGAAGTCTGAAGAAGGGTCACTGGATCCAAAACACCAACTCTGTTTTCTCTCCACGGATGCTGCCAGACCTGCTGTGTTTTTCCAGCAATTTCCGATTTAGTCTTAAATAATGTCTCCTAAAATAAAGAACTAGAGTTGGTTCAAGGGAAAAGAACAAAGCTAAACCCAGGAATGTGCACTCTTCTGACCATTAGGCACAATGCAATTGTAGGTCAAAAATAGCATAATCCTTTCCCCTCTTTTCCCAAATGGAGGATTGTCAAAATTATCTTTTTACTTGTCTAGTTTCTTCCATTGATCCACTCTCATTTTTTAATTAATAGTTGATAGAAAGCATTAAGCAGAACCAAAGAAACTAAATCTAAAATGTACAACTTTAAAAGCAATTTTCCAAATATTGTGTGGTAATGTCCAAATTACTATATACATACATACATATGTATAGATTACAACATGGAAATAGCACATTTAGCTAACCAGTCCAATGTTGGCAATTACTCATTTGATGAGTGTCAGCCCTCAACTCACGCTTGCCTTTGTTCTGTTATCAAATGGACCAAATGTCAGGAATCATAGGGCTGAGCTTAAACAGAGTACTTTATTTTTAATGCATGTACTAATCAGATAATGCTTTTAACTCAACAAGGACCAAGATCTTCAGAGATCTTCAGAATGTTATGTGGAAATGCAATGAATTCCAAGTCATTTCATTAAAGCATTTTTATTTTTGTAGGAAAACCAAATATTTATCTCGATAATTTTGAAGGACTAACATATGAGGATGTGATGTAAAAATGATGACCAGGCAAAAATCAGCTCACGCTCTGGACCATCTTGATGAAACAACTTCTCCCATACCCCTGACTGCCTCCCATCACGCAAACCACCCACAGCCATATAACCTCCAGAAAAGTCAGTAAATGCAGTCCATTCTCTAGGTCATGCTTTTAATTCAAACACAGAATATGCAGCTGTACCAAAGGCTCACTGAAAATAAGTTATAAAATGACAATAGGTGCTACAAAAATATAGACTGAGAACTCAGAAACAGATGCCATAACCGAGTACTGGAGGACATCTAAATTTTCAGTACTAATTATTTTCTGATTGAAAGCAGAAATTAAAGGCACTAAAAGACTTTTTACACAATATCTGAAGAGGTTCTCTCATTGTGATCATGTAATCTGTTTCTCTGCTATTAACATAATGGTCCAGTTCTTAGAGTGGCAATGAACACCTACTGATATGGAAAAGAACTCTTTATAGTTCAAGGGATGAAAAGATTAACCACTCTGGAAATGTGCAATGCCAATATCCAACATCTCCAAGTACTTTAGAATATTCCCCTGATATTAGCAAGGTTACATTTTTGAATCCTTACAAACAATCTAAAAAAATGTGAAAAAGCCAGAACTGACAGCATTCGGATTCTAACAATGAACTGAATATGAGAACAATCCTGTCCTCTTCTTCTATAGCCATTACACAATCCAGCCAATCATGCAACCTTAATCATTCTCCTGAGGATAAATGGTGTTTCATCTGTTCTCAATGACCACTACAAGTTAGTTGAATTAAATATATGTATGTATGAAAATATTTGTGGTGCAAGCTTTACTCTAGAACCTGCAAATCCTCCCACTTCCATTCTATTTAATTATTTAGTGAGAGATCTCATTGTGGAACACACCTTCAGTTGGAGGTCACACAGTTGGGAATGGAATATTCTTTGTTGACTGGCTGTTCCTAAATTATGATATGCAGACCCCTGTAGGTGCAAAGATGTCTCCGGGGATACAAGGAAGAAATTGTCGAATAGCAGATGCTGATGTGCTCCATCACTCACATTGTCTCTCAAACAAACTGCCTTGTTTGATTACTCTTTTTTCATTATAGTTTCTTGTGAATTACATTAAGTCAGAGGCTAGAGCCTCAGTTACCTCCCTTGATGGGGTTTTTGGTGATTAAATAAAAAGCTCTTCAGGGTTAGCTGGCAGTATTTGGTCAGACCGAAATATTTTGCTAATTTGATCAGCTGCTGACTTTGTTAAATTCTTTTTAAATTAAAAAAACACTTTTAAAAAGTTACTGTTCCTATTTCTTATTGTTGTATTAGTCGGGGCATCAAGGATTATGGGCAAAACATGGGAAAGTAGGCGTGAGATCTCCAGCATCTGCAGTCCTCACTTTCTCCCCATGAGAAAGGTCAGATCAGCCGTGATCCTATTGAATCGTGGAACAGGCTCGTGGGGCCGAACAGTCTACTCCTGTTCCTAATTCTTCTGGTCTAATGGCAACTAAGAATGCTGTGAAGGTCAGATCAATACTACCTATCAGACATGGCAGTTGCTGATGAGGCAGACACAAACATACTAGTGTATTTGTTAAAGCAATATACCCAGATATTAAAGCAAACACTTTTCTTCTTGTTGAGCAGGATTTTTATTCCTTTGTAGTAACCTTTCCCCTATCTTTCAAGATGTTAATGATGACTTTTTTACTACAATGCAAGTGAGTTAAATCAAAATTGCATAATCCAAAACTTTTTTGTGGCAAAGTTGTCAGCCATTGCTATTGGCATAGCAGGAAATCTCCCAGAAGGACATACAAAGTTAAAAATCACACAACACCAGGTTATAGTCCAACAGGCTTATTTAGAAGCTCTAGCTTTTGGAGCACGGCTCCTTTATCAGATGGTTGTGGAGTACAAGATCGTAGGACATAGAATGTAAAGCAAAAGCTTACAGTGTGATGTAACCGAAATTATATCTTGAAAAAGACCTGGATTGCTTGTTTTTTTTTGAGTTGCAATCTCAGGCGATAGCACTTAAACAAGTGTACAAGTAACAGCAAATGACCAAGCAATGCCCCTGGAGTTTAATGTTTCATGCAAAATTCACCTCAAGACAAATGGTTTTATGGTATATGTAACCTTGTTTATAATTCTAATGTTAGGCTTGTACATATGTAAGATATGTGAAGATGGGGAGGCAGTGACATTAGTGGTAAAGTTACTGGCTGGCAATCCAGGAACTCAATGTTCTGGATATGGTGTGAATCTCATCATGCAAAAGGTGCAATTTAAGTTCAAGAAAATCAGGAATTTTTTTCAAAAGTGGTAGCTTCATGGCAACCATGTAACTACTATTGATTGTTGTAAAAACCCAGCTGTTTCATTAATGCCCTTTACAGAAGGACATCTGTCATCCTACCTGGTCTGGCCTTCAAGTGACTCCAGACCCACAGCAATGTCATCAACTCTTATATAATATATTTTTATTAAGAAAAAATAGATTTTTAAATATTACAACAAATACAAAACAATGCAATTCAAAACAGTACAAAAATAGTACAAAACTAAACCAAAATAATAAAAACAAATTCCCCAACACACCCTCCTATACGAATGTATAAACATATACAGAGAAGTATAAAATTTACAAAAAAACTAAAATAGCTATTTAACTAACTAAATAAATACCTAACAACAAACAAATAAATAGTAATAACTCAGCCCAGCCAAACAAAACACTCACATATTCACAGTTCCTCCTCCCTGGATATTGGACTCATGAAACACAATCGTTATGGCTATATAAAAGCCCTTGTTAGTGTGGCAGATCAATCTGTGTCCAGGTATTTCAAAAAGAGTTGCCATGTCTTGTAAAAATTCTCAGTTTTGTGGTGTACCATATTTGTGAGAAAATCCAGGGGAATATGCTCCATAACAATCTTCCGCCAACCCGACAGGCCTGGAGGGGTTTCTGATATCCAACCCAGCAAGATATTCTTAATTGCACAGAATGTAAGAAAATTGAAAAGTTTTGCCTTATACAAGTCTGCAGGAAATACAATGGGTAGGCCCAAAAGGAGCGAAATAGGGTCCTTCTCCACCCCACACCTAAAATCCTCTCCATTGCACCCACACAGCGCTCCATTATGTTTCAAGCCTGTCACAAGACCAAAGACAATGGCTAAGAGTACCCGTACAGACCTTGCACTTGGGGCATGTTGAAGATACCCCTGGTTTAAATTTTGACAAACGGTCTGGGGCTAAGTGGACCCGGTAGAGAATCTTCAACTGTAAAGCATGGGTCCTATTGCAAATTGATATCTTCCTTGCATTCTCCCAAATATCCTCCCATGCCTCCGAAGAAACTTCAACACCCAGCCTTCTTTCCCACATCTTGCAGAATCGATCAGACTCATCTGAGGTGGCACCCCCAATTGGTGATGTAGCGTACTGACAGAGAGTGTGCTCTTAGCCCTTAGTACCCCTCTTTCTTTGTCAGATTTGTAGGGATCAGTCAAAAGTGTGGTCCTTTTTTGAATAAAATCCCTAACTTGAAAAAAACGAAAGAGGTCTCTATTAGATAACTCGTACTTCCGTACTAACTGATCAAAGGACATCATTACATCTCCCTCAAATAAATCACCCATGCAAGATATACCCCTAGCTGCCCAGCTTTTAAATCCTGAATCTATCATACCTGGTTGAAAACTTGGCATACCCACTAAAGGTGTAAACAAAGATGTTTTGCCAATATTACCTTCCCTCTGCCGAATTGCCCTCCATGCTTCAACAGTATTGATGACTATTGGGTTATGGCAATATTCCCCAACTGTCCTCACCTTGTCCAAAAACAGCAAACTGGTAAGGGGCACCTTGCCTGGGAGACTTCGATATCTAGCCATATTGAAAGAGGGTCCCCACAAACCCAATCACTTATGTAGGTCAAAAGCAAGCTTAATTGGTAATTTTTAATGTCCGGAAGGTCTACTCCCCCCAGTCTGTGAGGCAACTGCAGTTTGGCTAATTTAATGAGGGACCGTTTATGGTGCCAGATAAAGGAGCTGAACCAACTGTTCAGTCTCCTGAGTGTTTGTTTATTGAAAATCAGGGGGAGCATCGGTATAGGGTATAGCCAATGAGGGAGAATATTCATCTTAATAAGCGCTATCCGACCCAACCATGAGACTGGAAGTGCCTCCCATCTTTGGAGATCTTGTTTATTTTTTTCAAATAATTGAGTAAAATTGGCTTTGAACAGCCAATCCAGAACTGGAGTAATGAATATGCCCAAATACACAAAACTCCCTGTGACCAACTAAATGGGAAACTATAGTCTCTCTCAAGAGCCAACTCTTTCGTAAGACCACCCATAGGCATTGCCTCTGATTTAGCAAAATTAATCTTAAACCCTGAAAAAGTGCCAAACATGTGAATACCTTGTATCAGGCAAGGCACTGAGACTGCTGGATTTGTCAAGAAAATTAGAACATCATCTGCATACAGCAAGATCTTATGTAATTTTGCCCCCACTTCTGGAGCTGATCTATTGAGATCCCCACAAATGGCCTCTGCCAACGGTTCAATCACCAACGTAAAAAAGTAATGGTGAAAGGGGACAGCCCTGCTGGCTGCTCCTAGAAATATTATAATTGCTTGAGCGTACCCTGTCGGTAATGACCGCAGCGAGAGGTACACTGTAGAGAACTTTTACCCATCTTATGAAAACTTCACTCAGACCAAGCTGGTCTAGAGTATAGAAAAGGTACGGCCACTCAACTCAGTCAAATGCCTTCTCTGCATCGAAAGAAATCACCAATCCCTGTATTGACTGCTGTTGTCATGCTTGAATTACGTTAAGCACCCTCCTAACATTATTGGAGGATGTGCGACCCTTTATGAAGCCCGTCTGATCCTCTTTAATAATAGAAGGTAACACAGTCTCCAGCCTTAACGCAAGAACCTTAGAAAGGATCTTAAAGTCCACATTTAAGAGCGAGATGGGCCTGTATGAAGCACAGTCTTTCGGATCCTTCCTTTTTTTTAAGGATAAGTGAAATATTGGCCTCTCTCAGAGATGATGGGAGACAAACTTGATTGTATGAATCATTAAACATATTCAGCATCGGGCCTGACAGTATACTTATAAATTCCTTATAGAATTCACTGGGAAGTCCATCAGGACCGGGCACCTTTCCACTCTGAAGCTGCCTCACAGTTTCCTGCACTTCTTGCTCTGATAATGGGGCATTGAGAAAGGACTATTGTTCTTTGGGAATCACACCCGGGAGCTTCAGATCTCTAAAAAAGGATTCCATTTTGGCCTGCCCCTCCTCACAATTCTCAGACTGATATAATTTAGAGTAGAATCTCTGGAACGCCACATTAATCTTTTTAGAATCACATGTTAGGTTCCCAGACCCTTCCCTAATTGCTGTAATGGTTTGTGGGGCACTTCTCTTTCTGACAAGGTATGCTAAGTATTTGCCTGGCTTGTCACCATGCTCGTATAACCTTTGCTTTGCAAAAGCCAGCTCCTTCTTTGTCGTCTGCATGAGCACGGAATTTAGTGTAGACCGCAGTGCTGTAATACTCTGTAGTTTGACCAACGAGGGTCTGTCAAAGTAGGCCTTCTCGGCTGCCTTCAACCGTGCTTCAAGGAGACGTCGCTGCTCACCTTTCTGCCACTTCCTACTTGTGGAATATGAAATAACTAACCCTCTGGCATAAGCTTTGGCAGTTTCCCAGAGAACAGATGAGCTATCAATCGAGCCTATGTTGATGTCTAGGAATGCCTGAAATTCCCTAGAGAAATACTCCATAAACTTGCTGTCCATGAGAATAAAGGGGTCTATTCGCTAGTACCTTGAATCCACTGTAACATCCTTAATTTTAACCATGAGGTACACTGGAGCATGATCAGAGATGGCAATATTACCAATCATACAGGATGCCACCAGATCCAGGGTTACCGCAGGGATCAGAAAAAAATCAATCTTCGTGTGACATCTGTGCAGATTGGAGAAAAACGTGAAATCCCTACCTGTTGGGTGGAGACACCTCCAGACATTCACCCACACAAACCCAATAACTGTTTAGTTTGTGCGGAGAGTATCGAGGGACCTTTAGGCGACCTGTCTACTGTGGGGTCCATGAGCCTTAGTGTCGCATGGTCCACCAAATATAAAAACTACATAAACTAAAACCACCACATTTAACAAACATACAAAATTATTAAAAATAAAAAACAACAAAAACCAGAAAACAAACCAACATATAAAGCACCAATAACGCTGAGTAGGGGAACTCACCCCCTGCCCGGAGGGGGCAACTACCCATCCTGAACTGCCCATAAATAGGCATCTAACCATCTCAACCACCTTCACTTCTCCCAGCTAGAGCCGCATCGCAAGCACAAGCTAAAAAGAATAAACACCCCATAGAATATCAATATGAATAAAACAACATTCTTTTATAAAAAAAAGGGCAATAAATACCCCACCCATCCTTTGGTATGTCCGAACTTAGAAATTTAAAATTTCCATCTTAACCACCGGCAGACATAGTTTGAACCAAATTATTATCAATAGAAGAAAAAAAAGGGAAAAACAAAGCTCCAACCAGATTTCTTCCATTTCTTTTACAGAATGATAAATGCATACCCAAGCAACAATATTTATACATACTACAATTGTTTAAATTACGTTAGTTTGTCCACAAAGTCTCTTGCCTTCTCCGATGTGTCAAAGAGATGCATGGATCCATCTAAGGTGATCCGAAGCACTGCCGGATATCTCAGGGAGTACTGAATCCCAAGCTCCTTCAATCTTTTTTTGACACCATCGTACGATTTTTGTTTCTGGATCGCCGCCGCTGAAAAGTCCTGAAAAAACATGATCTTAGACCCCTCGTAAATTAGGGCCTTTGGATCTTCCCCTGGAGTCTGGAAACCTCCATGACTCTCTCCTTATCCCGGTAATGATGGAACCGCACCAGGAAAGGACAAGGGCGTTGACCCAGACCCGACCTCTGTGCTGCGACCCGGTGAGCCCTCTCTATCTTCAATCCTCTCATGCCAGTCTCCAAATCAAGGAATTTTGGAAGCCAATCTTCAACAAATTCCACAGGCCGCTCACCTTCCTTACCCTTAGGCAGACCGACAATCCGAATGTTTTTTCTCCTGCCCCTGTTTTCAAGATCATCCACTTGGTCACGCAAATTATGAACCTGCGTCTTCAGGGTTTGGATCTCTTCCTTGAATGAACTGGTATCAGTTTCCACCACTGTGACCCTGTGCTCCACCTCATCCATCCTCTTCTCCAGGTCTCACAGCTGCTGCTCATGCTTCTGCAGCATGACAGAGACTGGACCAGCTTCTCTTCAATCTGTTTCCCCATTATCACGCAAGATTTTGAGAGCTGGTTCACCAGGCCCTGGAGAGTAATCGGCTCCAAGTCTGCTGTAGGCTGAGCTGCAGGCCCGGCCTCAGATGCTCCTCCTCCCTTTTTAGACATTTCTGGACAGCTGAAAATACAGGTAAGTCAATTTTTAAATGTTTCTTGGGACTCCACAATCTTTCCAACACCCCAAGAAATCCTGATGACCTGGGTTGGGCGGGTTAAAGGACCGGCCTGCTCCTGTTGCGATGCGAAGCTCTGCAGTGTGATCTTCTCAGATCGCCGCCATCTTAGATCCTCCCCAGATTGCTTGTTAAGTCTCTCATATTTAGAATGGGCATGTTCTTTTAGAACCAACAAGTTCATTCTAAAAGATGAGAGACATAACAAACAATCCAGGTCTTTTTCAATATATAATTTCAGCTACATCACACAGTAAAATTTTGCTATACATTCAATGTCCTATGATCTTATACTCCACAACCACCTGATGAAGGAGCAGCACTCTGAAAGCTAGTGCTTCCAACTATACCTGTTGGGCTATAATCTGGTGTTGTGCGATTTTTAACTTTGTCCACCCCAGTTCAACACTGGCATCTCCAAATCATCACAAAATGATGATCACGATAAACCAAGGTTCCAGAGTGGTAACTGAATTTGTACACATTTGTCCTTTGATCTTGCTAATTAATTGGAGTGAAGCTAGGCCACACTTGAGTGTGAAATTTACAAAGACGGTTAAGCCTGTGAGAAAGTTAAAAGGTCAACTGGAGACAAAGTACAAGTGGTGGAACAAGAGGAAAATGATGGTGTGAAGTGAAAAGCAGATATCGTGCAGGAGTGGGAGATTCCACCATTGAGTTTGTCAAGCAATTTGAAGCATAAGGTGAACATCTTGGAATAGTTCGACAAAGCTGCTTTCTCTCCAACAGGAAAGAAATGAGAAATGACAGTCCATCCTGGCATCAAAGAAATTTAGGGGAAACAAAATATTCAAAGTAACAGTTTGAACAGTATTTTCAGGTGTCTATAATGTTGAGTAAAATAGATTGCATTTTATAAAATGTAACTGGAAGAGAGTAAAGTTAATTTAGAAGGTGGATGTGTTATGGTTTGTAGGTACAGTAGATCCCAGTCCAAATTATATTGATTGCTGAGATTTTGGTTTCCTAAAACTCGTATGGATTTAGTTAGTTTCTGGAAAATTAACTGTCTGCAACCCTGCACTTTGCAGGATATGAAAATGTCATAAAATAGCAAATAAGAATGGGTGAAATAGAATTAGAATGGTGTCTTAATTATTATTGCTTGGTCTAGGTGAAACCAGCTGGATAGATTTATCCAGTGAAATGCAAACAGTTGAGTGTACCACATTTGCATATTGTTTTTAGATTAGATTACTTATAATGTGGAAACAGGCCCTTCAGCCCAACAAGTCCACACCAACCTAGACCCATTCCCCTACATCTAATACTATGGGCAATTTAGCATGGCCAATTCACCTAACCTGCACATTTTTGGATTGTGGGAGGAAACCAGAGCACCCGGAGGAAACCCACACAGACATGGGGAGAATGTGCAAACTCCACACAGGGGGGTGGGAATTGAACACAGGTCTCTGGCGCTGTGAGGCAGCAGTGCTAACCACTGTGCCACCGTGCAGCCCATTTTCTGCAGTGTCCATGCCACAGAGATATCCTGGACATTTTGGTCATATTGGAAACTGGGTACCAATCACTGGTACCTTGAAGTTGAGGTAGATAGCTGCCACTGATCCTCCTTTCTATTGTTGCCTGCCTACTTGTCAATGGTAGAAGATAAAAAAAAACTAGAGAATTAATAAGAAGAAGTGTTAGTTTTGCATAATAAGATGTTGTTTATTGCATGGTAGTAATCGATATAATTACCCCTCACTAGTGAGGCATTAATTATAACAATCAGGAACTAGAGATGCTGCATCCGTCTCCATCAGCACCTTGTGATCGCCTGCCTGATGCTTTACTCAAAGACTGTATTACATTGTTAGATTGGTACTAATGTGAACTCAACATTAACTCTTTCAGAACCATTACCTTACAAACCAATCTCAACTGATAATGGACTCAAAAATGAATTACAATCAATGTTTCCCCTAAAATGTTGTTGTGCATGGAATGTTTTTTTTCCCTTGTGTGGTCCTTTTAAACTTTAGCACTCCTGCACACATGCAGTATTCATTTATAAGAAGGTCTGCATGATACCTTCCAGGCTGATGTGCAGCTGCACATATACGTTGCAGCATTGGTTCCAATAAATGCAGTTGACTGAGTTTTGGGTTCAAAATACAAGCAAACTAAGACAGATTATCAGCCAGAGTGGTCAAGGTTTTAAAATGTTTGTCGTAACTTACCCACGTGAAAGTGGAGATCTTTCATCACTCATAGAGTTGTAAAGTCTTACAGAATAGAAACAAGCCCTTTGGCCCACCATGCCTATGCTGACCAACAAACACCAAACTGTACTAATCCCATTTACCCATGCTTGGCCCATAGCCTTCTATGCTCAGGCATTTTAAATGCTTGTCCAGATGCTTCATAAATGTTGTGAGAGTAATCTGCATCCACTACCCTCTCAGGCAACATGTTCCATATTTCTATTACCCTCTGGATGAAAAAGACTTTTCTCAGATCTCCTCTAAAGTACTTGCTCCTTACCTTAAACATGCCCTCTGGTCATAGACAAGGCTGTCTAGGGAAAGAGATTCTCACAATCTACTCTGCCTATGCCTCTCATGTTTTTGTATACCTCAATCAGATCTCTTCTCAGCCTCCTGTGTTACAGGGAAAACAAACCCAACCTATCCAGGTTCTCCTTATAACTGAGACCTTACATCCCAGGCAACATCTTCTCCAGTGAAATCACATCCTTCTGATAGTGTGGCGACCAGACCTACACTCAGTATTCCATCTGTGGCCTAACCAATGTTTTATAATGAAATCGAAATATCATTAGTGGTTTTGAGCAGAAACAACTTACAACTATCATTCAAATATCGACACATGCTTGAACCAATGCCTACATTAATGGTGAGTTATACTACGAATAAGAACATAAGAAAACAAGAAATAGAAGCAGGAATAAGCCATCTGGCCCCTTGAGCCTGCTCAGCCATTCCAAAGGGACATGGTTGATGGTCTTACATGGACTCAGCTCCAATTGCCCACCATAACCTTTAATTCCTTTACTGCTCAAAATTCATCTATCTTTGCCTTAAAAACATTTAACAAGGTAGCCTCAACTGCTTCACTGGGCAGAGAATTCCACAGATTCACAACCCTTTGGGAAGTGAAGTTCCTCCTCCGCTTAGTCCTAAATCTGGTCCCTTTTATTTTGCGGCTCTGCCCCCTAGTTCTAGTTTCACCCACGAGCGGGAAAAATTTCCCTGCTTCTCTCTTTTCTACTCCCTTTGTAATTTTATATATTTCTCCATGCTGCCCCCCCCCCCTCATTCTGTTAATTTCCAATAAGTATAGTCTCAATCTACAACATCTCTCCTTTTAAGCCAACCCTCTCAACTCCAGAACCAACCTAGTGAATCTCCTCTGCACCCTCTCCAGTGCCAATACCCTATACAGCTGCAGCATTGCCTCCCTATTTTTAAACTCCATCCCTCTAGCAATGGACAATGTTCTATTTGCCTTCTTAATTACCTGCTACATCTGCAAACCAACCTTTTATGATTCGTGCATTAGGACACCTAGATTTCTCAGCACAGCAGCATGCTGCAATTGTTCACCATTTAAATAATAATCCATTTTACTATAATTCCTAACAAAATAGATGACCTCACATTTACTAACATTGTACTCCATCTGCCAGACCCTTGCCCACTCACAACCTATCCTCGCCCCCTGCAGACTTTCAGTGTCCTTTGAACACTTTGCTCTACCATTTATCTTAGTGTAGTTATTTAAAGACATTATTTAAGTTGACTATGTGTTTTATAATTTGTACAATCATTTTTGTACACGAACTATGCATTAAAGAAATTAATTTGCAAACTTTACACTGGTTGCTTTATGTCAGCAGGTGGTGACTTTAAAGTGGGTAGGCAATAAATAACGTGAACCTCTGCACTTGATAAAGTTGTAACTGCTGATTAAGTGGTTGCAGTTAATTTAAAATAAGGGTTTGATTTTGAAATTAGAATAGTCTACATAAAGTGTCATGGAGTGAGGAAGATGTTTCACAAAAAAACAACTGAAATGTGGAGACAAGAAATAATGGAGTAGCTTATTGTCTTTAATGCTTGATGGTAATCTGAGAGAACAAGCAGCCTCCCAATTTCATTCCATTAAGGTTAAAATCATGAAAATCAAGCAAATTTTATAAAGTGCTTCCCAGAGGCTGTGACTCAGTGATGAAGCTTTGAATCAAATGCATTCTCTTACCAACACTCTCAATTCATGGACAGTGACCGTTATGATGAGTTTTGTATTGTTCCTCCCAGAGAGTAGCAGGGCAGCATAGCTGCATGGAAGATAAGAAAGCAGATGACATTTCTACTGAATAGTACAAAGTACCAAAATAAAAGCAAAGTTCTGCAGATGAAGGAGATCTGTAAGAAAAAAAACATAAAGTGCCAGAGAAGCTCAGTCAGCCTGGCGGTGTCTATTTGGAGAGAAACAATTTAAAATTTCACATTCAATTGGACTCAAAATGTTAACTTTGCTTCTCTCTTCACAAATGCTGCCAGATCTGTTCAATTTCTTCAACACTTTTTTTTTATCATTATGGTTATTAATCATTGTACCAAATGGGTAACCCACATATAAATGCCACAAAGTGTTTGTAAACTTGATTTTATACATTTCCGGGTAGAATTTTCTAACAGTAAGATAATTTTCATTCTTTATTTTCATTCAGACGAAATGTTTCATTGCACATTTTTCTTCACAGTTGCTAATGTATTTGTTGCGTGTTTCCAGTACTTTGGGTTTGATATCAGATTTGCAGGCATTTTTCTCCTTTTATCCTAACTCCATGTTTGTCTGGGTCATTTCTGAAGCAGTCAGTCAACATAGTATTAACTGCATTCCCTGCAGTCTATTCCATGTTTAGTGTGGAAAGAAATCCTTCTAATCTCCAGTCTCACTTGAAGCTCATTAATTTTGGATTTATGTCTACCAGTTTTATTTTCACAATCTTAAATTCAGTGCTGTGTTTTTGGGCAGGAGAAATCATCAAAGGTACAGTTATGATCATTACAGAAAACGTGCAAACAAAGATAGTTATGAGGGAATAACAGAGAGGTTTATCGTACTATGTGATTAGAGATCATCTGTGGTTCAAACTAATGCATATCATATGCTTATGAAAATTTGGGGACCTGTAAGTTGCTTACTGAAATGAATCAAAACCCAAAACTATCTCATTACTGTTGTCAGAGCTTGCTGAGCACAAATTGGCTGCTGACTTCCCTTATATTCATGCACTGACTACACATCAAATGTACTTTTGTTTGTTTTAGGAAATTCTGAGATTGTGAAAGATGTCACATAAATCTTTGTCAATCCATAGGAACATCTGAAATAAAGCTCATGAGAAAATTGAAACAAACCTTTCATAGAATCCCTACAATATAGAAACAGGTCATTTGCCCCAATAGGTCCACACTGACCCTCTGAAGAGTATCCCACACAGACCCATCACCCTACTCTATATTTCCCCAGACTAATGCACCTAGTCTACACACCCCTGAACACTATGGGCAATTTAGCTTGGTCAATTCACATAACCTGCACATGTTTGGACTATGGGAGGAAACCGACGCAGACACAGGGAGTATATGCAAACTCCACACAGACCATCGCCTGAGGCTAGAATCAAACCTGGGTCCCTGGTGCTGTGAGGCAGCAGTGCTAACCACTGAGCCACTGTACCACCTTATTCAGAAATTTTCTTCAGTTCCATTCCTACCCATTTGTACATAGCTCACTCAACTCCCTAAATAGCTCCTCTCCCTACACTCAAATTTCCCCAAAGATCTATAGTTGGACCCCACCTCTACCTTGTCTACAAGTTGCCCTTTGTTGACTATGTTGAAACCAAAGTCAGCTTTCACACATTATTGATGATGACTATTCCAACCTCTCTACCATTGATCTGAAGTCAGCTGTCCATTCATTTTCAAACTGCTTCCACAATACCTCACCTCGGATGAGCCACAAATCTTCCAGTTCAGCTAATTGTAAGAGCAAGAACATTGTCCTTTAATCATACCATGAGCTTCATTTCCCTGACACTGACTCTGGTTCCTCCCCATCGCTGTACAGTGGCCAATCACAGCATCAATGTTTTCATTTCCTCTCAACTGACAATTACAATTTTGCATTCAGTTCATTACTATTATAACCAACTGAAAAAAAAACTTGATTCTGCTTCTATCTCTGTCCCACCATCACCTGTAATACATGCTTTCTTCATATTCAGATGCAATTATTCCAAGACTTTCCTTTCTGGCCTCTCATTTTCCCTCCTATATACTCTTATTTAAAACTATGCTAAATCATGTGCTAAAACTGACTAGAAAAAAAGTCAGTGAATCGAGGACTAGAAAGATAACTGATACTCATTAATGTTGATGATCCCAGAAGCTAGCTAATCAACTCTGGTTTCACTAAATCTTGATGACTCAAGGATACCCAACTTGTATATTATTTTTTCTTCTTTTGTACTGGATACTATCCTATTTTAACTTTACACTTGTGCATGTGAGGGTCCAACTGATTGCATTATTGCTGTATGCTTGCTATCATGTCTTTATCACTTTTCTCAGGATTAACAGATAAAAAAATTACACTTTCTTTTCGTGTAGAAAACCTTGTGATTGTCTCTTTACTCCTTGTAGTAGAGATTAACTAACTATATTTAATGTGGAAAATGTATAGCCTGCTTCTAAAAAGGATTAAAACTTTGTTACAATCAATTGAGGCGGTAGTAAAGTGAGGAGGAAGTTTACCCCTTCTCAGTTGTTTGTAAGATTATCTATGAATCACATTTGAACTCATTCCATTCAAATTCGAGATACTTTGCCAGCCCTATATCCACTTCTGAATGCTCCATTCTTCAGATTCTGGTCTTATATGTAATGTACTCTCTTTTTGCCTCATCTCTGGTTGTAGAGCTCCCACTTAAACTAATCTTAAAAGTGATAGATCTCTTCACCTTTGGAAACTTTATCAAAATCCATCACTTGCAAGATTTTGATCATGCTTCCTAATCTCTCTCTTTCTGGTTTGGAGAAATGTTTTACACTTACTTGCAAAATAATTTACGTTTTATTTTGTGCTAAAAGTGTTATGCAAATTAAAGTTATTGCAATTGTTAGTTGACAAAGAAGAATTGTTCTTAATATTTGCTTTTTAGGTGAAAAGTTAAATCAAAGTCTTGTCTGCTTTCTCAGGTGGATATAAAATATCAAATGGCATTATTTAAAGTAGAATGGAAGCTTCTCTTTATAGTCAAGTTAATATTTGTTCCATGAACCAATAACATTATCACAGATTATAAGGTTGTTTATGCTATTGTTTGTGGGAATTATCCATGTGTAAACTGGTGGCTATGTTTTCCTGCCAAAACAGTGACTCTATTTTAATAGTACACCTTTGGAATTATTCAGCTAAGTTTATTTTGGGCTGAGGAGACAATACCATTTTTCAGTTTGGACACTTGTTGGTACCTCTGGTCTCAGGTTGTTTATGGTAAATGATGGCTCCACTTCTGCGAGAGGCAGGTAGCCAATTAGGCCCAATTAAAGTACTATTGAGAGTTGTCAGTCTCCACTCACTGCACCACATTTCCCACCAGATGAAATCCCAGCAAACGGATGGAGGTGGCTTCCCAGCAACAGACCGGGGACAGGAATATCCATTCATTCAACATTGTTGTCTTCAATCTCCACCAGCCTCCAAGTTATGATTGACAGAGGGCTAGAGCTGTAGCTGCAGGTTATTCTGTGATAGACAGCCCCTCCCCAGAGATGGCCTGCTAGCTGTGGCAACATTTAATTTTTAAATTTGCCAAAATCTTCAAAGGCAGTCTCCAGCTTGAGGAACCTCCTTTTGTTTTTTCACGAACATAGGCAGCCTTACCAGCTAAATAATTCAGCCAATGTACTCAATTGGCAATGTGCCACTTATACTTCCTGCTTCACGATCTACGTTTTGATCCAATAGAGGGCTCAAGATCCAAGGCTCATTGTTTCTGATATGGTTTAGGAAGTACTCAAGACATTAACTATACTATGTGAATGTAAGTTCTGTTTATTGATCTAATCTAAGTAACACAACAGTTTTAGAGAACTGTCGCAACAGCAGATGTCCCTTAATCATGGCCATTATCTAATGGCATACCCGGGCTTAATGCATGCTTTAACACTCTCTTTTACAGTTGCTGATTGCTTCTAAAGCTAAGCACAATTGCACTGACTAACAGGGTGTTTCTCAAACAGAGGGGAGTACAGAAAATCTCACTGCTGATACTGTTCAGACTGTTCTGAAACAGAAAGTTGGGTGCAGCACCTTTCAATCAGCTTGAAACACAGTTGGGAAGGAGACCTTGTCTGTTGCTGCCACAGATGGAGACTTCAACTGCTAACAACTCTTGTAATGCTGACCTTGTAGAAGGCTGAACTAAGAGAACAGCTGAGTGCTTCATTCATAATTCCTGTGCAGCCTGCATCCCGCAACCCTAGAGCCTCCACCTTCAAACAACACACACACCCCTGATCCCAGAGATGACCTGTTCAACCTTTTAAAATGGCCATAGCCCTTAAGCTTGAAGTAATCCTCTGAAAAGAAAAATATGGAAGATTTAGAATGGTAATCCTGAATAAACTAATAGAGCCTTTCACACATGCACTGATGTCACAATACTTAAAGTCATTATTCAGAGATTATGAAAAGCTTCACTGCTGAGGAATAGCTCTATACTAATGGGCTTCATGAGGATACTTTGACATTGCAGAAGAACTAAACCTTGAAGACCTTAGATTTCTGAAACTGGGAGCTCACATAGGCCCATTGCAACTGTAGCCATTCCCAGAAACATAAATGCACTATCACAGACTGCCTATATGAAGCTTCTACCTTTCTATCATGTTATGTCAGGAGGGATTACAACCTAGTGAGAAAGAATTGTTATTGCTATCTCTACCAATTTATTTATCATGCTACTCCTGTGGGAGTTTATAAATCTTTGCAAAGCCTGAGGGATACCAGACTTTTTTGTCCAGCTGCTCCCGCCTTGTTTGATAATGGTACGTATATGATAGATGTAGAAGGAAGGAAGACAACTTTGGTCTTTGATTTCCTGACTCAACATACATCCCCCATAGAGCACCCTTTGGATTTTTCTCAGTCAATACAAAATAGAAGCACAACCTCTGAAAAAACAGACTAAAATTTCTCAATTCATTAAAAAACCAAAGACAATCTGAGAATCATATTCATAAACATCTCTCTCCGTTTCACAGTCATCAATAACTGAATTAGTCTGTGCTTCTTATTCCTATTGGTTTTGCATGAATCAAATCTAAAGATATGTAATGCTCTGACCTTGAAATGCTATTTGATGATGTTATTGTAAATAAATAAGAAGAATGGGAAAACTTACAGTCACAATGCCTGGGAATATCAATTGTGTTCAAGGTCTATTATTAATTATTGTCTCAAGGACTAAATCAAAATCAGCTTGAAACACAGTTGGGAAGGAGACCTTAGACTATTAATAGGATTATGCATAGATCTGTGATCCAGTATCTAAGTGGATAAATCCTAACCCTCACTACCAATGGTAACTGGTGATAAGCAAGCATTGTCTGCCTTGGTTTTGATCCACTCTATCAACATCAGCAGAATATCCCAAATACTATTGAGTTCCTGGCCTTGTGAAAAATATTGGGCTTATTATTGGAACCTATTTTCTGACTCTCCAGTGCTCAAAACATCAGTAGTCTACTCTACTTCTCTTTGGTGATTGTTGTTTGAGATAGCATCTTGAACTCATGACTTTCTCCTTGAGTATTGCAATGTTTATTTGTAAAACAGAAACTACAGCTGTTTCCTTCATAATTATTTTAGTGTGAAAGAGAGCATATATGTTGAACTGAGGATAAAAATATAAAGCATAAGTTAGGATGGTGTTTCACTCAGAAGAATCTGAATCTGTGATGTATTTAGAGTGAGAACCTGAAAAGAATTATTTCCAATAGCACTAAATTCAAAACCGTGAATTTTTTTCAACTTCTTGGACTTTTTAATTAATGGAACCAACTAGTGTCCTATTCGGAATTTATAAATTCAAAACTTGTCTGAACGTGCAATACATTTTTCCTGACTTGCACAAAAGCATTGATGATACAGAGCATCATTGACTATAGCTACTGTCTGAGGAGATCTTAATTTCTGGTGAAGCAATTTGGTTCGAGATTTTCAGGCATTAGTTTTATCAACCAAGAATGATGGGCACCTGTAAACTGAGCAAATGAGAGGACAACCAAATATTAAAGAGTGTTCTGATTCATTTTGTTTTCTATGCTTTTTAAATGTGTCCCTAATTATTTTTACTGCAAGCAGTTTGCATTATTAATGTTACCCTGTATTTTGCTCTAACAATTGAAACAGATATCCATTTCATAAAACAAGTGCTATTGATTAGAATGCTGAACTTCCATTAGCTTATTTTACTCACAATGCAAAATAATATTTGTGTTTAAAGCTGTCAGCAGATGTGTTGAGCACAATTCCCAATGAGGGAAAGATTCAAAATCTGCACAGATTTAATCAGTGAGCATATAATAAAATGAAGAAGTTCAGAATTTTAAAAAATGCAATATTAGCTCCAACATAAATAATGCACAATTGTAACCATTCGCAGGGAAAACATTCAAGAAAAAATAAGAGGCAAAGATTTGTAAATCGTCCATTCTACGTAGTTTATTCATCTTGAAGCAATCCTCTTTGGGTATTTCACATTAATGCATCATATTCACACCATAATGTACAAGGTACAGTAAACATGGTGCATTCTGATAATGAGCGAGCATCACAATGTCTTTGACCGGCTGATTAATTTCAGTTGGAGGGAATGCTTGCCAACTCTCTTGACAACCAATCAGTTTGGCAGAATTAAGGGCAAACCTAACCATAGTATGGGTGACTTCCATGGAGTTGGTGTTTCCTTCCACTTTTCTAACACAACAGGATAGCAAAAACTAAAGGAGGGTAGATTATGGTGGAGAGTGCATGAAGAGTTGAACAGTTTTGTGATGCTTTTTTTTTTAGGGGGCATACTCCTTCTACAAAACCACAAATCAGAAGCCAGGAAGGAGATCAGAAGACTTACAGCGATGACCCTATCAGTACTAGCCACATACCAGCTGCAGCAAACCTGAAAGAGTCAATCTCACTCTGACTTCCTCATTTTAACTTGGATCAAAGAACCTCTGCATCTTCTATTTCTCCAATAAAAAAGAATATAACTAGGTTTGGGAACCCTCTGTGAGGAATTAAAAGTGAAATTTTCCATACCCACCACAGATTGCTAAATAATGTACTAAGACTCTGAATTTCTAACTACTTACATGGGAGGTCCCTGGATTTATATGAATAAAGTGTTAGCAAAAGTGTACACACAGGTAAAAACAATGACTGCAGATGCTGGAAACCAGATTCTGGATTAGAGTGGTGCTGGAAAAGCACAGCAGTTCAGGCAGCATCCGAGGAGCAGTAAGATCGACGTTTCGGGCAAAAGCCTTATTCTTGATGAAGGGCTTTTGCCCGAAACGTCAATCTTACTGCTCCTCGGATGCTGCCTGAACGGCTGCGCTTTTCCAGCACCACTCTAATCCTAAAATGTACACACAAACTAGTGTCAGAGCACAGCCTAAATAATCAGCATAATAGATTTCTGGAGTTCAATCATCTTTACCCTTTTAAAATTCTTCTTACTGAAACCATGTGGAACCAAAGACTCAGTGCAGGAACAAGATCTTGGACTATTATCCTTCTTGACCTACTCCAAAGTACTAAGCAGCTTGAATGCCTCTCCTAATAGGACCCCCTCCCCCACCGCCAGTCTGCATAACGACGAAAAAGGAAAGAGTATAAGAGAATGAGGATGCATGACAGAAATCAATTGGTGGGACAGCATATGTATTTGTCTTCACGTACTGGCATAAACAATTGAGGCACCCAGCCAATTTGGGAAAACTGTTTCCTCCAGTCTGCTCAGCACAGAAACTGGCATATATTTCAGACCAAGATGCAAACCAGAAAACTACGATTCATCGTTTACTGAATGCCATGAGCTGGGAAATTTGCACCAAATATATATTTTTAAAAAGTAGCTTGAAGAATTCAGACTGCTTCTGAATGGAAGTATAAGCTATTTTGGCTTTCACAGTTATGAATATTCTGAGCAGCTTCCTCAGACAGGACCCAAAGCAGTAATTTTGCAGGATTCACTCTAAAGAAAGACTTCTGAATTATACAATGGCATGTTTTAAAAGCACTATTACAAAATAACAAGACGAAATCTGCTCTTTCAGAGGTAGAGGTTTTATTGCGTAAAACACTGGATAAAACTGTACTGCTTCAAAGACATCTTGCTTCTAACAGCGGAAAGAAAACAGTCATCGCTGAAAAACAACTTTTATACTTCTATACCAGAATAAAGTTCTGTCAACTGATGTATAATAAATAATGACCAAGAATAAACTTTAAATACAAAGTCATCTACTTGTTACAAGCAAGGCAACAAAATCCTCTACTCTATTGATCTCAGATCTCCTCCAAGATAGGAACTCCTTCATTTAGGAATGTAGACAATATCATGACCAGTTTCACACACTACAGAAGTACAGAGAAATGTTGACATGTTTAGATTTGTGAAGCATGATGTTATTCAGAATCTGACAATGTATCACTGCTGCTGTCACTTGTTTGTATTACAAGTTACAAATGTTCTGGAAAGGTCTACGTCAGAGAAAAAAAAAGGGACAGTAGCACCTGACTAAATGGAATCAACGCACACGTCACAGAAAGGGAAATGTTTCCAGTGTCACAAACAGAATTATTGCCTGTCATCTGAAATGCTGAAAGACACAGAAGAATACTGAAAGATTTCAAAAGTGCAAGAATGGAATGTGTTTGCTAAGATACTGTAGGCGGCACACACTCACACATACACACGCACACACACACACACGAAAGCAAGCGACTGACACAGTCACCAAACACAGTAGTGCAGTTAATATCCTAAAGCTTACTACAGTCGTTCAGAAATGTTTAATAACATTTCGATCCCTTGCTGGGATCTTTAGAAACAGTTGCATTAAGTTTATCATCTGGATTTAAGTAAGGCAGTGAGAACTATACTAGAAAACAATAAAACCAGCTTGCTATACGCCAGATAGGTCTTAGTTAGCGACCTCAATTAAACTGTGGCTTCGGTTGGTTGACTTCCTAGTAGCCAGCATATGCAAACCTTACTTCTCTCTTAGCCTGAGATTTTATCCTTACCTCAGGTTAGTACTAAGCTTTTTTTTTTCTTATTTACACAAGTCATAGATTGCAGTTTCTGATTACTGTAAACTGCTTTAGGCAGAACAGAAGTTTTAAGGCCCTGGGATTTACTTTCTGCTCCCAGCCTACATGGAAAGATATTGACTTTTCAAGTCTGACTTATTTTTTCAGAAGACACCAATACTCATCTACCATTGGAAGAAGAAGCACCAGTTTTGCTTTTGATGAAGGAAGTAAGATTCCAAAGGCTATAAGTTTACTTGATTTCAATTTTCGGGCTGATTTTGTGTTGCTAAAAACCTTCACACATCATTTTCCTAGAATGATATTAATCACGTCATTCATCACAAGCTTCTATTTCTTTAAAAGCTTCCTATATCATGATGAAATTAAACTCTGGAGATTCGGAATTGTACAAAAGCTAAAATTCATAAAAATACACCACAAGTTCCATTGTTTCTATTTTACAAAATAAAACAAAGGAAAAAGACTGAACACTTCAACATTTTTTAAATACACACAGAGCAGGAAATTAAGGATGATTGGGCTTCTTCATCTTCTCTAATATTCAATAACATTTCAGGAAAAACCCTTTTTTTTTGTCTTTCATGTTTACAAAAATTAGCAAATTGTTGCTCCTGGGGATTCTGCTCAAGTAAAAATCATGCTGATCCTTTGCTACAAACAGCCCACTTCCCACTAGTGCCCTCTACTGTCAGACTTAACATCTCTCAGTGCTCAGTAACACTCACCCCCACCTACCCCACCCTCTTCCCCAAAATCCCCTAACTCGTCTATAATTTGATTATTGATAACCTATTTCTCCACAGAAGAAAATTCCTTTAATTAAAGAAAGAAAAAAATGCTTTCTTCACTCCACTACCAACAGATACCAAAAGAAATGGCTAACATGTTTGCATTGTGTTTTATTCTCTTCCATTGATTCATTTGGCTACAAATCGAAAAAAAATGAAGATGCAACATCCCAACCCACTTTACCATAGGTCACTACTGACCCTAGTTCACGGGCCGTCTAAGATTTCTTCTATAGTGCAGTTGCGACACCACTTGAATTGATTTTTTTCTACAAATGACAGCTCCAGTCAGACTGGCACCATGGCAGTCTACCAACACATCTCATTACTATGCTAAGCGAATGACAGCAGCTGGTGTCATATTATAAAGGTGTTTTCAACACTGAAAACACAGCCCCAGATCTTCAAGGCAATGCTAAATCATTCAGATGGTATCATTTTTCTGTTAAGAGCATTATTTTTGGACAAAGACCACTTTAAACTTTTAAATGTCCGGCTTTTAAGTAACTGATGACCTCCTCCCACCTTTTAGAACCACTTTATCCTCCCACCTGTGATGTTTCGAAGTACTTGTTGCTAGGTAACAGTTTGGCAGCCAGTTGGGAGGACTGGAAACTCTTGCTTTTATGTTCTATACTGTCGATCACAATACTGGGGTGTTTATTCTATATAGTTCACAAATTCTTTCCTTGGAATGCCATAAACATTTGCTCATTCTGAATGCATATCAAAAAAGCTCTGTAAAAACATATATTGCAAGTATTTATATTATTCCACTGTATTACTCTTGGTCCTGACTGGTTTCCACTGGCAGTTCACAAGAGCTCCCAGGTTTCACAACACTTGCTTCTTCTGAAATCCCAGGAGCTTCCGTTTCAACTCGCGAGCGCTTGAACCTGCGATCTGGGTACTGGCTGTTGTCAAAAGGCATGCGATGCACACACATAACGTGAGTCTTCAGGTTCCCCTTCTGAGAGGCACTGTATGGGCAGTATCTGCACTGGAAAGGCCTGTGACCTATAATGCAGGGAAAAATAAGAGTCTAGTTTTAGTTCTGTAGTTCAAAAGGAACATGTGGTATAATAGAGGAAGATATGAAGTCCCATAACCTATTTATAAATATACTCGAGCATGTTATTTTAGAACAATCCCTTTTTAAAAAATATTGCATTAAGTATTGCAATAAATGCATAGGAACACACACTGCGCTGTCACAAGGCTTTGAGGAGAGTGAAAGGGGCCATTTGCTGCCACACTAACTCTGCCAATGCAACTCTTAAAATCTTTCTCATTCTGATATTTCAATACACAAAATTTTGGAGTGGTGGTTATAAGGAGAAAATAAAACATTGTAAAGTTGTTTTGGGGAAAAATAAAATGCTTGTTCGTATTGTAAATAAACTCTATTGAATGGGTGCAGTTCTACTTCGTTCACATTTCTGTAGTGCACTTATAAATATTCGACAAATACGGCTTTTAACTTACATTATTGATCATGCATCTAGTGCTCCAAGACAAGTGTCTACATATATGTATATTAGCCAAGTCTGCATAAATACCTGATATGCTATCAAAATAAATAAAGATTGCACATATTGAAAATTAACCCAGTGCTATTCTGTAATATAATTTTCAACTTGAGAGTTACACATTGGCAACACCCAATTTTTGAGCTCTTCACAACCTGAATGTAATCTTTTAATTTCTACATAAAGAACAATGTTCAGTAAAAAAAAAATCAATGGATTTACAGTTAAAATGGTGAACGCGAAGCCAAAGATTGAATGATGGCTGAAAGAGTAACATCTGCACAATATTCATTTTTGATCTTCTCTGATTATGTTAACCAGAATATATGCCTTCCAGCACTTAAATTCAGAGGTATTGGTTCAGCTCCCCCTCTATTTTATTGCAAAAAAGTTGTGCAGATAATTTTGCACATATACTTCAAGCAATACAAAATCATGTTTATTGTACAATAGCCATATTAACAATATAACCTATGGTGTTAAATATTGAGAACATACCTATATTTTTATCCAAACATTAGTGACATATAACAGGAACAAGGAACCTCATTCCACTCATATGCCAACACATACGAGGTATTCTGTGTCTGCAGGCTATTTTATGTCAATCATCTTTTTAAAAAATGGTATAAAAATCCTAAAAATCTCTTTTTGGTTATATAAAAAATAAATACAAGTTTGAATTTTGAAGTTTTTCCTTTAAGTGATAGCGATGTACATCTAAGTGAAAGGCCTGCTTTGAAATACAAAGTTGTGACTCCATTGCATTATTCTATAAGAGGCTGTGCAAAATGAAAGGTGTCAGACTTTGCTTTTTTTTTGTGGCCTGATACTGAAGCCGTAGCTGAGAAATGACAGATGTCTGCAACCAGCTGCAATGAAGCATGGTAAAGTTTCAGTCTAATCCACTTACTCCACTGCAGTCATGTGAACCAAAACAAATGGGCAGCTCCTTACATTATACAAAACACTGCAGTCTACTGATACTCTCTAATGTAACATAGCTGATTCTCCATCTTCTCAAAATTCAGAAGAAAATGTTTAGCAAACCCTCATGACTTACAGCTTATGTACTGTAAAACAGTTCTTTCCTACTTGCCTTTTACGTACAATTCCTCCACCCCCAAAGAAAGGCTCCTTACATCTTCATGGAAAATTGGAACCAGAACAACAAAGGGATACTAGGGCCATCTCTTTTTAAGACTCTGCAGAATAGAATTCATTGGGTCTCTGAGCTCAGAATTGCTTTGAAATTCTTCGGTCTGCAGGAAATTCTCAATCATAAATGTCAGTGAGAACTGAGCGGCCTTTTGTAATATGACTCCATAATGTACCCGTCACAATGCTTTGTTAACACAACGCCTTCATTTTCTCTCCCATCTCCCCTGTGTGTATGTGTATGTATTTGTGTGTATCCTGCACAGTTTAAAACTAGTATGGTTCGGTGAAGTAAATTGCGAGGCTTACTTTTGAACGTATTTGTCGTGCCAGCAGTTTTTTTTAATGTATTGTGTTCTGCATGAGTTCAAGTTTCCCTCTTTTTACCCAAAATTCCCCAAGTGGAGATAAACAGAACAGTTTAACTGAATGAGCAAAGTATCACTTCCTGAGCAGCAAGTCCCCTCCACCCTGCGGCGTGTAGAGCAACAACCTTTTGAACTTTCCCTCCTCCAATCCTTGTAAGGGAAGAGTGAGGACATGAAGTCATATGGTTCTTTGTGCCAAGAGTTCAAACAGCTGTGAAACAGTGTTTTGGTACACATTCAGAAAAAAAAACTACACAGTGGATTTGGCCTGTGGCACAACTGAATAAGATTTTGTTCCTTCAGGCTAAAACAACAAGAGCAGACAGAAAGAAATCTTAAGCTTTTCCCTAAAACTTACCGCAACAACCTTTGTGAAACCACATGACTGCCCTCACACAATTTCCCTTGTGTCTCTCAGGCTACTTCTGGCAGGAAGTCAGAATTACTGTTATATAAATTCCATTTGATGCCAGCACTACCATCTGTGAGTAAAGACTGCCTTACCTATGCCGAGCTGCAAAAAAAAAACGCTCTCCCAGAGATGAGTAAAAAAAAATTTGATTAATTTGCAGAATGCTTGTGATTTGCTCATATATTATTATAACTGCTCATCAGCACATGACAAATTCCCAGCACTCTGCAAAGGAACCCATTCAGCTTCAGCAGATTTTCACCAGCACCTGACAGACTGCAGCCTCACTAATGACTTTCAGCTGCTTACAAACAGTAATTCTATCTTCAGGATAGCATGGAAAAAACTATCGAGAGAGGGGGAAAAAAAATAAAACAGCAGGATTTAGTCTATTTTATATACTCAGCTTTACATCAAACTGAGTTAACTCGTTCTGCACTGGGACCCTTGACACACCTACACAAATACTGCTTCCTTCACAACAATAAAAAGGGTATGAGGAGGTGGTGGAGAGGCAAGAGAACTGGCAATCTCGCCTTGTCCTCAGCCTTTGCAAGATGCATTAACAATGCAGCTAATACCGTCAACAGATATCTTGGTCAGTGAACAATGCTTTTTTTAAAAAAATTTTGCATGATATTTCATTTAAAAATTAATTTTGAGATAACACCCTCCCGTCGTATCAGAGGCACTGTTGAAGATGAAAGCGTTAACATGTTATTTGGAGTTTCTTCGTTTCTTTAAAAGCAATGGCGTGTATTTAAAGGCACAACGCAGTCATTGTGTGAATTCTTGAAACCGAAATGAAAAATCATTCTTCTCCATGCATATTAAACTGCCCTTCAATAAAACAGCAATACTCAAAATGCGAAATTGCCTTGTTTGAGCCACGCGCAGCTTATTACCAATCTCCTTTAAAAAGTGTTATCGCCCAAATTAAACATTAAGTGGCAGATCTAATTTAAGCCTTTTCAAACTGATGAAAAGAATTTTTGCCTGATTGTTTGTAGCTGTTTAACTTTATCTTCTTCTATGCAACACATAAACCTTGACACATCGCAGTGAATAGACCTTTTGTAATTGAACTGATTGATTGTGAGAACTTAGCACACTGTGTTTTCACTCAATATTATATGCCGTTCTGAAGAAAAAAAAGCTGTAATCATTTTTTAAACTGGATCTTCATTATATTCCATATTTTATTTATACCTGCAACCACTAAATCATGCGTGTCCATCCAGTCACTGAAGATTCTGCTATAAGAAATCAACAGCAGCTTTGTGGGCCCTGTGGATTCAATACATATAGCTTAGCTATCTCGAATCTGAAGGGCTTATTTGTCTGCTTTAATTGAAATCACTCCATTCTCGAAAGTCAGTGGAGGACTTTGGGGTGGGGGGGAGGGAGGATGGGAGAGGCCACTCCAAATAAGTTCCATTAATCAAAAAGCAGAGTCTAATGTAACTAATATTTTACAATTAGAGAAGACAAGATGGAGCTAAAAGCCATCTATCTCTCTTACACCACATGATCATCGATTCATAATCAGAAGATTGAGAGTCACAAAAAGATGCATTTACAAAAGGGGGGCTGGTCTGTGCACAAGATAATGAACAGGATGAGAAACAGCGGCTCTGTAGGCTGAGTAAAGATGACACAGTGCTTCAATGGTGACAGATGACACGGAGATGAGTACTGATACCTGACAGACAGCGAGTGATGACTGCAGTCCTTTCCCACCATTATGATCCTCAATTATCTCAGTAGGGCAAAAAACAGAGGCTCAGCCGTCATCTCACTCACAGGCTTGAAGAATATGCAATTGTGCCAGGCTGCTTGTAAGGAACACTTTTTCACAATTTTATCAGTGCTATATTGGTTCTGTAGTTTTAATGTCAGTATTCATGATCGGTGCGAGGTAGACTGGGTGCAGTACTATGTATTCCTACTCTAGCACACGGCTTGATTGCAGATAGGACTGTTTTTTTCTCACAGCACCATCTGCAGGTATAAAGACCGCGATGCTGTGCTCCTTCAGATTACACTTGCCATTCAATATTGCACAGGACACTATATAGACAGTCGACTCTGAGAATTTAATCTGCTGACTACATTTTAATGCAGAAAAGTAAAGAATCTGCTCAGCACTTTTACAAGTATGTGAATAAGTCTGAATATCTTACTCATCCCTCTCACTCAACTGCTCCTCCCACTCGCACAAGAAACAGTTTGAAAATGTGAGATCGCAGCACTTGACCTCTGATTACTCTCCTTGAAGAGAGAAATGGCATTCTCAAGCTCTCGTCCCCAGTAAGGCAATCAGAAGCTGAAGCTGATGAAGACTACTTTCCTATACTTTTGTGTATGGTAAATCAGCTATACGCAGGCTGGGATTTAAGTCCTTTCCCCAGCTGTGTGGAAGGGATTAATTTTTGAACATCTTAGCTCCTGACCACAACTTGTTATATTCCTGGCAGCCATATTTTAATGGCAGCGAATCGTGGAATTATCACAGCACAGAAAGAGGACAGTCGGCCCACTGTGGTTCGTTGAGTGAGCATTATGACTCCATGCCATTCTTCTTTCCCATTACTTTTCACACAGCTCCTTTTCATGTAATTGTCTAACACCATTTTAATGCTATCAATTGAACCTGTCTCCACCTCACTCTCAGGCAGTGCATTCCAGACCTTAACAATTCAATGGGTGAAAATGCCATTTTCTCAGCGCTTTTACTTCTTTTGTCAATTATGTTTAATTGGAACTCACCTTTTTCTCACTCATTTCACATGAGAACAGATCATTGGTGTCTTCATGATTCTGTATACCTTTCTCAGATTTACTCTCAGCCTTTCTTCTCCAAGGAAAACAATCTTAAATGCTCAAATCCATCTGTAGAACTGAAATTCTTCCTCCCTGGAACCATTCTCACAAAGCTGTTTTGCTCTCTTTCCAATGTCCTTACAACTTTCCTTAAATGTGGCACCCAGAACTGAATGCAATACTCCAGCGGAAGCCAAACTAGTGTCTTATACAAGTTCAGCATAACTTTCTTTATCTTGTCTCTATTGTATACTAATTCTGTTAATATAGTTTATTATGCATGATTAACTTTTCTCTCAGCATGTCCTGCCACCTTCAAGTCTCATGCATGTACATACCTAATCCCACAGTTCCTGTATCCCCTTCAGAACTGTTGGCCCTTCGAAGAATATTGCCTCTGGGTTCTTCCCACTAAAATTAATTACTTCAACTTTTTCCACACTGAAATTCATCTGCCACTACTTTATTAGTATTGTCAACAACAATAACTTGCATTAGATATTATTTTTATAATTAAATGTTGTAAGATGCTACAAAGGCATTTCATGAAACAGAAGTTGACCCCTGCTGCATATAACAGCAACTAAAACTTAGTCAGGGGCAGTTTTACTGAGCATCTCATGGAGGAAAAAAAGAGGTTGGTAGGCCAAGAGGTTGAGGGATCGAATTCCACAACTTAGGACATTAGCAGATGAAGGAATGCTGCTTAAGAAAGAATGATGAAACTCAGAATGCACAAGAAGTCAGTCATAGAGTTATAGTATTGATGGAGGTTACTAAGACAGGAAGGGGTGAGATGATGTAGGGACTTGGGTGCATGGATGAGAATTTTAAATTGACCCATTACCAAACCAGAAATTAATAAAGGATTGGGGTGATAAATGTGTGAAATTTTATGCCAGTTATGCTAAGAGCAGCAGAGATTGTATAGTTACTGTTTATGTAGCGTGGAAGATATGAGGCTGGATACGAAATGTTTAAGATATTCAAGATTTAGAGGCATAAATTTGAGGTGCAAATTAGATGAGGCTCAATTTTCCAAAAGATAACTGAGGTTCTACTTAGAAATTCAGAAATCATAGCCTGATGATATCTTTGGCATCTTGATGAAATATTAACTTCCTATCAGAGGGATGTGAGTATTGTATGCAGCCTGGCAATAAGACTATGGAATGAGGGTCTGACTGGCCTGTAGAGGAAAAGTGCTTATTGTAGTACTGCTTGTGTTGCAGGAGGAACCGGAGATCATCCCAGTACCTAGCATAGGTGCTAATGCTTCCCTACCTCCGGGTTCCTCACCAATTACAATGGCACCCTGCACACGATCCCTGATTACCTTCAGAGCCCATTGACTGCTGGAGATCATTCCAGAATACCACCTCCTACTGATCAGAAATCTGGCCAGGCATCAGAAGAGACTGTGGGAGTTTTTACTTCATTAAGGACCTGCTGTTAAGGTTGGCATGACATTCACCTGCCCAACTTTGAATTTACTGCCCACTACTGGTTTCACCCTCCCCATTCTCCCCAGCTTCTCCCACTATGAAAACCCAAGACCACTATTTTGTAGGAATGGAAATGTGCTGTAATATTCTACAGGTAAGGTAAATGTGACCTTTAAGACCACACTGTCATTCTCAAATCATCCAGAGTTAATTGTTGTTTGTTTTTTTGAATTCTGCAAATGGAAATGCACGTGTCAATTTTAGGCTTCAACTGAGAAACATGCAGCATTTTCAGATAGCTTTCCATCTGCAACATATTGCGAGACCTGTGTAAGAGCATTGTCTTATGTTTCATTTTTCATATTTGCTGTTAGGAGCAAAGCAATATACAGTCTAAAACTGGGAGGAATTCACCCAGAGTAGATCCTTTTACAATCCACACAAACATAAATACAAAAATATTGGACAGGTCAATAATTTCTTAAGACCAATGTCTTTCTCTAGAATTTTGAGAATTATATTTATCCAGTAATTTTGTCAGGGCTTTTCTGTGAGTCTTTTTTAACACTATTAGTATCAGGCACTATGCTTTCTGATGGAAGTTGACACTAATGGAGTTAAAAAGACATTATTTTATGTCAGGGTACAAATGTAATGCGATGGAGCATGCCCTCAGATTCATCCATGGATGTTGAATGCACTATGCAGTGCACTAATATACAAAAATACATAATAAAACATTTGCAACACATTTGCAGATAATTTTTCCTTAAGATTACAGTCGTCGATCGTTGTGTTTCATGTGTCAGGGCTGACTTCCTTTACAAATGGTCTATAGGGCCACCTTGTGGGAGTGAAAGAAATGCCAGCTACAACGCTGATGAAAACTGCTGCTGAATAATTGACTGAGGAGACAAGTTCACCCAGGGGTCACCCATCTGTAGGGTTAATACTGTTTACACAGTTGGAATCAGGTTCATCACATGCCTGGTACCAAATGTATATAATTTCCAGCTTAAACATTTAAAGTTCGTCAAATATGCCCCATCTGTAGCTTCATGACATATGAAGAAAACTGCAGTTTAGCGAGGCTTTTATTAATCTACTTAAAATGGTCTCTCCAATTAATTAGGATTAAGAGGACAAAAAGCAAAGCAGGTGTTAAGATATGAAGGCTGTCACTCCAGAGCAAGGGAACAATACAAGTAACAGAAGACTAGGCTTGAACAAAGGGCGTACCTAACAAAAAACATAGTAGAATCAAAGATAACATACAGTCAGAAAAGGGTCATAAAGGTAAGCATAAAATGAATAAGAAAAAAAATCTCTGAATTAGGCAGTGGGAAAATACTTACAAAAGAAGAGTTATGTAAATGATAAGGTACCACTAGCTTTCGAACATCTGTTTGTGTAGGATTCTGCAATTGTTTTCCACCGTCTAATCATCCCTTGATCAGAGCTTGATGAAGACTGCTGGGGAAGGGGAGATGGCAGGATTGGATTTATTGCCTAGTTGTTCAAACTTTAGCAAGGAAAATAAGATTGCTAAGGGGCCAATAGTAGTTGGGATTAGCACAATATCATTCCTGAAAATGTAGCAAGTTTTATACTATTCACTTTGATTCCTCCTCAACAATCCTAATGCCTATGTCATCTGGTGTCATTCAGTCCAATTCACTGTCATCGACTTTATTAAGTGTCTTAAAGTGATAGTATCTGACCCCCAAGTAAGTCTCCACATCACCCTGTTTTCCAATGATTTTCTGAGTCATGAAGACTGGTATAATTCCAGGATCCATCATTGTGTTATCTCTCATTGAACGGAGTCAATTGTTACATGGTGGCAGGAAGCCGTTTAGCTTGTTGAGCCGAGGCTACTTCTCTGCCAAAAACAATTAAGCTAATGCCACTCACACACTCTTTCCCTATAGCCCTACAATGTTGGTTCTTCCTGGCGCTTAACCAATACTCTTCAAAAGCCAGGATTGATCAATGACAAGGGGACAATATTTGACATTAATGCAAAATCAAAATATTGTATTTGCTTGAAATCTATAGTAAAAATATCAAATTGATCGGAATACTCAGCAAGTCAAATAGCATCTGTGAAGAGTGATCCTGAGTTCTGTTCACAAATGCTGCTTGACTTGCACAGCATTTCTAGCATTTTCTGTTTTTTATGTTTGTTCAGTATTTGGTTTAGGTGCCACTGGGTTTATAAAGAGTACAACTGGCCAGAGGAGCCAACTTGTGAACACAGCCCAGTGACTTCAGCTGGAACTGTGAATATCAACTGTGGGCAGGCAGTAACTTGGCTGTATTAACTACTTGCTGGCATTCACCATCAAACCTCATGGGTGAACTGAGAACTTGAACTGAGCTTTCAAAGGGCAACGTCCAGCTGTGAAACTGTAGCCAACAGGAGAGGAGAACATTGCCAAAGAAGAAAATGAAAACTTGATAGGATCCAATCACAGTATTGCTCATGCATTCAGGTGTTGAAGACTTAGAATAGCACAGCCAATAAAACCATGTTATCAAATGTACTCACAACCTGATATTCATATTTATGTGATACATGGTTTACACCCACATATATACCAAAATTAATATTCTTTAGTCTACAAGTGAAAGTTTCTATAAGCTGTACACAGTAAAAAAGTAGCTGGAAGGCTGGTGCAATTGATAAATTTTATATGATGTCGATACTTTGCTTTAAATTGTGTTATTGCTGGTAAAAGGGGTGAACAGTTCAGATGGAACATTTCTTGTTCAAACCACACTTTTTTTTTGTAGAACAACATTACAACAAAATGATGAATCTCTCTCTGAAGTGTTTAGAAAAACTATCTGCGCCATTATGTTGCCAGGTATGGGAGGTTTGAGTTATAAAGAGAAGCTGGATAGTCTGGGACATTTTTCACTGGAGCGTATGAGGTTAAGAGGTGACTTTAGAGAGGTTTACAAATCATAATTTGGAGATGCCAGTGTTGGACTGGGGTGTACAAAGTTAAAAATCACATGCGTACCAGATTATAGTCCAACAGGCTTAATTGGAAGCACTAGCTTTCGGACCGCTGCTCCTTCATCAGGTGATTGTGGAGGACACAATTGTAAGGCACAGAATTTAAAGCAAACCCTATAAATATAAGACCCAATGCAGCAGCGCTTCACAGGAGGCTCCAAAGCACTAAAGGTGTCACCTAGATAGGGAACAAAATGTCTGCAAATCAACTTCCCAGCTCAGCGAACATACCCATAACTATGATAAATAAATATCTATCCAGTGTAAAGAAGGAGCACTGTCCTTAAAGACGTAAGCAGGCGCTAAGCAATGCTTCAGAAAAAAGTATGTTTTTATTTGATCATGGGATGTGGACGTTGCTAGCTAGGCCAGTATTTAATCTCCAACCCTAATTACCCAGAGGCCCATTAAGGGTCAATCACATTAATGAGGATCTAGAATCACATGTAGGTCAGACTAGGTAAGGATGGCCAATATTTTCCTTAAAGGACATGAATAAAAGAGATTGGAACATTAAAAAAGCAAAGGATGGCCTAGAAATTGAAAGGAAAAAAATAGGCAAAAGAGGAAGCAAGCTAGAAATATAAAAATAGATATTTAAAATGGTAAAGAGATAATGATTGAACTTTTTTCCGATAGAAAGTGAGACCAGAGAATTAATGATGAAAAATAAGGAAATGGCAGATGAATTAAACAGGTGTTTTGTATCAATCTTCACTATAGAGGATACAAAAACATTCCAAAACAGCAGTAAATCAGGAAGTGGAAGGGAAGGGGGATCTCAGCAAAATCACAATCAGAAGTGGCACTGAGTAAATTATTGGAGCTATGGGCTAACAAATGCTTGCATCCTGATGGCCTTTGTCCCAGGGTCTTAAGAGAAGTGACTCGTCAAATAGTTGGTGCATTAGTTTCCACTCTCCCTCGATTCAGCACTTGTACAATTTGTCATTGGGAAAGTATTAGGTGCCTTTAAAGCAGGGCATTTGGATCCCAGGTAATGAAGCAGAGTCAGAACGTGGTTTTGTGAAAGGGAAAGCAACAATTGGGTGGTAAACAGGAAGCTGAGATTAGGCATAAATGGATCTTTTTCAGTTTGGCAAGATGGAATGATGGTATGGCGTTGGGATTGGTGTTGGGACCTCAACTGTTTACAATTTATCTAAATGACTTGGATGGAGGGACAAAAGGTATTTTTGCCAAATTTGCTGAAGGTAGGTAGGAAAGAAAGTTGCATAGATGACATAAAGAGACTAAAAAGAAGATAATAAATAGATTAAGTGAATGTGCAATATTCTGGCAAATTAAGTATAATGTGGGAAAATGCAAATTTGTCCATTTGCAGGAAATTTTAAAAAAAATTATCTAAATGTCAATCTCTGAGAAGTCTAAGAGATCTGCGTGCTCTTGTGTTTGAATTACAGAAGGTTAGTGTGCAGTTACAGCAAGTCACGAGGAAAGCCAATCAAATATTATCATTTATCACAAGGGGAATTGAATATGAAAGTAGAGAGGTTATTCTTCAGTTATGCAGTTATACAGACCACATCTGGAGTACTATGTACAGTATTGGTCACCTTTTTTAAGGAAGCGTGTAAGTGCTTTGGAGGCAGTTCAGAGAGGGTTTAGTATACTAATACCTGGAATGACTTGAACATGCTGGTGTTGGAGTGGGGTGGACAAAGTTAAAAATCACACAACACAGGAGCAGCACTCTGAAAGCTAATGCTTCCAAATAAACCTATTGGACTATAACCTGGTGTTGTGCGATTTTTAACTCATACCTGGAATGGGTAAGTTTTCTTATGAGAAAAAGATTGGACAGTTTGGGCTAAGATCTGCTGAAGTTTAAAAGAGTAAGAGATAACCTGATTAAAGCATATAAAATCCTGAGAGGTCTTTGCAGGATGTATATGAAGAGACTGTTCCTGGATTACTTGACCCTGAGACATTACCATCATGCAACCACCACCCTAAAAGTGAGCCCATCTGTTTGATTATGATGTATACAAGTGCAAAGCATAGTGTCATGTGATAGGTACTAGGAGAGCACAATATAATGAAATGTACCACTTGGCATAATATAAACAGATAAATAATTTTAATGATAATATGGTTGTGATTGTACCTGGTACACATGCAGACAATTTTATAGCTCCTTATTTTATGATAATAACAAAACAATGAGAATACATGATACAACAATACCAGATTTATTTTAGTTTATTTTACTATTTTTGTTATTCTGTTTTTGAGCTTTTCTGTATTGAGATCTCCCCATTACTGCTTCAATATGGACCTGACACTTTTCATCACATAGCAAGCAGGAAAGATTTTAAAGAGAAAAAATATGCATGACCTAAGCAAAATGCATGAAGTGAAAATGTACTCATTAATAATCTGATATGGTACTTGGATCTATATTATATATTTTAAGTACAATAGACATGGGAAATGGACTATTTTACAAAAGAATTTCACACAGAAAAATATCACAGATGAACTAACTAACTTCTGATTATTTTTATATCCCCTTTTGAATTAGATGCACATGTGGTTATCTGTGTAGTGTTCAACTGTTCCATGTTTTATGATGTGAATCTGGCAACCGATTTATGCTCACTGTGCTTGGTTTATTAAGCTTGCATGAAGAGTCATGGCAAAGTAAACAGTCAACACAGAAGCTACCAGAAGCTACAAGAAGCTAGAACTGGGATAAGCATACACAGACATTCTGCAATTGCAGAGATGTTTTAAAATGCTTATATATAAACTTGTTGCGCTCATAGGAACTAGTGTCAGCTCTGCACTAGGATATGTAATATATCCATAGTTGGGAAGGATATGAAACCTAATTTTAAACCACTGTTAATCTGACAGGAAGAAAAGAAGTGCTGGAACACCCAGTGACTGTTTGTTCCACCTTCTGTTTGAGGAGATTCCTTGCCTTTTCTCAAAGGTGACCTGCAATGTACAGTAGTTGGAACCAGCACATTGTTCTCCTACACTGATATGCTGCAGTCACATTAAACTGTCAGTCTTATTTTAAAAATGTAACCAAGGCAAATGAGCAAATATACAACCTTCCAAAGGTTGTATACTCGACTTTGTTTCTCTCTCCAAAGGTGCTGCCAGACTTGCTGAGTTTCTCCAGAATTCTCTGTGTTTGTAGCGTACAACCTATGTGGTCACAAAAAGCTGCAGGGAGTGGGCTACACCATCAGATACCAGTTCAATCTTCTTAAGGACAACTTTTGACTTACTAATATAAAGATCAAACATAGCTGCCAGGGAATTAATTTGCTAAATTAAGCCATTTTAATTTTTAAAAATCTTTTAAATGATCCAGACACAGGTAAATGTAATCTCCATTTTTGGTTTGTCAATAATGTGATGGAAAAGGATTGGGTATAAAGAAGGAATGTAATTGAACAAACCTTCAGTAATGTTCATGTGAACACTGCAAAGCTTGAGTGATTTTTTTTTTAACAGGCAAATTAGATTGTATGATTTCTGACTGTATAGTTACACCGACTGGAGAGAGAAAAGGTCTTTCCATATGCCAGTTACAAACATGTCCTTGCACTCAGATGGTAATTCAACCAAGGACTTTATAAGGTAATACTGAGAGCTGATTGACCGAGTGGGTCTGTAGGTTTATATGAATAATTAAAATTTGCTGCAGGGAATGATAGATTTTATGGTGAACTAATTACGAACAATAATCATTGGTTGTATTAATAGACTGTGATATTCCATGTTTGTAATGCAAATTACATACCTTTTGTAATGCATATTATGTTTTAACTTTGTAGATGATGAGTTCAGATAATTCAATCTCATAATTTTACCAAAAAGGTAGGATTTGTACATGATTAAATAGCACATTCCTGCTGCTGTCACCATGCATCTCTGTATGTCATTTGAATAATTAAGCAAGGTTACCTTCAAATAAAAACAACTGAGAGTATAAGGTTGTTACATGAACTGATACAAAAGCAATAAATGGACGTTGCTTGAATTCCAAACCAAAAGGCAGAAAATGCTGGGAATACTCAGCAGGTCTGACAGCATCTGTAGAGAGAGAAACAGGGTTAACATTTCAGGTAGATGCCACTGAATTCTGAAGAAATGCCATTGGCGTGAAACATTGAGCAGGATTTTATGGGGAACTGTGCACCCTGGCCAACTGCCCGAGCTATAAGTTTGAGGGAGGGGACGTTCACCACCGCAATGTCTGTCCTTCAACAAGTTAACTGTGGTAGGAACATTAGTTGCTTTAAGGCAAGACAGCTACCCTTATCTTGGAATGTAAACCAGCCAAAGATGGCCAGAAGTTCAGTAATTCTGTCAGTGACTGTGATAGACACAGTCTATAAAGTCAGTCCCAACAGACTGAGGAGCCCAGTGTGGAAAGCTGGCCAGTTCAAGTGGTTATGTGTATGAGGGTGGAAGGGGGAATGACCTGATTGATGAACAGAGTAGGGCCTAGTTGCCCATGGACCCAGAGGTTGCTCAAAGATGTATCTCCTCTCCCCTACCCCTTTTTCTACCACGACCTCCCCCCTCCCCTCCCCCCCCCTCCCCCCCATCCCCAATCCTGACTGACATCAGCTCACATAGCCAGAGCTTATCATCGGATCATTTTTAAAGTTACCAGCAGGTGGCAAGATGAGACCCTGAAATGCTGTCTCCTTGCCATCCCCAGAAATCCTCAGATATGTCCCGAATGACAGGGAAACGCGAAGTCTATCCCATTAACTTTGTTCTTCACAGATGCTGCCTGACCTGGTGATTATTTGCAGCGCATTTTGTTTACTTTCTGTTACACTAAACAAGATATCCAGGTAAACAGCTTGAGATTTCATTTTTCATAGTGTACAGAAAAACAACTTGCAGATAATGTCACATTAGAATCTGAATGCTAAACACAAAGCAAAAAGTAAAGTAGGAACACGACTGTCTTCCAAGTGATGCTGTTCATTTTTTATATTTTGAGTTATCAAAATAGTACTTTAACATTGGCCTCGAAGGGAAAGCACAGAATCCTGTGCTTCAAGAATGCATTAAATACCATGGCTGCATTTTAATAGTTACCTCTGAAACACTTATCATCCTGTTCATTTAGAACCTCTAGAGTTTAAATGAAATGCTTCTCAATTACAGGTGGTTACCAGTCCTTATGTCAGGATCTCTTAGTGTCACCAATGCTTTGCTTTCATTCAGAAACTTCTAATGGAATAGCAGCATGAAATAATTTGTTTCTTACCATGAAAACTAGTAGATTCTTCAGCCCTTTTAATCAGCTCTGGTCTTAAATTTTAATTATCCTAAAGATGCTATCAAAACAAACTGTGCATTACTTAAACCTGGACATAATGCACCAACATCAACAGAATAGGGAAGATGCCTTCAGTGCCCTAGGCAACAGGCAGTTGGGTAAGGTTTCCATCATAATTAATGACATCCAATTTCAAATATTATTTACAAAACATGACCTTACACTGCATTTTGTTTTAGAAAGGCATCTGCTAAGAAACCCCGGCAATGTCAATCAAAGTATTTATTCCATTCTCATAATGGCAATAAGAGACAGAGTGGAAGTGAATGTCTTTGAACTCCAAAGAAATGGTTTTAAAGAAGCATAAATAGTACATTAATTTTGCAAAAGTCTGAATAGTTCATCATTTTCTGACTATTCACCACAAAACAATATTATTCTAAACACTGCAGATGGAGGATCAAGGGAGATGGCAACTAATTTTTTTTAAACATACTTATATATTTCCACTTCAGTAAACTTCTGCTTGCTGTCAACAGGCATTTGTAAAAGAAGACAGTGTAATAACACTGCTTCACCAGTGAATTGGACACTTTCCTGCAGAATTCATCATATGTAACTCACTTAGCCCACATTTCTAGCAAGGAACAAGCTGATGCCATAAAAATTATGATAGCTACTAGCTACATCTAATTTCACCACTGTCACTGACTCAGTGCCCTTCATATGTAGCAAGAGAAAGGTGCCTCTTTATCTTATGACTGCCCTCTGGTCACTGAAGGATTTACCATCATTTTAACAGCTATGATCTGCTAGCTACTACTTCTTATACCAATTTATATTGTAACACAATTCCACCATAAATTTAAGAGAGCTTCTTTTTAACTCATTCCCTGTTGACTATTATATGTGTTTTCTTCTTGGAAAGGTTCATAGTGTCACTGATATGATCCAGACCTGAAAACAAGCTCAAAGTTGATGGCTTATCACACAGTCAGAGACAACTGGTGAAGAAATTTCGAGTACCTCAGAGGAAGTAATTCTTTAATACCTTTGTTTTGAAGTTGAGTATAAAATATATACCCTTCGTTTGCAATGACGAGTGAAAATCCAAAGACTTTGGAATAAACAATTCTCCTTCACAATTATTCATTAAAAGATCATAAATGAGTTTGGATGTATGCAGTGTGTAAAGAACAAATGGGTTGGTCTTTGAACTGGTTTGATATACCTTGATCAGCAATACAGTATTACAAGACAGGGTAAGTTTTAAGTTGCTCTGTGATATCTTTCTTTGTGCTTTTCCTATATTGAGCTGTCTAAAGCTTCACATAAAGATGAACTAATTCTGTACATTAGCAATGGTCAGAGTGTTGTTCCTACTCAACCAGAGACATCATTGTGAAAGTATATTGCACATCTCTCAATTGATTGTTGGACATTGGTCCAGAATTTGTTGGAACAGGGTTTCTCACAGCATGTCCCATATGTTAGATTATTTTCTGTTCCTTTCAGGTTGAAATTTCTTTGCATTGTAAATTTTTGGAAATGTAAAGCCAATGTGGCTTTGGTGAATGATAGCAAAGCTACCCAATCCCTTAACAAATGAGATTTACATAAAAAGAAATAGAAGATTTAGAAAAAAAATCTTAAAAAAAGGGCAAAATATGATCAAATTAGATGCAGAAATAAAAATAGGGAGGAAAGATCGGAGTAGGTGGGAGATTAAACAAAAAATACAATTTTAAATTTTTAAAAGCTTGAAGAAAATTTGTAACCTGCAGGCCTGAGACTCCATGGTTTCATCTGTTCAATTTTCTAGGCTGGAAAATTTGAGAGGCATTGATGGAACATAAGAACCCTTCCAATTATGATATTTATGTTGTTATGTAGGGTTGGTGACAATTAGCCAAGGCACATTCGCTGCTGCAGATTAGCCACTGCCTGTTCGCCACCAGCGTTTCTCCACTGGGGTCGTTTGACCTCTGGAGAGTATTCGCCACCAGGAATATATATATGTAGTGATTGTTTTCCCTCCCGCCTGTTCTTTCAAACTTCTCAGTCCCCTTTATTTATACAACAACATAATACATATTGATAAAACATGAGGTGAAATAAAAATCATTTTATTGGTTTATACATAAAAATGAGTTACAAACACTTGCGGTGGCGAAGCGTCCTCGGCGGTGAACGGGCTGTGGCTAATCGGCGGCAGCGAATGGTCCCATCCTGTGTTAGTATGTAACAGCCCTTACTTTTTATAGTGAGTTCAAAAAAATCCAGCGATTTTCTGAAACTCGTGGGGAGATTATTAACGAGCCCCCATTTTCACAAGGCTAATGATCCAAGAGGGCAAATTGTTCAGCAATTTGTGGCAGTTCACGACTTGGTGTATTTCTTCCTTGCCAATAAAGTGCTGCGCTGTTTACTCAATAATAACAAGTGCATTAAAACTTGCTGTTACTTTGCAAGCAAATCTGGGCCTTTAAAAAAATGAAATAAAGAAACAATGCCTATAGCTGGACACTACTTTGGAAATAATGCTAATCTTTATTTGTTTCCACTGGGTTATGCTTTTAAAATCCATCAATTAGTTATTTTTGTGACTTCATAATGATATTTTAGTGGTTTTAAGATCTGAAAAATAGGATGATAGGAAGAGACAGATTCTTTCTGTCTGTCTATCAACTGGCTGACTAGATATTGATCATCTTGTGAATCTTGATGGCACGAAATATAAATCACAAGTCCATTAACTTACTAACACATTCAATTATGATGCCCAGGTCACATTCACATTAAAGTCATCAACTAACTGATGTACATCTCCTGATAATGCATTTGGTCCTATAAAATTTACATTAAACATTTCTACAATGTATGTGGAGATATAGAATAAAATCCAAAGCATGTACCTAAAATCTATGTAAACAATCTGCTAAAAGTAATTCCTGTGATTTATGGTTTTGTGCATAAAATATCTCTCATACGCTGATTTTCACTGTCTCCTTTGTAATTGACTGGTCTATATTAGCGGTACATTACAAATGCAACAACTTCCTAATAGTAAATTGAGTATGGGTGTACCTGCATCATGTGACCTGCAGCAGTTGAAGGTGGTGGCTCACCACCAATTTCTCAAGATTCTAATTCTTTCAGCTGCATTTAAGAATATCTTTGCACACCTAATGGGCTCCTTCCTGTGTTCAAATCTTTGTTAAATGAATCAGTCAAACAACCTCTCTGTCCAAAGATGTTAACATCATTTGATATGTTATTTGTTACAATCCCACATTAGTTTATAATACTATATTAACCAACCACCATTATGTAATTGAGTAAAACATTAACCTTAACTGACTAAAATTAATTAAAAGATTAAAACAATTCATTAAAAACTAACTTAAAATAAACGATTAGTAAAAATAAAATAAGAAAATATTAAAACTTAAAAATAATGTAATTCCACAAATAGATGTAAAATCTGGTAATTCACTGGGCAGATAAAAAGTCGTTTAGCTGTCACTGAAAACTGCAAAAGTTCCAGAATTAAAAAAATTGTTAGCCTCAATGGCCTGGGCATAGGTTTGATGTCTATGAATGCCCAGAAGCCTCATGGGACTATTTTTTAATTCCAACCATTTTCCCCTTGCACCCATTACAAAACCAAAGTATGCAAGTTATGTGCCTCATTAAATTAATTATTTCTTGAATAAGATGTTTATACTTCTGAATGTTTTCATCCCAGGCCTTTTCCAGTGATTTATCTTCATTTTCAAATCAGATTGTGACGTCAATAATGACAATTTTCAGGTCTTTCTTAAATATTCAATCAGGCTTAAGGGACTGGTGGATATGCACTCCAATGTCCCTCTGATTTCTGGTGCTTCTCTGGGTCCTACCATTCATCGTGGGTTTTGATTTCGCTCAATTGGCTGGATAGTTGCTTTGCAAAGCAGTGTGATGCCAACAGCATGGGCTCAATTCTTGTCACTGACTGAGGTTACCATTTCCTTCTCAACCTTTCCCCTCACCTGAGTCATGGTAGCCCTCAGGTTAAATCACCACCAGTCATCTCTCTCTAATGAAAGAACAAACCTACGGTCTGGTAAGACTCTGGTGATTTGACCTTCACTATTCATCATGTCTTCTTCCCTTGCCTTATTCACCACTACTTATTGTATGTTGCACAGAATCAAATTGGGTTTCATGCTGTCATGTTTGATCCTGAAGAATAGTCAGTTTACCTCAGGGTGCCTGGAAGAGGAAAGTTTCTCAAAATCTGAATGACAGATGAAGTTAGCCCTTTCACACTGTTACTAGAGACAGGCAACATGATTGATTTTCTCTAAAAGGGGGTACTATTGTAAGTCAAGAAAATCAAGCAAATAAGTAGTATTCAATAAGAATATCACTGCTAGTGTAATGCTGGAAATGTAAGCTTTATGCTAAGTTCTGATGGGAGATCTATTAACTAGTCCCAACAGCTATTTCCATTGGGCAGAGTTGGAACCAGTCCATGCTTCAAATATTAAAATATAGTCTCCAACGTTAGATATGATTCTGTGATTGGACAGCACATGCTAAAAAATCCCAAATAAGCTAAGAATTACACTAACAATTATTTTAAGAATTTCAGTTGGACTCCCATTGTGGCTCACTTATATGTGCTTGAAGCCACATAAATTCACATACAAATTGAAAGAATATATTTGCACATCGTAAATTTGCAAATAAGCAACTGACAAAGTATTAAAATGAATGTTGGACCAAAGGCCAACAGTTTAGCTTTTGAAAGTGCAGTCAGAAGTCACCTTGAGGAGCATCTGTCCAGTGGTGGACACCATTGAAGGCAGGATTTGGAAAGAGACAGCAAGATCGTGGGAGACAATAGAAAGGTGAGATCGAAGATTGCTTTTTCTGTCATTGACATGATGTCAATGCCACATTACTTCGATGAAAAATGTTTGATTTCTGTCTTGAACGTGCTCAATGATTGAGCTTCCACAGTCCTTTGGGAGAGAGAATTCTAAAGATCTTGAATGGGGAAATTCCTCCTGGTCTCAGTATTAAGTAGCCTAGCCCTTATTAAGGGATTATGTTTTCTGGTTCTGGATTCATCAGCCAGGGGAACCATGCCATCTACATCCACCCTGTCATGCCCAGAAAGAATTTTAAAAATTCCAATCAGCACAGTCTCCAATTCTTCGAAAATCTGGAGAATACAGGTCCAGGTTCTTCAAGCTCTCCTCAGAAAACAGTTCTGCCATCCCTACATCAGTTTAGTGAACCTCCACTGCATCCTCTCTACAGCAATTACTTCCTTCCTTAGATAAAAGAACCACAATTGTACACAATACTCCAGGTGAGGCTTCACCAAGTCTTTGTGCAATTGCCTCAAGACATCTATATTTACTCAAATACCCTCATCATAGTTATAGAGTCACAGAGATGTACAGCACAGAAACAGGCCCTTCGATCCAACTCATCCATGACAACCAGATATCCCAACCCAATCTAGTCCCACCTACCAGCACCTGGCCCATATCCCTCCAAACCCATCCTATTCATATACCCATCCAGAGGCCTTTTAAAGGTTGCCATTGTACCAGTTTCCATCACTTCCTCTGGCAGCTCATTCTATGCACATACCACCCTCTGCATGAAAAAGTTGCCCCTTAGGTCTCTTTTATATCTTGCCCCTCACCCTAAACCTGTGCCCTCGAGATCTGGACTCCCCCGCCCCAGGTAAAAGATTTTGTCTATTTATCCTATCCATGCCTGTCATGATTTTGTAAACCTCTATAAAGTCACCCCTAAGCCTCTGTCACTCCATGGAAAACAGTTCTAGCCTATTCAACCTCTCCCTATGGCTCAAGTCCTCCAACCCTGGCAACATCCTTCTAAATCTTTTCTGAACATTTTCAAGTTTCACAACATCTTTCCGATAGGAAGGAACCAGAATTGCATGCAACATTTCAACAGTGGCCTAACCAATGTGCTGTACAGCCGCAGCATGATCTCTCAACTCCTGTACCCAATGCTCTGACCAATAAAGGAAAACATACCGAACGCCTTCTTCACTATCCTATCTACCAGCAACTCCACTTTCAAGGAGCTATGAACCTGCACTCCAAGGTCTCTTTGTTCAGCAACACTCCCTAGGACATTACCATTAAGTGAAGAAGTCCTGCTAAGGTTTGCTTTCCCAAAATGCAGCACCTTGCATTTATCTAAATTAAACTCCATCTGCCACTTCTAAGCCCATTTGCCCATCTGATCAAGATCCTGTTGTAATCTGAGGTAAGCTTCTTCGCTGTACACTGCACCCCCAATTTTGGTGTCATCTGCAACTTACTAACTATACCTTTTATGCTCACATCCAAACCATTTATGATGAAAAGTAGCGGACCTAGCACCGATCCTTAAGGCACTCCACTGGTCACAGGCCTCCAGTTTGAAAAGAAACCCTTCACCACCACCCTCTGTTTTCTACCTTTGAGCCAGTTCTGTATCCAAATGGCTAGCTCTCTCCGTATTCCATGAGATCTAAATTTGTTATCCAGTCTCCCATGGGAACCTTGTTGAATGCCTTCCTGAAGTCCACATAGATCACATCCACAATTCTGCCCTCATCAATCGTCTTTGTTACTTCTTCAAAAAATTTAATCAAGTTTGTGAGACATGATTTCCCATGCACAAAGCCATGTTGACTATCCCTAATTAGTCCTTGCCTTTCCAAATACATGCACATCCTGTCCCTCAGGATTCCTTCCAACAAGTTGCCCACCACCGATGTCAGGCTCACATGCCTTTAGTTCCCTGTATTGTCCTTACCACCTTTCTTAAACAGTGATGAAAGCTAAAATACCACATGCCTTCCTTAATGATTGGTGCACCTACATTTTAGTGACTTGTGAACAAGGTAAGTGAAGTCTTTTTGGGCAGCTATACTATCCACCCAGAGTACCATACAAGACAATGCACTTCACTTGATTGGCATCCCAGCTAACACCATTATCACAATTCATCTAATGCTGACACTCACTGGCAGCTGTGTGTACCATCTACAAGGTGCACTGCAACAACTCACCAAAGCTCCTCAGACAGCATTTTGAAACACATACTGTTGACATTCCTTCACTGTTGTTCGGTCAAAATCCTAAATTCCTTTGTTAACAGCATTGTGGGAGTAAGTACCCCACATGGACTGCAGTGGTTCTGTGAGAATTTTAAAATATTCCATGAGCTTACATTTGGAGAGTACAGGCCCAATTTTGTGTCACTGCTGGGGTCTGGTGTTAGGTTCAGAATGGGGTAGGGTTGGAGAGGTGTAGCATTTGGGTACAGAGTGGGGTAGGTCAGTCCCAAAAGGGAGAGGGGTGTTGGCTCTGAAGCAGGGGAATATCAAGTGCAGTGGTAGGGGAAGGAGTGTCAGGTTTGCTGACAAGGGTTAGGTCCCGAGGGAACAGGGTGTGTTGGGTCAGGGTCAGGTAATTGTAAGGAGTGTGGTGGATGTGTCGTTGGTGGGTATGTGAGATATGTTGCAGTTTATGTTTTACTTTTCCAGAGTTAATACTTACATTTCCTGTTCTCTGATTGAAATTAATATTTCATTGGGTTCCAGACGTGGAGGAAATGGTCCTTTATAAGCTTTCTCTGGCATTTCCATCAGAGCCTGTTATGATGGGTATTCCACAGGGTGCCCATGGCAACTTTCAACTATGCTTCAAAAATGATTTTCTAGCCATTGGAATGTCTGGGCAGTAGAGTACAACTCATGACTTTGATGAGAGCAATTTCTGGATTTAATGTGATGAACAATACCATTAGACCTAATCTGCATTTTGGTTAAGGACAGATCTTCATGTTGTCTGAAATTTAAAATATCAGTTAGCCAGATCACAGAAGGGAAGTTAATTCCCCTGCTTTATTGTAACTGCCACATTGCCTGATTTACAATTAGGGACAATTGAACCATATTATCAGATTTCACTGTCGGGGGATTTTTTGTGAAATTCTGTCAAACTCCACAGGAAATGTTGTTATTTTAATATCAAGGTTTAAGGTTATTTCAGACAACGGTTTAGCATACAATTTGGGCCATCTGCATTAAGGTGTTGATTGCTAATGGCAAATTGGAGCACCATGGTGTATGCTGAGATTTTCAAAAATGCTAGACACAGGTTCTCAGTCACTGGCAGCATAACGTTACCTTCCACCAACTGCCCAATCATATCATGTGAAGCTAGTAAATGAATTGGAACAGATTATTCAGCCAAGTCGACATAGTAACCATGTTTGAACATACCAACTCCCCTATTGTCCACATATGCAGCCTTCTGCACTCAATGTCGATATCAATAACTTCAGATTATAATTTGTTTGCTTTTCTTTAAAACAGCAAGCATTGATAATGGTTCTGTTGTTGTTTAAGCACCATCTACACCTTTTTTTTATTCACTTGTTCTAGTAACAACTACTTTTGCCTTGTCCAAAATGCCCTTTGCATTCTAACTTCTGCCACCTCACTCTGTCACATAATGTATTTTTTTTATTTTCCTCCCCACCTTCTCCTGTTCCCTACTTGTCTGACAAATTCTAACATCTCCAAATTCTTTTGAAATGTTATCAGTCTGAACGATTTCTGTTCCTAGGTAATGCGTGCAGGAGCAAGAGAATTCCTGGCCTTGACCTTTAGAATGCTCACTCCCCAATTCCCATTTTCCACCAGAAGGTCGGGCTGCTTTGGTCCAGGAACAACTGAAGAAGCTGCTAGTTCCTCAGCTTAGCTGAGAAAACCTGCCTTGGGATTCCAGCACTGTGGCTAAATATTTAAATAAAGGGGGAAAAAAATAAGCATTCCTTCAGCTATTCAATCATGTCGCGTGGCTATCTAAAAGTAAGGTACTGAGAACAATCCTGTTCTCACCTACTCTGATCATCACATCCTGGGTTTCAGACACCAGGAACTCCTAAATCTGATTTGGCAGCTGGTCATTTAAATTGACAACTAACTCCACAAATCACCAATATGTAAATTATAATCCAACCCCATGATATATGCCAGCTTCAGGATGTGGGACTGTTTTCAGATACTTTTTACCATTTTCACCATGACTAAGAATATTTCTGTTGTGATTAACATCTAGGCCTGACCCTTTCCCTCCTTCTCCCTCTCTCTCTCTCTATCTTTTGAGGGTGCCTGACCTGCTGAGTATTTCTAGCATTCTCTTTCTGGTAGAAGTTATTGGTTAATATAATCATCAGCATACACGTCCTCTGACACTTACACCCATTTTTAGCCCTGGTGTTTCGAGGCCAATGATCAAATCTGCAATATGACAGGTGCAAAATGTGTGGTTCTCGAAAAGCACAGCCAGTCAAGCAGCATCCAAGGAGCAGGAGAGTCAATGTTTTGAGCATAATCTCTTCAGGTCAGGCATATGTTTATGGAGCTAGTTTGTGCCTTCCCTGTCCTCACATGACTCTGGGGTAAAACATAGTTCTCAGGAATGTCCCACTGCCCTAGGAATGTCTATACTCTATGATCCTATTGGCAGTGTATGAGTCTGTGAAAAAGTACAGCAATTCTGAGTTATTGATAATGGGAATAAAATAAAGAACGATATTTGGTTTGCACACTTACATCTCATCGTCTTTGTGCTGTGTACTGGTAACTCTCCAGAATAAAATATAACTCATGGTGTTTAGTTGTACAAATATCAGACTTCACAGGTGTTATAAATGGTTAGAATTTGAATGGAAACGAGAAGTTTGTGCACTCTCCAATGAGAAAGTCCCTGGAAAATGTCACTAGTCTTATCAGGACACAGTTCGAGAGATTCCTTTTGCTTTAGTGAACACACATAGATTCATTTAATGCATAGTAAGTGGAAAGTATCACGCTTGCAATTGATTTAGGCAAACCTGTTTTTCAGGAAAGTTTTGAAAACACAAATGTAGAGGATAATCATTTCCCAGATAGCTATTGAAACTGACAGTAAAACAAACATGCACTTATCTAGTCCTCAATATATAAAAACATATCTCAATAAAATGGAGCAGCATTTATCTCTCTGAGTACTCCATGTTCCTCTTGAAATATTCATTACATTGAACTATTTCAGGTAAGCTCTCTGCCAATTTTATGATGTGCTGCTATAAAGAACTGATGGTTTGATCATACAGTTGTTGGGTGACAGCCTGAAAATCACCGTGGAGGTGCAAATTAATGGTTAAAAGTCCATTCAGGAGTCTTTATGGGAGAAGGCTCATTGACTGGTTTGATATTCTCAATTTGACTGACAGCAGGTTTATGCTCACAAATTGGCAGAAAATAGAGGTTTCTTGCCCCCATACCATCTGACTAGATGTTAAAATGGTGCCGTTGAAGATCCAAAAATTGCAGGAACAGAGACCAATGTACATGGGACATAGACGATTCCTTCTCGAACATGATTGATATAACAAGCTTGGAAGAAATCATATATAGGATCTATCGTCTACATTCATCAGAATCTGGATCCGAAACTAAAAGGAGTAGGCAGACCTAAAAAAGAAACTGTCAAGCTAAAGCAAATCGTTCAATGCAACATTATCCTATGTCATAATATCCAGAGGTAAATAACAAAAGTTTTTGGATGATCACCATTCATAGTCATACTACAACATTGCAGAAATACATGCTGCAACTTACAACTGAATCTGTTTTACATGGAAAGCTTAAAGAGCTTTACACAAGAAATCCTCTGACTATGATATATTTTCACTTACTACCGTGCAGGATGAGCTGCAGTTTAAACATTTATCTGTCACGCTACCTGCTCCCTATACTGTCTACATTTCAAAAATTTGAAATATTACAAGGTTGCATCTTGACCTGTAGCATAAGAAGATCATCATTAAAGCAAATGTATCTGAATTTGAGGATGACCCAGAAATTACAAATATTTAAATTCCTGTGTGAAAAATGTAACGAGGGCCATCCCCAATCTTAGTTTCATTGCTCTCAGTACCAGTTGTCTTAATGTATCTTGTTCCTTTATTCATTCACTGGATAATTCACTCACTAAAATAAAGTCTGTTTTCAATCTCAGAAACATACACAAAATATGTATGTTACACCAAAACTAAGGGCCACTGACACCAAAACTGGGTGTCAAAAGTAGATAGAAGATCATCCTCAATCTATCCATTAGAGAATTCATGAAAAACATTTTTATTCAGCTTGGTAAAAATCTCACTACAAGAAAGAGTAGCTCAGTCAAAGAGCAGGCATGGATGTAAACAGAGGTTAGATAAGGACACGAAGGAGAAAGGAATGGAAGGATCTGTTGATAGATTTTAGATGAAGGAATGGGTTCACCTATGGAACATAAGCTCAATTAGTTGTGTTGATTGGTTGGTTTTTGTGCTTTACGTTCTTTGTATTTTTGATGATATAAACACTGCCTGAAGCCAGCTTCGATCCAGCTTTATGACATATTTTCCTGTTCTTCTGTTGGAATGAAAGAAGAAGGGCCTGTCACAGGACCATTAATGTCCCCAAGAATGCCAGAGCTATTGTATATTACTCTTACTAACCTCTGAAAGCATTAGCAAACCTGCTGTCCATACCCTGCAGAGTACAGACAGTGAGCATTGGGAGGTAATTGCAAGTGGGACAAAGTACACTAGTGAGGAGAAACAAAATGGAAATTATAAAAACAGCTAGACATATTCTTACACAGGGATTTCTGAGAATATGCTGTAATTTACAAATTGCTAGTGAGACACAGACCATTGCACCAGTTAAAAGTGAATCAGACTGGTACATAAAAAGAAAGAAACAAAAGTATGCAGAGAAGGATTGAAAATACGGATTTGAGTAGTCAGCTCCAAAAAAGCACAGGTCTGGCTGAATGGTAACTAATATAATTTTATTTAAGTGGCACAATACAGGATGAGGAGTAATCTATTGATACAAGAACAATTTGGATTTTTCCTCACCTGTAAGATGCAGGGATTCAGAACTGTTTTTTTTTCCAAAGAAAATTGCTATAAAAGCAATATTGTCCACAGTCTGAGTCTCTAAAGTATCCTGAAATTGTTGGTTTGGCTAAGATTTTGAAGCATTCTGCATCTATCTGTTTAGAGACAGGTTATTGTCCTGTATTTGCATTGGAGCTGTCAATAGCAGAAAGTTTAAGCCAATGTATTCTGCCACTATATAGTTCTTAATCTACAAGAAATTATCTTGTTCAATTACAATATGCTGACACTGTCTGGAGAATAACCTTAAAGCAAGCCTTCAGGGACATTATTGCTTTAGTTTGACGTACTTAGAACAGTGACCATGCTGAAGAATGTTTAGTCTAACTGCAGTAGACACAAATGACACTGCTGTCTTTCAGGTCATTCAATGGTCAAATAAGTAGTTTCAGGTTAGGGTTATACGTAATGGGAAATAATGGTGAAAAATACATTATCATCACTGAAACAAGACACAAAGTATAGCTGAGCTTGAACCTCTTTCACAGAATATATTTTTGATTATGAAGAATAAGCGAGGAGCATGACAAACAATTGTTGACAGCGTTTGATGCCAATTGGTGAGTTATAGTGGAATTGTAGGGCTCCTTACAGATATTGCCCAAACAATTAGCTGAACTACCATTTGATTTGCATGTGGAATGAAGAATTTGGTACATCCAGCAATTGCTATCCTGAAAGACATGATATCATAAGTGTTTAATAGCTCATGTAAACTCTTAACAGTTAATAAAAAAGGATTGTTTCTCAGGTAGAATGTGGCTGTAGATCGTCTTGAAGTAAATACATTACCATTGAAGCTAAATTTTTAGAGGCAGCTGGTGTAAGTCAATGCCAGGTAGTTTTCTCTGAGCTGTAGATATCTTGGTTTGCTGGTGAACCGAGTGAACCCTTGTACCACCTTACACGGTTAACCAGGTCATTTCTGTCCATTAAACCAAGTGACATTAAACTAAGATGAGAAGTGACAGTTAGCTATGAAATACTGAGTACTCCTTCTGTTAGATTTCAAATGGTTATGATTAGTGGCCTGCTTGTGAGTTTGGTGAAGACTCATATATGACAAGTAACCAGAAAACACATGGCCTGCCCTGAAGCACTGTAACAGTTTTTAAGACTGGTGAGAAACTCGAGCATGCATTAGTTTCCTAAGTTGTTTCTCCAAACTATACAACTACTGTTGACGTAGACCATTACCTCAGTGGTGGGAAAGATGCTGGAGTCTATTATAAAGGATGAAATTACGACACATGTGGATAGTAGTAACAGGATAGATCAGAGTCAGCATGGATTTATGAAGGGGAAATCATGCTTGACTAATCTTCTAGAATTTTTTGAGGATGTAACTCTGAAGATGGATGAGGGCGATCCAGTAGATGTAGTGTACCTGGACTTTCAGAAAGCTTTTGATAAAGTCCCACATAGGGGGTTAGTGAGCAAAGTTAGGGCGCATGGTATTGGGGGCAAAGTACTAACTTGGATTGAAAGTTGGTTAGCTGATAGGAAACAAAGAGTAGTGAAAAACTGCTCCATTTCGGAATGGCAGGCAGTGACCAGTGGGGTACCGCAGGGATCAGTACTGGGACTGCAGCTTTTCACAATATATGTTAATGATATAGAAGATGGTATTAGCAATAACATTAGCAAATTTGCTGATGATACTAAGCTGGGTGGCAGGATGAAATGTGATGAGGATGTTAGGAGATTACAGGGTGACCTGGACAAGTTAGGTGAGTGGTCAGATGCATGGCAGATGCAGTTTAATGTGGATAAATGTATGGTTATCCACTTTGGTGGCAAGAACAGGAAGGCAAATTACTACCTAATTGGAATCAATTTAGGCAAAGGGGCAGTACAGAGAGATCTCTGTGTTCTTGTACACCAGTCAATGAAGGCAAGCATGCAGGTACAGCAGGTAGTGAAGAAGGCTAATAGCAGGTTGGCCTTCATAACAAGACGGATTGAGTATAGAAGCAAAGAGGTTCTTCTGCAGCTGTACAGGGCCCTGGTGAGACCACACCTGGAGTACTGTGTGCAGTTCTGGTCTCCAAATTTGTGGAAAGACATTCTGGCTATTGATGGAGTGCAGCGTAGGTTCACGAGGTCAATTCCTGGAATGACGGGATTACCTTACACTGAAAGAGTAGAGTGACTGGGCTTGTATACCCTTGAGTTTAGAAGACTGAGAGGGGATCTGATTGAGACATATAAGATTATTAAAGGATTGGACACTCTGGAGGCAGGAAACATGTTTCCGCTGATGGGTGAGTGCCGAACCAGAGGACACAGCTTAAAACTACAGGTTAGACCATTTAGCACAGAGATGAGGAGAAACTTCTTCACCCAGAGAGTGGTGGCTGTGTGGAATGCTCTGCCCCAGAGGGCAGTGGAGGCCCAGTCTCTGGATTCATTTAAGAAAGAGTTGGATAGAGCTCTCAAGGATTGTGGAATCAAGGGTTATGGAGATAAGGCAGGAACAGGATACTGATTAAGGATGATCAGCCATGATCATATTGAATGGTGGTGCAGGCTCGAAGGGCAGAATGGCCTACTCCTGCACCTATTGTCTATTGTCTATTACAGCAATGGAAACTTCCATTTGGGTGGTTCACTAACGTCTGGTAGGATGACTCACTGATAGGAATCATAATGCTTGAAATATTGAAATAATTCTTTCTTTATACAAAACATATCAGTTAGCTAGTATTTTCAATAATTTTGGCTTACATGTAAAACAAATACTGTGTCCTTACTCTTATTCACTTGTACCTGTTTTGAGTGATCAGATCATGTTTCTAATTCAATGCATTGTGCATTACTGATAGACAATTGCAGTTATTTGTGAGGTTTGATAATCTGTAATAAAATGCTGGGTCCTAAATATGCTCAGCTATTAGAGCTGGAGTGATATAGATGACTGCAGGTGCTGGACTGGAATCTGTGGCACATTGTCACATACAGACATGTGCTGAATGAAATCTGTGACAATACATTGGGGCAAGAATTGTTCTGGTGGTGACATTATCAACATGCTTTTCTGAATATATTAAAGATGTCATCTCAGATCTTGGCCAGTAAAATCTATAGCACCAGTGCATTTTTGTCAGTAATTATTTTTGCACAGGCTCACTGCATTAATATTAATTCTGATCTATGCAAAGTGCACTGATTTTCACAGTTAAAAATATCTGAATCATTTCAAAAGCAATTGGATGCTTTTTTGGACGAAAATCCAAGACCTTTCCAAGTGGATGAACTAAAGGAATAACAGCCACCTCAGCTATATCTAACATGTGCTCTTGTGAATAGCAGAATTTAAATTAAAATGTTCTCAGCTAAAATATGTATGGTTCTAATCATACACATTCCACTTAACTTAGACAACAACATAGAGGCCAAAATGCCACAAGCCTGCCAATCTGAATATTGCAAACACAGTCACTCAGCAGTCACACTCTCACTAACTTTCTTATGAACAGCTTTTACAATTAGAGAAAATCCAGGGGCATGATTTTATGTTCTAAGTGCTAAATGTACTTATAGCTTTAATTTGTGGCCCATGTGATCTTACTCTTAGGCAACACATGAATGTGACCTGTCAGCTGCCCACCCAATGTCACTAAAATGTGAAAGCGGGCTGGTAGATTAAAAGTACAGACAACCAGAGGCTTCCAGCTAGCATTAGTACACTTCACTGGCAAGCAGGTTAGGTATCAGCAGTGGGGCAGTGGTTGAGGCTCTTTAGACAGCATTTGGGACAGGGCAAGTTGAAGTTCTGTTAAAATAATCATAATTAAAACATATTATCATGTTTTTGAAAAGTTAATGATCTGATGATCAATTTAATAGAAATGTAGCAATTGGATGACTGGAGAACTAGTTGATTTCTTTCAGCTTTTTTTAAAGTCAGTTTTTCAGGACTGAGAACGCAAAGCAATCCTTGGATAGCGAGACCAAGCACCTGCAACTTATTAGCGGCAGCCGATGAAGAGACTATCACAGGGACTACAGTCCCTTTTGAGAATAGCATACTGCTTTGTACATTTACTGGTCCAATCGGAGGATCAGTGGGCTAGCAGCCTCGATACAAACAGCACAATTGGTATTGGGGTTGGTTTATGAAGTAAAGGGTATCTCAATTGCAAGACAACTTCAAGGACAATGTTAAGCTCATTGAGCATGATTAATGGGGGTGGCGAGGTGTCATGGGGAAGATGGGATGCAAGGTGACATTTTCCATCGATATTGTATTAGTCCTGGGGGCAGCAATTGAAGGCAGAATGCCTCACAGGAAGCCCACAAGTGGCCATAAAGGACAGCCTCCCAAGAATCTGCTGGGAGGATGGTTGGGTTCACTAAAGCAAACTCTACTGTTAACATTGAAAATTGCACAACACCAGGTTACAGTCCAATAGGTTTATTTGGAAGCAGTAGCTTTCGGAGTGCTGCTCCTTCATCAGGTGGTTTTGGAGTATAAAATCATTGGACACAGAATTTATAGCAAACGTTTACAGTGTGATGTAATTAAAATTATATATTGAAAAAGACATGGGTTGTTTGTTAAGTCTCTCATCTTTTAGAATGGGCATGTTGGTTTCAGTTATTTCATATGTAAATTCCAAAACTTTCTTAAAGTTACATTTTCAAGTGAACTTTAACAATAGGTGCTGTGTTGGCCCAGATAATACATTGAAGGTGTGAGGTGCCCTGTGTGAGGCTGTCTGTGCTCCAATGTTCAGACTGATTCTAATCTAAAAAAGGGATTTACAGAATCTTACATAGGTGTAAACAATTTTTGAGCAAAATAAAATGTAATTCTGCAAGTACAAATTCACCCCACAAACTTATATGTGTGTGTGTATCTGCGCATGTGGGTATGGGGGTGTGTGGGGTTGTGAGCGGGTACTTGTGTGAGTTTGGGAGTGTATGTGTGAATATATGATAGAGAACTTGTGTATGAGAGAGGGTCTGCGTAAGTATGTGGGTCCATAGGAGAGAGGGCGAGAGGGGGAGAGAGAGAGGGAGAGAGAGAAAGAGAGAGAGAGAGTGTGTGTGTGTATATACTGCAGTGCAGTCGGGCCAGCTGTAGTGTGACATGAATCTATTAGCCTCTGCTTGGCCACTTTACGTTGTTGCCTGTCCCAAAGTCTGCCTTGGAGTCTGGTTACACAAAGGTCTGAGGTCAAATGTTCCAGACCGCTGAAGTGCTCTCCGACTGGGAGGGAACACTCCTGTCTATTGATTGTTGTGCAGTGTCCATTCATCCATTGCCTTAGCCTCTGCTCAGTCTCACCAATCTACCATGTCTCATGGCATCCTTGCCTGCAGCGTATGAGATAGACAACGTTGGCATGTACATGGCGGGTACTCATGTGACTCGACCAACGTTGTCTATCTCATACGCTGCAGGCAAGGATGCCCTGAGACATGGTAGGTTGGTGAGACTGAGCAGAGGCTAAGGCAATGGATGAATGGACACCGCACAACAATCAATAGACAGGAGTGTTCCCTCCCAGTTGGAGAGCACTTCAGCAGTCCAGGACATTTGATCTTGGACCTTTGGGTGACCATTCTCCAAGGTGGACTTCAGGACAGGTAACAACGCAAAGTGGCCAAGCAGAGGCTAATAGCCAAGTGCGGCATCCATGGGGATGGCCCCAATCGGGACCTTGGGTTCACATCACACTATAGGTGACCCCACTGTATGACACACACACACACACACTTCTACAGATCCATATACTCACACAAACCCTCTCTCATACACAAGCTGTCTCTCATACGTTTACACTTACACTCCCACACTCACACAAGCACACTCTCACAGACTTATATTCCTTTACACTCACACTCACACATACACACACTCTCTCACAGACACTCATACCACTTCCCTCCCGCACACACCCATACTCACATGCACACGCACACACACACACACACACACGTAAGTTTGTGGGGTGAATTTTGTACTGCAGAATGACATTTTATTTTGCTCAAAAACTGCATGAATCCATGTAAGATTATGTAAATCCCTTTTTAGATTAGAATCTGTCTGAACATTGAGGCACAGACAGCCTCACACAGGGCACCTCACACCTTCAATGCATTATCTGGGTCAACTATTGTTAAAGTTCACTTGAGAATGAAAATTTAAGTAAGTTCTGGAATTTACATATGAAATTTCTGAAACCAACATGCCCATTCTAAAAGATGAGAGACTTAACAAACAATCCATGTCTTTTTCAATATATAATTTCATTTGCATCACACTGTAAACTTTTGCTATAATTTCTGTGTCCTACGATCTTATACCCCAAAACCACCTGATGAAGGAGCAGCGCTCTGAAAGCTCCAAATAAATCTATTGGAATGTAACCTGGTGTTTTGTGATTTTTAACTTTGTACACCCCAGTCCAACACTGGCACCTCCAAATCATGTCTACTGTTAAACAGTCTTGGATACTTCTCCTTAGTATCGCTGGGCTAAGAGGATGCTCCCTTTTCTTTAGGTTTTTTTTTGGTGTTCCTGGTTTGTCTTTATCATAAAGTAAGGCTTTTGACTCTCTTCAGTACTGTAACAATTTTTTTTCACACCTACACAAAATAGATTACTGAATAAAACTCTCATGTGCAGTGTCTAAATCCTCTCTCTTCACACACTTTTTCTCATCTCTCTATTCTGATTTCTTCTGATGTCAGACGAACACTGCAAGTTACACTATAGTCATTTGCATTATGCATTATACTAGACAGTGATATGTCCGCCAAAACCTCATCAAGTTCACTAATATAGCAGCATCTCACCATGCAGAAGAACAGAGAAAGTTTTTACATTTCTACCAGTTTGACTGGCAGTACACTGACAGGGTCCTATTGTGCCTCAAGTTCTGGCGAGAATCACTGGTGATTCATTACTAATTTTGCTTAGTTTTGTTGACCTTCATGAAATTTACACTTTATTTTATATTTCTCTGTCTGCACTTTAATGGTATCAGAATCTGCTACATTAAAAAGAACTCACACAATTGAAATTTCTAAAACATGTTGAGTGATAATTCACCGTGGCTGGCCATCTAATGGTGGTCCCTGTTGTTTGTTAGGCTTGCCCTTGCATGATTAAGTTCTGAAAGCCTTTGCACAACAAGTTGCTGAAAGTGAGTTGATAGAGTCATAAAGAAAGCAACAGGACATTTTGGACCTGAGCGAACTGGGATAACAACTGCATAACCAATCAGATTAAAGGTTTGTGAAATTAGCAGCATGAGGGCTGAACTGAGAATTTATTTAAATTAATATTAGGATTAATATAAAACAGAATTGATATAAAAGTTGATAAATCAGCTCGAACGCAGCGGCCACAAGAGTGGCTGCAGCAGAGACCAATGACTGAGACCCTAGGGCTCATTACACAGACTCCAAGCCTATTACATGCAGCACAGAGCCCATTACAGAGAGCCCAGAGCCCACTATAGGCAGCCAGGAGCCTGTAACTAAGACTCTAGAGCCCGTTACAGAGAGCACAGAGCCCATTACAAGCAGCCCAGGGCCCATTAGAGAGAGCTTGGAGTCTGTAACTGAGACATCAGAGCCCATTAGAGATCCCAGAATGTGTTACAGAGACCCTGGATTCGGTTACAGAGACTCGCAGGGCCCATTACAGAAAGCCCAGAGACCGTTACAGAGACCTGCGGAGCCCATTACAGAGACCCCAGAACAAACTACACAGACTCCAGAAACCCCTGAGCAAGTTACAGAGACCGCGGAGCCCATTACAGAGACCCCAGAGCACATTAAAGCGACCCTGGAGCATGTTACAGAGATCCCACAGCCCATTACAGAAACCCCGGAGCACGTTTCAGAGACCCTGGAGCATGTTACAGAAACCCCAGAGCATGTTTCAGAGACCAAGGAGCACATTACAGAAACCCCAGAGCCTGTTACAGAGACCTCGGAGCCTGTTACAGAGACCTCGGAGCCTGTTACAGAGACCTCGGAGCCTGTTACAGAGATCTCGGAGCCTGTTACAGAGACCTCGGAGCCTGTTACAGAGACCCTGGAGCCTGTTACAGAGACCTCGGAGCCTGTTACAGAGATCTCGGAGCCTGTTACAGAGACCTCGGAGCCTGTTACGGAGACCTCGGAGCCTGTTACAGAGATCTCGGAGCCTGTTACAGAGATCTCGGAGCCTGTTACAGAGACCTCGGAGCCTGTTACAGAGACCCTGGAGCCTGTTACAGAGACCCTGGAGCCTGTTACAGAGATCTTAGAGCCCGTTATAGAGACCCTGGAGCCCATTACAGAGACCCCGGAGCCCGTTACAGAGGCCCCGGAGCCCGTTACAGAGGCCCCGGAGCCCGTTACAGAGACCCCGGAGCCCGTTACAGAGGCCCCGGAGCCCGTTACAGAGACCCCGGAGCCCGTTACAGAGATCCTGGGGCCTATTACTGGGACCCCGGAGCTCATTACAGAGATCCCGGAGCCTGTTACAGAGACCCTGGAGCATGTTATAGAGATCCTGGAGCCTGTTACAGAGATCCCGGAGCCCGTTACAGAGACCCCGGAGTCCGTTACAGAGACCCTGGAGTTCGTTACAGAGATCCCGGAGCCTGTCACAGAGACTACGGAGCCCATTACAGAGACCCCGGTGCACGATACAGAGACCCCAGGGCTGTTACAGAGACCCCAGAGTCCGTTACAGAGACCCCGGAGCCCATTACAGAGACCCCAGAGTCCGTTACAGAGACCCCGGAGCCCATTAAAGAGACCCCAGAGTCCCTTACAGAGACCCCGGAGCCCATTACAGAGACCCTGAGTCCGTTACAGAGACTCCGGAGCCCGTTACAGAGACCCCAGAATCCATTACAGAAACCCCGGAGCACGTTACAGAAACCCCGGAGCCTGTTACAGAGATCCCGGGACCTATTACTGGGACCCCGGAGCTCATTACAGAGATCCCGGAGCCTGTCACAGAGACCCTAGAGCTCGTTACAGAGACCTTGGAGCCTATTACAGAGACCCCAGAGCCTGTTACAGAGAGCCCAGACCCTGTTACAGAGACCATGGAGCACATTTCAGAGACCCCGGAGCACGTTACACAGACCCTGGAGCCCATTACAGAGGTCCCGGTGTCTGTTTCAGAGACCCCGGAGCTCATTACAGAGACCCTGGAGCCCATTACAGAGGTCCCGGTGTCTGTTTCAGAGACCCCGGAGCTCATTACAGAGACCCTGGAGCCTGTTACAAAGACCCCGGAGCCCATTACAGAGAACTCGGAGCCCGTTACAGAGATCCCAGACCCTGTTACAGAGACCCCGGAGTCCGTTACAGAAATCCCGGAGCTCGTTCCAGAGACCCGAGCCTGTTACAGAGACCCCAGAGTCTGTTACAGAGACGCTGGAACACGGTACAGAGACCCCAGAGTCTGTTACAGAGACCCTGGAGCCCGTTACAGAGACCCCGGGGCCTGTTACAGAGACCCTGGAGCCCGTTACAGAGACCCCGGGGCCTGTTACAGAGACCCCAGAGTCCATTACAGAGACCCAAGAGCATGTTACAGAGATGCTGGAACACGTTACAGAGACCCCGGAGCCTGTTACAGAGACCCCGGGGCCTATTACAGAGACCCCGGAGCCCGTTACAGAGACCCCAGAGCCTCAGAGTCCATTACAAAAACCCCGGTGCACGTTACAGAGACCCCAGGGCCTGTTACAGAGACCCCGGAGCACATTACAGAGACCCCAGATCACGTTACAGAGACCCCGGATCACGTTACAGAGACCCCGGCGCCCGTTACAGAGACCCAGAGTCCGTTACAGAGACCCCGGAGCACGTTTCAGAGATTCCTGGGCCTGTTACAGAGACCCCGGAGTCTGTTACAGAGACCCCCAAGCATGTTACAGAGACCCTGGAGCACATGACAGAGACCCCGGAGCCTGTTATAGAGACCCTGGAGCATGGAACAGAGACCCTGGAGCCCGTTACAGAGACCCCAGATGTTACAGAGACCCCGGAACATGTTACAGAGACCTGGGAGCCTGTTACAGAGACCCCGGAGCCCGTTACAGGACCCCGGAGCCCATAACCGAGACCCCAGAGTCTGTAACAGATAATCCAGCCGTTATCAAGCAGTGAGTTAGAACAGCAGCAAAGGAGGAACAAGAAGAGAGTAAGATGAATCCATTGCAGTAACATCTTGCATTCTACCCAGTGTTTCAAGATGGTGCTAGAATGTGGTGACACTTTGCATATAACATGCATGTAGGAATAAATCTAAATTTAAATTCAGGTTCCAAAACATATATGAAGAAACGAAAGCGAATGAAGACAAACTCGAGAGAAAAAGATTTCGACAGATAAACAGAAAATTACATTTGAAAAATTTCCAATAATTAAAATCTGAGAGAATATGATTCCACACTGTTTTTCTGTCAGAGATCAATTTATAGTAATTAACACTTCTCATGAAGGTGGTGGCTTAGCGTTCATGTCACTTGACTAGTAATCCAGGCTCATGTTCTGGGAACATGGGTTTGAATTCTATCAGGGAAGATAGTGAAATTTTAAGATAGTTTTAAAAATCTGGAATTAAAAGCTAGTCTAATTATGAGCATGTAACCATTATTCTAAGAGCTGATCTGGTTCATTAAAGCCTGTTATGGAAGCCTGTTCGTACCTAGTCTTTGCCTGGATATTTCCTGTGTCATCAGGAGGACAGACCACAGAGGTGGCAGCAAAATGGCATATGAGAAGGAGGGAGTTGTCCTGGGAGTGCTCAACATTGAGTCTGGACCCAATGAAGTCTTATGGCAAGATGTCAAACATGGGCAAGGAAACTGCCTGCTAATTACCACCTACTGCCCCCATTACCTTGCCCAATGAATCAATGCTCTTCCAGGTTGAACATCATTTCAGGAAGCACTGAGGTTGACAAGGGAACAGAACATTTGCTGGCTGAAGGACTTCCATCCCTAACAGCAACAGTGGCTCAATAGCACCTTTAGTGATCCAGCTGGTTGAAGCACCTAGATGGTAAACTGGGTCTGCAGAAAGTGGAGAAAAGGAACCAACAAAAGAGAAACACCTACTTGCCCTCATGATCAGCAATAGATAAAATAGATACTAACCCACATTTTTTCCATGTGAGGGATTTGAAGGCTGTAAACAGCATTAAGTACTCCAAGGAATAGAGGGTAGCACTGGATAACATTAAGGATTTTAGGTCAACATCAGCTAATGTACTTAAAGAGTTTTTGTAATTTAAGTAGAAAGAGTTCTTTTTAAAGGCAGTCCCTATTTGTTCTCTTTACTGTTTTCAGACGTAAAATTACAAAATTATTGTATTTGCAGTACAGAGGAGGGTGCCCATTGTGTCTATACTGGCTTCCTCAAAGGGATTTCAAAGAGAAAAGCCTTATTCAACATCTATACCTTCTAGATCGCCAAGATGGCAGTGAAGTAGCAGTGTAGTATCTGTCCGGAGCAGATTGTCTGCTTTTACTACTTTTTTTCTTCCTTCACAGCTTTTTTTTTACTGGAATCTACTTACCTTCTGTGGAATGATTGAGCCAGCGAGGAGGATAGTGAGAGAGTATGGGTGACAGCAAGACACTGAGTCCAATGTGGAGGAGAGCAAGAGCATCCTGGCATCAGCAGTGGTTTCAAGTGTAAGAGATTGAGCCCAACGCAGAAGAGATCAAGCCCAGCACAGAGGAGATCGAAGCATTGTGGGGAGCATGTGCCCACTATGGCCAAGCACTTGAGAAGAACTCTAAAGTTGAACTTTTAATTTTATTTCTTTATTTTTCTACTTTATACTAAGAAGGACTTAATGTTAAACTTTTATATATATTTCCTTATGTTTCTACTTCGTACCTAAGATTTTGTACCTAGGTATTTTTGTACCTAAAATGGCGCCGGGAATCGTGACACTCTGTACACTTTTTACTGCACTCTTATAACCCTATACTTGAATTTACATGAAAATAACATCTAATTCTAATTTTAGATGTGACAGTATTATTAAGAGTGACATAGTCCTTGTGGAGACGAGGTCCTGTCTTCATTCTAAGGTTATCCTCCAATGTCTGAAAACAATAAAGCAGGAGCAAAAATTCAGCCCCTCAAGCTTGCTCTATCAATCTGGGTATGAAACATAATCCATTTCAATGTCATATACCTGTGCTATCCCTACTTTGTTTGATGTCATCCATTAATCTCTGTCAAGTCAATTAACCATCGAAGATGGTTGTAATTATTGAAGATCAATCATCTCAGTCCAAAGATATCACTACAGGAACACCTCAGAATTGTACTGTAAGTCTGTCATCATCAGCTGCTTCATCAATGACATTCCCTCCAACTTGAGATCAGAAGTAGGGAAGTTCGCTGATTACTGCACAACATTCAGCACCATTGTCAAGTCCTCAGATACTGCAGCAGTCTGTGTCAGTATTCAGGACAATATTCAGGCTGCAAAATTGCCAGGCAATGACCATTCCTTTAAAAGAAAGAATTGCACAATCGCTTCTTGTTCAACGTGTTATCATTGTCAAATCTCCCACTGACATCATCCTATAAGAGCAAGCTAAAGCCTGGAAGTTGCATGGTAACTCACCACTCGACTCCTCCACACCTGTCTACCATCATCAAGGCACAAGTGAGAAATATGACAAATACTCTTGCCTGAACAGGTGCAGCTCTAAACACACTCAAAAAGCTCAACACCATCCAGCTCAAAAGAACTTGCTGATTAGAAACATCAGCAATCACTCCTTCCAAACTTTATGATCTCTACTGCCTGGAAGAAGTCAGCAGAGCAGAAACATGGGAACACTTACTTAACTTGCAAATACTCCTCCAAGCAACACATACTGATTTGGAAATATCTTGCTCTTTCTCCAAAATCGCTGGGTCAAAATCCTGGAATTGCCTTTATACCTAAGGGTTCCCCTCACTCCAACAACTACAATGATACTAAAAGGCAGCTCACTGCCACCATCTTCAGGACAGTGAAGGATGGGCAGTGAAAGTCCCTTTCTTTATATTCATTTGCGGGGTATGGGTATCACTGGCTGGACCAGCACTTACTGTCCATCTCTAAATGCCCATCAAACCAAATGGCTTGCTAGGGCCATTTCAGATGGCAGTTAAGTCAACCACATTGCCTGATGTGAAGTCACATACAACATTACCGGAAATTATTTCATTGCTGTGCTATCCTGTGGGTCCATCTGCGGCAGTGGCTCCCACACTGCAGAAACCAGTACACCAGCACGGCAATTGGCAGGCATGGAACCTCCCAGCAACTACAAGGCTGCAATAACCCCATGCACATGTATGCCAGACCAGGTCAGGATGGCCAATTTCCTCCTCGAAGGGACATTAGTGGACCAGAGCTTGCAGTTAGACCAATGTTTAATTCCAGACATATTTTGAATTCAAATTTAACCATGAGTTAAAGTGGCATTCAAATCCATGACCCAAGGATATTAACCTGGGGTTCTGGATTACTAGTTCCAGTGATGTACCCATGACACCATTGCCTCCCCAGTAAGCTGAAAGAACAGTTTAACTTTGTTGTAAGTTTAGGTTGCCTCCATTACATAGTTATTGCAGTGTCACAGGGCTTAATGTATTTTAATGGGGAGGCAGACAGACAGCAAGATGCTGTTCTGAAATTAACAGGGCAATGGCGTAGGTCAAACAGCAACATTTGATTTTTCATACTTAATCTTGTACCTGAAGTTGCCATTTAGAATGATAGCAATGTCATCCTTGTTATGTTCAAAGTGTAAATTATGGTTTGATGACTTCCAGCTTTAATTTTCGTAGCATCAGTAAGATAAACAAGGGCTTTAAGAAAGAAAAGAATGCATGCACGTCCTCAGGCTCCAATTGCTTATGCTGATTTGCACTTGTTCGCTCTCATTTTGTTGTTCTATGTATGTTAATGAAATCCTCAAGAAACTTCAGTGTAAATTGCCCTTGACGATGTCAGCATAAAGAAACAATGTTAATTTCAGCACAATCTTGCTGTGAATTGGATTGAAGGAATTATTGCTGAACATATCAAAGAATCTGATGAAATGACCTATGATTTGAAGTTGGTTAACAAAGTTTGGTGGCTGTCAATTCAGTTTCCAAAACAGCAATGAACTGCTTGCTGTACAAAACTGCTATTACCCACTCCAGGAAATAGGTTGGACTGTGTTCTGTTATTACAACCTGTTCCATAGTGAATTCAAACCAATTAGTTTCAGTTTGAAAATACTTCTTTTAAATTAGTCCAACAGACAGGGTCAGACTGGAATGACCTCAACATTGCTTGAAAACTTCATTGGGTCAAGCCTATTAATATCATTGAGTAACTGAGAAGATTACATAATTTCTAAAAAAAAAGGATGGTAAAGTCGCTGTAGGTATTCATAACACTTGCAAAAAATAAATGAATGTAAGCTATACAGATGGAAGAATGTAACCTGGTAAATTAGTGTGACAATAAGCTGTGTTTCTCAGCTCCAAAAATCTTCATGAATTCCATATTTGTAAAAGTGAAGCATCACTTAAATAGTGTTATCAGTAATGTTGGAGGTTGATTAGGACTTTTGGTAATGACGTATTTTTATTTTTCTGTAAAAGCCATGATGTTTTACAACTGGTAATTAATCACACATTTAAATGCATATTTACCATATTATAAAGCTATATAATATGCAAAGTGACACTGAACTTTATGTGAAATTGTAATTTGGTTGGTCTTTGATTGTTATTGCTTTTAATTACATTAACTGGGCAAGTGATATATATGCTGTGCTTACAACAGCAGGTCAGAGGCAGGTTGGAAATTCTGTAGGAACTAACTCACCTCTTCACTCCTCAGTGTCCGTCCTCCATCAACAAGATGGAATCTTTCTCTAAATGACTACAGCTTCAACAATGCTGAATAAACCTGTCACAATTTAGAATAAATGACTCCTCTTGATCACACTCCATTTATAAATATTGACACTCAGTCCATTCATAACCCATTCACAGTGACAACAGCTTGTACCATCCATAGGGTGCAGTGTATCAACTCACCAAGGCTCCTTCGATAACATTTTTCAAACTCATGACCTTCACAATCTAGAATATCAAGAGTAACAAGTGCATGGGAATCTACCTGTGACAACTTGCCATCCTGACGTGGAACAATATTCCCATTCCTTTCTTATCACTTGGTCCTGGATATCCTTCCCTAACAGCTTAGCAGGTGCACTGATTGACGCAGTTCAATAAGATAAGCTCACCAACACCTTCTCATGGCCAAGTAGGGATCGGGAATAAAAGTTGGCCTTGTTACTGACATTTGCAGCCCAAGAATGAATAAAGTATTAATGTTTTATAACCTACTCTGGTGAGAAATCGCATCATGCTGTTTTCATTGTCTTATTAAACTGTTAATGACTTGGAACATGTGTGGTTTAAAAAATTCAGCTGCTGACTTGTGGATTTATTTTTAATTTCAATCTGTACATGTTTGAAGTTTAAATTCTGAAATTTGTAAGTGTTATTAAATGTATGCCATTTTTATCAGTTACTAAATTGTGAACAGATGTTTTGTAAAATGACGTGCAATATTACTAACAAGAACAGAATATTCCAGTTATTGTGTACAAAATGAAATTGTGCAACTTTCAATAATAAAAGAAAGGAAATGTGATTCTCCATTTCTTGTCCATGTTTTTGGAATTTTACAATTCAATATTCAAATTACGCCACACGCTTTGACCACTAGGTGTCTTACTAATACATAGAGAAAAAGAATTCAAACAAATGTACTGTGAAATAGAATATTTTGTCATTTGTTTTAGAGTTTTACTAAGATCCTACCTCAAAACAAACCTATTGGAAGATGTATAATAATAACAATAAAAATCATAATTAGTATTGTTAACATGACAGACTGGTGCTGTGGACAATGTCAATGTCAATTGCTGTCAGTCTAAATCCTGGAAGATGCTACTGGCTCCCAAAACATTTGTTCAGATACCAGTTGAATTCTATTAGCTCTTGCATTATGATGGATCCTCAGCACAACTCATCGTGATGGAAGATCCATCTGGAGGATTTGCTGTCATCATTCTTTTTCCAGTTAGTGATCTACAGGGCCTACTTGGGCTGTGTGGTAGAGGGAAACCACCTGGTATTCTGACAAGAAGAGGCTCTTGGTTTAAGTAAGGTATTGTTGATTGCAGTGTAGCAATATTGCTATAGTGTACAGCTGTAATGGAAGCTTTTCCTGTGCTTTTGTGTTCAAAATGGAGGATTCCCACCATCTGGAAGTAAAATGGATGATTCCTACCTTTTTTGTAGCTTTTCGAGATGAATCCCACACCTTGTGGCTTTCGCAAAAATTCCTTATTTCTTAAAGGATTTACGAAATGAATAGTGCTCTTCATGGTTCTACATGACAAATCCCATTTCTTTCACAGATTTCTCTAGATGATTCATGGTTTGTGTGGCACTGCTAATAATTCCTGTTGCTTTCATGGTTTTTTCACAGATGAGTTCTGCTCTATGGGGTTGAATAAATGCTTCCTACCTTTATTACAATACGAAGGCTTCTCAATTGCTCTTATATCATTTTAATTTTAGCTTTCCAATGTCCCCAATTCTGTGACCTTGTTTCAAATAGCTTCCATGGCCCTTGATTTCCTTTCTTGTAGCAATGCCTTGTGGTGTCTACTCACTATGGCTGCAACATTCAATCCAAACTGTAATTATTTCGCTTACTTTTAGTTTTCCCCAGCCTGTAAACTCTACCTTTTTTTTAAAGTTTCCCTTATTTGTCAGGGATTTCAACTTTACTCACGGAGCCTTCAGGTGAATCTCAACCTGAGGTCACTCCTCGAGATTATCAGCACCCAATGCAAGCTGTAACTAAGTGTGTCTTGTGTCCCAGCTATATGGTGTTTGTACCTTACACTAATTTCTGCGTCTGAAATTCTTTTCATGTTTCTGGCTTGTAGAATCTTGCTACAAGTTTCTCTTCTGTGTGGTTCTTGAAAGTTCTGATCTTTTAGCAGTTGTCTATTCCAGGAGCAGCCTTCCAAAAGCTGTGCCTGAGATTCTTCATACCTCCATCCCTTAATGTCTAATTGTAAGGTGAAGCAATGCCCACTCATAATGTAAATTTGCTGCCATCATCCTGTTCCCAAGTAGGGCTACAGGATGAACGTGTTTGAAGAAAAGTACTTTGTCGTCTAATGAGAAGAGATGTGGATATTAAACAGGTTTTTTTATTCATTCACAGGATGTGGGAGCCACTGGCCAGGCCAACATTTATTGCCATCTACATTGCTCTTGATCTGGAATCACATGTAGGCCAGACCAAGTAAGGATTCCTTCTTTAAAGGACATTAGTGAACCAGATGACAATAGACATTGATTTCATTGTCATCGTTAGACTCCTAAATGCAGACTTTTATTGAATACAAATTTCACCATTTGCCATGGCAGGGTTTGAACCCAGATCCCCAGAACATTACCCAGGTCTCTGGATTAATAGTCTAGCAATAATATTGGCCATCACCACCCCTATATTCATTTAATGCATGATAGCATGCCAAAGCTACATTATAAATGAATACATATAGGAAAGAGGAAGAGATGTTGGTCATTTGGCCCCTTGTGTTTGCTCCACCATTTAAGTAAGATCATAGTTTGTGCTTTGAATTTTACATTCCTATCTACTCCCAAGAACTTGTGATTCCCATGCCTAACTAGGACTTTTCAACCTTCACCTTAAAAATATTCAATGATCCCACTTTCACCACCTTCTGAAACAGAGTTGAACATACCTCTGAGAGAATGTATTTCTCTTGATCTCAGTCCTAAAAAGGTGACCCTAAATTCAAACAGCACCCCCTAGTTCTGGACTCACTCACAAGAGGAAATATCCTTTCCACGTGTATTCAGAATTATATACACCTTCAATCAAGTCTTCTAAACTTCAGTGGAAATAAGGCCAGCTATTCAAACTATCCTTATAAGATAATCCACTTATTTCAAGTATGAATCTAGTAAACCTCTATTGTACAATCTCCAATGCATTTACATCCTTTCTCATACATGTAAACTAAAACTGTGTAAAATATTCGATTCAGTCTCACCAGTGCCTTATATAACTGAAGCGTAACATCCTTATGTCCCATTAGCCTTCTTGATTACATGCTATACCTTATAGCAACTATTTGCAACTCATACACTTGAACATCTAAATCCCTCGGCAGCTTGGAATTCTGCAGGCATTCTCTGTTTACATAATATTCTGCTTTTTTTATGGTTTGTTCCAAAATGAACAACTTAACAACTTCCCACAAAACACTGTCTGCTAGAATTTTTACCAATTCATTGAACCTTTCTGTATCCATTTGCATCCCCTGATGCTTTCTTCACAACTTACATTACTACATAGCATTGTGTTGTCTGTGAAATTAGCTAACATGCCTTCACTCCCCTCAACTATGTCATTGATGTAAATTGTTAAATGTTGAGGCCCCAGCACAGACCACTGCAAGACTGCACTTGACTTATTCTCCCAATCATCCAAAGTCTCTCTGCTTCCTGCCAACCAATCTTGTTATGATAGATATTGTTACCAAGACAATGAGGGAGACCTTCAAGGTCCAAAATTGTTTTCTCCTAATGTGACATCATCATATTGGATGCTGCTTAATGTGTTCCTCAGTATTAACACTTCCAGAATCTTACACCCTTACACAATAGCTTTTAGTATAAATTTGACAAGAAATTAACATTCCTCGAAAATGCCCCTTTTAACCTTGAGATTTCATCGCTGTTTCAACAGTTTAAGGTCATAAAAAAGATTTTTAAAAACTCAATGGATAAAAATACCCAGATGATAATCTAGTCAAGAGGACAAATATTAATATCAAGCAGAGTTAGGTAGGTGAGGTAATGCCTGTGCTCAAGATAACCTGGCTATTTTCATGGAAGTCTTGTTGGAGGAATGGTTTCCCAAAGGAGAGACATTATTTGCTGCAAATATGAAGGAAAAAAAACACTCAAAATAGACTTTAGCATCCTTAGTTTGAAAAGCTGCCACGATGAAAAGAAAGTGACTCGCTTTAGTATAATGTTCTTGGCCTTTTATTTGTATGATACTTACAGAATGGAATTTCAAGTATTTTCATTGGAAGAAATTTGAAATGCTAATTCAACTCTCATTTGTTGAGGAAAAATTGATGCCTCCAGAAAAGAAGCAGTGACTTTATAAACTTTTACTGTGGGAAGTATTTTATGCACTTTGCATTGTATCTCATCATTCTGGTTATATATATAAAACTGAACAATTAAAATATGATATTTGGTTATTTAGTTTCATACCAGCTGCAGTCAAACATCTATTTTAAAACATTTAGAATGGAAATACAATAATTAATACTTGTACAATTATTATTGAGATTTATTGTGGTTATTAATACTTTCTTTCTTTTTAACCCAAAATGTGTTCAGTGCATTCAATTGCCCGGGCTTTTCTTTAAAATCATACCATACATCACATGAATTCCCAAAGCTTGAAATAGGTCTGAAAGATATCTTGTTCAAAAACTGTAGCATTCATCTTAAAAGCCAATGTGGATTCCTTTCTGTCTGTACATTCTAACAGATATTAAACTATTCCGTGAAAATTCTTAAATAAGCAAGATAGCAAAAGATAGCAAATGACTAACCATGATTAAATCAAAAAGAGACTTATTAAATGCAAAGTTTATAAAAGAAATTGGAATTTTGTTAATGACTTAAACCAAAGTTGATTTTTAAAAATTTAATCTATGCTTACCCAGTACAAACTCCAGTTTAAAGAAATCTTATTGAACTGTACATACATTATTAAATCCTTGATTTAGCCCATCACTGTGCAGTGCATACATACTTACAAGTGGTGCATTCATAATTTATGCTACTTGCGTGAATAGAACTGTTGAGATGTCTTTTAAAAAATCTCACTTAGGTTCTAAATTGAATTTAAGGACATTTATATATAGTTACATATATTTGCCCCTTTTTTTCCACTTTAACCTTTCCCACTGTTGCATCCCAGGAGGGGGACAATGAACTCTCGGTCTCCACTCTTTCTTTACAGCAACTGCATTTCTCAAGAGAGGGCACTGCATTGTTTTCATCTCAATAGACAATAGACAATAGACAATAGATGCAGGAGTAGGCCATTCAGCCCTTCGAGCCTGCACCGCCATTCAATATGATCATTCCCAATCAGTATCCTGTTCCAGCCTTATCTCCATAACCCTTGACTCCACTATCTTTAAGAGCTCTATCCAATTCTTTCTTAAATGAATCCAGAGACTGGGCCTCCACTGCCCTCTGGGGCAGAGCATTCCACACAGCCACCACTCTCTGGGTGAAGTAGTTTCTCCTCATCTCTGTCCTAAATGGTCTACCCCGTATTTTTAAGTTGTGTCCTCTGGTTCGGCACTCCCCCATCAGCGGAAATATGTTTCCTCCTGCCAGAGTGTCCAATCCTTTCATACTCCTATACGTTTCAATCAGATCCCCTCTCAGTCTTCTAAACTCAAGGGTATACAAGCCCAGTCGCTTCAGTCTTTCCGTGTAAGGCAATCCTGCCATTCCAGGAATTGACCTCGTGAACCTACGCTGCACTCCCTCAATAGCCAGAATGTCTTTCCTCAAATTTGGAGACCTCAAATCTCCAGTCCCAATGTTAGAAGAGGCAGTTCCAAGACAGCCCATCCATTGGTAGCTGGTAGGTTTGGGTGGGCAGGTAGTTTGTAAACATGTCCAATGTTATTTCTAACTGAATACTGAGCATGGTGTAAAACTGATCGCACAAGTTACTACACCATGTTTCATTGCCTGAGTCACACAAGTCCGCCCGAGAGGATACCCAGTAATAACAGGCATATCCAAACAAATATTAGCCAGTTTTCCTGCCAGGGCTGGTAAACAGTGATTGTTGGGGAAAACAATGATGCATTCTGATTTTCACAGGGCACTCTTTTAACTAGTCTCAAGATAGGCTAACTATTATTGATGGCTGGTGGAGTCTTGAATTTGGAAGGTCAATTAGAAGTCATCCAGTTTGAAAGGAGTAAGTGGGTTGTAATGGAATGTAACTAATAAAGAGGGCAATTCAAAATGGAATAGCCTCGTTGAAAAAGTAAAAGAAAATGGCTGCTGCAGCCGGGTTAAAACTGTGGGTACAGATAAGAGAATTCTTCTACAAGGTGGCCTCTGGTTGCTTCTGTTCCCAAGCTGACAGAGAGTTACAAGGTTGGCTACCAAATTGCCTTATCCTTGCATCTAAACTAGTCCCTGATGCCTATGGGAACCTTGGGTAGTTTCTAAACAACCTGGGCAAAGTTGCCATTACACACCTCATAGCATGTGGGACTGGAACCCAGGCCTCGTGACTTGGAGGTAGGGACATGACATTGTGTCACAAGACCCCTGACTGTGGGAACCTCAAATCCAACCAGAAAATTCTTGTCACCTTTTAACGTACCTGAAGTGGCTCTGAACGTACCTGATCAACTATCCTACCTCCTCAGAAATGGCCTGGTGGTAGTTTGGAGTCAGGGATCCAAGGTCAAGGATCCAGCACTAGGTATTAAACTTACAGACCTCTACAGTTCCACTCTATGCATTCTAAAACTGCTATACTTTCCACTGTTTGAATGGTCAAATCATCCAAACTGTTCTTTTAGTTTGCAATGAATAAATCCTATTCAATTTCTATGTCACACTTGAGATAATCACCTGGTCCTAGCCCCTTGTACTGAGGGGATTCTCCTTTCATTTTTATTGGGTTGCTAATGAGTAGTAAACATTTGCCAGACATCACTCAAAGTCTCCTTTAAAAGCCTTCACTCATTATTTTTCCAGTCCTTTCCCACAGCCTGTATACCCTGTCATGACAGCTTAAACATAACACAGTATTAACATTAGGAAATGGCATTCGACTTCTATTTGATCTCATAATATGTGCTGCTGAAATGATAATTACCGCAAACTGTAAAAAAAACAAAAATACATTTCAATCACCATAAGGTATTATCTCAGCTGATGAATTCTGAACCAAAAGATACATTTAAAATAGCCCCATCTGCTAGCAACAACAGTTCACAATTCTTTTCAGCTGACATAATCCAGATTGATTCGTTCAGCAGATAAAATTCAGGCCACTTCTGCCCTTTATAGAAGGAACATAATACCAGCCTTTATTCAGTAACAATGTAACATAATGGGATCGGAATGTGCAAAATGACTGGTTCTTAAATTACTGTGACACACAAGGGCCCAAGACAAGCTGTGGTTTAATGTAAAAAATCATTAGACATAAATTACTAAAGCGCTGTAGCATTAACAAGGTCAAGCCAAGGCTGTTTATGATGTTTTTCAGATGAAAACTATTTGCCCATATCTTCAGCTCTATTTCTTTTTTTACAGAAAATGCTGGGCTTCAAATAAACAAGATACTGTTACTTACAATGGCTGACATTATAGTATCAACTCTGTCTAAGAGCTAAACGACTGGGTCATGTTATGTATGGAGATCAGTCAGCAGAACATGTTTTTTGGTAATGTTTTTATCTAGATGGAATATCCTGATTTAATAGCCCCCTGATATAGGCTGTGACATGACATTTCACTTATAAGATGCTTTAGTGATGCACATTTCATGTTGGGCTTCACAGAAAAAAATGACAACCACTGTTGTCCAGTGACAAAACCACATGACAGTAAAATGCCACAGACAGGGAGTGCAGATGTATTATCGTTCTCCTATTTAGACAGAAATGACATCCTCCTATATCTCAAGGGACAATGTCACATACTAGCTAACCTTATTGTGCCAGCTGTGCAGTCAACAATATTGACATCATCAACCACTTTCTTGTAAATTTGTAGCCTATAAACTTGGGTGTATATAAAACCAGTAGATATTCATTTCAAATGCCAAAATTTGGTTCAAATACACATGAGCTTTGAAGATACCTTGAAATGTCAGTAACAATTGGATATCACAGCATTGAAGAAAAAACAAAAATATTTCTCAAGCTTGTGGAAGAAAGACATGTTATTGTGATAATTTTAAGACATGTAACAACTCAAGAGTGATAAATTCTGAGGAAAAAGTGTTCATTTAATTGTTTGGTATCACATTAATATAATTTAAAATATGAAGTCTACACTAATTTTGATATCCAGAAAGAGCTGTACCACATAATTTTATATTTTAGACATATTTAAATGAAAAATGGAATACAGTTTCATAAAAAGAATTAATTACTGGCCAGCCTCACAATGTTCTTGCAGTGCTTAAATTAAATTCTGTTGTAGTTATTCTAAAAATGTAAATTTTTCAATGGCAACATCACACAATCATTTCAATGTTAGTGTTATTTTTCAGTGGGTGATACTTTACCATTGGGGATGACAAACATCCCCCAGCATTTAACAACCTTGAACTTAGTCATTGTTTGACACAGTTATCATTTCCTATTGAGGCAGATCTGATTGGTCATCAGACTGCACCAATGTAACAAATGTCTTCATAGAAATGTCATGTTAGTTTTATCAGAGAACTCAAATTTGTCAAGCCACAGCTCATGTCTCTGTCAAATGGCATCTTTCCATAACTGGGCTTTTCTAAACTCAAATATAGTTTTGGGAAGACCGTTGTTTTGAGACATTAAGGAACAGAAAGCACCACCTAATCATTGCACTGCAACATCACAATCTATTGATTTTTCAGTTGTTATTTATAAAGACTAATTACAATAGCTTGCAATTACATCAGAGATGAAACAGCTCAGAATCTTCTCTTTTTCTGATTGCATGTACAATATAACGTCGATAGCCTACGTTTTTGAGCAATTAAGTACTAGAGTTCCTATTAGATACATTGTTGATTCTCAGGGATCATTGCTTCCCATACTCAGATAAAGTTATAGCTTATGAATTCCAGTAGACGAACTATAAATTCATTCAGTTTGCAGGCTGGCCTTGAAGGACACAATAAAAAAGCTTGTTAAATGGCTGAGAAGTCTACAACACATTAACGGATGAAATGGCGCCTGCTCTGCAAAAACGAATGTAATAAAAAGCATGTCATCTTGCCTTCTTAAGGGACTCTGAATAGAGCCCTTGTATCTAATTACTCGTACAGCAGTATGTATCACTTTCAGAGTATGAAAAGGAATCATTTTTGGTGACACACACTGAATAACTTCACTTACGTGAATGCATTTTACTTTTGGATTAACAAGATTCTGAACCTTGTTGGCTCCAGACCTCTCAGATCTACTTTTAATTTTGTCTTACTGGTAAATGGAATATCATATTCTTTTAGCTTCTGTAAAGAGGGGACAATCTAGTACACTTCCTACATATATACAATATTCATTTTCAACCAAACAGAAGATATTCTAAAAGTTACATTAGTTTAGCAAATATCAAATAATAACTAATAGTTTTCCTTTATGAACATTACATCAGCTCCAATTTAGATGTCATTGAAAAGCACTGGCTATTTGTGTAGCAATATCATCAATATATTGAAATAGAATAGGTTTATGATATTGATGTACATAGTTATCCTGTATGCTTCAACAGGAGCAGCATTTGCTGTAATACAAATGTTTCCAATAATGCATAACTCAACTCCCCATTCAAAGCCCAAATGCCTGAGGATGTTTTTTCTTAACAGTTTCAAACATAGTACATTTCACTAGTTGAGTTGAAAGCAAAATGTTCCATAGACCTGTGCCACAACTGGGATATAGAACATTGCCCTGTTAAAGTTTACTTTTTACTTAGTAAGAAGTCTTATTGCAAATGTACAATGGTCTGGTGAGACCACATCTGAATACTGTGAGCAGTTTTGATCCCATTATTCAAGGAAATATTTCATTTCATTGGAGGCAGATTAGAGAAGGTTCATGAGGATGATCCTCTGTATGGAGGATTATCTTATGAGTAAAGATTAAACAGATTGAGACTACTCATTGGTGTTTGGAAGAATAAGAATGTTCTCATTGAAATATATCAGATTCTTATAGGGCTTGATGGCTTGATAGCTTAAATGCTGCGAGGATGTTTCCCTTCATGGAAGTGCCTAAGAACCGTGTGCATAAATTCAGAATAAGAGGGAACCAATTTAAGACTGAGATGAGGAGGAATTTCTTCTCTCTGAGGATTATGAGCCATCAGAACTCCTTGCCATAGACAGCTGTGGGGACAGAGTCCTTCTGTATATTTAAGACTGACATAGAAAGACTCTTGACCAATACAGGTTATGGGGAAATGCAGAAAACAAATATGAAGGAAGTCAGATCAGCGATGGTCCGATTGAATGGTGAAGCAATCATGAAGGGATGAATGGCCTACTCCTCCTATTTCTTATGGTCTATTCATTCATGAAATGCCAACGTCATTGACAAAGTCAGAAGTTATTACAATCCAAAAATGTGCTTGAGAAGGGGTTGGTGAGCTGTATTCTTGATTCACTGCAGTTCATGTTGTGAAGGAACACAAAGTGCTGTTAAAGAGAGAATTACAGATTTTGACTCAACAACAATGAAGGAATTGCAATACAGTTCCAAGCCAGGATGGTATGGGACTTGGAGGGGAACTTGTGGTGGTGTTCCCATATGGTCACTGTCTCTGGCATTCTAGGTAACGGTGAACATGGGTTTGGATGGTACTGTCAAGAAAGATTTGATGAGTTGATGCAGTGAATTTTGTAAAAATTATACGCAGTCCAGCCACAGTGTGCTAGTGAAAAAGGGAATGAATGTTCAAGGTAGTGGATAGGATGTTGATCAAATGGGATGCTTTTATCTGGATGGTGCTGAGCTTCACATTTTGATCAAGCTGCACTCATTAAGGCAATGGAAAGATATTCTATTCTACTGTCAAATGATAATAATCACTTTCACCTCAGATCTGGAACTCCTTCATCCATGTTTGGATCAAGACTGAATTAAGGTCCTTTAGCCAAATGGCCCTTACAGCATTAGTGAACAAGTTGTTTCTGTCTAAGTGGTGCCTGATTTCACTGTCGAGAGTGTGGTGTTGGAAAAGCATAGTAGGTCAGGCAGCATCCGAACTGTTCCTTGCTGATGAGTCTGCAGGTCTCACTTTCTCCTGATTGCACTGTTGATGACTGCTTATTACAATAATGCAACATTTGACTGAGTGTGGCATCAAAGAACCCTGGCAAAAAAAACTGAAGTCAATGAGAAACAGGGGGAAAATTCTCCATTGGTTGCAGTCATACCTAGTACAAGAAAAATAGTTATGTTTGTTAAAGGCCAATCATCCTATTGTACAAGTTCCTCAGAGAGTTCAAGAAGTAAGAATTCAGAAGAATTGTCTTTACTCATGAGAAAGTGAATAGCTGCAATGCATTTAAGTGGAAGTGAGACCAGCATTTGATGAAAAAATGTATACGTGGTTACGGTGGTAGATTTAATTGAGGGAAGATGGGAGGTGGCCTCTACTGGAACATAAACAATGACATGACTAGTTGGGCAGAATGGCCTAGCTGTTTCTGTGCTGTTAATCCAATGTAATTCTTTATAATATTAATGATTAATAAATCACAGACCACATGAAGTTTCAATAAACTGCTTGAGATTCTTCAACTGAGTGATGCAAGGACTCAGATTTTCCTAAGCCATCCTGTTCTAGAATAAGAAGCATCACAGTAACAACTGCAGGATCCTAATTTATTTTTCTGTTTCTACCTGGTGTTTGTGATTTACTTCATTTTATGCTTTCAGTGGCAGCTACTTACAGTGTTCTATTGTAACTGCAGTTTAAGTAGCTCAACATATTTCAGCATAAATACCAGAGATCAGTCAGAAGGCAAACATAATCTTTTAAGAAAAATAGGAAGAAACTGCAGACACAAATAGAATCACACATCTTCCAATGGACATTCTCACATCTCGTTGTGGCCCCATGTTGCAATTTCTCTTTTCAGAGTCTGTTTGCTGAAGAATGTGGCATTGTTTAATTTTGAGACTTTCACAGCTACAATAACTATGATTCACTGTGATACGATGTTTCTGGCCAAACCTTTATAACTTGAGAATCCATTATGAAAAATTCATTTTGTATCTAATCTCTAACCTTCCTCACTTGCACATGCACCAGATGGCATTGTGTTGCACTTTGGAAGGAAATATATATAGAATATCTCACTGAGAATAAATGATAACTGGGATCCTTTCAAGCATATGAAAGACCCATAACTCATGGGCCTGCTGGGGCAAGCAAATTATGAAGGTTCCTGACAACATGTGAAAGAATTTTTATAATAGTATACTTTCAGAAAGTTTCTGTTTTGAATATGGGTTTTCCTCTGCGATGGGTTGACAAAGGAGAGGGACTGGGTTCCAAATGGATACTTGACTTGGCACTGCCAGTTCCTGCCTATAGATGGAAATCAAAATCTACTCAATGCCTTTAAGTGTAATTGAAACTTTGGGAGATTTGGGCATGATGCACAAGAATTCTAATAACAGATTTCAAATGATAATCACATGTAAGGCAAAGCCTTTTCAATTCGATTGGCCTGTCAAGCTCACTCAGACCAATGTGCTGATACTACACATAGATTCAAGTGTAAATATGCTTTGAAATATTCACACCTTAAATCACATTCCTACCCATTATCACCTTTCCCAAAATTTAAGTGCAGAACAACAGGGAGGCTGTGACTTAGATAATATCACTAGCCAAAAAATCCAGAACCTCATGTTAATGTTCTGGATCCATTGGCTTGAATCTCACTGTCGCAGATTGTGAAATTTAAATGCAATAAAACCTGGAATTAAACTAGCTAGTCTATTGACAACCATGTAACCACTGTTAATTGTTGTAAAAACCTGTCTAGTTCACCAATGTTCTTTAGGGAAGGTGATCTGGCATTCATACCTGGTCTGGCCTTCATGTGACTCCAGACCCATAACATTGTGGTTGACTCTTAAGTGCCCTCTGAAATGGCCCAGCATGCCACTCAGTTCCAGGGCAATTAGGGATGGGCAAGAAGTGCGGGTCCAGCCAGTCAAGGAGAAACAGGGGGAAAACTCATGAGAAAGTGAAGAGCTGCAATGCATTTAAGTGGAAGTGAGACCAGCATTTGGTGGTTCACATCCTGCGAATGAGTAAAAAAACTACTCCTTTCCAGTAGCTAGCAGAAGAGGCAAAGCTTCTTCAGTGCTACAGCAGTAGTCAAAGAGGTGAAAAGTATATGGATGCAAACAAAATCAAAACTAACAATGAACAAAATGATTCAAATTTGAATTTCTATTTCTCCTAACTATTCACAAGAGAAAATATGAGCAACATGCCTTCCCTAAACAGATATCAATAAAATAAAATCCATGAGATTGAAGTAAATGAGATGGTAGTCCGAGATTGGTTAAAATGAGCTTGCAGCAAATAAGTCCCTGGGGAAAGATTTATTTATCTCAGAGTGAGGGAGAAGATTATGAAACAATGAAAACCATCATTGACAGTGTCACTAGAAACTGTACATACGCAGTATGTACAGTTGCCCTTCTTAATGATTAGCTAGCCAGACACAATTAAAGATCCAATAGTCTGACTCATATTAGAGTAAAATGTTTGATCTGTTTTGGTCATTAACCAAACGTTATATCACTTGGCATTCTCCAGATACAAGGAATATCTGTACAATAATATCATGATAAATAATAGCCCATCTAAATTCAGGGGCAGAGCATGTTTGAGATTGTAGGGATTCTACCCCCTCAAAATCTTCAGTGTGGAAGCAGGCCATTTAGCCCATTGAGTCCACACCAACCCTGTGAAAAGTATCCCATCCAGGCCCATCTTGTTACTTTATCCCTGTAACTCTATATATCCCACCTAACCAACACATCCCCGGAAACTATGGGCAATTTAGCATGGCCAATCCACCTAACCTGCACATCTTTGGACTATGGAAGGGAACTGGAGCACCTGATCGCAACCCATGCAGACACAGGGAGAATGTGCAAACTCCACGCAGAGAAACACCCAGGGCTGAATTCAAACCTGAGTTCCTGGCACTATGAGGTAGCAGTGCTAGCCACTGAGCCAATGCACTACCAGCAATGTGAGTTGGAAATGCGGTTTATAAATGCTGTCTCTTTAAATTAAGGTAAATAGAGGGATGAAAGGGGTTGTGTAACCTGATCTGAATTCTGCCCTGTTGGCTCAAGCCTAACTATAATGGAATTGGAGGTCGAGGGGATAGCTAATTGGCATTTCTACTTGGATACATTGCAACGGAGACATGTTTTGTGAAGAGAAGAGTCCATAGCAAGGCATTTTGGTATCAGGTTACACGGCTTATAAAATATTTCTGAGACTCTCAAATGCACGTTAGTGTGCAAGAACTTGAGAGAGACTGAGCAGGAAAATGATAGGAACCAATCTGGCACCTGAGGCAGAGAAAATACTCACTTTCTTACTCACCATGCAAATACAGGTGGGAACCATGGTTCAGAATGAAGGATCAAAGTTCAAGCAGTTTTAAACGAGGTTAAATAATTCATCTGGCTAGAGGGAAGAACCTCCAGGAATATCTTCAAACTGAAAGTCCGTCCTGGAATTAAAATTTACCTGGCTGGGAAATTTGGAACGGTAGGCTATCCAGAGAGTAGCTTTGGTCTGGTTCTGGGAAAATGTGACCACTTATGGGACAGAATAACGTATACCTTTCACATAAGATTGCCAGTTGTATTAAAAGTCACATGGAGAATCTTTTCTGCAGTTTAAATTGCCTACTGAATAATACTTAGATTATACCTTTTAGGTTATTTGTTAACTAAGTTCAATTATCTTCTTAAAAGTTATCATGAGAAGGATAATAATGTGCAAGTGGACTGGGAAATGCCTCTGGGATGGAGCATGTAAACTGTACTCTGTTGGGGAGGTGATCTTAAATGGCAATATCACTGGACTAGTAATCTAAATGTTCTGGTGACATAGGCTCAAAGTCCAGCCATGGCAGATAGTAAAATTTTAATTCAATAAAATCTGGAACCAAAAATAACCTAACAGGGATTATATATTGTTATGAAAAATCATCTTCTTCACTAATGCGCTTTGAGAAATCTGCCACCTATACCTGATCTGGCCTAGATGTAACTCCCAAAACCATTGAAATGTGGTTGACTTTGAAAATGGCATAGTAAGACCCTTAGTTGTACCAAACCTTACAAAGCCTAAAAAATGGAATAAAACTTAAGCAACCACCTGGCATTGACTGAGACATCAGAAATGACAACAGCAAGTAGAGCCTTGAAGATCCTGCAAAAGCCTCCTCACTAAAATCCCAACACTTTGAGGGAATATTGGAAGCTGCAGCATGTAACAGTTATGGAACCATACCTTGTAAACAATGTCCCAATGATCACGATTACCAGAGGTGGGAGAAGATTGGTGTACAGTTTGGACACAAGTGAGTGGGATTCCTCAATATTGACTGTAGACACAAGAAATCTCATGGCATCAAGTGAAATCTGGTTAAAGAAACATCCTGCTGATTGCCATCTACTGACCCCTTAGCTGAAAATCAGCATTCTTCCATTTTGAATACCACTTGGAGGATGCACAGGGTGGCAAGGACACTGAACATACTCTGGGTGGAGGACTTCAATGTTCATTGCCAAGAATTGTCACGAGCACCATTACTGACCAACCTGCCTGAATCCTAAAGGAGATAGCTGTTAGACTCAGTTTGAAGCAGATGATGAAGGAAAAATGTATGTGACCTCATTCTCACTAGTCTATCTGTAGCAGATACTGTCCACAACAATATCAGTATGAGCAACCACCACACAGTCCTTGTCCCATCCTCACATTGTTGGTATCCTCCATCGTGTTTTGTGATACTGTGTTAATTGGGACAGACTTCAAACAAATCTAGCAAATCAAGACTGGGGCTCCATGAGACACTGTGAGCCATCAGCAGCAGCAGAATTGTATTTAACCTCAATCTGCAGCCTCACAGCCTGGCATAAGACCACCTCCATCATTATCATCAAATCAGGAGGACAACCCTGGTTCAATGAGGAGTGCAGGAAGGCATGCCAAAAGCAGCAGCAGATATACCTAAAGATGAGGTGTAACCTGATGAAGTTACAACACAGGGTTCCATGGATGTGAAACAGCAACAACATTTAATAGACAGGGCTAAGTTATCCCACAATCAATGGATCAGGTTTAAAATCTGAAATTGTACCACATCCAATGACAAATGGAGCTGGACAATTAATCAATTACTGGGAGGTGGAATCTCCACAAATATCCCGATCCTCAACAATGGGGGAGCCCAGCTTGGTATGGATTCAAAGATCAATGATTTGTTTCTTTCTCATTAGACTGTGAATGGTCTGTTAAAGAAAGAAACAATAGGGAGAGAAAATAACTTACATTACTCAGGATCCTAAGATGTCTCAAAGTGCTCTAAATTCAATGAATTACTTTTTGAAGTGCAGTCAGTGGATGACAAATTTTAAATAGGGAATTAAAGTAAGTGATAGTACATCAATATGCATATTAAAAGTACCTATTGCCTGTTTCAATTAAGTACTCATACACTTAGTAGTCATCAAATTCCAACTTCGCAACTAATGCAAGAGATACCACCGCCCAACATTCATCTTTGACTAGTCACTTTTCACTTATCACATGATTTAGCTTCACCTTCCACATTTCTGAACATTGTTAGAGTACCTAAATTGTGTTTGCAACATTTACACTTCAAGCCCATATCAAATATATTAATAAAATATTATTCAAAGTAGATGCTTCTTAAGGAGGTAAAGATAAATCAGAAAAGAAACTACATCATAAATAAGTGTCAGATGAACCAAAGTAAAATCTCTGATGTCCTAGACAAGTGAATTAATAAAGAACAAAATTATACATCAATGCATAGACATTAATATTCTCAGAATATATTGACAGCACTTTTGCAAACATCTAAAAATGATAGAGGATTTGTATTGCCTTGTTTAATATTCAACTTATTAAATGCATAACATTCACAATGATTTTAAGCAATAAAAAAGCATCTAGCTTGTATAACTACCAAGAATTGCAGCAAATTAAGGACAAAGGTAATCCTGTTTATGGATTAAAGGTGCTGTGGTACTGCTTAAGACAATCAAGTATTCAGACAAGGAATACATATTTGATAATGCACAGACAGCTGCATCTTTAATTCTCCATTGAACAAACAAAATGAGAAATTCAGATAGTAGTATGTGAATTGCATTTATGATTACTGTGTGTTAGTCACTCACACACCCATGGATATTCAACTACTAACTGATTGCCTTGTAAGACAGCATATCTCTTGGACTTTATGATCAATTTAAAGAAGACTGAAGTCATTGTCCAGCCCAAATATGATTATTTAGGTATAATCCCTGTGTATGCTGTTGATACAAGGTCATGGATTTATTCTGCTCTCTCAGTAGAACAATCAGTAAGATGTCACTCATTGGTCTGGCAAGGTCAGATCTGCTGAGTGACCATGTCACCAACACTGGTTAAGGTATATAATTGGCATCAAGTGCCAGGACAATCTGAATAATATGGATTGGATTATGATCCTAGCACCTTTTCTGAAGCATTCCTAAATCAGGTGTGCCTCTCAGATGATTCCATTCAACTTTATTTTAAGAAGGGTGCATTTTTAGTTGGCGCTGCAAGTCTGACTTATTTCTTCTCAAAGCAAAGGAACTTGCTAAGAATCTTGAAATTCTCGAGATAGCACTTTTAAAAGTTTCAGACACATTGATATCCTGGATATTATTAGGATTCAGGCATAACACCTTTGTACTGAACTGCTCCCACCAAAGAGGGTATGGAATTAGCATCCTGAGTTAGCATTATAGATGATTATCTGAGACAAAATAATTTCTAAATTATATGCTTGTTTCTTGGAAGATTGAACATGCAATTCATAGTCAGTTAAATACAATCAACTGAAACATTAAATAGGAAAAGACAATCTTGTTTTTAGTAGAAAACCTATTTTTAAAATTTAATTATTGTACAGGTTGTTTTGCTATAACTCACATTTCGTTAATACATATTCGTTATAATGCAATTGACAAATTGGGGACAATATTTCTAAAGCGCAAACTTTTAACACGTTTGTTGGCTGTAATGTGATTACAACACAAACACTTTGAATGTTGTTTCTAAAGCGTGATTTTTCAATAATGTGGGGTTGCACAAGAACACAATCATTGCGTTATAGAAAAACTACCTGTAATAACAAAAATGTTTAAGAAGGATGTCCATCAATTAATGAAGTCATATTTACCTTAATCCCAAGTGAATACTACAGAATTAGAGTGATAACTCTACCCCAGTTAAGGAAAGAATTATCATCACCTTATCCTTTATTTTGAGAGATGTTCAAGCAAGTTAAGCAAATCTCAAAATCCAATCTATGTTCTCGACGCATATGATGTGATTTAAATTGCATTGATTTAAATTGATGTGATTTAAAATAGCTAATTTGTGAAATATAGGGATAATATCTTAATTTTAATTAGGTTTTGCTCTTTATACTTCAAATATGGTTTTAATCATTGCTAATTTCTAAATAAGGATAGTTTGATTGTGAGCAAATTGTTACTTTCCATGTAATGGCTTGGGTCTTATTAATTCCAAGCAAGCCAAGCTGCATTTTATTTCATTAGTCAGGTATCTGTGCTATTAGATTATAACGTTATTCAAGAGTTGGTTATCTTATTCAAATTCCAGGTGATCATGGATTATGATTATTAGTATAAACTGATCAAATACTACACTGGAGTGCCCATCTTTACATTCAATTAAAAATATTTATTCCACAAAGTAGTCCTTAGTATAGCCTTTATCAGCTGCCCACTGCTTTAAAGTAGGCAAGCATTCTGTATCCAGGCCCACAAATGGTAAAATGACTTGAAAGTAGGACAGTGTGAGGGAAATGTCCTGATGGAGCTAGCCTTTTAGGCTGCCACTGGACTGTTTGTAAAAGTCTGAATTTAAATTTTGATTTTTCCTTCATAGGTGTGATTGTAGTGTTTAAAAAGCTGTGAGCACCGATGAGTTACAGACTGGATATTACTACATGGACAGGAAGCTCAAACTCTATAATGACACACTGAAGGTCACACTGATGTCTGCTGGTATTAATGCCAATGTCTGCAAAGACATAGCTACCAGAATGGCAGCATTTCCACTAGGTGACTTTCAATAAACTTGAGTTGAGTGTGCAGGTCTAGGGCATACCTGCAGGTGGACTCAGTATCATAACTGGCCAGAATTTGTCAGCCACTGACCACTGAGCTTCCTCAGAATATATAATTGATATAGGTTGAGGTTAGGAATTGGAGAGGTGAGGTCACCCTGTTAGGAGTCTTTTACAGGCCTCCTAATAGTCCTAGAATCGTTGAAGAAAGGATTGCGAAGATGATTCAGGAGAAGAGGGACAGTAATAGGATGGTTGTTATGGGAGACTTTAACTTTCCTGATATTGATTGGGAAAGCTATAGCTCAAGTTCGTTAGATGGGTCAGTGTTTGTGCAATGTGTGCAGGAGAGTTTCCTGACACAATATGTAGATAAGCCAACAAGAGGTGAGGCCATACTGGATTTGGTTCTGGGTAACGAACCAGGCCAGGTATTAGAACTAGAGGTAGGTGAGCACTTTGGGGACAGTGACCGCAATTCGGTGATTTTTACTCTAGCAATGGAGAGGGATAAGTGTGTACTACAGGGCAAGAGTTATAGCTGGGGGCAGGGAAATTATGATGCGTTGAGGCATGACTTAGGATGTGTGGATTGGAAAAGTAGATTCCAAGGCAAGAGCGTAATTGATATGTGGAACTTGTTCAAGGAGCAACTATTGAGTGTCCTTGATAAGTACGTACCTATCAGGCAGGGAGGAAAGGGTCGTGTGAGGGAGCCGTGGTTTAATAAGGAATTGGAATCCCTTGTTAAATGGAAGAGGGTGGCCTTTGTAAAGATGAGGCGTGAAGGTTCAATAGGGGCGATTGAGAGTTATAAGGTAGCCCGGAAGGACCTGAAGAGAGAGCTAAGAGCAGCAAGAAGGGGACATGAAAGGTCCTTATTTGGTAGGATTAGGGAAAACCCTAAGGCTTTCTATAGGTATGTTAGGAATAAAAGAATGACTAGGGTAGGAATAGGTCCAATCAAGGATAGTAATGGGAAGTTGCGTGTGGAGGCTGAAGAGATTGGGGAGGCACTGAATGAATACTTTTCGTCAGTATTCACTCAGGAACAGGACATTGTTGTCGATAAGAATACTGAGGCATGAATAAGTAGAATGGATGGCTTTGAGATATGTAGAGAAGAGGTGTTGGAAATTCTGGCAAGGGTGAAAATAGATAAGTCCCCTGGGCCTGATGGCATTTATCCTAGGATTCTCTGGGAAGCAAGGGAGGAGATTGCAGAGCCATTGGCCTTGATTTTTGTGTCCTCTTTGTCTACAGGAGTAGTGCCAGAGGACTGGAGGCTAGCAAACGTGGTTCCCTTGTTCAAGAAGGGGAGTAGGGATAATCCTAGTAACTATAGGCCAGTGAGTCTCACTTCTGTTATGGGCAAAGTCTTAGAGAGAATTGTAAGGGATAGGATTTATGCACATCTGGATAAGAATAATGTGATCAAGGATAGTCAGCATGGTTTTGTGAAGGGCAGGTCGTGCCTCACAAACCTTATTGAATTCTTTGAGAAGGTGACTAAGGAGGTAGATGAGGGCAAAGCGGTAGATGTGCTATATATGGATTTTAGTAAGGCGTTTGATAAGGTCCCCCATGGTAGGCTACTGCAGAAAATACAGAGATATGGCATTGAGGGTGAGTTGGAGGTTTGGATTAGGAATTGGCTGGCTGGAAGAAGACAGAGGGTAGTAGTTGATGGCAAAGGTTCATCTTGGAGTGCCGTCACTAGCGGTGTTCCGCAAGGATCTGTTTTGGGACCATTGCTGTTTGTCATTTTTATAAATGACCTGGAGGAAGGGTTAGAAGGTTGGGTGAGCAAGTTTGCGGATGATACGAAAGTCGGAGGAGTTGTAGACAGTGAGGAAGGATGTGGCAGGTTACAGCGGGATATAGAGAAGCTGCAGAGCTGGGCAGAAAGGTGGCAAATGGAGTTCAATGTAGCTAAGTGTGAGGTGATTCACTTTGGTAAGAGTAATAAAAAGATGGGGTACTGGGCTAATGGTCGGATACTTGGTAGTGTGGAAGAGCAGAGGGATCTTGTTGTCCATGTACACAGATCTCTGAAAGTTGCCACCCAGGTAAATAGTGCAGTGAAGAAGGCATATGGCGTACTGGCTTTTATTGGTAGAGGAATTGAGTTCTGGAGTCCTGAGGTCATGCTGCAGTTGTATAAGACTCTGGTGCGGCCGCATCTGGAATATTGTGTGCAGTTTTGGTCGCCATACTATAGGAAGGATGTGGAGGCACTGGAACGGGTGCAGAGGAAGTTTACCAGGATGTTGCCTGGTATGGTAGGAAGATCCTATGAGGAAAGGCTGAGGCACTTGGGGTTGTTTTCATTGGAGAAAAGAAGGTTTAGGGGTGACTTGATAGAGGTGTACAAGATGATTAGGGGGTTAGATAGGGTTGACAGTGAGAAACTTTTTCCACGTATGGAGTCAGCTATTACAAGGGGGCATAGCTTTAAATTAAGGGGGGGTAGATATAGGACTGATGTTAGGGGTAGGTTCTTCACTCAGCGAGTTGTAAGTTCATGGAATGCCCTGCCAGTAGCAGTAGCAGTAGCAGTTGGATAGGTATATGGAGGATAGTGGGTTAGTGTAGGTTAGGTGGGCTTTGATCGGCGCAACATCGAGGGCCGAAGGGCCTGTACTGCGCTGTATTCTTCTATGTTCTATGTTCTATGTTCTATGAAACACACAGCTCTTCTGGAAGGTGTGAACATAACTGTAGAAAATATATATTAACCATTCAGCTACTTCAGAAATTATAACAAATGTTTTTTTAATCTAAAAGTTCTCCAAATATTTAGCAAATTACTTTTGGAACAACAGTGCTCCTTTATGTACACCCTGTGAACATACAATTAAAATGGGGAGAATTCACTTGAAGATTGAAAGGAATTGTTTAAGAAAAGGTGTACATTTGTCTGTTTTGGTGCAACTCAGTACCTGTGACTCAAATATATAGTAAACAGCACTTAGTAGAACTTGCTTCAATATTTGTAGAGTAATAGGGATTATAATTTTATTCTAAGGAGAGCTATATGCAAAAGAGATTTACTATAGTGATGCTTCATCTTATGGAACTGAAGCCTGGATCTGTAAGGCTATAGACAGTGTTTCTCTTACAACCATCAGGGCAGGATTAAGCTCAATAAAACCCGCTGTTGTGTACTGACTTGACTGTAGGCTTCACATTACTACATGGTGGGAATAATGACCAGACCTACAGAACTGGAGGCAAGCACTAGTGCAGCCCAGTGACAGTAATACAGTATTACGAGCAAAACATAAAGTCAGCTTGGAGTTTGGAGTGCCAAAGGTGAGAGAAATACTGAAGATGAGCTCAGTGGCAGTAGGGGCCAGCTTGTGATGCACTTCAAAGTTCACCTTGGTCCCAAACTGCAGAAAGGGTAAGCCCTTACGGAAACAGAAGAAACGCTGGAGCAGGTCTAAAGCAGGGTACATGGAAGCAACAGCAAGAGTACAAATTGAGCACATTGAGCAGAGAGTTGCAGTGAACGGAAGAAGTGGGAATCTGTGCTGGAATGGGGAGGGCAAGTACACAAAGGAATAGAAAGATATCATGAAGAAATCCCATCAACAAACCCACTGCAACTGTATTTATAGAGGGTTTCAAGTGACAAGAGAGATTTTGGCAATGCGGAGAATTAAACATGAACTGCAGCAGTCTGCAGGCACCTCTACAGTACAGGAAACACACGAGTTGGATGAACACTTCCTGGGGAATGTGGAAGTCCACTTGAAGATTTTAATTCCATTGATTGCACAGCTCAATGTAAAATATTCTGGTATTAAGATATTGAGGTAACTGACAAACAAACTAATCTTAAGTTGGATAGAAGGGTAGAAAAACCTATTCTTTCAGGTGCCACTGCTTGGTTGAGGCCAAAAATCCCCAGACTATCCTCCATACAATTTAGGGAATCAAGCGGTTTTTAAATCTCTGTGAAAGGGCAGATGCATGTCACACCTTGTTACAATTACAAAAAAGGTTATGGATACAAACCAAAAATGTCTACTTATTTCATAGAATCTAGAAGAAAATGCAGAAACAGCAATTCCAGGCCCAGTTGGATGAAACAAATTTCTCTTTGTGTATAAGGATGGACCCCAACGGGGGAACAGGAACACAACTTTTTACTAGTTCAAACACCGGTGAAAACAAGTGAAGTTTCAAAAACCTCTTCTGACAGCAAAGTGACCACAAAATGTGTGCTCTTCCGGATTATGGAGTTAGAAAGAGATTTTCATTTATGCAGGATGGAGGTCTCAGTGCTCCAACAAAAATTCTGTTCCTTGAAGTTGCAGGTAGGATGGATACATAGGCAGAAGCTGATCATTTGCAATACCTCTTTATAATCTTGCACTGGCAAAATCAACATGAACTTGAAGCATTTAGAAAAGAAGTCCAGTTCTCAGAATAAGCCTGTCAAAAATATAGTTCAACAGCTATGAACAACAAATAAAATGCTACCCTTAGGAAAAGAGGTTCATTATGTCCAAATTGGATCATGCTAATATTCAATGTACAGAAATTGTCAGTCTGCATAAATGGCAGCTGGAGGCTGCACTAGAGTCTCATCAACAAGTCACGGAAACACTGTGACTCTTTTTTTAGGCAGCACCTATTGAACAAAATTATATAGTTCTGAGATAAATAGGATGCTTTGGTGAGATTTTTCATAGAGCATATGAATAAGAGAACAGAGGGACCTATAGGTTCAGAATACTGTGCCCAGTTTTGGTCACCCAGTTATAGAAAGGATATTATTAAGCTGGAGAGGGTTCAAAAGGGATTTACCAGGATGTTGCTGGATATTGAAGTTTTGAGTTATAAAGAAAGGCTCGTGAGGCTGAGACTTTTTTCACTGAAGCACAGGAGGTTGAGAGACAACTTTATTTAAGTTTGTAAAATAATGAGGGGTACAGCTGGAGTTAATAGTTGCTTTCAAGACGAAGGTGAGAGGAGAGAGATTTTAAAAATGACATGGGGGCAAATTATTTTACACAGTGGGTGGTTCACATGTGGAATGAACTTCCTGAGTAAGTGGTAGATGTGGATAGGAAAGATTTGGAGGGATATGGGCCAGGAGCAGGCAGCTGGGACTTGTTCAGTTTGGGATTATGTTCAGCATGGACTAGTTGGACTGTTTCTGTACTGTATGACTCTATGACTCTTACCAGTCTTATAGCAGAGTTAAGCTTCATAGACAGAAAAGGTAAAACTTACAGAAGATTTACAAACCTTCTAAAGTCAGCCTTCTAAAGTCTCACACAATTCTAGATCCTCAGTAATGTTAAATATCTCTGAATGGTCCAGTAAACTACTCTGTTATCTCAAACTGCTACAAAGTATACATATAAAAAAAGACTCAAATAGACCATCTGACCCAAGAACTGGAAATTATAGCAGCAAATTCAACACTGTCAACCTTGCAAAGGCCTCCTTACTAACATTTCGGGCCTCTACCTAACTTAGGAGAGCTTTTGGACTGACTCGTCAAACAACAACTTGACAAAGTCATACTCACAAAATCAAACTTTACAGACAATGTCCTGAATATCATCAACACCATCCCTGGGTTATGTCTTGTCCCACCTGACCCCCAGAAGCACTATCATTGTGCTAAGTTAGATATAATTCATACAGATCTAGCAATTGAAAGCTTGGCATCCATGAGACACTACGGGCCATCAGCAGCAGCAGAACTGTGCTCAACCACAATCTGTAATCTCATGGCTCAATGTATCCCTCACTTCATCATTACTATCAAGCAGGGTGATCAACCCTAGTTCAATGAAGAATGCAGAAGCAAATGCGAAGAGTAGCATTGAGCATGTTTATATGTGAGGTGAAAACCTAGTGAGGTTACAAGACAGAATTACTTGCATTTCAAACAGTGGAAGGAAAATGTAGTTGACAGAGCTAAGTAAGGCCACAACCAACAAATGAGATCTAACCTCTGCAGTCCTGCCACAGCCAATCATAAAAGGTTAAAGACAATCAAACAACTCAACTTGGTGGACATTCCAAAAATATCTCCATCCTCATTGATGGGGAAGCCAAGCACTTTAGTACAAAGACAAGGCTGAAGCATTTACAACAATCTTCAGCCAGAACTGCCAGTGGACAATTCATCGTGGCCTCCTCTTGAGGTCCCCAGAATCACAGACACCAGTCTTTAGCCATTCATTTCACTTGATGTGATAGCACAAAATGGCTGAAGGCACTGACACTGCAAAGGCCAAGGGCCCAGACAACATTCTAGTGTGCCAAAAATGTTTACTCCAAAATTAGCAGCACCCTTTGCCAAGTTATTCCAATACAGTTCCAACGCTGGCATCTACCTGCCAATATAGAAAAAAAATGTCCATGTAGGTAATGTACATAAAAAAAAGGGCAAATTCAATCTTGTCAGTTACTACCCCATCAATCTCTTAATCATCAGCAAAGTGTTGGAAAAGGCACTGACTATGTTATCAAGTGACACTTGCTGAACAGCAGCTTGCTCACTGATGCTCAATAAGGATTCCATCAAGGCTGATCAGCTCCTGATTTCATTACAGCTTTGGCCAAAATATAGACAGAGAAGTTGAATGAGGAGTGAGGTGAGAGTGACCTGCCCTTGATATCTGCATTTGACCAAATTATGGCATCAAGGAGCCTATAGAAACTGGACTCAACAGGAATTAAGAGGAAAGTTCTCCACTGGTTATACCTTACACAAAGAAAGATTGTCATGTCTGTTGGGAGATCAATCATCTCAGTCGCAGAATATCCACTGCTCCTCATGGTAGTGTTCCAGGTTCAAACATCTTCAATTGCTATATCATTGACTTTTTCCATCATAACTTCTGAAGTGGTGATGTATACTGATGACCACATAATGTTCAACACCATTCAGGACTCCTCAGATACTGAAGTAGCCCATGAGCATATACAGTAAGACCTGGACAATTAATGTGTGCCACAGAAGTATGAGGCAATGACCATCTTCAAAAAGTGAGAATCTAGCCATCATCCTTTGACATGCAATGGCATTGTCATCATTGAATTCCCACACTATCCAGATCCAGGGAGTTACCATTGACCAAAACCTGAAGTGGCCAACCATTTAAATACCTTGGCTATAAGAGCAGGTCAGTGAGTAACTCACCTCCTGACTGTCCAGTACGTGTCCAAAACATGCAAGGCTGAAGTGGGGAGTGTGATAGAATACACTCCACCACCCTGGATGGGTGTAGCTCCATCAACATTCAAGAAGTTTCATACTACCCAGGAAAAAGCAGCCAGCTTATTTGGCACTACATCTAATACCCATAACATTCACTCTCTTCACCACCACTGGACAATGGCAGCAATGTGAACTATTCACAAGGTACACAGCAACAAGTCACCCAGGTATCTTCGAACACACCCTCTAAACCCATGATCTCTACTACCCAGAAGGACAAGGATAGAATAGGATGGGAACATCTTTGACCTCCAACCCACACACCATCCTCACTTGGAACTATATCACTCTATGTACTATGTACTGTTGCTGAGGTAAAATCTTGAGCAGCCTCATATTGAATAGTGAGGCTGAATTTAGCATTCAGTTTGAGAGCGAGAAAGTTGGATCAGAAGCTATTGTGCCAATCTGAAATAAGGTTAATTACAAAGGAATGATGGCCAAGTTAGTTGCAGTGGCTTGAAAAAAAGTTTGGCAGAAAGAGTAGCTGAGGAACAATGGCAGATAATAAATAAAAATAGATCATGACTCACAACAGATGTTTATTCCAGACGACCAGGTTTCTAGGAAAGGGTATAAGCCAACCGCGGTTAACCAAGGAAGTTAAGGATTGCACCAAATTGAAAGGAAAACATTTAATGTGGCAAAGATTAGTGGCAAGCCAGAGGATCGGGAAAGTTTGAATAAAACAGGTAATGACAAAACAATGAATAAACTTCTAGTAAACTAGCAAATAATATTCAAAACAAATGGTCATCATGAGCTTCTTTAAATATTTAGAAAGGAAGAGGGAAGCATTTTCAGGATGGTAACCTGTAATTAGGGGAGTGTCACAGGAATCAGTGCTAGAACCACAATTATTTACTGAATATATATACATGAATGACTTGGTGGCATAAGTGAATATTGGCATGCTTACAGACAACTCAAAAATAGGACTGAAGGCAAGTACAGCAGCACAAAGAGTCTACAGAGGGATGCATGTATGTTAAACATGTGGGCAAACTCCTGGCAGATTGAATATAAAATGGAAAAATGTGAGGTATGTGAGGTTTGGCAGGAAGAGTAGAGGACCTGAATATTACTTAAATGGAGAAAGACTGCAGAAACTACATCACAGAGGGATTTGGATATCCTCTTGCAAAGATCACAGAAAAAAAACATACAAGTTGGATGAACAGGTAATAGAGAACGCAGGTGGAATGTTGGTCTTTATTTTAAAGGGAATTGAGAAGTCAGCCCTGATGAAGGGTCCTGCCCGAAATATTGACTCTCCTGCTCCTGTGATGTTGCTTTATGGGCTGTGCTTTTTCCAGCTCCACACTTTATCGAATATAAAAATAGCAATGTTTTGCTAAAACTGTACATGGGAGAAATCAGACCACATCGAGAATATAGCTAACAGTTTTGGGCTCCTTATTTAAGCAAAGATATACTAGCACTGGAGGTAAACATAGAAACACAGAAAATAGGTGTAGAAATAGGCCATTCAGCCCTTTGAGCCTGCCCCACCATTCAATCTGATCATGGCTGATCAGGCAATCTCAGATGCCCATTCCCGCCTTCTCCCCATACCCCTTGATCTCGATAGCCACAAGGGCCACATCCAGCTCCCTCTTGAATATATCTAATGAACTGTCTCCACCAGCTTCCCGTGGGAGAGAATTCCACAGGTTTACAACTTTGAGTGATGAAATTCTTCCTCATCTCAGTCCTGAATGGCCTACCCCTTATCCTTAGATAGTGATCCCTAGTTCTGGAATTCCCCAACATTAGGAACATTCTTCCCACATCTAACCTGTCCAGTCCCACCAGGACTTTGTATGTTTCAATGATCCCCTCTCATTCTTCTAAATTCCAGTGAATACAAGCCTAGTTGATCCAATCTTTCCTCATATGTCAGTCCTGCTATCCCAGGAATCGATCTGGTTAACCTTTAATGTCAATAGCAAGAATTTTCTTCCTCAGACTAGGAGACCAAAACTGCACATAATACTCAAAGTGTGACCTCACCAAACGCCTGTATAACTGTAGCAAGACATCCCTATTCTTATACTCTAATCCTCTCACTATGAAGACCAGCATGTCATTGCCTTTCCTCACGACCTGCTGCACCTGCATGTCAACCTTCAGCGACTGTTCCACGTGACAACCAGGTCTCGTTGCACCTCATCATTTCCTAAACTGCCACCCTTCAGATAATAATGTGAATTCCTGTTTTTGCTACCTCACATTTATCCACATTATATTGTATTTGACAAGTATGTGCCCACTCAGCTAATCTGTCCAAATCACCCTACAGCCTCTTAGCATCCTCCTTACAGCAAAGACTGCCATCCAGCTTAGTATTACCTGTAAATTTGGAGAAATTGCATTCAACTCGTTCATCCAAATCGTTAATGTATATTGTGAATAGCTGGGGTCCCAGCACTGAACTCTGCAGCACCCCACTCACCACTGCCTGCCCCTCTGACAAGGACCCATTTAATCCAAATGTCTGCTTCCGGTCTGCCAACCATTTCTTTATCCATGTCAACACATTACCTCAGATACCACGAGATTTAATTTTCCTTACTAACCCTTTGTGTGGGACCTTGTCAAAAGCCTTTTGAAAGTCCAGACACTGATTCACCATTGTCTACTCTATTGGTCACATTCTCAAAAAATTTCAGAAGATTAGTCAAGCATGATTTCCTTTTAGTGAAGGTAGTCAAGAGGATGTTCACTTGGCTGATAGCAGATAAAGTGGTTCTGTGTTATGCAGAGAGGTTAAGTAGATAGGACCTGTACTCATTAGAGTTCAGAAGAATGAGAGGCAATCTCATTGATATTTAGGTGGTTTGACATGGCAGAGATTATTTCCCTTTGTGGGAGAGTCTAGTGCCAAACGTCAATAATTTCAGCATAAGGGTTACCCTGATAGGACAGAGATGAGGAGCAATTTCTTCTCTCTGAGAGTAGAGAATCTGTGGAATTCTTTACCACAGAGGGCTGAAGAGAGTGTGTTATTAAGTATATCCAAAGCTGAGATAAACAGATTTTTAATCAGTTAGGGAATCAAAGCGATGGTAATAAGGCAGGAAAGTGAAGTTGAAGATTATCAGATCTCATTGAATATTGTGGAAGAACTGATGGGCTGAATGGCCTATGATCTAACAGCACTGTGGGTGAACCCATAGCCCAAAGTCTGGAGTAGTTCAGGAAGGCAGTTCATGACCATCTTCTCCAGAGTAATTACCGATAGGCAATAAATGCTAGCCTGGGCTGGAATGCCCTCATCTCATGAATGAATATAAAAAAAACACAGCAAAGAAAAACTGATGGAGTAACCTATTTGTTACAGAAATGTACAGGACTGCAGGATGATGGTGAACGATTTGTTGTGGAAAACCTTCTGTTAGTGACTACTAATCTTATTAACCAAAATGAAAATCTTGAAAGAACGAATAAATATTTGTTCATTTTCAATCCTAAGTACTTCAAAGGACTTTCCTATCAGCAGTTTATTGTTGATGATGGTGGAGCTTTACTTTCTCCAAAATGTATCATCAGCCTCAAGCCGCAGCAAATGTCAAAGTGTTAACAATACCCACAGAAAGAGAAATTCCTACCCTAGAAGTAGTGGAGAACTCTCTGTTTCCTTGCCTTTGGCACTGTCTTCAGAATGTCCTCCATTTTTCTTTTCACCTGTTAGATTCATCCCCACATCAGAGAGCAAAGCATAAGGGAAGGAAAGCAAGAATTTCAGTTTCTTGTTCTAGTTTCCAACAGGCTGTGATTATTCAAGTCACAAAGTGACTCCGTTTTTCATTGATTGATTTTCACTGCTCCCACTTTCAAGACTTCACAAGTGTCATAATTCAAGAAGCAGCATTTTTCAAAGGCTGTCTTTACAGTTTGCCAACATGTTCACCTTCTAGGGAAATGATAAGACAGCACATACATGTTACCAATCTTCCAACAGGACCAGGAGGTTGGTGACTAAGGACTCAAGCCATTGAGACCTTTGAACAGGTTGGAGGAGTGGAATGGAATAAAACATCCAATGCTCTTTGTTAAATTTGAATGGTTAAAAAGCAGGTAAAAAGAACTTGGGGGGATGCAGCTGTAGAACAAAGGGAATTATACTTGTACTCTACTCTAAGGATAGCTCATGAGCATGTACAAAAGAAGACTAGACTCAATGACATTACACTACGGACTTGTCAGTTTCCAGATAAGGTTTCCAGTTTCTTACCATCCTGTGTATGAAGTTTTAGTGAACCCTGTTTTAGTTCATTCAGAGGGGTGTGGACCTCACATTACCACAACATTAATGTGCAGGTATTAGATTATATTGGATGGCCCCAGTTGCTCATGTGAGGAAACCTTCCGCCCCCCCCCCCCTCCCCCCACCCCCCCCCCGCCCTCTCCACCCACCCCACACCACCCCACACCGCTCCACCACATCGGAAATGGTTGCTGGGCTCCAGTCCTGGCTAATGCCTGTCTCCCAGAAAGGTTACCCAAGTATCAAACCCAGGCAGCTGAGATCATTTTGAAAACAAAACATTTTGGTCTCCTTCCCCTGTCTCTCTCCAGCTCTCAACTTAGCCAGAGGAGCTGTTGATCTGAGAGAGCCGGAGGGTCTCCTATTGACCCTCCAAAAACAGTAAATGCACCCCTCATCCTTGAGAGAATGGCAAATTCACTCCTTAGCTTTTAGTTGTCTCCCTATTTCAAAATAATTGGTATGTTTATGTCTGAAATATTGCACGGAGTTGTGATCCAGACGTGCTGGTTTTCTGAATCCTGAATGTAATTTAGCTCAATATTCCAGGTCAACCTTTTGCCTGCTTTATATTCCCTTGGTCTCAAATCCCTCTAAATTTTAAAGCAAGAATCTGTTAGATAAGGAAGTAGATGTCAGCAATCCTTTACACCCAGTGCTTGAGAAATTACATTAAAATTGTGAAAAATAATGATTTTTATATGACAGGTAGTCTAAATATTCAAGGTAGCATGACAGTTATTTAAACCTGGTCATTGAATTTTAACGTGAACTCTTTGAAAATATATCATTATTAATCATTGCATTACCAATCAAGAAGGAAACACTTGCAAAATAGAATTATTGAAAACTATGAACACATTTAAATCAATCCAACAAGCATAAAATCTATCTCATCTAATGGTTTAGATCATCATTTTTGCCAACAGATTGAGAGAGATGTCATTGAGATAGAACAGGGAAAATAATGTCTAGAGTTAGCACAACAGGAGAAATAGAGTGAAGTACCTGGGTCTGAATGTAGAGAATGGGGACAGAAAAGGTTGCGACACCCTATTAGCCCTGTACAGGTATATGCCCAGTGCGGCTTTCACTGTGACACCCTCCCCTGCTGGTCCCAGCACAGTGCTATGTGTCAGATTCCAGGCTCATCTCTTTTACAAAGTTTTAGCAATGAATGAATAACAGAACAACATTTTTTAAACTGAAGTATTTCCTTGCTCTTGAACTTTTGACACTATTATGCAGCAATTCTAGGAAAAAGTCTAGAACAGAATCATATGGTAGCTTAGTTAAAATACGAGCAGGAAGTAGCTGTTGAAATAACTGCGGAAAAATGCTAAATATGAGATACTTCTGTTCACTTTGCTAGTAACAGCATTAGCCCATTAAATATGAATACCTTTATATCTGTTTTAAAATATTGGCAAAGAACTACATGAACGCTTTAATTGTTCACTAGTTCTCCTGCAGCAATTCCAGATTAACAGTTGGCTTTCACATGTCATTTGAGCAGTTAAATATTTCAAGAGCCATTCTCTCATTGGTCCATTAGGTGGTGCTCTTACTGTTTGTGGCCAATTTTACAGAACAATAAAAAAATTCTAATTTGCTAAAAGGTTATTGTGATATGTATGTAAAATGGAGCCTGTTCAGATTTGGTAATGAAACAAGACGCATTTCTACATCAACATCATCTTTTGAAATGAATCTTATTCTGGCTTAACAAAGAGGCTGAGAAACAATTTCTGGTCAGTTCAAGCTTTCTCAAATCAAAACATCACATGATAGAAAAATTACCAGAAATTATTATTTTTTAAACTATATTCTCAATATGGATAAATGATATGATTCGTTTTCAGCATATGATCCATTTCTTAGCTTGCTATTCACAATGACTGATCTTAAAGCATATCATTTTACATATTATACACAGCTAATTCTGTAAAAATATTACTGAGACACAGCTGTTGGTATCCTACTCTTAACAGCCATATGATTTAATTAGAGCATGGCATATCAGATGGTCTAAATGCTTTATGCATTAAACTAGTTTTATTAACCTGCATGGTTGTTCTGTTCCCTTTGTAAGTGTTCTGTGTTTTCAGCAAAACAAGTTGCCAAAAGTAATGTATCAAGAGAGGAATAACTCTTATTTCATACAGAAAAAGCTATAACTTTAGAAAGGTCTCAGGGTCCACAAATGATCTCTTTTCTGAGTTAACTGACTTCAACTGAAACTCTGGAAAGGTTGCTACAATTGGCTGCAGCATCTCAGAGTGGGGTGGTGATCATCACAATGAGGGGCCTCCTCACTTCTAACTAATGATCTCTGTTGGAAAGTCTACCTGTATGGTGGCTGGCTTCACAGAAATACTTGGTTATACTGATCGTCTGGTGGAAGATCGGTGGGAAATTGGAACGAGGAAATGTAAAATAAATAATACTGCCTACATGGAGATAACATTTTAATGTTATGAATATTTTCAACAGCAATTGGCTCTATTTTTAAAAATTTCTCAAACTAATGAATCCAGCTGTGATATCTTCATGTCCATGGGAAATAGTTTTAACAGCAAGTCTTCATTGTGAAACAGCAGTAGGATTGCAATGCTAATCAAACAGTGGAGCCCAGGCCCAACTCCAGAACATGGCTAATGTTTTATAAGGAGGAAAATCTGCCATCTATCTGGCCTGGTCTCATGTGACTCCACACCCACAGCAATGTCCTCTGGTAATTAGTGATGGGCAATAAATGCCGGCCCAGTGAGCGACATTTATCTCATGAATGAATAATAAACAATAGATGTTGACATTTTTAATTGCAATAGTTGATGTGAACAGTGGGTATAGGAATGGGAAAAGTCAACAAGTCTCTCCTACTTCACCCTCCCACCCAGCAAACCCGCTCCGCCGCCCAGCATCCCCATTTTCACTTGGTCATACACTATCTTGAGGTTGTTATGAACAGTGCAAGTAGGAGATTGTGATCAAATTGCCCGCCTGTGCTTTGGAGCCTGGCCCAAAAATAAGGGAGACGACTCGGGGAGAAAGAGAATTTGATAACAATTACTGTAGTAAATGTTCACAGTTGCCATGAAGATTACAAATTGTGGAAACTGTCACTATATGTAGGTTTGCTTTGATAATACAGCAAAGTTTGCTGGGTCCCTTTACCTTCTCAGATGGAACTACAGGACAATCAGTAAAGCAGAAATCAATGTCGGATTCTACAACACAGTTCAATGCTAATGCTAATTTGTGCATATTTTAAAATGGGAATGATACATATATATGTATTTATCAAGGGTACATTCTGTTGCCCTGGTTACAGCCTTACATCGTCACACAACACAGAGCAGCTGTTTCCAAATCTTATAATTAAAAAAAAGTTATAAGACAGAAAAGATGATAATTAAACTCAGCTTTTTTTCAGTCATAAGTGGCTTTTACAAATATAGCCATCAAATTATTTCCCTGTCGCAAATTTGTTAGTTTATGCTCATAAATGATTTCTGGTATGTTTCTTCTGGCTAGTGGTGTCACTGTGGCTATTTCTGTCACCACCCCTGGTGGTGATAGGTATATTTTCCAGTATGACTGCCACTTACTGAGTTAAATTATGAAAATGCTTAGGAATTGACACTGAACACACCAGTCCTGAGACAAAAAAAAATCTTGCTTTAAACCCATGGTATCCTAAACATTTAAACACAGAATTCTACTGCTTTTGCTATCACCTTCAGTGTTCAAAGCAACATGCAATCTTAGGAAATTGTTCGGAAAGACTTCACCACCTAACTTGTACGGAAGTAAAATCAATTGTACGTTGTAAACAGAGGTATGGGGGTAGAGTGATAATGCTTCCAGACCACAAATTCAGAGGCCTGGACTAATAATCAAAATGGTTAAGTTCAAATACTGCCATTGCAGTTAGGGAATCTCAATTCAACTCACTTAATTAAATCAAGAATAAAAAGCTGTTATCAGTAACGGTGACCATGAAAATTTCAGAATGTTGTGACAAAGTACCTGGTTCACTAACATCCTTTCCAATCCTTTAGGGAAGCATATCTGCCACTGCTACCCTATGTGACCTATAAGTGACTCCAGGCCCAGAGAAATATGTTGTATTGGGGAAGGTCGCACAGCATGGCTTTCTCAAGGGCAAATAGGGGATGAACATAAATGCTGGCCTTGTGAATGACACCCATAAGCTGTAGATTTTTTAAAAAAGATACCGTTGTTGTTGTACATGTCACAGAATTTCAAATGAAGGGGTTAAAACCCTCTGCTCAAAAATATGATTAACTCTCAAATGAGAGTCTTACTGGTTAGACATAAAAAAGACTTTGTAGTAATTATATTAAATAACAATTTTTGTATTAAAACAAAGTGAACTGGTAGGCTGCAAACAGTGCAGATCTCAAGTTCAATGCCTACTGCATCGATACAGCTCCTTACATAGGCTCATTGTTAGCTTAAGCTTGATCTTGTATTACGTTAAATCCCATATAAATACTACCATTATAATTTTAATCAAGGGGATATTGGCTTGATCAGACTTTGCTGACAGGATGTATTTGGGGTGAAAAAGGATATGTGCAGACTGCATTATTTCTTTCATAACATGTTTTTGTTATTGTGTTTAAAAACAAAATGGTTAATGAATTAATCAATAATGAGAGAAGGCATCTGCAGCATTTGAATTTTGTGCAACTTGATTTGTTTTTCAAGATAACATGCTTAGTGTGAAAGCAGATTCATCAATGCTGAAACTTCACTACACCTTTATGCTCATTGTTATGATTCGCTTACACTTACTCTGATATAATGATTGGATTTGCATGTGGCAAAAATCAGGAGAAATTTGTGATATGCTAGAATTTACTGGTGACAAAGGAACAAACACAAAATGCACAAAGTGCTGTGCTGTTATTGTAATTTTTAGCACAGCTGTCAACAAACACAATATGATGCTTTGGCAATGCGTTATCTAATTGAGATTTGTTTCATATAACGACAAACATCTTCTGAAAATCTGTCAAATTTCAAAAACTTGCTGACTTTCTTTCAGGGTGAGTGTAATTAATATTAGCATTACAAAGAATAAGTGTTGAGGATATTTGCATTGATTTTTGTTCAATATGTAAAGATGGAAGAACAAACATTACAAAGAAATGGATAAGCTTTCCTTTTTAAAGGAAGACATTTCCTACCCTCTGAAATGCTTATGTTGGCGTGGTCTCCTGTTGCTAAAGATCAGAATCAGATTTAAGAAAGAAGTCAATTGTCTAGTAACAACTGTTATAGTTATTGCCCTAGACTAAAATGACTATTTGCACATATATAACTTGGAAAAAAACCCAAAAGTGATCCAATCTCATCCATTGATCCTGCACAGATCTATTAGAATAAATGCTTTTAGACTAAAACAGTTCATCTAACGGCTGATGCCTTTTACCAAACACTATAATGCAAACAAACCCAGGTTCCAAGAAGTGATGACACAATGGATCCATGTCAATGTGGGTCTATGATCTGTCCTTAGGATAAGAAAGGTGTTGGTTATGTCAGTTCAGGGAACCAGAACTTCATCTTTGCTCTCTGTAGGTCACTGTGTAAAAGCAGGTCTGCGAAAGTCTAAGACATCAGCTGTTCAGCCACAGTATAAAAGCAAAAGATTGGTACTCAGCAATTGCACTCCTAAAACAAGTGTATTTTCCTGATATGATCATCGACACAAAAACATCTTAATAAAAGGTCTTGTACTGTTAAATGAGTTAAAACTTCACTTTGTATTATGTTGTGTCCAACATCAGGAATAGTATTAACTATTGTGTTTTGAAAATACAGTGCTCTCATATTTTACGAGCAACTTTTTAACAACTTGGAAGCCTTTGCAACATGACTGGGGCTAATTAGTTGCTGATTAATAGAACAGACTACCAGACCAAAGGGTGTAAGTTCACTGCTGTCCTGCATGTGTACAGTGCAGGATTACAAACAACGCCTCTATTTTGGAGAACTGCTGCCTTAAGTATTTGTCCGGCATTGATTCCCAGTTCTCTGATATACATCCCATTCTGTTTAAACTGGACAGCAGTTTCTACATCAAATAGATCAACTTCTGAACTATTCTGTTTGGTGCCAGTGTTGCCCCAATAGTTCTTAAAATAAAGCAATAATAAAATAAGGATTTGAAATAAATACCAAGGTCTCAATTTTGATGCAATCTGTCTTGGTGGGAAAGGAGTGCCTAAGTTGTTAAAATCTACATTTGCAATTTCTCAATTCAATGGCACAATTCCTCATTGACGGAACTTTGGGAAATTATGGCTAATACATCTAGAATTAGTTCACCTACTTCTTTTATATCCTGATGAAAGTGCAGTTCTCTGAAAGCTAGTACTTACAAATAAATCTGTTGGACTGTAACCTGGTGTTATGTGATTTTTAATTTTATCTCCTGGACTAACAGATCATGGAAATTTACCCATCTTTGAACCATTATATTCTTGTTACTATTTTTAATACATATATTAAATTCACAAAACTTCTCTTCTTGACATTTTTATCAATTCCCTTTTACACTTGGTATTTTTCCCCTTTCTTTCTCTGTGAAAATGGATGCCAAATCTTCAATTAACAGGTCTGTCAATTCTCTATTATCCACATACAGCAGTTTGTCTTCATCCAAATTTAATGGACCCATGTTCCCCTCAACCATTTCATACATTTCCAAGCCTTTCCACTGTTTCATTTAATGTCTTACAATTTTTTTCCATATTTTCTTTTGACACCTCTTACTTGCTGTCCCCAGACCACTTGTTTTCTATCTTTGTTTGCATTTGTGCAAGTATTTTCTCGAGTTGGGTAATGTCTACCTCTTAACTCATTTCTAGACTCTATAGGCTGAATTACCCATGTGGAGCTTTTGTCTTTTAGGGATATGTACTGACTATTTTGAATATGTTCCAAGGTTTTTAAGTTTTTCAGCTCCAGATTTCTGCAGTTAATTTATTTCTTTGCTCCATTGGTCCAGCTTTAACTAAATTAGTTTGTAAATCTCCCTTTGCCCTCTCAAAACTCTAATATAAAATATTATAGTCACTACTGGCAAAATGTTTCTGTGCCAACATGTATATTCTTGGATATTTCTAGGAGGCAGTGAGGAAGGAGGCCCCACTTCTTTGCAGTCCGAACAGCCTTTATAGCCCTTTGCAATCTTTAAAACAGGGCCTAAAGCTTGTTGAATTAGAAGGGTATGCCTTGCTAAATGTTTCCAAAGTTGCTTACTACATTTAACTTTATTTGTTGCAGGGAACATCAACCACATCTCCCAACCTTAGTGCATACCAACATCAAACAGATCACCAATACTCTTGCTGCCAGAGCAGAGCTTTGTGATGGTCAGTAACAGGCAGAATGAGAGAGACGTGGATTTGAGGTAGTGTTTGGATTTTTTGGGCATGATGAGCTGCACTCCTGTCACTGTCAGGATACCACAGAAGGTGCAAGTCCCACATGTGGACATGGATTATTCTCCCTCAAAGTTCAATCGGCTTCCAAGCTGCCTAATTCTGCAATTCTCAATTCTCAATTCTCACCCTCACTTTTCCAGGAATATTGAAACATGACTGCTGGCAAACAAAGTTGTTGTCCCCTCTCTAGTTCTACTATATTTGAATATCACAGTTATAAGGAAGCGATGGGACTACCAGGAACAGCATAGAGCCTACCATTAGCATTTTGAAGCAATCATCGGACACCTTGAAAACTCTGAAGGCTCCCTACAGTGTGAGTCAGACAAAGTGGGCTGCAGCATTGTCACGTGTGTCTTCTGCATGACTAGCAGTGTAAAGAAGATTGAATTTGAATGAGGCACCAAGACATGAAGAATACTTTAAGAACCTAAAGAGTTGGATAGGACAATGTAGTGATTGTAACAAGATCAGCCAGCTGGATTATCAAGGATCTCTGGCTGATATAAAAGGGGAATGTTAGTGATATTGCACTGCTGGAATACCTGACTCAGTGTGAGGCAGTTCTATGATTAAAGGCTATACATTTGTAAATAAAGGGTGATTGGTGATGGGATGCAGGTCTCCGAAGAGTTATTCCAGACAATTAATTGCAATGAGAAATATTGGACACACAATTTTAGAATAAGTAGAGAATCAACAAAGTCATTGAGAGAAAAATGTCTTAGGGTCTTCCTTAATCACCTTACCTGAAAAGTCAGAATGGAAAGCTCATCATTAGCAGTCCTTGTTAAACTTTCATAAGAGATTTGAAACATCTTTAAAGAAGATCAAATTAGCTCAACTCTACATCAATGATGTTCTTCTAACATGACTAAGAAGCTATAATGTAAGATCAAAGGGCTTAATATGATAGAAACATAGATTTTAATTCCAAACACCATATTGCAGAGAAGCAGTCTATCATCCATAAGGTTGTTACCAACGATGTGACTCATGGTGGGAATTTTCCGAGTGGTTTTAGTAGGGTTGGCAGGAGGCTGTTGATGGTCATGTAGAGACTCCTGAGATGTTCATGGATAAAGTTCACAGATACAAACTAATTTCAGGTGCAGCCCTCAGCAGTTTGGCGACTGTTAGGAATGATCAGGCCCAGCTGGCTTTGAAGTACCATTCTTGGTATGAGATGAAAGGGGTGTTGAAGAGGCCAGCATTTTGAGAAAGGGAAGATGGCAGTATCGTGGTTATGTTGCTGAATTAGTTATCTATGGAGCAATACCATTGCTCTGCCCCTCTTGGATTCAGGTTTCACCACAGTTTTGAGTGGAATTTAAATTATTAAATTTATAATGTAAAACTAATGTCACTCATGGTAACCTCAAATCCATTGCTGTGAAAACCCAAATGATTCACTAATGCCTGTTAGGGAAGGAAATTTGCCATCCTTTCCTAGTTTGAGCTACATGCAGACCTACAGCAATGTGGCCCTTCGAAAATGGCCCAGCAAGCCACTAAGTTCAAGGACTATTAGGAATGAGTAACAATTGCTGGCCTTGATAATGATACTTAGACCCTGTGAAAGAATGAACAAAATGTGCTGCACACTGCCGTTCCAGTGGGGATGGGGTTCAACACTTCCACTCATCTGTGGGTGATCAATTGCAAAAGACTAGCTGTCTTTAATGCTGTTATCCACTTTCTCCATCAAACTGTCCAATGTAGATATTATTCTGTTTCTCTAAACCAGTTCATAAGGTTGAGCCCAGAGTCTACAAGGCAGCCAGTTGTCCCCCTATCAAAGTTCCAAAGGCTATACCGTGTTAGATAGATTGCAAAGTGCTGGTCTGGGAGACAACATCACACAAGTGGAAACATTGCTAGGCATCTTCTGCTCTGAGACGTGTTTCTAGCTGCTGACAAGGATCTGGAGGCAACGGAAATTGGATATGAAGAAAGACAGCACTAAAGTGCTGGATACCACTCGACAAAATGCATTGTAACGCAGCTTGAAACTGGGTGTTTGTGCATTTCTTGGAGGTCATGATGGGTATTAATAATAGTCAGAAATCTGTTCATCGAACAAATAGCTCCTGATCTTGAGCTCTTGTTGCTCCAACTCTGACAGCATGGTGATGTTTGGTGTTCTACCCCTGGTCTTAAGACTTTTTTTTATCTGTCTTGTTCAGCAAAGTGAGAGATGAGAGAGTGAATATTTCCTGCAAACAAGAGTGTACATGTCAATGTTTCTGCCTAATGTGCAAATACTGATAGTGAAAACTGGAAAGAGGCAATTTGGATGAGGCAGTGTTGAATAAAATTAATTATGTGGAGTAAGGAGCTTGGAAAAAGCTGTCAAGAGAAGTTAGTGATTATGCAAAGACTCCTGAGCTTGAAGAGGAAAGCTCAGGAGCGAAAGTGTTTTTGAGAGGAACTAAGAAGATAGCATGTGTTGGTTATGTATATGAGTAATGGTATTATGTGCACCTATGCTGGGTAATGTTGGATGTGAAGGAGAGACTTGCGAGGAATTGTGAGTAAAGGGAAAGACCTGTCATTATTGTTGGTTCCATCTTTGTTGAGAGTTCTAAAGAAATAAAGAGCAGTACTCACTCTTGCTACTGTTGTTAGATCACACTTCTTGCACTGCAGCCAGGTCCTGGGGGTGATGCTCCAAAAACGGATAACTTCAGCAATCTCTCTTCATGCCTGATGGTTCTGGTATTTGCTGTTCTTCATGCATTTGGGAAAGAACTTGCTCTGACCTGTTACAGCAGCACCTCCAAGGGAGGCCTCAGAAAATTTGGCAGTTTGCCCACAACTCTTCCTCTCTCGTTTCTTGCTGCACCACTCCAATTGCAATGAGTTGCATGAGGAAATATAACCCTGCTGTAATAAGTAAATTCCTGCTTTAAATGCACATGGTGAACAGTACATTTTGAAAGTTGTCAGGTTTCCTGGTGGATCAATGAATTCAGTATGAGATTATAATGAGTCCCAGGGGTTAAATTACCTTGGGCTTATTTTTAGCTGTAGTGACTGAATTTTAGATTGACACCAAAACTTTCCTGGAGTTACAATGGGACCCAAAATTGTTAAAGTACTTAAAGAGTCCATAAGCACTGATAAAGAGAAAAAAATGGCTGATGTTTTAAGAGGAGATTTTCTGTCAAAACTGAGGTTGATTAATAGTTGTAGAACTGGACACCAGCACAAAAAAAAAGCAGGTCTAAATAGTTTTTAAAAGGCCAAAATTGATATACATTATAGAAGTATCTCGTTAAGGTTGTCACAAGGCATGAAAAATAGCATCAACCAAAATGTAATTCCAAATAGAGAGGAATGATTTGAAAACTAAAATGTGAATTAAGAAAATGGGAAAATCACCAAGAACTGAAGTTGCTAAAGTAATGTTCAGGTTGCTGAATGTTCAGGAGATTTTAAAACAAAACAGCTAGGCCTTTCAGTGGTGCCACAGAAAAGCACTTCTTCACAGAAAGGGCAAGGGAAATAGGGAACAGATATCCCCTGCCCAAAAAAACTGTTAGGTTTAGATATTCAAATGGCCAAAACTGGGAGTGATACATTTTCATTAGGTATGGGATGTGAGCACCATTTACAAGACAAGTATTTATTGAATTGAATTGAATCGTATTGAATTTATTGTCACATGTACCAAGGCTCAGTGAAAAGCTTTGACTTGCGAGCAATACAGGAGATCACAGAGTTAAGTAGCATAGATAGTAAATAATAGGTAAACAGTGGCAAAAACAAAAACACAGGTACATGTGAATGTTAAGAGTTTGTGAGTCCATTCAGTATTCTATTGCCCATCCCCACTTATGTTCCTGTGTTGTGGAAAGAACAGCAACATGATTAGAGAGATTCAAATGTGAAGCTCTGGGAAAGATGAACATGCCTTTTAGAGGAGATAAGCTTAAGGACTTTGAAGATGTCAGAGAAGTTGGAGATATGGCAACACCTTGTGGCAAGAGAGGGGTCAAGGTTGGACTTTTGAGGAAGAGGTGACAGTGAGCAGTTTTGGAAGGAAACTTGCCCTTGAACAGCAGACAGTGCCTTGCCAGATCATTCCAGAGAATAATTAAGAGTTAACATGTAGGCCAGACCAGAAAGGACAGCAGTTACCCTCCCTAAAGGACATTAGTGAAGCAAATAGGTTTTTAGAATCGTCAATGATTATTGCCATGGTCACCATTACTGAAACTAGCCTTCAATTCTAGATTTATCAATTGAATTCAAATTGAAGGTTTGAACTGATGTCACAAGAACATTATCCTGAGTTGCTGAATTACTAGTCCAGCGACTTTACCACTATACCAATATCTCCCTCAAGTCACTATTTGTTTCTCCAGAAAAAAAAGTCAAAACACAGCAAGTTAATCAGATTTGAGTTTGAACTAATTTTTCTAAGTTCTCTCTGAGAATGACAACATCTTGTCATGAAAGTGATTTCTGCTCTCTTGAACCCTTTTCCCTCTAGACCATTAGCAGATTACCTAACTTCAGTTCTTGTTCCCATGCTCGCTGAAAGTGTATATAGTTTTCTCTCCTCAAGTACTGTTGATCTTCCTTCCAAAACTGCTCACTGTCACCTCTTCCTCAAAAGTCCAACCTTGACCCCTCCCTTGCCACAAGGTGTTGCCATATCTCCAACTTCTCTGACATCTTCAAAGTCCTTAAGCTTATCTCCTCTAAAAGGCATGTTCATCTTTCCCAGAGCTTCACATTTGAATCTCTCTAATCATGTTGCTGTTCTTTCCACAACACAGGAACATAAGCAAAGACATATATTACATCACTTGTGCCGTGACTGTGGTGTACTAACTCTCTTCATGCTCTCCAATATCTCATTCAACATTGTTAACTAGACACATCATTTTCAAATGGCTCTCTTCTGCTGACTTGCTAAGTGAGATTGATCTCACATTCTTACTAATAAACTCATTAATGAAGCATCTCTCCCAGTTACTTCACTTGAATTGGTTTGACTTGGTCCACTTACCAACTTACATCAGTTCCTGGCCCTCCACAACTTCAAATACAAAATTATTATCCTTATGTTCTTGTCATGATTTCTTACCTCTGAAGGGTAGACCAGTCCTGCAGACCTCAGCACTCTCTAAAACTGGCCTCTCAGGTATCTTGAGATTCTTTCACCACATCATTTGCACTGTGCCTACAATTGTCTAGGTTCTAGTTTGACAGACTTCCTTAAACCTCTCCACCTCCTCCATCTTTAAGATGTGTCTTAAAACCTATCTCTTTGATTAATTTGTCATTACTCCCACTATTTTTACTTTAGCTTGGAATTTTTCTGAATGTATTTTTTGAAGTGTGTGGAAATGCTTTTCGTTATAATAGCACTATAGGAATGAAAGTTTCTGCCCGTTCTTAAAAACAACTATAATTTCTTCGACATCTATAGAGTAACCAGTGGATATAATATGCCTATTTATCTTTTGCCTTCTACTCAATAGGCAAATGCAATCAAATGCACATATATAAAGAACTGGTCTGTGATTTGCCTTTGCTTACAGCTTCTAAAGTAATTAATAGGTTGGTATTTTCAAAACAGTGTAGATTTACACAGCACAAAGGGATAATATTGGACCAGGTAATCTCCCACTATTATGAAAGTTCAATCATAAGCTGAAAACTATAACCAGTTAAACTATATTCAGTAAAATGTTATTCTTCTCTTTCTGATTTACCTTGTACGTACTGACTCAGTATGTGACCATATTACAGACCACAGATCTCACTAGAAATAATCAACGCACTTTGGCTCCAAATGATTGGATAGAAAAGAGGAGTATCCTATTTGTATCTCTGTGCTTTCAGTTGATCTAATCCCTCTGAATCAATAGACCCATGAATGTTTAATATATGTTGTGGTTGTGTCCATCTGTGTCCTCAGTACAACCTGAGATGGCTTGGCGATATTCACTGCCACCAATTGTTCTGAGTATTTTTCTAAGTTACTGAAGGCTGTCTGCAAGAGTCTTCAGCAGAAGAGAGGCTTCCTCTTGATGAACAAAATGACTTTATTACATAAACTTACTAGTTGCATTATATCTGAGTTACATAGTAGTCTCTTGTGAGACCATAGGCTATACTTGAGGACATGTATACATTATTCATTGGTTACACAGAATTTACCACTAAGAACAATAACTTAGAAACTCTAGAACTAGCTAACTTCTCCCAGGAACAGTGTTTCATATCCTGATAGGTGGAATTTACTTTGTGATGTCAGTTAACCAATTCATGTATTAACTGCCTTAAATGATACGGACCATCTTTTTGGATGTATTATAGTTTATAGAATGTGATGCCGGGTCAGTAGATCAAACATCTCATTGACTGGTGTACCATATCAAACACAATGCTCCATTGACCATTCACAGCTGGTAGCAAGCTGCTTGTGCTCAACTAGCCTGTGCTTACAAGCGTTAGAAAAGTATTAGATCCACTATTAGATGTGATTCTGCAATTGGAAATCATTTATTAAATAATTTGGATGGTACTAAACCAGAAACTAATGTAAGATCATTTGCATATGTGATAAGAGACAAACTTAAATGCTTGAGATCCTGTTTTATGTATGCTCAAGGAATTTATACATCCATCAAAACCTTTTTCAAAAGAAGGGATCATGGCGACAGCTAAACTCTGCTGCACCTCCATAGCAATGAGCTGACCAATCAGGATCTACTTGCCGGCTCTGGGAATTAAGATTGACAGTTAACTGCTATGGTTGTATCTCAATGCCAATAATGACCCAACAAAATCAGCAAGTTGTTTCATTTTGCATGAAATGGTGTCTCTTTTTCTTTTTTTTTACTCCCCCCATCCCGAAGTCTGTTTCTTGTGCCATAGTTCAAATAAGGTGCAAGATGAAATAAAAGGCATTTGGATGGGTACATGAATAGGAAGGGTTTGGAGGGATATGGGCCGGGTGTTGGCAGGTGGGACTAGATTGGGTTGGGATATCTGGTCAGCATGGACAGGTTGGATTGAAGGGTCTGTTTCTGTGCTGTACATCTCTATGACTGTATGACTCTATGAAAAGCTTCACTTCTGGTTTCCTTTTAGCAATGTTTAATAAACAAAGATACAGCAACTATTTCCACAGGCTTTTAAAAAGAAACAAAGTAAGTAAAATGAGTTTTGGTCCTCTCGTGTGCAGATCTCAGGAATTCATTGTGGAAAATAAAGACAACGTGGATGAGTTGGATATTCTTTTGCATCTGTCTTCATTGCGAAGCTTGTAAACGACATTCCAGAAATAATTGTGAACTGGGAAAGGGAGTGAGGATCTTAAAACAATCACCAGAGAATAAGTGCTGAAAGAAATATTGGATATAAAAACTAACAAGTCCCAATTTCTGATGGCTGTAATCATGCAGACTATAATAATTACATGGTAGAGATGGTAGATGCATTGATTTTAATTTTCCAACATACTTTGGATTCTGGAAAGGTATCATCAAATTGGAAAAAAAAGCAAATGTGACTTCTCTATTCAAGAGAGGGAGGCAAATGGAGGAAATGATAAGCCACTAACTTTACAGAAAAAATGCTGAAACCTATTAAGGAAGTTATAGTGGGGCAGTTAAATACTCATAATGCAATCTGAAACAGTTAACATTGTTTTGTGAAAACTAAATCACATTTGAGAAATTCATTCAAGTTCTTGAAGGAAGCAACCTGTGAATCAAGTGTACTTGGATAAGATACTACATCAAAGCAAAATGGGATAACATATCAACATATGTGTGTATATAAAGGATTGGCTAGCTATGAAGAAACAGAGAGTAGGCAGAAAGATTCTTTTTCAGGTCGGAAAGTTGCAGCGAAAGAGTGCCAGAGGGACTTAACGACTTACACGATATATCAATTAATTGATTGCAGGAACGAAATACACAATGACAAAGACAGATAGGAACGTAAGTTGTGAAGAGGACATCAGGCAGCTGAATTGAAATATACATAGGTTAAATGAGTGGCAAACATTTGAGTATAATGTAGAGAAAAAGAGAACATTTCCACTTTGCCAGGATGAATAAGAAAACAGGATCATAATTAAATAGTGAGCGATTGTAGAACTCTTGAGGTGCAAAGGGATTTGTTTTGTTCATTCATGGCATGTGGGGGTCATCCCTAATTCTCCTTGAATTGATGCCATTTCAAAGGAAGGCTCAGTGTCATATACATTAGGAGAAAATGAGGGCTATAGATGCTGGAGATTCAGAGTCAAAACCTGTGGCACTGGAAAAGCACAACAGGTCAGGCAGCATCTGAGGAGCAGGAGAGTCGACGTTTCTAACATAAACTCTTCATCAGGATTGTTGGGGAGGGATGGCGGGCAAGGGTCTGAGAGGTAAATAGGAGGGGGTTGGGGCTCAGGGTTAGGTAGCCAGGAATGAAATAGGTCTGATGGTGATAGGTCAGAGTGGAGGGTGGAGCGGATAGGTGGGAAGGAAGATGGATGGGTAGGACAGTTCAAGAGGGTGGTGCCAAGTTGGAGGATTGAAACTGGGAGGAAGAAAAGCTCATCTTCTGCCTTTGGATGCCCAGAGGAAGAACACTTCATAACTGCCTTGAGACCCTCCAACCACACGGGATCAATGTCGATTTCAACAGTTGTCTGATCTCCCCTCTCCACCTTATCCCAGATCCAACCCTCCAACTCGGCACCAGCCTCTTGAATGGTCCTACCTGTTCATCTTCCTTCCCATCTATTAACTTCAACCTATCACCATCACCCCCGCCCGCACATCCATCTACCTTTCGCATTCCCAGCTACCTTCCCCCAGCCCCAAACCCCTCCCATTTATCTCTCAATCCACCTTAGCTGTCACTCCACATTCCTGATGAAGAGCTTATGCTCAAAACATTGATTCTCTTGCTCCTCAGATGCTGCCTAACCATCAGTGCTTTTCCAGTGCCATAAATTTGCACTCTGTCATATACATTGCTGTGAGTCTGGAATCACATGTACGCCAGACTGGATAATGATAAAAGATTTCCTTCCCTGAAGGACACAAGTGAACTTGATTTATTTTACAACAATTGACTGTGATTACCTGGTTGCAATGAGGCTAGCTTTGTTTTATTCCAAATATAACATTGATTTGATTGCCTCTAGTTCATGAATCATAAAAAAGCTAATATGAAGGTCCAGCAAGTGACTATAAATCAAATCTATTCTTTATGCAAGAGAAATGAAATATAAAAATAAAGATATTATTCTACAGTTGTACATGGCACTGGTGAGACCACACTGAAATGCGTCACTTTGTGAGTGAGACTAGAACCAGGAGATACAGTCTAAAAATGAAGGTTCTTCCATTTAAGATGAAGATAAAGAGAATTTCTTTCTCTCAGAGAAGAGTTTTGGGTCTCCAATCACTAGAGAGCAATGGAGCCAAGTGTACTGAATATTTTAAGGTATGTAGATGATAGCATAAAATTTCAAGGTGATAGTGATATCCAAACAAGAAAAGCAGGTTATTATTTGAATGACTGTAATTTGGGAGAGGAGAATGTTCAATATGACCTTAGGTGACCTTGGGTACCAGTCACTGAAGGTAAGCGTGGAGGTGCAGCAGGCAGCAAAGAAGGCAAACTGCATTTTGGCCTTCTTTATGAGAGGAGTTGAGTACAGAAACAAGGATGTTTTGCTGAAATTATACATTGCATTAGTGTGGCCACTGCTGTAATATTGTGTACTGTTTTGGTCTTCTTATCTGAGGAGTGTTCTTACTGTAGAAGGAAGGTTTACCAAGTTGATTCCTGGGATGGCAGGACTGATATATGAGGAGGGATTGGGTCAGTCAGGATTGAATTCCCTAGAGTTTAGAACAACAAGGGAGGGGTCTCTTAGAAACCTATAAAATTCTAACAGGATTAGACAGTTTAGATTGAGAAAGGATGTTCCTCATGATGCCAGAACCAGGATTATTGTTTAAGGGGAAGGGGTAAACCATCGGGGACTGAGATGCAATGACATTTCATCACCCAGAGCACTGTGAACTTGTTGAATCCACTATCACAGAAAGTGGTTGAGGCCAAAACATTGTGTTTGCAAGAAGGAGGTAGATATAACTCTTGTGACTAAAGGGATCGAGGGAAAAGGTGGAATCAGGGCATTGAGCTCAATAGTCCACCATGATCATAATGAATGGCAAAGCAGGCTCAAGGCACATTGAATAGCCGGTTCCTGTTCCTATTATCTATGCTTCTATGTTAAGTGAGTGGGCAAAACCTGTGGCAGAAGGGTTTCAGTGGCAGAAGAATTTCAACGTCAGCAAGTTTTTGATTGATAAAGAATAGATCAGGTTAATTTCTAGATGGTATGAAGTTAAATATAGCAGAAATCCAAAAAAGACTTGAGGATTCAGGTGCATAGATCTTTAAAATGCTCAAAATAGGTGCAGAAACCAATCAAGAAATCTAATGGAATGCTGACCTTTGTATCTACAGCACTGGGGTATAAAGATGTAGAAGTTTTGCTACAGCTGTATTAAACCCTGATTAGATCCCACTTGGAGTACTGTGAGCAGATCTTCGCATTATACCTTAGGTTTGAATATATTGGCTTTGAAGTGATTATAATGTAGGTTTACAAAAATGATACCTGGTCTTTGGGGCTTCAGGTACGAGGAGACATTATACAAATTAGGCCTGTTTTCTGTAGAATGTAGAAGGTAATGGGGTGTTCTGATTGAAGCCTTCAAGAGATTAACAGGAAAAGAAAGGATAGATAAAGAAACAATTTCTATTGGTTGGAGATTCTAGAACTAGGAGACATAGTCTGAGAATTAGGGTCAGACCACTCAGGAGAGATGTTAGGGAGCACTTTGACATGCAAGGGTGGTAGATGTTTTGAAATTTATTGCACAAATAGCAGTTGATGCTAGTTCAATTTTACTTTACAATCTGAGGGATAATTCTTTTGTTAAGCAAAAGGTGTTAAGGGATCTAGGCCAAAGATAGGTTTATAGAGTTAAGCCACAATCACAGAATCCCTCCAGTGTGGCCCATCGAATCCACTCCAATCCTCTGAGGAGCATCCCACCTGGGCCCATCCCCCTACCCTTACGCTATAACCCTGCATTTCCTATGGCTAATCCCCCGAACCTGCACATTTTTGGACTGTGGGAGGAAACCAGAGAACCCGGAGGAAACCCACATAGCACGGGGAGAATGTGCAAATTCTGAATTGTCATCTGAGGCTGGAATTGAACCTGTGTTCCTGGAGCTGTGAGGCAGCAGTGCTAAGTATTGAGCCAATGTGCCACCCTTAATATCACTGAATGCTGGAACAAATTGAAGGGGCTCCTGTTCCTATGATAGATTCTTGACTAACAAGGGAGTCAAATGTTACTGACGGGGACAGGGATATAGAATTGGGGCTACAATCAGATCAACCATGGTCTCATTGAATGGCTGAGCAGGCTTGAGGAGCCAAACGGTTTATTCTTGATCATAATTTATACATTTGCATGTTCCTGCTGCCACTGATTTCACAGTGGGAGACTCACCACCTAGAAAGCCAACAAAACAAGATTTGCTGTCAGATTCAGCTGCAATAATTACCACCCATATTTTGATGCAAGGTCAATGAATGAGTCAAACAAAATCTTTTTGATAAAGTTTCAGCAGCAATGCCAGTCAACAACAAGTTATTGATTTTTACATTGTTGGTGTATTGTGACTAACAGAAGCAGGCATAACAAGGTCACACTGCGTCTGTATCAAGGTCAAAAATGCATGGTTTAGGGAATCATGTTTTTACAACATGCTTTTTATAATGTTTACATTCCCATTGACAGTACAAAATACTAGATTGGCCTGAGTTTCCCAGGACGGCAATGAATGGTTCTTCAGAAAAAGTAGGAAAATCTGTGTGTTAGGGCAGACAATTGTTCCCTGTATACATTCCTAGTGTCTTTTTATTTTGTACATCACCAAGAAATTTAGACTTAGTGAGTCCTTTATTGACAAAGGAGGGAGAAGGAAGCCCACGTGGGGCTACATATTCCTTTTCCCCAATGACAGTCTGACCCCATGGTGGAAACAATTTCTGAATCAAAAAGTGGGCTCTTCAAAAGACTTAGCTAACTTGATAGGTGTCATGTTCAACTCAAAGGAGGTGCCAGCATTTATTAAGCATAGTGGACTAACTAAACCTAATGTTACCAATCCTGATATTGAACACATCGCTAGAAGAGAATCTAAATTTACAGCTATTTATTTGGTGCCTGAAAATGGGAGTCAAAGTTCTGAACTTTGTAGAAGTTCCCCAGATTCTACATTGGCTTGACAACTTTGAGCTGTCTGAGGATATATGTATTAGGCTTCTTAAATCTGTAATTAAAGTGCCTTCTGCATGTGGCAGCATGTGTGTGTAGTTCAGGAACTAAAGGGTGAAGTTCATGGCACACAGGAATTGCAAAGCCTGACAAGCAGTAAGGAACACTAATCCAAGGAGATCGGAATATTTTCAGTGTTTGGTACACCTTGTAGACCCAGAATAAAATGTTGGCACATTGTTAACATGCACAAGGGCCCTGTCTGGATTATTTCTTCACCTCAACCTGGCTCCATGAGACAGCTGCCTGATTTTAGTGCTCTTGCTGCCAAGTGAGATATATTTGGGATTAGGTGCCTGACGCTGGGCTGTGAGATTTAAATGAGGCCCAACATCAAATCTTGTTCTGGCCTTTGGTCTGCCTAGACGAGTGTACAAAGCAGTTGTTACACTGTTATCTTGTCTGCTTGAGGCATGCCTCAAATTTCTCTGCCCATTGATTATTTGATAACTGTCACACTAAAGTTAAAGCCCTTATCTATTGAAATGAAATTAAGAAACAGATCATAGCGTCATACTGCTATTCTTCTAGTGCACTCTCCATACCCTGATGAATGCTAAAAGTGTGGCAAAAAGTTATTTTCTTCTATTTTCGTTTATTGCAGAAACAGTGCAGTCCAGCCCAAGCTACATCACAGATGTAGTCTTTGGACTTTTATCCCATCACCATCTGCACACCAGAGTACAACTGACAATAACTATTTTCAATGTTTGTTGTGCATACTGTCAACAAACACCAAGTTGTCATAATTGTGCTGAAGCAAACTATTAGACTGAAATGCAATGTGCTTTTATGACTGTTTGAAAATTATTGTATTACACTCAGGCAGCACCTATATGCAGTAAATAAATGTCTGCTTTAAGTAAAAGTAGAGTAAATCATCTTTCATTGTGTAACATTATTTTGGCATAATGTGCTGTTAGAGATGAGTCTGACTTCACAATAGAAAACAGTGCTGTGATTAAAGTTTTTTTTAGTACAAAATGATATTTCCCAGCATGTGCACACATTAGACACTAATTTAAATGGTATCTAATGTCACAGCACAGGAACTAACCTCCAAACAGCTTGTTTTGGAATGACCTCATAGAGGTTTAATAAGCTGTTTTGATTCTCCAATTTAATGAACTATTCTATTTACAATAAGCTCTAGAGTTTGTATGTTTTAATAGCAACAAATTTAAACTATAAGGATTAACAGTGGAAACAATTGGTTAAATACTACATCTAATGTTGGTCTTTTTGTTATGACTGGTACATTTCATTTTGAATTAAATGAAGTTAAAGAAAATCTTTTTGTTTTAAATTATCAAGACATAAAGAGGTAGGCCAGTTCATTGAATGACTGGTTGGAAAAGAATATGAAATAACATTTTCTGTAACAAATTGAATCCAGTCTATTGCATTACACCTCAACACCACAAGATATGGTAAAAACAATGACTTCTAATAGTTATGATTGGGACTTATTTCAATCATAGCTTTATTCAACAGAATTAGCAGCAAAGAGCCATAAGCCAATGTGTGCTGATCGTAGTTTTGTATTGTGACTCACATTAAAATAATGAGATTATTGAGATCATTGTGCAATGATTAATATATAATAAATTGCAAAAATCTAAATTTGCACAGTGAGATTCATTCACTGAGAGAAGTACAACTTCCTGCAGGTAATGCACTAATCACTATAGAATTAATCAGATCAACTTTACATGTACCTCTATGTTTAGTGCTTTTTTACCTCTGAAATATATCAAGAAGCAGAGAGTATGAGGCTCTATCAAGAGAAGACAGAGGTTTGCATTAAAAAAACACACAATGGATGAATGGAATGATATGAATTGACCTTGAATAGGCTGAGGATTATATCTTCAGTCATTTTAAACAGCAACTATTGGGCATCTTTCAGTTATTGATAATATGACAGACATTACAGTTACTCTTTATTTCAATGATTTATTTTTACATGGTTAGCAATGAAGGTACGTTATTAATAGGGTAACAATATCTCTAAAGGAGAAAGTGCGGTCTGCAGATGCTGGAGATCAAAGTCGAGAGTGGGAAAAGCACCGTAGGTTAGGCAGCATCCGAGGAGCATTCCTGAGAAGATTTTCCTGTTCCTCGGATGCTGCCTGACTTACCATGCTTTTCCAGCACCCCCACTTTCGAAGATACCAATATATCTATACAGACTGCAATAATGTGAACTTTATCATGTATACTACATGATTGCTTTGAATTAATATAGACCTAAGTAGACACCACATCACAGTCATCTGAGAGTACTGAAATGTAGAAACTTGAGTTCTGTGCCTGAAAAATGTGTTCCACCTATTTAAAAAAAAGCGCCTTACTATGAACCTTGTGTTATTAATTAAGGGAGAAATGCTCACCAGGACAACAGACTGCTCTTCTTTGAATAATATTACATGATCTTTTAATTCTCACAAAATCACTGAGACAGAGAGACAGGACATCAGTTTAGTCTTTAATAACTCCTTTGATGGTACCATCCTTTTTTTACTATTGTATGATGTGTTGGCCTAGATTACATGCTTATGTCTTGAAGTGAAGCTTAAAAATAGTTTAGGACTGTGTGTACCACCAATTGAACCAAGGTGACATTGGATTGAAGGAGGGATAAATTGGGATAAGAATTGAGTTACTCAATCTGAGATATATTGGCACAAACAAAAAAAAATCAATAGTAAATGATAAAATGTGGGATGCAATGAACATTTTGAACCATAATATACTTTGACAGTATAAACAATTCTTGACCTCATTCATGAAGCTCTCCTCTTCAATGTATTTTCCCGAGTTGCAGTAGTCATGGAGACATAACTTTGTGGCTGCCACTTGGCCACTTTTTAGAAAGTCATACTTAAACAAATACAATAATTAACAGACATAGTGGCAGCAACTTGCAGCATCTTCTAAACCTGTAACCACCACCACCTAGAAAATAAGGGCAATAATCGTTTGGGAATATTAAACCAACTTCCAAGCCACACAACATCCTGACTTGGAACTATATCATCATTTCTTCACTATTGCTGGGTCAATAGGCTCAAACTCCACTATTCAAGTCCGCAATTACTTTTGATTTATATTAAAGATATATATTAGAAGACAGACTGTGTTATGGCCAAATTTGCTAAAGGTACAAAGTTTGGTAGGAAAGGAAGTTGCAGGGAGGACACCATTTGCAGAGAAATAAAGGAAGGATAAATGATTGGACAAATATTTGGTAGATTATATACAAGTTTGAAAAATATGAAACTGCTCACATTATTGGGAAGAATAGAAACAGAATAATATTTAAATGGAGAAAGAGCGCAGAATGCTTCAGTATAGAGGGATCTAGGTATCTCTGTATGTGTATCAGAAATGTTAGTATGCAGGTACAGTAAGAAGTTAGGGAGACATATGGAATACTGGCTTTTATTGTAGGTGGCGAGAGAGCATTAAAATAGAGGAGTTTTGCTACAACCATACTAGTTACTGATGAAACGACATGTGGAGAACTGTGCATTGTTTTCATCTTGTTTAAGAAGGGATAAATTTGTGTTGGAGGCAGTTCTGAGAGCATACACCAAGTTGATTCTTCGATTGAAAAGGTTGTCTGTTAAGGAAAGTTCAAGAACATTGGACCTAATCTCTTTGGGAGTTCAGAGGATGAATGATAATCTTATTGATAGATATAAGATTTTGAGGGGGCTTGACTGCAACAGGAGACGTCCTGAACTTCTATGCTGAGGATTCTAGAATGAGTGGGCACAGTTTCAAACTAAAAGCTTTTCATTTATGATGGTGATAAAGAGAAAAAATCGTTCTTTCAAAGGGTCATTTATCATAGGATTCTCTATCCAAGAGAGCAGTGGGGACAGGGTATTAAATATATTCAAGGTTGTATTAGACAGATTTTTGATAAAGGAGTCAAGCATTATTATAAGCAGGCTGAGAATTGAAGTTATGGTTAAGCATCAGATCAATCATGACTTTACTGAATGACATGGTAAGCTTATTAGGTAAATAACCTACTCTTCAAGTTCTCCCTGCCTTGCAGCATTGTGAGTGTACTTATACGAAACCGACTGCAGTAGTTCAAGAATGAAGATCACCACTTTCTCAAGGGCAATTGGGGATAGACAAACACTAGTCTTGTAAATGGCGGTCGCATCCTATGAAAGAACATTTAAAAGTGCATTTTTTATCATCTAAAAACCGATAAACAATGAGCATTGAAGCAATGAAAGCAACAAAATGTATTAATTGTATTAAACAAGGAGATGTGAAGTTGACAGTGCATCTTTGAAACAATCACTGCAGTGTAATGTTTCATTAACCGTACACTTTAAAAAGGAATGGCTAACTTGAGTAACAAATGGAGACACAGTTTCATCCTATCTCATTGGCTTATCTACTTTGCATTTGTTTACCTTCCTTTGCTTTTTGCTTTCCATCTCTTTCTTTTTCGGTCTTTTCATTATTGTGCTGCTTTCTAAACTGATAGATAAAACAGTTCCACACTTGTAACCAAATTTTCATTCACTGTTGCTGTTGTCTGAGAAGTCATACAAAAAGTGACCTTTGAATCACCACTGGACCCATAAAGCACAATACACACCATTGTCCTGTCAAAAATTGAAGATGTTTTACATCATTACAAAATTTAATGTTCCAACTTTTCAAATGTAGTACTTTTCAAAGGCCGCATTCCAATTGAAGCTCATTAAATTCAGGCTCGAGTTTCCTGTGGTGGGGATGAGAAAGAGTTTCTCATGCTTTGTAAGTAATATGAATCACTCTTTTAAAACAGATATGGTTACATACTAGTTTTGAAAGGTACAGTAACTGCTGAGCTCTTACAAGCTGCAACACTGAGGCTTTTGTCCTTTAAAATCTCATAATTGCCTCTTGAACCATTGCACTTTAGTCACTCTGCATTTTATTTACTTATGAATAAATCAACTTTTAAATAAAATTGTTGTTTGAAAGTTCAAAGGTTACCATACGTGGTAATTGCTGGCTTAAAAATGTTCTCAGGATTAATATCAGAATTGAAAACATTATGGAGTTCAGCTACTGTTCTTACTCCTGATAACAGCAAAACATTAATATTCTGGAGCGTTAACCATATAAAGCACACTAAGTATCTAAGTTGAAAAATGCTGACATTAATAATTGATAATTGCAACAAAAGGCAAACTAGGCCAAAAGATTCAAATATAAAACAACTATGTTTAGTAGAAGGTTTCCTAAAAAAAAACTGATTTTCTTGCTGATACTGAGTTCATTTGGATTAAGGCCACATTTTTCACATCATTATTCAGTGGATAAAAAGTATAGTATGATTTTAATAATAGCTTTTGTGGATAAACATCAATAGGCAGCCTGAGTCTCTTTATTGGTTTTTTTCATATTAGTTTTGAAGTTAAAGCAAGACAAATGAAACTCTCGGAACTGGTCTAACTCATATGTATCGCCATAGCTGTGAAAAGAGGTCAGAAAATATCTGATAGGACATGCAGTGTCAGGCTATTAGCACAAAACCACTAATTACCCATCGGTCATTGTCAAATATTTTTAATACATTATTCAGCTTTAACCTACATACCATACTAATTTTCAACAATTTTATAAAAGAAACTTGTTCTGGTTTTGTTACCTTCTAAACACATGAAACACATATTGGGGGAGAAATTCAATTTACCTTTATCCTGTTTTAGCTATAAAATAGTTTCTGGGACTGCACATTTTAGGTAGCAACATTACAGAGCTGATCTCGCCTGGAAGCAAGTGGGTCAAAGTATCGGAAGTAGGCAGTTTATAAATGTTCAGAACTCCCATTTGCAATAGACATTAGGCAACTTTACAATATTTGTCGGTCCCCAATGTAAAATTGAAATCGAAATAGATGAGTTTGCACCAGACAAAGATTGCCCGAGAGCACCAGGTTTTAAGACAGTCAAACCGATGGACTTTAAAAGGACTCCTGGAGGCTGCTCAAAAAAATGGACACAAAAGTTTTGAAAAGCTGCATTTCTGCAGGATCAGTAGGAGCGCAAGTGTTCACAGGATCTTCCTGCTAGTTGGCTCAGGAGCTGTTGGGAATCTGGATCAGGACATCCCCATAGTTAACATGTTTTATTCAAATGCAGGCCAATGCAGAATTTGGTTTTGGTTTTGTGCAGCTTATTTCACACTGGAAAACATGCAAGTTGAACTTCTCCCCTGCTGTTCTTTAAAGCCATATTCTCTCTCAAGGTGAACACAGGGAAAAGTAAGCAACTGCTAATGGTTGTTATTCTTCACATACTGACAAATAGAAATTCTATTTTAAAATATTCCTTTACAAACTACAAATAATCCTTTTTTTAAAAAAAAGCTACTAGACACTGACTACAGTTTGCTGAAGGTCTAGGCAAGATGTTTTCCAGTTTAATTAGCTGCCTCAAACTGGTACTGATACACTGTCAAGGCAATGGGTGGCAGCCAATCTTAGACCCTTCTGAATGGATACTCAGGTTGCTAAGCACACAGTTTAATTAATACATAATGGAGAATTACACTGATAAAAACTGGGAATCAATTACAAATATACCATATTGACAAATGGCAAGTGTTTAACAGAAATCTGGAGGAAAATATGGCTTTAATTTCCATACATTTTATCGACTAGGTTTATATGGTAGGAAGCTCTGATTTTATAATTATGAAAGTTTTCCACTTACTCATTACAGGTTACTGGGAATAGAAGTTAGCTCAAACACATATACAGTAACTGGTTTCAAGATTTAAAATTCCAAGAAACAGATGCTGGTTCAATTTTCATAGCAGTTACCAAAAGTATTAATAAGACTTCATTTGAACTGATTTTTCAGTTGATGTGCCATTCAGACCAGAGGAAAAGCAACTGTCGATGTCTTTCAAAGTACAGGCACATCCTTCACAAATCACAACAGTAATCAGGCATTTAGTTTGTGAAGCTTCAGGCTGGTGTATTCCAAACTGCTGATAAGGAGTTTAGATGCCTGATTGTGTATTTTGAAAAGAATACAATACCCTTGAACTTTAGCACACTTAAAGAGACTTAAATAGTGGGAAAAATATATTTTTTATATCTTTTAGTGTTAGGTATTCTGCTATAGTTATAAGGCATTACCAGCAACTGTGTTCTATCCTTTTAAATTCACAAAAAATGTTATGTCTATTCTTGTACATAGAGAAATCACACCAGTCTTGCATCAGATGTGCACCTGTTCAAAGAGCACTGTCTGGTTTCTAAGCACCATGTTACCATTGCATTCAATTAGAACATTGATGTATGCACTAAAATACACACAGCAGTAAGCAGCCTTTAATACTACAGGGCTGAATGGATGGTGTGATTGATAAAATTATAATATTCCACATTGTGTTTCATTGATATGAGTTATTCAGGTGCAGGGACAACCCCAGGACTTTACAGCTTACGCATTCACAGTTTGATAACAAATATATTTTTGATTTTATTGTATAGGTTTTAGCTTTGTGACTCAGTTGGACTGCAAAATGTTACAAAATTTAAATGAAATTTAACAAAAGGACCAGAAATTGCAGGGTTTGTGATGGTGCGTTAGCGGGGTTCACCATACTTACACCTCAGAGTCTGACCGTGATGGTAGGAAGCACAAGTATAAATGAATGTGAGAATCCTGAAGTTGCCATCTGTCAGGTACTAATCATACATCACTCCCTACCCTGAACACAACTGGCTATCAGTGAAATCAATTGATCTGGTGAGAACATTCCCCTTTTTAAGTGTTACAAACCTTTGTTAGATACTGAGAAAGCTAAGCTTTGCTCAATGAGGTGCATTTCTTAAAACAATAACCTTACCAATAAATATAGCTGAGCAACTGAGTTGACCCTGAAAAAATTGTGGAATGTAGTCTCCTGTATGAATTTTTACTGGAGTTTTAAAACTCGTCATCTTTGTTTTAATTTTAAAGTCTCTTCATGCTATTTCAAACTGGCTTAACTCAGTTTGTATGTGCCAATCTTTATTTTTGTTATGAGTAAAATGCATAAATGTGTGACTGGAGTGTTAGTGCTTTTCATTTCCTAGTTGGTTAACCGAAAAATTGTTAATTTGATTGGCTCCTCGTACAGCTTAGTGACATCACTGCAGCTCCAAGTTTGGAATCCCCATTAAATTCAGCTACAAGCAACTGCACATCAAGAGAAAGGTATAGTTCTTGTCACACAGAGTGCTAGATCTGTTTGCGTAGCTTTCTTTGGAGGTTAACGGCGAGTACTGTTGGTTCGCCACTTTGCTGTTAACCACAAATTACAAGCCATTATCATCCTACTGATAACAGGCATTGTCCAGGCTTCAGTTTTGTATTTGCCATTTAAATTAGAAGACTGTGATGTTGTACTCAATTTTCATTTTCCTACTGAGTCACAGAGCTCTTTGCAGTGACATGCTTGTCTGTAGTTTCTAAATTCAAAAACTGTCATTGCAGGAGCTGCGTCCTGTCCAGGGGCCCAGGAAATTGTTCAGCACAGGGGTCTTTAACCTTAAACAAGCAGAAAATTTGCATGAGTAGAAATGTACTACTACAATTTTTTTTCCAGCATCCCTGTGGGACAATACATTGCTGTGACAGTGCAATTTTTAAATTGCCAGTCAAATATCTCAGATTAAAGGTCAAAATATTCTCAAATAAAGTAGAGAGGAATGATAAAGCACCAACAACACTTACCATCATAATTGCAGACTAAATTGCAATTGAAACATCTACATTTACAACAAAATGATATTGCATCCCATACTTGTATAATTGCAATACTCAGCATTTAGATGTCAAATGGAATTTATACAGAGCTAAAAGGAACAGGCTGCAATTCAGTTCCATGTTTGACACCTAAACAATAAAGACCCTCCTTGGAAACTGTGGATAACAATAAACTGATCTTGGTGAAAATATCCTACTCATTGACTGAGCTCATCCAATTGTAACAAAACATTGCCCTTGAATCTAAGGAAGTTCCTCTACAATATAAAGAAACTCCAGGTGTTGACAGCCACATAATTTTATGTTAAAACTAAGAATCAAATCTGCAAATTTCAGATGTTCTGGTTACAAAACCCAAATTAATCTGAAATTTTAAAATGTCTACTAATACCAAGCACAGGACATATATCCCTGAATACTTTGGTTCAATGAGCCAGGTTAGAAATAACTGTTAGAGTCATCAACTTCTTTAAAACAAAAAATGTGATTATAAAGTACAGTAGTGTTTCATAACTGGTTCTACGTCTGCTTTTGTGGTCTTCTTTAAGCTTGTGAAGACAAGCATAGATAAAGGAAATTATACAACCATCTTATTCATAGAAGCAGGTATCCCCATCACACCATCCATTGCCTCAAGTAATTCAAGAGATTTTTGGTTCCACCAGATAATTTGCAAAGCCAACCCTATATTATTTACTGCGCGTGAAGAAATGCTTCCCTTCAGCGATTCTAAATTTGTCTTTAGGGGTGGATACTAATAATTTCACCTAAATGTTGTTCTCCAATCACTAACAACCTCCATTAATTGACACCCAAACTTTCAAAGGTGACTTTAGCCAAAACTTTCCTTATCCACAAGAACTCATCTGAATCTGTACTTGTGTCGTAAATATTTCTGTAAATGAGATTGGATTTAGAAAAAAAATTCTATCTGCAATTGCTTTTGAACTTCAGATTCACTCAGAGTTTAACAGTTTAAAATTAACTTAAATCTAAAGTCATAACTAGTCCTCATAAGAATTTTCTATCATCTCTTTCAGCTTCTGTCCTCACTGATTTTACAGTACACTTTCTTCATTCCCCCCATAATCCCTTCAAATTGCAACAGCCAAAGGGAAAATTTTGCAGACGTTTTCTGGTAGCTCTGCAGGTGTGGCCAATGGGTGAGATAAAATGATCTGAAGGATCCTCCTATTGAGCTTCCACCCACATTTGGCCTGTCAGCAATTTTATACAAAACAGGAGAAGCCTTAGGCAGCTCACATGCCCTCATCACAATTAAGACCTTGCATTGCCAATTAATGACCAGGGATAGGGGGGGCCCAGAATATCACCTTGTTTGGATCTCACGTGGCAGAAATCGAGAGGCAGCTCTCCCACTAATCCGTTTATGGTCAGATGATTCACTCCCACCTTAAATTCTCCTTCCTACCTCTCACCACATGAGCCCCTTGGATGTTCCCTCTGCTCCTGGCTCTCCAGGACCCTCACACTCCTCTCCCTAGGCACAAATCAATTCTCAAAAACTTTAAATATTATTTTCCCAGTTATTAATACAAAATTAATGTTATTGTTACTGCATCTGAAATTGACAAACTCAAGTTGGTTTTGCATTGTTACAGTATCATTGGTAAGCCCTTTCTCTGACACAAAAGCTTCCAGAATGACAATGCATGTAGAAGTTATGCTAACGTGCTCACAAAATCCTTTTGCAGATGTTGAGGGAAAAAAAAAATGTTCTTCAGAAAGTTTCCTGTCTTTTCCGTATCTTATTGTGGAATCTTACTTTCAAGTCTCTTATAATCTAAGATAACTGCACTATAACTATTGCTTTAATGGAATGCCATATGTAGAATGAGTTGTATTCCCATGCATGATGCTGTAACATCTAAACAACTTGTGTAATGCCATACCAACCTATTGTGTGCATTTCCAGATCAGTATAGTCATGGTGCATTACACCATAGAGTCATACAGCACAAAAACAAACCCTTTGGTCCAAGCTGTCCATATTCATTATAATCCCAAATTAAACTAGTCCCATTTGCCTACTCCTGGATTATGTTCCTCCAAACTTTTTCTATTCATGTATCCATCCAAATGTCTTTTAAATACTGTAATTGTAGCCACATCCATACTTCAAATTTGTGGATTCATAAATAGATATGTGCTGAACTACATTATGAACACAGTTTCAATGTACCTGAGATTACACACCAGTTTTACAGCTTGAAATTTGTTTGGCATTGTAAGCTATAAATTGTCTCAGTGGCAAGGGAATATTCACAAACTACTATTTAAATGTTTGTTTAGTTACTGAACTGCGGACTTCTATTGGTTGAAGTATCAATTATTCTGTTTACAACATGCCAGTTGCTTTGTGCTCATCAGAATTGTTCAACTAATATTGCAAAATTACTATACTTCACTAAATTGTAGCAAGCACCCTTTGAATGTTGCTAGTCAGGTAAAATAGTAATGTCTATTGCAACTGATAGGCTGCTCACTACCATTCTAGAGTATACCCTTACAATTATCGTAGTGCAATAACCTTATTTTCAGTCTTTCTAAAAAAGACACAATTTAAAACCCACCCACTAGGAAACCACTCAAATTAGATCCCTGTGTACCTTATTTTCCACCCAATCAAGCTGGTTATAAGAACAGGCATGATGTAAAAATAGTGGCTTCAAACCAACTCATGTAACACACTTAACAATGTTTTGTTTATAATTACATGAGATGTTTATTGCAGAGAACCAAGATTATATTACATTAAAAATTGGGACTTTAATAAGTGATTATGATGTGAGATACTGAGCATTGTTTTCTTAGATTTAATTAGAAATGTATATTTAATCATGTGTTAATTCTATTGTCCATGTGTTTAGCTTTTCTGAGTATTACTTCATCTAAAATCAACTATTCTACATTGTAATGTTCAAAAAACTAGCACTCAATGTCCAATGTTGCGAAGTGATTTGCACCTGGATCTAGTTTTCACATTAGCCATTGCCAACAAAATGCTTTGAATCTCAAAGTGAATTCAGAGATCAACCCAGATGACTTCATTACCAGCTTTTCCAAAATGCTGCTAGTCAGTATCAGGATAATAAAATCCAGACTGTATCTGTATTACAAAAGAAAAATGCAAGTACTTCAAATTTGAAATATAAAAAGAACAGAAACTGCTAGGAACGGTCAGCAGGTCAAACTGCAAATTCTACAGAAGGATTGAAGGTTGGCCTGTTTCCTTTCTCTTTTCAGGTGCTGGTGGACTTGCTGTGGTTAAGGGTTTTGCATCTTTTGAGGTTAAGCACCTACAACAAAATTCATTTGATTACCATGACATTTTATTGAATCTATAGGTTATATTGAAATTCTGTTAACATCTAACAGAGATGCACCAGCCATGACAAAGCATTTGAGCCTATCATTATAACTTGTGTTTCTTCAGTGAAATAATTTCTGGTCATTTTAATCAAGAACATTTCAGATTTTAAAAAAAATTACATCCAATATTTATTTCCCAACAGACACATTATATGGCATTTTAACTAGCAATAAATGAATATACATCTATACCTCACAGTAACAATTGGGTCAGTTGTACTAACAAAATGTTCCTCATGTTGACTACAGGAGTATATTGCAGTATTTTGGAAGACACAAATAAATTTTGATCACTAGTCATGATAAACCACAGCAAATTGCTTTGTCCCTTTTGGTAATTTATACTACTGAAGGCTGAAATGTCATTGCACCAAAGTTACAGAGCTTGTACATCTGTGGTTTCGCACTGACAAATGCAGCTCCCATGTGCTTCACATTATACTAATTGCTCTAAAGAACCTATTAAACAACAAATCTCAATGTTCCATTTATTAATATGAAGAAGGAATTTCTTTTACTGCTTCATCCTTTTATATTATATATCCTTACAATTCCAGAACAAAATAATGAAGGGTTTTTGAGCGTGAGAAAATTCTATATAAAACACTTGAATTTAAAAAGTGCCACACTATCTGAATTACCTCCCCAACTCCAAATAAACAATCCAAGTGATAAATAAATTGAAGTAATTTGGTTACTAATACATATTACAATGATACAGCACAAATTGGGTTAATGAAGAAGGGTCTTTAATTCATGACTATCGAGCCAATTGCCTACTTGTTCAATGTTGCATTTCATTTAAACTGGATTATGGTGTGTCCTTAAAGCAAGTTATGGTTTTCTCAATAACCACATACAACTCTATAATTATCTAGGCTTTCCACAGTAAATTAGACACAGTTATCTGCCAGACATTTTCCATTCTTGTGAGAGATTTCAGGATATCTGTACCTTTATTTTTCCAGTCAGTTTTCTTTGTTTGTCTAAGTGGAACAGATGTAAACTATTGATGCCCAACCTTTGTCATTAAAGATGCAACTTGTTTCCAGTTGAAATCCTTGCAAAACAACATTTAAAGAGTCACTTTTTGTTCTTTTTGTTCTTACCAGGGTTATCATTGGTATCTCAAAATCTAATTTCTAAAACTATCGTATAATAATACGAGAGATTTTGAATCTATATTTTTAAAATAGAATTTAGGTAGGATAGTTCATGATTTTAATGCGATCATATTTATAATCACTAGTTTCCTGAACTAAACTCTCATCAATAAATCTCCAACCTAAAGCCCATGCATGTTTTTTTTTAAATCAACTCTGAAAACCTTTAAAGGTTCTGTTCACTTCAGCACAAGAACTATTCCGTGTACTAAGATTACAAATAAAAATTAATTTTTCAAAACCCTGGATTTGTGTAATCCTAAATCTGATATTGGTGAATCATGTAGGGAGTTTTTAACTGTACTGAAGTAATTGTCCAACACCAATACAGATGTTGTCCTATCACTGTTTGATCGTAAATATTAAAGTATAACATATATGCACAGTGGGGAGAAAAACGAAGAGGAATTTGAACAAAATGATCCATAGCCTGAATCAGACACTAATCAAGCTCTAAATGTATTAAATACATTGTCCCAGTAGTAGAAAGCTTTTGTGGCAGATTAGTTTGACTAACCTTTCTCTATTCACAGAATAGGAGGAGAAAGTGAGGACTGCAGATGCTGAAGATCAGAGCTGAAAATGTGTTGCTGGAAAAGCGCAGCAGGTCAGGCAGCATCCAAGGGCTCATGCCCGAAATGTCGATTCTCCTGCTCCTTGGATGCTGCCTGACCTGCTGCGCTTTTCCAGCAACACATTTTCAGCTCTATTCACAGAATCTCAGAATAAAGTCACATGGCCCACCTTGCCTGCACTGTCTCTCTGAACATTTTAACTTAATGACAATCTCTTGCCTGTTCCACAGAGCCCTGCACTTTTTCTTTCTATTTATAGAATCACAGAATTATTACTGGAGTTTTGAACTGCACTAGTAAATACATGTTTTGGAGCGCCTACTTTCTAAATAATTGTCATTGGTTAGAAGTGTAGTTAAATCATCTACTGTGAAAAAAGAATGAATAACAGCAAAAGCTAAACGACAAAAATATTCGAAGACACTGCAAGCAATGTAGAATCAATCAAGGCAATAAGGAACACAAACTAAGGCAAGCTGCAGCAGACATCTTTCATAAACATATAGAGTTTATTGGGGCAAGTAAAACATTTGTTAATGGATCGTTTTCTAAATTAATTTAAATATTAATTAAATATATTCAATTGAGTATTCAAACTATAGTTTCTCTAAGAAGTAGGCAATGCAGGCATTTGATAATAAAACACCTAATTTCATTACTTGTCATTTTATGATCTGTTTTCCTTCTAAGCATTAAATACTTCTTTTAAATATCAATTTTGTTAAGTCTGTACTGAATCTTTGGTAAAATGTATCAGTCATTAGGTTTAGTGCTAAGTTCTTGATAAGGTCTAACTTAAAGTTTAGTAAAGATTATGACGATCAAATCAGGATTAATTGAATTGATCACAGCAAGATTAACTGGATGATGCAATATTAAATATTAGAACTGACCTTTTTACAGAGGAAAGTATAAATACTAATTTTATAAATCAATATGATCACTATTTCTTCTGTAATAATAATAAAGTAAATTAAGGCATAATGATTTGCAAAATTCATTTTCACAAACTGTTTATAAACTACCAAAGTTTAGAAGGAGATCTCAATTAATTTTATGGAAATGAAAATAAAGTTAAGGAATTTAAGGGGCACTATATTATGAAATGTGCACCTGCTTGTTTTCTGTTCAGTTCAAAACAGAGTTTGTCAGTGCACTATATTGCCTTATCAATTTTGGTAAATGATTTTAATGCTGCAGCTCTTACCTGTATGTGACCTCATATGGGTCCTAAGGTGGCTGGGCTGGTTAAAGACTTTACCACATTCCTTGCATGGGAACTCATTGTGCTTGCTTTGTGTCTTCCCCAAACCTAGGCATGCATATATTGTGAAAAAATTTACAGTTAGCAGCCTTGCAGAAGAAAGATTCATTGGTGAAAGTAAACAAGATGAGGCAGAAGATCCAATGTAATTATTGGTCTTTTCATTCTCAACATTAAAGCCTCAAACTATTACTTAATTTACAAGGTTATTGGCCCCTAAGCATAAGGGGTGTCATCCACCCACTACTGCTACACCAGTCACTTTCCAGTGCAATATTAAATTACTTTTTTTTTTAGTTTCCATGACATCTCTAGATTGACTGCAAGCAATGGCTAGTCTGAATTTTAAACACTACCTCATCATCATCAGCAGCAAAAACATACTTAATAAGCACATAGTCCACAGTATGTCTGTACTTCTGTTCTGCAGATCTGTACACATTTGAGTGATTGCACTCACTGCAACAAATCATTGCATATAGGAAGCACCTGACTCAAAAAGAACTTGATTATACGTAATACTTTCATGTATAAGGCCCATCACATCATCATTTAGTCTACCAAATAAGCAATAATAAATTTAGAGACCAAAGGCACTACCAACATAAGGTTCTTGTGATGCAGTGATAATGTCCCTACCTCTGGGCCAGAAAGTCTGGCTTTAAGTCCCACTCACCCAGAGATATATACTGCATATCCTAACAGGTCATTAAAAATATTTTTAGGTACTATCTACAAAGCGGTCATGGTGAAATAGTAGTCTCCATATCTCGGAGTCAGTAGATGTAGGTTCAAGTCCCATTTGATGCAGTGGTGTATTATAGCGCATCTGAACAGGTTGTTCAAAATTGTTTGTTTTTTGGAACAGCCCACAATAAAATGAATGGAATGTTGATAGTAGCAAGATTGATTTGCCTGCTGGATCCCTTCAGCCTCATTATAAAGTGTCATACAGTCACAGAGTATGGAAACAGACCCTTCAGTCCAATGGGTCCATGTCAACCAAGTTTCCGAAACTAAGCTCGTCCTACTGGCCTGCATGTGGCCCATATCCTTCTAAACCTTTCCTAGTCATGTACTTTTCCAAATGTCTTTTAAATATTGTAACTGTACCTGCATCTATCTCTCCCTATGGCAGTTCATTCCATAGCTCTGTGAAAAAAGATGCCCCTCACGTCCCTTTTTAAACTTTCTCCACTCACCCTAAATTATGCCCCCTAGTTTTGAACTTCCCCACCCTAGGGAAAGGACCGTTGCTATTCACCTTATGTACGCCCCTTAAAATGTGCCAGCTTATGCAGCCTAAGGTTATAACTCAAACCCTCCAGTCCTGGCAACATCCTGGTAAATCGTTTCTGAACCCTCTCCAATTTAATGATATCCTTCCTAAAGCAATAAAACTCTGAATGTGGTTTGTTTACACCATAACAAAAATGATACAATTAAATATATTTTGTAGGTGTAATGCAAATTATGGTTTGCCAGGAATAATTTTAAATGGAAAGGCAAAGGATTGTTTTGCACTATCTGTAGCCTCTCCATTCAAAACGGACATTTTAAAATAACAAAATGACCGAATCAAACACAAACATTGCATGTTCTAAACAATAGCTGCCATTATAATTTGATCTAAATAGACTAGTAGCTATATGTTAATGTTAAGAAGATTAGCTGGCACTGCGAATTCACTGTTACTTTTAACTTGGAATTTATACACTTATTGTAAATAAAAAGGAAACTATCCTCAATTCATATTCTGGTATGGTCTGAAAAAAGGTTACATTTATTGGGCCACTATTTCAGTATTCACTATACGCCTGTTGAACTTAACACATTGGCTGCCATCATGTCCTACATACCAGTCTTTGAATACTATTAGATTGATAACTGCACACGCTGACAGTTAGTTATATTTCAAACTATAATTGTAAGACAATTGGCAATGAAAGTATGCTTGAGATCTATGTCTGGATTTTCTTTTAGAGTTTCACTCCCTGATGTCTGACTATTAACATAGTGGGAATGATAGAAGTAGTGCTTCCCTTATAATATCTAAAAGAGTCAAAAATAATTCAGCAGGACAAACTCCCTGCACACCATTGAAAATTAGCTATCATCTTTGTGCTCTATTTACTAAATATGAATTATGCTGTGAGAACATTATTGGTACAACTACTGGGGAGGAAAGTGTGTGTGGGTGGGGTGGGTGTTGGGAGAATGCATCACCACTGTGTTTGCTGGTGTCTGTTACATTTCTCTCTTTCCCCTCACTTCAGATCCCAGATTGGCCTCTGACGTTCTCCCCTTTCCATTCTTTAAACATGATTATGCATCTAGGAAGAATTGCAGTGTTCTTTGAATAATATAGGAAAATACAGGCCATTCTGCCCTCAAATCTGTTCTGCCATTCAGTTGGTTCATGGCTAATATTTATTGCAACACCATTTAGTTGCCTTTGTTCCATAATCTGCTGATACTAATATCTATAATGATTACCAGTAGAAATGCTCTGAAAATCTTACTTCAGTATATTTGGGACTCCAGTTGCTGGCTTACCTCTTGTGTCTATATTTGTCTAACTATACATTGATTTTTGTCCATATGAACAGTGATGCTATATAAAAGCAACATAAATTATTGCAGATATCTGGAAAATTTGGGGATTTCAATTACAATATTTATTTCTAACTGACAGATTCTAATTGCATTAATTTAATTTTAGTTCAAAGACGAAAAAGAACCAAACACTTTTTACTACTGTATCTTTGGAAAGTATGTAAAAAGAGCATTTTACTCTAAAGTAGGAAATCTGTTATGAACAGGTTTATTTAACTTTATGAAGGAGTTACAAGAAAGATTAACAATATGGAAAACTGAGATACAGAGTTAATGCATAAAAGACTGAAAATAAAATGCAAGAGAAAAGGTTCTGCCTCCAGTAAGTTTTGGAACTTATAGGCACAGGTGCAAGTGAGGCTTATGCAAGGATGCATACATCAAACTCTCCTGTTCCCAATTTTTCATTCTTTAAATCAATAACCAGGAAATTATGAACCCTACAAATAATTTGTTTCATTTATCTTTTTTCATGGGATTTGGACATACTTTAAGTAAGGTCAGCATTTGTTGCCCCATCCCATATTGTCCTTGAATTAAGTTGCTTGCTCAACCACTTCAGAAGCTGTTAAGAGTTGACCACGTTGCCTTGGGTCTGGAGTCACACATAAGCCAGTCTCGGTAAAGCTGGCAGGTTTCCTTCTCCTAAGAGCATTAGCATGCCAGATGGATTTTTATGACAATCATTTATCGTTTCATGATGATTGTTGCTGACACTAACTTTCAATTCCAGATTCATTAATTAATCAAATTTAAATTCCAACAGCAGGAACCTCCATCCAAACAGGGTATCAGCCTGGACATTCCTGTATTAGTAGCCCAGTGACATTACCACTTTGCCACCACCTCCCCATATGACTTATTCCAAGTGATTCATTCTGTTTTCTCAATTCTGCACTGTCAATGGAGTCTATTGAAACTTAGCCCAATTTTATCAAATGTATAAGATATTTTACAGGAGCTTGTAAAATCCTAAATTCCCCTTTGAATCACTGGTATTATTCCTTACTTGTGGATCAATGGAATATTGTGAACAGCTCATTTAGAAATACCATAAATTATGAAAGCTGTCAATCTGAAATATTTCTCTCTCCACCAGTACTGTCTGACCTGCTGAGTAGTTTCAGCATGTTAAGTTGTTGTTCCATTTTTCTAGCATTTGCAATATTTTGCTTGAACGGTGAAAGGCTTTTATGTGGATTCCTTGTAATCACAGGAGTCATGTTACATTTGGGATATGATATATCAGGCAATTTACAAAGCTTCAGACAGTATCATATCAAAAAAGAACTACTTGGCTTTCTTTTATATGGCATGATCACACTATGTAGTTGCATCTCAATTCCTTGATCATTTCTGGTACTTGTCTCTTGTAAATTATTGTACATTTACCCAAAGTCATACATAACAAACCTACACAGTTAATGGGCATGTTTTAATAATAAATCAAACATGCATGTATAAATTACATCAAACTGCATATAAAAGGTTAAAACACAATCATAGAATTCAGATGACTAGACATGAACTGAATGTTATACTGTATAGTGTCTATAATTTGTTGGGCATGGTTCTTACATACAGTTAATGTATATGTACAAATTACATGGTGAAATGCACCTTCTATTTCCATCTGTCCTTTCTTACATACTTTTATCTTCATGCACCTTCTTTCAGCCTCTTCGAGTGCATGATTATGTTCAGAATTTCCACTCCTCTGTTTTCAAATTACCAAATGCAGTATTTCATCAAGCTGAATGTTTTGCATCTTACAGTCAGAAAGACTTTCTTTTTAAAATAAAAGAGTAACTAGCACTTTTTCTCTATTTTTATCAGTCTTTCGCAATATGGATACATTCATTTCACCTTTGCGAGCAGCAGCAAAGTGAATGTTTGAGTGCAAGCCTAAACCCACAACTTCTGCTTTTGAGTTTGGCAAAAGTTTACGATACTAACCACATTGGTCACTGATAAACAGCAAGTCCCCTACTTCTAGAATAAGACAAGGATTTGTCTCTTTCTCAGTCCCAAATTCTCTACTGTCATGAGACATATATTTGCCCAGTAATCTAATAAAAATCTGTTCACATAATTAATGGGCCAATGTGACAGCACAGCAGGTCACTCAAACTTATCTCTGCTGCAATGTGAGTTAAGTGCCTCAGCTGTAGTAATGTCAGAGCCACTGAAGTAACAATTTCAGTTGTAGCTGACAACTACTGGAAAATGGAAAACCTTCCAATATGGCAGGCAAAATGGTCAGACATACTCGATGTGATGTGGCACACCTCCAATTAAAGTTCTGGTGGCAGACTAATGATCTGTTCCGGGAAAGTCTTTCTGGAACTTTGTCTGCCTTAAACATCATTGGACAAGCTGGGAGAAACATATATCTTGTGGTTTTACAAAAATAAAAACAGGCTTTGGGTATGAGTTCCATTGATACAAATTTAAATAGTGCAAAAACACAATGTTGGGCATGCAGAGTTAAAATTCTGGAATTCCCTATATAACAGCAATGCAGGGTCTTGTTACTTGCAGGGTAAAATGTATGAGCACTGATGCTTGTACACAAGAACCTGACTTTACAAAATTAGTAATGGCTACACAGCTGAAACATCAGAGCAAAAAGCAAGTTCATCCATTGTTCTGCCTGTTTTGAGTTTAGCAAGGCTGTGCATGCCAGGCTTAATACTTCAATTCAATTCAGCTTCACCATGTCTTTTCCTTGTCTGGTCAACTGCATAAAATCGTCACTACTTCATTAATCTGTTAAGATAAAAATCAAACTCAAATCTGCAGTCCACAATTTAGGATTCACTTTGGTCTTTGGCTAATTATTTAGATTTAATTAAATCTGTGCAAAAAACTGCAGTCAAAGTATGCCTGTATACAACAAAGCATAAGATCTATTGAAATAAGGAAGTCTTTTATTCATGTTACAACGATCACATCTCTCAAAGTGTTTCATGTGGAATTAATTATGTTGAAGTGTAGTGACTGTTGTTAAGTCAACAAAATGTAAACATGTCAAATTTATTTGGCAGCACTTCCTAAATCTATAACCTCCACCACCTAGAAAAACAGGGACAGCAAATCCATGGTAACACCACCTTCATGATCCCTTCCAATTCACAGGCCATCCTAACCTGGAAATACATCAGTGTTCCTTCATCACATTGAGTTAAAATTCTAGAACTCCCTACACAACAGCAATGCAATAGAACTTTCACCACATGGACTGCAGTAATTCAATCAGGCAGCTCATCAGCATCTTCTCCAGGCCAAAAGGGAACAGGCAATAAAGCTGACATTGCCAGTGACTCCCAAATCCCACAAATTTATTAAAAACTCAATCAATATCTTTGCCATTTCAAAGTGAAGTCTTCCTTCCTGAAAATTGAGTTGTACAGTACATAAGAAAATCCCATGAAATGGATAACAGTCAGAAAAAAACACCTTGATCTCAACAGTAAATCATTTAAAAGAAAATAATCCATAACATTTACTACACTTTTTTTTCCCCGTGTGTAGCCAGTTCTCTTCTAGGTTTGCAGAGTTTGTACATTATAGAAATAGAATTATTTTCAAGACGTGACAGATATTTAATTGGACTGCACAGTTAGTGTTAGGTTTTTTTTAGCATTTATCAGCTCTAACTCTGTTCTGGTGGAACATGTGTTACAACTAAAGACCAATTGAAAGATTATAAAATCCATAAATAAACTCCTACATCATTTTCTAGTTACTCAGTAGGAAGTAACAATATGTTGCTTCACTTGTAAAAGTATCTCTCTGTAATTGAAATATGTCCGAAGTCTTTTCACTTCCATGGGTGACTCTCTCATTAACTAAACTTTCATTCTATTTTTCTGAAACTGAAAGATTTTGTAAGCTATTAAACATTTGCTGTGAATATCTGTAAAAATTGATTGGAAACAGAATGGCTTCAATTTTGATATGCAAACTCGAGAAAAGGGCAAAGAACAATCGAAAGGAGAGTGCAACAATATTGTGAAGTTATGCTGAAATTCCATAAAGCCATGCTGTAAAGTTTTTTTTAGCTGTCTAATGGGTTCATTGCTTTTTGAAAGTTGGATTTATTTGACACCCACCTGATAAATCTGATCTCTTAGTGCTGCTGCTGCTGCTGACTGAACTATTTCCAATACCATTGAAAGCTGCCATGTTGTCTGTGCTGTAAGCTCTCAGAACAGAGAGCATGTTCATCTGCTGGTCCAGAAGCTGATGGTCATGGACATGCTCCTGTTTGACCAGTCCTGGTGGAATATCATGAGATGGCAGACGATTTAAATTGTGCCAAGGTCCACCTTGAGGTTTACCCATGGAGCTCAAAAGGTTCTGTGAAAGAGCTGCACTATGAATTGGATCTTCCTCGTCAGAACTTTCTTCATCAGAGGTCAACGGTTGGTTTATGTCTGCTAATGCATCTTGATCATCCACATCTTGATCATTTACAGACCCTGTGTCATCACTGCATGGTTGATTACCAACTTCACCAGAAGGACTCATGCTTGCAGCTCCTGCTGAAGCAAGGTTCAGTTTATTTGCAGGTGGACATATCATTTCGGATTCATGAGCTGTACTCAAAATAGGTGTTCCTGGACCACCAACATTTGAATATTTATTGAATTGTTTGTAAAAGTCTGTGACTAAAGAACTCAGGCTGGAGTCCAAGGGGTTAGCAAAAGACTTCTTGTGATCTCCCAAAGAATCACTAGATAGGCCATGTTGTGAAATCTTATCGGTGGAGGAATCAGCCTTGTCAAGTGGCTTTGCAGCTGTCACATCTTGCTTATTAACAACAGGAGAAACTGGCAGACAGGTTTTTTTTGCAACAGAGGAAGGCTCACCTTGAAGATCATTCCCATTTCCAGCAATTCCTAAAAGATTTTCCTTCCGCTTTGATTTTCCCAGGTGATTTGCTTGAAGGTGAAGAACCATTAACTCCATTGATGAAGTTGTGAAGGAACAGAATAGACACCCATGCCAAGTAATATTATCCTGAATGGTAATGGTTGCACCAGGAATTGAGGGAGAATCACGTGAAGGAGGTCTCACAGATAAATCCAATGGTTCATACTGGGATTTTTCTGCAGTTGATCTTGATTTGACAACCGCTTTTGCTGCAGATGGTTGACCTTCAGCCCTTCCTTCACAATCATCCGAGCCTACATTCTTTGTGTGTTTCTCAAGTGTTGGTTTCGAGCTAGCCTGTTTTGCACTTGTGGTTTCATTATAGACTCTTTCCATCATTTCTTTCTCTTTCTCCAAAGATCTCAGTCCAAAAGTATCAATAAAAGCTTGCAAAGACCCTTGAAAGTTGACTCCATTTCCAGCTAGACTCTGGAAAGCTCTACTCAGATCAGAAAGACTGGGAGTTTCTTCACTACACACTTCAGAAGTAGTTTTCAAATTTTCAGATTGATGCTCTGCTGTGACACCAGCTCCAAGTCCATGGCACTCTGCAGATGGAAGAACTCCTATAGGCCACGGCTGTGGGACCAAGCCACTCCTGAGGTCAGTTCCTGGCACACTTTTCGATACTCCTCTCAGTATTTCTGGTCTAATAAAAACCTGGCTTTTGTTTGCTGTCTCTTCAGAATGTTCTTGATGCGTGTGGGATTGACCCAATAAAGGACTTGTTCCATTCTGCCGCTCCCGGTGGTGGCGTTCTAAGTGATACTTCAGGGATGCTGACTGGGTTCCAGCATAGTCACAATGAGGACACTTGTACGGCTTTTCTCCTAAATAATTGAAAGAAAGTAGCAAGCTTTTATTTTTGCAGACAAATATTCCACCACAATTTGGATTCGAACTATTTCTCTAGTGTAATGAAAAAAGAGAAATCATAGTTTTAAAAAGTCTCAATGAGCTTGAACATACCAAATAATTTCAAAACCTTAAACTTTATTACATTCTATATGATATTGAAATGAATGATTTAAGACTTACAATGCAGTAAATCATGGATACAATTAGCAAACGACATGTTGTGCAAGTCATTTATCATTATTTGTAGAGCATTATTCAAGAATTAATTTAACAATTTTTAGAAAATAGTACTGGTTTAAAAAATACGTCTGTGGTTCAAAGTGTATTCAATGCTTGGTGTAAATAAAACACTTTTTTAACATGCACAATGGCTTGTGCACATTTATATCCATTTTCATTTAAATATGCAGATTTGTATTTGCACTGGTTTGATAAATGTTCAAATGAAAACAAATAAAAGGAGTATTATGCTGTGTTCATGTAGCAGGGATTTTTAGAATAATATTCTCCTGTTGTGCATATATTTCCATAATTTATCTGTTTTGAGGGTTAATATATTTCTCTCCTATGTTAGATAAAGGTCATGTACTCATCTTGCTCGACTTTTCAGCAAAACTCTTTATTTTCCTCCATTTCCTTCACAAATTACATTTTCTTTTAAATGGAATATTAAGGACAACAAGGATTTGAAATATAATCACTGCATTCCATCTATTGTGCCTTAATCAACTTCTATCAACAAGTTTCTCCTGTAGTTATAATCTCTTGTAAATCAGAAACAAAGCAAAATGGGTTGAATAGCCTCTAATTAAAACATATCCTTTCACGTTCACTAATCTGAAGCAAATGGGGCATTAGAATGCTGCCCTGGATTGAATCAGCTCAGTTAATAAGGAAACAAACTGAGGATTCCAAACTCTTCCTCAGCCAAAGGTGGTATATTATAATTTTTTTTAACCATAAGTTGTTGCATGATTTAAGTTCTGAAAGTGCTTCATGCAAAACACATAAAACTGTTCAGAACGTTTCCAATGGCTAACCAAGTTGCTATCCTATTTTTCGCAGCTTTAGCCTGCCATTCAGTACTGACAGATATAAAGCCATTCAATGTTTTGTCTTGAAATTCAATGGCACCACCTCTGCATGGTTGTAGGATCATGCATTAAGCACCAGAAGTGAGGTTCCCAACAAATTGGTAAATGTAGAAATAGAAGCCTCCAAGGCCTACAGCTGAAAATGATGTGAGGACCTTTTCATATGCACAGAGTGAGATGAAGGCCTATAAAATTGGTCTGCCCTGTACACATTTGGCAGACATTAAAGGGTCACTTCAGGATCCCAGCACCAAAGGAGAAAAACTTACCTGAATATTGAGTGATTGCACTATCTCTACTTGAACAAGGAACAAAGAAAAATTTAAGCTTATATAGCACCTTTAATATTGTGAAGTACCTCAAAAGATTTGGAGGAGAGGAACAAAGCAGAATTAGTCACAAAGCTTTTGGTACATACAACAACTGCTGGATGAGGACACAGCTTTTAAGGAGGGTTTTAAAGGAACAAAGAGTGGGATAAAAAGGCTTAGGAGTAAACTTCAGAACTCAAGTCCTAAGCAGTTGAATGCACATCCACATATGATGGAGTAGTTAAAATCAAGAGGCCAGGTTTAATTGAGAACTGAGGATGAGTGCAGGAATCTTGGAGGGCTGTGAGCTGGAGCAGATTACAGAGATAGGAAGTGGATAAGACAATGGAAGGATTTGAAAACAGAAATGAGAAACTTAAAATCACCATGTTGTTTGTTTGAGAGTTAATGTAATCAGTGAGCAGAGGGGTGATTGTTGGTGTGAGCAAGGCAACAGGTTTCTGGAAGGCCTCAATTTACTGGAAGGTAGAATATGGTGGCCATCCAGCAATGTGATGGAGCAGTAAACCTAAGGGCAACAAAGACTCGGTGAGGATTTCAGCAGTAAATATGCTGACACAGTTCTCCTTCAGCAACTCTCACCCCAACCATTATCAATTGCTTTCCCCTCTTGTAAGTACTAATTTCTTCCTGATTGCTTCCCCACCTCTCTCTGGAAATTAAAATCTTCACTGACGAGCAGCTTGGGACTAATCTGAAAGTGTCAGGAACTTGCTGGTCTCAAGTAAATGGTGACAGAGACTAAATTTTGGATGTGGGCAAGCATATTATTCCAGCACCTAAATTTGTTTCAATACACATGCATATGGAATTACTGCCCAACTTTGGCTTTGCTAGTTGGCTGACTGGTATGAAAGGTGCTGGGCCATGCAGTCTAGAAACATCAAAGGCTTGATGACAAGTTAGAGCTTAGCTCACCAATTTCAAATGGTCTAACAGTAGGAAAGCTACAAATTTTCATTCTTACATCATGTGTGGCAGCATTGGGAAAATGACTGAATCCTAAAACTCAGCACAGGAGAAACCTCCCCAAATAGTTTTTAAATAGGGAGGTTGGGGGAAGGGTACTAATTGGAGTTAGCCTTGTTACATCCAAAACAGTCTGGGAGTTGCCAAGGGGTTTCCAAGGTGTTGAGGCAGGGTACCTAAAAAGGTCCTCCATGGTGCTCTTGGACACTATTTCAGTGTTATTAAAAAAAACCTCATTACCATTTACCCATTTCAACTTACCCATGTCTCTCATGGTCCCTCAACCCTCAATATCAGACTATGTCCCTCTGTCTTATCATGCATAGCCCTATGCCAACTTAGCACCAACTCATGCCAAACTATGATCACCACTCGCCAACGTTTGAACTTACACCATCCATGCCAACTCATGGATCACCATCAGCAGACCTCAGGGGCCAGACTGAGATGAAAACAAAAGTACTCTAAGTATTCATTACATACTTCATTATGTTAAAAATAAACACTCATTGTAAAATGACAGTTAATACATTACAATTCTTTCAAGTACTTAATCCTATATAAAACTAACAATACTACAATGGTTTGATGTTGCCTTCTGAAAGATGGCTGACAAGGAAATCTGTCCATTCTTATTACCTGGCAAAAGACATTCTGAATGGATTTACAATCAACTTGTTTGGCCACATTACAAATTCACTTTCCATGGCGAACAAATCCTGGTATGGGATATAACCTGCAGCTTCTGGTTGAAGGGTAGGACACATACCAGCATGTCACAAGTCCTCTGGCCCCACATCAAAAGTATATAATCTCTTTATAACTGCTTGGAACTGTCAATCATATTGTGAATTTACTAGCATTCCACCATGTTAATGGTAAAATGTGTAATGATAGCCCTCAGACTGACATCAACAAACATCCACTGATGCTGCAAACACCTTTTTTCTCTAACTGAAACACAACAAGCCTCTTTTTAAATTTAAGGAGCAGGGATTTTGACTTCCTTGACAATTGGCAGTTTCAGACACTTTATTCGCCCTCCATGCGCATTTATGCCCCTGTATAATAATCCAAAAGGGATACCTGACCTCTCCAAAGAGTTTAAACCTTTTCCTCAAATTTATAAATCCCATAAATGGTGCTTCACAGACCTCAGATGAAAATTGTTTCAGAGTGAAGTTGGATGCACGAATAAATGTGCTGCTGCTCCATAAGCGGAGAATGTGCAAAATACATCCTGACCCCCTTCACCTCTGGCAAAAATGGTTGGCTAAGGTGTGGAACTTCTATCCTGTTTTGCTAAGGTATGGGGTCCTTTCCTCTCCATGCAAGTCTCATCTTTGATATCAGATTGCTGAGATTTGTTGAGAAAAATTTCTACTATAAAGTACAGGCTGATAGGCATTGAACGAGACCATAATCAAGGCTCTAGAGTTAACATAGAACATAGAACATAGAAAAATACAGCGCAGTACAGGCCCTTTGGCCCTCGATGTTGCGCCGATCCAAGCCCACCTAACCTACACTAGCCCAATAACCTCCATATGCTTGTCCAATGCCCGCTTAAATGACCATAAAGAGGGAGAGTCCACCACTGCTACTGGCAGGGCATTCCATGAACTCACAACCCGCTGAGTAAAAAATCTACCCCTAACATCTGTCCTATACCAACCTCCCCTTAATTTAAAGCTGTGTCCCCTAGTAACAGCTGACTCCATACACGGAAAAAGGTTCTCACTGTCAACCCTATCTAAACCCCTAATCATCTTGTACACCTCTATCAAATCTCCCCTAAACCTTCTTTTCTCCAATGAGAAAAGTCCCAAGTGCCTCAGCCTTTCCTCATACGATCTTCCTACCATGCCAGGCAACATCCTGGTAAACCTCCTCTGCACTCGTTCCAATGCCTCCACATCCTTCCTATAGTATGGCGACCAAAACTGCACACAATACTCCAGATGAGGCCGCACCAGAGTCTTATACAACTGCAACATGACCTCAGGACTCCGGAACTCAATTCCTCTACCAATAAAGCCTAGTACACCATATGCCTTCTTCACAGCACTATTTACCTGGGTGGCAACTTTCAAAGATCTGTGTACATGTACACCAAGATTCCTCTGCTCATCCACACTACCAAGTAGTCTACCATTAGCCCAGTAATCCATCTTCTTGTTACTCCTACCAAAGTGAATGACTTCACACTTAGCTACATTGAATTCCATTTGCCAACTTACTGCCCAGCTCTGCAACTTATCTATATCATGCTGTAACCTGCCACATCCTTCTTCGCTGTCCACAACTCCACCGACTTTCGTGTCATCCGCAAACTTGCTCACCCAGCCTTCAAGCCCCTCCTCCAGGTCATTTATAAAAATGACAAACAGCAATGGTCCCAAAACAGATCCTTGTGGAACACCGCTAGTAACTGCGCTCCAAGATGAACCTATACCATCAGCTACTACCCTCTGTCTCCTTCCAGCCAGCCAATTCCTAATCCAAACCTCTAATGCACCCTCAATGCCATACCTCCGTAATGTTTGCAGTAGTCTACCATGGGGTACCTTATCGAACGCCTTGCTAAAATCCATATACACCACATCCACTGCTTTACCCTCGTCCACTTCCTTGGTCACCTTCTCAAAGAATTCAATAAGGTTTGTGAGGCACGACCTGCCCTTCACAAAACCATGCTGACTATCTTTGATCACATTATTCCTATCCAGATGTTCATAAATCCTATCCCTTACAATTCTCTCTAAGACTTTGCCCACAACAGAAGTGAGACTCACTGGCCTATAGTTACTCGGGCTATCCCTGCTCCCCTTCTTGAACAAGGGGACCACATTCGCTATCCTCCAGTCTTCTGGCACTATTCCCGTAGACAACGACGACATAAAAATCAAGGCCAATGGCTCCGCTATCTCTTCCCTAGCTTCCCAGAGGATCCTAGGATAAATGCCATCAGGCCCAGTTAACGTCCAAAAGCACTCACTATTGCCCTCACAGATGATGAACTGTTACTTGGATGAGGTAGCTGAGGACAGCTGGTGCTCACTGAATATTACTTCAGTGAAAATAAAAACTCTGTTAATATAGGGTTACTATTGGTAGTAGAAATTGCTGAAGTCACCCTCTCATTAAAGCACAATCCCAGTCATCCATTGAATGGCCATTGGGAAAAAATTTAAATTACATTAAGTTCCAAAAGATGGGATTGCTAGAATCACTTCTATGGTGGATAAAGGTAGAACGTAGTTTTGATTGAGCTGAAACTGAAGGCTCAAAAAAACTGTTCTTTTTTGTGGAACTAAACTGCTGCACTGCATGTATTGTCTACAAACCAGATTTATCCTTATTATGAAAAGCATTATAATTAATCTAACACAAACTTGTGACCGTGGTATTTTTCTACTAACAAGGTTTTACATTAAGACTGCTGAATTCTGATATTTGCACGATGTACCTGATCATCTTTGATTTCCATCATCTAAATTTTCAGTTAATCAGATTCAAGTTAAATAAAATATTCCGCAACTGTGCAGGATGACTGCACTAAGTACAATAACTGACATTCACAGTATGCCAGATACAGGCTCATATCTTCCATAAGTCCAGGGTCACACAACATGGCTATATGACCTTGTGCTGATTATCATTTTTTCTTAAATGCCTGTTTTATTAGTAATGAATGAAGCATACACAAGAATGCTTTATTCATGATGAACAAAGAGGGCATTGAATAACTTATTCAATGGGCGGCTCTCAATTTTCCATTATGCAACCTTGGATTAATATCGGCATACATAACACGAGGTGTCTGCTAGTTATTAATCTTCCAGCAGGTAACATTTTAAAAAATCAGTTCTTCTTTTTGAAAAATTCTTTATGTCCCAGCAAAATTAACACTGAAAAACTACAATTGTATTATTATATATTGGATGATAAATATAAATTCCAACATTTTAAAAGTAATAATCTGAAAACTTTTTTACATTCAAAATATTCAAACTACCTTTTGAATAAAGATGAATGTACTAACTACTACATTTGTTAAAGCCTGGTTAACTATTTCATGAAATCTGTAACATAGTCTGTTCAGCTTTCATAATTAAACCTGTATTAGTTCAAATGGCACATGGCCTAGTGAGAATGTTCTGATAAGATCAAAGGTCACCCAATAGAGCCAAATGACCTAATTTTGACATCACAGTGAAGTTTGGATTTGCATTACAGAAAAAAAAACTGAAAACTGTCATGGTTTGCCCTGGTTATTTAAAGTACTTTCTTGAATATACATCATGCTGATTCAAGAGATTAGGTACATGATTTCGCTCTGACCAAATTTTTTAAATTAGTCTTGGTGCTTTATAAAATATTTTTCAACACAGATTGTCTATTACCAGAGTTACTCATTTGTGATAAATGAATTGATTTTAGAGGCTACAATATAAGCTTTATCACCAAGTGATGAGGTGTGATTTTTGATTTAAAAGAATTTTAATAATCTACAAACACCATTGTTATAATTTTATATTAATGTGTATGCATTACATTTCATCCTAATACTTTCATCATAAAATACTAATACTTTCAAATGTTGAGCTTTATTCACTCAGAAAGGCTGAAATAAATATTCTTCACAGAAAAGCTACAGTGCATTAATATAAATTGTCCACACGATTCCCCTAAGCCTATATGCTGTAAATATGAAGACTATTGCACAGCTGCTTATTGCTAAACAGTGCCTTGACTAGAAGGGGACAATCTGTGTTTCTAATTGCTGTCATTGAAGCCTAGATTCATTTTGTGACTTTCCCATTAAAATGTGAGCATTAATTTGTATAATGAAATATCACCCACTGCGGTATTCATTAGCCATGCCCTACTGTATACTTCACATTGTTAGCTAGCCAGAAACTGTAGCTAATTTCACTAATGGACATCTTCCTACTAAATCTTTGCTGGAAAATTAATATGGTAACATTACCTCTTTAACTTTTTGGAAATTTAAATTCAGTTAATTCCTTTTTGCCAGATTTGCTATAAGCTATTAATCCAGAGATAAATTCAGCTGTATTTGGGAATCTACGCCTTTAAATTGGATGGTCTGGTAGCTTGGACACAAGAACACCTGCCTCCTGACCAGATGGTCATAGGTTTAAGTCCCAGGTTCCATCTTTTATGTGAGTTTACATTTTGCCAGTCCTTGGCCAGGCTGCTGAATGGAATCCTTCAACATAGTTGGATACCATATCTCATAAGCAGCAGTACGAGGTATAATTGACCCTCCCTAGTTGTAAGTATATTACCACTCTATCAAATCCAGAGGGGCATTACTGAAAAATATTAAGCTAAAGTGTCCACAAGAAGTGAGAAATATACATAGAAACTCCATGGATGAATAGGGTTTAAAAATGGAGCTCCAGAAAATTATAAATCAATGTATGTAAGTCTTACTGAGGGAAAACGTGATTAATTGGGTATTAATTGCCAAGGGAGCTAATTGAGCTGCACCTGTTTAATAAGCTAACACTAATCTTGTTGGTTTCATTTTGTCTCTTTCATTTCTTGTATCCATTTTCTTTCATTTGTATATTCCTCTCTTCCATGAAAATAGTGATCTCTGACACATTTGTTATGGCACAAAACCTTTGGTCCTGAGGTCCTTGCTAGCTTCTCACATTTAAACATACTGATAAGTCCCAAACAGACAACTGTTTATTTGTGATTATTTGGATCAATTTTTCAAGGTAGGCTACTCTCTTTATGTTTAGTAATGGAGTTTTGAGTTTCACAAACTTATAAAAAGTCCAGATGGCTGCTCAGCCGATCTTGTACACAGCACCGCATGTGCTGTGCTCACATTAGATATGGAAATAACTTGTTCACAGCAAAACTCTACTTCTGCAACACCATACAGATAGAAGTAACTCCTGATTAGTTTAGAAATGCAGAAACAAAGATTTGAATTTTACCAAAAAGCTTCAAGTGTCAATTTCAGGTGTACCAGTTCAAACACTGCCAGCGTTGAAGACATGTTGAATTGAAAAGATAGAGAAGTGGCATAGATAACATTTCATTGCATTCTCACATTCATAAATGTATTGCTATTTTACATCACTACTTACCTGATCAACTTTCAACGTAACTGCAGCTACCTGTCCTTCTATGAAACAACATGTTGCATAACATCTTGTCATTGTTCAGGACTTACAGTGGCCTACACCCTGACTGACTTGGAAGGACAATCCTGACCAATGAATGATGAGGTCTTTGACTGATCTATGACACCTCTTGACTGACTTACCATTAATCAGCTTACTGTTAATCAGGGCAGAATGTGATCCATTTTCAAGACTGAAATGATTTTGAATCCCTGACCCTGGCTGTCTTAGCGGCCGGCTAACCATCTCCCAGCCCCTGAACTAAGGTCAGATAATAGACAATAGGTGCAGGAGTAGGCCATCCTGCCCTTCAAGCCTGGCTGATCAGCCTTAATCAGGATCCTGTTCCTGCCTTATCTCCATAACACTTGACTCCATTATCCTTGAGAGATCTATCCAACTCTTTCTTAAATGAATCCAGAGACTGGGCCTCCACTGCCCTCTGGGGCAGAGCATTCCACACAGCCACCACTCTCTGGGTGAAGAAGTTTCTCCTCATCTCTGTCCTAAATGGTCTACCCCTTATTTTTAAGCTGTGTCCTCTGGTTCGGTACTCACCCATCAGCGGAAACATGTTTCCTGCCTCCAGAGTGTCCAGTCCTTTAATAATCTTATATGTCTCAATCAGATCCCCTGTCAGTCTTCTAAACTCAAGGGTATACAAGCCCAGTCACTCCACTTTTTCAGTGTAAGGTAGTCCCGCCATTCCAGGAATTGACCTCGTGAACCTACACTGCACTCCCTCAATAGCCAGAATGTCTTTCTTCAAATTTGGAGACCAGAACTGCACACAATACTGCAGGTGTGGTCTCACCAGGGCCCTGTACAGCTGCAGAAGAACCTCTTTGCTTCAATACTCAATCCCTCTTGTTATGAAGGCCAGCATGCTATTAGCCTTCTTCACTACCTGCTGTACCTGCATGCCCCTGATTTACTATGCCAAGCCCATGACTGAAGTCAGTCCCTCTTGTTTTGATTGAAGACTACTCCCCTTACACTTTGCCATTTGGTTAAAGCACATGCAGTGTGTTTGCCACATAAATTGCTGGTACATGAGGCAGGTGTGACACTGACACAGAATAGTGCCTTAAAGCAACATGTCTACCTCCTTGACTGGTCACTGCAGGAACCATGACATGTTGTCTGGCTTTGTGTCAGTGCTAGAAAGGCAAGATGAGAAGTACCATGAGCCTGGAAGTTCTGAATGATGTCCCAATGTGCAAACAGGTCGGGTATGGCTGTGAGCACCCAAATAGATGCAAAATGAATGAGCATGAAGAGATCAAGCTAACAGTCTTGTGATGCATCCTGTTCTCTCATGAGATAGGTGCCTCTCCCTAGGTACCTGGCCACTGCAAAGCTCCCTGGATATGGTGGGAAGAATCTAGGTGTCCATGGTGTGTAACCTGAGGTATGGGGGACTACTGGCTAAGACGGAGGATGGAGAAGAAAGCAGTGAGCTGAAACAGCCAGGTACCCATGTTGACGTTCATGTCTGGAATTGTCAGCATCTATTTTCTCTCTGGCATGTGGGAAAAATTAAATTGCATATAAATGAGGTGTGATTAGGTACTGAGAAGATGTAAATGCATGCTAATAGGCCTCTCTCTACTCACCAATGAGGTTCTAATCTAGCCATTCAAACTTTGGGCGGAAAATCAGACTTTCTTTTCTCAATGTCAAGAGTCTAACTTTTGTGATCTCACCAGATTTTCTTAGTGATTTGCCAATGTCCAGGTCATTCAGGAGCTGGGAAAATACTGCCAATAGATGAATGCATAGAGTAAAAATAGTCCATTTGGCCCATTTTGACTGTGCCAACCAAAAAAGGCTGAAATCCAGCTAAATGCCATTTTCCAGTTTTTAATTCATTGGCCTATCAGTCATGATACTTCAAGTGAGTTCACCGTCAAGTATTTTATTTTTAAAGAAATGAGAAAATCTATCTGCACTACCTTTTCAGACAATAAATTTCAGAATGCCTGCATCCTCTGGATGGAAACATTTTTCCTTAACTCCCCCTCTAACTCTTCCAAATTTAGGTCTATGCTCTTGGAGTTTCCCTTGTTTACTCAGGAAAATGTTTCTTTTCCTCTTGACTGTAAGAGAGAACCCAATATCAAAATCTTTTCACAAAGCTAACATTCTCCGAGACTGGGAATATCCTCGTTAAATTTCTCTCTAACCGCATGAGGACAATAACATCTTTCCTGTTATCAAAATTTTACACAGTACCACAGCTGTAACCAAAGTAGTATTTTATAGAGTTCTAGTATAACATTGCAGCTTCCATACCAATGTCCTTCAGGGAAGTAAATTTGCCATCTTATCTGGTCTGGCCCATAAATGATTTTAGACACATAACAATGTGGTTGACTTTTAACTGCTCTCTTGCAATTAGAGATGCACAATAAATGTTGGCCTAGCCAGCAATGTCTATTAAAAAAACTCAAGGCCTTGGCTAACAATGTTTCCTGTATCATTTCTTACCTGTCCATACCTGTCTTGCTAACTTGAGGGATCTTTGGACATGCACAAGACCTCTCTGATCCTCTATACTTTTCAATATTCTGCCCATTATTGTCCATATATTATTTTATTTGCCACCTCTAAATGACCACTTTATGCATTAGATGTCACTTGTCTCTTGTGTGTCCACCTGGAAAGTTCACGGATATATTCCTACACTCTATAATTTGCTCCCTCCCAATTAATCACATGAACAAACTCCATCATTTTCAAACTTTTCAATTACATCCCCATGTTCAAGTGCTAATCGTTGACATATATGACAAAATTCAAGGGTCCTGGAATTGAGCTCAGTGGAACCTGGAAAGAGAGTACCTGTGTAATGGCTCATTGAAATAATGTGCTGGAAATAGAATCTCAAGATTCCCACAGTTATTAGAAATGCGAAAATTTGGAAAACAAATCATCAAATTGCCCAATTCTCCCTCACTGTCAAGTTCAGCTTAAAATAATAAATATTTCAGGCTTTCTGATTACCAAGAAAGCAACCATTTGTCATAATCAACCATTCAATGAGAGCATGGCTGAATTTAACATCACATTTCTGCATTTTACCCATTTCCCTTGACTCCCTTATCTGTCTATCTGAGCTTTGAATATTCACTAATGACTCAACCCGTACAACTCACTATGATAAATAATTCCACAGATTCACTACCATCTGTGAGGTGGAAATCCTCCTCATCTCTATCTTAGATGGGCAACCCCTTAATCTAAGATAATGTCCTCTGATCCTGGACTCTTCACAAGCAGAAACAACCTTTCCACATCAGTTCTTAGAAACTAATATGCCCGTTATTCTTCTACACTCCAATGGGCATATGCCCAACCTCCACAACATCTCCTCATATGAAAATCCCTCCATATCCAGGATCAATCTAGTGAACTTTCTCTGATCTATCTCAAATGCCTAAAAAAGCCAGACACAGACAACAAAATACAAGACTCACATCCATTCATCCTCTCTCATCCCGTTTACAAGTGTTATACTATTTTTAGAATCATTTTCCTGATAAAGACTTAACTTATTCCAGTTTCTTCCACATTCTGGACAAAGCATTTACTGTCATGTTCTCTCTACCAGCAATGTGAACAATCTTTATCCAATAATTAAATCAATAAGCTCCATCTGAACAATCTCACATTTTTTTAATTTACATTTTTTTAAGCAAATGCTAGTGGGTTATAGTCAGTATATAGTCACATTTCCTTGCTATCATGTGGGACATAGACTTCAAAATGTTAAGTAGCCAAAAATGTTAAATAGCCACCGAAGCCACCTTTCTAATTGTAGAACACTTCCTCTGAGGTTGGTTTAATTCCTTAAAAAAGTATTCCCGCTGGGTTCACTACTTTTTACTGAGTAGCATCAACTGCCATTTTAAAAGGTTTGATAGTCAGGAAAGGCCAACACTGGTTCATTTCTTATAGTTTCCTTCAACTGCTCATTGGCTACTTGGAGTTCTGCTAAAGTTGTTAATGGTATAGGTATAATCTGAAGATAGGCACAAGTTCCTGATAAAACTCTCACATTCCTAAAAATCTCATGATTTTCTGTTTATATTTAGGAATGTGGAATTCAATTAGAATCCACTCTTGCCATTCTTGGTAACACTTTTCCTTTTCTTATACTATGTCCTGGATAAGTTACATTTGATCTTGGGATTCACTTTTAGGGGATTTATTGCAAAGCCAACTAACTACAGTTACTTAAATGGGTGTTCTTTTTGCTTGACTTGCTCACTCCATGTGCTATAGGATATTACAATATTACCAAAATAAATTACACAGATAGTACTCCTGTTACAACCTGATTTATAATCCATTGGAATGTAGCTGTGGCATTTCCAAACCAAAATAGGTTGATTTGACACTGATATGATCCAGTTAGAAGGAAAAAGGCTTAAGATATTCTAGCTGTAGCATGTTTATCTACTTATTCCTTCACTTTTGCTTGTGAAGTCTTCAAATCTCCTGCATGACTTGACGTGATTTTGTGAATCTCACAAGAACCATGGGCATGTAATTCAAGATTGAAGGATCTTTTTGTTTTAAAAACTCTTCCATAATCAATCTTAATAGACCTCTTATCTCTTGACCATATATCAATTCAAATGGATTAATTCTAGTGGACAAATCTGGGGGAATCTCTGATTTGTCCTTTGTTCCAATTAATATCAGTATTAATGTTTCAAATCCATTATGACCTGAGGTAGAACTGAAAGTTCCAAAGAATAGTCAATTTAGACTCAATATGTTAATGCTGTTTCTCTTTCTACAGATGCTGCTAGACCTACTGAGCTTCTGTTTTATCTTTCCTTCTGTTTTCATTTCTTGCCAAATCTCCCTGTTTTCACGAACATTATGCAGTTAACTTTGTTTGTTTTGATTTCAAACTGCAGCTGATGTCCTAGAATACATACAACATAAATTTAGGCCCTTGATCAGATTGTATTTCAACTGGTTGTCCATGATGAGTAGAATATGGAGTTAATTTTTAAAATTACCTTACCTGTAATTTTTGTCAATGAAATTGCTTCTCATGTTCTGTTTTTGTTTTGGGTAATTGTCCTCCACAATCTACGAATACTCAACTGAATGGTTCTTCAAAAATTGTTGGCACTTAGATTGTCTGTTGAGGATTTCCTACTGTCTAACATGTATAACATGTTCCACAGTACTGCACTATACCCTTATGAACCCTTGAGAGGAAAAATGCCTGTTCATCGATGCTTGAGATTTCCATATTCCGACATGTACTGCCATTAGAATTTCATATGCAACTCATAAAATCTCCTTACAATATTTGGGTGGTATAACTATCTGATGAACAATCATCCATTCCTCATACACAAGTTTGTAAGGATACCCCCACCTTCTCATCAGAACTCCATTTTAAATAATAATAGCATTCTGGAATCCTTTTAGCTTCAGCTTCAGTCTGAACTGTCTGTGCTAATGTATTTACTTCCTATCTGGTTTCCCATCTCACTTAATTAAGACATACCAAACACATTCTTGACTTACCCCATGTTTAAATGATGTTTCATCTGCTCTAACTTTGCATGTGGTATACCTTTGTTCAGCCATTACTCTAGTCATCAAACACAATGGAAAACCAGCTTGTTCTTGTTTCATCTCATTAACCTCTTTTGAACTGTCTTTGATTATAGGCAAAACTATAATGTTCACTTCAGCCAAATCATTACCAGGAATAAATTAACTCTGTCTATGGGTTATTTCTTAACATCTACTCCCATTGCTCTGGACAACAAGTCACACTCCAGTTGTACCTTATACAATGAAACAGGAATATATTCTCCAGTTACCTCATGCATTAACAGTTTGGCTTTTATTTCATTTTCTAGAGGGAAAAGATATCCATCTTTTGCATACAAGTTTGAGTAGCTCCTGTGGCCTTATTATAATTACAGGTTTATCTGAACAACTTGAAAAGAAAGATGTTATTTTCCCCTTTGACAAAAACCCTTTTCTCCCTCATTTACCTTATCCACCTCATCTATATTCAAGACAGTATTTATCAACAGGAAAATAACTGCTTATTGTAATCAAACTGTTTTTTAATGAATGGATAAAGTAGACAAGTTGAATTGTTAATCTATAACTCTATAGTTTAAATGTGACCCACTTTAAAAGATTCCTTTCACACATACTGACAGGAACACAGAGAAGTGATCCAGCTGTGGTCTGACTAGTGCTATGTACAGTTCCTTGCTTTCCCTTTGAAATAGCCAACATTTCTTTTGTCTTTCTTATTACCTGCTGTACTTGGATGCTAATTTTTCTAATTCATGCATGAAGATTCCCAAATCCAATTTTTCTGCAGTTTTTTGCAGTCTCTTTCCATTTAAAGGTGTGCAGGTTAGGTGAACTGGCCATACTAAATTACCCATAGTATTAGATGCATTAGTCAGAGAGAAATGGGTCTGGGTGGGTTACTCTTCGGAGGGTTAGTGTGGACTGGTTGGGCCGAAGGGCCTGTTTCCACACTATAGGGAATCTAATCTAAAAAAGATAAGTCATGAGTATTATGGGTGGGCAAAAACAAATCATAAAAACACAGTTCAATAGCACCAGTTTGGACTCCTGACATTGATATTTTCTTTCAATTACTTTGAATTCCTTCCTACTCTTTGCACTTTTACGGATTCTGCCTTTGATTCACTGGTGGAGAATTCACCCTATTAGTTTCTCTGAAGGTGGTTTCCCCTTTTACTATCAATAGAAGATTTGCAGAGAGATGATCTTATTTGTAAGGTGAGGGAGAGTAGCTGGTTATTTGGGATTTCCTATTCCTTCTTTACAGAAGGAAGAAATGAAGAGATGGATGCTTTTTCTAAAGGCTTGACAGTTCTGCATATTATCCACGTACATGACTGTAAGCACTTGGCAGGAACTAAACAAGTGAGTGTTACATGCGGCAATCTCCTGAACCTATTACAACTGTAGGCAATTGAAAAGCCTGGCTTTGGACAAAAGACTGGCTTTGGACAGAATTGTCGCAGACACACCCAGGTGGTGTTAAATTACATGGATCTCTCCATCACTGCTCCAATAAGGCAACATTATAAGTACAACTCACAAGGAACTCCAGTAACATAGTTTTAAAGCATCTTTCCAGATTCCTTGCTTTAAAGCAGTATCTTTCCCAATTTTTATCCAATAAAATTGGTTCTCACACTATTAGGTTAGCTATTGAGTTTTTTTCGGATCCAGGTTGCTAATTTCCCTTCAATCAGCCAGTCAGACCTTGTTAGATAGCTTGCTGTATGTCTTATTTACCACTTGGCTCATGTGTTGCCACTTTTATGGAGCCATGGGATTGAACCAAAAGATCCTTCTGTATATCAATGCTCCTAAGGGTCCTGCCATTTACTGTATACTTTCCTCTTGCATTTGACCTCCCCAAATGACCTGTATCCTTTAAGAATATTCTTCACTATCTATGACTCGCCAATTTTTGTGTCATCTGCAAACGTATTAATTGAACCATCTACATTTTTGTCTAAGTCAGTTATAGTCATTATAAACAACAGAGGTCTCAGGACCTTATGGAACACCACTGGACATAGACCTCCAGTCAGAAAACACCCCAAACACAACCACCCTTTCACCAAGCCAATTTTCTATCCAATTTGCCAACTTAACATTGATCCCTTGCGACTTAGTTTTCTGGACCAGCCTACCATGAAGGAATCCGTCAAATGCTTTAATAAAGTCCATGTAGACAACATCCACTGGCCTGCCCTCATCAATCACCTTTGTCATTTCCTCAAAAAACTCAATCAAGTTTGTGAGGAAAGACCTTCCTCCATAAAGCCATGCTGATTATGCTTCTCCAATAATTTCCCTGTCAATGACGCAAGGTTCACCTGCTTACACTTTCTAATATATATAATGAAATGCCTTGGGATTCACTTTAATCTCACTTGTTAAGGACATTTCATGGCTCCTTCTGGCTGTCCTTATTTCTTGTTTAAGTTCTTTTCTGCTTCCTTTACATACCTCAATAGCCCTGTTTGATTTTAGTTTCCTAAACCTTACATATGTTCCTTTTTTCCTTTTTGATCAAACCTTCAATATCTCTTGTCATTCAAGATTCCCATATCTTGCCATCCCCACTTTTCAACCTTCCATACTGGTCCTGAACTCATGATTCCCACATGTCAGATGTGGACTTACCCTCTAAGATGTTCTCTCTCAGTACAGCTGTGACATTCTCCTTAATGCAACCCCTACCCTTTTTACATCTTTTTGTATCTCACCTGAAACATCTAAACCCTGGAACATTGAGCGGCCAGTCTTGCCCTTCTCTTGACCAAGTTTGTAATGGTTATCACAATGTGGTCCCACATACTAATCCAGGCTACAAGCTTATCTGCTGTATTCCTTGTGTTAAAGTCAATACACTTCAGACTGTCAGACCTGCCATGTCCATTAACTTGACCCTGCCTGTTCTTTCTATTAGACTTCCTATTATCAACCTACCCTGCCCCCACAGCACCTATATCATTTAATTATTGTTCCATTCTATTACTTACTGTATTGGAACAACTAGCCACTGCTGATGCAACCTGTAGTGAACTGGGGGGCTGGCACTGGTGTCATCTTTAAATGACTATGTGCAGTTAGAGAAGCACTGCTAGTCCAAAGCTGCCCTGCATAGTTTCTTACATTTGCGTCAGAAATGGCAGAAAAGGGACACTTGGTACCTTGCTTTGTGGACAGTGACCTGGTGGTCCTGGTGGATGGGTTGGTGCAAAGGTCAAATGTCCTCTTACCAAAAATTGGCAATGGAGGCCATGACACCAGACCATGCCAGCATGTTTAAGTTGCCTTCTGGGTCAGTACAGGTTAAGTTGTCTGGAGTAATGCACAGCAATGCAGAAAGAAAGCCAATGATCTTCTTCACTGTCCACGCAGTTACCACAAACATTCTGTTTAGGTTTTATATTTACTCCATCTCTGCTACTTTACCCATTACTTAGGTGAGATCTGCAAAGAGTTATACAGCACTGAAACAGACTCTTTGGTTCAACTTGTCCACACTGACCAGATATCCTAAATTAATCTAGTCCCATTTGCCAGCATTTTGCCCATATCCCTCTTAACCCTTTCTATTCATATACCCATCCAGATGTCTTTAATATGCTGTATTTGTATTCCCCTCCACCACCTTCTCTGGTAGCTTGATCTACTCAGAGCCCACCATCTATGGGAAACATTGCCTCTCAGGTACCTTCTAAATATTTTTCCTCTCACTGGAAACCTATGTCTTCTAGTTTTGGACTCCCCCACCCTTTCATGCTATCTATGCCCCTCATGATTTTATAAACCTCTACGTGTCACCCCTCAGTCTCTAATGCTCCAGGGAAAACAGCCCCAGCCTATTCAGCCTCTCCCTTTAGCCCAAACCCTCCAATCCCAACAACATTTTTGTAAAGCCTTTCTGAACCCTTTCAAGTTTAAAAACATCTTTCCTATAATAGGGAGACCAGAACTGAACTAAAGGTCATTAACAAGCAATAATCCCTATAATAGGCAATTGCTCACTGCCCAGCGAGTCTCGCTTCGACACCAAGAATTTAGTCAAAAGATATGGGTTTTATTCTAAGTTGAGATGGCAGTTGTCATATTTTTTGCTACCACCCATCTTGTTCATCTGGATAGAAAGTTTCACCGTATTTCTTAAAAAAGTTTATATTGAGTGTTCATGAATAACCTGTGTCTTTCTAAATGACTTTGTATAATGTCTCACAGAATGTCTTTTGCAATTTGCTCCTCTCTGAAGTTAGGGTGGTTAGTCTATAATTATTTGATCTAACCCTTCCTTTCTTTTTAACCACCAATATAATGTTAGCAGTCCTTCAATTTCATGTCTGTAGCCAGACTGGATTATAATATGATAGCTAATTCTTCCTCCAGTGATTTTTTGAACAGCCTGGGATACATTCAGGTTTGACTATTTATTTATTTTAAAATTCCCTCATATTTTTCTGTTGCTATGTATATCCCATCCAGTACTTTGTATTAACCTCTCTAAAGGCAATATCCATTTGTCCCTCTCTTCTGTTAAAGATTAAAACTATTCATTAAGAATGATCCTGCATTTAGTGCAATAAAGCACTGGTTCCTATTTGGTGTCATTAGATTCTACCCTTTCCTTACTCATTCACTTGCTCTTTATGTATATATAGACCATTTTTGGAGATTCCCTAATTTCACTTGTCAAAACTTTTTAATGCCTTTTCGTTGTTTTAACTTGGCTTTTTATTTTCACCTGTGCACTTTGCTCTAGGCTTTCAGCAACATTGAGTTTTTGATATCTGACATAGGGTGTTCTTTCTGGCCTTATCCTATCTTGTATTCTTGAAATCCAAGGGGTGTAGATTTGGAGGTCTCGCTCTTTGTCTTTTTGGGAATGTCACTAAACCCTCTCTATTTCCTCCTTAATTGCCTCCCACTGCCGATCCTGTTTTGGTATTCAAATAACTATTTCCTGTCCAGTTTTGGCAAGTTCTATCGCAGCTAAATGAAGTTGGCATTTCCCAAGTTTAAAGTTTCTACTTTTGTCTTTTTCCACAATTATTCTAAACCTTACTGCATTATGATCACTTTCACTAAAGTGCCCTTCCATTGATGACCCTTCATCTATCCAGATCTATTCCCTAAAACTAAATCTAGGACTATCATTTCCCCCGCAGTTCATAAAATGATCACTACATTGGTCCTCAGGAGACTGCTGGTGGACGCAATGTCAAAAGCTGAATTTCAATGAGTCATAAGATCATAGAATCCCTACAGTATGGAAAGAAGCCATTTAGCCTGCACTGACACTCAGAAGGGAATCCTACCCAGACCCTTACCTTTTTCCCGCAACCCTGCAATTACCAGAGCTAATCAAACTAGCCTGCACATCCCTGCACACTACAGCCAATTTAGCCTGGCCATTCCATTTAAGCTACACATATTTTGACTGTGGCAGGAAACCAGAGCGCTCGAAGGAAACCAGAGCAGACACAGGGAGAATGTGCACACAGGCAGTCACCCAAGGCTGGAATTGGACCTGGGTCCCTGGACTTGTGAGACCTATATCAAATTCCAATAGGACCAGACAGGGTATACATAGGAACCATGTTCCCACTGACCAGGAGTCCAGAACACAGTCTAAGGGTAAAGGTGAAATGATGAGAAATTTCTTCATCTGGAATGATGAAGCTGTAGAAATTTCTGTCACACACAACTGTTGAGATCAAAACATAGAATGTTTTCAGAAAGGAAAAAACTTTAGTTCTTATGGCTAAAAAGATTAAAGGGTATGTGGAGAAAGTGGAAACAGGGCACTAAGTTGGACAGTCGGCTGTGATCATATCAGATGCTGGAGGAGGCCTGAAGGGTGGAATGGTCTATTCCTGATCATATTTTCTTTGTTTCTATGTGCATAAGAATATACGAAGTAAGAGAAAGAATAAACTATGAAATCTCTTGATTCTACTACCCCATATAATAGAAATATCGCTGATCTTCTACCACAGCTTCACTTTTCTGCACAATCCCCATATCCTTTGTATCCCTTAGTTTCTGTCATCTCAGTCCCAAATATATTCAATATCTGAACATCCCCTGCTTTCTGGGATGGAGGTATCCAAAGATTCACAATTCTTTTAAGAGAAGGTATTTCTCCTCATCTCAGTCCTAAATGGTTGACTCCTAGTCCTGAGACTTGACTCCAAGTTTTAGATTTTGCAGCTTTAAGAAACAGCCCATTAGCTTCAAGATTCCTTACTTCCTTGAGCCATCCAGACATTTCAAAAGATTTTCTCCTACTCTTTTAAACAAAATTTTGGGGCACATTCGATTCATTCTATTTTCATAGGATAGCTCCCGCATCCACAGAATCCAGCCACAAAAACTTAAATACAGCCTCTCTAGAAAATTATGTTCTTTTTTAAGAGTCCAACAGTGTGCACTGTATTCTCAGTGTGGATTTGCCAAAGCCCTATGCCATTGAGCAAGACTTTCACACTGACAGAATAATTTTTTTTTCATGGCAGTTCTCCTTGGCTAGCTATGAATGTGCCAATCTTCATTGGATTGTGCTACTGAGGCTGGTCTGGATTAAGTATCCAGCAAAGTGTAAGTATCCAAAATGGTGGAGGATACAGTGGAAAGTCTTGCCAGTGATCCTATGAAGGATGTTTGCCTAGTTCTTCAGAGGTGCAGGAGGATCTGATATCCTGAGGGGCTGGATCTCTCCTCTACATCAACTCATTCACAAGGGCTTCCAAGTCCCCATCAGCAATGCTGTGTGCTAACTTTATTACAAAACACTTCCAATGGTCGATCCTGGCTAGAAGTAGTCCATTGCTGCAGTTTAAACATGGCACCCACATCATTTAGACTGGAAGAGCCCAGCAGCAGCAAACATTTTGCACCTGCAAGTGCACAACTCAACAAAAAGGGTATCATGGAGACCACTGCATAATTCGTGACGTGAACAGCAGATGGTTGTGTGAGAAAAATCACCAGAGCTCACGAAGGGAACCTCTCCATGAAACAGCCCAAAATTGACACTTAGTCAAAATATGGGAAGATACAGCCAAAATTTGACTCCATAGATGGTGTGAGACCTTACTTCAATTCCCTCACACATACTTACAGTGGTCTTTCCAATAGTCACTGTTTACTCCAGGGAAACTTGTTAATATCGAATCTTCCTCACCCAAAGATGTTGACGTTATTCTACTACCCTGACTATTCTTCTTCAAACTTGCCTTTAATAGATGCCAGAAGCAGCTTTCCTTTTTTTTGGAATGGTTCACAGCTGCTTCTGGCATCTATTAAAGGCAAGTTTGAAGAAGAATAGTCAGGGTAGTAGAATAACCTCAACATCTTTGGGTGAGGAAGATTCGATATTAACAAGTTTCCCTGGAGTAAACAGTGAAATGTAAAACTATTACTGAATAACCTTCCAAAGTTCTATAGTGTTTGGAAAAAGAGTCACATTGGACTCAACATGTGAATTCTGTTTCTCTCTTCACATATACCACCAGATTTGCTGAGTTTCTCCATCATTTACTACTTTTATTTTATATTTCTAAATAGCTTTTCTGGATCTAGGATTAGCAAGGAAGAAATGAGGACCAATGTGTGAGCTAGCTGATAAACCTGTGATGAAAATGATTCCAACACTAATAGCAGTTAGGGTTCCTAAAGAAACAAATTCACCTCTCTGCACATTGACCAATCTTATTTGCATTTTAACCTCAGACACTGCTTATGTTTTACCAGAAAACAAGCTCTTCAGTGTCAAAATAAAGTATTTGGATGAGAAAATTAGTAGTGATTCATGCTCACTTCAATTCAGCATTGATTTATCCAGGTAGAAATGGTGGAGATGGATCACAGTTATCATTAGAGACTAGTAAACACAACAAATTAATAAAGGAAGACAAATCAGGTAAACTATTTTAAAAATTAAGATATGATCTCTGTCAATATTTTAATTTCAAATCTTTCTTTTGAATTACGGAGACAGGACAAGTGGTACATTCAAACTTTTCTGGGTTTTTTTTCAAAAATTGTATTGTATTTCAGAGTCATAGAGTTGTACATAACAGAAACAGACCCTTTGGTCCAACTCGTCCATGATGAGCAGATATTCTAAATTAATCTTGTCCCATTTCTCAGCATTTGGCCAATATCCTTCTAAACCCTTCCTATTCATGTACCCATGCAGATGACATTCAAATGTTGTCATTGTATCTGCTTCCACTACCTTGTCTGGCTCATTCCATACACATGCAACCCTTTGCTGGAAAATATTGCCCTCCGGTCCCTTTTAAATCTTGCCCTTCTCATCTTAAACCTATGCCCTCTACCTTTGGACTCTTGCACCCTTTCACCCTATCTATGCCCCTCATGGTTTTATAAACTTCTATAAGGTCACCCTTGAGCCTCTGACAGTCCAGTGAAAATAGCCCCAGCCTATTCAATGTCTACTGATAGCTCAAACCCTCCAATCCCAACAATATCCTTGTAAATACTGTTTGCTCTCTTTCAAGTTTAATAATATTATAAAATTATCAGCTTTGTGTATGCTGCAGTGACTTAATTCAGACTCAGCATCCAATTCCAATGGATAAATTGGTTGGAACTGCCCTTGATGTAATGCCAGGCTGTTACACAATTTTATTTATAAAGGTGTATTTAAATGTGCTTGGCCTTGTGTAAAACATTTTCAGCAGATCCACAAATCGTTTTTAATTTAATCTTGTTCTGTTTTTGGTAAGGGATTTTATAAAGGCTGTGAAAAGTGATGGAGATCTCTCAGAGTAGAAAGTACCAGATGGTGCAGTGCAGGGAGCCAGTTGCTAATAGTAGGATGGAACATGTTAACTAGTAAGGGGAGATTTGTTTCTAAATCTAAGTTTATTCTGACATGCGATTGCATGCATCTCAGTTCGCAATAATTTGAAACTTCAGCTAAGACAAGTCTCACTTAATTCTGCTATTAAGTCAACAGGACAAAAATCATTGCAAATTAATAGCAGATGAATTTTACATAACTGCCGGATGAACTCCATCACCATCAGATAAACGTCAGTAATAGATGACAATTTTAATATAACTATAAGTTGGAACATGGATCAATGCTGTATCGACACAGCTCAGCAGCAGAAGCAGAATACCTGCTGTTCAGACAGATTATTAGAGATTTCAGTTGCCAAAGCTGCCTGTCCTTCCATCTAGCTTGTCCCTGCTGAGAATAAGTTTCAACTGCTCACTTAATCCAAACTGATCAGCTTACCATGGAATGATACCTGGAGTGGTTATAGGAAAATCCACACTCTCAGACCCCTACCATACTTCCATTTTTACAGAAAATCTCAAAGGATTAATACATTTCCAGTCCAAGTTTGCATCCACTATTATATTGAAACTGCTATCTCTGCAGTTTTTTTCTTACAAGGATTCTAGGTGAATTCCACTCCAATATTCCAGTCCTTCAGTCATGAGCTGGAGGAGGACTGAGGCTGATGTCTGCTCCAAAGATGAGTCAAAATAGCAATTTTACCAAAACGGAAAACAAAAAAGGTGATAGATTTGAAAAAGAGATTCTGTGAAAGTTTAAGACAAATTTAAGATTTAGAATCAAGAATAATTGGATGAGTTCATCCACTGAATTGACATGCTGCACAGATCAGAAAAACCTAGTCTAGGCTGGATTATGTGATGTCAGCCAGATTGTAGTGGAAATGCTTTAGCACCCAATGTCAAGGTAAGTAACAATGATTCTTGCTTCTGACTGCTGTTCAGTGAGCTCTGATAGGAGATGTGTAAATTAGGTGAGGTTAGTATCAGGACTAGCTATCATGCTACATGGGCAAATAACCTGCTGACAACACCTGTCAGGTCTCATGCATTAATAATAACATTTCTATTGATATGCAGAGGTGCTTTATTGTTTCAAAACAACAGAAGATGTTTCACATAATAAGTTATTTTTTGAGTGCCGAGGCTGCTGTTTTGTAGGTGAAACATCCTGTGCCAACATCATGTGTCTTTCCCATCCCCAAGTGCTTTGCAGGTTGAAATGGAAGTGTAGGCACTGCTGTTTTATAAACAAATGTGACTGCCAATGTTTTCACAGTAAAGTCCCAGACCCAGCAAATTACCAGTTACTCTCTGATGACTGTTTGGTGAAAGATAAAACAAAGTGAAAAGAAATTGTTCATGAAACACAAAGCATATCATCTTAAAGAATGAGGAAGGCTTTAAAATTTCTACATTAATTATTTTGTGAATAGAGCTAATGTAATGAGAGCCCACTTAAGAGCAAGTTTCATAAAACTACATTTTAAAAAAATTTAACAGTCCACCACATAAAATTGACTATGCATTAAACTAATTGCATTGTTCTGTTCACTCCTCATGGTTACTTAATCATTTCACATGAACTCTTTAACCCTCTTCATAAAATACTCCTTCACCACCAGTAACTACCTTGCCGACCAGCATTACAAATATACTAAAATACTGTTTTCTAAGGCCCCAAGTCACATCCAGTAGAACAGAACAGCACACCATGAACTACTTTCTTGCTGCAATTAATATTAAAGTATCTCCTCAGTTCATTTTTCTTCCCTTTTGGCAAATTAAAATTGATCTCAGAACTGCTCCATTCCACACAATACTTTCTGGTGCTGAACTAAAACCAGGGTAATTAACAATACAGGTAGAGACAGATAGATAGAGAGAGAACTAGATAGAGTGAACATGAGAGCTCCTACCTCACATATAACATACAGACATGCAGGGGTCAAAATTTCAATTCCTTCATCAGCTTTTAAAATTCATTTATGTCACTGTTGACTCAATAGTGTGGTTTATTTGGCAATTGTTTCTAAACATTTTTTTCCCTGCAAGTATTGTTAAGTAAATTGTAGCAGCCTATAATTAGCTTTCAATGACATTAATACATTCCTTTGACCACTATTTTAGCAGATGCATTAATCATTTTTTTAAAATGATTAATTTAAAAATGACTTGAACAACGAATATGGGTTGGCACACTTTGGTATTTGTTAGCATACATTATTAACAATAGATTATATGATATTATTTCATTGAGGTTTTTGTCAATCTTCTAATAAAATGCAGATATCATTCATAAAGTATTGTATAAGATTTTATTTATTTAATAACACAACTAGTGGCACAAACAAAATGTGAGGTTGATTGCAAGGTACCAGATTACACATTATAGGACAGCAGGCAACATTTCTAGGCTGGTGGGAATTTATTTGCAACTACAGTTGACTTCTTCACAATGTGTGCAAAATGCCATATTTCAAAACTTAGCAGCTCTAGATATATGACCAAAGCATTGGGGTTGTACAAAGAGAATCGGTTCAAATCCCAGCTTTCTCTGCCATTTGAACTAAGCTTATTCTCTTTGGGCAAATGTCACTTTTTCTTGGCTTGCACACTAGCTGATTTTGCTATTTTATCTGGCAGCAAATGTGCCAGCACTGTGTGGAATTGCTGGCAAACATTACAAAGTCCACAGTCATGGTTCCTTTGCCAATGCAGATAGGAGGCGAAAATTTTGGAGCAAAATTCATTTTATAATGTTGAGATCTATATTCCTATGTGTAGATATACAGCATCAGCACTTGTTGAGGTAATCTATGGTCTCTCAACATTTTTACAATTAGAGCACTAAGGCCTTTATTTAAATATTTAAATTTGCCATCTGCAAAATTCGAAGCGTTTAATGCCTGAAAAAATTAATAGCAGCAGCAGCAGAACACTAATGGAAGGACATCTGGCCCTATAATAAAAATCAGTCTCTCAGTTATCATCATTTGACACGGCTGGGATCCTGCTCCAGGAAGATGACACTGGCCATTCGCAAGAAAGGATATTCAAAAATAAATAATAATGATGTTGGCTGAGGATGGCTTCAGGTTATAATGGAACGAGCAACGGCGTTTAGCAAAGTAGGTAGTGCCTAAAGCTGACCTATTCCTGACCAAACGTCACAGGCTGAGATTTGTGCTCCACCCTCTGGGGGCGACTGGCTGGCTCCCTATCTCCATCAACAAAAGCTCACAAGACAAGCTCCAACCAGCCACTCTGACTGGTGAGTTTCTCAGTGAATCGTGAGCCTTAGTTATAAAGTTTTGTCCCACCAGAAGTCATTCAAAGTCTGGCAGCTTCTGGGTCCTACAGGCTTTAGCGGCTGAAACAGCAAGAAGGTGAGTGCCTTTCTTCCAGATTACAGGGAGAAGAGGTTCAGGCAGGTCAGAAACAAGGGCAAGAGGTTGGCCTTCAGTGCTGATGCCCTTATGCTCATCTCTGACCCCAGGTTGAGGCCAATGAAACCACCCACCCCATCTGTTGGGCAGACCACCCTGTTTTTCTCAGTGTGGAAATCAGCCAAATTTCTTACCTGCTGGGCAGTCAGGAAGTAGGATGGTGACAAATTGAAGACCAATTAACCTTAAGGGCCTTAATCACTGGCTAGTCAAGAAGGTCAGCCATAGACTTCTCACCCAATACTTGATTGCCAAAGTGGCAAAAAGGCAGGAGTAGGCAATTATCTCTCCATGTCAACCCATCCAATTATTTGTACTTCCTGTCACCTTCCTCATTGTCCTCAAGGAGTGTATAATCTTGCCCATAAATCTCAGTTCAATGCAGCCCATCATAGAGGGACACATGGTGGCTGGCACACTTAAGGATGGGAGAGGCTCAATGATGGGTCAGTCGTTCAGCAGTGGCTGAACTCCCCCACCTCCCTTTATAAAGGAGGGTAGAAGGGGTTTGAATAGGATTCCTGGATGTCAAGATTGGGTTGTCAAATAGGCCTATTATTGAGCTAACTGGCAGCCATTATCCATGAGCCCAATATGATTTAGTAGTGACTCAGGGATTAAATGGGACACAAACAGCTTTCCCATGCCTCCCATCCAGTCTCATTTGTCAGAGACCTTCTAGTTCAGAACTAGATCAGACACTCTACCTGATTGAGAAACATGGCTCTGGGAAGTCTGTTTCCACAAAGGGGAGGGGAGGTTAGTTATGGTTCTGAAAGGGTAGCCTCGCTACCCTTACTTCTGACCCCTCTGTCCTGAGCCCCTACCCCCATGAACCTGAACATTCTCTACACTGATTGAAAATACCCTCTTAGGATATTGAACAGTCTTTTCATGACTCACTCACACATCCTTTATTGGGCTGAATTTTAAAGCGGAAGAGCATGGAAGCAGGAGAGGGTTAAGACTGACAAAATTCACGATGTGTTTTAAAGCTGACTTGTGCATTTCTTTTCTGTTTGTATATGGCATGTGGGTGTCTTGAGCTGGGTCAGCATCTACTGTCCATCCATAATTGCCCTTGATAAGGTGATGATGAACTGCAATCCATGTATGTAGATACATCTACAGTGCAGTTGAATTCCACGTTTTGACCCTGTGACAGTTAAGGCACAGTGCTATATTTCCAAGCTAGGATGGTATATGGCTTTGAGGGGAACTTGCGGGTGATGGTGTTCCCATGCACCTGCTGCCATTCTCCTTCTGGGTGGTAGAATTTGAAGATATGGAAGATGCAGTTTGGTGAGTCGTTGCAAAGAATCTAGTAGTTACTAGACACCATTGTTACTGTGCATTGGCAATTAAGAGAATTAATGTTAAAGATCATATATCAGGCACGGTGGCACAGTGGTTAGCACTGCTGCCTCACAGCGCCAGAGACCTGGGTTCGATTCCCGCCTGAGGCAACTGTCTGTGTGGAGTTTGCACGTTCTCCCCGTGTCTGTGTGGGTTTCCTCCCACAGTCCAAAAATGTGCAGGTTAGGTGAATTGGCCATGTTAAATTGCCCATAGTATTCGGTGCATTAGTCAGAGGGAAATGGATCTGGGTGGGTTGCTCTTCGGAGGGTCGGTGTGGCCTTGTTGGGCCAAAGGGCCTGTTTCCATGCTGTAAGTTACTTACTTACTGTAAGTAATCTAATCTAATATGAGGTGCTAACCAGGTGATCTTCTTTATATTGGAGTTTGTTGAGTGTTGTTGAAGATGCAGCAATCTAGGCAATTGAAGAGCATTCCATCAGACACCTGACTTGTGCATTGTAGTATGGGAAAGGCTTTGGAGAGTCAGGAGATGAGATAGGAGATCCAATACATCTGCATTAGGATGAATGCCCAAAATCCCTTCAACACAAATAGGTTGCCAATTTCAATATATTAATTGGTCATGTACGTTGAAATGAGCATGGATTTTGCAAATTAACTGTGAGTCCATGGATTTCCTGGAGCTGATGAAAGCAAGCTAGGAATACAGCAGCAATTAAGGAACTGAGGACAGGACAGGGAAATATGCCAATAAGTACTGATATCTTACAGCTGCTTTCTTTGTTGGCTGCTTGTGTGAAAGGCTTTGCTCAAAATGCTTGCACTGAGAAATTGGTTTGACAGCTCTGGGGATGTGTGTATCTGATTTCCACTTTACAGCCCTGATCTATCAGATCAGCGCAACTGTCACTTATGGTGTGTGCACAAGGATGATCAGCTGAAGTCATGACAGCACCAATTGGAACATAAGCAGAAATAATCTGCTTGTTACAGATCTAGACTCAAAACATTCGCTTGCTTTCTCTCCACAGATGCTGCCTGACCCACTGTTATCTCCAGCATTGTTGTTTTCAGTCACAGCAGAAAGTTACAGCTCACGGGAGGCTAGACCTACCTTACAGGTTCTACAAGCAGAGGGTAAGATTCATTGGCCTGATGGAAATTAGTATGTCCAGAGGCTCAGAATCCTGTCAGGTAATGACAAACATTTATGTTTTGGATTGAGACCTGTTGTAAAGTGAGCTTGGTGGCCCTGTTCTCCCATTGGCTGTTACTCTCACCACTGCTCTCTAGATCCTATGTTTCTAAATCCTTCAAGAGTAAGGCTTTCTTTCTTTCTTCTTTTTTTCCTTTTTAATTGCTGTCTGCGGGCAATGTCCTTGAATTGGCTTTTGCAAAACTTACATCACAAGAGTGATTCCATTTCGAGAAAGTTCTCTTTGATTATAAAGTAGTTTGGGGTATCCTGAGGTCATGGAAGATGCTATATAAATTCAAGTCCTTTTCATTGCTTTCCTTTTGATAGATATTATTCATCTACGTTTTCATTATAAAATGCTGGCAGATGAACATAAAACACAGAACATAGAATAGTACAGCACAGGAACAGGCCCATCTGCCCACCATGTGTGCTGACCGTGATACTATTCTTAACTATACACATATTAACATAAAAATGAGACAAAATTGTACCTACTAGAGGCATCTGTAAATATGACCAGAATATGTACATTACACATTGCACAAGTCTTTGAATTAATTATTGCCAATCTCCCAAAGCATCAGATATGGATGACGAAATGTAATTTTAAGTTGAAATGGTTAAAAGAATGATGAATAGCCATACTGGGCTTTGTAGATGTAATTCTGGGCTAATTTGTGAGACAATGGTAAATATCCTCTGACATGGGAGAGCAAAAGACTCAACCCATATTTCTGATGCATTTTGGGACCCTGAGGAAGTCCTCAGTTACACTGGGAACAGATGTGCAACACTTACATGGGAAGTTCAAACTTACAGATGCTGTTTTTAACCTGCCTGGATTGCTTACTGAGACACTACTACGACAGTGGGATCAGATAGCCATAACTATAGAAATGTTTGCCATTTACACACCCTGGTTTTTACACAGATTTACTTAGATCTTTTCCCAGCAGATCTAAAACCTCCTTAGGAGCATAATTCTAAGTAAATATGCTGAAGTGCCAAAGCCTTCCAGCACCCAAGCAATTACAATCATATTCATCCCTATCCCAACACTGCTCCACATCCTCCGATAATGCTCAAGACTCACTCTTTCACCGTTACTGCTGTGAAATGCTCAACCATCTTGCAACAATGCTCACCCCTGTTAAAGTACTCAAACTCCTCACAACAATCCTTAGCCCCTCCTGACAGTACTCATTCCTGCCTGGCTCACCATCAATCCTCCTCACCTTCAGGCACTGTTCACACCCTTCAGAATCACTTTCTGGAATCTCTGGCTGCGGTGCAGTCATGTCAAAGGCATTACTATTATTGGGCAGTGCAGGTGACGAAAGGTGAGCATTATTGTGTGTGAGGAGACTGAGCATCATGGGGGTGGGGGGAGGAGGTGAGCTTTTGGGGTCTGTGTCTTGTTGGAATTGCCAGGTCCATTTAAACTATGTGTAATTCAATGAATTGAGGACCAACTTTAAGGATTGGCTCTTTAGTTTACAATAAGTAAAGAAATTCAATTTGACTGAAAATGCACTTCACTACTTGACCTTCCAACTCTGCTGTAGAATCCCTGCTGGAACGAGCACCAGAAGGTACAAATGTTCCAGGGTAAAATGACAAATGAGCAGTGTAAATCATGATCAGCTACAGGAGGGACCCTCTGCGGCTCTCAGCAGTAGATCTCGACCATAAATTCTCTCCTCGCTTTTTATTGATTTGGCATTATTTGTAGTCAATACTCTGATAATTCAAAAAGCAGAGATTGGAGCTTCTCCACAGCACAGATACTCAAGAGCTGGAAAACATATGGTGACACAGTGCCATCACTGGCAAGAGGATGCAAGAATAATGGACAGGTTTGCATGGAAAGCTTGCATTATAGCTACAGTCCGAGGAGTTCCTCATGGACTAATGACAACAGAATATCTAAAAAAAGATCTTCTTAAAAACAAATTTAGCTTTAAAAGAAATTAAGTCTGGCATGATTTATGTTTTAGTGTGGAAAGTATAAGTTTTCTGGTGACAGGTGTCACAGACAAGTTAGTGACTGGTTTTGGATGATTATCATTGACCTGAAATGTGGACACTATTCCTCTCTCACTAGATGCTGCCAGCCTTGCTGATTATTTCCAGAGTTTTCTGTGTTCATTTGTTGATCAAGTATTCGATTTACTTAATTCACAATGATGTAAACAGAAAATACTTGCATTTGTTACAAAATACTGCATGATTTATTAAAATTTAATCTCTGATTGATTAGTGGGACTGTTTCATTTATTGAAGTTGAGTCCCCAAAACTCAAAGCAGTATAATACCATTAGCTTGAGAGGATGCTCACTAAAATTGGTATTAATATTAGTTTAACCAATGTCATATGCACACAAACTAACCTCAAGTGATATTCTTTTATTTACACTAACTTAATCATGTGCTTTCTAACAAGAGTGACCTGTATGTTAGATTTGATGGATAGATTAACTACCTAGTAAACATTTAAATATAGACCCTACCAAAGTCAATCCTTGGCAAAACTATTATCTGCAAGAGAAACAGGTATCCTAAATGCCATTTAAGATTACAGATATCCTAAATGTCATTTAGGTACTATCTAAGTGGAATTTCAAGAAAGTACACGCACCTGTATGTATTCGCAGGTGAACTTTCAGATGATGGGATGTTCTGAACGATTTCCCACAGTAAGGACAATCCCTCGTGGTTGATCCAGGGGCTCGATCTCTCAGTAAAGAAGGCAGTTGTATTCCTGCAGGCCTTCCCACTTCCTCTCCTACATCTACAATGCACACAAATTAGCACCATAATTACAACAGACATTAAACTTTCTGCACTGATTTTGCTAACGCAACATAAAGTCAATCTTGTCAATAGTGCATCTTTCTGTTTCGCATTGGAAGCTGACAGAGTGCTGACAACTCACATGTTGCTTATTTTTTCACTTTTTTTAGTTTATCCCATCATCATCTTTTAGCAGCAGATGGCATATTTCATTTACATTAATAATACAAAAAAAATGGAAACAGCTGCATCAGCAGCATGCCTGATTCTGTATATTATTCAGGCTTCATAGAGCTGTGCAGGGGACTACCAGAGCAAAAGCTGAAAGTAAAACAATAGTTGCTACATGACCATCATATCAGAGGCAGTATTCACTGGTCTCATCTCACTCTAACATTGCCCTGTTTTCAGGAGTTGTATCAACTATAATTTTCAATATTTTGTTTCTGCATTTTAGCCTTCAGTTAATGGTTCCCAATTTAAAATAACCAAGTTCAAAGGTGGCTGAAGTGCACAAAACCATGAATGCAGATACTGCATTAATCAGCACTTTGTGCGATTAAAAATGATCTAACTTGGAAGAGAGATCATAGAGACAATTATTCATCAGAGGTAGGTGCCAGAAAACAATATGGGAATTATCTAAAGAACAAAGAAAATGCACATGAGAAAAACTTGAGGACAGGAAAAGAGCTTGGTGCCTATTAAAGCGTGGTACTCCTATTAACTTCTCTCGCTGAACTGTCAATAAATTCATTCTGAAAATGTGGGTGTCACTGGCTAGGCCAGCATGCATTGCCTATCCCTAATTGCCCAGAGAGCAGTTGAAAGTCAACCACATTGCTGTGGGTCTGCAGTCACATGTAGGCCAGACCAGGTAAGGAGGGCAGTTGCCTTCCATAAAGGACATTATTAATTCAGGTTTGTTTTCTCCCAACAAATAGCAATGATTTCATGGTGATCATTAGACTTTTAATTCCAGCTTTTTATTGAATTCAAATTCCACCATCTGCCATGTACAGGATTTGAAATCAGTTGCCAGAACATTACCTCAGTCTCTAGATTAATGATCTAGTGATTTACCACCAGGTCATTAACTCCCCTCCATGTCCCTAATGATTCTGAATCTTATACATTACATGGAAACTTATTCTCAATATTTTAGCAGAAGAAGTAACATTAAGCATTAGAAAACACTTCTTCAAAAAATTTTAGGTTACCCATTAATTCATTCTAGTTTACATCCTCTGAAGTGACTGGCCTGATTTGGATTGAAATTACGGTACATCAATGCCTGAAATCTGGATTAGAATTCCTTGTTTCCACCTGTAGTGTGTATCATTAGTAGAATGGGTGGAGCCAATGTGTTAACTTCTTCAGAACCATTAGTTTACACAATACCTCCCCAAGCTTTTTACCTCATAGTTGTATAAGCCATTATATAATCATCTATATAACTACATTACGTTGACCCCTATTTCACCTCTCCCCAGATCTCACAAATAGGCAGTCAGCATGTATTATAGCATTCACAGAATGTACTGTCTTCAGACTTGTTAGAGTGGTAGGTCCCTTGTTTAAATACTGTCCACCTAATTCTGATTTGTGGACCATTTCAAAACTGGAGAATTTTTTTATCTCTAGGCACCCTTCACAAAGGAAGTTGTTCTTTGTAAGTGTTGTTGCTGGTCTGTATCCTTGCAAAGTTTGTGAAGGTTTGTAGCTCAGGTTGAGGTTTAGGGTGTAGGTTTGCTCGCTGAGCTGAAGGTTTGATATCCAGACGTTTCATTACCTGGCTAGGTAACATCATCAGTGGTGACCTCCAAGTGAAGCGAAGCTGTTGTCTCCTGCTTTCTATTTACATCTTTCTCCTGGATGGGGTTCCTGGGGTTTGTGGTGATGTCATTTCCTGTTCGTTTTCTGAGGGGTTGATAGATGGCATCTAGATCTATGTGCTTGTTTATGGCGTTGTGGTTGGAGTGCCAGGCCTCTAGGAATTCTCTGGCATGTCTTTGCTTAGCCTGTCCCAGGATAGATGTGTTGTCCCAGTCGAAATGGTGTTTTTTTTCATCCTTGTGTAGGGCTATGAGGGAGAGGGGGTCGTGTCTTTTTGTGGCTAGCTGGTGTTCATATATCCTGGTGGCTAACTTTCTTCCTGTTTGTCTTACGTTGTGTTTGTGACAGTCCTTGCATGACCAACGTCATCTATAAAATTCCATGCAAGGACTGCCACAAACACAACGTAGGACAAGCAGGAAGAAAGTTAACCACCAGGATACATGAACACCAGCTAGCCACAAAAAGACACGACCCCCTCTCCCTCATAGCCCTACACACGGATGAAAAAAACCACCATTTCGACTGGGACAACACATCCATCCTGGGACAGGCTAAGCAAAGACATGCCAGAGAATTCCTGGAGGCCTGGCACTCCAACCACAACGCCATAAACAAACACATAGATCTAGATGCCATCTATCAACCCCTCAGAAAGCGAACAGGAAATGACATCACCATAAACCCCAGGCACCCCATCCAGGAGAAAGATATAAATAGAAAGCAGGAGACAACAGCTTCGCTTCACTTGGAGGTCACCACTGATGATGTTACCTAGCCAGGTAATGAAACGTCTGGATATCAAACCTACAACTCAGCGAGCAAACCTACACCCTAGGTCTGTATCCTTAGCTAGAGGACCCACAATCACCTGAATTTTCTTCCAGCAGGTTAGTTGCTCTTTTAAAATAAGTTCTTTGTTCTTATAGCATCCTGAATTTCTGGACCAGGCCACCATTTTCAAATTAGCATCAAGAATTTCTTTTTTGCAGTATGTTGGATGCATAGACTGGGCAATTTTTTCATCTTAACCATGTTCTTGATGTGTGGACATTGTCTGCTTCCATGGAATCATACACAGTTTATTTTTCTAGAGTTGTTGATTAGGCCAGACATCTTCAGTCACTCATAGTGGTTGTTTGTCTGGTGAATTAAATGTTTTCAGGCTCCCAGCTGTGCTACCTAAAGATTACTGTTTTGTGAGTTTTGAGAAGATTTGTAGCTCAGGTTGAGGTTCTGGATGTAGGTTTGCTCGTTGAGCTGGAGGGTTCATTTCCAGACATTTCATCACAAAACAACATGACCCACTCTCGCTGTGGTGATGTTATTTCCTGTTCCTTTCTTTCAGGGGGTGGTAGATGGGGTCTAACTCGATATGTTTGTTGATAGAGTTCCAGGTTGGAATGCCATGTTTCTAGGAATTCTCATGTCATTTACAAAATACCGTGCAAGAACCGTGACAAACAATACACTGGACAAACAGACAGAAAACTAGCCACCAGGATACATGAACATCAACTAGTCACAAAACGACATGACATACTCTCACTACTTTCATTACATACGGATGAGGAAGGACACCACTTTGACTGTGACAACACATTCATTCTAGAACAGGTCAAACAGAGACACGCATGAGAGTTCCTGTGGAACTCATCACCACAGGAAATGACATTACCAACCCAGAAAAACCCAGACATATAAATAGAAAGCAGGAATTATCAGCAGTGCTTCGCCCAGAGGTCCACTGAAGATCTGACCTAGTAGGGTGATGAAACATCAGGAAATGAACCCTCCAACTCAGTGAGCAAACCTACATCCACAATTACTGCTATGTCTGTAGTCAAAAACAATGACTATAACTGTCACTAGCATTAATGATTTTGTTTTAAAAGACAGGAGATTGAATATTTCCGCCAGTTCTTTGAAGTCTGTGACTTCCCCTCTGTTGACAATGTTAAGCCAATGTAACTAATCTCATTTGATGATGCTTTTTCTGTGTGGGTTCTGCTGTGAGTCTGGAGAACTAAGTCAAGTTTTCTAGTGGGTGTATTTTGAATGGTAGGTCAATAATGATTTATTCTCTCGGAGGTTGTCAATCTGCTCCAATTCTCTGATGAATTTGAGGTCAAGATCCGCTTGCAGGCTCAAAAGTGAACTTGATTAATTGCAAATAATATTTGTGCATTGCCTTCTAGTGCAACCTGCAGCATTCCTATGCTCCTGACAGTTAATCCTCCTGTACCAGGTCTGTGGTCTGTAACTTCGGTTTGTCTAACCATGATAATTGAAAAGGACAGTAACATTTGCTACAGTATCAAACGTACAATCAACAGAGCATCCACAAACAGAGCCAAATTCTGGTTCTTCCTCCTTGCCTGGACTAGATGGTTCCTTTAGGGATACCTCATCTATCTTCGCCAGGACAGGTATCTCATCAAACACAGAGATCTTTTCTCATGATGGTTAATGATCTCTGTATAGACCTATTTTAAGTGTGCGTCTACCAGTACTTCTGCTGTTTGGGAGCTGCTTCTTACTTCTGGAAGGCATCTCCTGATAGTGATCTACGGTTTTGCAAATGTGGCATTCCTTTGTGATGGCAGGGTATTAGGTCTGTGCTTGGTGTCTGTTATTCTACTGGTTTTTAGCATCTGTTATTTCTCAATGTTGAATCAGTACAAGTTCTCTGAAAGTGGAGTCACAAGTACACAGGCAGAAGAAGACTTTTTGCACACTGGCCATCATTAGTCAGGGCATTGAGTATCAAAGTTGAGAAGTTATGTTGCAGTTGTACCAGTTGTTGGTGAGGCCACATTTGAAGTATTGTGTTCAGTTTTGGTCACCTTACTGTAGGAAGGATGTTATTAAAGTAGAAAGAGTGCAGAAGAAATTTACAAGATATTGCCAGGGCTCAAGGGTCTGAGTTTTAGGGAGAGTTTGGACAAGCTAGGACTTTTTTCTTTAAAGCGTAAGAGACTAAGGTGGGATCTTACAGAGGTGTATAAGATCATGATAGGCATAGATATGGTGAATGCACTTAGTCTTTCTCCCAGTGTTGGGGAATTAAGGATTAGAGGGCATCAGTTTAAGGTTCGAGGGGATAGAATAAAAGAGAACCTGATGGGCAACTTTTTTATACAGAGGGTGATACACACACGGAATGAGCTGCCAGAGGAAGTGGTTGAGGATGGTGCATTAATAACATTTAAAAGGCATTTGGACAAATACATGGAGAGGAAAGGTTTAGAACGATATGGCGAAGTGCAGGGAAATGGGGTTAGTGTTGATGGACATTTTGGTTATCATGGACCAGTTTGAGCAGACCACCCTGTCTCTGTGCTGTAGGACTCTGTGACTCTATGCCTCTTTTCAGTATCTATACTTTCTAAAGTAAGTTGACTCTGTTACCCTCTTGAGAAGGGTTGTTATAACCATCTCAGGACCTACCGTTGAATCATTCTAGATTATGTTTTCCACATGATTAGAATAGCTTTCACCAAAGTCAAAACATTTTTGGACTGTAAGGAAGCTAACAAAGTTTTGTCAAGAATTCCAACAATAATTCCATTTCTAATGAACACTGATTCCACAGCTGCATATTCTTGATTTTTCTATTAATCAGCAGAGGTAATTAATGAAAATGTTTTAAGGATTCTCCGAGAAGCTGAATTCCTCTGTTAAATTTTATTTGTTCCTGAATTGAAATAATTTCCAGCTTTCAGGATAATCTCAAAAGTGTCTGTACTCTTTTTAACATTTTGGCTATTAATAACATTATCTACAACTAGACCCACCAACTGTAACAGTACATTTATTCATTCAATTTCAGTCTTTATGTTTAATTTTGAGGCAATGCTGCATCTTAAGAATTGTCACATCAATGAACTCCAGTCTTATATCAGTATAGTCCTTCACTGACCTTGAATCTGATTAGAAGTATTTTCTGTTTTTCATTTTTTTCTGCATGTGCTGATTAATCTTATTGTAAAATTGCGAGGGTGAACAAAACAAATAACAATGGTCCTTTTAAACTAGCAGAGGAGGCATATGGATGAAAATAGGTCATAACGGCAGGTATGAACCATTGAAATAGTTAACTTTGCTGAGTACAAACCCATGCAAACAACTCTTGGAGGGGGGGGGGGGGGGGGGGGGGGGGAGGTGTAATCAAAAGTCATTTGTATCATTTCAACAGAGGTTTAAATCTGCTGTTCTTTAAGTTTGTATTCTTGTATTCACCAATGCTATTTTAAACTGAATGATATTAGATTTTGCTGGACTCTGAATCAAAGCATTGTTAAAATATTTCCTTTATTTGGTCATCTTTTTATTTCTATTTCTGTAATACTGGATTGAATTCTTTAATAAAACTTTATGTTGGTGGCTTATCATGAAGGACTCCCCTTCCCAAACTCTCCCGTCACCTGAGATGTGGTCACCATCTCTGAGGTGTGGTCATCTCTCTCTAATGAGAGAACAGCCATATGATCCATTAGGATTATGGCAACTTTACCCTTACCTGTATTAATGGATGTTCTGTAGTAATTCCCTGATTGCAAACATTTTAAATTGGTTTCTCTATAATACCGAATCCATGTACAGCTTACTGGTTTCTCCCACCTTCCTCAGGGTTTCTAATATTTTTTCATTTTTAAAATGGCTGCCCTGTTTTTTTTAGGGTATATGCTCCATCATCACCAAGATGGAGTTTTCATGTTTCTTGTATAAAATAGGTATTTCTCACTTTTAGTCATTTAAAACACCAAGCAATTTCTTCCACATGAATGATTAAATAAAGTTATCTTGCTGTTACTTTATAAATCTTCTCACTAATTTTATTTTAATTATTGAGGCCTGGTCTTTTTACATTTCTAATTTTTGCTGACTTTTCTTCTTTGTTAGACTCTTTCAGGGGCGACGCGGTGGCTCAGTGGTTAGCACTGTGCCTCAAAGCGCCAGGGACCCAGGTTCAATTCTGGCCTTAGTCTGTGTGGAGTTTGCACATTCTACGTGGGTTAGCTCTGGTTTCTTCCCACAGGCCAGGTGAATTGGCCATACTAAATTTCCCATAGTTTTAGATGCATTCGTCAGAGGGAAATGCCAGTTTCCACACTGTGGGGAATCTAATCTAAGATTTCATTGGATTTGCTTGTTTACAGCTTAAATAAATTTTGAAGCCTTCCCAAATCTCTAGCTCTGGTCTAAATTTCTGGCCCCTTCACTATTCCTAGCAGTTGTGCTTCATTCAGGCTAATGTCCATGGTGGTGTTGCTCATTGTGAGAGGTGAGGTTTCTCTTTTACACCGACTTGAATTCCCTACATGATCATTCCAACATTTTTCATAAAGTTATTTTCTTTTCCTTTAGAGAACCTTAACATGGCCATATTTACTATTAACACCACCATGAGGTGGAGCAATGACCACATTCACACAGGAACACATCAACGTAGTGTGACATTATTGTTCAGCAATATAGTGGTAATAGCAGCTGCCTGCCACAAAGATGGTGTACGATAATCACATTAGGATTGATTATGCACAGTGAGATCTTGTTGACTTCAGTTTTCCTTCCCTCTAAGCAGCCATTTTCCCCATAGGGAACAAAATAGATGGTTCTAGGGACCAACTGGTGGTGCTACCTATGCTCCTGCTATAGACTAAATTGGCACAAGGAGCCAGGAGGGGACACAAGAGGAAGCAGCAAAGGTGGCAAGAGGACTTCTTTTGAAACTAATGAAAATGATATAATGGTGAGGCACTAATGTGTCCGTGCAGAAAACATGTTGACAACAGCAATGCATGTGCAGATATATCATCTGCTCCCAGGAGGACCAGTTCCAAAACCGTACCACCCAGATGGCCTCCTTCTTCAAGGACCGCAATTTCCCCCCAGATGTCCTTGACGATGCCCTCCACTGCATGTCTTCCACTTCCCGCTCCTTCGCCCTTGAGCCCCGTCCCTCCAACCGCCACCAGGACAAAACCCCACTGGTCCTCACCTACCACCCCACCAACCTCCATGTCCAACGTATCATCCGCCGTCATTTCCGCCACCTCCAAACGAACCCCACCATCAGGGACATATTTCCCTCCCCTCCCCTACCAGCATTCCGAAAAGACCGCTCCCTCCGTGACTCCCTCGTCATGTCCATACCCCCCACCAACCCAACATCCACTCCCAGCACTTTTCCGTGCAACTGCAAGAAATGCATAACTTGCGCCCACACCTCCCCCCTTACTTCCCTCCAAGGCCCCAAGGGACACTTCCATATCCACTACAAATTCACCTGCACCTCCACACACATCATCTATTGCATCCGCTGCACCTGATGTGGCCTCCTCTATATTGGGGAGACAGGCTGCCTACTTGCGGAACGTTTCAGAGAACACCTCTGGGACACCCGGACCAACCAACCCAACCACCCCGTAGCCCAACACTTCAACTTCCCCTCCCACTCCACCAAGGACATGCAGGTCCTTGGACTCCTCCATTGCCAGACCATGGCAACACGACGGTTGGAGGAAGAGCGCCTCGTCTTCCGCCTGGGAACCCTCCAACCACAAGGGATGAACTCAGATTTCTCCAGTTTTCTCATTTCCCCTCCCCCCACCTTGTCTCAGTCAAATCCCTCGAACTCAGCACCGCCTTCCTAACCAGCAATCTTCTTCCTGACCTCTCCGCCCCCACCCCAATCTGGCCTATCACCCTCACCTTGACCTCCCTCCACCTATCGCATTTCCAATGCCCCTCCCCCAAGTCCCTCCTCCCTACCTTTTATCTCAGCCTGCTGGACACACTTTCCTCATTCCTGAAGAAGGGCTGATGCCCGAAACGTCGATTCTCCTGTTCCTTGGATGCTGCCTGACCTGCTGCGCTTTTCCAGCAACACATTTTCAGCTCTGATCTCCAGCATCTGCAGTCCTCACTTTCTCCTCGCAGATATATCATGACCAATTGACGTGATAGCTTCATCCAAAAAAATGCCACCAGGCATTTTGGCATTCAGAGTAATCACTTCAATTTAAATTTATTTTCTGGAGCCTTTAGATGTTCTTTGCAAAGACCGTTTTACTAAGGACTCTGTATTTTCTAAGTGTGTCTGTTTTTTCTCTGTTTTCCTATCCCTCACTCTTGTCTCAGCACGTCCTTACAGCTTCTGAATGATGTTAGGTACCTGGAGTGCTGAGCTTGCCTTTTTGATGTTTCCACCACAGTTGCTGTCTCCCTCTTAGACAGTCACAGCTGAAATACAATTGCTATGCTTTCTCTGAGTGGTAATGCTGAGGTTTTTGTATTTCTTCCTCTCTTGCCAAGGGTCAGATCATCACCAGTGTTATAATATGGTATTCTTCCGGATAACCACTCTTGGCATCTTGTGATTTTTCCACTTCTGTCAGTATGTAGTCTTTAGTGTATTCTATCAATTCTATTCATTGCTATCAATTCTCATTTATCTTTGCTCTGTCTTGGGCCTATCTCTTGATAAGTGGTAGAGAATACAGTATTTAAAGAAGGGCAGTGTTAATAGATAATAAGAAAATTTACTGCATGATAGCAATAAGTACAGCTACATTTGATCAATCATAATTATTAGGACCTTGGGGAGCTGATAGAGATACATCTGTTCTCCCTGAAAACTACAGTAGAAATCCTTCTATCTCACCATAGACTGTGTAACATCAGTAGAATGACTGGAACCAATGTCACATGTTAATCGCTTCAGAACAATTATGCAACCGTTATGCAACAATTTTGATTGACAAAAATATCAACACATCAACATGAATGTGATATCAGTTTCTAAATGAGCTACTATTTTCTTTGCAATGATGAAAGCAATATGACAAAATGAAATTCTAACAATACAGCACAAAATGCTGAGAGGTTTTGAAGCTTGGTCTTCCCTAATGGTGTCTGTCTGCCTCCACTCCAGGCTTTTAATACAGTTATGCTTTCAGGCTCTTACTGCTTTACTGTGTGGTCCAGTATTTCCTCTTCAGTTCCTGTGTACCAGAGATTTAAATGTCTTATTTAGCTTTGATTTGCATGAACTGCATCATGAATTCAAGAGGACCATAAAATTCTGATCTTATTCTCTCACAATTGCTTCACTGTCACTTTGAGAATCTTAGCTTGAAACTGAGTGATGTACAGAATAGTGATGTTTGCAGCACCGGACTAAGAATTTTATGGTTCAATTAGTACATCCAATAAGCCTGAATATCAAGGGGTAAAAAAAATAGTACCTTTAAGTAACCAGATGAATAGGTTTTTTTTTATTCAATGTATTGTTGAATTTGTTATACCTTTGAATTTATACAGAAATAATAGTGCTTGCATGCATTACAACTCATGCTGTTATCCTATCCTGTCCTACATCTTTCTTTGCTAACCTGCACTTTATTTTCTGTTTCTTCAATAGTGAACTTTTGCTGCTTACTTTTATCATCTTTATCTTTAACAGCAGGAAGTTTAATTTATTTGTCTACCCAGTTGCATAATAATATTCTCACTGTTAGAAATGTCCTCTGTCTATTTTTCTCTCCCCATTCTAACACTGCCTGTAAAGTGAGCAAGCTTATACCTGAGTCCGCATGTTAGAAAAGCAGAGGTCTGAACACATATATTTGCTGAGCTCATATCTGGTACAATCTTCTGTAACACTTCTCATGAGTACCAATTATTTTCTATTTTTTATCGAATTTCTTAACCAGTTCATTTATATTTTTCCCCCTGCTGGATCACCAAAGGTTCTTAAGTGAACGCACTTTATCTAGAATGGCTTGTCAAAGACTTTCTGAAAGTCTTTATAAACAATACCGAACAGAGTTCCACAACATGTTTTATTTGCAGCAGCCCCAAAGACATTGAGAGTTTAATCAAATAAGATTTTCTCAAGCCATGCTTGCTGTTTCTTATTAATCCAACTACATTCCTCTCCAGTCTGCTCCTTAGATTGGTTTGTATAATTTTAGTAGCTAGACATGTCTGGACAAAATAGATCCCATCTTTACATATTAGTACTGTATCTATTTGCTCACCAGGACCTGGTCATTATTTTTATGACTACAGCCAGTGATCTACAAATTCCAATGAAAAGCATGGACCTCCAATATATTTCAAATAAAGTACTTAAAACATTGAATGCAAGATTATCATTAGAACATAGGAATATAGGAGTCAGCCATTCAGCCCTTCCAGTCTGTTGTGACCATAACATCTGTACTTCATTTATATTTATTCATCTTCATTCTATATAACCTTTTGATTCCCTTACCAACAAAACCCATTGATCCCAGTTTTGAACATTTCAATTGATTTTGTAGCCACAGCTTTTTAGAAAATAATTCCTACAACTCTGTGTCAAAACATAATCAATCAGTTATTTGAAGAATCACTGTCGGCATTTGGATTTCTATTGAGCTATTCCAATACACATATTCAGCTGTGAGTAAATCTTACCTGAGGGGAATCAGGGGGGAAAAAAAAAGTTTATTGATAATTAAGGAGCCTGCTTTACTTTCTAATTGCCCTTAGAGAAAACGAGAAAAATTGCTTCAGCCTATTCCCTTAGACATGAAAATCAGACAAAATATTCCCAATTTAATAGCCTTAGCTTTAGAAGAATTGAGTTTGATTCAAGCTTCATCTGTTCGTTATGGTGTAATTATTCACGGAGTTATAGAGTTTTTAGAGTATGGAAAGAGGCCCTTTGGCCCATTGTGTCTGTGCCAGTCATCAAACACCCATCTAATATAATGTTTTTTTTCAACCAACTCTTGGGCCTATAAGCTTGCAAGGTATGGCATTTAATGTGTTCATCTAAGTAGCTCTTAAATGTATTGAGGGTTTCCACCTCCAACATCTTTTTAAGCAGTGAGATCCAAGTACCCACAACCTTCTGGGTGATTTCTTATTTCTCAAATCCTCTCTAAACCTTATGCTTGTTACTTTAAAACTGTGGTCCCTGATTGTTAACTTTACAATTAGAGAACAGTTTCGCCTTATCTACCACCTCTATGCCCCTCAGAACTTTGTACACTTCAATCAGTCTCTCCTCAGCATTCTGTACTTTAGGAGGAACACACCCAGAATATCTAGTTTCTCTCTATTGCTGAATTATTCCAGCCCAGGCAACATCCTGGTGAATCACTCTGTAATCTCTGTAGTGGAATCATGTCCTTGCTATCTTATGGCAACTAGAATCATCCAAGGTACTCTAGCCATGGCCTACCTAACAAGGTTTACAACTCCATCATAACCTCCTTGCTCTTGTACTTAGTGGCTCAACTAGTAAAGACAAGTATCCCATATGGCTTCTTAACTACCTCTATCTGCCTGAGTTTCTGCCTTTAACAATCTAGGGAAATGCATGCCAAGATCCCTGTGATGTTTTGTACTTCCTAGCTCCTACCATCCCTCTCCCTACTTTGTTCATCATCACAATATATAACATGGTCAAGTCTTGTCAAAAGTCTTACTAAAGACAACTTAGAATACATCAACTCATCTGAACACCTCATTCCCTCCTCCAAAAAAAAATCAAGGGTGTAGACATGATTACACCCTTACTAAACCATGCTGACACTACATATTTAATCCCAGCCTGCCCAAGTGAAGATCAAACCTGTCCCTCAGAATTTTTTCTAAATATTCCCTACTGCTAGTATTAGACTCACTAGCCTGTAGTTTCCTGATTTATCCCTACCTCCCTTCTTAAATAATGGTATTATATTAGTTGTCCTCCAGTCCTCTGGGATCCCTCCTGCGAGCACAGAGGATTTGAAAATTAAAGTCAGAGCCGCTGCAACCTCTTCCATTACCTTCTATAGCAGCCTGGCTGTGACGATGCTGTCACTTTGAAAAGGTGGGTTTGTCCGGGATTTTTTTGAGGAGAGTTTGTAAACATGGCAGTACCAAAGTGCCTACAGGAGACTGCCCAGGTCAAAAATCAGAGGATACCTTTAGGTTTTTTTTTGAAAACAGTTATAACAATGGAAGGGGAGTGGCCAGTTCTCACAGATTAAGCTTTCCAATTTTTTTTAGCTGTAGCAGGGCAGGAGCTGTTTGGGTCCCAGAGTTGGAATTTCAGTTAAATATTTCTTAGCTACTATATTCTCTGAAATCTCTCTTGATATTGTTTCATCCTGGATTGGAGAATTGCCTGTGAGAATCTATGTCTGAATTTACCTTTTTGCCAAGGGGTCTGTTTTTTGGATGTTACATTATTGGAACAGTTAATTAGTAATAGATATTGTATCTATTATTCAGTTAGGTTTTCCAGTAAAGTTATTTTAAATTTCTCTTTCTTTTGTTTGTATTTTAACTATAGTGTTTAAATAAATTGTGTTTCGCTTCATGTAGAGTGGTTTGACCAGTTGCATCACATCTGGTACATGCAGTTCACATTTACCTTTAAAATAAGAAAAAGTTAGGGTCTGGAAACTTTCTTAAAATATTTTGAGGGGGACAGGTCTGGTCCATAACACTGGGATGCATCTCACCTGGGCCTGTAGAATTATTCACTTTCAAGCCCGCTAAAAGCACTAATATCTCCTCTCTTGCAATGTTGATTCATTCAAGTATACACAATCCCCTTTCTCGATTTCTAGACCTAGATCATCTTTTCCTATAGTCAATATAGATGCAAAGAATGCATTTAAAACATCAGAAATGTCTTCTGGATCCACAAAGGTTGACACTTTGGTCCTTATGGGCCCTACTGCCTCTCTCTGGTTATTCTCTTAACCCTAACATACTTACAAAACATATTCCTTTATGTTACCCATCAGATTTTTATCACATCCAGGAAGCAGGGAGTAAGAATAAATGAATCGTTTTCACGCTGGTAGGACATTATGAGTGTTGTGCCACAGGGGCATATTGTGGCTTCAACTCTTCACAATTGATGTAATTTATTCAGATTAAGGTTCCAAAGGTATGGTCAATACATTTACTGATGACACAAAGATAGGTAGGAAAGTAAGTTGTAAAGAGGACAATAAGGAGTCTACAAAGGGATATAGATGGTATGTGAGTGGGTAAAGTTCTAACAAATTAAATATATTGTGGAACATTGTGAAATTATTCATTTAGGCAGAAAAGAAGCAGAAAGATCTGGGTGTTTGAGTACGTGAATTGTTTTATTAGTATGCAGGTACAGCAAGAAATCCAGAAACCTAAAGAATATTCTGTTTTATTTCAACTATATTTGAATGCAAGTTTAGTGAGGGTGTGCTTCAATTTTACAGGGCACTGGTGAGACTACAACCAGAGAAATGTATGCAGGACTAGTCACTGCATTTATGGAAGGATGTAAATACATTGGAAGCAATTGAGAGAAGGTTTACTAGAGCTGGAATGAGCAGATTACTTTATGAGGAAAGGCTATATAGGTTAGGTTTTTATACTCTGGAGCTTAGAGTCAGTGATGGTTGAAACATAAAATCCTGAACAGAACTGAATGGTAGATGTGAAAAGGATGAGCCCTCTTTTTGGAGAATCTAGAACTAGGGATCATCATTTAAAAATAAGGGATCACTCACTTAAGACAGTTGAGGACAAAATGTTTCTCTCAGAGAGTTCAGAGTCTTTGGAATTCCCTCCCTGAAAAGGCAATGGATGCAAAATTGTTAAATATTTTTAAGGTTGAGGCAGATAGATAGATTCATGATTACCAAAGGATGAAAGATTTTTCAAGGATATTCAGGAATGTATCATTGAGGTTAAAATCAAATCAGCCATTATCTTACTGAATGGTAGAGAATGCTCAAAGGGCTGAGTGGCCTTTTGTTCCTTAACAAACACTGGGAATGTTGAATAAATAAAATGCAGCACCTCTGGCAGCATCTTTGGAGGGAGAAACAAATTAGATTATGAATCTGATATATTCTTCTTCAAAATTTCAGGTACCCGGGTAGTCCAGAGAATCTAATCTTTGAGATCCTGCTTTTCAATCTTCTACCTCGCTCCCTAGCTTCTCATTTAAGAACCACATCTCTCTTTCTCCTGATGTTGTCATACCAAGTGTGAACCATGACCTCTAACTGTGCACTCTCTGGCTTCAGAATGCCCAAGGCATTTCAGTGACGTCCTTGACCCTTGCCACAGGGAGGTAACACACATCCTACAGTCACATCTGGGGCCACAGAAATGTCTAGCCTGTACCCTTCACTGTTGAATCTCCTAATGTTATCATTTTCCCTCTTTCTGATGCAGCTGAGCTCTGGCTACATTGCCCAGAAGAACTGAAATGATCACCTTTTCCAACTCTGAAAATCTGTTCTTGAGTAAGATGCACTTTGGGGCTTCCCTGACTATCTGCCTATCTCCCTTCTTTTGAATGACGGTCACCTATTCCCTCTCTGACTGCACTTTGTTAAACTGCAGGGTGACATCCCATTCATTAACACGTAGCATTTTGCCCGCAACCCTATTTTAAAGATGGTACAATTTGCTTTTGTTGTCTTTAAAGCAATAGTTTTTTTGTATAGGCTTCTGTTGGCTAATGATTTATTAATGATTATTTTAAAAATGCTTTAATTTGATTAATTAAGTGTTTCATATATATATATATATATATATATATTGCAAAGCATTATAGGAGCATGGAGTAACTCAAAGACAGCTTTGTTTAATTCTTCCAAGTATAATGAAGCAGATGTATTGGCTTGTGCAGCAGAGGGAGCTCTTCTAAAGCCAAGGACAAACTGCACGAGCAGTCTGATCCCTCTTCACCTTAGCAAAAGCCAACCACCAGACTGATTTGAGCACACAGTATTGCAGCAGCCCTATTCAAACATGCTTTCTTTTTGAAACATTCTTCACTTGTTCCATTAATAGTACAGTTCCATTCTACTTTATATCATTGCAGAGGCATGGAAACCACTGTGAGTATCACTGATGCAAAGAGTCTTTTACTGGGAGAGAGCAATGACCATGCTGAAAACTCCTTGTGAGAAAGCAAAGGGGGTTTGGGGAAAAGTGAAATGAAATCTGTGAAATTACCGATTGCAAATGATTTTACATCTTTAAGTAATACGAGAGAATCACAAGGTGGAATAAAGAGCTAGGTCTCTAGTTGAGTTTCTCCAAATAATCAATTTTTTTTCAGTAAAGAAATTAGAGGAAATGTCTCCATCAAAAGCAGAAGTAGTTCTGAGGTAAGGTTCACACCACAGTGAAGGAATTCAACAGAGATAAAGGGTTCCCTCTACACTAGTTGAAGAGGAAGAACAAAATGGAATTAGATTTGCTGACTATTGAGGTTGCATTGAATGGAGGTGGGGCACTGTTCATGCAGAAGGAGTTTGCCCAAATAAAGTGCTCCTTCTGGACAAGAAGTTGAATGGAGATAAAAGGTTTCGCAGAGAAGAATGGAAAGTTCATTTGAGTTGTTCATCTGAGTCTTGTGGTATGAGTTATATTGAGGTTTGCCCATTTGGCTAGAAATGGTGCAAGTTACAGAGAACAATGAAGAATAGACCAGAAAATACTTAACTGAAGAACTGTTTAATTCACCATTGCAAGTGCACCACACAATCTGTAAAATAATATATTGTACGACAACACTAATACCAAAGTATTGACATGATAAATTCTTGATGTGTGATTTACAAAAGTGATTTGTTCTTACCCAATGAGAACATTGCACCCAAAAGCACAAAGTTTACAGGTCCATTTTGGAGGTATTGCCTTATATTTTATCTTATGATCTCATTTTTATTATTTTTAAATAGAACTTCTGAATCCTAAATCACTGCTATGAACTGAAATAAAGGAGGGGATTGGAGCTTTTAGTTTTTTTTAGCAACAGAACATAATAGAATCAAGACAGACCCATTTAACCAACTGAGCCTGACCTATCTTCCAATAAGATCATGGCTGATCAGAATACTCAAATAAACTTTTCCACACTACCTTCAAATTCCTCGAATTCCTTCGTTTGTAAAAAAATGTACTGACCTCTGATCTGAGTATAGTCAATGACTTAACATCCACAACCCTCTGTTCTAGAAATTTCCAAAGATTGACAACCCCTCTGAGTAAAAAAAGTCTTCTTAACTTGGCCTTAAATGGAAGTTTCTTGAGGCAGTGATTCATTGTACCAGATTTCCCAGCCAGTGAAAACAACCTCTCACAGCATCTGCCCTACCAAGTCCCTTAAGAATTTTGTATGTTCCAAGGAGATCACCTCTCATTCTTCCAAACTCCTCATAGAAAAAAAATCCCTCATTCCAGCTTTCACTTCAATCTTCCTTGGATTGTTTCTTTGGTAAGGAAATTGAAACTCTTGATAGTACTACAGGTGTGGTCTCACCAATACTCTATATCATTGTAGTAAGACTTTGTTACGCTAATGTACTACAAACAATTTGCATTAAACAGAAACATACCATTTGCCCTCCTAATCACTTACTGCACCTGCATGCTGAACTTCTGTGATTTGTTTCCAATAGCCAGATCCCTCTCAATTTAAAAGAAAACTGGCTTCTATTTTTCTTTCCAAGTGCATTAACTTCAATTTCTCCCGATAATATTTAATCAACCATGTTCATGCTCACCCACATAACCTGTCAACACCCCACTGCAGCCTATTTCTGTTGCTTTTAGTGCTTACTTTTCTGTCTATTTATTTCTATTTTTCATTTCCTGTTTTTTCAAGTACTCTTTACTGATGCTAATCTCCTTAAGTTATTTATTCACAGTAAACCCTTGGTTCCTCACAGTTTCGTTAAATTATAGAATGGTCACAGCTTAATAAGGCCATTTGGCCCACCATGTCTGTGCTGGATCTCTGCAAGAACAACAAAGCTAATCCCAGTTTCCTGCCTTTTTCTCCAGAGCCATATTGATCTTCTCTTTTCAGATAGATATCCAACACCCTTTCGAAAGTCATATTTGAATCTGCTTCCACCACACTCTCAGGCAGTGTATTAGAGATCTTAACCACTCATTTTCTCCTTATGTTGCCTCTGGTTCTTTTGTCATTCATCATAAATTGGTACCCCTGGTTCTTAATCCTTCTGAACCCTTTGAGGGCGGGTGGAGAATAATTTCACCCAATCTGCTCTGTCCAGACTACTCGTGATTTTAAGTACAATTCTCTTTTTGTGGAGAACAGTGCAGGTTTCACCAATCCATCCACATTACTGAAGACTCTCACCAATTAATCATTTCTGTACCCTCTGCAAAGCCTTTATGTCCAACCAAGATTGTGCTGCCCAGAAATGGACACAGTACTCTGTTTAGTACAGAGCCAGTGTTTTACAAAGGTTCACCACACCTACCATGCTGTTGTACTCTATGGTTCTATTTATAAATCACAACATCCCGTGTGCCTTATTAAGTTCTTTTTCAACCTGCTTTGCCAGTTCAGCAATTTGTGCACAGAAACCCCAACTCCTCCTATTTCTGTTTCAAAATTGATTTTCTGTATTTTGCTGTGAAGGTTGATGCAAAACATTTCTTTAATACCTCTGCTATCGCCCTGTTCCCCATTACAATTATCCCTGTCTGTCTCTAAGGGACCCACTTTTACTTTCATTAATCTCTTCCATTTCACACACTTCTGGAAGTTTTTATGTCTCTTGTAAGTTTGAACTCCCATTCTCTTATCACTTTCTCAATCACATATGTTTGAATTCTAAAATCCTCCGACTCTTAGGTTTGCTACTGTTTTGAGAACACAGAACACTCTAACCTCTCCTACTAGAAACTGGTGGACCACTATTCCTGAGGTGAATAATGAAAGGGAAAATAAGTAACAAATAAAGATGAGCAGTCAGTAATAGGAAGTCTAAAGATATAGCATTCAACACTGACGGACAGGATATTTCGGCTTTTTAAGTAAAAATAGCCATTTTTCCTTTTTTTTAAGACTGCTTTCCAAATACCAACTATAGCTCAGTAAGTTAGTAGTAATGTGCCATAAATATTTAGGACACTAGATAATAAACCAAAGTAACCTGAATGATTCACGTTATTTACCTGAAATTATCAATTGTTAGGTATTAGATAATTCCTTCTGCAAATTCAGGAAACAAGAATGTTTTTTTTCACTATACGGTATCTCAAAATTGCCTAAAAACTTATGCCAAACCAATGGCACAACCTCAACACTAAAGTGCCAAGCTAATAGTGCACATATGGCTAACTGCTGATATTTGACACAAAATATTGAGGAAATTTGCTCATGCAATTTTTCTTACAGTCAAACATGTTTTGCCTTTTATGTTGATGCTGTAAAACCCCAGTGCAACCCTCTGCTAATCATTAACTTAATTCCACCGCATACAAATTGAGAGCTCATACGTTTCCTGCATTTATGTCAATTCTGATTGCACTGTAAAACATACACCTAAAACTTTAGTTTTTTAATGTGATTTTCTTCAGCAATATTACTCTCCTTCCTTGCCGAGACTTCAAATGTTATTTTCTCTATCTCTGAATGCATCTTTTAAAAAAATAAACTTCATAGTGTGTTTTCTTTAACCTAATTTGAAGATACTTTTACTGTCTTAATTTTTGTGCTAAAGAGAAAGTTAAAGATGGAATAAGACATTAACTTGTCATCTTCCTTGAAGTCTAATTGTTTGTGCTGATTTGTTTTAAATTTTTCTTTAGCTTCTATCAGATGCCAATGGGATTCTGAGGAAATGTTGGTGTAACCTGTAAATGAGCAGACATTTTGATGCAACCTACCAGTTGTCTTGTTTCAGAAAATATCTGGCTGCAATTTCTACTCTGAATATTCCTGTTTATTTTGAGTGTTTATACTTCAAACATTACATAGTTTAGAAGTAATGGTAAACACAATGCAAACAAGGCAGGAAGTTCAAAATCACAACAATGAATAGAATAAACATATAACCTTGCTAATCCTGCCTTCCTGCCATTCTGCCAATGCCACAATGTAAGTGGCACAGACCATACCAATGGCTGGTGATCTACTGCCTCAGCTGAAGAATTACAAACTTGTTCCTTCAGATATTGAAATAGTCCAAAGATTCAGTCATTAATAAGGCACAGACAATATATAATGCAAAGAAAAACACATCTAAGATAAGCCTGTATTTATGTAATCTTTTCTCATGTTCCTATTTTTGTACATGACTTGCACCATTTTGGTGCCTTGTAATATTTTTCAGTGCACATTACACATAATCAATCAACAGTCACAGCAATAACACTACTCCTTTGTTTTATTTCTGGAAGAATAAAAGGTGCCATCTAAAACAGCCAGCGGTTTCTTCTCATCTATTAGCTGGCAAAAATAAATTTCCCTGATGAACAGTGAGATGGGTCACGTCTTTATCTCCTGCCAGCTGGCAGATCCAGGCTTTTAATATGGCTGTTCCAATTATTGTAAATGTCATTTTGTACCTTATAACTACAAATATTGACAGTTTATTGCACAATGCATGTTTGTCAGATGAAGGTCACATCATACACAATGCACTATCTTTTCTTAAAGTACATCTGACTGAAAGCAAAACGACACAATGTTTAAATGCATTGTGTGGCATTTTATCATCAATTTTAAGCATGTTCTTAAAAAAAAGAAATAAAAGAATGCATTTTTCACATTTAAGCAATTGGATGGATCAATTTTTAACTTGTGATCCTTGCTTTTACAATCACATTATTGTTGTCAGCAGAATCTGTAGTATGGAGCTGAAGAAAATTAAAAATGCACCCAGGTGGAAGTCACAACTTGTAGGTTTTTTGTAAAAGCTCAAATGGATAATATCAATAAGAATTGTGATGAAAAATAAATCAACAAATATCATCTCTTACATTAAAATATATTCTGTATCCCTTTAAGAGCACACTGGGGTGAAATGAAAGAAAGGAAAATAGTGTCATTGATATCCTTCCAATTATTGTGTTTTTTTATTAAAAACCTTCTTCTTGGTCACAGCTGATCTTTATAGGAAGTTCACATTTCTGATGTATAAATTGGTACATAGGGTAAATTGATCTTCACTAGCATTTTTGTTGAGTTTCATAATCCATAAAAACAGTGTAGTAAATTTTCAAAAGCTGTGTTGCTTTACTTGATTGATAATGGTCAGTCAGCACTTTGGAAGCCCTTGGGTTTAATAATATTCCAGTTACTGTAAATTTCCCACACATCTTGCTACAGTCTCCTCCTTCAATCATGTCTTCACTTCTTCAAAACTAGAATTGAATCTTTGGAATTTTTACGTTTTTGCCAATTAATAAAAAAATTAGCAAAGAAAGCTAGGTCATTTTAATGACTGATCTTTCCTCAAGTAAGCCTTTTTTCCATGCTGATACAAATTCCAAACCTTTTCTGTAATGAGGAATGAAGTCTCAAACATGCGACATTTTGCTCAGCCATATTTCAACATGTTTCAAAGCTTCTAATACACTAATTTGGAGGTGTAGATCAAGTAGACAGACAGTTGTGCTATATGTGTGACAAGGCTAGCATTATATCCTCATGGAATTCAACTCAGTGCAAGGTGTAACAGTGTTACCTCTCCATATCTTCCATCTCCAACATAATCCATAAAGTTGCAATGCTCTATTCTCCTCATTCTATGCCACAATTCATAGCACGAAAATGCTATACTGTCTAGAGCCTACTGTGTAATCCACAAGGTAACAATGTTATATTTTCCTCATCTGACAGAACCCTGTGTGTAGCATTGTTATTCTGTCTATTCCATACAATCTATAGTGTAACAACATTATAACCTTGCTCAAAACACAGTTCACAGAGTAACAATGCAATTCTCTGTACAACATTAAAAGTCCTTATACTGTCCCAAATCTAGACAATACATAACCAAACAATTGTTTAGTCTCTACATCCTAAACAATTCATAGCATAACAACGCCATGTTCTCCTTGTCCCATTAAAAAAACTCAAATTAGCAATACTGTACTCATCTTTTATAGCACATACTATGGTGTAATAATTTATCTTTCCCACTATACGAAATCCATAGTAAAAACGCTTTACTCAGCCTTCACAAACCAAAGTGTAAGGAGGCTATGTTCTCCTGACTTGTATCACAATCCATTGTGATTTGCTGTAGTTTCCTTATCCTATACCACAATCCAAACAATAATAGTTAATGTATCCTAATCAATCCATAGTGTAGCAATTCATACTCCACCTTTTATAAAATCGCAAGTGTAATAGTACTATATTCCTTATCCTACACAATCCATTGTGTAACAATACTGTATAAGCCTTATCTTATATCTGAAACCATATTCTAGCAATGAATCCCTCTCTGAGTCCTAAACACCAATCATAATGTTGTAATGTTATTCTTTCTACATCTTACATGATCCATAGTGTAGCACTACTATACTTTCCATATCCTATACAGTCTTCATCCTGCATACAATCCATAGGTAACAATGTTGTAATCTCACCTTTCTGCACTGCAATCAAAGGCATCATAAAGCTGCATCCTAATTACTTCTAATTCAGAATTTCCTGCACTCTGATCATACATTATTTTCACTAGTAAAAAGGAATCTTTGTCTAATCAACAATAAAAATTGAGGGAATAGAGGATCATACTATCCTAAACATGTGCCTCCAAGTAGCAAGCTTACACACCCCACTAAGAATTCAGTTCATGTATTTGAACTTCACAAAGTGTGCCTTCAGTAGATTTAACTGTATGATAATTCATCTCCAAAGCTAGGAATATGCTGTATTATTTGGATTTCATCAGTCCATCCATAACAAATGTTAGACACATTTTATTAATGAAGAAAGGACTCAGCTTATTTGCCTTCTGCCTTTTCAAACCACATCAACAAATTATATTCTTGGCACTCATGTACTCTAATATGCAAATAGTGTTAGTCTGTTGAAATAATTAGGTGCCTATTTGTGCATCTTCACAAGTCACTATCACTGAAATGGTTTAAATTTATGCTCCATCCTTTCCTACACAGTAAGCAGCTCTTAATAAAAGCCACAAGTGCTGGCAGAGTTCAGCAGCTCTGACAGTATTTGCAGAGCCAGAAAGTGTTAGCATTTTAGGTTGATGATAGCTATTCATGAATTCGAACCATTCCATTCCAGAGGCTGTCTGGACTACTGAATGTTTTCATCAGTTTGTTTTTATTTCAGATTTCCAGCTATCAAAATATTTTCCTTTTGTTTGGCAAGCTGCTTTATTAGGTGAGGCAGACAGAAAACAGCAGATATCAGGTAGATCGTATACTGTGGAATATATTTTTTTCTGTATTCTTCTATGAAATGTGGACACTACTAGCAAGACTACCATTAATTTCCTATCCCTCCAAGTACATTGGCTTGAATGCTTACTAGGCTATTTCAAAGGATGTTTAGGGACAACCACATTGCTATTTGCCATATTTGTGAGGTGTCTATGCTATAGAAACAACAGGAAAAAATAGCATCATTAATTCTTCCACATTTTATTGTGCTTTACGCCCCTTACTGCATGGCTAGCGGAACAGTGACGCTGATGATGGGTGCCGTAACTTCATCACTGCCTAATTCCAGGATCCATTACTGAAATATATTGGAGGATAAAAGGGACAACCTCTCAAAGTGTAACTTTAATTATTTTTAAAGAATCAATAACTTGATAAATAATGCCTTTTGGAAAAACAACCTCTTTAAGACACTCAATCACTTTATAACACAAAAGGTTACTGTAACATAACCAGCGGAAGTGTAGGTTTGGAACAGTGACAAACATGCAGACAGATCTTCTCTAGGACCAACAGAGAAATACCCTCTTCTTATCAAAACTAATGATTCCATGAAAATTGAAACAATCGGAAATTTTTAATCCTGAGAATCATGGAATAGAAGCACATAGAATAACTAACGAATGAACATGCAGTATTCCAAGCAGCTTAGTTCACTGGGTCCTCAGGCTAAGTCAGAAATGCAATTGAAATTTACAAAACATGACTATCCAATTCCCTTTTGAAAGTCACAGTTGAATGTCATCCACCACATACTCAGCATTCCAGATGTTAATTATTCACTGCATAAACTTTTTGTTTCCTCATGTCTCAGTTGTTTCTTTTTACTATTTGCTTGAAACTGGTGGTCCCTAGTTCTCAAACCCCTCATGATTACACATCTACCAAATCCCCTCTCAATCTTTCCCCCCCTATGGGGAAACAATTCTACCTTCTCCAGTCTGGCCACATTATTAAGATTCTGTATTCCCAGAACATATTTTATCTGGGCATACTTTAACGTCTTTGCAATCTTCCTAAATAATAATGCCCAGAATTGGGTACAACTGAGGTTGTGGACTTGCTCGCTGAGCTGGTAAGTTTGTTTGCAAATGTTTAGTCACCATACTAGATAACATCATCAGTTTGCCTCTGGTGAAGAGTTGGAGTTCTGTCTACCTTGCTGTTTATGTGTCCCAGTTTGCTGAGGTGGGTGGTACCATTTTTGGTTCTGTTTCTTAGTGGTTGGTATATGGGGTCTAACTCTACATGTTTGTTAATAGAGTTATGGCTTGAGTGTCAGGTCTCCAGGAATTCCTGTGCATGTCTTTGTTTGGCTTGTCCTAGGATGGATACGTTGTCCTAGTCAAATTGGTTTCCTTCTTTGTGTGTGTGTCATTTCTCTTGGTGCCAGGTTGGCATTCATGTACCCTGATGGCTTGCCTATGTAATGTTTGTGGCAATCTTTACATGGTATTTTGTATATAAGGAAAGATTGGTCCTGTTAGTTGTGGGTATGGGATCCTTTATACTCGTCAGTAGCTATCATAGGGTAGTTGTTGGTTTGTGGGTTACCATGATACCCAGAGGTTGGAGTAGTCTGGTCATTTGTGATAAGTCCAATTTGACAAATGTATCCAGATGTGTTGTGTCTTTCTGTTGTGGTCTGTTGTGTAGGTACCAGTGGATTATGTTTTTTGGGTAGCCATGGTTTTTGAAGACACCCTTTAGGTGTCCTTCTTTAGCTTTGCACAGCTCCAGAGTACTGCAGGGAGCTATGGCTCCTTTCGACAATGTTCTAATGCAGCTTTGATTGTAGGTGTCGGGTGGTTGCTGTTGTAGTTCTTTATATACGAGAAGGGTGGCCTTCTTGTATACGCTAGTCTGGAGCTCACCATTGGACTTGTATTCAACCAGGATGGGAAATCAGTTGTCATTCTCGTCTTGCTTGGTGAATTGTATGCCGGTAAGGATGATGTTTATGAGTTTATGGGTTTTCTTTCCAGTTGAGTGTGTTTGTTAATGACAAAGTGGATCCAAAGTTTAGGCTGGATAGTGGGAAGGGCTGTCCATTGTAGTTTTTGCTTTACAGCTTCTGCTACTAATCCTGATATCGGTGATCACATGGGTGTTCCATTAATTTGTCTGTATACCTGGCCTTTGAAAATGAAGGTACAGATCCAGTAGTCTAAGGATACTGTCCTTTCTGATGGTGTTGGTGGTGGAGGGTATCTATATCACTGGCCTGTCCAGTAGCGAGGCTAGTATTTCCTCGGCTCAGGAGATGTCTCTGGATGTAAATATTGCAGTCACGTGAAAGGAGGACATAATCTCGTCCTTATCTATTCTGGTGTTCTTGATGATGTTGAGGAGTGGATGGAGTGGGTTGAGTGTTTACCTTGTGTTTCAGTCTCCTTTGTAGTTCTTTTGCTGGTCTGTATGTTTGTGTACCTCAATACAACTCTCCAACTGAAGTTGAAACAATGCTTTACAGGTATTCACAATGACCTTTTTACCTCTGTCCCTATGATTAACCCAACATGCCATATTAATTGCTTTCTAGGCCTTCCTGGTCACATTCATGATCTGTACACATAAGCCTCATCTTTCTTTAGTCCTGTATCCCCCTTGGAACTGTATTCTACACTTTATTTTGTTTCTCATCATTCTTACCACAAAATATTTTTTTCCACATTACATTTATTTGCCATGTCTCCACTCATTCTATCCATGTCTTACAGTCATAGAGTCAAGGAAATGTACGGCATGGACCCTTCAATCCAACTCGTCCATGCCAACCAGATATCCCAACCCAATGTATTCCCAACTGTCAGCAGCTGGCACATATCCCTCCAAACCCCTCCTATTCATATACCCATCCACATGCCTTTTAAATGTTATAATTGTACCAGCCTCCACCACTTCCTCTGGCAGCTCATTCCACACGTACCACCTTCTGAGTGAAAAAGTTGCCCCTTAGGTCTCTTTTATATCTCTCCGTTTTCACCCTAAACCTATGCCCTCTAGTTCTGGACTCCCTCCTCCCCTAGGGAAAATACTTTGTCTATTTACACTATCCATGCCCCTCATGATTTTATAAACCTCTATAAGGTCACCCCTCAGCTTCCAACACTCTGGGGAAAACAACCCTAATCTATTCAACCTCTCCCTATAGCTCAAATCCTCCAACCCTGGCAACATCCTCGTAAATCTTTCAAGTTTCACAACATCTTTCTGATAGGAAGAAGACCAGAACTGCATGCAATATTCCAACAGTGGTCCAACCAATGTCCTGTACAGCCGCAACATGACCGCTCAACTTCTGTACTCAATACTCTGACCAATTAAGGTAAGCACACCAAATGCCTTCTTCACTATCCTATCTACCTGCAAATCCACTTTCAAGGGGCTATGAACCTGCACTCCAAGGTCTCTTTGTTCAGCAACACTGCCTAGGACTTTACCATTAAGTGTATAAGTCCAGCTAAGATTTGCTTTCCCAAAATGCAGCACCTCAAATTTATCGAAATTAAACTCCATCTGCCACTGCTCAACCCATTGGCCCATCTGATCAAGATCCCGTTGTAATCTGAGGTAACCTTCTTCGATGTCCACTGCACCTCCAATTTTGGTGTCATCAGCAAACTTACTAACTATACCTCTTACACTCACATCCAAATCATTTATATAAATGATGAAAAGTAGTGGACCCAGCACCGATCCTTGTGGCACTCCACTGGTCACAGGCCTCCAGTCTGAAAAACAACACTCCAATGCAATGCTCTGTCTTCTACCTTTGAGCCAGTTCTGTATCCAAATGGCTAGTTCTCCCTGTATTCCATGAGATCTAACCTTGCTCACCAGTCTCCCGTGGGGAACCTTATTGGATGCTTTACTGAAGTCCATATAGGTCACATCTACCACTCTGCCCTCATCAATCCTCTTTGCTACTTCTTCAAAAAACTCAATCAAGTTTGTGAGACAATATTTCCCATGCATAAAGCCAATTTGACTATCCCTAAACAGTCCTTGCCTTTCCAAATACATGTACAGCCTGTCCCTCAGGACTCCCTCCAACAACTTGTCCACCACCGATGTCAGGCTCACTGGTCTATAGTACCCTGGCTTGTCCTTACCACCTTTCTTAAACAGTGTCTTGTTGACCTCAATCACTGTCTATCTCAGAGTTCACAATACTTTCCAAATGTTAAGCAATCTGAAAATTTTGAAACTGTACATTGTATACCATGTCGAGCTCATTACTGTAACAGCAAAACAAAAACAGCCATATTAATATGGATTTCAGAGAATATACCTCCTTCAGTCTTAAAAAATCAACTGTTCATCACTATTCTTTGCCTCCTGTCATTCAGCTAACTTTATATCTATACTTCCATTGTCCTATTATTATGTGATCTTTGACTTTTCTAACAAATCTGTTAAGAGATATTTTATTGAGTTCCTTTTAGAAGTCCATGTACAATATATCAGCCCTCTCGTTGCCTGAACAAAAATCTCAAGTTAGTTAAACATGACTTTCTCTAACAAATACAAATCTGTTCAAATAATTAGTAAGTTTTGTGTTCCCACCATTGAGGTTAAACTAGTACGAAGTTGCTTGGCTTTCTCTTGTACCCTTTCTGACACACGATTATAGCATTTGCAATTCTCCAGTCCTGTGGTACCACCTATGTATCTATGGAGAAATGGACAATAATGGCCAATAATAGCCAGTGCTTCTGCAATTTCCGCCTTTTACTTCTATCAGTATCCTACTTGGTCACATCCAATCTGAACTTGGTGACTTATCAACATTAAGTACAAGCAGCATTTCTGATGTCTTCTCTTCATCATCTGTTAACCATTCATTGTTTCAAACACATTCTCTGTCACAAAGCAGCATCTTCTTCATAGAATTGTTACAGTGCAGAAGGAGGCCATTTGACCCACCATTTCTGCACTAACGAACTCTTTAATGAGCATTTTGTTGCATTTTCTGCCTTTCCCCCCTTAGGCCTGCATATTGTTTCTAAAATGTGTTCCTGAACCTGTCTGCACCATACTTCTATGCAGCATGGTCCATAACCCAACTACTCAATGTATGAAGAAGCTTTATCCTCACATCATATATTTATTTTGAAAATTACCATAAATCTATGTCATTCTATTCTCAATCCTTTAATGAGGAAACAATTTTTTTCTGTCCAACTACCTCATGTTTTTGAAAACTTCTGCTGAATCTCCTCTTAGCCTTCCCATCTTCAAGGAGAAAAACCATACTTCTGAAATCTATCTTCATAACTGAACATTTTCATCACTGCAACCATCCTCATAAACATTTTCTGTACTGTCTTCAATATATTCACATCCATCCTATAGTGTGGCACCACAACCGTACACAATACTCCAGCTGAGATGTAACTTGTGTCTTAAACAAGTTCAGCATAACCTCCTTGCTCCTGGACTCTATCCTCCTATTAAAAGATCCAGAATACTATATGTTTTATTAATTGCTTGCTCCACCTGTCCTGCCACGTTCAGTACACATACACCCAAGTATTTGCTCCTGTCCCTTTATTTTGTTAAGTATCCTCATGTTCTATCTGCCAAAATGTATCATCTCTCACTTCTCTGTATTAAATATCATTAACCACCTATCTGCCCACCCTTTCACTGCTTATGTGCTTTCGGAAGATTTCGGGAATCTGTTTTATGTTAACTGCTCCCTCTTTGCAACTCTAATTTTGCTTTTTTAACCTCTTCTTTGAACTTTCTGCATTCAGTTTGGTTCTCAACTGTATTTTCTACCTGACATGAGGACACATCTTTTTCTCTATCGTAATGTCTACCATTTTTTAAATTTAGGGAACTCTCAATTTGTTTGCTTCAACTTACTTGTTTGAGGAAATGTACCTCAATTGTGCCTAAAGTGTCACTTCCTTGAAGTTAACCTATTGTTCAGCAATTGTTTTTCACATCAATCTTCAATTCCAGTCTGTCTGACACTGCTCCATTCTTGCCCCAACAAAGTCAGCTCTCCCCCTGTTAATTATTCTTATTCTGGATTATCCTTTTTACATTTTCCACTGTAATCCTAAAGTGTATGGTACAATAATCCTCTAACTGGCCAACATTGTTCCCAACAATTGCATCTCTAGCAGTATCTCCTTTCTTGTTGGACTGAGCATACACCATCTGCATGAAATTCTCCTAAACTCAATCTAGAAATGCTTGTCCCTCTCTGCTTTTTACATGAATATGATCCCAGTCCATATTTGCGAAGTTAAAATCTCCTATAATAACTACTTTATGATGTTTGCACCTCTGTGTAATTTCCTTATAGATTTGATCCTCTACATCCTTTCCACTAGTTCATGGTTTATGGAAACAATGAACAATGTAATTGATGAAGACAGGTGCACAATTATCCATTCAATATCTCATCATAACTATTGCACCTTATTTTTGGTCTCTTATTTGCTCCACTCCTTGTTTTACTATTCCATTATTGATTGCCTATTGATAGGTGGCTTTGACTTTTCTCATATATTAGCTGCCAGTCTCTTTTTTTCAGGTGAAAGTGAGGACTGCAGATGCTGGAGATCAGAGTCAAGTTTAGAGTGGTGCTGGAAAAGCACAGCAGGTCAGGCAGCATCTGATGAGCAGGAAAATCGACGTTTCAGGCAGAAGCCCTTTATCAGGAATGAGATTGGAATTCTTTTAGTATATCTTTGCTTCTCCTATTTACTCTCTTTTACTTCTCCTCTGAACTCTCCATATTCACCTTGTTTTTGTACTATCCACCTGACATCTGCAGAAGAAGAAGCGTGTGATTGATTTGCTAAACAATCTGACAACCAACAGATCTAAACTCTGTCATACTGTCACATCGAGATGTCAAAGATGGTGGGCACACATATAACTAACAGAAAGAAGAGGTTCTACAAATACCACTACCTTTAATGATGGGGGAACCCAGCACATCAGGGCAAAAGGCAAAACTAAAATGTGTTTGTTTATCTTAAGCCAGAAGTGCCAAGTGAATGATCCATCTCCACTTTCTCTTGAGGTAGCCTCACAGTTGCTCATCTTCAGGTAATTCAACTTACTGTATATGGCCAAAGGCACTGGATTCTGAAAAGAATGGGCCTCGACAATATCCCAGCAATTGTCCTAAAGGTTTGTAGTCCAGAATTACATTCAATCCTAACCAAGCTTTTCCAGCTTGACATCTACTCAGCAATGTAGAAAATTACCCAGGTATGTTCTGTCCAAAAAAAAGGAAGACAAACCCAATCCTGCAAATTACTGTCCTATCAGTCTACTCTTGATCATCTGTAAAATGATGAAAGGTATAGCCGACAATGTTGTCAAAAGGCACTTATTCAGGAATAACCATTCACTGGTGCTCAGTTTGGGTTCTGCCATGGCCACCCAGCTCCTCAAATCATTACTGACTTGGTCCAAACATGATCAAGAGAGCTCATCTCCAGAGAGTAACTGCCTTAACGTCAAGACAGCATTTTACCAAGTATGGCATAAAGAGGCCCTAGCAAACTGGAACCAATGGGAATCAGGGGAAAAACACTGTAATGCTCCTCAAGTTTACTCTACTCACAAAATTCTTTCAATGCAAACAAATGCGCTCTTGAGACATCCTCGCTTATATTAGTTTTTAAAACCTCAGTTCAAGAAATACTGTCAGGTTAATTTTCCCTCACACACACAGACCAGAATCTGCATTCCACAAGTTAAAAATCCATTTTATTTTCCAGGTACATGAATGACTTTCAAATTCTGTTGTTAGAGAATTAAATTTTAATTTAAGTCATAAATTTTTGTTCCAGAATGTTTCAAGAAAAGCAAAAGATTGTGATCCATATAAACAAAATCATCTTCCTCATATGTTTTTCAAAATGATGTTGAGCCAATACAAGACTCAACGTCCCCTTGTCAATCATTGAATATTATTGAGCTGACATGTGGTCAATTTCCTTTAAAGGTAACTGACAGCTCGTTCAATCCCCATCTCATCACCTTGCAGTAAAACAGCCCCCACATTAATGTCACTGGCATTAACAACCAGTTTGAATGGCTTTTCATAATTAGCCTCGGTTAAAAGCAGTTGTCAGCACAGTTTTCAAGTTTTCATAGGCAGACTGATAGTCCTACAACTATTCACATTTTCTGCCTTTGTTCAACAAATTCATTTAAGATACAAAAACAGTGCTGAAGTTTGAGACACACTTGCAATAAAATCTAAACCTACCAACATAATTCAGAATTACATATTTTTCTAGGCATGGGAAACTCTAAAATTGCCCTCACTTCTAATTTTCTAGGTGTTAGTTGACCTTGTCCTTGTGGCTCAAATAACTTTTGCTTTGGCACCTTCAGACCCTGCCAGGTTTATCACCAAATTATCTTTTTTTTAGCCAATCAAACAGTTCGGTCAAGAGGTGTAAATGTTCATCCCGGGATTGGCCAAAAAGAACCAACTTGTCAATGTAAACAACAGTCACATGGTCCTTCATTTACTTTATTGCTTAATCATTGGAGTTTCACTCGTTTTTTTTTTCATTCCAAATTGCATGGATTTGCTTTGATGAAGTCCATCCAGTATTATAAAAGCTGATATTTCTTTTATTCTATCAGTCAACAGAAAGTACTAATATTGAGCAAGTCATTTTTTGAGACAAATCATGTGTGTCTAATTCCTTCAAAGTAGTCTTCCAATCTTGGAATATGACATGAGTCCACTCTTGGTACCACATTGACTATGATAATCTATACTGAATCTCTGTCACCAATTGGGTTTTGGCATCATCATGATAGATTAGTTCAGTAATGTCACTGTTCATCATTAATTTCTTCTCTCACTTGAGCTAAGGATGTCCTTTATGTATTCCCTCTATTACCATAACAAACACTCAGTCTGTTATCTCTGGTCTATTTCCACCAGCTGATTTATAATTGTAAATGAATTATAACAAGTACGATTATAACACGTAAGTCTATTCCAATGACTTTCTGGAAGACAAAAGATGATGCAGTCTAACTTTTTTAGCATCTTCATATTATCCAATGTGATTGCTGAAGGGTCAACTTCAGAATTTTTAATTTCTCATAAGTGCTCCAACTGTTCTGAAATTTTTATTTCACTCCGTACTTCTTTTACTATTGTCAGTATACTTTTCTCCTGACTATCAATACCCATTATAATATCTTTAACATGTCCACGTGACACATATGCTGATTTTTTCTCCTATCTGGAATACTGACTACATAATTCACATCACTGAATTTCCTCTTTTTTATTTGACAAGTTCCAATGAACTTTGCATGTAATTAGACCCCACAGACTGATAACAAGATAAATGACTTAATTTTACTGTCCCCCTTACCCATTTGAATCTATCTCCCTCTAAGGTGACTGCACTGTGCTCTCTCAGTATCAACCCTGACTTTGTAATTAAACCTACTGACAAGGGTGGTGCTATTGTAGTCTGGTGTACTGACCTCTACATTGCAGAGGCTGAGCACCAGCTCTTGGACACCTCCTTTTACTACCACCACACCCCATCCCCCCTCCCCCCCACCCTCCACCCTAGACTAGGTTCCCACCATCGAGTATCAGGCCCTTGTGTCCTTCCTGTCACCAACCTCATTTACATGTATGTTTCAAATCATACGATGCCACCAGTTGTGTAAAATTTGTGATAAGACCCAAAATGTTTGATTTGAGTGATTTCAACAAATTGCAAAATAACAAATGCTATATTAGCTGTTATATGTTGACTACTGATTGTGGATTGATGCTTAGTAAACTTGGAGTGATTTATTCATAACCATTAATACTTTACTGTAGATATTATCACTTATTGATTGCAAGAAGTGCTTTTCTAATTAACACATGTAAAAACGTTACACCAAGGATGATTAAAAATACACACAGAAACTCCCCTCAAAGGCCTAGAAATTAGCTTGCAATGCTTAAAACCTAAGGACTCAATATGATGGACAATTTATACATAATCTTTCCGTTATGGAAGTGAAATTGAACTTAGCCTCTCTACATGTTTAACAATAAGCATACCAGCTATTTTGTTGCCACTTAAATTGGCCTGCAAATGATCACAGACAAAAACAGAAATTGCTGGAAAAGCTCAGCAGGTCTGGCAGCATCTGTGGAGAGAAATTCGAGTTAACATTTTGAGTTGAGTGACCCTTCCTCACAGTTTGATTACAGTTTAGTTTGGTCAGTTTCTCCTGAGACTCATTAGCCAAAATAGAGAATCTTAAAATAGTCACTTGATCTTTGAAAAAATCTTTTAGATGTTTTTGTTGTTTTAATATCTAGTTATGGATCTATACTATCCTATATCCTATCTGTGTGAATTACACTTGTAACACAGTTTTCAGAATTTTGCTCTTCATTTAGCGTTTTCAAAATAGTGGCAATATAATTTTCTAGACTTCAGTGTCACTACTCATGTTTGAGATCAATCACAGCTCCCACGCTGTGCCACTACTATGCTATTATCATTCATATACATGTGTGGAAGTGAATAGTTTCTAACTGAATGGGGACCTATAGCTAATTAAGAACCCACAGCACTTTGGAGAGAAAAGTCTTCTCTCAGAAATGTAAATCTTGTAAGCGATTAATTCTGCAAATGTGCAGATGTAATCATTGAAGATGTCAGAGTAAGTTAAATTGGACAGGTAAGTTAGACACTCACACATACTGGGTTAGACTGCAAATTGCGGTGTAAAGTTAATAAATTTCACTATCAACAAAACACTCACTTCCTCTGATGTAAAAAAGTTAACCAAAGTTTTAATTTGATTGAAGATTACTCACATAAGAGAAAGAGATCCAACAGATTTCAGAATTTATTTGTATTAATGACCTGATAGAGATTTAAGAGATATTGTGGTCAAAATTTCTTTGTGTCTTAAACTGGGCTTTATTCCATAGAATACATGATGGAAATACTCCATCAAGCATTTGGAAAGGTATTTTATAGCAGTTGCTCAGTCATAGGTCTTGTGACAATACTATGGCTTTAAGAGGTTTATTTTGTCCTGTTGTTTTTTTATGAAGAGAAGTAGAGTCAGGGGTAGCAAGTGGTCTGTTCCAAGCCAATAAAGTTGGAATAATGGAAACAGTGTGTGGGTGGAGTTAAGCTCCCACAGAACCAGGATTTTAATTTAAATTTCAGCAGTTGCTTGGATCATGAAGCTGGATGTGGAAGCTATCATTCCTGTCTCTGTCACAGCTAAAAGTTTGGGTTCTCTTTTTGCTGCTAGAATTGCATCTGAGACAATCTATCTCTCTGAATTTGCCTTTGCCAAGGGTGTGTTTATGGGATGTTACTATAAGACTACAAGACACAGGAGCAGAAATTAGCCCATCAAACCTGCTCCACCATTCAATCATGACTGATAAGTTTCTCAATACCATTCTCCCGCTTTCTCCCCGTAACCCTTGAACCCCTTGACAATCAAGAACATATCTCTCTCCATCTTAAATATACTTAATGACCCGGCCTCCACAACATTCTGTGGCAGTGAATTCTATAGATTCACCACTCTTTGTTCTAAAGGGTCTGCCCTTTATTCTAGGGCTGTGCCAAAGGGTCCTAGTCTCTCCTACTAATGGAAACATCTTCCCAACATCCACTATATCCAGGTCATTCAGTACTCTAGGTTTCAATTAGATCCCCCTCATCCTTCTAAACTCCACTGAGTATAGACCCAGAGTCCTCAAACATTTCTCATATGTTATGCTATTCATTCCTGGGACCATCCTGGTGAATCTCCTCTGAACACGCTCCAAGGCTAGTACATCCTTCTTGAGATATGAGGCCCAAAACTGCACAATATAATCCAAATGTGGTCAGACCAGAGCCTTATAGAGCCTCAGAAGTACATCCCTGCTTTTATATTCAAGACCTCTCGAAATAAATGCATTTGCCTTCCAAACTATTGACTCAACCTGCAAGTTTGCCTTGAGAGAATCCTGGTCTAGAACACCGAAGTCTCTTTGCATTTCAGATTTCTGAATTTTCTCCCCATTTAGAAAATACACCTCTACTCTACCAAACAAAGTGCATGACCTGCCACTTTCCAATGGGCATTCCATCTGCTACTTCTTTGCCTACTCTCCTAACCTGTCCAAATACCTATGCAGCCTCCCCAACTCCTCAATGCTCCCTGGCCCTCTACTTGTCTTTATTGGAACACTTGCTTTTTAATAATTAATCTATTATTCTGTTAATTTTTCCAATAAACCTAAGTCACTCCAATTCTTCTTTCCTGTGTTTGTATTTTAACTTTACAGTAAAAATAAAGTGTTTTAAGTTTGTGGCTTTATGCGTGAGAAGTTATGTCTCACAAACTTGATTGAGTTTTTTGAAAAAGTACAAACAGCGGTGGACGTGATCTATATAGATTTCAGTAAGGTGTTCAACAAGGTTTCCCATGGGAGACTAGGTTAGATTAGATTCCCTACAATGTGGAAACAGGCCCTTTGGCCCAACCAGTCCACACCAACCCTCTGAAGAGTAACCCACCCAGACCCATTTCACTCTGACTAATGTACCTAACATTATGGGCAATTTAACATGGCCAATTCATCTGACCTGCACATCTTTGGACTGTGGGAGGAAATCGGAGCACCCAGAGGAAACCCACGCAGACATGGGGAGAACTTAGATTGCAATGTTAGGTCTCATGGAATGCAGGGAGAACTAGCCATTTGGATACAGAACTGGCTCAAAGGTAGAAGACAGAGGGTGGTGGAGGAGGGTTGTTTTTCAGACTGGAGGCCTGTGACCAATGGAGTGCCACAAGGATCAATACAGGGTTCACTGCTTTTCATCATTTTTATAAATGATTTGGATGTGAACATGGGAGGTATAGTTAGTAAGTTTGCTGATGACACCAAAATTGGAGGTGTAGTGGACAGCGAAGAAGGTTACCTCAGATTACAATGGGATCTTGATCAGAAGGGGCAATGGGCTGAGGAGTGGCAGATGGAGTTTAATTCAGATAAATATGAGATGCTGTATTTTGAGAAAGCAAATCTTAGTTGGACTTATGGTAAGGTCCTAGGGAGTGTTGCTGAACAAAGAGACCTTGAAGTACAGGTTTCATAGCTCCTTAAAAGTGGAGTTGCAGGTAGATAGGATAGTGAAGAAGGTATTTGGTATGCTTTCCTTGATTGGTCAGAGCTTTGAGTATCGGAGTTGGGAGGTCATGTTGCGGCTGTACAGGACATTGGTTAGGCCACTGTTGGAATATTGCATGCAATTCTGGTCTCCTTCCTATCGGAAAGATGTTGTGAAACTTGAAAGGGTTCACAAAAGATTTGCAAGGATGTTGCCAGGGTTGGAGGGTTTGAGCTATAGGAAGTGGCTGAATAGGCTGGGACTGTTTTCCCTGGAGCGTTGAAGGCTGAGGGGTGACCTCATAGAGGTTTATAAAATTATGAGGGGCATGGATAGAATAAATAGAACAGTCGTTTCCCTGGGGTGGGGGAGTCCAGAACTAGAGGGCATAGGTTTAGGTTGAGAAGGGAAAGATATAAAAGGGACCTAAGGAGCAACTTTTACACACAGAGGGTGGTAACGTGTATAAAATGAGCTGCTAGAGGAAGTAGTGAAAGCTGGTACAATTGCATCAGTTAAAAGGCATCTGGATGGGTATATGAATAGGAAGGGTTTGGAGGGATATGGGCCGGGATCTGGCAGGTGGGACTAGATTGGGTTGGGATATCTCGTCGGCATGGATGGGTTGGACCGAAGGGTCTGTTTCTGTGCTGTAAATTTCTATGACTCTGTGACTTTATGACCAATCGAATTACATTCACAACATAATGCCTTGCACTTGTTGTTAAAAATAAGAAAAAGTTGGTGTCTAGGCTATCTTGTTAATATATTTTGATGGGGCTATTGTCAGGATCAAAATCTCTAATTCCAGATTGTGTTAGGAGTTAAAGACAGTGAGTGGCATGTGTTGGTGCTCTCTTTTCAGGTGTCGAATTTAGTTGGTTTAATAGGGTGTGGCTTGTGTAATAATGGCTCTTTCAGAAGCTAAGAGTTTCCTGGGTGAGGAAGAAGTCACTTAGAGTGATGTACAGAAGGTACGTAAGGAACAGCTTTTGGATAAGCTGGGGTTACCTTTGTCCGAATGAAAAGGGGAGGTAATTACATCAATAGTTTGACATTTATGATTGCCAGAAATGCCACAGGAATCATTAGAAATTGCTAAAATTCAAATGTCTATATTAAAGTTTTATGTATACTGCACAATGTGATTTGTTTGTCAGCTTTTTCCACGCTTTAAGGATGGTATGAATGAATAAAACAATAAATAAAAAATAAATAAATCCATCAGGCACATTTTGCCCTGTACAAAAAAAAACATTGCTGAGTGTCCCTAATTAGCCCATGCCTCTCTAAATGTCCACTTTCATCCTGAATTATGAAAATCTATCAGCAATTAAAATAAGTTTAATTGGACTGTAATTTCCTGCTTTCTCTTTTGCTTTTTCTGAACAGGAAACAATATTTTGCCTTTGGTTTCAGAAAGTCTTTGGAAAATTATGGTTAGTGACTGTACAGTCTCCTCAGAACCTCCTTCAGAAATCTACTATATAAACTATCCACTTTGCAACTGTTCTGCTCATTGATGTTTTTAATACAATTTCCTTGTGAATAATTGTCAATAATACTCTTTTATATCATCTGCATATTTTCCAACAATTCTACTTACAACATATCCTGTAAGAATGTGAAGCAAATACTTATTCATCTTTGAACATAGGAGCAGAAGTAAGCCATGCAATAAGATCATTACTGATCTGGTTGTGATTTCAGCTTTAGTTTCTTCTCTGCATATGTAACTCTTGACTTCTTTGTCTACCACAAATCTATCCAATTCAGCCTTGAATATCTTTAAAGATCAAACTGTCCAAGGTTCTGGAAAAGCTAGTTCCACACTCTAATGACCCTGTGAAAGAAAACTATTTTCCTCATCGTGGTTTTAATTAACAAAAAGCAGATCTCTTATTATTAATCTGTGTCCCAGTTTTAGTCTCTCATCCAGGGGAAAAAGGTCTTCGGGCATCCACCCTGCTCAGTCTCCTCAAGATCTTGTTTGTTTCAGCAAGTTTGTCTCTTATTTCTTCAAACGCCAAGCAATATAGGCTAACCTATTCCAACCTTTCCTCATAGGATATGTGCGTCATCCCAGAAATGAGTTGAATAAACTTTCCCTGAATTGCTTCTAAAGCAGTTTTTTTTTTCGAAGGAGAGCAAAACTGCAAACTGTACTTCAATTGTGTTTTCACTTAGGCCTTGCACAGCTGCTGGGAAACTTTCCTATTTCAATACTCTGGTTTCTTTACAATGAACAATAATACTCTATTTACTTCCCAAATCACTTGTTGCACCTGCACGTCGTATTAACTTCACATGTTTCATGCACCACGACGCCCTTTGTACCACTAAGTTCTGCAAACTCTTTCCGTTTCTTTTATAGACTTGTGGGACATGGGCGTTGCTGACTGGCCAGCATCTATTGGCCATTGGTAGTTGCCCTTGAGAAGGTGGTGGTGAGTTGCCTTGTTGAACCAGTGCGGTCCATGTGCAGCTGGTAAATCCACAAAGCCCTTAGGGAGGGAATTCCAGGATTTTTACCCACCAACAGTGAAGGAACAGCAATATATTTCCAGGTCAGGATGGTGAATGGTTTGGAGGGGTACTGCAGGTATTGGTGTTACCTTCTGCCTTTATCCTTTTGGATAGAAGTGGTCATGGGTTAGGAAAGTGCTTTCTAAGGACCTTTGATGAATTTATGCAGTGCATATTGTAGATAGTACATAGAAAGAGAAAGAAGTGCCACTGTAAGTCAGAAACAAGAACAGAAATTGCTGGAAAAGCTTGGCAGGTCTGGAAGCATCTATGGAGAGAAATCCAAGTTAACATTTCAGGTCGAGTGACCCTTCCTCAGAAATGTTGGTAACTCGGAAAACTTTGGTTTATGTGCAGAAGATAGGGTGGAGGGAGGGGGTAATGAGTAAACGATAGGTGGGGATAGAGACCAAAGTGAGAGTACCTATTTGCTACTTCTGAGTGTTGGTGGTGGGAGAAGTAGATGTTTGTGGATATGGTGCCAATGAGGAGGGCTGCTTTATCCTGAATGGTGTCAAGCTCCTTAAGTGTCGTTGGAGCTGCATCCATCTAGACAAGTGCCTAATATTCCATCACATTTCTGACCTCTGCCTTGTAGATGGTGGACAGTGGAGTCAGGGGCCACCAATAGTTTCTGATCTGCAATTGTGGTGATTGTTTTTATATGGGGAGATTAGTTCAATTTTTGGTCAATTAACAGTGGATGATTCAGTGATGGTAACACTGATTGTCACTTATTGGAGATGGTCATTGCCTGGCATTTGTGCAGTGCAAATGTTACTTGCCACTTAACAGCTCATGCCTGGATATTGTCTAGATCTTGTTGCATATGAACATAGATTGCTTCAGTGTATGAGGAGTCACGAATGGTGTGGAATATTATGCAACCATTTGCAAACGTCCCCACTTCTGATCTTATGATGGTGGCAGGGTCATCAATGATGCAGCTGAAGATAGTTGCGCCAAGGTCACTACCTTGAAGAACTCCTGCAGAGATGTCCTGGAGCTGAGATAACTGATCCAGCAAAACAACTATCTTCCTATGTGCCAGGTATGACTTCAACTATTGGAGAGTTTGCCCCCAATTCCCTTTGATTCCAGTTTTGCTATGGTTCCTTGATGCCACACTCAGCTGAATGTGGCCTTGCTGTCAAGGGCTGTCAGTCTCACATCATCTTTCAAATTCAGCTCTTTTGTCCACGTTTGAATCAAGGCTGTAATGAGGTTGGGAGCTGAGTGGCCCAAATGGAACCCAAATGGAAGTTATTGCTGATTGATAACCCTGTTGATGACACCTTCTGTCACTATACTGATGATCAAGAAACTGATGGGGCAGTAATTGGGTCAGGTTGGATTTGTCCTGCCTTTTATGTATAGAATATACCTGGGAAATCTTCCACATTATTGAGTTGATACCAGTGTTGAAACTGCATTGAAATAGCTTGGGTAGGGAAGTGGCAAATTCTGGAGCAGAAGTATTAAATACTATTGCCTGAATGTTGTCAGACCCCATAGGTTTTGCTGTGTCCTGCACCTCCAACCATTTTGTGATATCACATGGAACGAATCAAAATGACTGAAGATTGGCATCTATAATGCTGGGGATGACTGGAGGAAGCCAAAATGGATCATCCACTTGGCACTTCTGACTGAAGATTGCTGTGAATGCTTTAGCCTTTTTTACATTGATGGGCTGGGCTCTTTTAACTTTGAGGATGGGAATGTTTGTGGAGTGTCCTCCTCCAGTGAGGTTTAATTGTTGACCATTATTCATGACTGGATGTGACAGGACTGCAGACTAGTTGACAGGTTAAATCAGATCCATTGGTTGTAGGATCTTTTAGCTTCCTGCTTATGCTGCTGGCTTACAAATAGTCCTGTTTGCTAGCTTCACCAGGTTGATGCATCATTTTTGAGTATACCCAGTGCTGCTCCTGGGCATGCCCTCCTGCATTGTCCATTTAACCAGGGTTGATCCCCTGGCTTGTTGGTCTTGGTTGAGTGAGGGAGATGCCTGGCCATAAGGTTACACATTGTGGTAGAGTACAATTCCACTGCTGTTGGTGGCTCACAATGCCTCATCAACACCTGTCTTTCATTTGCAAGATTTGTTCAAAGTCTGTCCCATTTAGCATGGTGATAGTGCTACACAACATGATGGAGGGTATTCTCAGTGTAAGGTGCAATTGCATCTCCACAAAGGACTACACAGTGATCATTCTTACTGATACTGTCGTGGACAGATGCATTCTACAGCTGGCAAATTGATGAGGATGAGATCATCACCTGCTGCAGACCCAGAGTTGATATGTCCTTTAAGATTAGATTAGATTAGATTGCTTACAGTGTGGAAACAGGCCCTTTGGCCCAACAAGTCCACACCGACCCTCCGAAGAGCAACCCACCTAGACACATTCCCCTACATTTGCCCTTTCACCTAACACTACGGGCAATTTAGCATGGCCAAACCTGCACACCTTTAGACTGTGGGAGGAAACTGGAGCACCCGGAGGAAACCCACACAGACACGGGGAGAATGTGCAAACTCCACACAGACAGTTGCCCGATGCGGGAATTGAACCCGGGTCTCTGGCGCTGTGAGGCAGCAGTGCTAACCATTGTGCCACCGTGCCACCCCCAACCAGCTCAATCAATGGTGCTGCTCTTGGGGTAGACATTGAAATCCCCCACCCAGAGTACATTTTGTGCCCTTGTCACCCTCAATGCTTCCTCCCAATGTTGTTCAACATGTAGGAGTACTTATTCATCAACCTAGGGAGGAAGGTATGTGTTAATCAACATGAGGATAAATTGTCCATTTAAATTTCACATAGCTTTTTGATTCTTCCAGACCAACTTTTCCCCACTCACATAACCTGTTTACTCCCCTTTGCACACTCTCTATGTCCTCTTACCAATGTATTTTCCTATCTATAGTGGTGCTATCAATAACTTTAATTATCAGGCATTTGGTCCCCTTATCCAAATGACTGACTGATATTGTACTTAGTTGAGGACCCAGATCCTAGTTACAGCTGAGCAATCTGAAAAGAAAACTATTTCTTCTTCCTCTCAGCTAACGAATCCTTTATTCATGCTGATGTTACCTCCTCCCACCCTGCACTATTTTGTCCTGTGTATTAACCCTTGATGTAGCATTTATTAAAGACCTTTTGGAAATCCAAATGCACCACATCTAATGATTCCCCTTTTCCACCATGGATGCTACTTTGTAAATAAAGCTCCAATAGATTGGCTAAATATGATTTTCTTTTCACAAAGCCATATTGGATTTGCCGAATTTATATTGCGATTTTCTAACTATCTTATTAAGCTTCTTTAAAAATGGATCTTAAAAGCTTCCCGATAACTAATTCAGACCAACTAGCCTATATATTTCCTGTTTTCTGTCTCCCTTCTTTCTTAAATAAATTTGTTATATTTGCTATTTTCTGGATCTTTCCAGAATCTAAAGATTTAGAAGATGATAAACAATGGATGTCAGCCAGTTTTGGGGATTTGACAGCCTTTTAGATCCTACAGAATTAGAATGAGCTTTATTATCACATGTACTTAAATGTGTTCTGTAAAATGTGTACAAGTTGCCACCTATGGCATCACCTTAAGTACAAAGGGCTGAGGTCCAGTTTTTTACAGTTCCAGTTCTTGGAAAACTCGAGAAGTAAAAATGTCCAGCATTGCAGATTTTACAAAAAAAATTATAAAATGGAGAAAATAAAAGTCCAGAACAACTGTCTTCTGACCCAATCCATGCTGGTGCCCACTGACTCATGAGACCGGGAGAGCGCTCTGGAATTATCTCGAGACAGGACGTCCATGTTGAGGCCATGCCAACAGACAGACTACCATGTACTGCCAAATACGAGCACGCTGAGATCACTACACCAGGCTGAGGGGATGCCATGAGAGGTTGACAGGACTTCACGCTGGGCCAGCAGACTGCTACATCAGCCCAAGAGACTGCCATGCTGGGCTGGGAGGCCACCACGCTGGGACCAGAGGATGCCTCATCAGGTCTGTGCTGAGACTAGGAGTTCCGAGGCTGGGAGTTCAAAAGGTCTGAGTTTTGAGGTCAAGAGCCGGGCGGTCAGAGGCTAGGAAGAGAGAAAAGGGGGGAGGAAAAGACAAAACAGAGAAAAAAAGGAACAGACAGAGCGAACGACTACTGGCCGAAGTGTCCTACTTTACTGCCATCTATACTTCCTGGAATTGTTTCTTTGATAATGTGACTGTTTTCTTCCTAACCTCGTGATTTTTAATCATCTTTAGGATTTTTTGAAGTCTTCTGTTGCTGAAGACCAATACAAAATACCTGTTGAAAACTTCTTTGTTTTCTACTTCATTTCCCCTGACTCACTCTCTAAAGCACCAAAACCAACATTAGTTACTGTGTTTCTTCCAATAGCTTTGAAATGTATTACTGTTTTTATATTACGAGTTAGCTTCAATTGTTAGCTAATTATCCTACATTCTGCTTCTGCTTTATCATCTCCAAATTGTATTCAAATAAAAGATCATCTTTTACATCTTCAAGTGGTAATAATGTTTCTATCCTTGTATCTTTTACTTAGTACATACTTATAAATCCCATAGTCATTTCTCTCTCTGTTCACTGTCAATAGTTGATTTGTACTCTGCCTTAATCTTCTTATCTACCCTTCTCTGTTTGCCTTCTCCTTCATATGCCACATAGATTTTTTCTGTGTCAGTTCAGTATGATATCAGTTATTTTAGAGCTTGACTTTTGGACCAATGGAATGTGGGTTTTGGTTTGTGTTTCTATTAAGGGAGTATATGATTAACTTCGAAGTATTTCTGTAGTAGCCATGGTGATTTATTTTGAAACACAGTATAAGAGAGATACCTCCTACAGAGTAATGGGATTTTTGCTGTTTGGAAGAGATCTATGAGTGAACAGATTGAACAGTTGTGCATTAGAAAAATTTGAATTTTTTTTTGTCTGTTGGCTCAGGGAAAACCACCACAACTTGAGGAAACTTTTGGTTTGTTTCAGATTTGCAGAAGTCTTAGCTGAAGTCGGATGTGTGAAACAATAAGAAAGGGGATAGATTGGAACCATTAAGAAACAGTCTACCTCAGTGTAAAGAATTTGTAAGATCCAGACAGAGATGTTTATTGAAAACCTTGGGGTGGTTATTTAAATCTGAGAAAGGGTAAAGCTTAATTGTATGAAGACTCAAGGGAAAAACCATCTGATACTCAAGACTGGGAATTGCAACAATCAAATTAAGTGCTATGGAATTGATACAGAAGGGAATTCTTTCTGGTATAACTACTGTAAAGGTATGTTATTGGAATTAATGGGATTGTAGTCTACCATGTGTTTCAAAATTTTTAAACTTTCATTTTATATAAATAGCTTGATGTGTCCTATTTATTTTGTCTTCTTTATTTTGCATAATAAATTTCAGTTTAATGGTTAAAACTGAATTGTAACATGTTTTTGTGGAGGACGACCTCATTAAAACAAAAAAAGAAACAAAGTCTGATCTATCAAGCCATATTTCAGTTTGAGAACTGATTTATCCAGTAACAGCATCAGCTGGGATTATAACAACATTCAGGCACCAAAGCTCCCTCCCTCTAACAGTATCTCCTGATGTAACATTCCCATTGTTAGCTATTCAACATCACGTATTCTCCAAGCAGAATGTGAAGGAAACCAGCCAACCATCTTGGAGCTCAATTTTCTCTAAAAATCTTCTTCCATTCATTTTAAATTTTCACTTAACATTGCTACCAACATTATGACACAATTCATAAACTGGAGCACTGGGAACTGTTGGAGTAGGTGGACAATCTATTTAAAGTGGCACATTGAGATGTGGTAAAGAGAACTTGGATTTCAAAATTTTTTCATGCAACAATGTCCCTTTCAGATCTTAAGGTCAATTCTGTTGTCCCAAATTAGACCATGAAACACAGCAAGCTCAATGCATAACTAGAGTGCACAGATGAGCCATTTCACCAAATCTTCCTTACTTAAATTATTTCCAGTTGCCCTCATTTTTTTTTTGTAGCTTGGATGATGCTCAGGGAGTAAAATGTTCTTAAAGGGCTGATTCCTACAATTAATTCTCCATCATTTCAAATGTAATATTTTCTCTGGTATGGCAGCTAGTTGCAATGGAAGGAGGAGTGCCATCTTGAAGAGTCAGCTTTAGAGTTATTTATTCCCAGAAATTTGGTAAACAAGTCGACTTTCTTTGAAACTGAGGAGACTTTTCCAACCAAGAGCATAATTTATCCAGCCTGTATATAACAGAGTGAGTCAATGCATTTTCTCATATCTAAATTGGTAGGTACATTAACAGCAAGAGAATTCACTTCCAACTTATTGCTACTTCCCTGAGATGTTATTTACACACCTGGTCCAGAGATAGGGGCACTACTAATGCACCACTAGACCCACTTCCTCGAATCACATATAAAGCATTCTTTCAGCTGATTGGCACTCCTATGCTCATGTTGCTTTGATAGTCTTTGTCAAGAATATGATTTAAAAGTCTTGGACAAATGTTGCAAGCTAAAGTCATCAAATTCCCTGCCAATTTTTCTATACTTAAGTTCATGGACTTACAAACATATCTGAATTTGCTATGAACCTTAGAGGAGAAAATTAAACAAAACAAGCCAGATTGTAAGAGCACAGAAGAGAGAGGTGCAAACTCCCAACAGTCACTGAGAGGAGACAATATTTTAACGTTTGGATTCAGAGGCCAAAGAGGAAATGGGAAACATGAGTAAACCCTTCCTCAATGTCAGGGCTGAAACCACTCTTCTTGTTCTTTCTGCTTCTTGACCATCCATTTATTCTCTGATGAACTGCTCCATGGCAGTAATACACACAATGCTGGATTTTCCTGTAATTACCAGGTTACTGGACTCTTGCCTGCTCATGCTGCAAGGCTGCTAGGTTTTTCAACAAGGGGGCTGAATAATGTATGTCAGGTGGGTTGGAAGTTATAATGCCACTCCTCAGAGAGGATGGGAAATTGAGAACTGCACCAGCATCCATAACACAGTAATTAAAGTGAGATGATATTATTGAGAATACTGTACATATCTGAAGAAACAAAGAACTCATAGGTCTCTGCCAGAAACAGGATTTCCCCAATCGCCAATGTATTATTAACTGAAGGATGAACTAGGGGAGGCACCTCTTGCAGAAAATCCAACAAGTGTGTCTTTCGGGCATTGAACAGGAAACTGCTGAAGCAATCAGGGTAACCTCCAGAACCCCAAAAATTGTCACGCGATGCATGATGAGATTAAGTTAAAACACTGTTCCCATTGAATATGGTATACCAACTGTAAAGAGTTTTTCATCTCTTTAATTCTTGTGCTTATTCGGTGTCAACAGCTGGCTGTGAGAGAACTCCAGACAGGAATCTCTGAAAATCATCTACATGATTGAAAAGTTCTTTGTTTAAGTTCTTGACTGAGCCATATTGCTTCTCTTAATCTTAAAGAAACATTGCTTTAAAGGGACAACTTAGTGGAATATCTCAGATATATCTATTTCACTCACATTCTTTAAACAGGTATTTTTTCTTCTAAAAGGATAAATGATGAGGTTCTATGCCATGATTACAGAAGAAAGTTTAGCAGGGAAGGAAGTGGGGGGAGGATATTAAGTGGAGGGGGCAATGTGGAAATAGGGTTGGGTTATGAGGTGATACCATCAGTTAAAAAAAATCTGAACTTGCACACAGTATGCTCTGCAGATAAGCGACAGGGAGACAGGATTGGAGACAATGAGATTGAAAACACAACAGCAAGAGAAGGCTTTCGGAAAGCATCACAACATTATTACAGTCAGAACTGATTCTTCAAAGGGAGAAATGCTGCATGCATATTTAAACAAGGATTTTTATTTGACATGATAGTTACTGCCTTAGAAGAAGAGAATAGTATTTCTTTTCCAAATTCCTCAAACGTATCACATCAGTTTCCTCTTTGCTGTCCTTTAGCTTAATTAACCTCTCTAATACTCATTCACTGATTATCAAATCTCTCATTTCACTTTTAACTAATTCAAAATTTTTATTCGTCTGAGCATCTTTTTCCTTTGTCTACATCAAAACTATGTATATGTAAACATTTCAGCCATAAGGTGGTGGTTCTTTAGCTTTGCTCATTTGACTGAGCAAAGTCCAGCAACTAAACCTGCGTTCTTCTGGTGTGTTTGGTTTATATGACTTAGTGATCAGCTTTATTATTCTAGTTGAACTGTTTCAGTATAATTAAGACAATAACATTTGCTGGACAATTTGGTAGACATGCAAGCATACCCTAAACACAAAAAACAGATCAAGCCTAACGAACTCAAGTTACACTAATTTCGGTATCATCAATCTTCCTGATTATCATTAGAGTTATGAAAGGAAACATCATCAGCCAAAACCACACTCAAGATGTTAAGTAACATCCAGATGACAGCCATTTCTGCCTCCCTCTGGACTCAATTGTCAATAATTTGATCAACAATATGCTGTTGCGGCATCATGTATGATCTGTAGCATACAATGCAGAAACTCACCATAATTGCACAAACAGCATTATCTTCCCTGCAAGCTCTACCATGGAGAGAAGAGCAATTCTGTAAGAATAGCATCTCCATGTTTCCCTCCAGGACACACACCATCCTGATTTGAATATACATGGCTTTGCACATGCCATTCAGTCAATGTCGTAGACATTACTACAGGTAGTTCTTCTATAATGCGATGGTTGCATTCTTGTGCAATCCTGTGCTATATTAAAAAACACGCTTTACAAACAGCACTTGAAGTGTTGGTGATGCAATTGTGTTACAGCCAACAAAAGTTCGCACTTCAGAAACAGTGTCTCCTATTTGTCAAATGCATTACAGCCAATTCGCGTTGAAAAAATGCACTTTGTAGCAGAATGACCTGTACTTTACACCACATGGAAGTAGCCATCATCAGGAAGACTACACTGGGAGAGGGAGGAGGCCTATCAGCAACTTTTATTGATAATTAGAGAACAGTGTTGCCAAAATTACCCTTATCGCAAGACCAAATAAAAAGAAACCATGGCAGGTACATTTTCTTTGAATTTTTGAAGAGCAATACTTAAAAGTTTCCAGTCAAGATGGCAGCAGGGGACCAGTACAGCGTGTGGATTCCTGAGCCTGGAGCTAATCTGCTCCTATTTTGTCACATTTTTAACCTTACTGACTTCCTGTGAGAGCTCAAACAACATCAAGGTGTCTGGCAGTTCAGTCAGCATCAAGGTGTCTGGCAGGTCGGAGGCAAAGTTTGTTCCTGGTGGTGGCAGAGGGAGGCATGTTTGAGACCAGTGCCTGGTGTGGGACACGACAGTTTCAGCGGTAGCTATGTTGCTAAGTTCAATCTAGCGCAGGGTCATGGCTGTGATGTCGTTGGTCGAGACAAGATGGCGGTGAAGAATGGTGACACAGTTCAGCGGCGCAGCCAAGAGACTCCAAGTTGGCTGACTGTTTCCTACCAGTGATGGTCTCAACTTCGGGGTGGAAGGCCCTAGATCCAGGTCCATGGCTAAGCTCTTACGAAGGAATGCCATATTGAACTTTTAGCCTTATTTCTTTATTTTTCTACTTTATACCCAAGATTTTGTATCTAGGTACCTTTGTACCTATGGTGGTGCTAGAGAATGGTTGCTTTGTACACTTTTCACTATAGTTCTGTACCCCTGCACTTGAGTATAAGTAACAATAAAACCTTATTCTAATATCAAGATTTCAAGCAAAACATGAAGACAAACAGTGGGAGGGTCCATGTACATCAGCAATGAGAAATGGAAAGAAAAGACTCTAAATCAGGAAAAAAATATTATGGCAAAAATGAGGGAGTGCAAAAAGATGGGAGTACTCGCGCAAGTAATCGTGAATCTGGCTCAGTGGGAAAACACATATGCAGAAAGAGGGACTGTGGACACTAAATCAAGGAGAAGATTTCATTATGTAAAATGTGTTCAGAAACATATATTTGAAAAACTCTTACCTTTCCATGAATCGATTGGATGCTGTTTAAAAAAAATCTACAAACGGTTAAAAAAGCTCAGAAAATGAAAGCTCCAGTTTACTTAGATTTTTCAATGTAATAAAAAACATGCAGCAAGTGTAAAAGAAAGGTCAGCTTAGGAGACGGCCAAACTCAATTGTTTGAAATGTAAAAATTCTGATATTGGCTGAGTGTCATGAGAGGATGTGTGGTTAACAAAAACAAAGATTAGGTTCAAGCTTCTGCTGATAAAATTATGGGAATTGGACAGCTGAATGAAGGTTGTTTGGTTATCTCATTGTAGTTAGATTTGGAGTTCCAGATCTGGATCCATATCCAATTGCCCTGACTCCTTTGGATAAAGACATATGGAAATTGTGCAGTTCAGTCTCTCACTTCGAATTGCAGAAAGCTTCCTCTTTACACAAACATTTTAGCCTTTGTCTCAACTTCAGGTCATTCCACCTGTTGCAGACAGCCTTACCTGCCTTATGCATTTTAATTGTTCATTCAAATGTTGCATTGTGTCTGCCTTTGTAACAAGAGGTTACAATTTCTTTTATGCTGCACCAAAAATGTCGTTATTCCGTACTGCTTCTGTCACAACAAAATCCAGTTCTTCCTCATTAAAATATATCTTCCTTCACTTTGACCCTTCACTAGCAGTATTGCTGTTTCTACCATGTTATTGCACTGTATGATATTTTAAGAGCTTCAGTGTCTACTCCACCTCTCTATAGTGCCTCTTTTCTCATTAGAAACAGCACCTACTCAAATAGTGGAATATAAAAATGTGCCACGTAGCGAGTCAAAAGTGCATTGATAAATGTGCACTTTGCAATACCATATGTGGCAAGATTAATATACATTCTTTTTGTAGAAAGGAGGAAACATCCCAGCTGATAAATGGATCCAACACAGTCTCATACATCTGGTGTAAGACTAACAGCAGTTCTAAACAGCAAACTTCAGTAACCCAGTTCAAGTGGACACACCTATTCAAATTTCACGACTCAGAACTTGAGGAGTTTGCTTGAATAAACAAACATTGCATTTTGCCAGAATAGTCACAGACTGATAGAATTAAAGTAAAACAGTGTTGGACTGATTTGTGGTTACTCAAAAGGGGTTTCCTTTTAGATTTAATTAAAATATAAGGATGAGGAACAAATATATTCAATAATAAGACAGTGGCAAATTGTATGCTGAATAATATAAATATAAAATACATTTGTTATATCTGCTGAACATCAAGGGAGGCTGAGAGTTTCTTGGATCATACAATCCAGAATGTCGAATAGGGTGAGAGTTCAAGGTAATAGGTGGATGAGAGAAGATGAGGATGAGGCATAGTACTGGAATCCTCACATCATGAGTCACTCTCATTCGTATTCAACATTGTAAACTCATGAGAATGATGAGTTTTGAGATTTGTTGCTCAGGTTGAGGTTCTGGATGTAGGTTTGCTCGCTGAGCTGCAAGGTTCATTTCCAGACGTTTTGTCACCCCACTAAGTAACATCTTCAGTGGGCCTCTGGGCGAAGCACTGTTGATAATTCCTGCTTTCTATTTATATGTCTGGGTTTCTTTGGGTTGGTGATGTCATTTCCTGTAGTCTGGCACTCATTCCTGAAATGTCTTTGAGGTAGGGGTGAGTGACTAAGGTTTCTGAGCACGTTTTGTCTGCTTGTTTGGGTTTGATGCTGAGAAATCTGCAGACCGTGTTCATTGGGTACCTGTTCTTTTGAGTACACTGCATAGGTGATTTTCCTCTGCTCTGCAGAGTTCCTCTGTGCTGCCGTGTGTGGTGGCTCCTTGGAATAATGTTCTGATGCAGCTTCACTTGTGGATGTTGGGGCAATTGCTTCTGTAGCTCAATATTTGGTCTGTATGTGTTGTTTTCCTGTAGATGCTAGTTTGAAGATTGGTCGTTCGCTCTACTGTGACATCTAGGAAAGGCAGTTTGTTGTTGTTTTCCTCCTCTTTAGTGAATTTTATGCCTGTAAGGGTATTATTGATGGTCTTGAAGGTTTCCTCTAATTTGCCAACCATCCAACGCAAACTTTGGGTCTGCTACGTGGATGGCACCTTTGTCATCACTAAACAAAACAAATTAGAGGAAACCTTCAAGACCATCAATAATACCCTCACTGGCAAAAAATTCACTAAAGAGGAGGAAAACAACAACAAACTGCCAATCCTAGATGTCACAGTAGAGCGAACAGCCAATGGGGAACTTCAAACCAGCGTCTACAGGAAAACAACACATAAGGACCCAATATTGAACTATAGATGCAATCACCCCAACATCCACAAGTGAAGCTGCATCAGAACATTATTTCAATGAGCCAACACACACTGCAGCACAGAGGAACGGCGCAGAGCAGAGTAAAATCACCTATACAGTGTATTCAAAAAGAACAGGTACCCAGTGAACACAATCTAGATTAGAGTGTTGTTGGAAAGGACCACAGGTCAGGCAGCATCCGAGGAGCAGGAAAATTACATACAGAGGAGGAAGGACATCACTTCGACTGGGACAACATATCCATTCTAGGACAAGCCAAACAGAGACATGCACAAGAATTCCTAGAAGCATGGCATTCCAACCGGAACTCTATCAACAAGCACACTGAGTTTGACCCCCATCTACCACCCCCTGAGAAAATGAACAGGAAATGATATCACCACAGGAAATGACATCACAATCCCAAAGAAACCCACACATATAAATAGAAAGCAGCAATTATCAACAGTGCTTTGCCCGGAGGCCTACTGAAGATGTTACCTGTTAGGGTGACAAAATGGCTGGAAATGAACTTTCCAGCTCAGTGAGCAAACCTACATCATGAGGATGATCTCACTTTGGAAAAGTGAGTCCAGGCCAAAGTGATAATAGAAAGGAAAAGCATTACTTTTCTTTGGATGGGATTGTTTGTAGCAGCAAGGGAAAGCAGTTTTATTTTAGGAAATTATATCATTCAGGGGCTAGACAAAGTTGTCTGTTGTCTTTGTTGTAAGTCGTGTCTGGTGTGCTACCACCCAGGAAGCTGGGAACAGGATATCACAGAAAGGGGGCAGAATGTTCTGACAGAGGAAGAGCATGATTTAGATGTCAGTACCAATGACATTTATGGTCACATTTCACAATTGTCTTTTGAAAGTAAGAAAAATCTGCCATCCTCACCCTGGTCTGGCTTACATGTGTCTCCAATATCACAATAATGTGATTGACAATTATCTGTCATCTGAAATGGCCTAGCAGGTGATGTGGTTGCATCAAACTGCTGCAAGTTGAAACCAGACAACCACCTGGTAACTACCAAGACAGTGAAAATGACAACAAACATGGCCTAATAGGGCCTATGAAGTTCTCCTTACTTACATCTGGGCTGCATGTGCCAAAATTGGGAACGTTGTCTATAGATGTGTCAAGCAACAGCCTAACATAGTCATACTTATAGAATCATACCTTACGAAGTCCCAGGCACTGCCATCTCCATCATATATCCTGTTTCATGGGCAGGACAACTCCTTCAGGTTGGAAGCATAATGCTATCAAGTCTAGGAAGAATTGCTCTGAAAGTCCCCAACACTAACTCTGAACCCCATGAAATCTCATGGCATCAAAAGCAAGAAAGGAAAGCTTTCTCAGCTGTTGCACTGCTACTCCTCCATGTCAAAAACCACTTGGGAGATACATAAAGGGTAGCAAAGGCACCGACTGACTTCTGGGTGGGGAACCTTAACCTTCATCACAAAGAGTGGCTTTGTAGCATCACCACTGACCAAGCTAGTCAAATCCGAAAAGACATAGCTGTTAGGCCGGGCCTGCAGTGGAAGGTGAAGGAACCCACAAGAGAAAAGTATATACTTGAACTCATCCTCACCAATCTACCTCTAGCAGATGCATCTGTCCATCACAGCATTGATGGAAATGGTCACCACACAGTTGTTGTGGGGAACAAGTTCCACCTTCACATTCTGAATGCTTTTTATCATCTATGCATAGCACTACCAACATGCTGAATGGGATGGATTTCAAGCTGATCTCATAATTCAAGACTAAACACATGTGAAATAGTAGTGCAATTGATTTTACCATAACATATACCATCATGATCTTGTATATCCCTCTCTCATCATCAGCTTCAAGCTGGGGAATCAACCCTGGTTGAAAGAAGAATGCAGGAGGACATGCCACGAACAGACCCAGGCATATCTAAAAATGGGGCATTAACCGAGTGAAGCTACAACAAGGACTTTATACATGAAGCAGCATAACCAGCATGTGATAGAGCTAAGCAATCTTGCAATTGAATGAAGCAAATCTAAGATCTGCAGTTCTGCCACATTCAGTCATGAATGGCAGTAGGCAATTTAATTAAGCAAAGGATGAATCTCCACAATGGTGGCTCGGTGGTTAGCACTGCTGTCTCCCAGCAGCAGGGATCTGGGTTTGATTCCAGCCTTGGGTAGAGTTTGCACATTCTCTTGCGTCTGTGTGGGTTTCCTCCTGGTGTTCCAGTTTTCTCCCACAGTCCAAAGACGTGCAGGTTAGGTGAATTGGCCGTGCTAAATTGCCCATTGTGTTTCGGGATGTGTAGGTTAGGTCCATAATCAGGGGTAAATGTAAGGTAGGGGGAATGGGTCTGGATGGGTTACTCTTCAGAGGGTCAATGTGGACTTGTTGGGCTGAAAGGCCTGTTTCCACACTGTAGGGTTTCTATGGCTTCTTTTTTTTAAATTTTTTTTTTCTTTTTTTACCCCCACCCTACTGCCTAACTGCAGTAGTGCTTATTTTCCCCCAGCACCCATGTTGTGTGTGTGCAGGTGTGAGACCCAGTGAGAGACACAAGGTGCACAAATCTTTATTCAGTTTCCACCACCAAAAAGAAACAATTCTATGACTTTTATTCTATGGTGAAATATCCTCATGCTCCATGGGGAGCCCAGCACAGCAGTGCAAAAACCAAGGCTGAAGCATTTGCAGACATTTTCAACAACAAATGGGAAATAGATGATCCATGTTGGCTTTCTCCGAAGGTCCCAAGCTTCACAGATGCCAGTCTTCAAATAATTTGATTCATTCCTCAATGTAAGCAACTTAGTTCACAAGCTCCAGATTAAAAGTATTTGATTAAAACCTTAAAGGATCCAGGAAGAGGCTTTTAGATTCTCAAGAAGGAGAATTAAGGCCACAGTGAAACTAAGCCTTTTGGCTAGAAAGTGAAGTAAACTCTCTCTCTCTCATGTGAGTACTGTAACGGGATGTTCTTGGGATTGATGGGATTGTACTTTACTGTTTGTCCTGAAGTATTTTAAATTTATATTATATATAAATAGTTTGGTTTATTCTATTTATCTTTTTTGTGTAATAAAATTCTGTTTTATTGTTTGACCTGAACCAGCAGCATTGTTTGTTAGTATTTCAATAGAAGACCACTTTGTTAAAACAAGAAATCATTGGAAGCATGGAATATTGCAAAGGCCTGATAACATTCTGGCAAAAGTATTGGAGACTTGTGCTTCAGAACTAACTCGAGCCAAACCGTTCCATTAATTTACAACAATACATCTACCTGACCATGTAGAGAATTGTTCAGGTGTGTCAAAAGCAGGTCACATCCAGCCTAACCGATTAATGCCCCATCAGTTGACTCTCAGTCACTAGCAGAGTTATGACAGTTGCTACCAATAGTGCTATCAAGTGGCACTTATTCAACTATAATCTAACTGGCCTCTCAGCTCCTAACCTCATTACAACCTTGGACAAAAATGAACCAAACAGCTTAACTCAAATGGAAGTAAGGGTTATTTCCTTTGACATCAAGGCAACATTTAACCAACTGTGGCATTATGGAATCCTAGCAAAATTGAATTCAGAGGGAATCAGTGGTGAACTCTACACTGGTTGGATTCACACCTTGTACAAAGAAGATAATTACAGTTTTTGGAGCTCAATCATCAAAGTCATAGGAGCTACAGGCATTCCTCAGAGTAGTGTCCTAGACAAAGCTAGATTCAGCTACTTCATTGAAGATCTTTCCTCCATCAAATGCTCAAAGTTTGAGATGTTCACTGATGCTTGCAAATATTCAGCACCATTAGTGGGCTGATTAGTGACAAGTAACATTCATGCCATGCAAGTGCCAAGCTATGACCACCTCTAACAAGTTTTGATATAAGGATTAAGATTTATATTAAGTTTAGACTTTTGTATTTAAACAGGTGGCATTTGGATTTTTTGTGTGTTTGAAGGGATTTCATGATTACCCAGTAAGTTTTTCTGTAGTCATGGTGATTTTTTCGAAAACAAATTATTAGAGAGAGGTTTTCTGGAGAGTACTGGGGTTTTGTTCACATTGAGAGAGTTTACAAGTGAGCAAATTAAACTTTCACATAAAGGTTCTGGATTTTTTGGGGGGTGAGGTGGATTTGCAAGAACACCTACAGCTTGGGGAGAAGGCTTTATAGTTTCAGTTTTGGGAAGTTTTTGGAGGAAGCTCTTGATCTGTTCAAGTTTGCTCCAGAGAATGGGAGGTAGTTTAGAACAGTTAAGAAAGAGACTACCTCAGTGTAAGGAAATTAGTTCACAAGCTCCAGATTAAAAGTATTTCATTAAACCCTTAAAGGATCCAGGAAGAGGCTTTTAGATTCTCAAGAAGGAGAATTAAGGCCATAGCGAAACTAAGCGTTTTGGTTGCAAAGTGAAGTAAACTCTCTTTCTCATGTGAGTTCTGTAAATGGGGTGTTCTTGGGATTGATGGGATTGTACTTTACTGTTTGTCCTGAAGTATTTAAATTTGTGTTATATATAAATAGTTTGATTTATTCTATTTATCTTTTTTGTGTAATAAAATTTTGTTTTATTGTTAGACCAGCAGCATTGTTTGTTTGTATTTCAATAGAAGACCACTTTGTTAAAGCTGGAAAGCATGTATGACCTATCAAGACATATTTCAGATTTGGATCTGACCTGTCCAGTAATTACATCAGCTGGGATCATAACACAAGAGAGAGAATCTAATTAGCTCCCCTTGACATTCAAAGACATTACCATTGTTGAATGTCCCACCATCAACAAAATGAGGTTTAAATTGACCAGAAAATGAATTGACATGTAAATACTATGGCTACAAGAGCAGGTCAGTAGCTGGAAATTCTGCAGCAAGTAATTCACTTCTTGACTCGACAGTCCACCATTTACAAGGCACAACTCACTAGTACGATGGAATACTTTCCTGGAGAAGTGCAGCTCCAACAAATTTCAAGAAGCTCAATAGCATTCAGGACAAAGCTGCTCACTTGATGCACTGCAATAACTCATCAAAGTGTTTGTTCAATTTGGAATTCAAAAGCATTCTATTTTGATGCACCCTTTGAAGAGTCATGCAATTGAATAAATTAAAAGAAATAGTGTCACAATTGTCTGTCACCTTTGTAAAGAGGAAACTCTACCCCACACTTGTCTGTGGCAACAGCTGATGTCCAAAGATGGCTAGTCTCTGGTAAAGGATTAAAACAAACTACTCCAGGAACATACTAGGCTTTGCCGTCCGTTGGGGTTCCCTCCACAAATGTGAAGATCCTTGCAGTGTGCAACTTACCCACAAATGGACAATTAGTCATTCAGATTGGTGACTGTCTGTCCAATCTTTCAGGTGCTGAGCATCCTCAGTGAAGATTGCACAGAGGCAGAAATATGACAGCCTTCTGACCTGGCACTCACATCCCTGAAATTCTCCCTAGTCCACTAGAATACTAAAAAACCTTTACTTCTAATCATAAGCCTGATGACTAAATGCACTATTTAATAATAAAGTAAGTTAGAAACAGATCCAAACTGCAAACAAACACAGAAAACGCTGGCGAAACTCAGTAGGTCTGGAAGCAGCTGTGAAGAGAGAAACAAAAGTTAACATTTTGAGTCCAGTTCTTCTGACCTTGAACTGAGTTCTGAAGCAGAGTCATACTGTTCTCAAAACATTAAATGTTTTCTCTCCACAGATGCTTTTTAGATCCTAATTGTATTTATTATTTTAAACCAATGTTGTTAAATTATCAAATTGTTACTCATTGTGGAATCTCCTGATTTATACTTCCACTGATATCAAATAATGGCCATCAGAATTGCAAGATCCATTTTACCTCTAGGCAGTAAGTTGAATGGTACCCTAATGGGTTTACAATTTCACTAGAGGTCGCACCATAAAATAAGTTTCTCTTTAACCGACTGATGCCTCTCAGCATAGACCTGTTATACCATTTATGTAGTTAATGGATGGACACATTTGCCACCTCACCGTTTTCATCACGAACAATCAACACAGATTGTCAATGTGGCTGATAAATATCTTATTTTCCCCTCAGTGACAGAGGAAAATACTGTCTACCTTTAAAGCATAGAAATTGTATGCAGCTTCTGTATGTCAAAACAATAATAATGATAATATGGCTTTTTGAATTGGAGTTATATTCATTCACCAATTCAGTGTTTTACATTACTTTAGGTAATCCACCAGACTGTGGAAGTGTTAGTGTCACAATAAACTGTCATCAATGTTTATCATTACACACATGGCTTTTCTTCTATTCAAGAAAGCAAAGAAAAAACTTGAATTGACATGGCACCTTTATCCTTAGGGTATCTCTAGGCACTCTGTATTCAGCAAATTTCTAGTTATGTAGTTAGGGAGTCACCTCGTGCATAACTGATTCAACACCTCATCTAAAGGACAGCATCTCTAACAGAGCCACAATCTATACCACTTTATGGTGAAGTGTCAGCCTCAATTATGTGCTTAAATGCTGAACTGTGGCTTGAACTTAAACATGTCTCACCCAAGAGGCAAGATTGAGACCAAGTGAACTAAACTCTCATGAGGCACGAACCTTCTCTTCAGCCTAAAATACATTGGAAGTTGTAGCAGAGATTCATTCTTCCAATTCCTTGATCTCCTTAAGATTCCTGAGATTTTAACCCAAAAATTATATTGGATGCTCACAAGATGCCTCCAGATGAAGCAGGACATTTATTAGGCCCGTTATACATATCTATTCAAAAAGCCTATACATTAATTCCATTGCAAAATCTCATTATTTCTTAAATTATTTCAGGAATACTGTGTCTGGAAGCTCATTCCAAATGTTGATTATTTCTGAAGAAAGTATAATTCCCAATATCAGTCCGAAAATTGTCTTTTTCAGATCAATTTAAAGTAATATTCTGGAGTAACCTTTTACAGACCATTTACTATTTTCTTTTATATAAGAGGACCCCCTTGAGCACCATCAGTATAAAAAGCCCAAGTTTCACTAATATTTCCTCCTCGCTGTAACACTCTCACTAGAGTGAGCCTCTCACTAGAGGCTCTTCTCTGCAATGTCTCCAGTACTTCAACACCTCCTTAGCTTCTCAGTAACAAGAACATTATGTGGTTTGATTATTACCTCCTCTGATTTGTGTTGTATTGTTTTGGCTACGTAGTTCAACATTCAATTGATGTTGCTAATTGCCACTTTGCATTGTCTGGATGCATTGAGTCTACTAAGACTCCTGGCTGCTTCAATTTTATTTTTAGCTGTTTCAACATTATCCATAGAACATTTATATTGTTATTATGTGACCCACTCGCAGATTTTGTTTAGTCAAAGTTGTTGTTTCTAAGCTGCCTCCTTTAATTTTGCTTGGTATTTTTGTATCACTACAAATTTGAATATAGCGATTTGATTAACTACACAGGTGCCTACAAATTATATTTTACAACATGACATCCTGCTCTAGCATATTCCTATGGACACATCAGTGCAGCATTGAGGTGCCAGAGGTTCTAATGTCAAGTAAGGCATTAATGGGGTGTATTCCAGAACGATACTGTTAATTGTAAGTTCTTCTTATTTTTAAACCTTAGCATTCGGCATGGGGAAGTGGTTACAAAATTAAAAGGGTTATGTAGCAACTGATCAGTGTTTGAAATACAAGTTACATCCCCAATATAGTTTAAGAGAAGTTTTCTTTAGCCAGCTTCACTCACAAGTGCTCTCTTTCTGCCTACCAATTAGCAAGTTCCCAAAGAAGAGCAATTGTAATATTAACAGTTTGCTATAAATATTATAAGAACAGAAGTTAAAGTTGGGTAGCAGTCGCTAGCACTACAGCCTCACAGTGCCAAGGACCTGGGTTCAAATCCAGCCTCAGGCACCTGTCTGTGTAGAGTTTGCACATTCTCCCCATGTCTGCGTGGGTTTCCTCCGAGTGCTCTGGCTTTCTCCCACAATCCAAAGATGTGCAGGTCAGGTGGATTTGCCTTGCAAAAATGCCCGATAGTGTTGGGTGCATTAGACAAAGGGAAGTGGGGCTGTGTGGAATACTCTTTGGAGAGTCGGCATGGACTTGTTGGGCTGAAAGGCCTGTTTCCACACTGCAGAAGTTCTAACCTTAAAGAAGATAATTCAGGCAACCTGGCTCTAATATTTGCATTCAAGGAACATATTTTTGTATCTTTAAACTTTTAGACAAGTTTTTATGGAAAATAAGACTGAACTTCAGAAGGTCAGAGTTTCCACACTGAATAGCAATTTATTGCATTTTGTAAAATATACAGAAGATTTGTTCTGGGCCATCATCTCAGGGTGACCCACTAATTCCAGAGTGGACCCTGACTTATTGCATCGGTCAAACATCTCAGATACAACAAAATGGCATATTTCCCCACTCACTTTATATAAATATCATGGTCACAGAACTTCTGACAGGGTTAGGGGTACCTCAACCAAATGGATGAAAATGATGAACAATATGATAGTGGGGAGAGGAAGGTGATGAGGTTTAGTAACGTTGGTTGGGTCACTGGGAGCTTCAGATCAGCAAGAGTGATTGCCTTGAATTTTGACATATAGGGGACAGCACCTTTGGTATATGATTTACAGCAGTACTTTCACAAGGTGTTTGGAATAGAGAGATAATGGAATGTTGATGACAAAGAGTTGAACCATACAGGTTTGCCTTGAGCAGGGATACATAATTAAGCAGGAGATGAAAGGTTTGTTTCCTAAGAGTGGGAAAAGTTTTGGTGTTAAGCTCTCAGAAACCTTCAATGGGTTGGCTTTCCTGACTTTGATGGCGATAAACTTGTTTTATATTTATTAGTATGTCATGAATACCTGTTCAAACACCAATCCACCAGAATCATGTTCACAGGAGCTATTTTTCAATCTGGAAACTGGTGTGTTATAAAACCCAACATTACAAACCATTCATGTACCTGGTGTTAATAAACTTGCCCAGCTTCATTACCTAAAATTAAGTCCAGGGTCACCCCTTCTCTTATAGGGCCTTTTAAGTATTGATTTAAAAGCTCTCCTGGATACATTTTAAGAATTCTTAAACCTTTCACACTATGACAACTTCAGTTAATGTTGCAGAAGTTGACATCCTCTCCTATATTTATACTTCTCTGAAATGTGCCTGCTTATCACCTCTTCTATTTCTCTTGGACTGTTGGAAGGCCTATAGTACATTCCCAGCAATGTGATTGCTCCTCATTTTGGTTTTTAAGTTCTACCCAAATGGCTTCACTCATAAAGCCTTCTAAGATATCATCCCTCTTTACTGCTGTAATTGATTCCCTGATCAATACCGCAACACCTCCTCCTCTTTATCTCCTTTGCTGTCTTGCCTGAAGACCCTATATCTTGAAATATTGAGCTGCCAATCCTACCTTTCTCTCTCAATCTTATTGTAGTGATTATATCTTACCCCCATGTTTTAATTTGTGCCCATGACTCATCTGCCTTGTTTGTCAGATTCCTTTCATTAAAATAAATACCTTAACTGACCAGCAATTTCTATGCCTTTTTGACTCTTTTGTTGAATCTTCTAATTTCAGCTGTACATCTCCCTATGCTGAACCTTCTCTCTGGATCCAACTTTCCTGCCTAGTTAGATCAAACCCTCTGAACAGCACTAGCTACTCACCTCATAAGGGTGCTGGTCCCATTCCAATATTCAGATGTGAGCCATCTGCCTTGTACAGGTCCCATCTCCCCCAAAAGAGAGGGAGCAAATTGGCTTGTATACGGCAAAGTCAAAATTAGACAGACTATGGGCATAATGAGGGTGGAAAAACAGGAGCGGTGTAATTGAGAGAGGTGGGGGCATAAAAAGCCTTTAAAACTGAATCAGGGAATACGTGATGGTCAGTGTGGGCTTTGGTATCTCAGGTTTCTGAGGAAGTTCCTTAAAAGTGGAGTAGTAGGTAGACAGGGTGGTGAAGAAAGCATTTAACACAGTTGCCTTTGTTGGGCAGAACATTTAAAATAGGAGCTGGGACGTCATGTTGCAGCTGAACAGGACATTGGTGATGTCACTTTTAGAATAGTGCATACAATTCCGACAGCCCTTCTATGGGAAGGATGGTGTTAAACTTGAGACGATGCAGAAAAGATTTACAAAGATGTTGTTGGGACTGGAAGGTTTGAGTTATAGGGAGACGTTGAATAGACTGGGGCTGTTTTCCCTGGAGCATTGGAGGCTGAGGGGTGACCTTCTAGAAGTTTATAAAATCATGAAGGTTATGGTTAAGATAAGATCTGTTTTGTCAGGTGGGACCATGAAAAAAAAACCAGACAATTGATCTTCTTAACATGTACTTCCTTTGCCTGGGCCACTCAAGAGCAATGTTACTGTACTTGCCAGACAGAGTCTCCACAATAGAGTTTGCTGCATCCTGCACTTGCTCAGTCACTGGTGAGATTTTAGAAGAAGGGGAATGAACCAGGAACATGTCACCTCAGACAAAGAAGCCTGACGGAGACATTACAGAAGCTGGCACTTATGCACTGAGGTCTGCAAAAATCCAATAGTAGCTCAAATTGAGAACGTGTGACATTCCTTGACTATTTAACACTTAGAAAGAAGCCAATTGTAATGCGTATGAGTGCCAGCTTTAAAAGACAACCACCTGATGAAGGAGCAGAACTCCAAAAGCTAGTACTTCCAAATAAACCTGTTGGACTATAACCTGGTGTTGTGTGATTTTTAGCTTTAAAATGGAATGCTTAATAAGAGAAAGTAATCCTTTACTTTGCTCTGCTGGTCAAATATTGCACATCTCTTTGTTTCCTCTGCATGAATGAATTCATGCTCAATTTGTTTGACAGAGCATGAGGGCACAGTTATGTGGGGTTACATGAGCGTGGCATTTTTATATCGCAGAGATTTATATGGGTTACACCAAGGTGAATGACCATGAAATACAACCATCTCACTTCCATTCACACACCCCAGAGGATTTCCACCTTCCAGAAGCGATATTTGAACGAGAACCTTCGTGTTCCATAGAATTCTGTACCTGAATCACATGTGTGCATTTGAGTTTCTCATGTTTTTCTCAAGAGAAAATGCAAACTGTCTGACATTATTACATTTGGAGAGAGAATATAGGAACATATTTAAAGACTTGTGCATTTAATTATAATAGTTTGGAAAGGTTGGTACCTATGTACTTAAAGTGGCTTCGGTGTTCTTTTATCTTCCTTTTCCTCACATTACCTTTGGGTGATACCTCAGCATCTAGAGCTGAGATATTTTAAGACTGATATCAGCTTTGTCACTTTGCCATAGATGAGTGCGATGGATGTCCTCTGGTAGATCAGGGCCTAGAGGCCTCTGGTCTGCTGGGACAGATGGAAACCTCTCCTGCACAAGTCAATGTGCAATTTCCTCAGCCTGAGCTGAAGGAAGCATTTGAGTCATAGAGTCATAGAGATGGACAGCATGGAAACAGACCCTTCATTCCAACCCAACTATGCTGACCAGATATCCCAACCCAATATAGTCCCACCTGCCAGCACCCAGCTGATATCCCTACAAACCCTTCCTATTGATATACCCATCCAAATGCTTTTTAAATGTTGCAATTGTACCAGTGTCCACCACATCCTCTGGCAGCTCATTCCATGCACATACCACCCACTGTGTGAAAAAGTAGCCCCTTAGGTATCTTTTGTATCTTTCCCCTCTCACCCTAAACTTATGCCCTCTAGTTCTGGACTCCCCCACCCCAGGGAAAAGACTTTGTCTATTTATCCTATCCATGCCCGTCATAATTTTGTAAACCTCGATAAGGCCACCCCTCAGCCTCCAATGCTCCAGGGAAAACAGCCCCAGCCTGTTCAGCCTCTCCTTATAGCTCAAATCCTCCAACCCTGGCAACATCCTTGTAAATCTTTTCTGAACCCTTTCAGGTTTCACAACATCTTTCCGACAGGAAGGAAACTAGAATTGCATGCAATATTCCAACAGTGGCCTAACCAATGACCTGTACAGCCACAACATGACCTCCCAACACCTGTACTCAATACTCTGACCAATAAAGGAAAGCATACCAAATGTCTTCTTCACTATCCTATCTACCTGCGACTCTACTTTCAAGGAGCTATGAACCTGAGTTCCTGGTAGAGAGGAAAGAGAGTAGCAATGTTTCTCTGGATGCCTGTCTGTCATTTCTCCTCCTTGTCAGTGTGTATTCTTTGACAAGACTGGGCACTTGGAGTGAGATCAACATCATTCAGTCATCTCTTTTTGTCCCATTGAATGAATGTCCCCATGGAATGGATAATGGAGTGAAGGTCCAAGCAGTTTGTCTGGAAGTTACGAACTGTTTTGCTGGATCTGGTAGTCCACAGCAGCTGCCATCCAGTCCATGGAGGCAGACATGCACTCCCATGCTGGAGCTAAGGTATCAGATACAACATGATGAGACTTATTTGCTCATTGTTCCAGCACCTTCATGGTTTCTGACACCTCTGTTAGATGTTCTCCCATTTGTCTTTGTATCTCCATTAGCTCATGATTAGCAAAGTCCATAGGTTCATCATCTGCAGGACCTTGATTTCCAGTAGTCCACCCTGTGAGAGTCAGAGACCTCAGCTATTTCTTCCATCTCTAACTTCAGGCCTTGTCAGTGCTGTGTTCTCCAGACATTGACTCCAAGTCGGGTCTAGATACATTACGTTTTGAGGTAGAGGTCCCTGCACTAGTGGAGGGTGGGCAGAATGTCTGGATGGTACTTCTACTGAGGGTCCTAGTTGTTCTTCCACCGTGGTGTTTGTAAGGAGCTGGGATAGAAGAGTCTGGGAGGAATGAAGCTGTTCCTCATAGTGAGTTTTGAGAAGGTTTATAGCCCAGGTTGAAGTCAACAAATACATTGAGTTAGACCCCATCTATCACCCCCTGAGAAAAGGAACAGGAAGTGACTTCACCACAGAAAATAACGTCACCACAAGAAATGACATCACCACCCCAAACATATAAATAGAAAGCAGGAATTTTCAGCATTGCTTCGCATGACGCCCACTGAAGATGTTACCTAGTAAGGTACCATAACGTCTGGAAATGAACCGCAAAGCTCAGTGAGCAAACCTACATCCAAAACTGTTCCTCATCTTTCACAGCTCTGCAACTGGGATCCTGAAGTTGGAGAGAGCAACAGAAAGCTATGTTTGTGTTGCGAGATGCCACCTTTACCAAAGGTAAAACTTCGGTACACAATGTGCAGATATGAGAAGATACTTGGAGGATTTTTGATTAAATAGCTAGACAAATCTAATTCCATACAGGCAGGCAGCCTGCTCCTTGAATGTGGTGAAGATCCAGAGATCAGGCCCTTTTTTTGGCACACTCTGCCTGGTTGTGTGCATCTTCTCCCATTGAAGGCTTGAGGCATTTAAAGACATTACCATGGGCACATCAATAATTTGCCTGCTTTGATAACTACAATGTAGATGAGAATCTGTAAAGCTGCAATTTTCTATGTGTGCTCAGTGGTTTGCCAGAATTTATAATTGAGATGGTTCTGAGTGAAGGGTGGCAGGGTATGGTGAAAGAGCTGGAATTGATAGATTTCAAGTTAGTATCATAAGATGTGTGCAAATTATATTAATCAGATGTGTTGAAGCAGAAGCCACCTTCTGTGGTAGCGTCCTTGTCCCATTCAAGTCTTTGGTGACAAGCCATGTAATGCGTAGTTTCATCTCATTGTGATGAAGGTCATTGAGCTGGTGGTGTGGGTGTTATGGGTGCCTTCATGTTTATAATTAAATGAGACCAAATGCATGATCACTGTGCTATTCTGAGTACAATCTAGGTAGGTGCAATGGACATTGATTAAACATAAGGTAAATGACAAAGGCACCTGTGGTCTGAGAGACAGTTCTGCACAGAGACACACTTACTATTGTAGGACACAACTGGAGGGGCTGAGGGTTTAGTCAACACAGGCATACTGCATTCATCCTCTGTGGCATTGTCATGCCTCCAAGTCGATTTTGCTCTGATTGCCCTAGCCACCCCCATCCACACTGCCTTCAAGAGGCAGGATGGCCTCTTGATGCTATTGCTTAGCATCCCTTTGCTCATACCTGCCTCACAGGAGCAAAGCTAGAGGATGCTCACTAAATTTCATGGTTAACTTCTGCTTCTTCGCTCCTGTCCAGGATTGGGTGGTGGTTAGGATGTAAGGTCCTCCACTTATCCTGGGCTTCAAAGAGTGCGGTTCTCTCCTATTAATATGGTTTCCTGTCAATACAATTAGGAATTTTAAGCATACATATATGTGTGATGAGCATTAAAAATCGTTATTGCACAAGAAAATATGACTTGCCCTTACCAGCCTGCCATAACACTTACCCCGGAACAGAAAATTCCACCCTGGTTGTGAGATAATTAGGAGGAGAATGATAGGGAATAATAACACGAGGGGTGTCAGGTTACAGCTGGGAAGAACAGAGTAGCTGTGTTTGTGGATGTGACTTGCAAGAGGTTGTATATTCAAGCATCGTAAGCATTTTAAGTCAGTGAAAACACATTCCAAGGCAGTGCAGTATAATAAACAAAACACCTGAGTACAGGTCAGCACTGGGAAAGAAGTGGTAAAGTATTGCAGGAAAATGAGAGATGATAGTCTCAGGAGAGGCAGAAATCAACAGCCTTGTTTTTATAAGTGGATAGGAGGGAAAGTAAAAGAGAACAAATGCTGTAAGTCTACATTAGCTCCCCCTCCCACCTGCGAAGTTTCAGAAGAGAATTTCCCAATAGAGTGCTGAGAAATCTGTCAGTTAAAAGTGTGCACCCTGTTTATGTAATAATTGCCAGCTTCAGTTGGTAATTACAGCATAAGCAAGGCTTTAACTAACTGATGCCCCCAGCTCTGTGCTGGAAAAAGCCACAAGGGAGTCCTACCCTGGAGGTACAGAAACCACAATCTCTGTTATGAGCATGAAAGACCAGAGTTTGCATTGTTTAAGCACTTTTGTTGTAGGAGTAAATTCACATAATGTTAAAACAACAACTGAAAGCGTATATCCAGCCATTCTTAGGAATATGGTTTTTACACTGTTGAGCCAGTAGGAAGGGATCAGTCATTGAATGGCATAATGTAACATGGAACCACACAGTGCAAGAAAAGCAGACATCCCCCTGGCCCCAAGGACTATAGGTAACCTGAAGTACGTAAAAAGTAATGCCCTCACAAGACCATGCCCCATTCTTCGGTATTTGTTTATCAGGACACAGGGAAGTTTCTGTCTCTTGATGAACTCCTGCTATAGTTACCTTGAATATGTAGTCATAGAGATGTACAGCATGGAAACAGACCCTTCGGTCCAACCCGTCCATGCCGACCAGATATCCCAACCCAATCTAGTCCCACCTGCCAGCACCCGGCCCATATCCCTCCAAACCCTTCCTATACATATACCCATCCAAATGCCTCTTAAATGTTGCAATTGTACCAGCCTCCACCACATCCTCTGGCAGCTCATTCCATACACGTACCACCCTCTGCGTGAAAAAGTTGCCCCTTAGGTCTCTTTTATATCTTTCCCCTCTCACCCTAAACCTATATAGTTCTGGACTCCCCGACCCCAGGGAAAAGACTTTGCCCCTCATAATTTTGTAAACCTCTATAAGGTCACCCCTCAGCCTCCGACGCTGCAGGGAAAACAGCCCCAGCCTGTTCAGCCTCTCCCTGTAGCTCAGATCCTCCAACCCTGGCAACATCCTTGTAAATCTTTTCTGAACCCTTTCAAGTTTCACAACATCTTTCCGATAGGAAGGAGACCAGAATTGCACACAATATTCCAACAGTGGCCCAACCAATGTCCTGTATAGCCACAACATGACCTCCCAACTCCTGTACTCAATACTTTGACGAATAAAGGAAAGCATACCAAACGCCTTCTTCACTATCCTATCTACCTGTGACTCCACTTTCAAGGAGCTATGAACCTGCACTCCAATGTCTTTTTGTTCAGCAACACTCCCTAGGACCTTACCATTAAGTGTATAAGTCATGCTAAGATTTGCTTTCCCAAAATGCAGCACCTCGCATTTATCTGAATTAAACTCCATCTGCCATTTCTCAGCCCATTGGCCCATCTGGTCCAGATCCTGTTGTAATCTGAGGTAACCTTCTTTGCTGTCCACTATACCTCCAATTTTGGTGTAATCTGCAAACTTGCTAACTGTACCTCTTATGCCCGCATCCAAATCATTTATGTAAATGACAAAAAGTAGAGGGCCCAGCACCGATCCTTGTGGCTCTCCACTGGTCACAGGCCTCCAGTCTGAAAAACAACCCTCCACCACCACCCTCTGTCTTCTACCTTTGTAGTGAAATAGTCATTGATTATTGGGACAAAATGTATGTGTTTAAAATTCTGCAATTATTTCAAATTTATGAATTCCTTTGTTCATGGTAATAATAAAAAAAACTCCCTGTGTTCACCTTTCAGGCTGTAATTACCCATTCCAATAGTTGTGCTGTAACATTTCTAGCAGAAGGACAATATATTTACAACATGACAAGTTTACAGAGGCAGTTTCCATTGCAATTGTGGACAGAGGAATTTATGATCGAGAAGTTGCAAGGAAGTTCACACTTACATAAAATATATGATAGATTATTAATTCATCTCTCCTGATGTTAAATGCAGTAAACTGGAGAACATGATTTGTCCGTTTTAGCTCAGACTAGCAATCCAGTGTCGGAATCAGAAAGGTATTAGTCCCACTTCAGATGGCAGGCCCAAGATTCCGTGGCATCTTGTCATCCACAAAATCCTCAACCAAACTAAAAGGTCAGTCGGAAGCCCCCCCCCAAAAGAGTGGCTTTGCCACACCCTGTTTACGTTCAGCAAGGTATTCATCAGATAAGGATGGCCTTCCCCATCTGGGCAGGACGTCCCCGCATAGAAAACTGCTGGCTAATCAAATTGGCTCGTAGCTCTGGAGTTGTCAGTCACGCTGGATTAGTGGTGGCCAGTGCAGGGACTTTAGTCAACAAGGGAAGATTCAGGAAAGTGAATTTAAAGCAAGTTTGGGTATGAACATCACCTGGGTGGCAGGTACCAACAAGGTGGTTGAGGGGGGCAGGCTTGAGACATGGGAATGTCATGGGGGTATATGTCTCCATTGGGCAGGGAGGTCCCAGCCAGAGGAGATCACTACCCTTTCTCTTTCTTGCCCAAAACCAGTCTGTTCAATTTTAACTGTCATTCATTGACTGCTTAAGGATTTTAATAGGTCTAAGGGAAAGCTGGTTGTCCAATGCCCTCACTGTTTCCAGTAGAATGGGAATGGGTTGAGAAGTGAAAAGGCGGGGGTAGGCTGCATAATGCATTTTACCAGCCTCCACCCATACCTAAACATGTGGCAGAAGACTGTAAAATCTTGTCTATGGGCACACAATCAAGACTGGTACCTTGCAACAGTACTAGAAGTATGTTAGACTGTTGGAGCTGCTGCCTTTTGGAAGAGGTGTTAATTTGATACGTCATCTGTTTAAAAGATTCCAAAGCACTGTTTATAAAAGAGTGGGAGAGTTTTCCCCAATGCCCCTACCGATATTTATTCCTCAGCCAATATTATAATCAGATTGTCTGATCAGGTTATCTCGTTGCTGTGTGTGAGAATTTTCCATGTTCAAATTGGCTTTTACACTTGTTACATTGTTACAGAGACTACACATCAAAGTATTTCATTGATTGCAAAGTGCTTTGGAATGTCCTAAGGTCATGAAAGGCAATGATAAATACAAGTTCTTTTCATCTTTTACCCCTGCCTGTTTCTTTGTTTCAAATCTTTTTTAGTCTCCCCCTTTTGTTGTGCTTCTCCTTCTCGCTGCTTCTGCTTCTCTTAAGATATTAGTCTTGGCTCAGTGATAACCTCCTTGTCTCTAAATCGAAACACAAGACTTGCTCCAGAGACCTGAGCAAATGATTATATTTCAGTGCATTACTGAAAGACAGTGTTGCAATGCTGGAGGTGTTGGAAACAAAACTGAGCTCAATACACATTGTTTTGGAACCAACATGATATCAAATGCATGCTTCACGTTTCTGTTATGAACAGCATCGAATGTCAAATTGGTAAAGACATTGGGATGTACACAACTAACAGCTGCTAGGAGTGGAGTAGGCATATTATGCTGCCAATCAACATGCAGCACTGACTTGACATTGCCATTTTGGAGCTCAATACTCCAACAAGTACTCCTGCTTAATTAAACTCTCAAAGCTGCAGGAGGTTAGCTCCAACTCCATCATTTAGAAGGATCATCATCCATTTTCAGGTGTTTTTCTGGTTTACTTCTTATAGCTGTTGGTGCAATTTTACAATTGTTTGCTGCTTTCAAGTCTTAGAATGGAATAGAATATCTTTTAGTGTCACGTGTACTTAAGTACAGAAGTAAAGGAATACAGTGAAAAGTTTACAATGTTGCCTCTTATTAAATCTACGGGCATAGTGTGGCAGGTGCTAAACGATATTGTCCTAAATTCAAGGTTTCTAGAGAACTGAGATCCTAACAGATATTATTGTACTAGAAAGCCTTTACTTTGGAATATAGCATGACTTGGACAAAGAGCAGAGAGCACATAGAACAGAACAAACTGCTTGAAGTGTGAGAAGCAAAAGGAAAACAGAGGAAGCTTGGAACACTGACACCCCTTGTTTTATGGGGTGTCTGCAAAAAACAATTTCTATGAAGAAATTACCTATAACTGTAACCAAGATTTTCCATTCACCAAAGGTGTCACATATTGTCCGCCATTGACAATCTCTCACCTGTAGTGACTGGAGTTGTCAAAATGCAAACAACAAAACCACTTAAAAACTTTCCAAACCAATTGCATAAATGTTATCATGCTATTTCCATACAAACTAATCAATTCTTTGTATTCACTTAATGCCTATCCTCTATGTCCCAGTGTTTCTACACAAGCTTTCCCAGTGGCTGCTGCATGGCTGATGAAAGGACTTTGAATCCACCAGACTGCAGATGGTCTTGTAAGAGTACGTTGAGCAATTTGAGACCTGGAAAACCAAATATCACACCACTCCGTCTTGTCATGGTCAGCAGCAATTTCAACTGCAGGTTGACTGACAAGGAACAGTAAGGACACTGCTGGAGTACATACTTAGTACACGTGACAAAATATTGTCTTCCTAGAGAGAGGACAGCTGGTTCATTTTCCATAGGGTCATTGCCAACTCCCCCAGGAGGTGCCTCAGCAATCCAAATAGGCTGTTGATTACAAATGTTTGGACCACCATGGAATTCTCAAAGGTGCTTCAAACCAGCAAGTTAGCTATGAGGATTTATCTCCCTCCCACTCTACCCCTTTGTACTGTTACCTCTGGTGGTTACCAAAAATCTATCTTTAACCGCCTCCTATTTGTCATCAACATAATCCGAACACACCAATGTCAGATTGCATACTGACGGCACCAAGCTCTAATGGAGCTCCATTTATTCCTTCATTGTCTTCAAACTGTTGTATACTTTTCTAACAAACTGTACTTGATGTACAAAGTTTAATTTTCAACTAAATATAAAGAACATCAAAGTTATGATTTTTCATGATTACCATGAAATCCATCCCCTGATGACTGACACCAACACTTTCTGTGGTATCCACGTGAGGCTGGACCAGACTTTCTCAAGCTTGATGTCATATTTGATGCAGAGATGAGTTCTAGTAGTATATCTGCAACATCTGTAAAATCACCTTTATAATGTCACTCAGTGCCATCCCAGCCTTAGCTCATCCACTGCTGAAACCTTTACTTATGACTTGGTTACCTCCAGAACTGATTATTTCAACGCCTGCCTGACTGACCTCCTGTAGTCCACCCCATAAAAACCAAATGTCATTCAAAACTCTGCAGACCACTTCCTAATTTGGACAAAGCCCGATTTACTCATCATTTCTGTGTTCACGTCCTATCTTGGCTCCAAATTTTGCATGAGCTGAAAATGTGTTGCTGGAAAAGCGCAGCAGGTCAGGCAGCATCCAAGGAACAGGAGAATCCACGTTTCGGGCATCAGCCCTTCTTCAGGAATGAGAAAAGTGTGTCCAGCAGGCTAAGATAAAAGGTAGGGAGGAGGGACTTGGGGGAGGGGCGTTGGGAATGCGATAGGTGAAGGGAGGTCAAGGTGAGGGTGATAGGCCGGAGTGAGGTGGGGGCGGAGAGGTCAGGAAGAAGATTGCAGGTTAGGAAGGCGGTGCTGAGTTCGAGGGGTTTGACTGAGACAAGGTGGGGGAGGGGAAATGAGGAAACTGGAGAAATCTGAGTTCATCCCTTGTGGTTGGAGGGTTCCCAGGCGGAAGATGAGGCGCTCTTCCTCCAACCGTCGTGTTGCCATGGTCTGGCGATGGAGGAGTCCAAGGACCTGCATGTCCTAGGTGGAGTGGGAGGGGGAGTTGAAGTGTTGGGCTACGGGGTGGTTGGGTTGGTTGGTCCGGGTATCCCAGAGGTGTTCTCTGAAATGTTCCGCAAGTAGACAGCCTGTCCTTCATTTTCAAATTCCTTAAAAGTTTTGGCCACTCGATCCGTTTAATCTCATTCACCTCTGCCACTGGTGTTCTCTGTTCTCATCTACCTGTTCTCTGCTAATTCCAACCTATTGATCCTCCCTTATTTTAATAGCTTCACCATCTGCATCTATACTTTCAATTGTCAAAACTCAGTTTTGGAATTTTTTTCAGAACCTCCCTTTGTCTCTGCTCCTTTAAGATGTCCTTAAAACTTGCTGCTTTGACTGTGCCTTTCGTCATCTGCCTCACTGTCTTGTGTAGTTCGATGTCAAATTTAGTTTGATACAGTTTCTAAGAAGCACTTTGGAACTTTATGGTAAATTAAAAGTGCTACAAAAATACAAGCTGTTGTTGTGTGAACACTGATGTCTGCAACCATGATGCCACCAATTTGAGTTTGCATGGCAACATGCTTATCATTCATAAACTCAGCCTGTGCTTTCTGGACTCAGTGCTGAGTTTTGGTGGAAACTGCTTTTACTTCAGTGGAAGTTGAAACATTGACCATCTGATGCTGTGGCATAACTGGGTGCACAAAAATAATAATGGAGTTTGGTTTGCACTTCCAGGCTAGAAAAGATGGCCACTTAGCCCTGTGCTTGCACAAGAATATTAAGTATGAATCGTTATTGGTAGGTGAGTGATTGGGAATATGGTGAATTGAGCAATGTTGAGGTTACATTTCACTAACCTTGACCATTTGTGTGAGATCACTAACTGTCCTGTGGCAAAGCAGGCTAGTTTTAAGTGGTGCTGGGAAGTTAGGAATTTGCCACCCTAGCTGAAGTGAACACCCAATGAACTTTGCTCTTAGTTTTGGCTGCACGCAGCAATTGTTCAGTTGCATGTTACATACGTTTTAATCAATAAGCATGGGTTAATTGTACACAGCAATTCCCTATCCATTTTCAGGCTGTCCAATCGAGTTTCCATTATCTGTAGGATGAGCCCAAATGAAAAAAATTCTTGCCTACATTTTGAGGTGGGCATTTTTTAGCTTCTCAGTTACAATTGGCAGCTACAGAACATATACCACCTGTCATGCCTGTTACACAGGGGATGCATTCTTACATATGATCAAGAGCAATTTTGAATTCAGTTCGATCATTCATAAAGTACATTTCAAATGGAGTACTCTATTCCCCCATTCAAAAATTTACAAGTAAGTACCTTTATACACATATTTTCAATTAGGTCACAGTTTCTATCATTGCAACCTACAAGATATTCAAAAATTATCAGAGCATATGTTGAAGTGTAAGCGAGGCAACTTCAGCTTTATGTCTGCCATGAGAGAAAAGGTCCCACATTGTCACAGGTGCTTGGCCTAGCAACAAATCTCTCAGCCAGAACAGGTAGCGTATACATTATCTCAACAATTTCAACCAACCCGACCTTTTGGTTAGAAAGCAGCAGTCCGAGTACTGGCCGAACAAACCCTTCTTCAAACATCACAGGCTGTGACTCCATTAGACAAAAACATTATTACTTAAAACCCATTGAAAACGTATTGATTTTTGTTGGTTCAGATGGTTCATTTTTACTTTATAAATGACTTCTATGAAGGATTTAATTAATTTGCTTCAGATGTTTTGAATACTTCAAATAATTTGTATCTGTTTAATTAAAGAAATGAATGACACACAAACAAAATACCTCTGAAAATTCACATTCTTTCAAAAAAAACATGAAGATTTCTTTTTTTTAACCAACGGCCATTGACCTAGTTTTCCATTGTTAAGTATAAATCTAAGTGAAGGAGTAACTTTCTGCTGGACAAACTAAGCGGATTTGCACTTCAGAAAAGCAGAACTTGAATTTCAAAGAGAAAGGAAAAATAATATAACTCAAATTTCACTGAAGTCAAACAAGCCATCTGGGAAACAAGATAAACATCAATCGACTTGCATGTCTGAGATATCACTGCAGTGCCACTTATGGCTCTACAGTCTCACAAAAAGCTCCTTTCACTCAGGGAAAAAAAAGCAGCATCATAAGTTGTTTATGTTTAAAGTCTGAAACAGATGATTTTAGTTAATGCTAAAACTGGTGACAATGTAAATTGTTTTTACTTTTGGCTAAAGCATGTAAACCCACATTGCTTCTTGAAACTGTATCTATAGACTATGTGCAGTAAGGAAACAATGAAACCTTCAATCAGCCACACCCTTTTTGTATTAATTGCAAAAGAGCAGCAGCTCTTTTCCACTGGCGCCCCTGCAATAATGCGTTGCTGCTAAATCGTTTTGTGGTTTTAATGCTGTGATTTAAAAAGCATTCCATTATTCTGATGTTTGCACATGATCTGCCAACCACTGGTAACATGTTCAAGCTTTTGTACACATAAAATATGGGAAAAAACAAAAAAATGTTAAAAATGATGACATCATTCCAAATGAGTAAGTTCTTAGAAATGCACCCTGAGGGGTTTTATTTCCTTACTCCAGAGCAACATAACACCATCCGGCTGATGTGCCGTTCTCTTGCTTTTGGAATGAAGCCATCTTTGTGAACGCCTGGTTCATGCAAGTTAATCAATTTGAGGTTTAGTTACACTGCTGAGGCTGGCATTCTGTAAATTGGTAGAAAGTAATTCTAACTTGTAAAACATATTAGCCATATAGTGGTTACCTTCAAACATTAACATATTATGTCACCATACTACCTGATTAAAAAAAACTTAACATCTTAGAAACATATTCTTCAGCAGTTGATTTATTATGTGGAACTCTAATGTAGCCCATGTACAGATGCTGGTAGCTGCACTTTTCAAATGGTTTACACAAGGGATCTTTAGCACTCAGTGGTATCACAGCAACCAATGCAGCCCAAAGAAAACATTTGATTTTTTTTAAACAGAGCATTACACATTACACTGTGGCAGGATTTTTCTGACCTGTTATGGCAAAACAGTTTAATGTCCAATATTTGGAAGATGAAATGCATGTAAAGTATGTTACATATAAGGCTTCAGAGTAAACAGGAGCACCAGATGTTCTTTGATGTTAATAATGGCATTTATTATTAATATTAATTAGACTGCATTCAGAAATACATTTGGGCCATTTCCAAGTCAATTAACCAAAACGGCATTCGGGAGATAGTCTGGGCGACATTTTAAGGCAGGTGTTCTGCAGTCCCTAAAAAGACAATTTTGGAGATTTAGAAATTGCAGTCATTGCTAACGGTACAGTTTGGTTAGTTAAGTGTTATGTCTGCACCCACAAATATAAACATTTATTCATATTTTATGCGTAAGATGATTAAATCTTCTTTGTTTTATATTTTCAGCAGAGGCAGTACCATACACTGGCACATTAACAAGCTGTACAATTATTTATCAACAACATGCTTTGGATGGTATATTTATGCTACAGTGCACTTTTCACTGCTGAAAATTAATGAACATGCCTCTCACACAACACACAAGCACCTGAGCTGCCAGAAAGATAATCCAAATTCATTTTTAATACTATACGCTTGGGTGACATCATTTTACTTCTGATTTTAAACAACCTGGTTTTAAGCCATTGATCACAGAAACTGGTATTGATAAATTACAAAAAAAGTCTTTTTCACAGGTGTTTTCAACATGTTCCTTCGACAAAAATGTCTATTTTGAAACTAAATTTGTATCTTCCAAGGTCATTCAGATATTGTTTTCTTTAAAAATTCATTCTTTGTTTGGGAGGCTTAACATTTTCAGAATGCATTCTAATTATCCCAGAGTGAAATGATACATAAAAGCCCTCTTCTGATAGACAATTCATCGATTTCTCCTGTCAGTTCTTCCAATATTTGCAGAGCTGCAGGGAAGAAACTAAGTAACTGATGATAATAGAACAAGCATACTGAAATAATAGTCAGGTTTCTAGTAAATTTACAGCCAATATGCTTCCATATAAGGACAAAAAGGAATGTTTACTTGCAATAAAATCATTGTGGACAATATAAGTAACTAGAACTGGGAGCAAGTCATGATCTATTGTGACTTATCATTCTTTCTTCAATGATTCAAACCTTCCCTATTGAGTGAACATAAAAATTGATGATCTCAAATAATCTTTGGTATTGATAAATAGGATAATTTTTGTCAGTATGTTCTGTTTTAACAAACAAACACAAACAGAGATACTAAATATCTCCAATTTAATGGTCTTAAGTCTGAGAAGAACAAGATGAGCAAAGCAGAATGTAGAAATGATCCAAAAAGAGCAGGTATCACCCCTGGTGCTAAGTAGTACCAGTAACCCTCACAAAAAAGAAATTATCCATTATAAAAATTCACAAAGTTGACTACTTAATTTGACAGCAAAAACCTACCTGCAATATGGTAAATGTTTCCTTGTACCCAATCATCAATTTTAATTGAACACTTAACCAATTTTTAAATACCTCAATTAAACCAATTTCAATGAGTGAAGATCTAGCTCATTCTTCTCACATATTCTTTACTTCTGCTGCAACAACTCTTTAACTCTAAGTAACACAAGCTCATTTACTAACAGTATATCTTTCTAGAAATGGAAACCCATTTATACTCCAGTGCAGTGTTTTGAATTTTGCATTCAATCTTTCCATAACTGTGTAAAAACACTGTCCAGGAAAAGTGGAACACAAGTTTATGCCCATGATTCCTTACCACATTAAGTGCCCAATGACAGATAGGTTGCTTAGGAGAACCATCAACCAGAAGCTGGAACCTTTGTAAGGTGGAATAAAAATGAATAGTGTGTTAGGATGCATTGGCCAAATACTTTCTTATAACAGCATGGAACAGTTTAGGAGAAGGTAGCTTTGCTATTTCCATCCTGTTGTGACTGTACCAGAAAAGCAAATATTTTCTACATTAAAAATAATCTGTTGGTTCCTGAAAATGTGACATTTACACCAAATTTGAGCTATAGAATTCTAGATTCACAAATATAGGTAAATGAAATGAAAACAAAAAGGTGTGTGTTTCTAACAAAACGCAGACATGACATATAATTTTGCACACTTATGTGTCTAGCTTTCATTCAACCTTACTGTATTACTTTAGCCAAAGCAATGAATTACTTAATTATGAACTTCTTATGTCAGTGTTACCACATTTTCCTCAACATCAATTAATTATTGACATGCCTCATGAAATGTGTCTTTTGATAGGAGCTGCATAAAACTGTCCCAAACTGCTGGGGTCCAGATTGTTAATTCCTTAGTAGAAACAAACCTTTTGCACCGTTGAAGAGAGGAAAAGGTGGATACGACAACCTAATATTCAAAATACATCTCTCTTCAGAACATCATGGGATTCATTTTGGTCTCCCAGTGGCAGATGTGAGTAACAGCTGTCCAGAGAAGTTAGCTGGGGATCCACCCTCTGATATCCTGATCCACTAATTTTTGGGTTATCCTCTAATATACATGCTTCAGGCAAGTCACCAGTGAGAAGTGCATTTTCTATAATAATCTCACCAATTCTGAGACAAGGAAATGGAAATACCTCAGTTCTTGAGGCCCTGCAGCAAATTAAAAGGGGCGATCCATTTTTGTGGCAAGAGCAAGCTTCAGAAGCAGCCTGGAGGTAAGAAGAGTTGCAACAGGCTCCAGGGTTTGCAAATTCACCTGTGGAGGTGCTGATTAAAATCAAAGGTGCCCAAGAGATCAGAATTGAATGAGGGCAGATGTTTTGGACGATTGTGAATTCAGAGGAGGTTATAGAGAAAGGCATAGAGGGATTGGAAGAGAAGTATGAGAATCATAAAGCAAAGAAGTTGCTCGCTTGGGAGCAAATGAGTCATTGAGAAGTCAATGTACGTGAATGAGAACTGCAGTGATTGGGTAACAGGACTTGGTACCAGGTAAGATGCAGGCCACAAAGCTCTGGGTGACCTCAAGTTTTATGGAGGTTAGAATATGAGAGATCATCAAGGTCTTTGCTGAGTTAGTCAAGTCTAGATATGACAAAGACATTAATGAGTGCTTTAGCAACAGATGAATTTGGGTAATGTTACAGAGTCAGAAATAGATGGTTTTGGACATGATACTTCTTTACATTTGATATTATTTCTTCACAGTTCTGTAGATTCTCAGCACTGTTGTATATGGGTTGGAAAGGGACTGAAAACATTAATACTTTATCGAGTGCAATAAAAACCACACGTTGTGATAGTGGACTTGGTCAGATTAAAGAGGAGTCTGTAAGAGACAGATCTGAGGCTTTTGTGTTTCTAACTGTCTCTGTGATAAAGTAGGCTATGGGGTGTAGGTTTCCTCACTGAGCTGTAGGTTTGATATCCAAACGTTTCATTACCTGGCTAAGTAATATCATCAGTGGCGACCTCCAAGTGAAGCGAAGCTGTTGTCTCCTGCTTCCTATTTATATGTTTGTCCTGGATGGGGTTCCTGGGGTTTGTGGTGATGTCATTTTCTGAGGGGTTGATAGATGGCATCTAGATCTATGTGTTTGTTTATGGCATTGTGGTGTTTTTTTTCATCCGTGTGTAGGGCTACGAGGGAGAGAGAGTCGTGTCTTTTTGTGGCTAGCTGGTGTTTGTGTATCCTGGTGGCTAACTTTCTTCCTGTTTGTCCTACGTAGTGTTTGTAGCAGTCCTTGCATGGAATTTTGTAGACAACATTGGTTTTGTCCATGGGTTGTACTGGGTCTTTTAAGTTTGTTAGTTTTTGTTTGAGAGTGTTGGTGGGTTTGTGTGTGACTAGGATTCTGAGGGGTCTTAGTAATCTGGCTGTCATTTCTGAAACTTCTTTGATGTATGGTAAGGTGGTTAGGGTTTCTGGCTGTGTAGGCTATATTAATAGCTGCAGTAATGCAATAAATTGTTCACTCACATGGACTCTTCTAGTTGGACCAGATATGTAGTCATTTCAATTCGCTATATCACTTCAGGCTTAAAGGAATGCACAATTAGTTCTTTCTATTGCCACTTGCCAGGACTACACACAGGTAAGCATAAAAGTTAATTTTGTTTTACATACAACTGCAAATGCTGCTTCTGCCCAATTTTAACAGGATAAGCTGGAACACAATAGCAGAGAGACAACCAGCACTGGAAGAGGTTCTGCCAATGCAAACTGAGAGGGCAACCTGGAGTCCCCACACCGAATTTAATAACATGCCCTCTTCCTTTTCTCTTACACCCTAACTCTGTTAATCATATATAAGTTGATCTCTTTAATATGACAAGTTGATGCAGTATGAACTAAGCAGATTTCACCAAACATGGCTCTTTCTGTTGGTTCTCTCTCAGCTGCAGGTTTGGTTACTGTTTTCTCCTCATCTTCTGAGGGTTTCCTATAAATTCCTCATCAAGAAGCAATTGCAATGCCAGAGATACAGTGCAGAATGTTCAATGGTGAAGTCCTCAAACTACTTCAAGAACAATTCCTGCTGTATCATAACTTCATCTTAGACAGCTGAGGATCTCTTTAAATGGTCCTTGAAATAACTAATTCAAGGTTTTGTGCAATTAATGGTTAGTCGGTAGGAGCAGGAAGTGGTATTAATTAGGGTTTTTTTTAAACGTTGCTCATTCAGGAATATAAGTGTCCAGAGCTAGGTCAGCATTTATTATACATTGTTAATTACCCTGAGTAAGGAACTGGTGAATCACCTTCTTGAACCACAGATGTTTTTCCTGTTCAACCTACACACCACTACAGCAAGTGGGGCTTGAATCCAGGCTCAGAAGTAGGGATACTATCACTGTACCACAACAACTCTCACAGTACTGTTCAGAGATCTTTTTTTAAATCAACCTGTCTCGATGTATTATGGCATCTCTGGAGCAGGTGGGACTTGAACCCAGACCTCCTGGCTCAGAGTTGGGGCACTGCCAATGTGTCATGAGAACCCCCACAGCAGTTAGGAAGGAAAAATGTGAAATGGCATCACTTGATGACACTTGGAGTTGTATATCACGAAAACAGACCCTTCAGTCCAACTCATCCATGCTGACCAGATATCCTAATTTAACCTAGTCCCATTTACCAGCATTTGGCTCATCTCCCTCTAGAACATTTCTATTCACATACTCATCCAGATGCCTTTTAAATGTTGTAATTGTACCAGCCTCCACCACTCATTCTGGCAGCTTGTCCCATAGGTACACTATCCTCTGTGTGAAAAGGATGCCCCTTAGGTCCCTTTTAAATCTTTCTCTTGGCTTGACCCTGGTTTGAATTTATACACAAGGCTCCTGTCTACCTTAGATGGGAACTATAGCCTCCAGGAAGTCCTCCCTGCAAAAATACAGACAAGTTTCAAAATCAACCGGAAATGGGTTGGATAGAAAGATATTTTAATTTCCACCTGCCATTGATCCATTTTTATGTGCAATTGTGTTGCTAAGACTAGAATGATGACCTACGCATCAAACATGCAGTGCCTCCTCAACGGCTGAGATTAGTTTAAGCTTTATTAATTTGTGGACTTATTGACAGATGGAAATTCTCAGCAAGACATCCCAACTTGTAAAGGTGGAAACCACTGACATCATCACCAGCCTCCAGTCAGCTCTCACTGAGTGACACAGATAAAGCTTGTTGTGAAAATTACAAAGCAGGCTATTCGCATCCTTCTTGTATGTGAGAACAAAGGGAGAAAGTCAGTTATAAGAAACACCTATTACGTTGGAGTTAATGCTTTTATTCCCATCTGCTCAATGTTAGGACTAATTTGGTAAATGTTGTTGGTAATACAAACCAAAAAAAAATCTATATTGATAAAGCCGTTCTCACAAGAAATTATGCATTTGGAATTTGTATGCATAATATCAAAAATTACAGAAGTCAAAATAAAAGGAGCATGATTAAATGTAAAGTTCACGTCAAGAAGAAATCAATGAATTAAGTAAGATGACATTTAATGCAGATAGATACTATCCTGTCCTGTCCAGAATTCTGTTATCATGGTATGTTGTTCTTATCTCCTCTACTGCATCTTCACACATCTGCTGCAGCTCATCATTGACCATCTGGTCATCCAACAAGGTTGGTGTTTCTATTGTACATCATTTTGCCATTTCCATCTCCAATCATGGAGTCATAGAATTGTATAGCATGGAAATAGACTCTTTGGTCCAACTCGTCCATGCTGACCAAATATCCTAAATTAATCTAGGCCAATTTGCCAGCACTTGGCTCATATCCCTCTAAACCTTTCCTATTCAAATACCCATCCAGATGCCTTTTATTTGTTATTATTGTATCAGACTCCAGCACTTTCCCTAGCAGCTTATTCCATACGCACATCACTCTCTGCATGAAAAAGTTGCCCCTTAGGTCTCTTTTAAATCTTTCTCCTCTCACCTTAAAGCTATGCCACCTAGTTTTGGACTCCCGCAATCCCAGGGAAAAATAAACCTTGACTATTCACCCTATCCATGTCCCTCATGATTTCATAAATCTCTATAAAGGTCACCTCTCAGCCTCTGACACCACAGGGAAAATAGCCTCACCCTATCCAGCCTCTCCCCATAGCTCAAACCTTCCAACCCTGGCAATGCCCTTGTAAATCTTTTCTGAACCCTGTCAAGTTTCACAACATCATTTCTACAGCAGGGAGACCTGAACTGAACACAGCGTTCCAAAAGTGCCTCACCAATGCTCTGTATTGCTGAAACATGGCTTCCCAACTCCTATACACACTGCAGTGACCGATAAGGGAAAGCATACCAAATGCCTCCTTCACTATCCAATCTACCTGTGACCTTACTTTCAAGGAACTATGAACCTGCACTCCAAGGTCTCTTTGTTCAGCAACACTCCCCAGGACCTTACCATTAAATATATAAGTCCTGCCCTGACTTGCCTTTCCAAAATCCAGCACCTCACATTTATCTAAATTAAGCTACTCCTGGGCTCATTGGCTCATCGGACCAAATTCCCATTGTACACTGAGGTAACCTTCTTCGTTGTTCACTGCACCTCCAATTTGGTGTCATCTGCAAACTTACTAACTCTGATGTTCACATCCAATTCATTTACATAAATGATGAAAAGCAGTGGACCCAAATGGTCCATACGTATACCACTCTCTGCATGAAATGCCCGAGCTGTCATATTTTCTTTTTTGGGTGCCTGTTTTCGAGATTTTGCTTACTTTTGCAATTTCAAGCATCTGTCAATTTGTCTTACGGTTGTTTTAATACAATTTTAGGCATACACCGTAACATCTGTATTTCAAAGGCCTCTTGCTCAGTGGTTAGCACTGTTGCTTCACAGGACCAGGGACCTGGGTTCAATTCCAGCCTTGGGTGTCTATCTGTGCGGAGTATGTACAATTTCCCAGTGTTTGCATTGGCTTTCTTTGGTGTTCCGTATCTTTCCATAGTCCAAAGATGTGCAGGTTAGTTGGATTGGTCATTGAAAATTGCCCCATAGTGTCCAGGGATGTGTAAGTTAGGTATGGGGATTGCAGGACTACAGAGATAGCTAAGGGTGGGGGTGGCTCTGGGTGGAATGCTCTTTGGACAGTTAGTATGGACTCAATGGGCTGAATGGCCTTCTCTCATACTGTACGAATTTATGATTCGATGATTATTTTCTTCCATAGACAATATTTGGCCAGGCTTATGAAGCATATGATACATGAAAAAGTGAAAAAAAAAGTCTCATTCCACAAGTTTTTTCCTTGTTTTAAGTTTAAGGTGTTTTTAAAATAAAAACTTTTCAGAGAGTGTGGGCATCATTAGCCAGAATTTGTTGCCCTGCCCCAAATTCCCTTGAGAAATTGGTGAAGAGTCACCTTTTTAAACTGCTCCAGTCTATGTGGTTTAGGTACACCCACCATGATGTTACAAACAGAATTCAATATTTTGACATAGTGATACAGCAACACAATTCCAAGTCAGGATCCTTTTGGGCTTGGAGATGAACTTGGAGCTAATATTGTCTCATTTGTCTGTTGCCCTTGTCTTTCTAAGTTGAGTTCATGGTTTGGAAGGAGCTGTGAAAGGAGACTTAGTGAATTTTTGCAGTGCATCTTGTAGATGACACTTCTGCCACTGTACATTGTGGTGGAATCAGTGAGTGTTGAAGGTGGTAGATGCATGCCAATCAAGCAGCTGCTTTATTCGAACTGGTTTTGAGTTTCTTGAGTAGTGTTGAAGCTGTACTCAGAGACAAGTGGAGATTACGCCATCAAACTTCTTATTTGTGCCTTGTAGATGGTGTAATAGCTTTAGGAAGTCAGGAAATGAGTTATTCACCACAAAATTCCCAGCCTCTGGCTCGCTTTTGTGGCTACATTATTTATATACCTGGTCTAGTTCAGTGTTTGTCAATGGTGACTTCTAGAATATTGATCGTAGGGGATTCAGCGATCCTGATGCCATTGAATGTCAAGGCAACATAGTTAGATTCTCTTGAGTTGGACATTGTTATTGGCTGCTGCATGCATGGCTTGTTGTTAACATATCCTTCATCTTTATGAAATTACTTCTTCTCGCTATCTCCATCCATCTCCTGACTTTGACATCGCACCTACCTTTCTTTTTAATTATCAAGTAAAATCAAACACTCACTTGTTCTATGTGACACCATCCACTTCAGTCTTAAGTCTAGTTTATTCTAATGTATTTTCACTCAATATCACTATCCTTTCTTTGGTGTTTACAGATTCACCCTCAATCCATATTCTAATCTCTTTTTTTAAATAGGAGGCAAATACATTGTGAAGAGGAAATGTGAACAAATGGTAAATTCAAAAAAGAAAGTGAAAGAATCAGGGGTTCAGATACCAAAGGGTTTTTTTTAATGCAGGAGAACACGTTTGATATCGGATCCTTATTTTTATCATTCAAAAGTAAAACTATAATGTTGAACCTCTTCAAGTTATTTGTTCACTTACACTTAGAATATTGCATTTTGTTTTGCATATTCTCTTTTGCAAATCATGTCAGGGCCACGATTGAAGCAATTCACTAAAATGATAGCAGAGATGAAATAGTTTGGACCTGGAAAGGGATTCAAGAACCTGCCATTCAATTTTAGCAAACAAGTTAAAGAGGAAATCTAATAGGTTTTTTTTTAAATCAGGGAATTTTGGCAAGACAAATGAGAGGAGAAATCTGTTTGTACTGATTTGTACTGAGGTAGTAATTAAAGAGTACACTTTTAAGATGGTCAGCAAAAAGAAATGAGTTTTTCCATATAGACCGTTATTAGAATTTGAAATACACTAGCATAAATTGAGAAAAATAGAATGCATAAGGGTTTTTAAAATGAAGAAATAGTTAAAATGTAACAATTTGTAAAAGGAAATGAAACTAGGTGATGTGCAAAATGGAGTTTCTGTGCTGTAAAATCATTTTATGTGATATTTTAATGTATGGAAAGACAAAGGAACAGGGATTAACTGTCACTAAGTACTGGTCCATTATTTATTTCAAATACAACTGTAAAATAAATGAAATTATGTAAATTAAGCCATGGCCATGCAACTTTCCATTACCAATTATAAAATCTTATTGTAGATCAACAGATCAGTGCTAAATTAAAGCTTTAGTAGATAATATTTGTTGGTCACAATAACTGCATCTATCTAACATGGACATAAAGTACAAGTTGAACAGAAGCCAAGTGTCTCTGATTCTGTTAATTAATCTGCCGTTTAGAGTGAAGAAACAGCTGTACAGGTCTCAAGGATGACATGCCAAAGGGACAATGATGTTGGGCTTATGATACTAAGAGCTCTCCAATATAAAGCAATGAGCTTGAAGTTAACTGCAGTGACACAATATACAAAAATACATTCCCGTTCCTCTCTAAAGCTCCTCTCCGATATGTTGTTGCCTCTCAAATCTGTCAAATTCTCTTTCAACTCTACATCGACCCTTCCCAGTTGGGTTTAAGGTCCTGCTATTAGTATTAAAACAGTCCTTATAGAAGTCACAAACTCCATCTTAGGTGCTTGATTGTGGCAAATTAACACCATTCATTACTCTTGACCTGTCTGCAGCCTTTGGCACAGTTGAAAACATCATCATCTCTGCTCACTTCCATTATCTAAATGAGTATGAATGCCTTGCCTTGTTCTACTCTTATCTGGCCAGTCACGCACAAATAGCGTCTCCTGTGAGGGTTACTTTTCCCCGCTTCTACACAGCCACTTATGGTACACCTCTAGGGTTTATCTTCAGATCTATATGCTGTCTATATGCAGATCTATATTCCCATCTATATGCTGTCCCTTGACTACACTGCCTGAAAACACCATCAGGTTCATATGTGTGCTGTTAACACTCAGCTGTACCTCACTGACACCTCCCTCAAAACCTCCATTGCATTCAATTCTTTTTAATGTTATCGAAATTCTGTATTCGATAAACAGAATTTCTATCCAATTAAATAATGGGAAGACTTTCTTTAGAAAGGAATGAATATCCATGCCTCTCGAACCCTCCACAAAGTTAACCCATATATCTTGTTGATGAGAGAGTTGTTGGAGTGGCCTCAAAGCAGCTGATTCTGTGGGAATTCCCTGAGAAATTGAAACCTCCGGACCACTGCCCTGTGAATGGAAGTTCCAAACATTGGAAACTTCAGAGGGTTTCAATTTAGTCAAAATTCATATTTATGCATGAAAGAGTTAAAAACCTACTCTAACTCCTGGGTAATTATTAAACTGACATCATCCTCGCCTTCCCAAATCACTTCTGACACTCCACCTCATATACCCCATCGACAACTGCAAATCTTTCTGTTACCAAACCACCCCAAATCGACCTGATTCCACAACCCATTCATCCAAATGTGCTGGACTTGATCCAATACCAATATTCCACTTCCTCTCCCTCCCTCACCACCTCGCCCTGTCAGACTGAACACCCCCTCCCCCAAATAGCCTACCCTCCTGAACCTGTTACCCCTGTCCCCCACTTTGACTGCCACCCCCACCACTGATTGTTGGACGTTGTAACCTAAAGCTATATATCATGATGGTCAAAGCTCCAATTACCTGACATTGGAATGTGATGCAAAGATTCAAAAGTTGGTACACAGCCTATTCTGGCCACAATATGAAGACACCTTCCTCAGTCATTCAGGTATGGGGTGGGACTTTAACCTGCAGCATCTGTCTCAGAGATAGGGATGCTACTATAGCACTGCAATACCTCCTTTGACTGTACATTATCTCAAGCCTATTCTGTGTTCTCCACTACAGATCTTCATAGCCAGAAGACAGCTTGTCCAAAGCCTGCAACAGGCCACTTCTGTGGTTGATGATAAGGTATGTTCAGAGGAGGAACCAGCACAGCCTTCCCTTCACCCACCAACAGCACTGAGACAGTCAGATTAGTGTTTGGGATTAGACTTGGAGTCACAGTTAGAAAACCACATTATTGACTTTCACAGTTGCTGAAGAGAGAATGCAATGGCCAAGTTTCCTGATAGTCAGAGGGACTACTGGAGACTAAGCCCTTGTAAACTAAGTCCAGCAATATACAGATGCCAGACCACTAAGATCTTGGTTACTTTCATATGATGTTCTGACTCTGATCCTGCACCATCTTCAGGAGGCGCTGGGCTAATCATCAGAGAGGAGGAGCAGTTCAAGTCATCCCCAAACAATCCGTTAGAGATGGAAAGATAGGCAGTGGGAAAACCTTCCAGAGGTGCTGCAGCTACATGCAAAGTCTCGTCAAACAGTAGAGCAGGTATCCAAACCATTAGTTTTGTCTTGGCTCTGACACGAGGGAATGTATTCATCCCTGAACAGTTTGGTGACATCAATGGAAAGCTAGGTTAAGGAAGCTAAAAATCTCACAACACTAGGTTATAGTCCAACAGGTTTATTTGGAAGCACTAGCTTTCAGAGCGCTGCTCCTTCATCAGGTAGGAGGATGAAGGAGCATCGCTCTGAGAGCTAGTGCTCCCAAACAAACCTGTTGGACTCTCACCTGGTGTTGTGTGATTTTTAATTTTGTCCACCACAGTCCAACACTGGTACCCCCACATCTAGGTTAAGGAAGACACTCGTGGCTGACAAAAATGAGCTTAGACCTACACTCTTTTACCTTGGTCATGAGATCCGCACACCACTGGTTAGGTAAGAAGGAGATGAGGCACTTCATTCTCTGTCCAGATGCCCATCTTCCTCCAGGACTCAGTGAGATGCCACTCTGAACCAACAGGGGGTAGGAGCACCAGCAAGCTCACTTGAGGGCATTATCTCGGCCATTCTAAGGTTGACTCATTTGAAACCAGAACAAGGCATTCCAGAAATTGACGCTTCACTGGAAGTGAAATGTGGGTTATTGACATCCATTTTATTGTTGAGCTTTGGAGATCAGGGCTTGTTAACATACAATGCATTTCTATCTCTGTTAAGTCAGTGAATTGGAACCTCACTGACAAGTCCCATATATTGTTCACGACATGTATACTGTGATGATGCTGCTCCTTTAAGAAGGTTATATTGTCCTTGGTGGTTTTTTTTCAGAGGGGTTGTAAAGACATAGGTTCCGATGTGTCTGGTTTGGATGGGTTTTCGGGCCAATTTGATTATAGCTAACAGATACTGCCTCAGGTAAAAGGCTTTCAAGTTAAAAAAAAACACTTGTACAATGAAAGGGGAGTGGTAGTTCCCACAGCTTAGCTTTTCTCTGGACTGGTTTAGTTTTAGCAGTCTGGATGTTCAGAGTGCTGGTCAGCTGTTAGCTGGGAATCCAAAAGAAACAGTTACATGGAAGAAGGTGTTCCATGCTGAATCTCTCTGCTACCTCTCTCTCTCCTGTAAGACCCTGTTTTTGTTTTGCCCAGGGATGTTTATGGGAAGTGTTGCAGGAATTTGGAACAGCATTGTTATGTTGGCATAGTCTGTTGGGTTTTCAGATAGGTTGTTTTTCTGTATTTTGTTCTCTTTTGCTTGTATTTCATTTGATACTCTGTAAATAAGTTCGGCTTTGTTTAAAACTGAGGGGTTTTGACTTGTTGCATCACTCCTGGAATATCCACTTACACCTGCTCAAAACAACTAGAAAAGTTAGGGTGCGGGCTACCTTCTTGAAATGTTTTAAGGGGGGTCTGGTCTGGTCCATAACAAAACCCTTTATAAGCTGTTGTCTCTGTAACTTTTGCAGTTGAGGAAATCCATTTTTGCAGCTGAATGCAAAGCTCTTAACAAGGCCTTGATAGGATTGGAGTGGCCATGGTTAAGGCATGTGTGACCCTCTCTCTCCTGAACAGCAATGCGAGTATTGCTGCATGGACTGTCATGGCTGAAGAAGGTACTTCACAACCACTTCCCTGGGGTTAAATAAGAGTTAGCAACAAATGCTGACCTTGCCAATGTCCACATCTGCAAAAGGATCAAAGAATGCATAGAGGTTTGTTCATCAAGACCTTTACTTACTCGGTGGCCAGAGGTCATGGGAGCCTGTCGGTTGGCCTGGAAAGAGTGCCAAGATATGGGTGCCAAGATAAGATAGAAATCAAGAGAATTTGCAGGGGCATCACTTTGGCTGGAATCAAGATTCAATAGACATCTCAATAAACACCTGTTACATTGTTCCATCATCCAGGCATATGCAGTTGGAGTCACACCATGCACCACCTCAGGGCCTTCTGATATTTTTGTTTCCCTTCACCGTTGTTGGAGGATGAATCCTTTTGGTGCACCAAATTATGTCGGGCACAGCAGACCACAATGATACAAGGGATTCTTTGTGGCACATCATTTATGGCTAAGACCTGAGGTAGGCTGGAGAAAGGCATCTTCAACAGTCAAACAGTCTATTCTACAGTTGCTCCTGTGGAGGTCTGAGAAGCATGTATCCTGCTCCTCCCCTGGGCATTTTCCGTGACCAGATGTATTGAGCCAGGTTTTGTGAAGACAGACTATGTCACCCTGGAGCCATCCCTGTAGTTAAATGAGGAGAACAAACAGTTGTGACCACACTAAAATGACTATGAATGCATGGGCCATGAACGTTTCATTAGAAGTGAGCAAGCACCAGCAGGATTCACCTGCAGTGGCCACAAATAAGCTTCATATTGATGGAGTGAAACTCCTTTTGGTTTATAAATGCTGCTGTGTGTGCCGAGAGAGCCCACTGCACCACTGACATGCAATCAGTTGTCCCTTCTGCACGTAAACGTCCAAATCTACAGCCAAATGCCACAGCTCTGGCTGTCTGGCTCTCAGTAGCTATGGTATATCATTTTATATCATCAGCCCTTGATGAATTCTCTAATGTGTGTGTGTGTTTGTGTGAGAGAGAGAGAGAGACTGACTGGGAGGTCACATATATGTCGCCAGTGAAATGGTGACTTAGAATTTCAAGGCAGTAGTGACTTAAGGTTACTGGCATCTTCCTGCAGGAGCTCACAAAGCTCAGTGACTGATTGCTATGACAAACCCAGATGTCTTTGACCTTGCCTCTCTGACCTTAGGTGGATAGTTACTTTGTGTGCAGTATTGCAGCACCATGCTGGCCCCGGGTTGGCAGAACACTCTCTCAGATACCTTTCATTGGCTTTTCCTCCATTAGCTCAGCTCTGCCTTCAGTGACCCTTGAGCCACCTATCATCAATCTTGATCAAGCTGTCTATCTCAAGCTGTCCCCAGCATCCTGGACATATACCCTTACATACCTGACCCCCTATCAAATATCATCCTTGAGTTCTGAGGAAGGGTCACCAGACAAGGAACGTTAACTTTCATTTCTCTTCACAGATGCTGTTAAACCAGCTGAGCTTTTCTAGCAACTTCTATTTTTGTATCATCCTTGATTTTCCCTGTATCACATTTGGCCTAATCTTGATTGTTCTTGAATCTCCCAAACTCACCTCTGATCTGGCCTCAATCACCCTTAATCTCACCTCTAACACCTTTAGCAGAGATTAAGCTACCGCCTGTTGTTCAGCTCCCTCCCTCTGTTTCCCCACAATCCTTCTTAGGCCTGTCACAACCTGACCTCTCTCCCTCAGATAGCCATGCATCAGCTTGTTTGGACAGTGAACATTTTTCCCTTTTGGGTAGCTTTGTCTTGACCTCTTAAACCAAATACCACCCGAGTTCAATGTAACCGCAAGTCCTCCTTTCTCTATAGTTCCAACAAAACCTTCCAAACAGCTTCTACTCATTCGAAATTGTGCTTGTTGCATGCCACTTTTAACTAGTCAAGAATCAAAGACACGTTTTTCTCATTTGCTGCTGACTTATTTGCAAAGGTACAATTTAATGTGGCAGCCATGAATTTTAATTAGTATGCATGACATGCTAATACATTCAAAATAGGCCCCTGCCACTTGCCATTCAGAAGCAAGATCTGTCTTTAACTCACCACCAACAGGATTTCCAATTGCACATCCCACCATTGGGAAGCTGACGTTTTGCTTTCTGCACAATTAAGTGCCCGCACCCGTCTCATTTACTACTCCCGGAAGCTTCACTAGATTGCACCCAATTTGTATTTGAACAGAAAAAGCACCCTTCTATGGTATCAGCATACACTCTGTCCTTATATGTACATATACACTTTTCCAATTACAATATTAGGGAGTGCTGGAGACAGTCAGTCACAGTTGTGGAATGAAAACTCAAGACTCAAAAAGATTTCTGTTATGTTTACTGCAATAAATAAATAAGCACTGCACGCAATTCTATGAACTGATTCTGTTTTAATTACAGAAACCATAAACATAAGATACTTATTAGCTGTACGACTTTAATGGACCATTCCTTCGTAACTAGGCTCTCAGACATTAACATTACTTGCATGCACATTAATTCTGCAAAGGACAGGAGTCTTATACACAGTCAAATAATTCCAAAATTTAATACAGAATATAAACACGAATTATGGAGCATGCCTCAAATCTGTACAAATGTCACTTTCTGTTCAGCATCATGAGGCACTAGTTTCCTTGTCATGATCATCCCCATCAGGAAACATTTTCCATCCCTTATCCTAAGAATCATGAATTAGCAAAACTGCTAATTTTTCATTATTTGTATTGTGTATTTACATGTTTTGAGACAGGATTCCTTTATAGAAACTTATAAATTGGGAATTTCAAGCACCACTCAGTTTGATCACTGTGGCCTATCAAAAGAAACATAATCTCATTTCCTAACATATTCTTCCCCTCTCCTCAAATCAGGGTGTAACCCTGGTTTAATGAGGTGATTTGAATACAAAGCTTAGAAGTTAGTTATGCTTTTGGACTCTCTCTTTAATTAAGGTATAATTTTGTTATGACACGTGGGGACATGTGACTTTGCCAACGTTGTCTATCTCATATGCTGTAGGCAAGAATGCCTGAGGCATGGTACTTTCTGAACAGAAAGAATGGTCATGTGACCTGTCCAGAATTCTGCCCAATAATAAGTCACACATCGTCCTAACTTGGAAATATATTGTCATTCCTTCAATGTCACTGGGTCAAAATCCTGCAACTTCTTCCCTAACTGTATTGTGGGTCTGCAGCAGTTCAAGAAGGCAGCTTACCATCATCTTCTCAAGGGCAATGAGGGATGGGCAATAAATGATTGTGAAATGACCACGCCTATGTCCTGTAAGTGAATAAAATAATTTAAAGGAGACTGGAAGATTCACCTAACTTGGACTGGTGTGAAGGTACCTTTAGTGTAACCATCACAGTGAAAGTCAGTTTTGGGATTAGAAGTTATCTAGTTGGGAAAGGAAATAGGTGACAGGTCCAAGGGAACAGAATATCTTTCAACTACCTCTTGGAGAATAAAATGTTCAATAATGATAAATCATAAAGTAAAACCATACTGTGTGATTTTTGGTTATGCTAATAAATCGGGAAGATTTTCTGTACTTTAGAGTATAGTTTGCCCACTGAATAGTGTTTAGGTAATAGAGTTCTAAGATGCATCTTAATTAGTTCAAAACATTAACTCTGTTTCTCACTTCACAGAAGCTGCCAGACCTCTTGGGTTTTCAGTATTCTCTGTTTTTATTTCAGTCTTGAGACAATGTTGCTTTTAGTTTGCTTGTTACAGTAAAGGTCTTAAAACTTGAAATCCTGTTGCATGATTCTTTCAATCAGACACGGGAAAAAATGACTCTCTCTCTTTAGGAGTTACATGTGTCTATGGGGATCATAACAGAGGTATTTAGATGAGCTTACAGGAGCTACAGCCACTATACTTAAACAATAGGCACCAATTTGGCAAAGTCACAACACAACATCACATATATACTGAACAGCATTTTATAGCTATGACGAAGTAATCCCACCACCAACGGATCAGATGAAAGCTCTGCAGTCCAACCCTGATTGCAGAAAGACAATTAAGCATCAAACCAAAAGCTCCACAAACACCTCCATCCTTAATAAAGGACAAGCCAGCATATAACAGGTGAAACTGCAGCCTTTGCACACATTTTCTGTTTAAAAATGTCAATTGGATGATCTCCATCAGTCTCTCCTTAAGGTCACCACCATTATAAATGCCAGTCTTTGGCCAATTTGAATCACTCCAGAAGCTATTAAAAACCAGCGAGAGAGAGAGTCTGTGTGTATGTCAGTGAGTGAGGGAGAGAGTGTGTTAGTGTGTGGGTGTGAGAGTGTGCGTGTGTGCGTGCTTAATAGAGTGTGTGTGTGAGTCTGATGGAGTATATGCCTATGAGAAGGTGTGCGCGTGGGTGTGGGTGTGTCTGTGAGCACGTGTGTATGAGGGGGGAATGTGTGATCATGTATTAAAGTGTGTGTGTATAATGTAATGGGGTCACCTACAGTGTGACATGAAGCCAAGGTCCCAATTGAGGCCATCCTCATAGGTACCGAACTTGGATATCAGCCTCTGCTCGGCAACTCTGCGTTGTTGCATATCCTGAAGATCTGAGGCTGAATGTCCCTGACCGCTGACGTGAACCCTGACTGGAGGGGACATACCAGTCCAGCAATTGTTGCGTGGTGTCCATTCATCTGTTGTCATAGTGTCTGCTTGGTCTCAGCAAAGTGCCATGCCTCGGGCATTCTTGCCTACAGCATATGAGATAGACAACATTGGCCAAGTCACATGTCCCCATATGTAATGGTGGTATCCATACGGCACTGTGACACATCTTGCAGTGGTTGCCATGACAGTGTTATTCAGTGTTGTGGTCGATGCTGTCCTTAAGGCTAGGTAGTTTGCTGCGAACAATTCTAAGTGATTAAAGACTTAACAGCAATCTAGATTTGTTCAATACATTGCATCAGTTGTTTGACACTTTGATCTTTAACTATAAATTCTGTGTCCTATGATTCTGCCCCACTAGCTACCTGATGAAGGAGCAGCACTCCGAAAGCTTATACTTCCAAATAAACCTGGTGGATTATAACCTGGTCATGTGAATTTTTTAGCTTCGTCCAACCAGTCCAATACTGGCATCCCCACATCATGTCCTTAATCAAGTTCATCCAGTACAGCTACACCAGAGGCATCTACCTGACCAATCAGAAAATTGCCCAGGTTTGTCCTGTCTACATAAAGGATAAATCCAATATGACCATTTACCACCACATTAATCTACTCTCAATCATCAGCAACTTAGAGGGCATAAAAAGGCATTAGAAAGAGTGCATAACCATAGGGACTTCAATTATATGTGTTGATTTGAGAACCTGGGCTTGTAAGGTTGAGAGGATATCTGACAGAATTGTGAAGCTGTTCTAGACAGAATAGTAAAGTATTTGTATAAGAGCCTAAACCAGAAGGCACCGGCTTAAGGTGATTAGCAAATGAAGCAATGGGACCAGAATGGGGGAAAAGTATGCAGTAGATGGCTAGGATTTGGAAATGCATTGCTTAAGAGTGATGTGGTTGCAGATTCAATTGTGGTTTTCAAAAGGGAGTTGTTTAATTATCTAAAAACAAAATGATTGCAAGCTACAGGGAAAGGGCAGGAGTGGGATTTGTTGTGTTGCTCCTGAATTGATGGCATGGATGAAACAGGCTGAATGACCTTAATCTATATTGGAGCATATTTATGGTTCTATTCTATAAGAGATGAGGTGTAATGTTGTCAGTGCTATCAAAGTCTACTCACTCTTCCAGAACCAGGTCACTGGAATTCAGTTTAGTCTCTCAGGGCCACTCAGCTCTGAACATCATTAAAATGTTGGTCCAAACATGATCCATAGATCAAACCATGAGATACTGTTCCAGCAAATTTCCAGAAGTGAGTTGAATGTAACTGTCCTTGACATCAAGGCAGTATGAAAATGGCATCAACAAGTCTGAGTAAAATTGAACCAAATAGGAACTAGGAGGAAAATCCTCCACTGAATAGAGTCATGGCAAGCACAAACAAAATATTTATGTTTGTTGAGGGTCAAACTCAGAACATCACTATGAAGTTCCTCAGACCTAACCCAGTCTATCTTTAGCTTCTTTATTAATGACCAATTGTACAGAAAGACCTGGACAATATTTAGGCTTAGGTTGATAATTAACATGTAACATTTGTGCCAAACAAGTGTGAGTAATGACCATCTTCAATACAAGGGATTCTTTGCACCACCTTTTGAAATTCAATGGCATTACTATCATCAAACTCCACCTTCAACATCTTGGGTCACCATTGATCAGAGGTCTAACTGCACAATACAGATAAATACTGTAGCGACAAGAGCAGATCAGGCACTGGCCCAGTTTCATGGCCAGTAACCCATCTCCCAATTCCCCCAAATCTTTCTTCTTCTACAATGCACAAGTCAGGAGTGTGAAGGAATGTTTCCCACTTCTTTGGATAAATACAACTCCAACAAACTCAGGATCTGAACAACATCCAAGATTAAACTATCTGCTTAATTAGTGTCCAATCCACCGACTTAACCATTCACTCACTCCAGCACTGGTGCAATGTAAGTTAACTGTGAGCCTTCTGCAAAATACTCTGCAGTCAATTGCCAAGTTTCAACAATAGCACTTTGCAAACTTGCATAGAAACAGAAGGACAGCTGGTCAATGGAAAAGAAACATCACATCCAACTTCCCATCTCAGTCATACACCATTCTGACTGGAAAGGAGTTGCCATATTTTCAACATCAAATGTCAAGTTCTTGCACCTCTCAATAGCTGAAGAAAGAGACTCACTATCATAAGGCAATCCCAGGCAATAAATTGCCAATGAGGCCAAATACTATGAACAAACAATAAAGTTACAAACAAAAGTAACAAATTATTTAAATAATTATAACCACTGTTTCTCACAAATTATTCCTCATAAATAATATGGAAGTACAATCTTCAGGAAACCTTGAAGCATATTATAGACCACATAAAGAATCTTTTGGCTCTACACAATGACCAGAAAAGAAAGATTTCTTGGAAAATAACTAACCTTTGCAGGAGTTTTCCAATACTTAGATAATAATTGTACAGAGGAATTTGTGTTGAGAAATAGGCACAAACTAACAGAAAACTGTGATTGACCAAATAAACTTTAAGTTCTAACATTCTCCAAAATATCAAACTAAATATGAACTGGACACATAGTTCACTTTTTTTAACTCTGAAGTTTACATTTTAGGTTTAGTGTTCAGATCTTGCTAAAATAAGTATTTAGAATGGAGTATTATTTTTCCCTCCTATTTAGATCATTTGATTTGTGGCCAATGTTTTTGGAGGATTACTTAAAACTCATTAACAATCACACCTTACCTTATACTCCTTTCTCATCTTTCATCTCTATTCTACATACTGTACTCACATAAACTTGATAAAAGATGGAAACTCCAACTACAACTAAGTCCTCATTAATTAACCATTTCAGCAAACAATTTCACAAGTTGAAAACCAAGCAAAGCATTTTCTGCAATGCTCGGGTAAAGATGATTTCTTGCTTATACAATTGGTTAACAATGACATAGTTGAGGTCATGGGGGAGTTTTGACATGTAAGATAAACAGCTTTGTCCAGGAACAATTAGAATTGATATTTATGCTGCTCTTTTCCGATCTTCAGGCTTAAATTAAAGAACTAAGTGAAAGAGTCTACAAATGGATAACAAATGATGATGCTTCATAACTCACCACTAGTTACATCATATCCATTTGTTTAGCTAGTCATTTGCTAAATACCGAATATTAATATAATGGTTATTTGTGAAATTGGGGTCTAACAGCTCAGGATGCTGTTCATTTCACAATAATCATTTTAACTGTGCAATAATGATGCCCAGTTGCATGGCATATGGACAATTTTTGCTCCCCTCCTTCTCTCCACATTATCTTAACAGCTGGATATTTAATAACCAGGGAGGAAGCATGAAATAGTTCGAAGATAAAATCAACCAGTAATGCTTTACTTCTGCTTTTATGTAATGCAAATTTCCGGGAAAAGAGCCTGAACTAGGAACATTTCCAGTATCTTTCAAGATTCTTGTCCAGACCAAAGAACCCCAATTTTGAACAGCCATGGAATATACCAGTTTTAAGCTATACTTAAACATTTACAAAATAGAAAAAATATCTCTGGTAGCTGATTCATTTGTACTTCTCAAGCTTCAGTTACATTAATATAAAAGGTTAAATAAAGTAGATTTGACAGCGAAGCGTAATTTGACCTCCAAAAGGACATTTTTGAAGGACATTTTTGCTATCTCATTGGTAAACAATCATAAGCATTTTCATCCTGGTCAGGGAGAGAGAGGACTAAGGAAGCAGCTATGAAAACTAAAAGATACAATGTTGGACAGTAAAATGCAGAATTCTGCAATACTTGCAAATAATGTAACACCCAGGAAACTGAAACTTTCCATAAAGTACTGCAGACAAGGTCTTTTATTGGATCAGATAGATCACTTCATTTGGTATGGCTGGAAAGTCTTTTTTCAGTTTCTTGCCAAGTGATGGGATCTTGGCAATCTGAAAAGTTATTGTGATTAAATACCATCAAGTTTTCCCAACAAAATGCATTATACAATAGTTTAAATTATCGCTCTGGAAATATTAAGTTTGGTACCTGAGTAAATGACTCACCGTTAACATCAGAAACTGCATAATGTGACAAGGATTGATATAATTCTGAAATGTGGACAGTGCTTTACCTTGCTGTTAGGTTTGGTAATACCGAGAATAAAAATGCAGTTTGAGATATGTTATGAAGGCATGTTATATTTAGTAATGCTTGTCGGACTAAATTTTTGAAGGAAATTATTTCAAGCTTTGTGGACATACCTAGAGCGGTTTTCTTAAAAGAGTTCATCAAAAGTTCACTGTGGATATTGGAGACTTTTCTAAAAAGATTTCCTAGAAATCACATGACTGGTGATAAATGCTTGCTTTCCTAGACATCCTACTAAGGCTGTTTTAATCAGTCACTGGAGAAGTTTTTGTTTGGTTCAGTTGGACAGAAGCCTGCTAAGAATAATCTGAGTTGGAGGAAAGTTTGATAAAATTAAGGCACCCAGCTGATCCCTTCCAATTCTGAAAAGCAAACCCTCTGCTTGATTTCAGAATAAAGTTGCTTGATCATTTGAAGGATCATCTCAAGATTGTATTTCCTCAGCAAGACTTAGAGACATAAAATCCTTATAGAGTGGAAAGAGGTCATTTGGCCCATCACGCCTGCACCAACTCTCCTAACAGCATCTCACTCAGACCCAGACCTCCACCCTATACAGTACCCAGTAACCCTACATTTACAATGGATAATCCACCAAGCCTGGACATCTTTGGACTGTGGGAGAAAGCCAGAGCACTCAGGGGAACCAACACAGACACAGGTAGAAAATGCAAACTCCACATAGACAGTCGCTCGACTGGAATCGAACCCAATCCCTGGCATTTGAGGCAGCAGTGTTAATCATTGATCAACCATACCAACCCCAACCAAGTAAATTAGTGACCTGACTGCAGCAGCTTGATCATCAGAACAACAGACCCTTAACATTCTACATTTTATTCTTTTACCTTCAAGAATGACCCATTGGCCAAAGTGTGCATTTTTTTTTACAGAAAACTTATCTCTGCAAAGAACTCTGATCTTTTTTTCCTCTCTTTTTCTGAACAGTATTTTCATGTGTATATGTGTGTATTTGGGGATATTTATAGAAATAACAATTTATACTCCTTTATCACTGACTCTACATATTAACCAATTATTGCATCTTTATTGAATAAGTATTTTTGATAATAAACCCATAATTGTGCTTATTTAAAATCTGATCAATGGATCTTTTTGCTTATTTACCACTGTGCCACTCAAAGAAACCATGAAATATTTGTACTATATCACGATAATCTAAATGTACAATTTGAATCTGTCTTCATTGAACTCATGAACTCAGCAAATCACACGCTTGATGACAAAATGTCTAACCAAATATTTGGTATTGCCAAGAGATCCCATTTAGGCCTAGGTCTTGCTAACATCTTTGTTGGTTATTATGAGAAGGGCACCTTCAGTGGAAAGATCACTGACCTCCTACCCTTGCACAGTTCTGATATGCAGAGGACACATATGCAATAGTTCTGCAGCAAAATCAAAGAATTTCTAAACACAGCTAAAAAAAGCTACATTCTGCACCCAGATTTACCATTCACATGGAACAGTCAAATGAGTTTCCCTTCCTCACTGTATTAGTTGAGAAATTGGAAAACAGCATTTTAACTGTTATTTACTTAAAATCTATGTCCATTGGTCAATATACACATTGGGATTCACATGATCCCATGAACTACAAATCAATCTTATTGGCAACCTTATGAGCTTGATGTTGAGTAGGGCATAACAAAACTAGTCTGTATGACAACGGATGTCTTCATAAAATCGTTGCTTGTTGTATATTTGCACAACCTCATAAATGAATCTATGCCCAAGACCTTTGGCCCTGAGCAGTGCCCAGGCTACCTGAGATTACTTGGATAAGAAACATATCTCAAAAATGTGAACAACAGGTGAAGCCAACCACCAATATGCAGAAAACTCATACTAATACGATGCTGCCATCAAGTCAAAAATATATTTACTCACCACACAAGTGAGTACTGTTATATATGAGTTCCAATGCCAATGTGATGCCAGCTATGAAGGTCATACATTCTGAAACTGGTGAATCATACCAAACAATGCATCCCACTTAATATCTGCATGGGCATAGACCACTTGTGCTCAAACAGCCCCTGTTTACAAGCCACAGAAAATGTATCCACAATTAGGTGTGATTCTGCTATTGAGAACCATTTATTGAATAATCCAGACTGTGCTAAGAAGTACTCCAGAAATGTCTATGATCATCAGTCAGACCAGCAGAATAATGCATGTGCATGAAATAGAAGCTCCATGACTAAATGCTCATGAAATGTGGGCAAAAGGAATTTATACATACATGGCACCATCTTCAAGGAAAGTGATTGTGGAGACGGTCAATCTCTGCCGCATCGTCATAGCAAAACTCTGACTGATCAGAACCTATCTACCTGGTCTGATAATATAGATTGACAATTCACTGTTCCTGCTGCATCTCCATGTCAATGAGTCCACCAATAAGTGTCCACTTTTCATTCTGTATACAAGTCTGTTTATTGTGTCTGAGTTCTGATGAGAGCAGCACTAGTCTCCTTTCAGTAAAATTAAAGTTTTGTTCGACCAAGAATTTATATAAGTTTTTCATTTAAAACCTGATACGAATAAGGGCTTTAATTGGTTATCTTAATAACTGGAAAAAGTATTTTTATTTTATGTTGCAACTTGCAAACTTGTGGGACTAGAATGACACTCCTCTAGGTTCAGTCATAAAAGATACAATTACCTGCAATGCTGGTGCAGTACTCAACAGACCTAGTCAATTTTGGCAAGATTCTCAGTGAATACCGAAAACTGGTTTGTTTGCTGCTGACTGATCTAAAAAGGTGCCAAAGTGCCATAGTTATACCCTTAGGATTTTATTGCTGGGATTTTTAAGAAGAGATCAATGATTTTCAGAAAGAGATAATGTTACCTCCTATTCAGAAAGGAATGACATATCACACTTACCCCTCAAGAAATGATGTGCCATATAACAACTGCACATTTGAGTTTTATAATCTGTTCTGCAACACTCTACCATGAAGGAAAATGACTAAACCATAAAGGCAAGTTTACCACTGCTATGACTCCGTAATACTGACATGAATATGGTACTCACAGTTCTTATAATCCACCCCAATTTATACATGCTTATAAGAAACAAAACCCATTTCAGAGATTGCCACTGATTACACTTTGACATTTAATTGGTGTCATGCTTTCAGTAAATCTCTCAATAACAATTTTGCTTTATTAAAATACAAGCCATCCTTTCTTAAAATAAAATAAGTTTCTTAAGGGAAGCATGGTAGCTATCAATTTACCAATTTGGGGCAAAACAGCTAAAATCATACATCTCCTTAGACTATTCTTTTCAATTATAGGATTAAAATACAACTAAGAAAATATATTGAAAAGAATGCTAAACTTTAAATTAACAATCTTGGATTTGAAATCCAATCTCAATTGACTTTCTGACAAAAGAGTTAAGGTTTAACCAGAGTTCAGGCAATATTCAAAGTACAGCATTTCACTGAAGAACAGAGGTATGATAGGGAGATGAAGGAAGCATTCCTTTTCAAGTTAATGGCAACAGAGATTATGAAGAAATTTGACCCATCGAAAACCCATTGGTTTAAGGAAGAAAGAAGATACATAGGTATAACAATGAGCAAACAAATAGGAAAAAGACTGTCATTTTGATGAAACATGAAGAAAGATTATATTTTAAAAGCTATAGATCTGTATCTAAATTTTTAAAATAAACTTTCCTGGATTAAAATGTGGACACCACAAATCAAGTGATGCAAGTGAACAGTAATTTCTGGAAAGTTGCAAGCAGAACAAAAGTTAGACCATCTAAGCTTAGCTGCAACTCACCATGTCCCATATAACGAACAATGGGTTGGCCAGCCACTTTGAAACTTAATTTTATTATACTTGGGGAGGTGCTAATAGTCCCAGTTATCTCCTAAGGTGAATATTGGACACCTGGCAAGCAAGTTAGAAACCAATTGTTGAAATGAAACTGACTCCGTAATGGTTGCATCACGTATCCACCAACCCTTTTGGCCTCTGGAGAGATTAGTTACAGTTTCTGGACTTCATTCCTTCAGTCTAATAACAGGGAGTGTACTATTAATATCACATCAGGCTACTAAGAATATAATTAGTGATAGCACAGCCAGACTTCAGGTCTAGCTAAACCTACCTCAAGTCTCAATCTCTTTAAAACCTGCTTTCTGGATGAAATCTTGTATCCACCGGCCAAGTGGATACGAATTTATATCACTGCACCTTCAATAACTTTAAATAGGTTTCTGCAACTTTAGCCACCTACACTTGCCCAAACAGAAAGATCAACGGAAAAGTATTTTCACTGGACTTAAAAAAAATCAGTTCACTCCTCCCTATTGCCCAAAATAGGAATTGTCTGGATTGATCCATTAAGTTGTATCGAGTTTGATTAAAATGCAGAAAGATCAGATGCAAAAAAACTGAAGGAAAGGCAAAATTCCATGGTTGTAATTTTTTTAAAGCAAATAAATATAGCACAACAATTCTCTTATGCCTACAATTAAAGCAAATGTTAAATTGTGTGACAAAGCTGTGTATAGAAAAGGAAGAATTAACTGGTGCAAACTCCACCTTCCTAAGCCTGAACATATGAAAATTGTAGCTAGGAGAACACAAATGAAAATGCTTAACGATGCAAAAAAAGAAGATTGTGTTACTTCAGATACTTATCAAGTATTAAAACCTCAGTTCATATCCAGAATGTGTAGAAGAGTTAAAATCTAAAATTGATTGGGATACTCTACCTCGAATTATTACTCTAGCCAAAAAATGGTGGATAAATATTCAAAATAAGAAATTGTTGTGGCAGTTTCAGGAGCAAGAAAGAAAAAAAGCAGGGTTCATGAGAAAGGGAATCTCGAGAGAGAGAGAATCAGTTTTCAAGCAAAAGTTGCAGGACATGAAATTAAAATCAGAAATGAGACAGATGGAATTAGTTGTATGACTATGAAATAATCAGAACCCAAAGCACTATGTCTAGAGAACCCAGAGCAGTCCATGGAGTATAAGAAAAGCAGAAGGGAACCAGAAAGGTCCTGATCAGCTACAGAAGAGGTTCCAACCATCCTCAAAGGGATGAAAAAGCCCATCATTATTTAGCACAATAGAGGGAGAGCCACCTGAGTTTGAGGAAGCTAAGTCATCATGGTTGGCACAGTGGCTCAGTGGTTAGCACTGCTGCCTCACAGCACCAGGGTCCCAAGTTTGATACCAGCCTCGGGTGACTGTATGTGGAGTTTGCATATTCTCCCCGTGTGTGCTCCGGTTTCCTCCCACAGTCCAAAGATGTGCAGGTCAGGTGAATTGGCCATTCTAAATTTCCCATAGTGTTAGGTGCATTAGTCAGAGAGGAATGGTTCTGGGTGGGTTACTTTTCGGAGGGTCGGTGTGGACTTTTTGGGCCGAAGGGCCTGTTTCCACACTGTAGGGAATCTAATCTAATCAGTTTGTTGGATTAAAAGGGTCACAATGGAGTGCACAGGAATTAAACAAGGCTAGAAAGAGCCTATCAAGTTAGAAAGGGTCAGCATTGACCTCGAGACCAGAGTCCAAAGTGGCTGGACAAACCAAACTGTTTTAGCAGAGGTCTGCAGAAGGTACAAAAGCCTGGAAGAAGTTCAGAGACTCTGATAAGAGGGCTCGAGACATGACCTAGTTTTTTGACAAATGCTGTAATCATGTTAGTAGTGTCAAAAGGGACATCACCTATAGATTTTGGAACGGATAATGGGGGTGAACCAGAAATTAGTTAACAAATGCCCTCATTGCCAAATGAAATGGGCATTAGTTCCCATACAGATAAACTGAGCAATGAGGGAGTGGTCTCACACAGTGGAAAGACCCAGTGTCCAGCAGTGAAATCTAGACTGCCCCAGGTTAGCCAGCTGTCCCAAAAGACTTGTGAGAGAATAGGAACTGTCCCACTCCCACAATAGCCAAATTTAAGAAAACATTAATCAATAAACAAGACCACATTTGAAATCACTTGAAAAGCAATTCAAGTGTTGCTGATACTCCTCAGGCATCCAAAATCAGTGTGCAGTACTTAACTGAGGGGCCATAGGGAAGCAATGGTGCTGAGATGAGTCACAGAGTTTTAAGGTGATGCAACCAAAACATGGCTGGCAGAATCACTCTTCCCAATGATAAACAGGGGCACAGAATGTTTGTAGACCTGGCCAGAACTTTTAAAAAGAAGGTAGCCCATACCCCTATTTGATCAACAAGAATTGTGGTTAAGCAAAACCCCTTTCCACCTTTAGACCGACACCAGGAAATGTCCCAAACAGAGACATAAATGCCTCCCTAATTTTAAAAGTAAAGTGCAGTCAGTTTTCCTATAACATGATGGTTGCATATTCTTATGCAACCCACATTATAGAAAAATAATTCTTTAGAAGCGGTGCTGAAAGTGTTGGATTTGTAATCGCATTATGGCCAGCATGTGTTTTAAACATTCACACTGTAGAAAACAGCATCCCCAATTGATCATCATGTTACGGTGAATTCACATTGATGAAACACATTATAACAGAACGACTCGTATCCCAAAAGCCTCCTGAGTAGGACATATGTTTGCTGAAACCTTCTTTTCAATTCTAGAGGTCTACAAGGGAAGTTTCCGAATAACAGTAAGTGAGGAAAAATAACTGGCCTCGATTTAAAATCGAAGACGACTACACTCCTATTGGATGAGCAGGATGCCTGGAAAGCCAACAAGTTTCGGATCTGAAAAAGTGAGGGAAGTTCCCAGATAGACACAAAGTTGGTGAGAAAACTGTGTCCCTCATCCAAGGAATCTTTGGGCAGTGCAATTGGACCTGGTCAGCCAAACGATGTGAAGAAAGTTTGGGGACCAACGACTCTGTAAAGTAATGGAACAGGGAATGTTAGTAATCCTTAAGTTACACTACACTTTTGAGACTGCTACAAGAGGAACTGAAGTGCAGATAAAACAGAATCCAACACAGGATCCTATTAAGTGGTGAGTATCTGCTACAACATTGACATAATTGAGGGTAGCCAAGACAAGTCAGCTGAGGAAGAACAATGAGAGGCTTTCTTAAACTCAGGTAGCTTTTCCTCTAATTTACAAAAAAACGTAAGGGATCTTTCATTTTTTTGAAGATGCTTGGGACTTATTTTTAGCTCCCTGCAACTGAAATGAACCTTTCTGATTTTTCCCAGATTCTATGGACTGCTCTGGGTTCTGTAGACACAATCAAGATTAGTGGTACTGGAAATGCACAGCAGATCAGGCAGCATCCAAGGCGCAGGAAGAAGGACATTTTGAGCAGAAGCCCTTCATCAGGAATGAGGCTGGAAGCCTCAGGGATAGAGAGATAAATTAGTGGGGGTGGAGTTTGGGAGAAGGTAGCTGGGAGTGCAATAGGTGGATGGAGGAAGGTGTAAAGGTGATAGGTTGGAGAGGAGGGTGGAGCAGATAGGTAAGAAGGTAGATTGACAGGTGGGACAGCCCATGAGGGCAGTGCTGAGCTGGAAGTTTGGAGCTGGGGTAAGGTGTGGGGAGGGGAAGTGAGGAAACCGGTGAAGTCCACATCCAGGCCCTGGGGTTGAAAGGTTCCGAGGCAGAAGATGAGGCATCTTTCCTTCAGGCATCGGGTGATGAGGGAGTGGTCGTGGAGGAGGCCCAGGACCTGCACATCCTCGGCAGAGTGGGAGGGAAGTTGAAATGTTCGGCCACGGTTAATTACTGCGGGTATCCCGGAGCTGTTCCCTGAAGTGCTCTGTGAGAAGGCATCCAGTCTCCCCAATGTAAAGGAGACCACATTGGGAGCAATGGATACAATAAATTACATTTTTGATAGTGCAGGTGAAACTTTGATGGATGTGGAAGGCTCCTTTGGGACCTTGGAGGGGATGAGGGGGGAGGAGTGGACACAGGTTTAGCAATTCCTGCGATGGCAGAGGAAGGTGCTAGGAGGGGAGGGTGGGTTGTTGGGGGGCATGGACCCAACCAGGTAGTCATGGAAGGAATGGTCTTTGCGCAAAGTGGATAGGGGTGGGGAGGGAAATATATCCCTGGTGGTGGAGTCAGTTTGGAGGTAGCGGAAATGTCAGCGGATGATGCAGTTTATGCAGAGATTGGTCAGGTGGAAGGGGAGGCCCGGGGTGTTCTGTCTTTGTTGCAGTTGGAGGGGTGAGGTTTGAGGGCGGAGGTGCGGGACATGGGATGAGTTGCATTGGAGGGCATCTTCAACCACATGGGAGGGGAAATTACGGTCTTTAAAGAAGGAGGCCATCTGTATTTCCGCCACCTCCAAATGGATAAACTGCATCATCTGCCAACATTTCCATCACCTCCAAACTGACCCCACCACCAGGGATATATTTCCATCCCCATCCCTATCTGGTTTCTGCAAAGACCATGTGGAAATGTCTTGCAGATCTATTTCACAGTAATATGGCTAATTCCCTGTGTCTCGTTTCTGATTTTAATTTAGTTTTAGTTTAATCCCTGGCTAGCAGACACTCGAATCTTAAATATGAGTACCCAATTAGTATCCCGAACAAAGAGCAATGGGAGGGTATAGCCATTCCCAGGAAATTCAAAGATATCCACATGGATCTGCTGAAATGTATCCAAACGTTTTGGTCCCCTTATTTAAGGAAAGGTATAATTTTGTTGGAGGCAGTTCAGGGAAGGTTCACTAGAATGATCTCCAGTATGGAGCCATTGTCTTATGAGCACAGGTTAACCAGATTGGGAATCTACAGATTGCAATTTAAAAGAATAAGAAGTGATTTCATTTAAGTTTATAGGATTCTTAAGGGGCTTGACAGGGTAAAAGATGAAAGGGTGGTTCCCCTCATGGGAGAGTCTAGGACCAGAGGGCATAGTTTCAGAATACTGGGCGCCAATTTAACACTGAGATGAGGGCAAATTTCTTCTCTCATAGGGTTGTGAGTCTTTGGAACTCTTTACCACAGACAGCTGTGGGGACAGTGTCCTCATGTATATCTAAGGCTCATTAAGGGAAATCAAGACTTACGTGGAAAAGGCAAGAAAGTGGACATCAGATCAGCCACGAATAGTGGAGCAGTCTTGAGGGGTTGAATGGTCTACTTCTGGTCCTATTTCTTGTGGTCTTATGGTCAAAAACAATCCATGATTTTGATGTGGAAGTGAATCTGCCCAACCAGCTGAACCCAACACACTGACAGTTGTCAGGCAGGAAATCCAAACCATATTTGTCAACAAAAGACAGTAACTGACCCTAGCCCAGCACAGTCTGAATTCCCCATTGCAAACTGGGTCTGAAAGCCACACAGATCAAATCAGCTCCGTATTTACTACTGGAAAGTAAATACAGAGACCAGCATTGACTCCTTACCTTAAGTAAATATTGGGAATTTTAAAAACAAAGAACTGCATATGCTGGAAATCAAAAACAAAACCAGAAATTGCTAGAAAAATTCAGCAGGTCTGGCAGCATCTGTGGAAAGAAAGCAGTGAAAATTTCAGGTCTGGTGATTCTTCTTCAGAATTCTTCAGATTGTGAAGACCACTCAGCCTCCATCAGCAGAACCAAGCTATCAACAAGGTACTAGCGAGTCCTCATGACTCTGTGAGCAAGATCTCAGTCTTTGTCATCCTAGCAGGTCTACACTAGGGATTAAAAATTGAATACTCCAGCAATATTTCTGAAATCGAAAATACAGGTAATAGTTGGACCCCGCTTGTGCACTGTACTTGGGTGATCTGATCATCTACAGTGCAAAAACGAAAATCATAGGTGAAGGGACATAGCAGTGTCAAGAGTAATTTTAAAAAATTAATACCATGCTTCTGCACAAAGCATAACCCTCTGTTAAACAATGTCAAGTTGTTGCATTGGAGTTTTCTCCTGCAGCCTTTTAACCTGAAAAAGAATCACTCACTTTGCAGGAAAGGATAGTGTCCACGCTGGCACCACATCATGTAAACACACAGAATATAACAGGACATTGTACCTGATAATAAAAGCAAACTACTACAATGCTGGATATCTGAAATATAAACAGAAAATATTGTGTCTGGAGAGAAAGACAAAATTAATGTTTCAAGTTGAACCACAATAGCTGTTAATGAGTTAATGAGCAAATGAACATAGAGGTGTTTACTTTTTAATTTCTGCAGGAAAACCAGTTAAAAACAATGAAATAGAATTCATTTTTGTTTTCTTTGTGCACCAGAAGAATGTCAGAAACTCCTTTAAAATCTGTAGTTTCCTGTCAAAATTTTAAAATTAAATTTGCCGGATTAAAGCATGGATACTGCCATTGAAGCAAATGGACTATGATTTCCAAGCTTAGACCACCGTCCTGGAATTTCACAGCCTTGAATTGTGTGGAAGTTGCAGTCAGACTAGCATGAGAGAATGGGTGGTACTACTGTTGAGGAGAAAGTGAGGACTGCAGATGCTGGAGATCAGAGCTGAAAATGTGTTGCTGGAAAAGTGCAGCAGGTCAGGCAGCATCCAAGGAAGAGGAGAATCGACGTTTCGGGCATAAGCCCTTCTTCAGGAATGAGGAAAGTGTGTCCAGCAGGCTAAGATAAAAGGTAGGGAGGAGGGACTTGGGGGAGGTTCCACAAAACGTTTCAGAGAACACCTCTGGGACACCCGGACCAACCAAGCCAACCACCCCGTAGCTCAACACTTCAACTCCCCCTCCCACTCCACCAAGGACAAGCAGGTCCTTGGACTCCTCCATTGCCAGACCATAGCAACACGACGGTTGGAGGAAGAGTGCCTCATCTTCCGCCTAGGAACCCTCCAAACTCAAGGGATGAACTCAGATTTCTCCAGTTTCCTCATTTCCCCTCCCCCACCTTGAATCAGTCAAATCCCTCGAACTCAGCACCACCTTCCTAACCTGCAATCTTCTTCCTGACCTCTCCGCCCCCACCCCACTCCGGCCTATCACCCTCACCTTGACCTCCTTCCACCTATCGCATTTCCAACGCCCCTCCCCCAAGTCCCTCCTCCCTACCTTTTATCTTAGCCTGCTGGACACACTTTCCTCATTCCTGAAGAAGGGCTTATGCCCAAAATGTCGATTCTCTTGTTCCTTGGATGCTGCCTGACCTGCTGCGCTTTTCCAGCAACACATTTTCAGCTCTGGTACTACTGTTCCCAGCCTATACTGAGACAGGAATGCTACTGAAATCATTATGTCTAAAGTAGTGCTGACAGCTACCCGTTTATGTAATACAATGAACAAACAGTTGATCAGGGCATTAAAACTAAAATATAACCTTCCTGATTGTTCCTAACCATTCCCGATGAAGGGCTTTTACCCGAAACATCGATTCTCCTGCTCCTCGGATACTGCCTGACCTGCTGTGCTTTTCCAGCACCACCCCCTCGACTCTCACCTCCAGCATTTGCAGTCCTCAGTTTCGCCTAAAACATAACCTTGTTTTACTTCAGGCAGTGCTTTAAGTCCAGTTATTGCCTTGCGACCCCTAGCAAGAGAGACAGGAACCAATTGTTGAGTTGATGCTTAATTTTTAATTGGGTGTGTCATATGACCAATTGTCCCTACCCATTCACTCCTGGAAAGGTTAACTGTGGCACATGGACACTATTAGTTTGCTGCTGACATTGAATCAGTAAGCTAGTTTGCAAAAATCTAGCGATCAACATGACAGCCAGACTCCAGGTGTAGCTAAACCTGCCTCAAATCTCAAATCCTCAAAACCCTATAAAGAATCCTTGTATCTGCTGGGAATGTGGACACCAACCTTACCTCATTGTGCCTTCACCAGCTTTAAAAGGAATTCTGCAAATTTAGCCGACTTCACCCACTTGAATTGGGACAACTACAGAAAAGAAATACCACCGAACATGGATCTTCAGGACTTCTCAAAAATCACATAAAAGTAGTATCCATATCTTTTTAGTTATGGATTAATCCTAATTATGAACTCTTTCCTTCTTTGTATGCTTTTGTGTGTGTATGCGTACATATTGCAATAATCATTCCAAGGTTTGACTGCATGAACAAATCAATCCCAACTGTAAAGAGAGGTTGTTGTGGGTCATTTAGAAACGGGACTTCACAAACAAAGGGTTTTGGGTGAAACATTCCCCACCTATTACAAAGCAAAAGCAAATGAAAAGGAGGTTGCTTCTGGACAGATGAGATGAAAAACAAAATAATTCAATTTATGTCTCCCTCTTGTCTGTAACAAGGTGATTAAGTGATACCTAATTATTGTATCAATCAATACAAAAAACAAAAGAACAAAAGATGCTGGAAATCTGAAACAAAAACAGAAATTATTGAAGTATCTCAGCAGATCTTGCAGCATATGTGGAGAGAAAGCAGAGTTAATGTTGAAGGTCACTGTATCTGTCGTTGTTTCAGTATGCCATTTGAGTCAGGAACTGCCCACCTATGCCAATTTATCCAGATAGTTAAGATAAAATTATATCCTGTTGCAAAGGACAATGGCAAAGCCAAACATCTAAACAGTTCATACAACCAAATACCATTCCATGTAATGAAGACTGATCTCCCTGGATGAATCTAAAAGTAGTCCAGCCAGAATAACCAAAATGAAAGATTGCAAAAGGTATGACTTTTAATTTATATGTGATCAATCTCTTCTGATGCTAACCCTTCACCAATTTGCAATATGAAAACATGACAAAGTCAACCAACTGAGATGATACCTTGCACATCACTAACAAGATGATTTAATGAGTAAAAACAATATTATTTACTGATTTCCAAATATTTCACCAAACAACCAAGAGGTGCAGAGGAGAATAGAACTGCTGTGTCATGGATGGTGGAGGCACAGGAACCAGCTGATTGTTATGGCAAATGCAGAACCAAGCCCTGAAGGGCTGGATATATTAAACACAAAAGTTCACATATCCAATGACCTCACACAAAAGGTCAAGGTCAGCGAATTCATCTTCAAGTAACACATCTCACCAACCACAACATTAGTCTCAGACTCTTCTCAAGTCAACACTACACATCTCCCACATCTCTATCGCCCATTCTGACACTGAATGCTTCAAGCTTCTCACTCTAACTCACAGTTTGCACACAGTGCTAATTATTCAATCTTGACAGACATCACCCAAACACATTGCATCACACTCATTGACATATTTCTCTCTCTCTCGTACAGGAGAGATTGGCACATAATTGGATGCAGCACATGCTAACTGGTGAGGAACAGACAGTGTTCACCATCACTGTCCACTGCTCATGGCATGGCCAACTGCAGGAGTGAAACCATAGAAAATTAAAATGTCCTTTCACACCCTATTTCCTCCCTCATCATAAATTTTACCTGATTTACAGGTTACAGATGGGGTAAATATGCACGATTTACCTTCCTCTCTTGCATCACCATTATATTATTCATGTCCCTTTTCCCATTCAGAATTGTTCCTTCAGAAAACAGGAAGTATAGAACACTGAAGTTAAATTCCATTCACTTAACTTGTAGCTGCAGAGCTACACATTACCAACAACCTCTGATGTTATATGCTGTCAACCTGCTTATTTTATATATATATAAAAAGTGTGTTTTTATGTGTGTGTACACACACGCGTATGTATACAATATGAGCAGAGATTAAACCAATTAAATCCTGCCACCTGAATATGGCTGATACCCTTTTGATAGGTTAGCCTGTTACACTTCAGGTGTACTGATGCCTGCAATGTAAATTTTGATGTAGGGCTGAATTTATGCTCTCCTTGGTTATTTTTACTTATAGGGACTTGTGGTGCAGTACTACAGTCCCTATCTCTGAGCCAGGAGATACAAATTCAAGTCCCACCTGCTCTAGAAGTGTGGCTAACACATTGGAATGGGTTGATTATAATAATTTTACAATTACAGGCAGCAATGGAGCAGCAACAGATGTGAGAGCAACAGGACATTGATGATGAAGATACATGGTCACTTGATTAACATTTGCAGTTCCAGCTCAGATACTGCATGTCATTTAGAGAAAAAAGCAGGGCAGCCTCTGCCCGTGCTGATATCAGGTATGAGTGGCTATCACCAGGGCAGGGGTTAGGCCCTTTTCAGGTACCAGTTTAGACATACTCCACCACAGAGAACTCAGTGCATATTAATCTTTTATTCCTGATGAAGGGCTTTTGCCCGAAATGTCGATTTTGCTGCTCCTTGGATGCTGCCTGAACTGCTGTGCTCTTCCAGCACCACTAATCCAGAAGCATATTATAATGAAGCAGGCTACAGAAGATGATTAATGGACATGCACAACAAACGATCCTGATGAGGGGCCTATGCCTAAAATATCGACTCTCCAGCTTCTTGGAGGCTGCCTGACCTGCTGTGCTTTTCCAGCACCACACTCTCGACTCTGATCTCCAGCATCTGCAGATCTCACTTCCTCCTATGCACAATAAAATGTTTGGTCATTCACAAGCCTGCAAGAAACCCCATGTATAATGTGAAACAGCGTAGTGGAGACTGGTACCAACTTTAAACAGGGGTTGTATGGAATGTGAAGTCAATCCTTTTCAGCATGGAAGTGGTGGCCAACTTCTTTAACACATTTGTGAATTCAGCCATGGTGCATTGTCTGTTGGCTGTTGATTGGATTCCAACTGGAGCACAAGTAGAAACCACCCAAAGTCTGGATGTTGCAGTGGAAACTCAATTAATTCAAACGTTGTTGACTCAAAGTGCTACCAACATGAATGCAGAGACCTGGACTCAACGGGGTTTCAGGGCTTCGCAGCTGAGCAAAACCTTGTCATTCAATGTGTTATTCAGATTAGTTATGTGGAAAGACTGCACAGATTGGGGTTATTTCCTGAAAGTGAGAGGAGACTGAGAGGAGATTTAAGTCAGATTTGTAAATTATTGATGGACTGAGATAGAGTAGATAGGAAAGATTTATTTCATAAAGCAGGGAGATCAATAGCCAGGAAGCATTGCACCAAAGTAAATGGTACGAGGACGGGAGGGGATCTGAGGAGGATTTTTAAATCGAGGGAGCAGTTTGGAACTCATTCTCTGAGAAGATGGCGGTGGTGGGGGGGGGGAGCGGATTAGGCTGGACAACTTGGTTGACACAGATTGTCCTGTCACCAATGGAAGGCTGCAGCCAGTGTTCTCAGCCTAGAGCTGGTAGAAACCATTCTGTAAGACCATTGATGGTCTCCCCACTGATACCTTCCACTGATCATGCTGCAAACATTGGGATATTACTGTACAGAAGCATGAAGACAGGCAAAGACAAATGGAAGACAGGCACTATGTGAATACACAGATTGATTAATATACATGTATATGCAATAGGTACATTTTGATTCATAAATTTGATTCTGAATATTTATTTCAAGTTGACTTTTATTTTTGCTTTGTGGCCTACTGTGGTTGTCAATATTAGAGGGAAATTCAGATGTGAGACTGTTAATAAATGGCAAATCTGAGTTGTATTGTTAGAATCACACATACATGAGTTTTTTTTTATGGATAGCCCAGCTGTGGGCCAGGAGTAACAATGTAGGACAGCATGGGTAAGGAGCCAGAACCATAAACCCGCATCACCACTGGCATTTTTACAGTGACTGGCAATGCCACCTTACACTGTTCTAAGCTTGTACCTGTGGGTGCAGAAGATGGCCACTTAAGCTAGGACAGTTTGTACCTTGTAACTTATGGAAAGCCTGTCCTCTCCATTTTCATCCTCCTTCTTCTAGCACCTAGCTCTATTCGGTTTGATCTCTGGTCATTCTCTCTAAATCATGCTGTATTACATGGGAAAGGTCTACTAGCACAAGCAAGTGGCTTACGCACAAACAAAAACAGAAATTGCTGGAGAAACTCAGCAGCTTTGGCAGTAGGTGTGGAGAGAAAAGAGTTAATGTTTCAAGTCCAGTGACCCTTCTTCAGAACTAGACTCAAATCATTGGCTTCGCTCTCTCGCCACATATGCTGCCAGATCTGTTGAGTTTCTCCAGTAATTTCTAGTTTTGTTTCAGATTTCCCAGCATCTGCAATTCTTTGTTTTATGTTCGGGTTTGTGCAGAAGCTTTTTAAATCAGCAACTGGCATATCACTCTTTATAGACTTTAGAAATTTTAATGAAGTTGACATTTACAAGCAGTAACCAGCAGCTAATTCATTCTAATTCTTTTGCCTTCTTCCAGCCATATAAGGCAAATCTCTCAGAAACATGAGAAGGCTGCAGGATGCACCTCTTTGACCAGAGACAATCTCCATCTCACAATGCCAAACATTTCTTTTCGATGACAGAAACTCTGATTGAGATATTCACTGATTTTTAGGAAGTCTGCAACCTGATTGCAATAATTGTTTCCCTAGCTCTATTCCTCATGATAATGCGAAGCACACTAACCTGCATCCAGGTAGAAATACTGATTAGCTGTTTTTAATTCTAATGCCTTTTCATCTTGGAACTGAATGGACAATTTATAACATAGCTGTTAACATCCAGATGGCTTTGAATTTTGGGAAATTCAGAGATTGTCAGCAATGCATCCAAACTTGTTTGTCGGAAAACAATCTATGTCTTCCTTTCATTTACAATAATTAAACCATTCAGGCTTACAGTCAGGCATATTACCTTACATTTACCGCTTTATTTAAAGACACAGTTTAAAATTTTAAAAAATCCCGTAAACTTTACAACTGGAATATAGCAGAAGCTCACTGCACACATATTGATGCCCTCACTGATATGTTATTTGACCAACTCACACTAATGTCATTTTGAACCTCTAAGGGCAGTCGTAGAGTCAAATATTCGCATTACAGACTTAAATTTTACACTGCTGAACTTTTCTCACCATCTATACATTCTCTCTGTTTAAACTGCAGATAGCTGATAAGGTACAATAAGGGCTATGTTCCTTTAATTTCTTTTATTCATTCACAGGATGTGGACATTGGACAATTAGGGATGGGCAATAAATGCTGGCCTTTCCTACAGAGGGCAGTTAACAGTCAATCACATTGCTATGGGTCTGGAGACACAGATTAATAATTCAGAGCCTTAAGATAATTATCCAAATCTCATCATGGTAGCTGGGGTATCCAAATTCAAAGAATAAAATAAAATCTAGAATTAAAAAGGAACTGCTATCACTAATTGTGACCAAAACATTGTCAGATTGTTTTCTAAAAATAAACCCTTCTGGCTCACTCAAACATTTTAGGGAAAGAAATCTGTTGTTCTTACCCAGGTAAAAACAATAACTGCAGATGCTGGAAACCAAATTCTGGATTAGTGGTGCTGGAAGAGCACAGCAGTTCAGGCAGCATCCAACGAGCAGCAAAATCGACATTTTGGGCAAAAGCCCTTCATCAGGAATAACGCTTCAGGCTCACTGCCTTTATTCCTGATGAAGGGCTTTTGCCCGAAACGTTGATTTCGCTGCTTGTTGGATGCTGCCTGAACTACTGTGCTCTTCCAGCACCACTAATCCAGAATGTTGTTCTTACCCAGTCTGGTCTATATTGGGACTGTGTGTGTGTAAATTCATCTCTGAAATGGTGTAATCAACAACTCAACTTTATCTAAGAAGTTGGCCCAGCATCACTGTCCTGAGGGATAGACAATGTATGCTGATAGTATGAAGATCGATGGTCACATTCAAATAACAACAAAAAAAACTGAAGGAGTTGAAACTGAAAATACCAGCAGGGGGAGAACTTGAGTTAATACATAGTTTATTGTATAGATCAACTTAAATCCTGAATCTGGTCCAGTACTTTCTCACTTAGGAGCTTTATGAAATCCTCATAAATAAATATAAATGCTGAAACATTTGAAACAAAAAATTCCATACTCACAACATTCAATAAGCATTAACTGTTTACTGCAGCTGGCTTGCACAAATATCTTCTTGATATTTATGTTAAGCAGAATCACATTTCTTGAGATTGACAACAGGATAGTTATTGCAAATCATAAGTGGTGAACTATTTCCATAAAAGCCAAAGCTTTTGACACAAAAATGTTGACCACTTTCAGTAGCTGCAATGACCTTTTTTTAATCAAAGCTAGTGATTTGCAATTACATGCTGAACCCCTGCCAAGTTATTTTATAGGCTTGTACCCACATCAACTTCAATGTAAGCACTTACCCCAAATGCTTAGTTGTGTACAACTCTTAGCACTGCAAAATAGCATCAGCTTCTGTAAACCTTTTGAAAACATGAGCAGCCTCAGTGTACAGAGCAGCAGTGTTGAGAAGCCACATATGGCGTTCAGCTAAAACTGCTGAACCCTGTAGAGCTGTAATATAAAGTGCATCAATGCTGTTTAGTTGCCAGCTCTCTATTATTATATACATTTGGCTATTTATACATTACATCTGTTCTTTTGTTTTACCCAAATTACAAATATTTCTCACAGTTGTCTCAATGCAGAAGAAAAAAAATGCATAAATTAAAAAGAATTAGATTAGTAAATTAAATTTACGTGCAGGTCTCGTGAGCTTTTAGTTTTAAACCAAACTAGAACACATGGTTTTTCATCGTGAGCTTTATGGTTCCAATCTGTATCCTACTTTTAATTTTTTTCATACAGACTATTCGCATGTACATTTTTTTAGAGATTTGTTTGTTACCCATTCCTACAACCTAAAGAAATTCTTTACAGGAATGGGTCAGGCATATGGCAGGAATTTAACCCAGAAAACACGTTTCTTTAAAATCTTCCAATTGCATCTCATTTGTTATTAACTATAAGATGGCACTAACTTTCATCTTTTACTTTGGCTAGCAACTACATCCCTTCTTCCCAACCCCCTGTTGCTACATGCAGACCTAGAGTTTAGCATAAAGTTTAGATGCGGCAGCTCTGAGCAGCTGGGCTCAGCTACGAGGGAATGATAATGACCTCAGAAATCTGCTGTTAGTTTGACAACAATAGGGCACTCACTAGAGTGGAAAATTGTGTTCGCTGGCTAGCTCTGCTCAGTTACTAATTGACATTGCCAAATATTTTAAGAACAATTGGAATGTAGAAGCTAAAGAAAATCTTAATCCTCATAGTTTTCAATTTTATTTTTGTCTACTTTTTCTCTGTGCTGTATTAAATGACTATCACAGAGTTGGAACATATTTTCATGTCATTATCTATCCTATGTCAATGCATTGATGCTCATTCCAAAATATTTTAAGTGTCTGGTCAATGAGTGTCCACATAAGTGGCAGAACCACGGGGCTAGGGTGCAACTATAAGGCAACAGACTGCTCCAATGTCTATAAAGATTGTGAAGCAGCTGACCAAATACACTCTGCAAATATCAATACTGTAGAAAACAAACAAAAGGCAAGCTGAAATTAAACCAATGATTACATTTCATCTAAGCTCAATTTGAAAGCTTTGCTTTCAGCAATGCACAGGCATTCCATGTGTTAAGCATGGTTGTGGTGTAGCCTAACTTGGCCTGTCAATATGGAAATGGCCTCAATTATGCAACACTGCAAAGTTAGAAGGAATAATTAATTTTTCAAAATATACTTTAGTTAATCATTACAATCTTTATTGAGATAATAATGGCTCTCAGAAATTTTTGAAAAATTATTTCAACTCATATAAAACAGTTTAGACTAGACCAGGAAACATTTTCCATTAAGTATATAATTTGAAAATTTGACCGATGTATGTTACAATTATTTCTGCGTACAATGGTGCAGTTTCAAATGTAATGCACACTGGGAGGATTTGATTTATCAGGGTTTTTTTTCCTTTTCTCTATGTCTGCAAAGTTAACTTTGACTTTGCTCTTGAAAAGAGTACAGTTCTGAACTGGAAACGTCTAAAGGAATGTTTGCAAGAAGATATTTTCTGTGAAATGTTCCTGAATTGGTTCACTATTATCAGAACATGGATTTGAGAGAAATAATCCTTTGTTGAGAACAAAACATTGGGGTGTACACTTGCAGCAGAATCAAAGATCCATTAAAGCTGCAATTATTCCTGACACCTGGGCAATCATTGCTAGAACCAAGCTTCTCATGAACTGTACAGTTTCATTAAGTTTGCATTTAGACAGAAGCAGAAATCCCAGATAATTGCTATCATAAAGTAATTAGGACCCAATTTTAGTTCACTAAAAACCCATTCACTTACACAGAGTTAAATCAGACTCTAAGTGTAAATGACAATGATATTAGAGTCATTTTATTAAAGCTATGGAGTCTATGCTCCACCTGTAAACTTGGGCAGTTGCATGGAGATGTTATAGGAGGGGTTATACATCAGATGCAATCCAATTCTCAAACTTCAGTAAATGTCTAATATACCTAACTAGGCAAAAGTATGGTATATGTACAGTATAAACATTGATTTTGGAAAGCAATGATTCAGACTGTATCTATCAATTTGATCAGTAATATTAGAAGAGTAATTGTTCTCCTTCTCAATCTCCTTTATCTCTCTGCTGAGTATCTCATACCATTTCCCATTTATGCAATCTCTCAAATCAATGGTTTTCACTTCATTCTATCTCATTTCCATTTCTCCACTCAGCTCTATTTTCTGCCTTTTCAACAAACTTCATGCCATTTATCTTCTCTCTACTTTTGTTTTCAATATTATGTTTAACCAATCTAACTGTCCCCACTTCCACAAATGCCATTCTATTCTCCTTCACAGTCTCCTGCATTCTCCATATTTTCTATTTCATCCATTAACATTGTTTTCTGTATAACTCACCCTCTTATTATCTCATTTGAATTACCTTTCACTAATTCACTCTCTCTATGCTTTTATTTTCAAACACTTCCACCCCATGTGAACTCTCTGCAACCAAGGTCTCAGTGAGTACTGTTGCTATTCACTCTATCATTGCCCTGCTGTTCTCGGAGCTCTCATCCCATTCACCTGCTCACTAACCTACTTCATATTCCATTGCCTTCACACTCTTAAATGCTTTTTCTTTCAATACCTTGCAGTATTAATCCCCTTGAGTGACTGCTCCCTGTATCTTTCTCACCTTCTACTGGCCAGCTACCATTTCAGTTTCTAGCACTGGAATAAGGTGATTACTATTTAGTTTTCATGTATGAAAATGTATGCCTTCTTGAACCCTGGACCAACCTGTGACATGTTGGTCACCTACCCTTGATGAGGTATTATGGTTCTGTGTGATTTGAGAACAACTTTGAAAGCACTTATTGCAGGGTGCAAAGGATTTTGTCCCAGACGTTGATTTAAATCATTACTGGAGAGCATATGAGCTTCAATTTTAATTCTTAATCAAATTTGATTTTAGAAAGTCAAAGGATATGCTAGTCTTTCTCATGTTTGTTCGATGATAAAAAGTTGACTCTGAGTAAACTTGCTGGGTACAAGTCCTCGTTCATAGATGAGAGTATAACTGAAGTATTCCCTTTTACAGGATGAAGTGCCAAACTACAACATGCATTTGTAATGGGATTTGCGTAACAGATAAACAGCTATATAAATTGAAGGCTTGGCCTATGGATTGTGTTATGAAGATAATTCATTACGAACATTTTTAAGGATTCACGTTTAAAGGATTGTGAGCAGTGCTTCATTTGAAAAGGCTCAGAAGATACTGGAATCTGTGTTTTTAAAAAAGTTCACTCAAAGAATATTAGCTCACTATTTTTTTAAAGATGCTTATCGGAAATCACATGGTTTTAGCTAATTGCTTAGACTTATTTGTTAGAAATCATATGCCTGGGTTTATGGCTGTCAAGGGTCAGTCTTTGTTTTGGACATTGTTTGGAGTTCAGGTTACAGCCTACTGAGAGAGAAGCTTTCCAGTTTATACTCTGCCTTTCTGAGAAAACCCTTTTGAGGGTCCATTGTAAACTACCGGATCTTCTGCAAAGCTTCTGAAAGAGTTTTCCTCCAGGTTTCTTGAATGGACTGTCTGTGAAGGCCCCAGATACGGTTGCCTGTGCTTAAAGTCATCTATCCACATGTGCTGGGATGCCAACTTAAAGTCACTTTGAACATTTGAGACCTTATTCCTTTTCTTTCCTCCAAAAATTGGCCGTTATTTGGCTACAGTGATTTTCAAAATTAATCTTGACAGAGAAAGTTCTTCATTTTCTGCTTATATGTGTGTGTAAGTGGAAGAGGTGCTTTTGTAGACAGTTAAATATTTATAATTTCAATCTCTAAATGGTGTTAATTCAATTTACATCTTTGCTAAACAAGTCTTGATCTTTAATAAATCAATATTGTTTATTAAATATGTGATTTTTAAATTGTAAACATAATATAGATAGATATAATTGGCAATATCGGTAATTGGGTAAAGTATTTAAATATACATTGTGACTCGTGGAGTAATGGAACTAGAGAGATACAGTGCACTCTTCCAACCTCAGTCATAACTGTGTCCTGTTTCTTAACACTGCAACACTCTGCAAGACAAGCACATCTTTTTGTCAAGAGTTTTACTTGGGTCCCTACATTAAGCAGGTTGAGGAAAAATAAGCAACAACCAAAGCTGCTGGAAAAACTCAGCAGGTCTGGCAGCATCTGTGAAGAGAAATCAAAGTTAACATTTCAGGTCCGGTGACCCTTCCTCAGAATTCCCAATTCTGAGGAAGGGTCACCAGACCTGAAATGTTAACTTTGATTTCTCTTCACAGATGTTGCAAGACCTGCTGAGCTTTTCCAGCAATCTCTGATTTTGTTTCTGATTTACAGCGTCTTCAGTTCTTTTGGGTTTTGAGGAGGAATAATGCAGGACAGGACTGGGGTGGCTCAGTGGTTAACACTGCTGCCTCACTGCACCAGGGACACTGGTTCGATTCTACCCACAGGCGACTGTCTGTGTAGAGTTTGCACATTCTCCTCATGCCTGTGCAGGTTTCCTCTAGGTGCTCTGGTTTCCTCCCACAGTCCAAAGATGTGCAGGTTAGATAGATTACCCATGGGAAAAATGGGGGTGTGTTTGGGTGGATGCTCTTCAGAGGATCATTGTAGTCTTGATGGGCTGAATAGCCTGTTTTCATACTATGGGATTTCAATGCACTTGGGCATCCTTAGGACTAACATGCTGTTTAAGAGTTTTACCACCATTTTGATCATGTAAGTCTTTCAAAAAGCTATTCAAGAAGTTCTAGTTCTTGAAACTACAGTTAGTGTATTAAAAGGGACACAAAGATGATAAAGATTGCATATTTATTAGGAGAATCATTGCTGTTTTCATAACAGCTCTTGCACAATTTAAGGATGGCACCTACCAAGGGTAGTGAGCTTCTGCTGATGATCTTCATGTCACTGATTAGGTCAATTCTCAACCTGCATATCTTTGGATGCAGAAGGACAGGATGTTCCTTAAGTTAGTAGGATCGAGATTTACAGGTTTTGCCTCATTTTCAATCTCATCATTAAGACATTGGAACTCAAAGCATGATGCATCTTAGTGGACAAGATATTCTCATCCGGAATGATTGGTATCAATTCTTCCAGTTCATTAAAGTAAATGTGCCCCATCTCACTTTGTGAAGAGCTTTAGACAGTCCTTGAAGTATTTTCTTTGTCCACCCCAAATCACTGGCCTTTTGAACTGTTAGAAACAGGATCTAGCAGAGGAGGAAGTTTTTGGCTACCCAAACATGATGTCCATTTCATTATTGTTAATTCTGCAGGAGTTTTAGCTGAGTGCTTGTTCAGTCTGTTTGAGAGCACTAGTATTTGTTTGATGAACCTCCTGTTGAATTTAACCAATACAGTGAAAGCATTATTGATGGAATTTCTCTTGAGATCTTAAGTATCATCCTGGCAAAACTGGAGTCAGTAGAAATCAGGGGAAATCATGTTTGCAATTTACCTGGTGAATAAAAATATATTTCTGATTATTGGAGGTCAATCATCTTAGCTACAGGACACTATTGCAGGAGTTCTACATGATAGTGTCAGGGGTTCATCTCCTACTGCTTCATGAACAATCATCTCTGTTGCATAAGGCCAGAGGCAGGGTTGTTCGCTCATTGCCACACAACAATCCATGTCATTCACAACTCCTCAGATACTGAAACATTCCATAGCCAAATGCAAAATGACCTGACAAAGTTCAGGTTTAGGTTGCTAAGTGCCATGTAACATCCATACCACAAAAGTGCCTGGCAATGACCATCTTCAACAAGAGAGATTCCAACCATGGCAGCAGTGTGTATCGTTTACAAGATCCATTGCATTGTTTCACTAAGACTCCTTAGATGGCATCTTCCAAACCTATAGCTCACTATCTGCAGGTTCCCCTCCAAACTACAAATGTGCCTGAGTTGGAACTCCGCCGACATTCCTTTACCATCAAAAGCCTTTAACTCGCTAACAAGATTATGGATATACCTACACAACATGGACTGCATGAATACCATCGCCTCTCAAGGTTAATTAGGGATGGACAATAAATGCCAGCCAAGCCAGTGATGCCAAGAGCCTATGACTGAACAAAATAAAATCCCAGTCCAAATCTCACTGCAATACAGGAGGGTAGTAACAACTATTATTCTATACACTGGGACTATTGTTGACTTGTGGAGTTCTGTTGTAAAAGCTTGCTGCCATGGTTTGTAGAAGATGAAACTGGTGCAGCTAATTTGGTTTTGGAGCTTCAGCAGCTCCACCTCTCTGCTAATTACAATGTGTACCCACACTGTGATCCAAAAGATGCAGTAAAGTACCCACACATTTTACACTATGCCTTATTGTTCATCATGTTACTCAGGAGGAGTTCCTGATATCTGCTGTTCTATCTGTGCTTCTGAGTTGTTAAATGGCAAACTGGTATTTTCTTTGTTGGGTGGCTAAGAGGTAAGCAAAGCCATTTTTAAAGCATTCGTAACTCCCATGATGTAGCTCTGGAATTGGCATATATGCAAATGAAAATTGGGTCATAGAGTTGTAGAGATGTACAGTTCGCCCATGCCGACCAGATTTCCCAACCCAATCTAGTCCCACCTGCCAGCACCCAGCCCATATCCCTCCAAACCCTTCCTATTCACATGTCTTTTAAATGTTGCAACTGTACTAGCCTTCACCACTTCCTCTGGCAGCTCATTCCATACATGTACCATTCTCTGCATGAAAAAGTTGCCCCTTAGGTCTCTTTTATATCACCCTAAACTTATGCCCTCTAGTTCCATACTCTCCCACCTCAGGGAAAAGACTTTGTCTATTTATCCTATCCATGCCCCTCATGATTTTGTAAGGTCACCCCTCAGCCTCCAACACTGCAGGGAAAACAGCCCTAGCCCATTTAACCTCTCCCTATAGCTCAAATCCTTCAACCCTGGCTACATCCCTGTAAATCTTTTCTGAACCCTTTCAGGTTTCACAACATCTTTCCGATAGGAAGAAGTCCAGCATTGCACACAATATTCCAACAGTGGCCTAACCAATGTCATGTACAGCTACAATATGACCTCTCAACTCCTGTACTCAATACTCTGACCAATAAAGGAAAGCATACCAAACGCCTTCTTCACTATCCTATCTACCTGCAACTCCAATTTCAACGAGCTATGAACCTGCACTCCAAGATCTCTTTACAGCATCAGGGTCAGGAATCATTCCAGTAATTTTCACTTGTCTTGCCCTCTAACAATTGGTAGCAAACAACACACCTTTATAAATATGGGTAGCCATATTGTACTCAGGTGAGGGAAGTTATCCTTTTCCTGTATTGTTAACATTTTTATCATTACCTCGTAGGTGTTGAGTTGGGCACGGTAGGAAGAAAGATGTGTTAGAGGAAGCGTGAAGAAAAGATGTTTAAGTATTTTTGAAAAAGATTTTAACCATTGTCTGCTAGCTCAGAGATTACTAACACTGTGCCATGTCTCCAAAACCTGATGCTGTTAAACTGGCTGTTGTCATTAGTAAGGGTTGAGAAATCCACCAATAATACATTAATAGCCTTGAGCTTAAGGGCACAGTTCTAAATCCTGCCACACTGGAAATGTGTCCCGAATTGGCAAAAAGGAAGACATCTCCAACATAACACATCTATCTGAGGTGTGGCAATCAATTAGCCTCTTCCATGGGAGACTCAAAAGTCTGATATCTGATGCAGAGGGATCTAAGGTACTTTACAGTTTTATCTGAATAATCAGCCTGATTCACTGATAGGATCCTGAGTCAATAATTGTGGGTATCAGCTTATAGTCTAATTACTAAATTGTGATTTTATCTATGCAGATTTCAATCCAGGAGCAGAGTCTCACATAATTCCTCTGTACCCAGGACATTATTTTGAACCTGTGTGACATATATTAGGAAGGCCAAATATAGAATAGACTAGTTTTGAATATTTTTGCTTCAAAAATAGAATCAAGCCCTAGAGAGAGTGCAGGTGAAAACACAAGCATAACTCTGGGGTTGAAAGAATTTTAAACTCAGCAAACAAGATTGCTTTCATTTTTAGAAATAGATCGAGTATAGTATGGATCTTCATGATGCTAAAAAGCATGAATAATACAAATATAAGAAAGTTCTGTGACTACAATACTAGCCTTATGTGAATTAAACTTGAGTTTAGGAGTCTTTTTCTTCCCCCTTGAGAGAAATAGATTATGTGAAGTAGATTTCTATCAAAGCCAGTTAAAGTTGCATCAATTAGTTCCTATAAAAGAATGTTGAATGAAGACCTGGTTGAAAGCAGGATTGAAGGTTAAAAGAAATAGTACAAACATGAATAGTTAAATGCCATATGGTTCTGTGAGGGCCTTGGCAACTGGTTCTGTGGAATGCAATTAGTCCATCTGAATAGATTGTGTTCGTAGATTGATATCCTGCAGTTTTTATTCGATTACATTCAAGTCTTACAGAAAAAAAAATCCAGAGCTTTATCTTCTCAGAGATTTTATTTTATACTATTCACAGTGTTCATAGTTAACTGTTTAATAAGTTTTGTGCTGATAAAGTTTGAAAAGGGTTGATCTTCAAATTCTCTGCCTGCAGTGGCATGAATATACATTTTAAGAATCATCTCAACATGGATGCAAACAAGGATACTTTTCTCTTTTTTGCCAATGCTATCATCGGTGTAACTAGTTCATCCAACCCTGATTTTTTTTAAATTTTGAGATTTTTTTCTGGATTAAGGATTAACTTCCAAAGCAAATTTTCTGGATTAACTTCCAAAGCAAATGTTTGGAAGTTTACTGTTTTCTAAATGCTCTGGATGAAGGTGCACCAATGGAATATAGCATCAATTTTGTGCTGTGATCACCATGCTGCAACCCTATTTATAATGTAGTGACTCAATTGTTTAGAATATTGCTTTCAATGATATTTTCCATCTCTCTTGTCATCATTATATTTTGTGTTGATATGGCTGGCTTTCATTGCAACTTGAAAATCTGTTTGAAGTCTGTTTTAAGCTTTATTTAATATGGATGCATTTTAAACTGCTTGTAAAGAGAAACAAACAATGGAGCACTGAATTAAATTGCATAGTCTAAATGAAGATGTATATATATTAAAAGTTTGCTGTATCAGAACACCCTCACCTTTTTCATGACTGTCCAAAATCACTACCCCACCTATCTCTGATTCTTTATACAATGGCGTACAGTCTTTTTAAATACTATTTAGTTTCAACAGTTTAGATTCTAAATAGTGATTGTAACATGCCCCAGCTCTGTGACATCTATATTTTTCAGCAGGAAGTTATTAGAATATTAAATAGAGACCATAATTATAGTTTCAAACTGCTCAAGGAGAATAGCGACTGAATATTTGTTGTAGAATCATAGAATTACACAATGGTTAAAGCACAAAAGAAGGCCATTTGGCCTTTCTTTCTGGCTCTCTGCATGAGTAACTCAGCTAGTCCCACTCACCCGCCCTCTCCCCATAGACCTGCAATTTTTTTCTCTCACATAATTATCTAAATAATTATCCAAATCCCTTTGAAACCCATGATTAAATCAGCCTCAACCACACACTGAGAAAGAACATTCCAGATCATAACCAATCGCTATATAAAAAATCCTCTTCCGCATTTCACATTTGGCTCTTTTGACATTTTTCTGAAATCTGTATCCTTTGGTTTTTGACCCTTATATACCTCTCTCTACTTACTCTGTTCAAACCACTCATGATTTTGAACATCTCAATCAAACTTCCTTTAAACCCACTCAAACAGCCCTGGCTTGTCCAATCTATCCTGGTAACAGATGTCCCTCGTCCATGAATCTATTATTGTAAGTCTTTTCTGGACCTTCTGCAATACTTTCACATACTTCATGAAAAGTGCGGTGCCCAGAATTAAATGCAGTACTATAGATGAGGCCAGACCAGTGTTCTGTTAAATTTTACCATAATTTCTTTACTTTTCTGCTCTTTTAGGCAGAGCTTTCCCAGACCCATAATGATGTGAGGAAAGTGAGTCAGTCGGAAAGATGTGGCAGGAAAGGAAAAATGAGATTCTCGACATTGAAGGAGAAAAGAATCTGATTTTCCACTCAAGGTTTTTAACAACTAGATGAGAATCTCACTAGCAAGCAGTGATGGGCTTATTTACGTGCATTAACATCTTATTTCACAGCCTTCTCTCATTTATATGCAAGTTGCTAATCTTCAAAGTGGCGGGAGCAACTCGATGGCAACAATTCCTGATGTGCACTGTGAAATCTTGACAGGTACCCAGCAGCTGCAAATCCATGGGTCTCCATTTTGACTGGCAATAGAAGGGTGGCATGGTGGCTCAGTGGTTAGCACTGCTGCCTCAGTGTTTTCAGCCTTGAGCAACTGTCTGTGTGGAGTTTGCACATCCTCCCCATGTCTGTGTGTGTGCTTCGGTTTCCTCCCACAATCCAGGTTAAGTGGATTAGCGATACTAAATTGCCCAGTGTCCAGGGATGTGTAGGTTTTGGTGGATTAGCTGTGAGAATGCAGGGGTACAGTTTGTGGGTCTGGGTTGAATGCTCTTCAGTGGGTCAAAAGGCCTGCTTCCACACTGTAAGGATTTTATAGTTTGCAGTTCATTGAACCTGATGGGCTACTTTGCACACAGGGATAGGCACCCACACACAAAACAGGATACATCTTGGAGCTCATAAGACTATAAGATGGAGGACTAGAATTAGATCATTCAGCCCATCAACTCTGTCCTGCCATTCAATCACGGCCAATTCTCAACCCCATTTTCCTGCCTTCTCCCATAGCCTCTGATCCCCTTACCAAACAAGAAACTATCTATTGTTCCCTTAAATACACTCAATAATTGGCCTCCACAGTCTTCTGTAGCAATGAGTTTCACAGATTAACCACCTTCTGGCTGATGAAATTCCTCCTCGAAGCTTGCTTTCTAAGTTCTCACTGACTCAGATGCTCACAGCATCTCTGCCTTTCCTTGTTTTGCCTTTTTGTGCACTGTCACCTCATTCAGAACTTACCGGCTCATAATACTGAGGCCACACTGCCCTGAAGAAGGGTCATATCAAACTCAAAACATTAACAGTGTTTTCTTCTTCATAAATGCTGCCAGATCTGCTGAGTTTCTTCAATATTTTCTGTTTTTATCAAAGTACTTCTGTCTTGACTTGTGTTTTAGCACAGACTCAAAGAAAAGTGGTCTGTGTGTTTGGCAGTAATGAATAGTCAAGGGGGTGGAGATGTTGTTGTATGGCACCACACTATGTCAAGCTCACATTCACACCATGTGGCAGAAATGTACACTGCAAGTATATTACACTTCTTTTAATCAAATAGCTACATCTCAATTTCAGGCAAAAAGTCTTCAATCAAGTGAAGGAAGACAATCATCAGTAAGCAAGTCCCACCACAATCAGAGTGTCTAATCTCAGTCCAGTGCCTCAGTCAGGATTAGTCAGCCACTTGTGTGTGGTGCGGCGGGTTTCTGAGTCAGAGGTTCAATATCATTTCAGTCCAGGGAATGGGCCATGGTGAGTCCTTCATGTCCAATACAGCTAGATTATCACTAAGTCAGCTGGGGATCAACACAGAGATCAGTCATGCATCTGGTCAAACCTCTGGTCAGAATGCAGGTTTTGGGTAGGGGGTGCAGGTGGTCACCTAGGTGAACAAGCTGAGGCTGCGACTTGTTCTGTGAAGCACAACATGCATTACCTTCCATTTTCATCTGAATCACAAATGTGCAATTGAAATTAAAAATAGCTGCCATCACACATGGAATAGCAGATTCAATGCTTTCTCTCTATCTGAGGGAATCGACTCCATTTGCGAGCAATGTGAGATCCTTCATGGGGTAATTGTGTTAATAAGACACTTAAGCAGCATGGGTTAAAAATAGCTGTAATCACAGAATTCAGCATGGGAACAGCATGCAGTGATCAACTATATTGAAGACAAGTCCGAGCCACCATCATCTGATCATATCATTAGTCATTTTAAATTAAACCTAATCATCTTTGTGAAGCATGTAATCATAGGTGACCTTTAAAGTGTCACCTGTAGGCCACAATTCACAAACACAATCCAAGGTCTTATAAGCTGCATAATGGCCTACAGCTGCTTTCCTCTCATGTTGACCTGCAACATTTGGTGACCTGCCCTTTTAATGCAATGTTACCTTTTTTTTGGTTGATATAGGGTAGGGGGAGGGGGAGTAGTAGAGTGGGGAACAATATTTCACATACATGTGAATAAGTTCTACTATGTCAAAGGTCCAAGTACAGACATCCTATGGTCTTGTTTTTAGAATCCTCCATATTCCACTGTGTTGAGGACTATAGTAAACTGTCCTCTGCTCATGATGTGATTCAAGACTGCTCACATTTGTAAACAGTGTTTGCTTTCTGATATTCTCCATGTACGTTCATTGGACCATAACTAATGGATACAGACAAAGCAGGGGCTATTATAACAAAGGTGCAGAGATAAGAAAAAGGAACATGTGAGCCAGCCAACCCAGGACCATCAATAACCTCCAGCAGATGCTAAACAGTCTCCTCATGAACAAGTTGAAGCTGAAGGTCTCCTTTAGGCAGGAAGTACAGGAGGCCCAGAGTTTATCAAGGCTCAGTTCCACAAACACCTGAGAGGATTCTGTCACTACAGAATTTGGTATCTGCTGTAGCAGGATTGGTTCAAACTGATGATTAGAAATCCCTTCCCAATAGTCATCAAGGTAAATATTTTTGCAACTGGTAATTTTCAAATATCCATTGGGGACCTACATGGGATCTCGCAGTCCTCAACCCACAAATGTATCAAAGCTATTAAGGATGCAATTTGTGTCAGATTACACTCTTCATCTTGTCTTCCTGGGGATGAGGTCAGTCCTGCAGCCTGGGCAGTAGGCTTTGCCAATGTAGCTGGCTTCCCCCAGGTACAGAGCAAGATAGACTGTACACATTTTACACTAAGAGAACCATATAATGATGTAGCTGAACTCATAAAACAGATCCATTTCATCCATGTACATGACACCTGTGATCATCAGCTCCACATCTTAGAAATCAAAGCCAAGTACCCTGGGAGCTACCAGCAAGATCAAATCTTTGATCTTTTCAGGTTCCTGTTTCATTTCAAAGGCCAGAGACACTGTTATGCAACCTCCTGACCTGAGGCTTAGTGTATGTACAATACTGCCCATTGTTCCACCAGGACCCTCACGGATTAGTCAACAGGTTTCCTGAAGATGCGATTCTGACACTTGAATCAGACTTGATGGGGAGAGGGACGTACGATATACCACACACAGTGTGTGCTGCATAATCTTAGCTGGCCCTACACAACTTGAGCAATAAAAAGGGGGATGTTGTGGATGCTGAGGATCTCTGAGAGCAGCAGCTGTCTTCTGAGCAGGAGGATGAGGCCATGGAGCAGGAGGAACATCATCTTCACTGTGACAGAGCAGTGCAGCATTGGGTGTAACAGCCCAGGCAGGACTGATTAGAAACCTGCTCCCAATAGCTATGAGTTGGGTGAAGTCATCATTCATTGACTGTAAATTTTTTGATGCTTAAAAAGCAAACACCTCCTTTTATCCCAGTAGCAAAGGTAGCTTTTTTTGTTGTCACTTCTTTACTTTTCCTGCGTTTAATACAAGTTGACATTAATAACTGTTTGACAGTTTTACAATGTGTGACGCTTCTACATTCAACAATGTCAAGATGAAATGCTATGATGGGCACTAGCAAAACAGTAATAATGCTAAGGATGTGTAGCCTCTATAGCTTCTTTATTGAAGCCTAAGCTGCTAATGACAGGTGATGATTTAAAGTATTAACGTGTTTTAAAATGTGATATTCTATTTACAATGAAACGTCATCCATGCCACTTTTCTTCCCTCTGTGTGCTGTAAAGGGCTGCTCTTAGCTGGCAGCATTTGAAATATTGCACAGTGGGGCTTTAAATACAGTGCTGCCAGCTGAATTCCAGAAGGTCTCAGCAGTGTAAAGTACTTCTGCCACAGGCACCCCCATGATAATGTGAGTGTGGTACCATTGTGGCATGGTGAAGTGAGTTATATACATCGGGAGAAATAACTCACTGAAACTTACAGGGAGACACCTTCCAGGGAATTCCTGGAAATTGTGCTTAGTTGATTTTTTGGAAAATTCAGCCTAAACTCTCCATCTATAAGGCTTGGTGTCCCACACGCCTTATTAAAAGTTTTCTCAACCTGCAAACTGTCCTGTCATTTTCAATGATTTATGTACATATATCCTCAGGTTCCCATGCTCCTGTGCACCTGAATCCTAATGGATAGACTCTATTGCTTAGGTGAATAAATAACCAGTTAGTATGTTCAGTTGAGCACACTACAGTATGGACAGCTTTACATAAGTGCTGAATCAGAAATAGACATTTAACCACAATTACTAATCGCATTTCTATAAATGTATAGCTTCTGGGACACAACTCTCAAACCTTTCTGGGTTTGTGGATGAAGAGCTAATACCAAGCAGAGGGGATATTACAGAAATAGGGGAGGTTCGAGATACCAGTAATTATTTATTTTTAGGATTTTAATAATGCAGGAAAGCAATATTTATTGTCCTTCCCTGGATGTTTTCAGCACATTTTACATCAGTATGTGCTGAGAGCCAGGAATCACAGATTCACTTTCCTCAAGGTGCATTAGTAATGTTTTTTTTAATGACAAACTTCCTCTGCCCTCCATCCCTCCCTCCCCCACCCCAATCACCTCACCACTCGTAGGCAGCTTTCTGATCATTTTCCAGCCAATGACGATCAGACTTTGTGAATTAGTAATAAGTGGCGATGTTAGCATGGTGTTATTATCATTATACTAGTGTTGCAAAGTCAAGGTTAATGTTCTAGAATCATGGTTAAAATCCCACCATGGGATTCAATCAATAAATCTGGAATGTAAACATAGTATCAGTCATGAAACTATCATAGATTGTTGTGAAAATCCATCTATTTTACTAATATCCTTTAGGGAAAGAAATTTGTGATTCTGACTTCCAAGTAATCACAGACCTATGTCAATGGACTGACTCTTAGTTGCCCTCTGAAACTGTCTACAGACAATTTGGTTTGAGAGTAGTTAAGTATAGGCCACAAATACCACTGATGCCCACATCCCATGAAAGAATTTTTAAAAATCACAACTTGCCATGACAACAACAAATAGGCTTCCTCACACAAGGCCAAAACATAATAGGATATTGAAAGGTAGTGAACAAAAGAGAGGTCCCTGTATCAGACAATTTTGAAGAACAGCGACCCACGGCAGAAACTGAACATCATTGGCTTTGACAAGACACAAAATAAGGTAAGATGAGCAATAAGGAGATTCTTGATGTCCAGAGCAAAAAAAATCTCATTTGCCAACCTCGCTCTGCAGTAACAAGGAGCCTATTTCAAAGCAGCTTCTGTTTATTTTCTTTGCTTTGGCTGTTACTGTGTAAAAGTGAAGCTTTTCAACCATTTGAAGGCTTTCCAGTATATGATTGTCCCATACTAAGCAGTGAGGAATGTTAGGCTACACAGGCCAATGGGGAAATTTCCTTAAATAAGATTCCAAGATGGGCTGAGGGTAGGGACAAGTAAGCGGTGTAGTTTTGCTGTTAGCCAGCAGTTCATTTACAAATCTGCATTTGTTTTTGTAATGAAGTGTGAGCATTTGTATTTGTAATGAAGTAACCTAAAACAAGTACTTTTCAGGACTTTTACATCTTGAAAAGTACTTGTTTTATGTTACTACCCACTACTTACAACTCCTGGCTGACAACACCTGTCCATGCGCACAGCTATACCATTGGCACTGGTAGTGAGATCCCCTGCAAGATCTAGCAGTGGTAAGTACTTCTGCCTCTGCTAAGAGGGAGGATGTGACAGGTAGATTTCATGGTGCATGAGTAAGGAGACAGGTTTACGACAGCAGCTTGCTTGTCCTCACCTAGAGAAGCCCTCCATGAAACTCAACAAAACTGGCACAGCCAACTTCTGATAAAATTCAACCGATAGACATTGAATAAGCTATCACTTAGGGTGGTGTCAGAGGAAAAGAGGCACTTGAGAGCATTACAAATATGAGGTGAGCACAAACAAGTATTGAAAGAGAAGGTGAAGTTCTTAAAGTCTATTTGCCAAAACATGATGGAGTCTGATTAAGTCAGGGGTGATCGTGATGCAGGCTTTGTTGGGAATCAAGTTCCAGATGAACTGTAAAGTGGAACGTTATGCAGAGGTAGCAATCTTGCAATCAGTTGAAAAGACATGAGCACTCTGTCTCCACTTTGCCAGATAGCCCATCACAATTTAGATTAGATTCTTTACAGTGTGGAAACAGGCCATTTAGCCCAACAAGTCCACACCGACCTTCCGAAGAGTAACCCACCCAGACCTATTCCCCTACCCGATATTTACTCGACTAATGCACCAAACACTATGGGAAATTTAACATAGCCGATTCACCTAACCTGCTCCTCTTTGGACTGTGGGAGGAAACTGGAGCACGTGAAGGAAACCCACAAGATGTGGGGGGAATGTGCAACCTCCACACAGATAGAAATCGAACCCGGGTCCCTGACGCTATGAGGCAGCAATGTTATCCACTAAGCTAACGTTCCACCACAACTATTAGATCCCTGAAAGTGGCAACACAAATGGTTAAGCTGGTAAAGAAGGCGTACAGCATGCTTGCCTTCATCCATCAGGTATTGAGTGTAAAGGTTTGTAAATCATTTTACAGCTTTATAAAACTTGAGTTAGGCCATGTTTGGAGTACTGTATGCAGATCTGGTCACCACACTGTAGGAACAATGCCTGGAATGTAATGTATTAACTATAAGGAGGTTGGACAAACACTGATTATTTTCAATAAAGCTTTGGAGGCTGAGGCCAACCTGATAGAACAAAGAACCCTACAGCACAGGAACAGGCCCTTTGGCCCTCCAAGCTTGCACTGATCCAGGTCCTCTGTCTAAATTTGCCACATTTTTTTTAAGGATCTGTATCCCTTTACTCCCTGTCCATTCATGTATCTTAAATGATGCTATTGTTCCAGCCCCTACCACCTCCGCTGGCAATGCATTCCAGGCACCCATCACCCTCTGCGTGATGAACCTTCCCCCACTCATGACCCCTAGTAATTGAGTCCTCCACTCTGGGAAAACATTTTTTGCGATTCACCATGTCTACACCTCTCATGATTCTGTAGGCCTCAATTCGGTCCCCCCTTAACCTTCTTCTTTCAAATGAAAATAATCATAAACTACCCAAATTCTCCTCATAACTTGCACCCTCTATATCAGGCAAATCCTGGTGAACCTCCTCTGCACCGTCTTCAAAGCATCCACATCCATTTGGTAATATGACAACCAGAACTGTATGCAGTATGTAGTTTTCCAAATGTGTCCGAACCAGTCTTATACAACTGTAACATGACTTGCCAACTCTTGTACTCAATACACCATCCGATGAAGGAAAGCATGCCTTCTCCCTTCTTGTCCACTCAACTGATGTGCATTGCCACCTTCAGGGAACAATGGACCTGAATACCCAGATCTCTCTGTATATCAATTTTCCCCAGGACTTTTCCATTTACTGTATAATTCTCTCTTGAATTGCATCTTCCGAAATATATCAGCTTGCATTTGTCCGGATTGAACTTTAACTGTCATTTCTCTGCCCAGTTCTCCAGTCTATCTATATTCTGCTGTATTTTCTGATAGTCCCATTCACTATTTGCTACTGCACCAATCTTAGTGTCAACTGCAAACTTGCTAATGAGGCAACCTACACCTTCTTCCAAGTCATTTATGCATATCACAAACAACAGTGGTCCCAGCATGGATCCCTGTGGGACACCACTGGTCATAGGTCTCCATTTTGAGAAACTCCCTTCCACTACTACATTGTCTCCTGTTGCCCAACCAGTTCTCTATCCATTTAGCTAGAACACCCTGGACCCTGTGCGACTTCACCTGCTTCACCAGCCTACCATGGGGAACTTTATCAAATGCCTTACTAAAGTCCATGCATATGACATCTACATCCCTTCCCTCACTAATCAACTTTGTCACCTCTTCAAAGAATTCTATTAGGTCTGTAAGACAGGACTTTTCCTGCACAAAATCAAGTTGCTGATCACTGCTAAACCTATTTTCTCCTAGGTGGGTATATATCCTATCCCTTAGTATCTTCTCCAGTAGCTTCCCTACAATTGATGTCAGGCTCACAGGTCTGTAATTCCCTGGATTATCCCTGCTACCCTTCTTAAACAAGGGGACAACATTAGCTATTCTCCAGTCCTCTGGGACGTCCCCCCCTGTTCAAGGATGCTGTTAATATATCTGTTAAAGCCCCAGCTATTTCCTCTCTTGCTTCCCTCAGTAATCCTGTGATAGATCCCATCTGGACCTGGGGACTTGTCCACCTTAAGGTCTTTTAGAATACACAACACTTCCTCCCTCCTTATGCCAACTTAACTGAGAGTAATCAAAGATTTATCCCTAATGTCAACATCCGCCATGTCCCTTTCCTTGGTGAATGCCGATGCAAAGTACTCATTAAGAATCTCATACATTTCCTCTGACTCCACGCATATCTTTCCTCCTTTGTCCTTGGTATATAAAATTATGAGAGGCATGAATAGGGTGGATAGTCTGAGTCTTTCTCCCAGGGTGGAAATATCAAACACTTTTGGGCATAGGCTTAAGGCAAGAGGGGGAAAGTTTTTAAAAAGATGTGTGATGCAAGTTTTTTTGCAAAGGAGGTATAGGTGCCTGGAATATGCTGCTAGGAGGGTCTGTTAGAACCAAATACAACAGCAATGTTTAAGAGGCACTTAGAGAAACCCATGAACAGGCAAGGAATAGAGGGATATAGACCATGTGCAGGCAGATGGGAGTGGTTTAGAATGGTATCATGATAGGTGCAGATATCGTTGTCAGAAGGGCCTTTTCCTGTGCCTTATTGTTCTATGTTCTGCTTACATATATAGAGAAAGGAGGTGAAAGCATGTAGTTTTGGCAATACGTTAGATATGAAAGCTGAAATTCAGTTTGGTGACAACGGTATACAGAGATTCAGCGTTTCTGGCTTTTACCTGGAGTGACACTGAAGGTTGATGTCATTGACACTGTTGCTGTCCCCATGTACCTACTGCTGACTGCAGCATAATTCTCACAATAAAATGTTAAAATATACCATTCTATACAAAAAAAAAATCAAGTTTCATTTTCTGTAGACATGAATGTTACTGCAGTTCCCACAGTTTTAAATAACACTGACTTTTAGGGTCAGAAGAATGGGAATTATTTTTCATCAAGATTGGCAAAGAACAAAATTGTGTCTGTGTTAGTTTATTTTAAATTAGAGTGAGACAACATAACATGATACCTAAAGCAACATGAATAAAAGTCAATTTTCTGTATTTTTATTAATAATAGTTCAAAACTGTGTAATCTAACTTTACAATACTTGAAGATTATAATTGATATGTACTAAGGATAACATCTTAATGAATCATGATAATTATGGCTACTTTACATATGCAAAGCAGGTTAATTAAAAAACTATCCTTGTGCCTATAACTCTGAAAGCACAATCCTGTCTTTATCAAACTTGAAACATATGAATATTATTGGAATGTGGATAATATACTGATGATGCATGTTAATTAGAGATAATTTCTATATTAAATTCATTAATTAGGAAATAGACTTTCTCTTGAAATGCAAAGAATTGCAAATACTATCTTTATGCTATAAAAGATAATGTTTTAATTAGTTATACTAATTAAATTAAATTTACATATGTAAATTGTGTTAATTAAGAACCTACTTTCTCTGAAACATCAAAAACTTCAAATTGTATCTCTAAAATTTTAGACATTCAATGGATATTAAAATATTTAACAGAATGAAATTACACCACATCTTAGTGCCAGACTTTGCAACTCCTATCACTTCCTAGTATTTACTTATACTACCTGTTCTATAGCTTTGAGCTTCCTGGTTCTGAAATTTTTTTTTGTTAAAGGTTTGCCATGTTTCATAACAAAATGAGTGTGGGGCAAGTTTCTCGGGATATGGTTTAAATGAGGCACATGAAACTTGAAATAGCTTACTCAATATCAGTCCTCAGTTTCTTGATAACAGCTGACAATCACTCAATCAGCTGCAGAATAAAAGGGGCAGTCATGAAAAATCTCCAAAAACGGATACGGGAAATGTGATAGGTGATTAATCCATGCCCAAACAAGGAAGGATGTGGGTGCAAATTACTGTACATAGTTCCTGAGGTTATATATTCACAGAGTCATAGAGATGTACAGCACGGAAACAGACCCTTTGGTTCAACTTGTCCATGCCGATCAGATATCCCAACCCAATCTAGTCCCACTTGCTGGCACCTGGCCCATGTCCCTCCAAACCCTTCCTATTCATATACCCATCCAAATGCCTCTTAAATGTTGCAATTGTACCAGCCTCCAACACTTCCTCTGGCAGCTCATTCCATACACGTACCACCCTCAGCGTGAAAAAGTTTATATCTTTTCCCTCTCACCCTAAACCGATGCCCTCTAGTTCTGGACTCCCCATCCCAGGAAAAAGACTTTGTCTATTTATCCTATACATTCCCCTCATGATTTTATAAGCCTCTATAAGGTCACCCCCTCAGCCTCCAATGCTCCAGGGAAAATAGCCCCAGCTTATTCAGCCTCTCCCTATAGCTCAAATCCTCCAACCCTGGCAACATTCTTGTAAATCTTTTCTGAACCCTTTCAAGTTTCACAACATCTTTCCAATAGGAAGGAGACCAGAATTACACACAATGTCAGGATCAATTCCTTCAAGATCTGTTGCACACCTTGCAAAGTTTAGAAATATTGAACAGCTGAACAAACCTCCAAACAATTCTATAAACTCATCAATGCTAAGTAGAAATAAATCTGCAACTAAACCACAAGTAGATGATAACCCCTTTAAATAATACTAATGGGATCCTGTGAGCTGCTAATTGCATGTTTGACTGTTCAAGGTTGAAATGATGATTGGTGCATTTTGGTCAAAAATGACAGTGCTGGCATTAACAGGGTTATATGTTGACTGATGTCATGATCTGTTTATTCTACATACTTATGCTCATGCTCCTTGTGCCTGTGTTAATGCCCTATCTAATATGCTAACTGGTATTGAGGTGGCAGGCAACTGGAAGCTCAGGGTCAGAATAGAGAATATTTGTGAACAGAGAATAGGTGTTCTGCAAAGTGGTCACCCAGCCCACATTTTGTTTCCCGAGTTTCTGTTTATGTTCAATCTCCAGCATCTGCTGTTTTTTGTGGTATGATCATGCCTTTAACTTGCTCAACCGAGCAGGTGACATGTACAAAATTACCAGTTTAAAACAACCAGGCTTTTTGGTATTAGATGCAAGCTTGGAGAAAAGGTAATAACATGGAGGAACTCAGCAGGTTTGGCAGCATCTGTGGGAACAAAGCAGAGTTAATGTTTACCAACTTCAACCCAAATCCCCATCACCCTCCCAACATCTTTGACTCTCCAATCCAGTAGATGTGGAGAGTTAAAGTCACCTAAGTTAGTTACCCATTCTTAAAGCAGTAGACACCAACTGATCACGATTTCCAGGTTGCAGGCTCCAGCCATCTCCTCTTCACCACAGATGTGCAATCCCTATACACTTCCATCAGGATGGTCTCAGGGCAACCCAAAATGTTCCTGAAAAAAAGGCCTGAACCATCCCCATTCACCACCACCTATCTTTGTCTGGCTGAGCTCATCCTCACTTTGAACAACTTCTCCTTTAACTCCTCTCGCTTTCTTCAGGGCAGAGAGATGGCTGTGGGTACCTGCATGGGCTCCAGTTATGTCTTTCTCTTTGTAGGGTACATGGAATATTACTATTTCCAATTCTACATAGGTCTATCTCCAGTACATCAGTGATATCATCACTGCTACTTCCTTCTCTTGTCTGGAATTGAAAAAAAAATTGATCAATTTCACTTCCAATTTCCACCCTGCTCTTACCTTCAGCTGGTTCATCTCTGATTCCGACATTCCCTTCCTCAACATCTCAGTTTCATTTCTGGGGATAGGCTGGCCACCAATGTAATCTACAACCCATCGACTCCCACAGTTACCTCATGGAGACATTTTCACACTCTGCTTCCTCTAAGAAGTCCATTACATTCTCCCAGTTTCTCTATCTCCATCACATTTCTTCTGATGATGCTATCTTGTACTGCGGGGGTCTCAGAAATGTCCACCATCTTTCTCACACGGGATTCCCCCTGCCTTAGTCAACAGGGCCCTTAACTGTATCCAGCCCATCTCCTGCACTTCTGCCCTCATCCCTTCCCTTCCCTCCCACAACAATGATAGAGTCCCCATGGTACTCACCTGCCATCCACCAGCATCCACATCCAAATCATTAGCCACTACTTCTATCACCTCCAATGGATAGCCACAACCATTCACATATTCCCCTCCCCTCCCTTATCAGCCTTCCATGGAAACTGTTTCCTTCTGGGCACTCTGGTGCACTCCTCATCTACTTTTAACTTTTCCTCACATTCCCACAGCACCTTGCCAGAAGGTGTAATATCTGCCCATTTAACTCCTCCCTACTCACTACTCAAGGCTCCAGGCATAGCTTCCACTAATTCACTTGTATTTTATTCAATTTATTCTACTGGATTTACTATTCACAATGTGGCGTCCTCTACACGGGAAAGATGAAATGTAGGCTGAGTGATCACTTTGCGGAATGCCTATGCTCTGTCTGCAAAAATTCTCTGTTCTGACCCTGAGCCTCTAGCTGCCTGCCACCTCAACACACCACCCTGTTTCCATGCCAACATTTCCAGTAAACCTCAGTACAAGCTCAAAGAACATATTTTGTTTTCCACTTGGGGACCTTGCAGGCTCTAGGACTCGACGTTGAGTTTAATAACTTCAGAGCCTAATTCCATCCTTCCATGTTTTTTACCCACCCGCACACCCGGTCCTGTTATGACATGGGTTGCTTTTAGCACAGGCACACAGTCCTCGGCCTATCTTCATATTATTTGGGTTGCATTCAGCACAGCTAAATTATTTTCTCACTCCTAGGTCTTATTATCTCTTGTTCAACTTTTCTTAGGTCCTGGCCTGCTGTCCATCATCTCCATGTTTACCTATCCTTTTCATATATCTCTTGCTCTTGAGGTCCCGTCTACATCTATCTGCTCACCTCTCCCACCCAACTTTGGCTTCAGCTTCAGCTTCAAAATATCACTTTTCCCTCGCTACTAAAAGCTCCGCTGAAGAGTCGCTGGACTCAAAACTTTAACTCTGCTTTGTTTGCCAGACCTGCTGAATTTCTCCAGCAATCCCCCTTTTGTTCCAGATCTCCAGCATCCACAATCCTTTGTTTTATGATCATGATTTTAACTTGCTTGACTGAGCAATATACATCTGCTGAAAGCCAGTCTATTTTTGCATGCACATGGAAGGGATCAGGATAGAACATTTTCCACTGTTTGATGTCACACATAGCACATGGTCTTTGGAGGCCATTCATCACAGCACAATAAAATTGCTGCAGGAGCTCCGCAGGATAGTTTCCTGGACCCAATCATCTACAGTTACTTCATAATAAGCTTTATTCCACCAGAAGGTCAGAGATGGCGATGTGCACAGATGCTTTCATACTGTTTAGCACCATTCATGACTCAGATACTGAAGCGATCTGTGCCAAATGCATAAACACATGAACAACATTAAGACTTGGGTTAATAAATGGCAAGTAACATGCATGCCACACCAGTGCCATCTCCCAACAAATAGAAAATAGCCATTACTCTGGATAGTCAACAGCATTTGACTTACTGAATTCCCTCTCATCAGCATCATTAACCAAAGACAGAACTAAACCAGTCACTTAAATATAACGTTCTGAATTTTCATTTCCAAGTCAAAAGAGCAGAGTTGATAACATTCACGGATCTTCAAACCTGATTTCAGAGAAAATGCATGAATAGGCAGACTTTTCACACCACAGGGGTTTAGTGGTAGCTGCAGCTAGGCCTGCTACCCCTAGGAAGGGTTCATAGGCAGTTGGTGCTGAGGAATGTAGGATTGAAGTATTTTTCAATATTTAACCATTTTGAGTTGATTAAGTGAGTGAATAATTAAATTATATTTAGATTAATTACAGTTAGTTGTAAAACAGTTTCTGTAAGAAGCAAGTAATATAGCCCAAGTCAACGTAAAGCCTTTGGTTTATGGCTCTATTGCCAATTAATGGCTCAGGTTAATGCAAACTGAGGCTAATATATGTGCAAATATTTTGAAGTGAGCTGCTTTTACACAAGGACACAGCTATGTTTTAAAGTGGTTAATTTTGTACATTTCAATGTGTAACATCCCTACAGATACTTGTACCATCTCACAATATTTGTTCCATTAGAATTAGGTTCTGTCATTAGTTTGCAGGCTTGCAGTTGTGTTGACTTTTATTTATGTATCAGTTGAGACATTTGTTATGATAGTAAATCATGAAGAGGTGATACTACAGCCTCCAAGCAGAAGCATACATTGTTTACTGATGTCACCTTGCAATGGCAAAGATCTATGGAGTTAGTAAGCTTTACAAAAAGGATGATCTCACGTAATGATTGATATGCCAGAATTTATCAGAAGGCAATAAGAAATGATATCAGTAAGATGACCATAACTTTTAAAGAAGCCAGTCAGAAATTGGGCAGACATTACCTAAGCAATACAAGATTGACTACAAACTATCCATGCATAAATAATCCAATTGGTCTTCAGAATGTCTCTGAATGTATAGGGGGAATGGCTAGCAAAGTCCAGTAGGTGTCCATTCTTAATGGTTTGACACACAAGAAAGGAAAACAATTAAAAGGAGAATTTCAGTCAATGCAACAACTACAAACCTGCCTCCAGTCAACTGGTGTCCCAAGATGGATCCACTAAAAAAGAATGTATTTATTAAGGATTATTTCTTTTGTACTTAATAGGTTCTGTAAAAATTGTGAAAATACACTGGGACTTGTCAAAGGCCATGATCAGGACCGGTAAACCTTTAGATTGAACTTGATGGAGCCAATCTATAAGTGTAATTGATTTGGGTCTTATAATTAAATTTAAAGTGAACCCCAGAATCTTAAGGCAAGATGTGAGAAAGGCTTGCCTCAATGATCCTGAACTTACTGGCAAAGTTGTAAAAAAAAGTAAAACGTTTTCCCCCAACTTTCAACCTTCACTTCCACACACATCCCCCATTTCCCATGTATGCCACCTCATGACCCCTACCAAAGTCTATGGCCCCTACCAAAGATTCTGCGCTGTACCTCTCCCCTCTACCCAGATCTCTGTGCTTGTAGGTCTATTGTCAAGCTATGCCTCTTACTCAATCCCTGTGGTTCTTTATAACCCCTCTGCCAGTCCATTCTAGCCTCCCCCCCCCCCACCTCATATTTCTCTCACATCCTCAATGCTAACTTAAAATGCCTATTATGAGCAGATTTTAGGACGCTTGCTGAGATAAAATAAAATACACTTCTAAAGCATTTATTGATTACTTCATGGTTTTTCTTTAAAAACCAATAAAAATACAGTGTATTTAACTCTTTAAATTATTAGTAATTTTTTAAAAAATATAAGCATTCGTATTCCTCTCCTCATTTCAAAGATTTTATCAGCACTTGGGGCTTTCAATTAATTGTGGATTGACAGGCTCCCCTCTGTGATAATGGTAAGTTGTAAAATCAGTCATGTAGCAAAAGTTCTAAAATGATAGGCCTAGGGAAGCTCTGATGATTTTACTCTGCATACAACTTTTGTCATTAAAAATCTGGAAATTTCAATTGTGATAACTTGACAATTCCAATCAGCTGGACCATTCCAATAAGCTCATCTACATTTAGGCACATTCATGTCTACTTTTAACAGCCCTAAAGGGCACTTGATCTTTCCTAAGGGCCTTGACCTCTCCCTTTAGCCCCAAGACCTCCACAAAATGTTACCTTACCTCTCTAAAAGGGTAAGCTACCTCTCCAAAGAATTCAGGCAACAACTGAATGTCTTCTTGACAATCCAGTCCTGAAAACAACATAACTGTTTGAAGGTAGCTGCACTTGTGCCGCCACTGGGATGTTTGTCCAGGTGGCAAGGTGGCACAGTGGTTAGTACTGCTGCCTTACAGTGCCAGAGACCTGGGTTCATTTCCTGCCTCAGGCAACTGCCTGTGTGGAGTTTCCACATACTCCCCGTGTCTGTGTGGGTTTCCTTCGGATGCTCTGGTTTCCTCCCACAATCCAAAAATGTGCAGGTTAGGTGCATTGGCCATGCTAAATTGCCCGTAGTGTTAGGTGCAGGGGAATGGATCTGGGTGGGTTGCTCTTTGGGCCTGTTTCCACACTGTAAGTAATCTAATCTTTAATGTGTGCAGCTGCAATTGTGAATGACAGGCACACAAAGCACAATATCCTCTATCCACCCAGTGAGAATGGTGGGTTCTTTTTCTCCAGAACTATTTTGGTTAAGCAAGGCATCCTCTCAATCTTCACCAAAATTTAAACCAATAGCTGGAAGAATTCTGTAAGGAGTAACTTACTCCTAAACTCCCCAGAATCACTCTACCACTTAAAAGGTATCAGTCAAGAGTATGATGAAATACTGTCTGGAACACTGCAACAGGTCTACGACAGAAATATTAACATGATTGCAAGATGATGCATTGAAATGCCAAGCAACCAGCAGTTCAGGACACACTTGCAGACAGCCTAAATAAAAAGTGAAAGAATTGCAGATGCTGTAAATCAGAAACAAAAAACAGAAGTTGCTGGAACAACTCAGTATGTCTGGCAGCATCTGTGGAGAGAAATCAGAGTTAACGTTTTGGGTCCGGTGACTCTTCCTCAGAACTGATGGTAGCTTGGAAATGCTGGTTTATTTACAGAAGATGGGTGGTGTGAGGGGGTAAAGAATAAACGACAGGTGGGGGATACAGCCCAGAGAGAGAGAGAGAGAGAGAGAAGAGCAGTTAGACAGAAAAAGGAGTCAATGATAATCTGGTTTGGAGAGTGAATAGTTGTTAATGGAGATCGTTAGTGGCTAACAACAGGTCGTGTGTGATGACAGACTACAGCAGTATCGCATTCGCTGCTCACAATGTAGTCTCCTCGACATTAGGGAAACAAAATGTAGACCGAGTGACCACTTTGTAAAACATCTACGTTCTGCTCGCAAAAAAGATCCTGAGCTTCTGGGTGCCTGCCACTTTAACGCACCATCCTGTTCCCTGGCCTCAGGCTTGCTGTGAAGCTCAGTGCTAGCTGAAAGAACAACACTTCTTTTTCTGCTTGGGGACCCTGCAGCCCTCCAGAATCAACATTAATTTTAGGGTTTGAACTCCCCCACGTCGTAGCCTCCTACCCCACATACCTGGCCTTGTTATCACATAGAGTAGATTAGAGTGGTGCTGGAAAAGCACAGCAGTTCAGGCAGCATCCGAGGAGCAGTAAAATCGATGTTTCGGGCAAAAGCTCTTCATCAGGAATACAGGCAGAGAACCTGAGTTCTGAGGAAGCGTCACTGGATCAGACACGTTAACTCTGATTTCTCTTCACAGATGCTGCCAGAACTGCTGAGCTTTTCCAGCAACTTCTGTTCTTGTTTGCAGACAGACTACTATTTCTGAAGTAGTGGCTTAGTTACATCGCTACACTCATTGCACAAAAGCAAATATTCAAAAGTTCAAGGAAGTCACAGATAAATGTAACACTGTTGACTGTATTACTTGCACACAGTGGATTTTAAAAATGGATAACAGTGGTATAACCTTCAAACACACTCTATGGGTGCATCGACACTGTGTGGATGACAGCAGTTCAAAGGTGTAGCTCATCATCTTCTCAAGTGCAATGAGTGCTGGGCAACAATTGTTCTCCTTGTCAGCGATGTGCTCATCCCAAAAACAAATAAATATCAATATACGCATCTTAGTCCCCGATATCACCATCAGAACAAGTGATTTAATTCAGTGTTTTAGTGGGAAGTAGTTGAACAGTCAATGCCAGTGATGGAAGATCAAAAAGGTAATCAACTCTTTTTCTACTATCCTTTTGGGACCAAGAAGAACAAGAGAGCCTGACCATCTTCTGCCCCTTTGCCATTCACATCATGGGTTCCGGCATGGTGGCTCAGTGGTTAGCATGGCTGTCTCACAGCACCAGGGACCCAGGTTCGATTCCTGCCTTGGATGACTCTCTATGTGGAGCTTGCACATTTTCCACATGTCGGCATGGGTTTCCTCCAACAACCCAAAGATGTGCAGGTCAGGTGAATTGGTCATGTTAAGTTGCCCATCGTGTTTGGTGCATTAGTCAGGGATAAGTATGGGGAATGGGTCTGGGTGGGTTACTCTTTGGAGGGTCAGTGTGGACTTGTTGGGCAGGAGGGTCTGTTTCCATTCTGTAGGGAATTGAAGCAAACTAATCCCTCTATTTTGCTGGGCAGTGACCCAATTTTGCAGCACCTCTTGCTGGGTGTGGGGAATTCATTGGTGTAACAGAACTGAGAACTAAAATACATTCGGAATCAGTTCTATGCCAGCAGGTAATCCTCTAAAACACATTTCTGCTCATCCAAAGTCAACCAACTTGCAATCAAACTCAGGATCTGAGAAATCAAGGGTGGTCATTGGACAAAGCAGGAAGTGAGGTATGGGTGTCAGCAGGTTTGTGCTCCAGAGAAATGAGAAGTCTGCCAAAGGCTAAGAACACACTGCATTCCACACTGAAAAGCTCAATCTAGAACAGGGAAAATCTTTCTAGCTGAGAAGTAAACCATAGTTCTCAGATCACCTGCAAAGTCTTCCAATCCAAGTACTACTCTCTCCATAATTCAAGCATCAATGAATGGTGGTCTGTTCCTAATTTTACTACCCAGCAGAGCCCAAGTGTATCTCAACCAGAACAGAACCCAAACTCTATGTTGTTCATCTTATTCTGTATCACAACCAAGTCACCTAGATAACCAGCCCCTTAACTAATAATTACTTACATTAATAGAATACATTATTATTATTAATCCCTGAATTAGACTTTTACTAAGTATTCAGTTTATCATAAAGCAAAACAGCAATACTTGGTGGCTTTCTGAAGTATTGTCCAATTATTACAATGGGCGATGGTATGTTACAACTCAAGTTTCTATATTTGTTAAAGGTTGACTTGTTTCAGTCTCCTTGACACAACCCTTGGGCAAGCTTCTTCAATCAGAAATCAGTTGTAATGTTTCATGTATTGCGATGTAAAATTAAATCTTGAAATGAATATTTCTATTATTTTAAAAATGAATGAAATGGTCAAACGTTGTTCAAATAGAACTTGCAGGATACTGTAGAGTGACAATGACTTTTTAACTCTACACAGACTTAACTTGAAATTTAAGAAAATCAAAGTAATGAGAAAGTGAGAAAGTCACCTGAATGGATCATTAGGCCTCAAACCTTATTATGGTGCAATAAATCACATCTAAATTTTGAATACCCAAACCAATCAGCATGGATGTTATTCAGAGTTGAGAATGTGGTGCTGGAAAAGCACAGCAGGTCAGGCAGGAATCATCAACCGAGGAGCAGGAGAATCGACGTTTCAGGCATAAGCCCTTCATCTGGATGTTATTCAGATGATCAGAAGACTTAAGTTCTCTTCACTTTAAAGTATAATTGTATTATAGCTATATCCATCTTACAAAAATAATGCATGTTTTGTGAAATGAATGAAATGTCATTGGAAGCATACCCACTCTTTCCCCACTCAAGAGTGTGCATTTTAATTTGGATCCTTTCAATGTTTGCCATTATTCGTCCATGAAGGGTAACATTATAGAGATTCATATTGGAAAGAAATTGCAACAGGGAAATTTCCCCACCTGTTCATATTTCAAGTAGTAATTCTCATCCCATGTACCGTCTATATTCCCAAAGGAGTTCCTATGCCCCAGGTAGTGCCCTTGCCTCTGAACCAGAAGTTCAGAGTTCATGATCTATTCTAGGACATGTTGACCATGGAGTGACTACTCATGAGAACGTTCCAAAAGTTGATAATCAGCTGTTAATCCTTCAAACATTTCCTCACCATTCCCCAAAGTGAAAAGGTGTGTGAATATACAAAACAAATAAACAAACAAATTTCCTATCTCCTTTTATTTCTCTTTTCCTTCTAATATCTAATCATGAGCTTTGTAACATTCTTGTTCAACATTTTCACACATATTGCTTGCAGGAATGGTTAGCAAGCAAGAGTAAAAATTTTAACTGTTCCTCCTTTTGACAATCGCACTGCACCTCCTACCCCACCAACCAATAGTCAAAGGATTCAAATTATTCCCCATTTGAGTTAAAGAAGTAGTTATCAATGCTGTCACGTGTAAAATCAACATGCTTTAACCTAGATTGAGCAATAGCATTTTTGAATTAAAACATAACTAAAATATGTAATTAGTGCAATGATTATTTAATTGATATACCACTTATAATTTGTCTGAGGAATTCCACATTTTTATTTGATGGCAATCTATATGAAAAGCCCTATCTCACAGGACTTTGTTACAAGAACTATGTTTCTCAATTGAAAAGTTGCAGCACAAGTGTGTTCTCTTGCTTACTGGTGTCATTTCACACACTCATTGGATCACACATCTTTTCCACCTAGAGAACAAATGGTTGGCTGCTGCATTGTTTCTGTATATTGTACTCACCAGTTTTAGTCAGGACTATTTTAATTACAATATTTACCCCATTTTGGTTCAATCAAGGCCACGTACTTAACAGATACTTGACTCAGAATTCACAACACAAACCACTCCGTGATGTGATAATTGCTTTTCTTTGTGTTGTTTACATGTTTTCCATCTTATTGGACTCTATGCTCAATAGCAATGTAATAAAAAATGTTTTAAAGTGACTTAAGTGTTATTAAATTCAAAACGTTAAGCAGCAAACACAACATTTATTCTATATGTCAGATGCATTCCCCAAATTAGGAAACACAAAATAGCAAAAAATTAACACGTGAACAGAGTTGAAGAACTGGTGTATTTACTTCATGGACCCATGGGAAAGTTCACTCAATAACAACAAAAACTATTCTCCACACATTTGGTAATGTATTTAACATTTTTATGGATGCACATAATGTAGTTGATATCGCTTGCTGTGGCATCAAAGCTTCAAATGAACATTCCTTCTCATAATCTCTTAGATATGGGCTTTGCTTTGTATTTAATCTGTTTACTACATATTTTCTCATCATATTTTACAAATATTGCCTATATTAAAGTTTCAGTTATTTCTTAGCTTAGTTTTCTATTGAAGTGTTACCTACTCAGACAATCGTTTATGTTCATAAAGATTCAAGAAAATTCACCTCATTATCATTAATCCGTACAAGTTGCCAGCTTGTTTACTGCCTATTTTAAACATTTTATGAGAAAAGACAAGAACAAGGAAGTCAGCTTTCAATAACAATGGAACACTTTTTGACTTCTCTCCTCACGTTGTAAGGAAGTGCAATGATATCAATACTTTGTGCTGACTTCAGGATCTCAGCTCATCACAACACATTAGTGCTATTTTTTATTATGAGAAAATGTAGCAGAAAGCCCAATCTTGTCTTGCTAATTTTAAGGATTTAATAAACACAACTTAAAAGAAATCCAACTTAAATCACTGTACTTTCCAGAAACTACAGCATAAATGAATGAATGTTTAAAACAAATACTGTAGTAGACAGCACTTCGATCAGTTTTACACTATGACCATTTTGTTTATGGAATACCCAGAAAAGGAATACACGATTTAAAAGATTTTGTTTCTGAAGTGCAAGCCAATATTAATTCTACCAACTATGTTTAATAGAAGATACTCCATACTTTTGAGCTATACCTCCCTTTTGTTAGGTCTTTAAAACTGGCTTGTAAATAATAAGTTACAAATTAGACCACTTCAACAGCAACGAGCCAGCACATTTCATGGATATTTAATCAACAGTTATAAGTATTGTAGGCATCTCTGGAATGTGCAGTGTGGATTTTACTGTTCTAACAATTTCCTTAACATTTTCTTTAAGTTTTTAATATATTGATCAATAGCAAATATAAGAATTGTGTACCAGTCCAAGGAAGAATTGAACAAAGGTGATGTATTTAGCTTAAATGTATTGTTACCCTACTATTACCTCCTCTGTCCTCATGTGATGTTTTCTTTATTTTGTGATTAGAGCAATCTGTACTGTCCTAATTAGGTCTCTTGGGTTGAATTGACATTTTTTTTGGCTGGAAATTCTCAGTGTAATATTTTCAATGAGACCTGTTGACTATACATACCACTACCAGTGCTGTCATCAGTAGAATTATTCTTATCAATACAACTAGTTATCACCCTAAATGGAATGCAGATATGACAACAGAGAAAGCATCTCTAGTTATATTTACAAATTAGCCCAAATTCCAAAAATACAAAGTGGTTTATATCACTGTTCAGGCAACATTAGCAGTAGAACAACATCAAGATCACAATGATGGAGCAAGAGGTGAAAATAGGGAGGACTTGTCACAGCACCAGGAGCAAAACCTCCTGCTAGTTAGTTATGGAGTAACATGAATGGTGAATAGAGAAAGTTTGACAAAGCAGACTATCTCACATTATGTCCCACACCACACAATGAAAATGGAATCATAGTTATTATATGTAGGGATAAGAAAATACCTCAATCAAAATAAAAACAGTTAAACTCAGAGGGTCTGGCAACATCTGTGGAAAGAGGAAAAGAGTTAACATTTCAAGTCTAGTCACTCTTCTTTGGAGACAATTTTTGAAGAGTCATATCAGACTCAAACCATTTACTCTGCTTTCCTCTCCACAGATGCTATCAGACCTGTTGAGTTTCATTGGCAGTTTCTGCTTTTATTTAAGATCTCTAATATCAACTGCACTTTTTTCTTTATCTTGAAATACAAATATTGGGGTGACGTTGACCTTTGAACAATGCAGAAGGAGCGAAAGCGGATCAATGGTTTATCTCACATCTTACCTGACTTTCTTTTCCATGAAGTCGATATAAAAGACATTTGTGCTTAGTGTAAAACAGATGGGTCATTCTCCATCATCTCTTTTGTGCCTTCACTGAAGACCAATTTTATCCCCAGTAGCTTTGATTTAATAAAACAAAGGATAGAATGCCCTAATGTTCAATTTGTTCAGAACATTTTGGTACAATGGCAAATATTGCAATGTTCCCACGCTTTATCTTCCACTGCATTACAAGCCTCTTCATTCATGATTACACATGACTTATTTAGGAAAGAAACAGTGACATAAAAAATACCCACAGTTAAATGAAAACCTGTAGTATATTCACCACATTCAACCTAACAGGTCCCTCTGTCAGTCTCTACATACTTCTCCGTGTATCTTGCAGCATATACATAAAAATACTTCTGATTTGGTTTGGTGGCTGATTTAAACCATAATATTCAGTGAAAGAAAATATATCTTCCAACTGAATCGCCTACTTTTAAATTGTAATCTGAATAGATATTGGTAATAGAAAATATACATAAAATCCATATTATGAATTATAAATGTTGCTTGTCATAAATATTCAAAAATCCAATATCTCTGAAACCAAATAGAAATCTTAACATTTATTGTACTCAGGAGAAACACACACATACCTCATAATATTCTTCAAGAAATTCAACTCCCCCATGTGTGAGATAATTGGCAATCAGTGAATTTATCTAAAATTGCAAGAGAACGGACATGGACCAGAAGTAAATGGACTACTCGGAGGAGACAATTCACTTGCAGGTAGGCCCAGGCAAGTGAGGAATTGTTTAAGATCAATTTTAAAATGGATGTGTCCACTGACAATGTGCCAGCAATTGATAAATTTTGATATTCGTAATAACATTGTCAGCAGGAAAATGTTAAGCTTGAGACTTTCAGGACATGCATTTCATTACAATTGTCATGTGACAATTACAGAACAACGTCTTTCAGCTTGACATTTTTGAAGAGTATAAAAGATAGTATGAAAACCATAATGAAGAGTAGCATATTTATGTTACCTGAAGAAGAAGGAGAAGATGGGTTTGGACTATCTTCTTGTGTATTTCCAGTTACGGAAAAGCCACCTACAGTTGTGTTATCCTCATTTATGTTGGATGATCCTGGTGTAGTTGACCTGCTAACTGATTGGGAATCTTGGTCACTTCCAGATCCACGGCGCTCATCCAAAGCAACCTGGATGGCTTCATCTCCAGGTTTCCTCGCTTTCTTATGCACTCTGGAATGCACAACAACTTGATGATAGGTACGAAATACTCTGCCACAGTCTGGGCATTCAGTTGGCTTTTCTTTCATATTTCCCTGGTTCTGTCCTAATCCAGAAATTTTATATTCCAGACCTTGATTCATTCCTTGTGTCATAAATTCCCTGCTTCCCATTAAATCATCTTTACCCAGAACTTCATTCAGGTTACTTCTTCTGGTGTTTTGAATCAGGTCACCATCTAGTTTCTGCTTTGATTTCTCTCCAGCCACAGATACAAATTCGCCTTTCTCTTTGTCAATGTTGACACTGGCATTGGTCAGATTTTCTTCCTGACCAGGGTGCAGATGCTTCTTTGGCAGCATTGCTTGCTCCATTGCCATTCCTCTTGTCACCAGCTGCCAAGCCTGGTAGCTGTTTACTGGATCAAACTCTGCCACCCTGGCTACTGCTTGCAAACGCTCCATGCAGCTAGCCTTTAAAGGAGGTGCCAGTGACAGACATCCCAGTAAGGAACGTTTTTCCCCTTCCATGACAGCACGGGTTGTGCTACTCACAGGTACTAATAGCTTTCCAAGCATTTCTTTCTCCTTCCGTGCAATTTCTGCTTTATTATAATGAAGTTGGCTTTGTTCATTTAAGCTCAGTTTATCAGGCGATAAAAAACCACTCTGTAAACAAGACACATACGCTGAATAGACGTTGGAATGGGAATCTTGCACCATATTATTTAGAGTCACAGGCACCTCTGGATCACTCTGAGTTGTGTTCTTTACAGCTAATTTGTTAAGATGCACCTTCATGTGGTTTTTGAGAAACCAGGGCTCCTTGAATCGTCGTCCACAAATCTGACAGCTATGTTCAAAAGAGTCCTTGTGCTTTCGCATGTGACCTTTCAGGAACCAGGCCTGGCTAAAGATCTGACCACAGACTTCACAGCGGAATTCATTACTGGGCTGCTCTCCATTTCCACTGGACCCTTGACCTGGCACTGATTCAGCAGTTATGTGTGCTTTCTCCACATGGCTGATCAGGTCTTCTTCTTGAGAGGCAGCAAATTCACAAAGGGTGCACTTGTAAGGTTTGTGGAGTATCCGAATATGACGGTCCAGCTCCTCGCGTTTCTTAAACTTCCCCTTGCAAAATGTGCACCTGAATCCCACAGTAGCAGCTGCTGGTTCTTCCTGTGCACTTGTAGGCTTGGGACTACATATTGTGTTAGAAACTTCAGAACCACTCAGACTGGCTGGTAAAGGCAAGTTACTGGGGTTAACAACAGCTTGATGCTGCTTCCCATCGGCTCTTGGCTGGCCCAAGCCACTTTTCATCTGTTTATCCCTCAGGATAGCCCTTTCTTCCAGCTCATGCAGAAGCCTATTTTCCTCTCTGACCCTCCCACGACCTTTTCCAAGATTCCCAAGTTTGTGAGTCCGAAGATGAATCTTCAAGTTACCTTTCTGAGCTGCTCTGTGATCACAGTAAGGGCATTTGAATGGTTTTTCTCCAGTGTGAGTGCGCATGTGGAGTGACAAAATGCTGTTAAACCGAAAGCGCTTACCACAAATGGGGCATGGGTACTTTCTAGATTTTTTTGCATCATCTTCTGTGCCATTTATCTGTGAAATTATGCCAAGGTTCTGTCCGTTTAAGAAATGCTGTAAGTCAACTCTCCCATTCAGACCCAAGTTACTGTCAATGTCTGTATTCAGCTGACTTGACAGCATGGTCATTTGGCTGTTTATTGGCTGGTTAGCTGCAGTCACATGATGCTTTTCATCCAGTGATATTGCTGCTTTGTCCTCAGGGGTCTGTCTGGTCTGGAGTTCTGGAAAGGCATGTCCCAGTTGAGTTGTCAACTGATGCAGTTTCTGGGTTATTGGATACTGGCCATTCAATACTGGTTTGCTGAGTGGGACATCAGCTTCAGGCACTGCTGAAGATACACCAAGGCACAAACTTGCTTCCTCCATTCCTAATATTGAAAACAAAAGGTTTGTGTTAAATAATTAGAGCAGCTTAACATAACAGAGAAACATTGTTGCTCCACAAAATTGCATTTTAATTTCAATAATAAAAGTCTCGATCTAACATTATACTGGCTTCACAGCTCCATTTCTGGCTTCTAACAATATGGAACAATGAACCTCTTTTATATTAATTTCACAAAGCACAGATAAAACAGCCAGGCCTTAATTTCAAACCATCAAACAAAAAATATTCAATTACGCTTCTGTAAATTCAAGTTTAACATTTGATTTCCTCCTTATTATTCTCTTGATTATTAACATTTGCAATTCTGAATAAACGATGAGCCACACTGAATGATTCCCTATTTTAGCATCTACTTTATCCAATTGTGGATCAGTTTATCATGCTTAACAAAAATGGTCTGATACTTTCTTTCCTTCGTATATCAGGACCTTAAGGTTATATTATTTCTTTCAGAGCCATACAACATATGTAAAATGCTAAAAAGAGAAGTGACTGAATTGGTGTTGTCTCATTGTCTCATTCAAAACAACTACATTTCTATAATGAAGTTAGGTTTCTCACTAAAGATTAGAGATAGTTTTGTTTTGGTTAACTAATAACTTTTAAATCTGATTGTTTTGCTGATTTATTATTGGCTCCTGTAACACATGATTATAATCATAAAATGGGTATTTTTAATTTAACTTCAAAAATACATTTTAAATTTAAAGCTGAAATATGTGAGAGCCAAGCCTTTTTAGTTTGTGATTTTTTTAAAAAAATCTCTAGACTGAAATGAGAAAGAATTGATTTAAAATCACAGTTTGAAAGGGTGTTTGCAATTTTGTAAAACAAGTAGTTGATGCCCATGGCAGGCATTGCATAACAATTGTTTGAACAAGTAGTTAACTGAAGTTTGAATTACAGATGAATTGAAGCTGAGGAAGTGTATAGATGCAGATTTGCTGCCAAAAGAGTTTGATAGGTCTATGGACTAGTGACTGGTTATCAATGAGAAAGGGCTTTTTGTTTGCCAACAAGTACATGGTTGATTCTTAGGAAACTGAACAGCTTGGAGCTAAGAATAAATTACCCCAAGAGAAAATTGTTCAGTTATTTTCCTGGACAGGAGCAGTCTCTCTGTTCTCTGTAGTCAAACCACACTGTAAACCTAAAGAAAACTATGTATCTTTCCTGCAACAAGTTGTTGCTAGCTGCGACTTTTAACTGATAAATTAAAGACCATTTATAAGGGAATCAGCCACCTTATGTCTTTTACCAACCAATGGAAGAAACAAGAGAGCCAAAGTGCTGGCTAGTGGAAGAGGCATAAGGATCCCCTTAAAAACAGACCCTGGAAACAAAGACGACTGAATTGTCTTTTCAATTTTTTTCCCCTTCATCCATTATACAGTTTACCCTGTCTGTTTGTCTGTCTATGTGCATAAGGGGAGTTTACAACACAGTTAGAATTGTAAATAGTAGTGTTATATGCCAATGGTTTATAACTGTTTACCTCTATCAAGGGCAGCACGGTGGCACAGTGATTAGCACTGCTGCCTCACAGCGCCAGAGACCCGGGTTCAATTCCCCCTCAAGCGACTCTCTGTGTGGAGTTTGCATATTCTCCCTGTGTCTGCGTGGGTTTCCTCCGGGTGCTCCGATTTCCTCCCACAATCCAAAAATGTCTAGGTTAGGTGAATTGGCCATGCTAAATTGCCCGTAGTGTTAGGTGAAGGAGTAAGTGTAGGGGAATGGGTCTGGGTGGGTTGCGCTTCGGTGGGTTGGTGTGGACTTGTTGGGCCGAAGTGCCTATTTCCACAGTGTAAGTAATCTAATCTAAGAGTCTGGTTACTAGTAATACATAGTGATTATTGCTCAGTACAGAAACCTGATCCACGCTTTCTATCGGCCTCCATTTACAAGTCAGTTAAAATGGGGAAATTTACATACTTCACAAAATCTTTAACTTTTGTGATGACTTTTAGAATAGTGGGGTTTGATTTTTGGCGTGCTGTCCCAATGAGTTGTAACAACTAAAATCGCGAATGTTTAATATTATGCAAACAGCGTAATCCTTTACAAACAGCAAGCCAGATTTCAGTGGGTACAAAGCAAATTATTTGGCACTTCACACATTTTTCTTAAACAGAGCACATTGTAATTTGAGTGATATAAACACCTCACATATGTATGGATATAACTGCTACAAAGAAAGTTAAAAGACAACAGTGCATTTTAGACTTTTTCAATTTTCAGCTATTTTAATATTGTCAGACAGACCACCTTCTGACGAAATATTTACATGAACACCATTTTTGTACTCATGTCAAAATTCCACAGAACTGTTGAATGTGACCAAGTCCTTACATGTCCTTGCTCTGAATAGTTTGGTCCACTTTAAAAAAGACCAATGACATATTAAAGGCTGCAAATATTATTACTGCACTAGACAGCTGATATTATGATAAACCTCTGTTCAGGGTCATTAAGCAGCCGAAAACATTTCAGCAAAATATAGACCAACAATTTAAGCTTGCATATTAGCCCAGAGGGTTGGGATACAGAACAAGGACATTTTATTTTCTGCCTGCTAAAATCAACATTGTGGATGTTTTGAAGTTTAAAATAACAGTGGACCACAAATATGCAGCATCTCAGTGAAGTTTATTCTGTTGCACAATATACAGCATTAAATAAGATTCAAAGTGTTTTTACTTAATTGGTAACGTGCTATGCATTCGAGAATGCTAAAGCAAAACTAGGTAAGCCTAGTTTGGCATTAAAAAAAAAGAGACTGAATGCTAAGTTTAATGCAATTATGCGTTATACATTAATCCAACTACAGCTCCTGCTTCAGATCAAATCCCACATAGTTGGCATACTATTCTGAAGATCTAATAATATTTGAGCAAAACAAAATGCTATATGAATTCAATATTAAAAAAAATCTGTTCACTTCCACACCTCATAGCCCCACTCCTTTATGCAATTGGGAAGATGAACATATGGGCTGCAAACATTAGGACAGTTCTGTCATATTGCCAGCATAATGCTCGGGTCCTAAGATGTGATGAACAGTATCAGTTTTCTCACTTAGCAGCCTGACTATAAACTGATCAAAGTTGTCACATACGTTGGTTAGTGGCTTTAAGTGTCAGCAACAATCAGACCATGAACCTACATGAGCAGCACTGAGTGTCCAACTTTTAGTTGACCATCCAATACAAATTTCCCCACTCACAGGCAAATTCATTCCATTGGAATACTCTTCCACAATGCTAACACCATGAGGACTCTGAATGATTCACTGCAATTTAAACTATGCATCCTAAAATTTGGATAGTTCCTGGTGAAAAAGATTGATTATACAAATCTTTTTCATTATAACATTATCTATTATGCATCTGTAATTAGAGGTTACAGTAATACATTACAGCAAATCACACACGACAGTTAACCCCTTGAAAACTGAAATATTTCTTAAAGTTTATTTTCTTCCATTCTAGTTTAATAAAATTTGCCTTTCTTTGACCAATTTTTCCCCTTTACTGTATCAACTTTTTGCTGGTTTTACAGAAGTTGATAATCTTCAATCCTTCACCTGAGTGAGCATGATTAATTTAGTAGCAAGTTTTATTCAAAGCACTGAGGAAGGTAAAGGAGAGAGGATGCAGGAACTGGGTGGTGCTGGGTTCAGTTTTGCCAAGTTGGAACTGAACAGAGCTTTGAAAATGATGAACAGGATTTGGATTTGGAAGACCTGCCCCTATTTCTGGGGAACACCATTGTTGTTGGAGGGGAAAGGGGCATGTTATGAGTTGCACACATGAAACTCAAATCTGCTAAGTCTTTTGAAAACAACGTAGAGTTTATCTTGACCCAGTTTCTGGTTGTCAAATGACCTACCCCATGACTTAAGGCTTAAACACTTCTGAAGGCTTCATTAACATGTGTAAGTCAAAAACTCAAGGTATGATAGATTGTAAACATGTCATTATCAGAGGACAATCACAGAGTTCTGAAGGATCCATTCTGTTAACATGCAGGTTGTTTGTGACTATAATAAGGTCCTCATGCACCTATGTGCTTTACATCCAGAGTCTGTCATGCCTCTTTCATTCTGAGGCAGCCACATTCTTGAATGAGTTAATGTTTCTGATGGGCTTAATGCTCATGTTACAATAGTTCCAATCATTCCACTATGCCAAGCACAGTCACTGCAGACGTGGAGACAGGAAGCTCTACTGTGGTTTTTAGAGGGAGCAGCTGTATCTGCACCAGCTCCCAAAGGTGCTTGGCCAAATGTAGGTACACATATTGTTATCATTCAATTAAACCTCTTGTTATCTAAGATTGGTGCTTCTTCTGTAAGTAGATGGTGAATCCTCTACAACTAATCACAAGATAAACCCAAGTAAAAGCAAAAGACAAAGGAAGATTAGTGGCAGCAAACTACTTCAAACAACCCTTAGCCAGGAGCACTTACTGGTGCAGGGGCCAAATACCACAAGGTACACAGTGGCCACAACCTTCCCAAACTAGACTCATGGTATGTGGCTGGTTACTGAGCTAAAAATACACCTAGTACAGAGGTGTCTGTTTACGAAGCCCCAATAACACTACAATACCAGCCACCTGCAAGAGAGAACCTGCATTGAGAAGGCTTTGGTTTGGAAAGATTGCATTCAGGTATCTTTAAATATCTTTGAGAAAAGACTTCAATGATACAGACTACTAGGATATCAAGGATAATGATGGCCTACTGCATAAGTGAATACAGTGAAAGAGCATTCTTATGATGAGGTGGAGGAGGATGAGGAGATACAGATGGTATTGAGACAAAGGACCACAAGAGGAACTCAAAAGGGAAGCCCCAAGTGTCCATGGTTACATCTGTACAAATGTGCATTGTCACCGAAGATACTATCTTAATACAGAGAGACAGTTCTCCCACTAGTCGTGGCTAATTTGTAGCACATTTGACAGCAAGTGCCAGACAGGCCATTGCCATTTGAGTGTGCAACAACATTAATACCATGTATCTTCCTGGAGATGCCCACTTCCAACAAGTGTGAATACCACAAGCCCCTGACAAGTAGTGGCATCACAACAGCAGAATTCCACACTCCCAGTATCATGGGGTCACCAATGTTCAGGAATTAACCTTGAGATTTCCTCTGACAGAGGGACTTGCAAGTGTATATTAAAGGCTGGACCTGGACACATCTTCATGTCATGCCTAGTCCACCATGCCAAAAGTGAGAAGCACTTGTACATATCAGTGCTGGTGACTGAAACGCAGTAACACCATGCTGTACAGGACAAAGTTGTACATGTGATCACCAAACCATCTACTTACATTGAATCTCACCCCTACAACTACTGCACAATGTGACATCTGCTACAATTAGTACAGCAACTCACCAATGAAGAGTTATCTAGACTCAAAACATTAGTTTGTTCTGTCTCCACAGATTCTGCCTGACCTGCTGTGATTTCCATCACTTTTTGTTTTCAGCAACTTCCCAAGCCTTCTTGTCAGCACATAGCCTCTGCCACTTCAATGGTCTGAACCTGTGGGAGAACTGCTGTGCCTTCATTGAGTAACTGCCTTCAATAAGCCGCTTTGAGTTGAGCTACACCAGATGGACTGATGCTTCCCCTGAAGTTTGATCAGTACAATTTTCTCAAATATATTATGCATATGCATACAATGGTGAAATAGCCTGCAAATCCATAAACCTAGTAGACAACTATCTGCATTGAAAGTCTGAGGGAGGATCAGCCCTCCATTATTGAACATGTATGACGACATCTGTCACAATTGTTTCATCATTGAGAGATGGACTGCTGACTGGAGGCTCCATTACCACAGGTAAGAACATACTGCTTTATGTTTATCCAGCAGCTTTCATTATCACTTAACTATGACAGAACACCACATCCATTGAGAAAATACAGTTTCTAAATAACATGTATGAAAAAACTAACCATTCATATTGTGATACACAACATTACTTAGACCTCATCAATGTTTGAGTTGATATAATGTCTAGTGATCACAAACACTCCTATGTAGTTCTCCCTGTATTATCTTAGAGAAGATGGAAGCAGGCTACTTACCTCTCCAGTTATAAAGCATCAAGAAGCATAGCAGATGGACCTTTTGTACAGAAATCCCTTGGTGACTTATTTGAGACTGTGGTCTCTGCATTTTTGCAGGGACAGCCATGGCGCTCAAACACATACAGCAGATGAGGGCTTGCTGGCAAAGGGGCTGGGGAACCTGTGAAAGTTGACAGTGCAGAAATGTTCTCAAAACACTTATCCTCCTGTCAGCCTTCTCAGCACGGAGTTGGCTTACAGAAGAGTAGGATGGCATCTGGTGGTCTTTCAAGCTATCATTATCCCACCAGCATGAAGTTCTGTTGTGGGTTCCTCAGGTAATCAATGGATATCAGGGTTCATAATCTGAACCATCTACTTCACTGCTATGAGTGAGACATAAACCCTTTGCAGTCATCATCATGCTGGTCTTGCATGCATGAGGCTCTCCAATGAGATGGCCATTTCCTTATGGGTGATCAAGCTCCTAAGACACGGTTGAGCTCATCAGTGTGATAGACTTTTTTCCTTCTCTGTGAGGAGTGTACACAGCTGTCTCTGACTTAGACACACCTCCACTTTCACTCTAATAAGAAATTCATGCTAAGCCTTTGGTCCACCTGATGTGCTAGCATCTATGTTGGTGGGGTGTGGAGTAGTCAGAAGTGATGGTGTGTCCTCAGACAACTCTTCCTCCTCCTGATGCCTGAAGAATAACTTGATTGAAGGTTGGGGAAAACAGGTGAATGGTGAAGGGATCAGTGTGAGACATGGCAGTAGTTAATTAAAGTTTAGACATTTTGAGAACACATACAGCTGCAGGCTCATGCCTTCAAACCTGTTATCAGAACAGTTAGCTGGCAAACCACACTTCATTTTCCACTTTGCACCATCTACTTAATAAGCTCCATCCACCTCATCTGTGTACGCATCACCCCCACCACTAAGATCAAGCTTGAATGTGTCTCTAACAATGGCTTTAAAACCTGCTTTGAGCAATTTACCATCTCTAAAGATGGAAAACTATGTGGCAGGATGAAGGATCTGCACTGATACATAAAGTTAAACATAACTTACTCCTTTCTGCTGGCACTTGCTGGAACTGCAACCATCTCCATCTCCATGTCTGGGTGGTGAAAGGCTTTGCCAATAGGGCATAACTACACTGTGGGCATTTCTTGAACAAATTCAATAGGCACCATCAAAATCTATAAGGTTGATTTTTTTTTCCAGAAATCAGCTAAATGTCAATTTTGTTAGATTTTGCAAAGGGTTTCTCCCTATGAGGTTTACTGAGATTTCTCATAAGATTTTCCCAAACTCACCTCATTACTTATACACCTCACTCCTACAGCATCCGGCTCTTGTATCCTCCACCTTGTCACAGGCAGAAAAGCTCACCACTGATACTCTCTGTAAGCTGCTCGGAGGTTCTGTGCACTTGGACCAGCATGCTGCCACACTGACTTCAGATAACAAAAGAACCACAAAGGCCTTTGCAGCAACAGAGAAATATACAATGAAAGCAGCTTATTACTGAAGGGACCTCCCCGGATTCCAGGTGCAGACACCATTCCAACAATAGTTGTGCACCAGGTGAAGCATGGTCAGTCTGGAGTTGCCCTCTATGGTTTGTGTGAATTGCCCCAGACATGTCAGATAGAGGGAAACTGGCATGGCACTTTGCAGACAGATACCTGCAGGTCCTAGTGGACAGGGTGGTGATCCATGTCTTTCAGCTTTAAGAGTATTTTCTGTTTCTCCTCATTTACCTGCTTTATGATGGCTTCTCCTACAAACATTGAGAAGTCCTGTAGATTTAATATCTACATAAATACACACATGCATATAATCTGGCCCATGATGAGAAACGCCAGCCTCCAGACTGTAGCCCACTCTCACACCTCCAAACTGGTCTGGGGTGAGAAGGTGCAACTCTAGCCCAGCCTTGTCTCCAAAGAAATAGAACAGTAAGGGGCACCTTATACTGAGGTGAATCTGCTAAATCAAGAAACCTGCTGACTCAAGTGACCTGCGTTAGTAGTGGAAATCTGGCCCAACTATTGAACATAATAATGCCCGAATTGTACCTTCAGTGGTGGTTACTGAATATTCATCAATGAAGTTAATTCAGGTCTATCTTCCTATCCCTCGCCTACGTATGTACATATACCTATACTAAACTTAGCACCTCTCTTGTCCCCTATGGAACCTGCTGACCACAGACTAGCATCCAAAAATGTGCAGGTCAGGCAAATTGGCCATGATAAATTGCATAGGGTTAGGTGCATTAGCCAGGGATAAATATAGAGTAGGGTAGGGTAGGGGAATGGGTCTGGGTGGGTTACTCTTCAGAGGGTCAGTGTGGACTTGTTGGGCTGAAGGGCCTGTTTCCACACTGTAGGGAACCTAATGAAATCTAAATTTGGGATTTTCACAGTTTGAAAAGCTTAGCTTCCCTTTGGACCTTGGACTTCTAACCTTGCTAAGAAACCGCTAAATTCATAATTTAAAGGAATCTGAATTGTAATACTGAATTTCATAAGGTATGGCCATGGCAAATTCACAGAAACTTGAATATTACACCCGATCTTGTGCACCCCAAGCTTTATCTGGAGTCTGATTAATTATTTATGGAGAACCACAGCTTTCTGTCTGAATATCTGAGTTTAAGTCATGGGACTGTTCCTCATTCAAACCAAAATAACTCATACAGATTGGTCTTACAGATTCTGAACCAAACCACTGCATGGAAATACCACTGATAGCACAACATTGTATCTCAGGTGGAGTCACCAAACCTTGCCTTTTAATAAGAGCCTCCTATTGATTTAGACAGATTTGCAGTATTTGTAGTTGAACTGCATACTATCTATATTGTTGTCGCTGAAGAAAGAAATAGTGGAGATAAGAAAATAAAAAGAGAGGCTCACGTGGTGCTTTTCACAACTACCTTACTCAAAACATTTTACAACCAAGGAAGTAAATGTAATCACAGTTTTAATGAAAAAAACTAAAGAGTACTGAAATAATACTATAAACTATACTTTTAGTTTTATGAAAAGTTGAAACTTGTTTCTCTGCAAGCAAAATATGCAATTTACATTAAGTGTACAGAACTATGTAGTTGTCTGCTTAAAAATACTTTCATTGCTACATTTTGCAGCATAACATTTGTAAATTTTCAAGGCCAGTGCTGTAGTTTTAATGATTAGAGTTTTGAAAATGAGTCCAAATTGTGCGACCAGGTTTTTCAGTAGGGGTTGCATGGAAGCCCTCAGGCAAGAGGACTAATGCTGTTTTTCCCTTTTCCTATTCTAAAGATCCTTAAATAATTGTTAATGGACACACCATTGCCATAACTGGTCAGTACTGATCATAAATTGACCCTTTCACTTTCAAATTATATTTAGCCAATGCTGCAGCAAGTCACTGGGAGCATTTTAAATTCCACCTTCTAAAAAAATTCAGTAAATATTTAAATATTATTCATTAATTATTACTTAACTAATACCACTAAACACAGCAGGTTATAAATATGTCATAAAATAAAAGCAGCTAATTAGAAAACTCACACTATGATAACTGTTATGAAAACCATTAACATTCATATTTAAAATGAGCTGGCCTATTTAGTTCAATTAAAATATCAAATTTTTAAAAAACTTCGGTTTTAAAAAAGTGCAAATTTGGATTTGGTGAGGCTTGTCCAGAAATGAAAGAATATCCACAAATTTCATATACTTCTCACGAAGTCAAATTAATTAAACTCCTGAATTCTTTTCCACTGCCCTCAGATATCAGCTTCTGTAGAGATTGGCCCACATTGTCAAATTCACTTACATCCAATTCAAAACTGTCCAATATCCATTTACACATAAGTTTTAAATGTCTTGATTTGTCCTTTGTCATTTCAATCACTTTCAAGATGCCTTAATATAACCCTATGCAAATTATATAGAAAATAAAATTAGTGTGAAATGATAGAGAAACATCCAATTAAATGAAAGTCAGATAACATTGATGAAAAGTTCTGTTCAGAATGCAGCAGTAAAACACAGAATTCTCGTTTTCACGACTGACTCTAGATATGAAAAACCACATCTTATTTTACAACAAACCTCTTCTTCTTTTATAGAGTGGCACAGGCACCAAACCAATTGTTTATAGTGTCATTGAGATGTACAGCATTGAAACAGAACCTTCAGTCTAACTCATCCGACCAGATATCCTGAATTAATCCAGTCCCATTTGCAAGCATTTGGTCCATATCCCTCTAAACACTTCCTATTCGTGTACTCATTCAGATGTCTTTTAAATGTTGTAATTGTACCAGCCTCCATTACTTCCTCTGGCAGCTCATTCCAAATACGCAGCACCGTCTGCATGAAGATGTTTCCCCAAAGGTCCCTTTTAAATCTTTCCCCCTTTACCTTAAACCTATGCCCTCCAATTTTGGACCCGCCTACCCTGGGAAAAGGACCTTCACTATTCACGCTATCCGTGTCCTTCATGATTTTATAAACTTCTATAAGGTCACCTCTCAGCCTCTGACACTCCAGGGAAAATATCTCAGCCTATTCAGCCTCTCCCTATAGCTCAAACACTCTAACCCTGACACCATCCTTGTAGATATTTTCTGAACACTTTCAAGTTTAACAATATTTTTCCTATAGCAGGAAGACTAGAATTGAATGCAGTATTCCAAAAGTGGCCTAACCAATGTCCTGTACAGCCACAACATGACATCCCAACTCTATACTCAAAGTACTGACCAATAAAGACAAGTGCACTATATACCTTCTTGACTACACTGTTTACCTATGACTGCACTTTCAAGGAACTATGAATCTGCACTCCAAGGTCTCTTTGTTCAGTGACAGCCCGAGGATCATACCATTACGGAGATATGGTTAAAGGAGGGACAGGACTGGTTGTTTAACGTTGCAGGATATCACTGTTTCAGAAGGGACAGAAAGGGAAACAAAAGAGGTGGGGGAGTTGCATTGCTAATTAGGGATCACACCACAGCTGTGTTGAGGGAGCACACATTGGAGGGATCTTGCAGTGAGGCATTATGGGTGGAGCTCAGAATACGAAGGGTGAAATCATAATGTTGGATGTTTTCTATAGACCTCCTCACAGCACACAAGAGACAGAGGAGCAGATATGTAGTCAGATATTGGAAAGGCGTGAAAAAAGCAAGGTAGTTGTGGTAGGTGACTTCAACTTTCATCTTATTGACTGGGACTCCCTTAGAGCCAGGGGCTCAGATGGAGAGTAATTTATTAGATGTATTCAGGAGGGCTTTTTGAGACAGTACGTTGACAATCCAACCAGACAGGAGGCCATATTAGGCTTAGAATTAGGGAGCGAGCCAGGACAGGTGATTGACATTTCAGTAAGAGAGCATTTTGGGCTTAGTGACCATAACTCCACAGGAATTCACGCAGTCATCTACAAGGATGAGAGTAGCCCTTGGGGAAGGGCCCTCAATTGGGCAAGAGCCAATTACATCCAAATCAGTTAGAAACTGGGGAATGTAGATTGGGAGCAGTTATTTGAGAGCAAATCTACATCTGCCATGTGGGAGACTTTTAAAGACCAGTTGATTAAAGTGCAGGACATGCATGTCCCTGCAAAACTAAAGGATAGGAATGGCAAGATTCAAGAACCATGGATAACAAGTGAAATTATAAGCTTAGCCAAAAGGGAAAAGGGAGCATTCAAAAGGTCTAGGCATCTACAAACTGATGAAGCCCTTAGGAGTGTAGAGAAAAATTAGGAGGCAACTTAAACACAGAATTAGGAAGGCTAAAAGGGGCCATGAAATGTCTTCAACAAACAGGATCAAGGAGAATCCCAAGGCTTTTTATGCATATATTAGAAGAAAGAGGGTAGCAAGGGAAAGAGAAGGACAACTTCTGGACAAAGGAGGGAAATTATGTGTGGAGCCACAGGAAGTGAGACAGATTCTTAATGAGTACTTTGTATTGGTATTCACCAAGGAGAAGGACATGATTGATGTTGAGTTCAGGGATAAAAGTGTGTGAATACTCTAGAGAATTGAAGGAGGAAGTTTTGGGTATCCTAAATTACATTAAGGTAGACAAGTTCCTTGAGCCAGATGGGATTTATCCTAGATTACTGAAAGAGGCAAGGGAAGAAATAACTGGGGCATTAGCAGACATCTTCACATCCTCTTTGACCACAGGCAAGTTCCAGAGGACTGGAGATTAGCAAATGTTGGTCCCTTGTTTAAGAAGGAAGCAAGGATTATCTAGGAAATTATAGACAAGTGAGCCTGGCATCTGTGGAGGGGAAGATCTTGGAGAAGATACAGAGGAAAAGATATATATGCACATTTGGAAGAAAATGGACTGGTTAGTGACAGATAGCATGGTTTCATACAAGGAAATCATATCTCACCAATCTGACTGAATTTTTTGAAGAGGTGACAAAGATAATTGATGAGTCATAGAGTCATAGAGATGGACAGCATGGAAACAGACCCTTCGGTCCAACCCGTCCATGCCGACCAGATATCCCAACCCAATCTAGTCCCATCTGCCAGCACCCGGCCAATATCCCTCCAAACCCTTCCTATTCATATACCAATCCAAATGCCTCTGAAATGGTGCAATTGTACCAACCTCCACCACTTCCTCTGGCAGCTCATTCCATACACATACCACTCTGTGAAAAAGTTGCCCCTTAGGTCTCTTTTATGTCTTTCCCCTCTCACCCGAAACCTATGCCCTCTAGTTCTGGACTCCACGACTCCAGGGAAAAGATTTTGCCTATTTACCCTATCCATGGCTGTCATAATTTTGTAAACCTCTAAAAGGTCACCCCTCAGCCTCCGACGTGCTCCAGGGAAAACAGCCCCAGCCTGTTCAGCGTCTCTTTATAGCTCAAATCCTCCAACCCTGGCAACACAATTGTAAATCTTTTCTGAACCCTTTCAAGTTTCACAACATCTTTCCGATAGGAAGGAAACCAGAATTGCACGCAATATTCCAACAGTGGCCTAACCAATGTCCTGTACAGCTGCAACATGACCTCCTAACTCCTGTACTCAATACTCTGATCAATAAAGAAAAGCATACCAAACGCCTTCTTCACTATCCTATCTACCTGCGATTCCACTTTCAAGGAGCTATGAACCTGCACTCCAAAGTCTCTTTGTTCAGCAACACTCCCTAGGACCTTACCACTAAGTGTATAAGTCCTGCAAAGATTTGCTTTCCCAAAATGCAGCACCTCGCATTTATCTGAATTAAACTCCATCTACCACTTCTCAGCCCATTGGCCCATCTGAGGAAAGGGCTGTGAATATAGTTTATATGGACTTTAGTAAGGCAGTTGCTAAAGTCCCACATGGCAGACTGGTACAAAAACTAAAGTCCTGTGGAATTCAGGGTGGGCTAGCTAGATAAATACAAAACATGCTTGGTCATAGAAGACAAAGGGTAGTGTTTAAGGGTGTTTTTCAGAATGAAGACCAGTAACCTATGGTGCTCCACAGGGTTCGGCCTTAGGTCCTCTGTTGTTTATAGTATATATAAATAATCTGGAGGAAAATGTACATGGTCTGATTAGTAAGTTTGCAGATGTCACAAAGATTGGTGGAGTTGCTGATAGAGCCAATGATTATAAAAGGATACAACACAATATAGATAGATTGGCGACTCAGGGACAGAAATGGCATATGGAATTTAATCCAGACAAATTTAGGTGTGAGTTATACTGTAAATGGCAGAACTCTTAGGAACATTAGCATACAGGTGGATCAGGGTGTGCAGGTCCACGGTTCCCTAAAAGTGGCAACACAGCTGGCCATGGTGATTTAGAAGGCATATGACATGCTTTCCTTCATCAGCCAGGGCATGAGTGCAAGAGTTGGCAAACAATGTTGCAGCTATATAAAACCCTTGTTAGGCCACATTTGGAGCATTGTGTGCAGTTTTGATTAACATTACCAGAAGAACGTAAAAGCTTTGGAGAAAGTACAGAGAAGGTTCATCAGGATGTTGCCTGGTCTCAAGGCATTGGCTAATAGGAAAGGGTAAATGACTATGATTGTTTTCACTGAAAAGATGGCAGCTGAGAGGAGACTAAATAGAGGTCTACAAAGTTAAGACAGGCACAGGTGGACAGTCAGAGGCTTTTTCCCAGGGTGGAAGTTTCAATTACAAGGGGGCACAGATTCAAGGTGAGAGGGGTAAAATTTAAGAGAGATGTGGTAGGGGCCAGGAATGCACCTCTAGAAAGATGGTGGAAGCAAGCACATCTGTGACATTGAAGCGGCATTTGGCCGGTTACGTGAAAAGGAGGGGTGGGGGAGGGGAATAGAGGGATATGGACCAAATAAAGGCAGATATTTTTCTCTAGTTTAGTTTGGAAATGATGATTGGCACAGACTTGGAGAGCTGAAGATCCTGTTCCTGCACTGTACTTCTCTTTTGTTCTTATTAAGTGTATAGATCCTGCCCTGATTTCCCTTACCAAAATGCAACAGCTCACATTTATCTAAATTAAACTCCATCTGCCACTCCTCGGCCCACTGGCCCATCTGATCAAAGTCCCTCCTCACACATTTATGAATTCCAATAGTAGGGCTTTTATTCTCACACTTTATCATCACAGTGCAACAGAAGATGTATCTTGAAAATAAGTCAATCACTTCATGAAAGTTTGTGCATGGGATAGATGCTTGAGGGAGCTCAACAGACATAGCCCCTCCAATGAGAAATTAATTTGAAATGTTGAAAGAGTTCATGTGTTCATGACACAACATGTGAAATCTCCAATAATAAAATATATTACATTTGAAAAAGTTGAAAAAATTGACAAGTCAGGCTTTCAAAGTAGCATGTGTGACTGAAAATATGCAATATATGATCAAAATCGAAAACTGGGACTTAGTAGTTCAACAATCACATGAAATGGATCAACTCTCTTAACTCACTGCGTGATGTAGACCCCACAGAAAATAACTACTTCTGAGCAGCAGCATATAATGGAACTATGTACAACTGAGAACAGCAAAGTACTCAACGAGACACCACACCAAAGTCCTCACAACAGTCACAACACATAACATCATTCATGACTCTTAGAACAGAGGATTTAATTTAGTGACAGATGGCACTGTGGGCAACTTTCATCATGCCAATCAATGCCAAAACAATCAAAACAAAATCTAAAAATCTGCATTGCCTTTATCTGATGAGACAAAAAAAGACAGAAATCCAAGTGAGCATTATTCTTATGAAATGTTTTCCTCTCAGTAAAATAGCATGATGCAACAAAAATAGACACTACAGTACCACATTCCATTATAGAAAGTACTGATGCATACCTTTGATCCAACAATACACATTCACAGTTGGCACAGACCCTTACTTTTCAAAAAAGATTGAAATAACAACAGAACTAAATAAATGGGGAAAGAATGTGTAAACTCTTTCTTCCAAAATGCTATCAACAGAAGGACAGACAAACTACAAGAAAGGTGATGACTCAGACAATTGAAAAAGCAACTAAACGGCACAGATACTATATTATACATGGGTATGTGAAGTGTTGGGCCTTCATAGTCTCAGCTGAAGGCTGGGACATTGCTTTAATACTAAAGAAAATAGACATGAATTCCTGGAATAGACAGAAGAATCATTGATGAAAACAGCACACAAAAAAAATGCGAGCATCTACAGGAAATATTAAATCTCACCTCCAGTAACTGTGCATAAATATTACATGTTCGTGGGAATAAAAACACATGACACAATAATCTTTTCCACTTTAGTATTGATGTACACTCCTGAATCTGATCAACATTGGTAATAACATGAAGATCAGTTGTATGTAAAGTCAGTAAATTTGTCGTATAATAATGATAACTATAATGTGAATAAACTGTGAAATAGAAATCAAGTCAAGAGATAACAAAATGCTCACTTTTCATGCACTTTGTTCAACAAAAATATTACAGAGAAATCTTCACAATTGCATTACACAGATCACTGGACCTAAATTTCTATAGAACGTTAACTCACGTGACATTAAAACAATCCACTTATACTGAGAATGTGAAGAGGAGACTGTGTCTGGAAGGAAATAGGCTTGCATTCCGGAAGTACTGGATTAGTGGTGCTGGAAGAGCACAGCAGTTCAGGCAGCATCCAACGAGCAGCGAAATCGACGTTTCGGGCAAAAGCCCTTCATCAGGAATAAAGGCAGTGAGCCCCTCATTCCGGAAGGCCAATTGGCCTTACACAACCAAACTTATTTACGATCATTTCCATAAAGCTTCCATAACTGCTGGAGTTTTACTTATCAAATCACAACATATCAGACAAATGTAATTACTAAAATTTGGAAACTGTTTTTATATTTCCAGTGGGCAATTCTCATGCACACTGAGACTGTGAAACACCCTGCTACTCATAACATGATATCCAAAAGATTTTAACACCAAGGCCTCACCCACAATGGCTAAAGACAAAAATGGTTAGAAACAAAAACACTGCAGATGCTGGAATCCAAGGTAGACAAGCAGAAGGCTGGAAGAACACTGCAAGCCAGGCAGCATCAGGAAGTGGAGAAGTCAATGTTTCGGTATAATCCTTTTTCAGGTCCTGCAGAAGGGTTACACATGAAACATTGACTTCTCCACCTCCTGATGCTGCCTGGCTTGCAGTGTTCTTCCAGCCTTCTGCTTGTCTACCTCAACCGCATATGGCCAGCCAGTTTTCCACCATCTGACTGATGGAGGAGTGTGATATACCAGGCAGTAGAAGACTATCATCAGGCAATCTGGTAAGTGTTTGGGAGATGATGTCAATGGCATTGCAGTCAGGGAGGGTGAGGAAAGCCCAAGTTGTACATCCCTGTTCTTCCCTATACACAAGAAAACAAAACAATAAACTAATTCACCCTCTGGGGCTTCTGCTGGGCCTACCATCTTGTGCCAGTTTGTCCAGGGGAGGAAACTCCTATCAATTCCCTAACACTAATGCTAGTTAAAGTGGTCAATATTATTTATCAACCTGTGCAGATATGTTGTGTGTTATGATACTCCTCTGTAGCAGGTGAGACTTGAGTCTCTGTGTTGCAGGCTTCTGGAGTTGTTTTCCATTTAAATAACATTCAGCTTTTCTATTCTTCCTGTCAAATTGCATAATCTCACATTCTCAGACATTATATTCCATCTGCCAAGATCTTGCCCATTCACTTACCCTGTCTTTATCTCTTTCCAGCTTGCTTTGCACTTATGTTTGAGTCATCTGTAAATTACGTTCACTTCCCCCAGCTAAACCATAAATACATATTGTAAATTGCAGCTCCACCACTGATCCTATGACACAGCACGAGTTACGCGTTGCCATTCTGCTTATCTCAACTCTAACTCTAATCTTCTCTTATTAACCATTTCTCTCCCCATGCTAATATACTACTCCAGTACAGGGGTTATTATCTTATTAAGTATCCTTATCTATGGCAACTTATCATAAACTTTCTGGAAATCGAAATATATTACATCCATTACCCATCATTCCATTATTTATTCTTTTGTTATTTCTTATAAATTTATCAAGCATGATTTCCCCTTCATGAAGCCACACTGACTGTTTGATTATATTATATATTTCTAAGTGCTCTGCTACCACATCTTTTATAGTAGGCTCCAACATTTCCCCAATAACAGATGTTAAGCTAACTTGCTAACCTGTGTTTGGTCTTCTTGCATCTTCGAATGAGGTTGTCACCTTAGTAGTCTTCCAAACTTCTGGGGCTTTTCCAGAATCTAAGGATCCTTGCACGATTACTACCCAGTGCATCCAATGTCACCTATCTACTTACTTTAATGTCCTAAGATCCCACCAGGACCAGGGGACATACTGATGTTTGGCCTCATTACTTTCCACAGTACGTTTTTTAGTGCTTGTGATTGTATTTATTTCCTCTTCCCCTTGATAATTTAGTATTTCTGGAATGCAAATAGTGTCTTCTACTGTGAAGACTGATGCAAAGTATTTAGTCAACTTCCCTGCCATTTGCTCCTTTCCCATTGTCATTTCCGCAATCTCATGTTGACTTGATGTCGTTCTTCCTTTTTATGTTTTTAACAAAGGTCTTGCTTTTGATGTTGATATTACTTATATTTTATTGCTTCATGTCTATTTTCTCTTTTTTGGTCAGGTTTTGATATTTTTCAAAACTTCCCCAATCCTCTGGTTTAACAATAATCTCTGTCACATTGTATATCTCTCCTCCAATTTAATGCGATCTTTAACTTTCCTGGTTAGCAAGGTTTGGCTTATCTGCTTCCTCAGATACTTCCTTCTCACTGGATACGAGGATATTGAATTCTTTCCTCATTGTTCATCAACCACTTTGTTAATAAACTGCTCCCCCCACCCCCCCCAGTTTACTCCAGGTAGTTCTGTCCTCATTTCTCTGTCATTACCTTATTTAACAGTTGTTTCCAACTGGGGTTTCTCACTCCCTGGATGAATGCTAAATTCCACCATGCAATGGTCACTTTTTCTGCGATCATTTATTAAACTTGCTTCATCTTGCATCACCAGACTCAAAATACCCCTGATCCCTGATTGAATACATAACATATTGTTCTAGGAAACTGTCCTGAAACACTGTATGACTTCTTCCTTGTGGCTACCCATGATTAATCTACTGACTTTTTAACACACTTTTTCAAAAATGTACTTTAAGTCCTCCAGAATAGTTACTGTTAAGGGTGTTTATAGTGTACTCCCACCAGTATTTTCTTCTTTGTTATTTCTTACCTTCATCCATATGTATTTTACACCATCTAATCCAAGATAACTGCTTGCTGTCATACTTATTTCATCTGATACTAACCAAGTGACTGTACCACCCTTTCTTCCTTGCATTTTGAAATAACTCTCCAAAGGTCATTATTGCATCACAAAATTGCCCTTTATTTTCAACTGCATAGTACATGACACTGACCCAGCTAGCTCAGAACTGAATACTAGAGTGCAGAACCCCTGACAATCCTATTTATATCTGTCAGCCAGAGCTCCCTGATTGGGCTGGGCTAACAGGCTAATCAGGGATCTCATGCTCTCGGAGATCGACCTGGTTGACCTCATTCCAATCACATCCATCTTTTCAGAAAGTCAGATACCCCTGAATATTTTGTTCTCTACTTTGATCTCCTTTTAACCATGCCTCTGTAATAGCTAGAAGATCATACCCATTAATCTCTATTTGTGCCATTAATTCATTTAATTTGTTCTGCATACCATGTGCATTCAAGTGAAGAATCATTAATTTTTCCTTTTTATGACTGTTTTCACCTTTGACCCTATCTGGATATTGCTATTGAAACAGATGTCCTGCAATGCCACCCATATCTTTTTACTTTGTATGTCTAAATTTCACCTCTCCCAACCTTCCCCCACTCTAGGTTGTTTAAAGTTCTCTCTACAGCCCTAGTTATTTGATTCACCAGGACACTGATCCCAGCATGTTTCAAGTGAAACCCATCCCTTTAGAAGAGTACTGGTGCCAGTGCCCCACGAACTGAAATCCATTCCATCTACACCAGTCTTTGGATCATGCATTTAATTCCTTGGCTTTACCAACTTAACTAGATGCCAGTATGCCTATAGCTTGAGTAGTAATCCAGAGATTATTACTTTGGGAGGCTCTGTTTTTCAATTGAACTCCTAAGTGTTCAAACTCTTTTACCAGAAACTTCTTTCAAGTCTTGTCACTGCTGTTAATGCCAATGTGGACAACAGCAACTGGGAGCCACCCCTCCTACTCAAACATTCCTGTTCAAATCCAACCCCAACCAGTGACACTTTTCTTTCCAAGATGCTTTCTGACGAGCATGAGTATTCCCTAAAGTTTCTGCTTTAATTTCAAGAGTAAAATTGGAACAATTCATGTGGGCGGCAGGGTGGCTCAGTGGTTAGCACTGCAGCCTCACAGCACCAGTGTCCCAGGTTCAATACCAGCCTCGGGTGGCTGTCTGTGTAGAGTTTGCACATTCTCCCTGTGTCTACGTGGGTTTCATCCGGGTGCTCCGGTTTCCTCCCAAGTTCAAAGATGTGCAGGTCAGGTGAATTGGCCACGCTAAATTACATGCTAGTGTTAGGTGCATTAGTCAGAATGAAATGGGTCTGGATGGGTTACTCTTCGGAGGGTCGGTGTGGACTTGTTTCCACAGTGTAGGGAATCTTAAAAAAAAATTCTTTATGCAAATATTGGTAGAGGTTTGTAACTCATTCCCACAAATCTCAATCACAGCTAAAACAAAAACAGAAATTGTTGGAGGAACTCAGCAGATTTGGCAGCTTCTGTGAAAAGAAAGCAGCAATTAATGCCAGATCAATTGTTAATTTTAAAGCTGAAATTGTTCTGTTATGTCTCAACATCACTGTGCTTTAAAAGAAATCTCATGACATTGTCTGAGGGTGACCTGAGGGTATAGAGGCTTTATACTTCCTTCCCCATCTCATATAGAAACATATAAGATAGGAGCGGGAGAAGGCCATTCAGCCCTTTGAGCCTGCCAGCCATTCATCCCGATCATGGCTGATCGTCCAACTCAATCACCTAATTCTGCTTTCTCCCCATAACTCTTGATATCATCCCCTACCAAGTGCTATATCTAGCCATCTCCAGGATGCATTCAATGTTTTGGCATCAAATACTTCCTACGGCAATGAATTCCACAGGTTCACAACACTTTGGGTGAAAAAATGTCTCCTCAGTGAAGAAATGTCTCCTCTCCTTGCTGTAGGAAATACTTGAAATATGACACATTACCCAAAGTAGGCTGCTGTGTTGTAACCTATGAGCTTAATATCATTTCCGGTGCTTTGATGTATGAGAATGTAATGTTTGTGCATAATAGTTGTCTGTAATGAATGTCTGTTGGATTATTCAGTGCCACAATATCCGTACTTTGTTTCTTACATTTTGGGTGATAGCATAAGCATTGCCATGTAAGATAAAATACCCTGTTGGGGGCATACTCACACCATGGTTAGCAGTGGTAGCCATGTATCAAAGGCTCCAAGACTTGGCTGGTAGATATTTGGAAAAGTAATTGAACAACAACTAAACAAAAACTTTGGACAGGAGAAAATTCAAACAAAGTGACAGTATTTTCCCCCTTTCAGCAACAATGTTTTTGATGACAGAAAGCCTACAGATAGGTAGGTAGGGCACTGACTACTATGGAAAACAATGATTTGGAGATGCCGGTGTTGGACTGGGGTGTACAAAGTTAAAAATCACACAACACCAGGTTATAGTCCAACAGGTTTAATTGGAAGCACACTAGCTTTTGGAGTGACGCTCCTTCATCAGGTGATAGTATAGGGCTCAATCATAACACAGAATTTATAGCAAAACTTTGCTAATTTTTACTGTAAATTTTTGCTATAAATTCTGTGTTATGATCAAGCCCTCCACTATCACCTGATGAAGGAGTGTCGCTCCGAAAGCTAGTGTGCTTCCAATTAAACCTGTTGGACTATAACCTGGTGTTGTGTGATTTTTAACATGGAAAATATTGTTAACATCAGAATTTTAAAACAAGTGAAAATCATAATTTTGTATTTTTTTCAGTTGCATACATTTAAATTTCTGAAAGGTTATGTTGTACAAACCTTACTGGGTCCTTTTCAGAAGTACCAGATATAGACAAGAACACCGCATTAGATGTAACATATATGAATTTTCAAAAGCCCTTTGATGAGATAACTTATAATGCATATGGAGTCAGGATAGTAGAATAGATTGAAAGATGCTACAAAAAAAAAATGTGGTTTTAAAGGGACATTTCTCAAACTGGCAGAAAGTGGCAAGTGGTGCCAGGTATCCACATTAGGATCAATGCTGCAGACCAATGAATACTTATTGGAGGAATAGATCTGAAGTCTCAATTGCCATGGGGCAGGAATGATCGTGGGGATAATTGGAAAGTTGCACACCCAAGGTTAACACTAGATACTGCCACTTCCAGGCCACTCCATTGACTTGTAGAGTTATAACATGAACTGAAAGAATCAAATGGCCTCCTTCGTTACTGTACCCATTCAATGACTTGATGAGAAGACAGCTGTCTTTGAGAAGGCAGCTCCTAACTTGGCTGCCACCTATCTTCACTGTGGCTGGCTGAAAAGATGCGCCCACCTCCTCTCCAATCAGCCTCATATTTAGACATAGGACTGTGATCCAGTATTCATCTGGATGTCAGGTTCCTGACCCATCTGTGAAAATTCATCTCATGGTGTCACAACTTGAGGGGATACTAAATTTGGGTGTTACTAATAAAATGGAAGGAAGCATCAACATGGAGAAAACATTTGCAGATTTTAGAGTGAATGAATAAATAACAGTTGGAATTCGATACAATAATATGTCTGGCAATTAACTTCAGTACAACAAATTGGTAGGAGGAGTATCCTTAAAGAACTAAATATGGTGGAGGAACAAAGAAATCTGGGAACACAGGTATTAAAATTTCTAAAAGTTCAATCGGCTGATGACAGAATAACATTTGTGAACAAAAGACTGCAGTTGACTGCTAGAGGAATAGAATCCAAAAGTAAGGAAATGTTATTCTATTTACATAGAATTGTGCTCAGGTTGCACTTGGAATACTGTGCACGGTTCTTGTATCCAAATTACAATAAAGCTGAAGAAAGTGCACAAAATATTTACAGGATGTCACTAGAATTGAGAGGATGTAGCAATCAGGCAAGAATGAGAAGACTGTTTCTTGCTATTGAAGAGATCCAATAGAGGCTGTCAAATCTTGAAGTAGTTCAATAGGATCAACAAAAATCAATTATTTCCACTTGTGGTAGTGTCCAGGAAGCATCAATATAAACAAGTTACAAATGGATCAAATCAGGAATTCTATATGAATTTCTTTAATCAGACAGTGCAATTTTTCTCATTTTCAGACTAAGTGGGAGGATGGACTTAGAGTCATAGAGTCATAGAGATATACAGCATGGAAACAGACCCTTTGGTCCAACCCGTCCATGCCGATCAGATATCCCAACACAATCTAGTCCCACCTGCCAGCACCCTGCCCACATCCCTCCAAACCCTTCCTATTCATATACCCATCCAAATGCCTCTTAAATGTTGCAGTTGTACCAGCCTCCACCACTTCCTCTGACTTGTTGGATATCTTCCCATTCCCAAGAAAACTCATCTGTTTGTGTGCCAACAGCTTGTTAACAGCTGACTGGTGAAGTTCAGCAAATAACTCAGCCTAACTCAGGCCTCACCAATGATTAGATTCCCTACAGTTTGGAAACAGGCCCCTTGGCCCAACAAGTCTACACTAACCCTCCGAAGAGTAACCCACCCAGACCCAATTCCCTCTGACTAATGCACCTAACACTATGGGCAATTTACCTGACCGGCACATCTTTGGGCTGGAAACTGGAGCACTCAGAGGAAATCCACGCAGACACGGGGAGAATGTGCAGACAGTTGTCCAAGGCCAGAATCGAACCCGGGTCCCTGGTGTTGTGAGGCAGCAGTGCTAACCACTGAGTCACCGTGCCACCAGATCCCAGTGGTATCCCAGATCCTGTAAAGTTGCTGGCCAATTAGAGGTGCATGACTTCTGGGTCCTAAAGACTATTGGTTGTGGCCGACACCTCAAGGGATCCTATAGTGAAAAGACAGATAATTTCTTTTACTTGTCACTTGGTGGAGATATTAATAATAAGAGGGGCTCAAGAGGACAATGGCAAAATCAGGAGATTGGCTTTCAGATTGGAGTACTTGGAGACCTTCTCAAACTATTCAGGCAGTTCATCGTTTCTTAACTTTTAGGAAGGCAGGTAATTGGAGAGGTGGCAAGTTGAGGCCCTGAAGTGACCATTTATTGACCACGTAAAGGTGGCAGGTCAAGGAAGACCCACCCCAATGACCTTTTCACCACAATTTCATAAATGAGATGGCAAGAAAGTTGAGAGTATCCCTCCATGGCCAAAGTACCCAATTACTTCCTCTCTTGCCACCTCACTTTTTGGGAGAGGAAAACTGTACCCAGAGAGTGCTGAAAGATGGAACCTTGAATTAATGGAGTGATTGAAGGAGACTGCATTGACACATTAAGATATCCACATGAGGGAAAAGGATTAGAGTGTGGGAACAGATTAGACTTGGAGGAGGTTCCTGTAGATTACCAACATTGATAACTGATAAGCAATAATAGATAATAAGACTTGCTGGGCTAAATGGTCTGTTTCTATGTTTTAGATTCTATGCATGTCAGGGACATGTCATGAAACAGTGACATGTAGAAAATGTATCACTCATTTCACAAATGAACTTGTTCACACCTATACTGCAGTCAGCACCACCTGGTGATTTATTTTTCATAAACCATTTGGCCCTGACATGCATCTCCCCGATCAGATGTTGATAACATGCTGTAGCATTTAGATAGGGTTACATTACACCAACCTAGCTTGGTTCATATCCTAAGTAAAATAAAAAGAAAATGAATTTATACAGTACCTTTCACTATTTTAGCAAGTCCCAAAGCATATTACAGTCAATTCATTACTTTTGATATGAAATCATTGTTGTAATGTTGGAAACACCACATCACACACTAAGCAGCTCTACAAACACCAATCAAACTTGATATTAATCAAATAATCAGTATTAGTGATTTGATAAAGGAATATGTATTGGCCACATTAGCTGGGAGAACTCCCTGTTTTCTGTTAATTCTGCTCTGGGATCTTTTACATCTATCTAGATTCCCATTTTAAACTCACACCAAAATGACAGCCCTTCTGACACTGAAGTATTCCCTCAGTTTCACACCGAAGTGTCGACATAGATTATGTGCTCAAGTCTATAAAGTGATATTTGAACTTACAACCATTTGACTTTGAGTTGAGTGCTATTGGTGAACCATTGCTGATATTATTAATATTTGTAGGACAGAGTTTTTCACTGCATACTTTACTAAGTCTCAGTTTAAATTTAAAAAATTAAATTACCATTATGTTCACTCAATTTAACAGCTTGATATTTATATTTTGTTTCAAACAATGTCTGGTATCTCAGACTTGTGATATACTCTGGGCCAAATTTTCATCTTGATGGTAAGGATCGGGAGCAATGGGATTCTTGAAATCATGATCTCACTTCCTGATGGGCAGTGCTTGATTTTGGGGGTGTGTGCTGAAATCAGGGCCATTGCTTCCTTCACGAGTGTGGAGGCACCTTTGGAGTAGAATCAATGTCTGGTAAAAGGTGTGTTCATACAGACTTGGGCCCATCTCTTGTATCATGCTGATGCAACATGAATTGAAAGGAAGATTTTGGATGAACTAATCAGAAGCAGTGGGTCAGTTGAATGAATTTTAGACTGTGAATACTTACTGTTGTGAATAATGTCACTTCTGATCAATAGCTTGTTGCCTCTGTGAGGATTGTCCCAGTATGAGGGAGCTCTCTGTCAACTCCTAACCTATAACATCACCAAATGCTGTAGGAATCTCCTGCCTATGAATCCCCAGCTCTGCGAAATCCAGTTTTGCTCTGCACTGCCCTATAAGGAAACATGATTACAGTACAATGTTACAATCAGGTGAGGAAAGGTGGACCGGTTCCCACTTTCTTCAATCTCCTTTGCTGATTGTAACAAAACCACCATTCAATGAGTTCATGGATGATCTGATAATCTTCAACTCCAGGTTCCTGTCTATTCTCTTTAACTTTGAATCCCTAATTGATTAAAAAGCTGTCTATCTCCACCTTAATATGCTTAATGACCCTGCTATGACAGCCCTCTGTGGTAAAGAATTCCACATATTCACTAAACACCAACAGAAAATTTCTTTTCCTCTCTCTCTGAAATGGATCTCTTACTTTGAGATTATGCCCTCTTGACTCTCCTACAAAAGCAAACAACCTTTGCTCACCTACTCTGTCAAGTTCCTAAGAACCTTGTATGTTTCGTATGATCATTTCTCATGCAACCTCTCCAATGAAGACAGGCCCAACCCACTCAACCTCACCTCATATCAAAACATAAAATCAACCTCGTGAAGCTTCTCTGGATTGCCTCCATTGCTATCATATTGTTTCTTATATATTGAGACGATTTTATATTCCATTCTCTTTGGAATAAAAATAAACAGTCCATTTACTTTTCTATTTACTGCTGAAATTAGACAAGCTTTTAGTGATTCATGTGCAAGGAATCCCAAGCCTCTATGCCATAGCTTTACCTATTTAAATAATATTCAGCTCTTCTATTCTTCCTGAAAAAAAGTGTATGATGTCTCAATTTCCCACTTAAGATTTCATCTGATAGTTTTTGCTCACTCACTTAAGTACCTATCGTTACGGACCACACCAAACTTCTCAAAATATATGAAGATAACCTAGACCTTAATTTTATTTCTATTTTTATGGTAAGTGTAAGACGTTGCATTCTAGATGCAATGTGATTGCTTAAGCTACTCAACTTTAAGCAAAATACACTTTATTCTTACACAACAGATAAAATATAGACAAAATAAAAATACAATTGAAATATGCTAAATTGTATCTCTATCAAAATGCTGAACAAAATAAGACATGTTAACTACTATTAATTAGCTGTTTCAAAAAAGTAATATTCCATAAACACACCCTTGGCAAAGATAAATTTAGTAAAACCGATTATCTTACATGCAATTCTAGTAGCAGGAAGAGAACCCTAGCATTTAGCTATAACAGAGAGAGGAATAAGAGCTTCCACACCCAGCTTCAAGACACCAGCAACTGCAGAAAGCTGAAAATAAAAATCTTGATTCTGTGGGAGTTTGACACCAACCCTTCAGGCTGCTTCTAATGTTCCAATGTTTAAAATAAAACCAAGGCCTCGAAAGCTGTTTATTGGCTTTGAGCAGAGCACTTGGCAGAATGCCTCAACTTTTCTTCATAAAACAAACCATGACCAAAATACATTTCTTAAAGCCATAGTATTGTCACACTATATGACTCTGTAGAGACTTTGTAAAATCCTCACATCTTATCTTTCCACCTATTTTTGTGCCTTCTCCAAACTTGGCGATGGTACATTCACTTCTGTCTTCAAAGACATTTATACATATTGTAATTAATTGTGGCCCTAGCACTGATTCCTGTGGCATCTCAGTTGTTACAGGGTGCCATCCTAAAAATTTTCCCTTCACCTCAACTGTGTTCTATCGGTTAGCCAATACCCTACCCATGCTAATAAACTACCTCCAATACCATGGTCTCTTGTCTCTTGCTTTATGTGTTTTACCCTATTGAACATGTTTTGAAATTCCAATTATACTACATCTACTAGTTTCCTCCTCAAAAATGCTGATAAATTTGTCAGGCATGATTATTCATGAAGCCACACTGACTCGGTTTAATTATATTATGTGTTTCTAAATGCTCTGCTACTACACTGTTTATAATAGACCCTAATATTTTCCACAATGACAGTTGTGAATGTGTTTTTTTTTAAGATGCAAATGTGTTCTATCTTCAGCAAGTCAGAGTGCCTTAAACCGAAACACTAAAGATCAGTAGGCCCACTACAACAATGGTATCCTGCCTGATTCCTCTCCACATCTCTGATCTGTGGTCCACTCTGTAGCTCAGCATCCTCTGCATCGGTGTCTGCTGTCCCTTCTTCTCCCATCTTTCCTCTGATGAAATGAGTGTCTTATGGTCTGTCTCCTCAAGCCACAAATCCCTCTCCTGTGCCATTTTGTGCAATATCCAGCATTACAAAGTGATCCAATAAACCCCTGGCAATGTGTGTTGGAGAACTTCACCAGGCCAGTCAATGTATTATCATCACACTTGCGTAGACCTACCAGCCCCTTGTTTCCCAGAATCCATCTGCATCTGCTTTATTACTTATTCTGTGGGGGGCCATTGATCATTGGACAGAAGAGCTGTGGCAGTCTGCACTCGCACAGTAAAAGTGCACCACGGAAGCTTCCTGTGAACATGAACAGCTGTGCAGAAAGTTCTTCCTGTGGTTATACACCACCAGCTGGACATCGATGTAATGGTATTCAGGAGGGTATAAATCTCCCTGAACAGCTAAAGTCACCTCCTGTCTAAATGCCCTGAATATGTGTGTGTGCGCGTGTGTGTGCGCATGTGTGAACGAACCACATTCCTGCTGTCTCCCCTCCAATGTCCAAAGCCAGTGCCTTCACAGAGACTTTCCAATTGATATGCTGCAAAACCCTCCATACTTGTTTTGAAAAGTTTCCACAATTCGGAGGGGTTGTTTGTTACATTCCAAACTGCAATGCTGTAGTTCACAATGACTTCCAAACCCTACAACACGCCTTCAATATTTTGAAATGACTGTTTAAGCAGTCTTTACTATGATTAGGGTGACACATCCCCACTGTCTCACCCATTGTCTGGACCTTGAAGGTGGCCAACGCCAGAAACAAGGGAGGGATTGTGAATGTAGGTCGTGGCCACTTCTGTAATGCTCAGCCAATAGGAGTCAGTCTCACAACATCCCACTTTCCAACTTAGTATATTTAATTTACTAGGTGATATTCCAGTTGACTCCTTTTTTCATACATTCAGTAGATTTTTGAAAGCTTCAGGATGATTATACTGATTTTACCATTTCACAATGACAATGCCTTATAATTGGAAAATTAAAACACCATCAGGCAGCCAAAACTTGCACTGGGATTCAAAATAAGAAAAAAAGGGATAGTTGAATTTGTACATTGTCTTATCACACAGTGGTTTATCCTTTAGAGTTTACTAACTATTACTATGTAGGCAAAAAGTACAGCCATCTATACCAAAAATATTTTCCAAATAGTATTGAAATGAAGGACTGACTAATGTGCTTTGTGTTGGTATTTGGTGAAGGGGAATCTTGGATTGCAATCCAGGCTCTCTGCAAATAATGTCCAAGAATCTGTTCACCCAAAGGCAAATAAAGCTTTGGTATAACAGCTCATCTAATGCCTGATGCCACTGAAATTGCAACTCTTACTCAGTATTACACCGGAGTGCCAGTCTAATGTATTTGTGCGTAGGGTTCTAACCTGCACACCTGTGATCCATGAATAAGAGGCCCATGAATGAAACCGATTGTAAAATTAAAGTCTGCAATAATTAGAAGCTGCTGCTTTTTGCCCACAGCACATTCAGTTTATGCATTGCTAATAAGGAACTGTAACCTCTGTAATCCCTATAAAAGTAGCAGAGGGTGTTACTGAAGTGTTTAAAAAGAAGTGTTTACAAGCTTAACTGTTAAAACCACTTTTCTGTCCAGAAACCAGTTTATACATGAATCTTTTAAATCAAAGATTGTGAAAGGCTTGAATCAACACTAATGCTGTAGAACTGTGATCACAAACTGAGTTGTCGATGGGTGATTTACATTTTTAATGGCAGTCAGACAATATTTTAAGGAGCTAGATACATGCCTGCTGTTATTAACATTCAACAAGGAAATGCTTGTTGTTCATTGCCAAAATACCACAACAGAAAGCACAAACGTGGAATAGAATTAGTTTCACCTCCGTTCAAACTTCACTAGTTACACTTGCGGTATTGTCTCCTGCACCATTACATTTTAGTACAATTCTGCAGCTTATAAGAGATTTGCACAGTGCCAGTCTTATATCTTAAAAAACAGTATTTTTTTAAAAATCCACAAATTAAATCTCTTTATTTACTGCATGTTCATTGATAAATATGGTAATCAAAGGGATGGGGGGAGAAAACAGTACAAACCAAACTATAATTTTTCACAAATGGCAAAAACAGTGATTGACAGCACAGGCCACACATGCATAATGCATCTTATCCACTTTTGCAGATTGCCTTGTTACTGGTAATGGGAATAGTATGTCATAAACCATTTTTGAAGCTGAAGTAAGAATTCTGTCAGACAATAAAATAGTAGAATAACCTTGACACAAAATATTTCAGTGCAATTTTTAACATATTTGGTTTTTTGTTTTGCCAGAAAGAGTAAATATTCTCCAACTTTCAGTTAAAATGCAATTAATCTATTCGGTATCACAATTTTAAAAACTGACATTTACATACTATAAATCACAGTGTCACAACCCACAAATCACAACCTTGCACTTCATATAAGACAACATCTTATTTCATCAAGGGTCCTTTCTTGCCATCAGGCATGCACACCAGCAATATCATTTCACAGGCCCAATAATCAGCTTATTTATTATATTGCTGAATTTCAGTCTGCGCCATGATTACCTCAAAATGTATCCTTTACTGGGCAATATTTTGATGTAATCATCTCAAGCACAGGTGAATCTATTGCTTTGCAATGGTTATTTAAAAATGTAGGTGCCCATATCATTTGGCTTATTACTACCCAGCACTAATATCATAGTAAGTAACGACCATGCTTTAATGTAACAAGGTTCTCTAATTCACCTTAAAAAGGAAATTCCTCCACCAGCCTAAACTTAGCCAGTAACTAGAATTCCAATTACTGCCAACATTTTAGCTTAATTTCTTGCCTGTTTGCATGTAATTTTTGCGTATTTCTGTATCAGCAATGGATGTTAATAGGATTGCTGTAAACCTGCAAAAGAAGGTTTACTGAACCCTGTCTCTAATATTGATTGTTGTGGTAGTTCTGACATTCTAAAAAAATGTTTTTTTGTTATAAATTGTTACAACCAAACTTATGGCTGGAAAAAAATCTTAATTTGACAGACTTTTGGATCCATCCATTTTCAATATACCAACAACATTTTAATCAACTTGTAGTTTGGCTCTTGTGGATATGTGTTTATGCGTCGGGGGAAAAGAATTGGGTCACAAGCAAGTACATACATTGGCTGGCTTCAGATTCCCATAAACAACGATCCATCTCTAGTGATTTAAATTATGTGGAGAGATTGCAAATGCATTAATCTAGACTCTAATTCCAATGAAGTCAAATTGTGTTTGATTAGCTATTGTTTGTTGAAGGTGTTTACATTTATGGATCCCTTTGTCTCTGGTCTGTCACTGTAGGAAATATTTTCAAGTGAGATGGCTCTTGATTTATGATGAAGTATACCTTTTATCCTCTAATGCAATGACTTGGAGATCAGAGAACAAAGAATCATATAACTAGGCTGCTACCCCGTGTTCGTTAGTTTTTTTCGGGCTTATTGTGCTACTATGACAGACTTTGGTATGGAAAGGAATTCCATGTTGCACATTTTACAAGTAATGCTCTTTGTTTTGGATTTATGATCCATGTTTATTTACAAAAAAACCCTGCAAAAGCAATAGAACTTTTATTTTTTGAAATGAAATTGAAATAACTCCACAGAAGCTGGTATCCCGAAACTGAGTCACCTTTTACTTACATGTTAAAAGTCCTGGATACTTATCCAGCTTCCTCAGAGCCAGCTCTCAGAGTGAACAGAACCTCTGACACTCCTGTTCTTGCCTGTCAGCCAGGGCGCTAAGATTGGATCAGATTAACAGCTCCATTCAGTGAACTCATATTCTATGAGGTCCACCTGGCTGACCTAGAGTTCCAATCTCTGCATCCCTCCCCCTCTGAATCAGAGGACATAGGCTGGTTCTTTTATTTGTAGCTCCTCCCTGGGGTGTTTTAGCACTGGGTGAAGTTCCCCTCTCTAATACAGCAGGTGTATAATACACAGTGACTCGCCTCTTGCACCCAGTGCCACCTGGAATAAATTCATTTCCCCCTTCAGGCAGCAACATCCACCGTGTCCATCTCAGACCCTGAGGTATTTCAAAGCTTGACTGAAGGGGAGAATCCACTGGTTCTGGACCAGTCGCAAAGGCTGTTGAGGAGCTGGGCACATTTTGCTCCCGCACCTTTTGTGAGTTTGCAGCTTTCATGTGGTCCACATGCTTGTTCATGACCATTGCAATGACCCAAACTTTCTCCGTCACTGGGCTTGACCTCAGATCAACCCTGCCTCTTACACGTGCACGGGCATTCCCACTCTTTTGACACCATCCCCTGAAGTAAACTGTCTCACTCACTTCGCTGAGTCTTGTATCTAGCATTGACATTCCTGATGCCATTTCCCCATTCTCTCCCAACAGGTGCGGGAAGATCAGATTTAACTTGGTGTTGAGTCTTCTCCCCATTAGTAACACTGCTGGAGCTTTCCTTGTATTCGCATGAAGGGTGATCACATAATCAAATAGGAACCGGGACAGTTTGGTATTGAGTGAGGCTGTAGACTGTTCCTTTAAACCTGCCTTCAAAGTTTGGACTACTCTTTCTGCCAGATCATTGGTGATGACTGGTATGGAGATATCCTTATATGACAAATACCATTCAACGTCAGGAAATACTCAAATTCCCGGCTTGTAAATGATGGCCCATCAGCTGTTACCCACACTCTGGAAGTCCACGTATTACAAAAGATGTACGCAGTTTTTTTTATCTTCGTCTCTGTGTTTGATGGATGCACTCTGTGCATGTCCAGCCACTTTGAGTGGGAGTCCACAATGACTATGGACATTGAGCCTGTCAAAGAACCTGCATAGTCGACTTGTAAACAAGTTCAGGGTTTACCCGGCCATTCCTACGAATGTGGGGGAGCTGCTGGCTGTAATTTTTGTCCTTGTTGGCACTCTGGGCACTGCCCCAATAACACACATATGTCTGCATCCAGACCTGGCCATCAGACATAACTTTTCACCAACATCTGCATCTTGGAAACCCCTGGATGATCCTAGTGAAGCTCGGGACAACAATTCTTGCTCCCCGTTATAATATGCTGTTCTCTACCCATGGTCTGGTCTCTCTGGGTCCAAAATAGTTTCAGTTCTGATTGTGATGGCCCTTTGATATCCCCCATCACCACCAGCTGGTTCAGATTTCCTGGGACGGCATCTTTCTGCATCCAAAGTCTGATGTTGTCAGCTGTAATTGGAAGTGAGTTCAGAAAATTTAAAATCATTACGGACTCTTCCAGTAGTAGTAGTACCATCGATGCCAGCAGGAGGCAGCTCAATGCACCCACATTTGCTACTTGGCCTCCCAGACCGTGTTCCAACTTGTAGTTATACGTATATAGTATTAGAGCCATTGCTGAATATGGCCTGTAGCTATAGGCAGCACTGCTTCATTTTCTTTAAATAGACCTAGCAGGGGTTTGTGTTCCATTATTATTACAAATTTACGTCCGTAGAAAGATAATGGTGGAACTTCCTGACTCCAAATGTGGCTGCTAAACCTTCCTTCTGTATTTGGGCGTATTTGCATTCGCCAAAGTCCTGGTTGCATACACGATTGAGCATTTCTGTCCATTGGGCCACCTATGAGGTAATACTACATCAATGCCATATAGGAAGGCATCACATGTTAATGCCGTGTCTCACGTTGGACCATAGTGTGCCAACACTTGAGAATGATAGCAGTTTTGTCACTTCACGGAAAGCTATGGCTTGGCTACCTGACCATGTCCAAGGCTGACCCATTTTTAAGAGTTGATGCAAAGGTGCCAGAATGGAGGCCAGGTTGCCTATGAATTGAATTTATTGTCACATGTACCGTGGCACAGTGAAAAGCTTTGATTTGTGAACAATACAGGCAGATCACATAATTAAATAGCATTGATAAGAAAATAATAGGTAAACAGCTGAAAAAACCAAAACACAGGCATAGGCATATGCTAAGAGTTTGTGAGTCCATTCAGTATTCTAACAACAGTAGAGTAGAAACTGTTTCGAAACTGGCTGGTGCGTGTGTTCAGGCTTCTGTACCTTCTCCCCGATGGCAGAGGTTGTAGAAAAGCATTGCCAGGGTGCAATGGATCTTTGATCATGCTCGCGGCCTTTCCTTGACAGCGGGCCTTGTAGATCGATTCTATAGATGGGAGATTGGCCTTTGTGATTGTCCGGGCCGAGTTCACTGTAACCGTTTCCGATTTTGAATGGTACAGTTGCCATACCAGGTAGTGATACATCCAGACAATGCTCTCAATGGCGCACCTATAAAAGTTGACAAGGGTATTCGCCATCATGCCAAATTTTCTCAGCTGCCTATACCAGCCTAAGGGAAGACATAAGCACAGAACTGATGGCACATTTGATCACCCTCACTTTATCTTCCAATGGATGTAATGGAGTGGACAGTCTTGTCTACTCTCTAGCTCAAGTGCACTACTTGGGACACCTTGAACACATTTTTCCCTTCTAAGGCATTCATCCATCTGGGAGAAATGTCTCAGGACTATGTCCAAGTTGTCTAAGTGTTCCTTATTGGCCTTTCCTGTTATCATTATGTCACCTAGATAAATAGCAACCTGAGGTAGATCTCGTAAGATATTCTTCATCGTCTGCTGAGAAAGTGCATAGGCTGACAATTCCCCAAATAGCAGTCTCATGTTGGTATAAATCCTTAAGGGTATTATTTGTAGCATACTTCTGGGAATCTTCATCTAACCACAATTGCAATACACATGGCTCATGTCCAGTTTTGTGAAGGATACATCCCCTGCCAGCTTTGCATATAAGTCCTCCATGATTGGGTATTTATCCAGCTGTGAACAATGGTTTACTGTTTGTTTAAAATTCCTACAAAGACAATCCATGAGGCTTCACAATTGGTACAAGCAATTCTGCCCATTCCACAAACTGGAATCGTTTGGTGATTCCTTCACTTTCTAGCCTTCTAATTTCTGCCCCTACTTTTGCCCTTAAGGCAAATAGAACTGGGTAGGCCATGCGGAATCCTGGGTCAACATGGGAGGTGGCCTTGGCTTTTGTGATAGTCCCTAGACCTTCCTGAAAAATGTCCATGTATTTAATTAGGGCTTCACTCAGGCAGTCATTTTCTAATTGAAAAATGTTGAGCCAATCTCGGTGAATCTTTCTCAACCAATTGCACTCCATCAAGCTTGGACCTGAGCTACAATCAATGGTAACTGAACTAGCTGCTTCTCAAAGAGACCAGAACCAAAGTTACACCCTTAATCTGTAGAGGTTCCCTGGAATAGGTTCTCAGCCTAGCTGAGGTCTCAGGTAAGCTTAACGTTTGGAGTCCAGAGCAAATTTTGTGAAAGACTGGTTCTGCGACCACTGAAATGACTTTGCTGGTATCAACCTTCATTCGAATCAGGTCACCTCTTAACCAGATGTTTATTTTGATTGGTTCTGATTTGGATGTTACTAAGCCATTTAACTATTCCCCTTCCAGGTGCAGGTGAACTTTCTTGGGTGTGCACTCTCCTGGATTCCGGCTCTGAGTTTTTTTTTAACTCAATTTAGGTCCAGTGGAAGCAAATTGCTGGAGATGCTGGAATCCGTACTGAAAACAAAAAGTGCTGGAAATCACAGCAGCATCCATGGAGACAGAGTGCAAGCTAACATTTCAAATCTAGATGACTCTTCATCTGAGCTGTTATGAAGAGTCAACTGGACTCGAAACATTACTTGCTCTCTCTCCATAGGTCCAGTGGAACACTTTTGCTGTCTTGATTCTGCATACTGGTAGCAACTACAATGGCTTGCTGGCCTGGATCATGATAAAATTTAACCTTTTTCCTAAAGGTTGGCTTTGTTTTGGCATAATGCTGTGAACTTACCTAGAGGCCCTCTTGTTCAGAATACATCCTGAGTGAGACTATGCAATTACCTTTACTCAAGTGGTGCTCCCCAAGCACAGTCAGACTGGTGGGGATGTCCACTTTCATCAGAATAAACTGCAACCCATATGCTCCACTTGCCACATTGAGTGATGATAAATCCAGTTGTGGTGCCTGTAACTGGACTTCAGCTAGAAGGCACTTTTGTATGGTTACATCATTAATCCCACATACCAAAATGGTCTCTCAACATCTCAACAAGGGCTAAACCAAAGTCACATGCCTCTGCAAGTCATCTTAACCGAGTCAAGAAATTCTGATATGGCTTCGCCTGGTTCTCAAATTGCCACATAAAACCGCTAATGTCTTAGATATAAAGGAGGCTTGGGGTCATAATCTTCCTTAACAAAATTCCTCGACTCTTGAAAGATTTTAGTATCAGGTGCCTCAGGGAAAATTACACTGCTAATAACTGAAAAGCTGCAGGTTCACAAGCTGTCAGCAGAATTACTCGTTGCTTTTCATCTGCCCCAACGTCATTTGCCCAGAAAAAATAACGCATTCTTTCCACACACTGGCCCCAGTCTTCAACAGCAAGATCGAATGAGTCAAGCTTCCCAAATAGCGGTATGATGTCAGAAATGCTTACCCCAGCTCAAAGAAGACTGTTGCATTTAAATTTCGCCACTGAAATAACTCATTCAGAGGCTGGTAGCCCATTACCTAATTACGCTTTATTTACATGTGGTGAGTCTTTGACATTGATCCAGCTCCCTCAGAACCAGTTCTCAGAGTGAACAGAACCTCTGACACTGCTGTTTATTTTCTTTTCTTTCTCCCCCCACTAAGCTGCTGCAGTGCTTATATTTTCCCCAGCACCCATATTGTGTGTGTGCAGGTGTGACACACAGTGAAAGACAACAGGTATACAAATCTGTATTCAATTCCCAGCACCGGGAAGAAAGAAATTAGTTAGTGTCCCAAGTGGCCACTCACAAGCAGTGCCCTTCCTAGAGGGCAATGTTGTGTGACCAAACAGTGAAGGGGAGGGCAGGGATTAAATCAAAATAGAGTTGGAGGGGGAAATAACACACTCCATTCCCTGCAGTGCCCACCTCTCCCTGAACAGCTCGAGGGTGTTGGTGGACACTGCGTGCTCCTTCCCCAAAGACACCCGGGCTCTGACATACCCACGGAAGAGGGGCAGGCAATCGGCCCGAACAACCCCCTCCATGGCCTGCTTCCTGGACCTGTTTATGGCCAGTTTGGCCAGGCCCAGGAGCAGACCCACAAGGAGGTCTTCAGACCTGCCCTCCCTCCTCCGTATTGGGTACCCGAAGATCAGGAGCGTGGGACTGAAGTGCAACCAAAAGCAGAGGAGAAGGTTTTTAAGAAAATCAAAAAGGGAGGGCAAATGCCCACACCCAATATATACATGGTCCACGGACTCCACAGCACCACAGAACAAGCAGATGGGCCGGGAGTCCGTGAACCACCGCAATCTGCGGTTGCAGGGGACTGCTGCGTGCAGCACCTTCCACCCCAGATCCCTGAGAGAAAGGGGGGGCACCGCTGTTTATTTCTGAGAGCCAGGGTTCCCTGATTGGACCAGATTAACAGCCCCAATCTGGGAACTCATTCTTGGAGGTCCACCTGGCTGACCTTGTTCAAATCAGTACAGAGTTAGAAATAGTAAAGCGATGGTTTATGAGATAAAAGACACAAAGCAGGAACAATCAACAGGTACTCAAAACGGAAAGCAGAGATAATCATCATCCTACAGGATCTGTGCGGAGGAATCAGCCATTTATTATATTTATTAATGATTTAGATAACTAAATAGAGAGCCATTTATCTAAAATTGCAGAAAACATAAATATAGACAGCAGTAACAAGTTATGTGGATGAGAGTATGAAATTATAAAGAGACATTAATGTATTAAGTAAGTGGGCAGAAATTGTGGCAGATGGATTTGAATGCAAAAAAATGTAGTCATGCATTCTGGTTGAATACATTTTTGATATGAGCAAAAGATAAAAAGATAGGAACTACTGAGATATAAGGAGATTTAGAGGTTCTTTACAAAGATCACTAAATGTAGTACACAGGCATAAAAACAATCAAAGTGGAATGTTAGCCTTTATGTCTTCAGGGAAAGAATAGAAAAGGGAGGAAGTTTTGTTCCTGATATAGAAAGTCCTGGTCAGACCATATCTGGATTACTGTGTACAGTTCTGGGAACCAATGATCTGGAAAGAATATGGATTCAGAGTTAGCAGCATATTAAATCTGAGAAGCAATGATATAAGCTAAGCTTGTATTCCCTGGAAGATTGAAGGTTGAGGGGAATTTGTTGAAGTTTGAAAGAAATTGATAAGATAGAAACACAGAAACATTTCCAATTAGTATGTGAATGAAAACCAGGCCATGCAAGAGAGAATTTAGAAAAATGATAGAATTGTGAAACTTTTATCGACAAGTGTAATAGATGTTTGCATGATTAAAATTTTTAAATGTAATATATATTGTCTTTTTCCAGTCAAGGGTTTTAAAGGACATAGAGAACCAAGAGTTATGTCACTAGAGATTAACCGTGATCACACTAAATGGGAATACACTGAAAGGGGTGAATGTCCTATGTCTGTTCCCAAGGGATGAGTTTGAAGTTGGAAGGCAGGTAAAATCTTGCAGGCAACTTACCCACTGCCCACCCACCTGAATCTGCCCCCTCCACAGACAAGACAGCTGGCAGCTTCTTAGTCTGCGCTTAGACAAATTGAGGCCTTTATGTGGCCAATAAATTACCACTACAGGCCTCATCCTCCTGCCATTAGTACCTCACCTGTGTTGAAGGAGACTGTTTGGGAAAAACTGGGCAGCTTAGTTGAGCAGGTTGGAGTCAGGCAAGGTGGGGGTGGACCTTCCTTTGTAGGCCCCCTGGGCTCAACAGTAGTCCCTCCACAAGAGCACGAGCTTTCTTTATCTCTCTCTAGCCTCTAAGCAGTGGCCATTGCTCCCATCTGAGCTGCTGGGATAAGAGAGCTGCAAGTCATCTGATTGGCCAGCAACTCTCAAAGTTGGAACATGCTCCCCACTTATGAGGACAGAGGAGCAGAATTAGGATTGGGTCCATTGAGCCTGCTGCCATTCAATAAGATCATGGCCGATCTAGTTTTGGTCTGAACTCCACTATTCTGTCTGCCCTCCATAATTCTTTATTTCCTTGTCTCTCAAAAAATCTAATTTTGCCTTAAGTAAATTCAATTACACCAATTTCTGAGAAAGAAAATAAAATCTCTTGAGGGAAAAATAGCCTCCTTATTTTTGCTTTAACAGGAACACTTGTATTGTTAAAAGATGTTCCATCATTATATCCTCCACCATAACACATCCTCTCAAGATCTTGTATGTTTCACTAAGATCACCTCTCATTCTACTAAACTCCAATGGTGACATATCCAACATGTGCAACCTTGCCCTCATCCCAGAAATGAATAGAGTGAATCTTCTCTGATCTACACTGATTGCAATTATATCCTCCATTCAAATAAGAAAACCAATGCTGTACACAGTACTCCAAATGTGGTTTCACCAAGGCCCTGTACTAGCTGTAATAAAACTTTTCCACTTTTATACTCCATTCCCCTTGCAATAAATCCTTGCATTCCATTTACTTTCCTCATAACTTTCTGTACGGGCATACCAACATCTTGTGATTCATTTATTAACACACAAAAATTGTTGTGTACCTCAGAGTTCTGCAAATGCTCTCTTCTTTGTAAGCAGTACACTGCTTTTCGACTTTTCTGCCTGCATCTTCTCATGTTATACTCCAGCTCAGAAAGTTTTGCCCACTCAACTCACAGATGCTCTATCTCCCTTTAACAACTTGCTTTTATATCTATCTTGGTGTTTTCTGTAACTTTAGCTACTATATATTCACCCCTGGATCCACATCATTGATTGATAGTGATCGTAAATAATTGAGCTATAAAATGTGATGCTTGTGTCACCCCACTAGTTACAGAGACCAACTTAAGAAATATCCAATAACCCTACTTTCTGCTTCTTGCTTGCTAGCCAATTATGTATTAAATCTGATATATTACAATTTACATAATGTGTCCTTATCTTGTTTCACAATCTTTGATGTGACATATTGTCACATGTCCTTTGGAAATCCAAGTGCACCACATCTATTGGTCCCCATGCACGCACGTTATGTGTTACTTCCTTAAAAAACTCTAATAAACTAGATAAACATGATTCCCCTTTCTCAACGCCATGTTGACTCCTCCTGATCATATTAGGAATTTCCAAATGTCCTGTTACAACCTCCCAAATAATGGATTCTAGTAATTTCCCTATGACAGAGATTAAGCTAAATGACCTATGATTTCCTATTTCCTGCCTCCCTCCTTTCTTGAATAAAGGTATTGCTATTGTTATTTTCCATCCCTTAGAACCCTTCTAGGACCAAAGAAATTTTGGAAAATGACAACCACACTGTCTGCAACCATTCTTTTAAGACCACAGGATGCAAGGTTCGATCATGGAAATTTGTCAGCTTTTATGTCTAATAGTTTGCAACATCATTTCTATTTAAATACTTGTACTTTTACCATTGCTCTTTTAAAAACCAAAAGAACTGCAGATACTGTAAGTCAGAAATGAAAATAGAAATTGCTGGAAAAGCTCAGCAGGTCTTGCAGCATCTGTCAACAGAAAGCAGAGTGAACATTTCCAGTCAAGTGACCCTTTCTCAGAACTGATGGTAGCTAAGCAAATGTCAGTTTATATGTAGACGATAGGGTGAGGGAGGGGGTAAGAAGTAAATGATAGGTCGGGATAGAGGCCAAATGAGAGAAGAACAGTTGGACCTACAACAAAGTGGAGAGTGATCTGGCTAGGAGGATAAATAGCTGTTAATGGAGACTGTTAGTGCCTAATAATGAGTTGTGTGTAATAGCAGACTATGTGATAAAAAGGCCAGATATGTAGGGGTTGAGGTACGGACATGGGAGAGCTCAAACCCCAAGGTTATTGAACTCAATATTGAGTCTGGAGGGTTGCTGGGTCCCCAAGTGGAAAATGAGGTGCTGTTCTTCAGCTTGCACTCAGCTTCGTTAGAATACTGCAACAAGTCTGAGACAGAGATGTTGGCCAGGGAACAGTGTTGTGTTGAAGTGGCAGGCGACTGGAAATTCAGGGTACTTTTTGTGGGCAGAAGGGAAGTGTTCTGAGAAGCAGTCAGTCAGTCTATGTACGCTTTACTTCCCCAATGTTTTTACATTATTAGCTAGCTTTGTCTCATATTCCACTGACCCACCACTAATCTTTAGACTCCCACCTCTAGCATTCAACACTACTCAGCATCAAAAGGCTTGCAGGGCTGCCACCGGGAAAGAATACATGCTCCTTTGCCTGACATTTTGCTGGGGTGAGCAGGTCCACAGCACTCCATTACAACCAGTCTTTATGTTCATGAGTTAAGTACTTTTCTTTCACTGGAAACTGTTATAGTTTGATGTTGAGGTTAACATTCTGCTCAATGGCTTCAGTTGATGTAGTCAGAATGGATATGATACTATCAGGAACAATACTATCATCATATTTCAGTAAATGGGTGATAATCTAATTTAGATCCACAGTCATAATAATTTGCATCATTGCTCATATTTCCATGTAGAGCAAATAGTAACATGTGCCCCAGTCCATCCTCATGCATTTGACCATTATCCAGACTTTTCATGAAAGGTTAAATCTTAGACTTCACCACTTGGTTCAACCACTTGGGTGTGGTTGCAGTCAACTAAGAGCTGCACATGGAGAGGGGGGGATGATTTCAGTTTGTTGGGTATGGAATATGTTCGAGTAAGGACTCTTGGACGTCAGACAAATGGATGGATTTTTGTTTAGGTCCTGTGTTAAATACTGAGTGTTTCATTCATTGAAAGGCAAAGGTGTTCTTTGACATGTATGTTTATTTACTGTGGATATCAGGAAGTTCAATACGTGTGAGCACAGCAAGCCTCTTGAATTGTGTTTCTGATAGCACAATGAGCCATGACTTACTGTCAAAATAACAATGGGGCTAATGGCCCTTTCAGTTATTGGTTATTTATACATAAATTGTACAGGAACTTCATTGGGAAAGTAGATGAGTGCTTCATGCAACTGTTCAAATGTTCTCTAAATTGTATTATGACATTTCACTGCTTGCCTCACCAATGAACTACGTTGAATTTCCTAAAATTACTAGGTTTGCAAATCAAAAATGAACTGAAGACACTGCAAATATGTATGGCTGGTAATTTGTACTGTAAGTACCCTTGTAATGATATGATCATAGTTAGTTACAGTAACTCAACTTCTCTAGCATGGAGAGTTAGTTTCACAAATGTGGAATATCATTCCTTCAAGTTTTGAATCTTCAAAGCCATTTTGTCAAAGGTTAACTTTAAAATAAAATTCTTACTTTTCTTCTCATATTATTTCACTCTGATTCTTAATCAAATCTACCTTTCCTTATTCATTTCTCTTTGTATACTGACTTACCATTGAACCCACTGATTTAGTTTGTCCTCTTTCTTTGTCTTTTTGTTGTTTATTTCCTGCTCATTAAGTCTCATTGGTTAAGGAGATCTGCACTTGCTTGCCCTACTCATTTCTTTCATATTACTCATAACACCTCACACTTGCAGCAGCTTTGCGAACAATAGTGTTTTGAGCTGAATAGTGCAGGGTTAAGTAAAACCAGGGGTATGACAGGATCTGTTCAGTGTCCTTTTTACAGCACTATCGAGCCCAATGTTGTTCTTACACTTAACTGCTTACTTCCAGATGTTATTGTAATTTTACTTCAAAATAATAACAAATGAGTAACTTTTCACCGGACCTATATGGTTTGGTAAACTATTTTTTTCCAAATGTTCAGAGACAATCATATATGACTGGGCCGCATCATTTAAAAATGTGAGGTGATGCATTCTGAGAGCACTAACAAGGCAGGAAGGTGAATGGGAGAATTTAGGGAGTATAGAGGATCAGAGGGACCTTTCTGCGTATTTGCATTGATCTTTGAAGGCAGCAAGACAGGCAGGTTAAAAAAACATATGAGATACTTGCCTTTATTAGTAAAGGTATTGAAAATAACAGCAAAGAGGGTATGATAGAATTGCAGAAAATTTTAGTTAAAGCATGGCTTGACTACTGTGTGCAGTTCTGGTCGCAAGACTGGAGGAAGAATGTGATTACACGAGAGACGGTTCGAGGAGATTCACCAGGATGTTGCCTGGGCTGGAGCGAATCAGCTATGCAAAGAGACAAGATAGGCTGGGATGTTTTCCTTACAGCAAAGAAGACAGAAGAGTGACTTGATTCAGGGGTACAACCCCCTAGGTGCAATAGATAGGGCAGAGAAGGAGAAATGAATTAGTCGAGGGGGTCAACAACCAGGGACACAGGTTAAGGCAAGGAAGAGGAGGTTTAGAGAGCATGTGAGAAAACATTTCATTCACCTGAGGGTGGTGGGTGTCTGGAACTAATTGCTTAAAAGGGTGGTAGAGCCAGCAACTCTTAAGACACTTCAGAACTATTTAGTTGAACACTTGAAATGCAAGGCATCAGGCCAAGTGCTGAAAAATGGGATTACAATAGATAGATGTTTGATGACCAGCAAGACATGATGGACCAAAGGCCCTTTCTCTGTGCTGCAAAATCTTTACGATTCTATTTTTAGTCCAAATGTGACTACAGAAGGGTAGATAATTCAATATGTAGCATCACTGTACTAAATATTTCATGTATATGGTTAATTCAATTCATGGTAAGTGTGTGCTTGCTTATGGAAACTGCTAATATAAATAAAGGGCATTGGCCAGTAATTATAACACTTACATCAAATCAATATTTAACAACTGAAATTGGGCCTGTTACAAAGAATTGGAATTTATGTTGCTAATTACTGTAACAACTCTGAACTTCACTCATTAAGAGACTTATTAATCCCATATCAAAATATCCATCCTCACAGCGGCATATTGAGAAGAAATGTGCCTTTAGCATTTTATAAATAGATAGGTCTCTACAATTCTACTCATTCTTGAAATGAATTTCAATTTTGCAAGCTAGAAGAATACCAATTTTATTCTTTAATTATTTTGATAAAATTACATTATCATTAGTCTCATTTTATAAATTGCTCTCTTCGCTGACTAGTATTTACCCAGTATACAATAGTTTAAAGTTACCCTCGTACATTCCGCTATATCTAAAAATTTTGACTGTTAGAAGATTCCTAGTGAGGAACGCCTCTAATTCATTTGTAACAAGTGACCCAGCTGCCAGTTCTGAGAGAGAACTTTCTGCAAATGCCAGTAGGTACAAGATACAAAGATAATTGAAAAATGACAAAGATAAATGTCAATCAACATATATTCATACCTGATGTTGTCCTAAAACTGCAGAAATAATAGGCAATGAGTACACAAATAAATGGCAGAAATTACCAATTGTCTGAGAGACTAAGGATAAATTATCCACTAAAGCAAAAAAAAAGGAAAGACATTTAGTCTTATTAGCCCAAATGAGCTTTAGACCTATAAATGTGCAGTGAATTTTAATAATAATCATGCTATCCATATTGTACATCTTTCACAGAAGACAGCACCCTCTTTTAGGTCCACTGACAGTGTTTAACAATATGTTATTGATAGAATTTGAGGACACTGTCATCAAATAGCTCAGCTTTCGCTCAACCCTGAAGATCAGGATAAGGAGAAAGGTAGGTTTTCATCCTGTAATTCTTACACAGTTGAGTACCTTTGCAGAACAAACTCGTACAGATGCCAGGATGATTTGGATAAAAGGCATACAGGTTCATAGAGTGTAACAGGCTCACAAGGCTAAAAGGAGATCTCACACATTCAGAAAAAAAATCTATAATGAGGTACTAATGTGTATAAATAGTCTGTTGTCAACCAGTCTCATAATCTGTGCCTGTGTCTAGGAGTGAATTAACAAAATGGTCTGTTTACTACAGCATTCGCAATAGTAAATGAAGTTAAAGATTGCTTGGTGGATGCACCTTACTTGGTCATATAAAACTAAAAAATTTGAAGTCCCTATCTTTGGTATTATGATTCTATTGCATTGTTTCAGATCTTTAAAGGTTAAAATCCATGAACCTGACTTCCATGTGACCTAAAACAAGTCATTCAAGAGGAAAGTAAGAAATAATTGCTGTTTTCTCTTTCTCTGCTGTATTGGTATAACGATTGTGCATAACAGATTGAACAAAGTGCTGTTGTGACAGGTGGTAGAACTCAGCTAGTAAGCACAGAGACAGGGTTCAATTTAGTTTGGTGAATCCTTTAATTGTAGTGTGGCTAATTAGAGAAGATTCTTTACACTCAAAAGTGTTTACACTCACTAGTATGAATACATGAATGATTAAATGGTGCCTTTAAAGGCTTGGAACTGCCGCTACAACTAAAAATTATTTTGATTATATGACAATATATTTTCTAGTTTTACACAGTGCTCACATTTAAAATATCCCATAAGCTTTTTGTGAAAACAAAAATGGGGAGCTAATTAGAATTGAAAACCACACCTTTTGTAATGTTTATATTGTAGATTTTCAGTTCCCATAGAAGGGAAATAGTAAATAAATTCATTTACCAGTCTCTATACTTTAACTGAACTCCACTGCTTGTATTATAGCCATTTACTTGGTTAATTTTCTGTATTAAATTTAATCTGACTAATTAGGAAAGAGGATATAACTAAATAGCCAAACTATATTTCTGAAAACCATTAATTTGATTTATAGTTATCACTAGCTGATCAGAGCATCCACAGCCATTTATTGCACTTTATATTTTCTGACTTTGGGCAAGAAATATATTCGCGTGACAACTCTCAAATATTAAAGAAAAGACCATTGTAATGTTTTAGTTTCACTGTTTATACATAATGGTAAATGGCTTTGAAAGAATGTTGTTATAGTGACTTGATAAGTACAGCAAGAGACACTCAGGCTCTGAATAGGAGAGTCAAAGTTGAAGTTCCAGTCTCTGGGACATGCCTACAAACCCTTTCCCGGTGGGGACTTGTTGGTTAGTTTCAATCAACTTAACTGTGCAAACTGAAAGAAATAAACCTACTTGGGAGTATCCTTGTTGTATTACATAAATTCAACACTCAAGATTAACAATGGTCGTGCCTGTGGACAAGTTCATAAGGCTGTTCCGTTCTAGTTTCTTAATAATGGATACAGATTAGCATGTAGGAGAAAAAACAATCGAAGGAAAGAGGGGGGAAACAGTGGCAGAGTGAAAATATCACTGGGCTAATAATCTACAATCCAAAGGGACACAGGTTCACTCCTACCTTGGCAGATGGTGGAATCTGAATTCAATAAACTCCTGGAATTAAAAAAGCTGGCCTACTGATGACCATTTAATCATTGTTAATTGTTGTTAAAAGCAAAATCTGCTGTCCTCATCCGGTCAACCCAAGAGAACCACTGCAATATGGTTTACTCTTACTTATCCTCTGAAATGGCCTAGCAAGTCATTCCATTGTAACCAAAACTGCTACAAAACAAAGAATGAATCCAGATGGACTACTCAACTTTGATCTGGATGCCAGATGTAAGCACATCTGTTGGCTCTGCAAAGTTTTTTCCCATCTGGGGGTTTGTCAAAATTGAGCGAACTAACCTACAGGCTAGTCAAGCCATAATCAGAAATAATCATAGTCATGGCATCATACATTATGGTCAATTGCCTAGACACCACCTTCACTATTACAGGATATGTCCTGTCCCACCAGAAGGACATGGTCCAATATATCCCCAACTTTACCACCACCAACAAATATTCCCTTCATTAAGAAGAAGGGAGTTCAACTCATAAGTGTAAAAAAATAAGCAATTTCAAAATATTGTAATATTTCCATCTACATTCTGCCAGAAGCACTAAGCAGATGTTCCATCTTGGCCTTTTCTTCAGGTCTCCAACGTTCATAAATGCCAGTCTGCAGCCCATTCGATTCACTCAATGTGACACCAAGAAATGACTGAAAACAAAGAATACTGAAAAGTCTGTGGGCCCTGACAACATTCCAGCAATAGTATTGAAGACGGACACAAAACTTGTGATCCAGATCCAGCCACACCCCTAGCCAAGCCATTCTAGTACAACTACAACACTGGCTTCTGCCCAAGTATGTGAAAAAGTGCCCATGTATGTCTGGTCCACAGAAAAGTCGCTCCATCACAGCCTTTTGCCAGCTTATCAGCCAACTTTAGTTGGTTAGCAAAGTGGTAGAAGAGGCCATGTACAGTAAAATCAAGTGGCATGTGTAAAGGAATAACCTGCTCATTGGTGCTCAGTTTGGTTTCTGCCAGGGATACTCAGCTCCTCATCTCATTTCAACCTTGAAGCTGAACTCTAGAGGTGAAGTGCCCTTAACATCAAACTAGAATTCGACCAAGTGTACCATCAAAGATATTGAGTAACATTGGATTCAATAGGAATCAGAGGAAAACTCCACTAGTTGGAAGCATACCCGTACATAGGAAGATAGTCATGGTAGTTGGACATCAATCAGCTCAGTTCCAGGACATCTCTGCAGGAATTCTTCAGGATAATGTTCTAGGTCCAACCATCTTTGGCTGCTTCATCAATGACCTTCCCTCCAACATAAGGTTGGAAGTGAGGATATTTGCTCATAACTGTACAATGTTAAGCACCATTTACAACTCCTCAGATACTAAAGCAGTCCATGTTCAAATACAACAAAACCTTGATGGCGTCCAGGCATTATCAACACCCTAAGAGCGCAAAAGGATCATCTATCAACTTACTTTGGCTACAAGTGCAGACCAAGTATTTGGAATTCTGCAGTGAGTAACTTACCACTGTCCCCCGAGTGCTTGTTCACTATTTAAAAAGCACAAGTTAAGAGTGTGATGGAATACTCTCTTCTTGCCTGGATTGATACAGTTTCAAAAACACTCAAGAAGCTTGACACTATCCATGTCAAAACAGCCTGCTTAATTGGCACCATGTCCACCACCTTCATCATCCTCTCCCTTCACTCCCTACAATTCATAATGATATCAGCATGTACCATCCAAATGTTGCACTACATAAAACCAACATGGCTCCTCTGTCAGCTCCTTGCAAATCCTGGACCTCTATCACCTAGAAGGTTAGGGGTAACAGATACATGAGAATACCACCACCAGCAAGTTCTCCTTCAAGCCAGACATCATACTTGAAACTATATCACCATTCTTTCATTATTGCTTGGTCAAAATCCTGAAACTCCCTTCCAAACAGCACTGAGGATCTCCATACACTTCAAGGAAAATACTGATTGAATAAGGCAGCTCACCATGACCTTATTGAGATGATCAGAGATGGGCAATAAATTCTAGCCTTGGTAGTGCAGCCTATGTTCTATGAATGAATAAACAAATTGAGAAAGGAAAATGAAAAAGATGTTTACCACTGATTTGAAAATTACAATGGAAAGTAAAAGATTGTTTTTTCTTGTATTTTACTGCTGCTGCCTTAATATTCTACAGTCTCTTCTTTCTTCATTATCTTTAACCTCTTGTCTTTAGCCAGAAAAATGGCTTCATGAATCTCAATCTTTTTGACAACAATATAATTGTTATTTCAGATTTATCAACAAATAGTGCTGGGTACATTTTAAGAATCCATATTAAATAACAGAGGTAGAGTGTTTCACCTTTATCAGATGTTCATTCCATTCTCCATCCAAGTATCACCTGTGCATGGTGATCTCCAAGTGACAACTCTTTTGTGTAATGTACCTAAATTGTTTGCTCTTTGATATATAGTACCAAAAGGGTGGATGCACTAGCCTTTCTGCTGCTATTTCTCCCAGTGATTACTTCTAATGTCATTTCTGTACACTTTCCCCTGATTGCACTGCAATTCTTAAAGATTTTCCTAAAAGGATTTTTTGATCAGTTTAGTGGGAATGTTCACTTCAGAGTAGGGAGCGTTTGTATTTCAGTGCAGCTCTGACAAGTGCTGCATTGTCAGAGGGGCTGACGTTTGGATGGGATATTAGCCCAAACTCTTACTCCACATTCAGAAGGTCATAAAACATCTTTGGGATTTTCAAAGAATAGCAGTGAGCTTTCCATATTTAAGTTTATTGTTGAAAATTATGTATGATGTTGCATTTCAACTAATTAATATCAGCAAAGTTAGAAATCACACAACACCAGGTTATAGGCCAACAGGTTTATTTGGAAGCACTAGCTTTCAGAGCGCTGCTCCTTCACACTCACACGCACACTCTCTCTCTCATGCACGCACACACATACAAGTCTACGTGCAGAATTATATTTGCAGATATATTCCATTTTGCTCAAAAATGCACAGCTTGCAGGCAGTCAATAGATGTAATATTTTGTAAATTCCACTTTGGAAATAGAACCAGTCTGTCTCAAGATTGGGATATAGACAGACTCTGACCTCACATCTTTAATGCATTGACTGAGCGAAGATGTCACTTTTTGTTATAAAACTTTACGTTATCTCGAGAAGGTGAATTAAAAGAAGTTCTGGGATTTACGTATTATTGAATTGAAACATGCATTCTAAAAGATGAAAGAATTAACAATCCAAGTTTGTTCAATATATTACTATATGTTACTCATCTTTTGCTATAAATTCTGTGTCTTATGATCCTATACTCCACAACCACCTGATGAAGGAGCAGCGCTCTGAAAGCTAGTGCTTCCAAATGAACCTGTTGGACTATAACCTGGTGATGTGTGATTTCTAACTTTGTCCACCCCAGTCCAACACTGGCTCCACCACATCATCAACACCTGCAGACCTTTGATTTGCATCTGCCATGCCTATCTTTTATTGAATTGCTCGGTATGGGACAAAAAAACTAACATTTTACAAAGAAGAAAGTACTCCAGGCCACCTTTTTTTTTGGAAAGCTAAATATTATTGATAGAACAAAGAACAATGAACAATACAGCACAGGAACAGGCCTTTTGGCCCTATAAGCCTACACAGTCACATTTTGCCCTTCCATGCTAAAACCGTCTTCATCTCCAGGATCCGTACCCCTCTTTTCCATTCATATTCATGTATTCGTCCAGGTGCTTCTTGAATGCTACTATTGTGTCTACTTTCACCACCTCCTCTGGCAACACGTTCCAGGCACTCACCACCCTTTGTGTGAAAAACTTGCCTCACACATCTTCTTAAAACTTCCTCCTCACACCTTGAACCTGTGTCCCGTAGTAATTGAGGAGAAAGTGAGGACTGCAAATGCTGGAGATCAGAGCTGAAAATGTGTTGCTGGAAAAGTGCAGCAGGTCAGGCAGCATCCAAGGAACAGGAGAATCGACGTTTCAGGCATAAGCCCTTCTTCAGGAATGAGGAAAGTGTGTCCAGCAGGCGAAGATAAAAGGTAGGGAGGAGGGACTTGGGGGAGGGGCGTTGGAAATGCGATAGGTGGAAGGAGGTCGAGGTGAGGGTGATTGGCCGGAGTGGGGTGGGGGCGGAGAGGTCAGGAAGAAAATTGCAGGTTAGGAAGGCGGTGCTGAGTTCGAGGGATTTGACTGAGACAAGGTGGGGGGAGGGGAAATGAGGAAACTGGAGAAATCTGAGTTCATCCCTTGTGGTTGGAGGGTTCCTAGGCGGAAGATGAGGCGCTCTTCCTCCAACCGTCGTGTTGCTATGGTCTGGTGATAGAGGAGTCCAAGGACCTGCATGTCCTTGGTGGAGTGGGAGGGGGAGTTGAAGTGTTGAGCTACGGAGTGGTTGCAAAATGTTTCAGAGAACACCTCTGGGACACCCAGACCAACCAACCCAACCACCCTGTAGCTCAACACTTCAACTCCCCCTCCCACTCCACCAAGGACATGCAGGTCCTTGGACTCCTCCATCACCAGACCATAGCAACACGACGGTTGGAGGAAGAGCACCTCATCTTCCGCCCAGGAACCCTCCAACCACAAGGGATGAACTCAGATTTCTCCAGTTTCCTCATTTCCCCTCCCCCCACCTTGTCTCAGTCAAATCCCTCGAACTCAGCACCACCTTCCTAACCTGCAATTTTCTTCCTGACCTCTCCGCCCCCACCCCACTCCGGCCTATCACCTTCACCTTGACCTCCTTCCACCTATCGCATTTCCAACGCCCCTCCCCCAAGTCCCTCCTCCCTACCTTTTATCTTAGCCTGCTGGACACACTTTCTTCATTCCTGAAGAAGGGCTTATGCCCAAAACGTCAATTCCCCTAGTAATTGACCCAAGTTCTATTAAGCTGCAATACAACTTTCTGTCCTTGTACTCAATGCACCTTCCAATGAAGGCAAGTATGCCATAAACATTTTTTGCTACCTTATCTACCTGCACTGCCATCTTCAGTGATCTATGGACCTGTGCACCCAGATTCCTTTGCATATCAATTCTCCTAAGGGTTCTACCTTTCACTGTATAATTTCTATCCATACTTGACTTCCAAAATGCATCACATCACATTTGTCTGGATTAAACTCCATCTGCCATTTTTCTGCCCATGCCTCCAACTGATCTATATCTTCTGACAATCCTCCTCACTATCCACAACTCTACCAATCTTTGTATCATCTGCAAACTTACTAATTAGACCAGCTACGGTTTCCTCAAATCATTTACATAGAACATGAATAGTGGAGGTCCCAACACTAATCACTGTGGAACACCACTTGTCGCAGCCCTCCATTCTGAAAAGCATCCTTTCACCCCTACCCTCTGTCTCCTATGACTAAGCCAGTTTTGTATCCATCTTGCCAGCTCATCCCAGTACCATGTGCCTTCACTTTTTGTACCATCCTGCCATGAGGGGCCATGTCAAAGGCTTTTCTGCCATCCATGCAGGCAACAAACACTTTTCTTCATCAATCATCTTCGTCATCTCAAAAAAACTCAATCAAGTTAGTGTGAGGCACTACCTCACCCATACGAAACCACACTGTCTATCGCTAATAAATCCATTTGCTTCTAAATGCATATAGATCTTGTCCCTGAGAATCTTTTCCTGTAATTTCCCTACCACTGACATGAGACTCACAGGCCTGAAATTTCCAGGATTATTCCTGCTACCCTTCTTAAACAAAGGGACAATATTGGTTATTGGCCACTCCTCTGGGACCTCACCTGTGGCCAAAAAGGAAACACAGAGGTCTGTCAATGCTCCAGCAATTTGTTCTCTTGCCTCCCTCAATATTCTGTGATAGATCCCATCAGCACCTGGGGACTTATCTATTTTAACACTTTTTATGAAGTACAACACATCATCCTTTTTAATAGCAACTTGGCTTAGAAATCCAACACTCCCCTCCCTGAGATCATCCTCCACCAATACCTTCTCTTTGGTGAATACTGACACAAAGTATTCATTTAGGACCTCACCTACCTCTTCAGGCTCCACACATGGATTCCCTGCTTTGTCCTCAAGGGGGAAAACCCTTTACCTAACTACCTTCTTACTTTTTATATCTATATAAAAAGCCTTGGGATTCTCCTTCGTCCTGTTTGCTAATGGCTTTTCATGACTCCTTTCAGCCCTTCTAATTCCTTGTTTAGGATGTAGTATGAAAAACAAGATTCAACTCAACAATGTTGTTCCAGTTAACGAGTGGCACTTAAAAGCAGTGTGAGTTGAGAAATCGTGCTGCAATGTTCAAACAAAACCAACTGCACATTTTTGAGAATTCTGCCACAATGGGAGGGCTAGATTTTCTCCAATCCACACTGTTTAAAATTATAGGCAACATAGTGATGGATGTAGAGCCTTTATATATAAGAGAAGGTCTAAGACATAACTTGAAGGAATATGGTTATATTAACGATTCTTCTGCAATTGCCTTTTCGATTTTAATAAAGTATGGAAACTCAACAAATATAGGATTGGCTTTCCTACTAAATCAGTCGGCCATTCTTCCTTAAGACTGTGCTTCAATGTTACTGCTATTATGTACATAAAGTACCTAACAGTACCGTGTTGGTTTTCAGCTTTTACTGGTGGTGCTCAGGGGACAATAGGTGGCATATTTGTGGTGACCATAGACTTTTCCAATTTCAGTGCTGTCATCACAGGAAAAAGCAAACAAAGACCAGGGATTGTGAGAATGGCCAGCAAGCTCAAACCAATCTCATGCACAATACATCTCCGAAGTGACTGTGCTTATCATGCAGCACTGGCAGAGGTGGGCTTCTGCTCATCTAAGCAAAGTGATTTTGTAAAGAAAAGAAAACAAAAAGAAAAATGTTTGTGCCCCTTGATATAATATTAAAAAGCAATATATTCTCTATTGTTATTGTACAGGTATTAGGAGAAAGTGAGGACTGCAGATGCTGGAGATCAGAGCTGAAAAGTATTTTGCTGGAAAAGCACAGCAGGTCAGGCAACATCCAAGGAGCAGGAGAATCGATGTTTCGGGCATAAGCCCTTCTTCAGGAAACAGGTACTGCCAATTTTAACTAAATTAACGTTTTCCCTATAGCAGCTATGAAGTTGGGATCCGAGTTCAAGCCCTGTGAATGGGCAATGGAATGCTTCATGATTAGTGTTTTATGCCTTTGTGAAGCATCTTTGATAAATATTCATAATGCCTAATAATTTTATATGTAAATAGTTGATAGGAATGAAATAATGCCAAAAATGATTTGTGCCATTTGTCACATTTGTTAGAAAGTTGCACAGAGTTGATGATCCATTAAACCCACAATAGTTAATACTACTTATATTTATAAAAAGATATTTTATTATATGACTTAACATTATCAATTTGGTCTCTCACAGTTTTAAAGACACAAAAAGCAACAGGTTCAGAACAGAATAAGTTTATGAATCTTATTAAAAATACTAACAAGCAGGATAATTTAACACATTGAATGGCCCTCTTAAAACTCATAAAATTCACCTAGCTAATACAGGTAATCAATTACTCATAAAGAAGGTCTGGCTCCCAGCAAAATTCACCGTAGGGCGAGGGAAAATTAAGACTGTGAATAGGGCACTGTGCAACGCTGAAGACTGTTTATGCTGTATGATTTTCACTCTACAGTAGAAAAAACAAGACAGATCTGGACTGATGAATAACATTCTGATGACAAATGTGGATTCTTCACCTCAAAGCTGTATTTAAAGATTTTGGCAAGTTTACCAGTTTGTACCAAAGCATATAGCAGTCTAACAAGGCAGATTTATGACCTTAGGACAACACCAAAAGATATGAGATTTTCTACCGTCTCTACAGCTACTGCCAACCACGAACTTGTACATAGATCATCATTAAAGTCTGGCATATCTTTTCCTCAACATCTGATTTAGTTAACAATGTACTGCTATTTGCATGCCGATTTTTCAGGCCTTTCTCTGCAGCTGCTCCTCAGGCTCTGTCACTGTAATATGATAGCAAAAGAGTCAGTAAATGTAATCTTTGTCAAGACCAGGTGTGCTCTTGACTTTTTCTGTTTCATTCCAAGCAATTTTTCTCTCACTAGCTTCATAAGGTTCCATTATAGTCACATCTGGAGCTAACATTCCTTTTAATTATTGGCTAAATTTGCTGTGAATCAACCAAAAATTGTCATCAAAGAAGGGTGCACTGCAATTTTCTGTCTTTATCAAACCTAAATGTCAACAGGGTATACAGTTGCATAATTCAAGCCCCAGTCACACCATTTTGCTGATTTCAATAAATCATCTATAGTTCTAAACTAGGGTCTCTGTATATAACAGACAGCTGTTGGGATTGCAATTACTCCATGGTGTTATGCCAATTTAAATTGTGACGCATGTTGATTTTGAATCATAACAGACAAGAGAAAAGGGAAAATGAAATAAGGAAAAGAGGACTGGAGACGGCTATGATTTAAAAAAACAAACACCTCAAAAACAAATCTAAAAGAAATGACAATATATGAATAGAAAGGTCAGAATAAGTAATGATTGATAATTTTCAAACAAAGCAAAGAATTGTATATTTCAGTGATGTGAACATTACAAAATTTTGATTAACATACCATTGTAACGAGAGCTGTTTTAAGGACCTCATTGTTCTATTGAATCAGAAGCTCAGCTGCCTTTGTTTAAGTCACTTGTGCTAAAGCCAGCACAGGTTTTCACTCCACAAACACCATCTCTGTACATGTTGATATTTCCGAACAAAGAGATGGCATATTGTCATCTGTGTGTCAGTTTCAAATTGCAGAATTTTTGAGCAGTTCAAGTTGATATTTATGGACAAATTAACAGTCACATTCAAGCACTGCTTGTTTCCTGATATAATGGATAAATGCAGATAGTAGGCAAATGCGCAACTATAATGACATTATCCTGAAAACAATGTCATGAAATTTAGGTTGGTCAGTTAATGGAAGCCTTTACTGAGATCAATAAATATTCTAACAGCTTCTTGTAGTAAAATGGGATTTTTAAAAACTCAGTCAACCATGACATCTGAGTAATAAGAGTACACAAATCTGCATGAATTGCCATAATTACTGCAAAAAATGATGTAGAAATAGTACAACAAATATTATAAGGATATTTTGTATTGGCCAAAAGCTGTATCTGTGTCTTTGAAGAAAGAATGTCCATTTTAATTGACCAAATATAACGTAACCAAAATATTACTTCAGTGTTTTGAGGTTATAACTTTAGGAATATCTTTTGAAACAACATCCCCAGCCTATTCATGCTCACTGAGTTAGAAATCCCTTTTCACTTCACTCAGCAATCCTTATTACTTTAAGTGATCAGCATTGGTGTTGTCCAGAGTGTTGCCATTTGATCACAATTCAAATCCATTGTCTTTAAGGCACAAGGTTTGAAGATATTAGCCAGTCTACAAGGCATCACAACACATATAAGTAATACTCTGTGAGAATCACAAGACAAACATGCAAATTTGCATGCATTTAGTACTTAAGGGAAGTGAGAGAGTTCTCATACTCAAGGTAAGACTTGACAAAGGAATGAATACTGAACAAAGCCAGCCTGCAGAGCACCCATCAAGCTTTCATATGGCTTTGAATACACATGACAATCCTGAACTAACATGCTTACATCAACACAGACTTTTTAATACATTTTGTGACTGCGTTGTTGTTTTGAAATAATAAAGCAACTTCTTTAATTTAAGCCTTTGATGAAAATGTCTGAATCTAATGCAACTGAAAGATAGGCTTTACTGGAATTATAATAAATAATATTTTAAGCTAATATACACGTCAAAACAAAAATAAAGTGCTAAAGCAAAACAAGGGCTACACCCAGTCATGCAATATGTTCTTAAGTAATCAGCATTTAACTCTTTCCTGGCATTTATTCTGCTCAGTATGCCATGTTTATGTCTTTTTAACACTGCAGGATTTTGTTCCATCAACCCAAAGAAGAAATAACATAAAACGAAATCAAATATTAGAAATGACAGCCTATGTAAGTGTTGTGAGTAACTTCTGGGCGCGGAGGGAGGGAAATGCAGGCAAGTTGTCAGGCACTATCTGTCAGAGTGAATTAGAAACAATCAACAGAGACTGAAAGGGAAGGTGATTGTTATTAAGGAGCAGGGCTGTGAGCAAGCTACCCAGATGTGGTCATGCATATAAAGGACAGGAAACAGCAGTTTAATTCAGGAAGCACTGGTGAACAGGGCAGCACAAAGGATAAAAGTCTTTTGTCACTAATAAGCTGGAAGTTACTTTGATAACAGCAGGGCTAGCCATGAATAAAGCAGATCTTTCACTAGTATGAAGCATTCATATCATAGGAATATAGTCAAGAATAGGAATTCTCTATGCAAATAATGATCTTGTAACTTGACATACAAAATCGATTCTATATGTGCTTATATTATAAAATAAAAATGATACATTCATAACCTACACAAAATCGTACATTATTCAAACTGTTTTTAAGGTCTTACAAATTCCAGTTAAAGGAATTGATGGGAAGCATAATAGTTTCAGTTGCCAATCCCCACATTCTGAATTTCTCGGCACTCCCAGCACAGTATGTCTCAGGTCCATGCACCTTACAGCTGTATTCATTCCTCTACCTCCATGGATCTCATGTTCCTATCTGAATTGTCAAAACATATACCCACACTCATCCTGTTGCCCCTCACATCCAAGACTCACGGGCACCCTTCACAATGTTGTCCTTTCCTCCTCTGTGCATGTACCATTCCAAACATCACTTTCTTTCTTTGTGTCATTACAGGCAACAGGAAGAGACAGAGATCTAGTTGCAGCTGGCCATCAGGTAACAGATTTCTTGTCAGATGTTGACAATGCATGCCGACTGGCTTCACTGAGAAGGAGATCTTGGTCTAAGAAGCTGCAAGACCTGTTATGAGAGCCTGAAGATCACAAGGCAGTGGTGTGAAGAAGCTAGTAATCACTTAGCAAACTGGGAAAACTCTCTCTGAAAATGATCATGACTTGAACAGCAGCCTTTCATCTGACCATGACTGGAATTCTTCAGTTTCACTTTTCAAGGCTGACTGTTTGATAGTTTCACTGAAGAAGCTCATGTCATTCTGTGCTTGCCCTGGTGGCCTGACAAGGTGCATACTTAACCTTCTAAAACTATCCTGGGATAAACTAGAAGAGTGGGAGACACCAACTTCATGTCAGTTTCAAGGATTTGATCTGCTTTTGTAATCACAGAACTTATATGGTGTGTCCAGTTCAGTTTCTCGACAATGGTAACTGCCAAGTTATCAACAGTGGAAGATTCAGTGATGGTAATAGCATTGTATATCAGGGGAAATAGTTGAATTCTCCCTTGTTTGAGATGTGGGCATCATTGTATACTGCCAACTGTTAGAAAGTTTAGAAGTCAGAGCAGAGTCGTGATTGCTAGTGATGGGACACAGAAAATCAATGATATACAAAAAGGTCATCAGAGGGTTGTGGGCCTGGATAAAGTTACAGAGGTAGTGAGGGGTGGTAGCATGGAAGGGTTTTACACAAGTGTTAGAATTTTAAGTTTAAAGCGTTCCTGGACCAAGAGCGATTGTTCAGGGGGCGTGGGTATAATGGATGAACTGAACTTGGTGTTAGTCAGGATGTAGGCAACAGAATTTTGGATGAGTTCACATTTCCAGAGGATGGAAGGCAGGAGGGCAATCCAAAGGTCATTGTCTAAATCTAGAGGGAACAAAGCCTCTGAATCTTTTCAAAGAATGAAGTCAAACAGAGATGAGGAGAGACCAGGGATGGTGGCAGGTGTAGTTTGGGACATATGGTACCTGCCTGACCTCAGTCACATGGCTCTTCCTAAGCAGCTACACAGCAAAATGGATTTGAATCAATTTCTGCACAGCGAGAGCAATGAGGAGGAAAGGTCATTTTAAGAGAAAATCCCAAAAAATAAATACTTAGGTCAGACATTATACTGGTATAGTTGATTGCCCTCCTATATTAAATAAAAGCAACTCTAACTTTAGAAAACCAATCTTTGTCTAGATAAAATTCACAAATTTAATTCAAAACAATCACTCATTTTTATGAAACCAGCTTCTACAATATTTTATGTGCATCAAACTTTGAACCTGTACAAGTTGCTGCAGATCTACTGCACACAAACTTCCAATCCTGACCACACCACTGCACCACTCCATCAATTTTCAGTGGTATGTGGGAAGCGGATGTAGTTGGAGTAGAATTAGGGTAGATTTCTCCCTTTCCAGTCAGTATTATATGATTCAGTAAGATTCATGGTGCCCAGTTTTCCATCACTTTTCTTACAAAGGAGATAACGTAAAGTATACAGGGGTTTGCAGCTTTCAAGTAAACATAAATTAGTGAGCATTAGGAAAGCATATTACTGGCCATGCGATATATTCGGTGTAGGTGCACATGCTGCACGTACAGCACTGTGGACGAAGCAACCTGGTAGAAATACACAGGAAGTAGGTATCCTTGAGCTGCAAAGCAAAGTGTTAAAGGGCTGCAGTGATGTGTGAGTTGGTCTGAGAGCAGGCATGTTGATGTGGTGAGACTGGTTGTTTGCTGATGCCAATTTGCATAGACAAAGGGGCAAGGAGAATGCTGCCCATATGACTTGCAGGGAGGCTTTCATTGAGAACAATTGGAAGGTGGCCAGGACAAGCAATTGGTGAGCTGACAGCTGACAGGTATCTGCTCTGATTTACCGTGCTGGAAATGTGTCCCATCTAGTTTCTCAGGGAAAGCGAGGAGAATTGGAAGTGTCACCGTTGGGGCTTTAATGAGATGCAGTCAAGTTCCTGATTTTTCAAGTCTCTCCATATTTTCTCACCTTTTCCATCACTGCTTATACCACATCAGGTTAGGGAAAGCTCTGCCATATGATTGCAAGAAAGGAACAGGGTTGTTGGTTACTTTTGTTCTTACAATCAGTCCTGTTAAAGAGAGAACAGCCCTCTGTATGTCATCCTATTAGATCATTAGCCATTTTAAATGCTCTACTTAGTCTGCTAGCATTTTCTCAATGTCTTCCTCCAAACCAATTTGCCTCTAAATTCCCAGTAATTGCTACAGTACCACTCACTATTTGTAAATCGAAGAACGTTTACTGTTAAAATTTAGATAATAATGTAAAAAACAAAGTATTATACATATAAGGACAGCATTTTGTTTTAAAATGTGGCTTGGATTGCATAAATGCATGCTGACCTAATTAGTCCTATTTCTGATCCTCCTTTCATCTGAAGCCATCATTTAATCGTGATTGCCTGTGATATTCAGCTGGCAAAGTTTTCTTTTAAAAGTCTTCCCTCCTTTCCTGAAAATAAGAGATGAGACAATGATCTGGTGATATTATCACTAGACTATTAATCCAGAGAACCCAGTATTTATCTGGGGACCTGGGTTTGAATCCTGTTATTGGCAAATGGTGGAATTTCAATTCAATACAAATCTAGCATCTAACAATGAAATCATTATCAATAGTCAGGAAAACCTCACCTGGTTCACTAGTGTCTCTTAGGGAAGGAAACTGCCACCCTTGCCTGGTCTGGCCTACATGTGACTCCAGACCCACAGCAATGTGGTTGACTCTTAACTGTCCTCTGGGCAATAAGGGATGGGTAATAAGTGCTGGTCTAGCCAGCGACACCCTCATCCTGTGAATGATAAAACAAAAGTAACTCATGGCCAGACAGAGGCCTGAGTAGTACCAGGTGCTCAGCCAAGAAAGACATGGTATACCAAATCCTACCTTCACCTGATGTGCTTGCACATATACTTTGTGGTAATAACAGCAGGCATGTAATGTGACAAAGCTCCCTTGAAATTATCCTGATTGATGTGGCTCAATCCCACCTCACAATGGATCCTTTGGAATATTTTTGACTGACGTTTATTTACTTAATTTATATTTTTAATATAATGACAACTCAAAGAAATGGAGGCCAGGTAATATACATTATAAATCAATTACGAAAAGATATCCTAAAAGGGAAGATAAATAAGTAAATAGCAGATGGATAATGACACAAGGGGTTTGACATGAATGTGTGAGGGGGAGTTTATGTCAAAACATTTCTTGGAGTTCTTTAAGCTGAAATAGAACAGGATTAGGTTGGCTGCTATTTACAGGAATCCACTGAGGCTACCTCCTTTTCTAATATATAAACCATTTTGGATACTGTTGGGGGAGATCACTGTGCAGGGCAAGCAGTCAACTTTACGGGTGCATGATGGGCAAGTACACACAAGAGGGAGGAAGGAGAATGGCAGGTGTATTGTGGTAGTGGATTCAATTATACAGTGAATAGTCAGGGCTTTCTGTAGCTAAGAAAGAGATTCCAAGAAGTTTTGTTGTCTCCCTGCTCCCTATATCAGCGAGGTCACTGAACAGCTGCAGGGCATTCTGAAGAGGGAGTGCAAACAGACAGAGATCTTAGTATATATCAGTACCAATGACATAGGGAGATAAAGGTCCCAAAACCAGAATTTATGGAGCTAGCAGGGAGATTAAAGAGCTCAAATGCAAAGGTTGGTAGCATCTGGATTGCTTCTTGTGAGTATAGAAATAGGAAGTCAGTCCAGATGAATGTATGGCAGGGTAGATGGTGCAGAAAGTAAGGCTTTCAATTTCTGGGAGATTGGGACCATTTCTTGGGGATTTGGAATGGTTGCAATTGCTATCACTGAGACTTGATTGAGAGAGGGACAGAATTGGCAACACAAATTTCCAGGATGCAACATCTTCAGGCAAGGCAAGGAAAAATGTAAAAGACAAGAGGGTATTGCAAAACCAGCTATGATTTAATCTAGGGCAGTACAGTGGCTCAATGGTTAGCACAGTGCCAGGGACCCAGATTTGATTCCACCCTCAGACAACTGTCTGTGTGGAGTTTGCACATTCTCTCTGACTCTGCATGGGTTTCCTCCCGGTGCTTCAGTATCCTCCCATAGAGCAAAGGTGTGTAGGTTAGGTGAATTGGCCATGGAAAATGCAGGGTTACAAGGATGGGATAGGAGGTGGTCTGCATGGGATGCTTTTTGGAGAGTCAGTGGGGACTCGATGGGCTGAATATCTTGCTTCTGCACTGTAAGGATTCTATGAGTGGCCAAATAGCATAGAAGGGCAAAATAGCTTACTCCTGTTCCTACATTCCTAATATTGGTTAGGGAATCAATTACAGCAGTAGAGAGGGATGACATCTTAGAAGGTTCCTCAAATGAAGCCGTTTGGGTAGAACTTATAAACCAAAACAAGGAGCAATCACATTGCTGCTATAGGCCCCCTAATAATTAGGGAGAAATAATAGGGTAGATACACAGGCAAATTTCAAAGAAGTGTAAATGTAATAAGGTGATGATAGTATGGGATTTCAATTTTCCCAAAATTAACTGGGGTATTCATAGTGCGAAATTTTTGGATGGAGTGGATTTCTTAAAATTTTGCCAGGAGAAATTTTTAAGCTAGTTTGTAAAAGGTCCTACAAGAAAGCGGGTGATCTTGGGCTTAATTTTAGGTAATGAAGATGGGCAAATTACTGGCATAGTAGTGAAGGAGCTTTTTGCACACAGTGATTATAACTCAACAGATAGACAGGATTGAAGAAAGAGAAAAAGGGAGGCTATTGGCATATACTAAGACCTCCAAGTAGCAAAAGCCCCAAAGGAGTCCAGAATGTGCAAGGGGAAGCTTAAAAGGAAGTTAGGAGAGTAAAAAGGAAGCAAGAAAGAATAATGGCAGGTAAAGTAAAGGAAAATCCTAAGTTATTTTATAAGTGCATTAAGGATGAAAGGATAACTTGAAATAAGGGCCCATCAAAGACAGCAGTGGTAATTTGTGTATAGAGCCAGAGGGCATAGGCTGAGTTCTAAATGAATATTTTGGGTCAGTTTTCACGAGTGAAAGGGATGATGTGGGTACAGTAATCAGGGAGTACAACTGTGATTTCAGTAAAGATGTTGGCATAGTCAGAGAGGATGTTCTGAGTCTAGCAAACTCAAGAATAGATAGGTCTCCAGGGTCAGATGAAATGTAACTCAGACTGTTGATTGAGCTGAAAGAAAATAGCATGGGTGCTGGCAATAATTTTCAATACCTCTCTCACCACAGGAGAGGTGCCATAGGACTGGAGGACAGCCAATGTGGTGCTGTTATTCAAGAAGGGAACAAGGAATAAATAAGGAAACTACAAGCCAGTCAGGCTAATCTCAGTGGTGTGGAAAATATTGGAAGTAATCCCAAGGGATTGAATTTTTTTCTAGTTGGGTTCTACAGGCTCCTCAAGTGAAGCCATTTGTGTAGGACTTATGAAGAAATTTTAAAATATTGTTCTGTACTACGGTCTAAATGAACAAATAAAGCTGTTCTAAAGGATAGCAAGGAGGCATTGTTCAATGATTTGGTCTGCCTTTTTACTTGCAACAGTTAATGGAATCATTTCATACTGCTCACAATAAGTCATAATAAATCTATACTTTGATTGTAGTTCACTGTTTCTGAAAAACATAATGTACTATGTTGCTCAGCAACTGGAACATTCTGAATGAAAACATATTTTTAACAGAGTGCTTTTATCTGAAAGTCACCTTTGCAAGGATACTAAGTGATTCCAAGTTGGACCTTGTGTTTGAGTAGTTCTTAAATGACACAGTCTTACCTAAAATAACCTGTAGCCCACAGAACGCTACAATATTTTCAGCAAAACACATTGCTCTGGTTATATGTAAAGGGAGCGCCAAAGATGTCAACTCTGCAGAAGCAGATTTACATATATAGCTGACAGCAAGGTAAAAAGGCCATCATAGAAATGACAGCACTCTGATGTTGATGAAAACTCAACTGGAGCTACATAAATCTTGAAATTATGCTCTACAAGACAATTGTAAGAGCAGTTAAAACATTTATATTAAGTTCCTTTGTTCACAATTCAGCAGAGATTAAATATTTTAATCTTATTTTAAACAAACAAATGGAATCCCATTTAAGTAGCAGCTCGGGAACTTAAAATGAACATGTTCAACGTTCATAAATTAAGCTTTGTGCAGTGTAATTTCAAGGCCTGCATTTTAGGCTGCATAGGAGGAGTGCCCATTATTAACTGTATGATAATGCAATGATGCTGTTTACATGAACCTATCACTGTGTGATGCATTATCAAGTGAACAATCTGTAAATAGGATCAGCTTGCTGTTTAATGCAGCTGGGTCCACAATACACCAGTGTGAAACATTGGGATTGCGGTGTTATTGCCTGCACTAGTGCCACACAGTTCATGGCAGTTACAATGCACCTTTGGGACTGGATTTTAGCAGATGTCAGCATAATACCAGTCCCAAAGCGTAGGATATGTGAGGTGTTATTAGTTAATTGTCATTTGTCTCATGAGGCAAATCCTAAGCATTAAAAATCCGCACTACCAAACTAAAGATACTTTAATATACAGTGCATGTTGCTGATTACAGGCATAAAGTAGTGCACTGATAAAAAAAAGTGGGTGGAGGGGGCTCTGAGGATCAGGTGGTATTAGTGATGCATCCTTATATGATTTTAGCCAGCAGCTACCATTTGAATGTAAGAATGGCGAGTAGATTCTCTCCATTTTTCCAATCAAATTGGAGCTCCTTTGCATCCAGCGAAGCTTGACTGTTGTGCTGGCAACAGCTAAAGCAAACTGGGGAATGGTTCATGGAAGTTACGGGTCTCCATTTGTACATCACTCTCCAGGGATCCATCCCAGCAATGTATAAGTGTCCTAAGATGACAGGTCAACTTCTTCTCCTCACCTTTAAAGGACAAGCCATTAACACATTCGGTGGCTTTTGTTATGTGACACTGGGTCAGTAACGGGTGAATAATGAGTCATGCTTGCAGACAGGAGGTTGTAAGGTCATCTTTAGATCACTGGAGTGCACTGTAGTGGCATAAAAATATTTATAAAGGAAACTGCAGGAATTTAGAAGTTTAGTGGCAGAGAATGGCTGGAATCTACTTTGCTTTTAAAATAAAATTAATTTTTATCAGACTTATTCTTAAGTGGAAAACCCTGTAACTTTATTCCCTTATGGTTGTGGTTTACAAATATATGAATCTTTCAAGTCGCTGATGGTAATATAATCAGGTTATAAATGGCATTTTTATTTGGAATACTCCTAGCCCTTGGAGAGCCAGACTCCCTGTGGATTTCACATATAATCTAATAATATACACTACTTCAATTGGGCAATTATAATCTTTTCAGAAATAGGAAAAACAATGGCTCCTGATAATTTCTTGAAAGAACATTCGGGTAAAGAGGCAAACTGTTGTTTAGTCCCAATTTATTTGTAATGATTTGCATGATATCATGTAATCCAATGGGATGAACAAATGTTGCATGGATTCAGCGGCACATATCAAGGAAATGATTTTGTGACTTTGTATCGACTGGTGCTGTGTTTATACTGGGACCAGGACCCAATGGAGTAATCTGAGCTCACAGCTCATATTTGTTTAATGTATTATGTTATTTCTGTTTGAACTGTTTCCATCGAATGGCGTGCTTTTCTTGGCACTTTTCACATTGATGTTAAACTTGTGCAAAAGTGTACAGCCGTAAATATCAGTATTCTTTATGGGTTACATCAGGAAAATTGTCCACAATGTTTAAAGGCTAGAAAGCTGTGACTACCAAGAAGATTGATTCAACAGCAAGCCAACCTACAAAATGTACTAATTTGAATCAAAACCAGCAGGACACTCAACCCTAAGTTGGTTCTGTTCTAATGAAAGATGCCTAGCTGAAATGTCAACTCCCCTGCTTCTCTGATGCTGCATGACCTGCTGTGCTTTTTCCAGCTCCACTTTGTTTAGAACTGGCATTGACTGACACATAGCTGCCTTACTTACATTGGCAAGTAGACATTAGATATTAAACAAAAGAAAACCATAGAACCACAGATGCTGGAAATCTAAAACAAAAAAAATTCTGGAGAAATTCAACAGATCTGGCAGTATTTGGACAGGGAAAGTAGAGTTAATATTGTTTCAGCAATTTCTGCTTTTAGTTCAGACATTGAATGTTATTCTGCACCAAGTTTGGGTAAACTGGTAGTAATTGAACAGAATAGCAGTTCAGATACAAGTTCTTCTAGTCATGTAAATTTATGCAAGAATTTGTAAGAAATATCTATAATCCTAGTAGATTTTGTCCCAAATGCACTGATTGATCAATTTAAGGGGCATGTCAGTTGTTGGATTTATTTGGTGGGAGCACATTGAGTGCATGAAAGGCTGGATCACATAATAGCAAGGCAGCATCGGGAGAAGTAAAAAAAACGTTAGCTGAAAGTAAGGGCGTGCAGCAACACAGTTACTGGGGCAGACTTTTCCCATAAGAGATAGGATGGGATTTGATGGGAGGGATGAGATGCTTAGAAGGAAGGAAGGAATGGGATGAGAGGGTTCAATAAGATTATGGAATGGTTCAATTGGATTATGAAAATGGCAGGGTCAATTCTTTTTTTAGAACCTATTTTTTAGAAACTAATTTGTGCTCAAATTAACATTTCACTGGACTTGAATGAAAGAGTTTTAGTAAAGCTTTCAGATAAATTGAAAAGAATTAGCAGTGATTCTATCGAGGAATAAGATGACACTGGTCCATAGCCTTCAGGGTTTCCACTGTTCAACTCCAATGGGTGTGCCACTGCACAAGTTTAAATGCAAGGAAGGAGGAGTTATAATGTTGCTATAAGACTTGAATCCTAAACAATGATGTTGTCATGAAAGATGATTGATAGTTAAGAATGTGTTATTTTGGTAGATACTGAAGTTAGAACAGGCAGATTTTAGTTCTGAGAAAGGGTCACCGGACCCAAACCATTTAACTCTTGATTTCTCTGCACAGATGTTGCCAGACCTACTGAGTTTTTGTTTTTGTTTTAGATTTCAAGGAACTAGTGTTTATTCTCAAATGATATTGAACTCATCAACTTAAGCCTACTTTTCAACATAGGAAAAATACAATTCCCAATTAAACTTTCATATTCTATAGCTATAAAAAAAAACACCCAGATACTTGACAAAATTTGTATTTATATTCCCAGGTCTGTTTTGTTTAATACACATGTAAAACTCTACATAGAACATTTTGTAAAATGATTCCTTTGATTCTGTTAAAGTAGATGGTGAAAACATGTTACTAAAACATTCCTGTTTCAACAAAAGCTAATTTGACTGCAAATGTTTTGTGTGGCTCTGCCTGGTGGTTTGCTAAAATATACTGTATTGGTAGTTAAAAATATGAGCCCTTTGTATAAGGAAGTTGTAGGTGGGGGGGTGGTGGGGGGAGGGGGGAGGTATGCATTTTTAATAAGTTAAAATCTCAGTATGAATTTGTGAGACCAGGTGCTAAAGTGATAAGGTAGATCCAGTCCTGAAAGAGTTAAATGTGCAACTCTATGAGACAGATATATATTTGCAAAGCAACAACAGATTCTATTCAATGGAAAACAGAATTCTAGTGCAACAGATGGCCACCAGCAAATGCTGGTCACTTGGTTCAAATTGCCAAAGAACACTTGGGTTGCTGAAATTGCCAATAAGGCCTTTGGTTAACAGAATAGTGCAAAAGAAGCAAAAACAGTAGCGCATACTGCATTGGTTTGAGTTTCATCATTGGTTTACTGATGTTAGAAAACTCACCGACAGCAATTGTTTGCCAGCCAAAATCAGGAAAGAAACTCAACCCTCACAAAAACATCTCCAAGATTGACATAACGGTGAAGGAAAGAAGCTCCCTAGAAATGATTGCTAAAATTCAACTAATTGGCTTGCATCTTCGCAATACTCTTATGTTACAGAATCTCAAAATATTTTGACAATTGCTAAATGTATTTTTTTCAAGTTCCAGATATTAATTTGGAGTGATCAATCTCCTAACGAGAAGTGGTTAAAAGTCACATTAGAAGCCAGAAAGTTTTTTTTAAAAATGAGTTTTCAGAATAAGATCACGGCCAAAATGATTGTTGTTAATTACTGGGATGAGTAATTGCGATTTAAAAAAATGATCGCAGCTGTGTTCCAGAATTCAGCCTCAGGACTTTTTCTTTTATCAAAGATGTATGTGTAAGTTGGCAATGACAAATACGAATACTTGCCCAGGATGTTTTTGTTATCCAAGGTTCTGCATTAAATTTGTAATCTGGGTATTCATAAGAAGTATTTACCCACAGTTATCTAACCTTCTCTAAAAAAAATACAAAACTTTCTGTGAATGCAATATCACATAACTCTCTTTAGGCACATTAAATCTGATGGGAAACAAACTCATTTTCTACATATTCAGCCACATGCATCACCCACTCAACCGTTAACATTACAACTGCAGGAAGGAAAATGTATTTACCTCAGGTTTGGGACATGTAATGAAGACTTGACATTTGATTAGTGAGACATGGGGATTTTAATCACCATTGTCATATGCATGGGATTTGAGATTTTACATTACTGTTCTCAGTGATCCTAGAGCTGACAATACTCCCAGTCAAATATCTATTACACATACTGGACATTTAGTCTGTGTTTTCATGAACAATCTTGCTGTCAATAAAAATTCCAAGACAAAATGCACAGGACATGTTTTAAATTAAGCTACACAAATACAATGACATATTTTCTTCAAAAATATGTGGACCTTAATTTGCACAACCAATTTATCCACTTGGATCATGTGGCGACCCATTGGGATCCCCTTTTCCAAGTGACTACTGAACTGAATGCTTGAATGAAGCTCAGCAAAAAGTTGAGGAGGAACAACTTCTCTTCCAATCAGCACTTGTTTTTCCAACCTTAATGACTCGACATTGATTTGAATAAATTGTTTTCCCTCAACATTACATGAAAGAAATAAATTCAAGTGAAAGTCACAGAACTTAGGCTTTCTCTTCAGAGCATTGGATGGGTAATTTGAAATGGTTGAAGTATTGCTATATTTTGGATATTGATTGTGTTGCTGCTCTAATCAAGGTATAAAAGTAACATTTATTATTCGGAGTATATAATATCCTCAGCTAAATCTCCTTTTGTTGTGAAAGTTTTTTTGCAGTAACTCTGAAGAAGCTTCTTCGCTGCTGAGATGAATGTGGACAGATCTTTTCTTTTGTATGTTCTACAATGAAAAACAGATGCTTGCTGATTTAGGGTGTGCAGGTGGTGACAGAAACTCCATCGGTGCTCTGTGCATGCTGTTAGACAATGAACAGCTGTTTCCTTGCTCTAGTATCAGGTCCAAGTGTAAGTCAGTGTTCTAGTACAAGTTCCCTGCCACAGAACGGTAAGATATCAAATAGAGGAGTTAAGTATCATTCCTTTTATATCAGGCAGCATCTCTTCTTCATTTTTAAAATCAATTTTCCTAAACTTAAAATAGCTCACCGTACAGATCTGTGCCAGATGAATTGCCGTAAGTTCTACAGAACCTTTACAAGAAAAATGAAATGCTAAGACAGGATGCAATTATTTATTCTGCATTGGATTCTGATATCTCATATAAAAGGATAGAAGGTGTGGAATTCAAGTTTAAGAACAGAGACACTGCAATTCAAGAGCAACAATGTTCAGGTACAAGACCCTGGTGACTCAGGATTGAATTTTAATCGTGACTTAGTTATTAAATGGGCTTCTCCGAAGAGAAACTGTCCTTATTGGTAAGGTTATTTTGTAAAAGGTGCAAAATGTGGAAATAATGAATTTACTTTTGTGTGCTTTCAGGATTTATGGAACAACCTTCAGACAAAACCATCTAGATCAAAGATGAGAGGTGAAGGGAAGCAATGGGAAGGAGGGAAATAAAATCAAAGGTGTAAAATCCTATGAGAATCTTCTTGTCTGTTAGTAATGTCTGTACGACATATACCTGCCATTATAAATATTATTTGTAATCTGAAGATTGGGCCGTCAGACTGCATCTTCAGTACCAGGGGGTTCAGTTTTAATCAGTGCTCAGCTGCATTAACTTGGCACAACTTATTTTGATTTAATGGAATATATCAACTTCTTTTTACAAAGTGAACCTCTTGCCGCCCCTCAACCCACGTATCTTCGAATGAGGGGAAGCAGCCAAGTCTGATCCAAGCTTGATCCACTTGAGTATGACAGTTTAAATGTGCCACAGAATTTATTACGCCAAGAGAAAAAGTCTAAAAATATCGCTTACAGAGCTTCTGTTAGTACAGATTTGATTCTGTTTCTATTTAAAATATCAGCTGAAATTCTATTGTGAAGTACAACATTTAATTGTCAAAATCATTTTCAGTTTTTATGTATCTGTGATTACTGCCGTAAATCAACTCATTGCAACTAAAAATGTAAAACAGAAAGTTGGGCCTTCTCTTATGAGCAAATTCAGAGTTTTCCACAAAGGTTCAACTTAAAAACTGAGCTTTGATTAAAAACTGTTTTCCAGTTTGTCCATTTTGTCCACACCAGCCACAGCTTTCAGAACAGTTATTGATGTATTTGTCATCTCCAGCGTTGACTATTTTAATGACCTCCTGGCAAACCTCCTAACCTCCATACCTTTGGTCCTTAAAACCCATCCTATACCAGGTACCCATTATCCATGATGCATTTGAGTGCTGGGTTACACAGTGGGGTTTATGGTCTGCATGCTGTTATCCATCCATTTATCACCTCCAGTACAGAATATTCCAATTAACTCCTGATTAACCTCCTATCTTTCATCCTTCACCCACACTGTTCATTGTACTCTATCTTGCACCAGGTTCCCCTTAAATATCAACTTCATGCATGCTGTTCTATATTGGCTCATAGTCCCCAGTTGCATCAAACTTAACATTCTCATTCCTCTGCTCAAGCTATTCACGGTCTCACTCTCTCCCCATCTTTGTAACCTGCTCCAAACTGACAACCATCCAAGTAATCTGCATTCCTCCATCCCTAGCCTCTCATACTCACCCCAACTCCTACTCTTCCTACCAATACCAGCACTAGCCTATTACTTAAGATTTTGAATTCCTTCCATTAACCTCATATCTTCTCATTCTCTCTTTAAAATCTAGCTCTTTGGACAAGATTTTAACCATCTCTCCTGAAAGCTCCCTCTTTGGTTAATTCTTGTCTGACTGTATCTCTGGAAAGCATCTTTGGACAACTTTTCATTAATTGAGCTATCTAAGAGCTGGTTGTTAGTGTTGTTTTTATCAATTAATAGGAGAAAGTGAGGACTGCAGATGCTGGAGATCAGAGCTGAAAAATGTGTTGCTGGAAAAGCGCAGCAGGTCAGGCAGCATCCAAGGAGCAGGAGAATCGATGTTTCGGGCATGAGCCCTTCTTCAGGAAGGCATTCCTGAAGAAGGGCTCATGCCCGAAACGTCGATTCTCCTGCTCCTTGGATGCTGCCTGACCTGCTGCGCTTTATCAATTAATAACTTGGACAACTTGGGAAATATATTTTTAAAAATATTTTCCTCACAGCATTGATGGCAGACCGATTGTCCTGAGCAGTTTGCCAGTTGCATAAATTTGAACCTGACACTTTCCACATTATAGAAAATGCATCTGATAATGCTTGCAAAAGAAAAAGAAGTTTTGAACTTGAAGCCAAAGGTACAAAACAGCATAAAACTACATTACAAAATTAGACAGAAACTGATTGTAAGGCATTAAGTTATTGAAAAATGGGACAATTGATTAGAAAATACTTCACTTACCTTTAATCTGAAGTGGCAGCTATATTCACATGGGCTATCTCAACATCAGCTAACAGCTAAAATGTACATAAAAGAAATCCTCCCTGTCATGCTGTGGCTCACGTAATAAAATGTATCATATTTCATTTCCACACAATCCTCATTTTGCACCAAGCTTTGTTTGCTTACAGCATGCACACGTGCATGCATATCTCCTCATATTTATATATGTAAGATCGTATGTATTCATTTTTAAAAAGTAAAGATGTCTTACCTTAGTAAATGAACTGCATACTTGTTTTAGGACTGTTTGGCTAGTTGGCAAACACCACAGAGTTTAATAGCTGAGCTTTGCACTGAAAGGTTGTTGAGAGGGGTGTTCCACTTCCCTATCATAAAAAGAAAAATACATAAAGATATGATGTAAAGTGAACTGCAACAAATTCTCCAAATCACAGCTATATTCAGAGGTCAAGGAAATTCAACTGAAAAGGTTAAAGATGAAATAAAATCTAGCAAGTGAGAATGAAAATCTATCCTGAAGCAAGGCCACTGGTGACGTGTTCTAGACAAGAAGCTAAATACTGCATAGCACTGGGATCTTTCATTTTCATCAAATCAATAAAAGCTTATATTTATCAGGATTCCAGGCAGCTGCCATTTCTGACAGCCTCCACTTTATTCCCCATCTCTCGTGTTAAATCAGGCTAAAGACTATAAAAGAAGTAACCTTCTATGCTACTTACACCTGAAGAAACAGTTCCATTAAGAGCTTTCTTTTTTTATATGGTAGAAGCAGGGTCTGATATCATTATATTAGCTGGATCTGTTAAACCTCTTTGTTCTTCTTCCCATGCTGCAACCTAATGCCACCCAAAAACTAGCAAGGGGATTTTTAGACAAAAGTGAAAGTACTTTTATTTTCCAGTCATACTCTAGTAAAAAGGAAAAGCTTGCTGCTAAAACAGTGGCCATTCTAATCATCTACACAACAATATTTGCTATCAGGCATTCTAAATAGATTATCAGCAGTCCATCTGTGTCATTATTGATTTATAAGGCTTTAAGCTGCTTTCGAATGGAAGCTTTCCCACTAAGGGGCTTCTTGTACAAATCAGAGCCACACTCGGATACAGCAGTCTTTGCTCAAGCTGCAAAAAGATTGTACTTGAAACACAGGCATGCAGACCACAAATTTAGATGCCATTTATTCCTATTCTTTTTCCAATGATATCAAAGTGGATGCACAAGTCATCCACATCCAAGTTATTTACATAAATATGTTACTAGTGTATAAAACAGGCATCATTAACATATGAATACCATATGCAAATGATAAAGGCAGAGCAGATGTTAGTGCATGTAATTGACCTATATGTGAATTGCTTCTGAACTCCATACTGTATTAATACTCCACACAGTAACTAGATATAGCCTAAAAAGTGCATCTTTGAAACACTACACTAGAAATGAACCTGACAGGGTCCCAAAGATGTTAAAACAAGGTCACTGTCACCACTGTATTTCGCTGTCATCTGCATTCTGTTTCTTATAGATGACATCATCATGTGGCTGTGTAAATCGATAACTTAATAGCATTTGGAAAATGCTGCAGTCTGGAGCAGGTTATAAAGAATGTCCCAGTTTTATTCCTTTTGTAGCCAAAATGTCATATGTCTTAAACTCAGGTCCTTGCATGAATGCACAGTGGAAAACAGATGCCATTTTTTTAACTCTCAGGCTTTATTTTTCACTTCTTCTCAGAATAACATTAAATTGTAGTAAATAGCCTTTTGTCAAGAGGCCAGGGACCACCCTGTATATGATAATGCATTAGTGACCAGCTTTCCAGCTCCTGAACAGAAACATTCACAGACTTAAGAGATAGATACGAAGCAGTATTGTGTACAGCCGGTGAACAAATGCAGCACATACTAATAGAAGCGCACATAATAAATGATTGTGTTGGGGTCTAACAAGGAAATAATAGGCAGTCCGTCTGTGAAAGGATCAGCTTTTATAGATGTGATACAAAACAAAATTACACTATGTGTTACCATTGTATTTTTCACATAAATAAAAATCCTTGCATTTAAACTTATTTTCTCATGTCAGAATGTCTAAATTCTTGGATAAATCATGTTAGGTTCTATGATACTCACTATTCAGAGCATGATTTTCCACAGTATTCACAGGCTTTAAGACCTTTTACTTTAAATGAATTGAGGAGCTGGCCAATCTATAGACATGGTTTTAAACCAACAACCCTGCCTACCCTCCCACTGCTTCCTTTTCTTCTTAGCAATTCTAGCATCTTCCTCACCTGCATTCTAAAATTAACAAGATCGATTGCAGTCATGGATTAGAATTCGAGGTAGAAATCTATTAAAGTATTAATGCTCCTAGTTTGGTAAGCTTCACATATTTCAAAGTGCAATCCATTCTGTTTCACCCACGACCAATAAATCAACAAACACTCAGAAAATTAAAATGCGAAGTATACCTGGCTTAAACAAGTTTTCCATGTTTCTCCAGTGATGTTTGTTTCTCTGGTTTTGTTATTCATTCAATCTGTATTGATTAAAGCCGTATTGTACTTTAATATCCTTCAGGAATGCAACTAACATCTTCTGTAACTTCATCTGCTGTCTGTTTTCAACAGTAAAAGCCACAATGTTGTCCAGTAACTACAATATTAGCTCCTTGGGCTGTCAACCAAGAAATCCCAGCTTGAATCCTAGTATCAAGCAATACATTTGAGGAGTGGTACGATCTAGATTCACTTTTCCACAATTTTTGAAGGGTGAGTTAGATCCATCACAGCATTTCTAAAGAAGAAAGGGCAACTTGACCTGTGATCTTTTTCTGTGTGGATCAAATGTGGATTACGACCATACAGAACTAGCACCTATCTGTGTAATTATTCAGGAACTATGACATTTCACCAAGCTATTCTTGCCAATGTTAAAGGTAACAGAGAATGGATGAAAACGGGAAAAAACGTATAAACTAAAATGTATAAAATAAAGCCACAGTAGTTTGTAAAAACCAAAAACAGCTTAGAACAGAAAACTATATTTCAAGCACAAATGGATAAATATTTATGATAAGCCAATTTGTTCATATTATGTTATATCTATGAAAAATGCAGAATGGGGACCTATTCAATTTGCAAGCCATATTCTCCCAGGCACCAAATTGATTTTGCTTGCCTTGTCTTTTTTTAAGAACAGACAGGCTGCCAGCAATCTTCACACAGTTTGTTTGCAGCTTGCTTAATGGCTAAGAGTATTGTATGTTACTAATATCAATAAATCATAATCTGCATCCCTTATAAGGTAAGGTGCACCTTCGCCGTAACCAACTATGACTAAAGAATTATTAAAATGGCAAGCAGAGGAGAACCACTTATGCTAAAATAAAGGCGAGCAAGTCCAGGGATGAAGGGATTGCTTACATTCTAGCCCTACTGCAGAGGACACAAATGAAGACTTCAGACTGCAGAAGAAGATTGATGCTTATCTTTTAGGATGTTTTAAGTACACTAGACTGTCAGTACATTTTGCCTTGCACTCATTGGCAAAGAGTATGGGGCCATCAAGTTCAAACCTTGTACACAGCTTTGTTGGTGTACAGTCATCAAGAACCAGTAGTCAGCTCTATGAATACTGCAGCACAGCCCAGAGTGATGGAATCTCTGGTGGCACCTCTCACAGCTTCAATGAGAACTCAGATCTCTGTCAACTGATATAATCACATCACTCCTGCGCTCTGTACTTAAAGAGTGCTGAGAGATTTGAGAGTCAGACACATAAACATGGTAGTGCTGCCCCAGGAGAGGCAATCCCTGAACAAAGTGGTTCTAGGAATCCAACTGGCCCAAAATGCCTGGCTCCGACTAAGACTCAGCTGACTACAGCTTGGCTTTCTATGAATAGGGTTCCTTGGGGTCATTGTCAGGACCATTGCAAATGACTTCACTACAAATTCAGTAACTCTCAAGCAGAAGGCACTGGAAACGATCTCAGAGAAACCGACAAAAATAGAAGGCAGGATGGCAATGGTTATTTTATAGCTCTCAATTATTAAATATTTAGAATCCAGTCTGAAAATGATAGGTCGTGCCTGATGAAGCTGATTGAATTTTCGAAGAACATATAATATACAGCAGTACAACACAGGAACAGACTCTTTGGCCCACCATATCTGTACCAACCATGATGCAATTCTAAATAGTTCCCATCTGCCTGACCATGGTCCACATTTCTTTATTCCTTGCTTGTCTATGTGTCTCTCTAAATACCTCTTAAACATTGATATTTCATCTGCTAAAGGTTACTGAAGTAGTTGAAAGGAGAATGTCTACGAGTGTTTTTTTATATACAGTTTCAGAAAGCATTTGAAAAATCACGCATAAGAGACTGTTAGCCAAAGTTAAAGCCCATGGAAATAAAGACAACTTATTGACTGGTGGGGAAATTGGCTAAGGACCAGAACATAAGGCAGAACATAGGGATAATGGACATGATGAGGCTTTACGGTTCTCTAAGGATCCGTGTTACAATTATTGACCATATGTATTATCAATTTAGATGATGGAATAGAAAGTTACATATCCAAGTTTGCAGAAGACAGGAGAAAAGGCATCATTGTAACCACTGTAGATGGAACCATAAAACACAGGGATATTGGAACAAACCTCTGCAGAATGGCAATCGTGTCACATTGTAAATCTGCATCTATCTTTTTACCCATTAATGTAGCTCCACATTTTCTGACTGGGTTTTCGAAACTTGGCCTCTTCAGAAATGTGGAGTGGTCTTCCATCAAGGGCCCTTTATAACATACAATCATTGGTGGTGGCAGGGGGAAGTAGGTCAAGCCCCCTATAATATCAAAATATACTGTATTCTGCTAAGTCCTCATTCATGAACACACTGAAGAGTTTTGGGCAGTATAAATAGCTTTTCAACGTGTTAGTGAATGAGTGTGCATGAGGAAGTGAGTAGAGTGGCAAGGGCGATAGGGTGCCAGTTAGGAAGAGTGATAGGGTGTAATCATGGACAGGGTTACAGGGTGTTCGGGAAGGTAGGTTGCCAGCTGAATACAGTGGCAGGATGGTGAAGTCAAGGTGGAGTCAATGGCTTGGCAGGGCAGATGGAGGATCAGGCATCAGAGGGTCAGGAGAGAGTTGAAGGGTCAGGAGCAGGGAAAGCCAGATAAGGAGGGACATCAAACGAGAGTGGGGGAAAGTTACAGTGTCAGCAGGGAGTCAGGGAATCAGTGGAGAGTGGAGTCAGATTGGACAGTCATGTTGTCACTGAGAGAAAATGAGGACTGCAGATGCTGGAGATCAGAGTTGAAAAGTGTGGTGCTGCAAAAGCACAGCCAGTCAGGCAACATCCGAGGAGCAGGATAATCAACATTTCAGCCATAAGCTCTTCATCAGAATTCATGATACCCGAAACGTCGACTCTCCTGCTCCTTGGATGCTGCTTGAACTGCTGTGCTTTTCCAGTGCCACACTTTTCAACGGTCATGTAATTAGCCAAGAATTAGACATAAGCTTGATTGTCTAACATTTCCTAGGCAACTATCCACAGGATTCATGATGAAACATTGATTTTCCTGCTCCTCGGATGCTGCCTGACCTGCTGTACTTCTCCAGCACCACTCTAATCTCCAGCATCTGCAGTACCCACTTCTGCCAACTGTCCAGATAAGTCAGATCTGTTCCATCTCAGACTCTAAACCAAATTCAGAGAGATTTTGTGCATAGTGCCAGGAAATTGGAGAATTGTCCATTAGTAGTGTAAGCTTCCCAGTCAATTCCAGCAGAATCAGTGTGTCAGGTACCAACACTTAATTTTAGTACTGACTACCTAGATACAGAACATTCTCGCTGCTGATATATTAAGTGAATGGGTAAAATGATATCAAATGAATTTCAACATCAAATTTGTGGTCATGCATTTTGCACCTAAAAAGGTAGAATAGGCTACTACCCAAATTGCAAATACCTAAACAAGTGGATGTTTCAAGAAGGAACAAATTACTGCACATGATGGAATCTGTATTGATAACAACAAATGCTGAAGTTCACAGCAATTCAGACAGCATCCTTGAACAGAGAATAAGCTAACTTGGAAAACTACGTACCTAGCTCATTAGAAAGCCATAATCAATAAGCTATGGGAATATGGATTTTTATTTCCAGATGTTTAGATTATGTATGGGTAGAAGTCATACTTCAGCAATTCAAAACCCCAGTTAGAGCATACTGGTGAGCAGTTCTGAGCCACACATATTTGGAAAGATATATTGACATTGAAGGGAGTAGAGTAGATATACCAGAATGATACCTAGACTTTGAGGCTTAGTTCGTGAGGTGAAATTACACAGGTTATGGTTGTATTTCCTGGAATTTACATAGTTAAGGAGTGATTAGGTCAGGGTTTTAAAAATAGATAAAGTTGGAGAGTCTAGAAACCCAGGAACATAGACGAAAAATTAGAGCAATGCCATTCAGAAGTGAAACTCAGAGATAGTTCTATATGGAAAGGATAATAAAAGTTTACTTAAAAAATGACAATGGATTCAAGATCAACTATTAACTTTGGATAGATTTTTTTAGTATGCAAAGGTATTAAGGGATATGGTGCGAAGTATATATGGAGTTGGATCACAGATCAGCCACTATCTTGCTGATAACTGAACAGGCTTGAGGGGCTGAGTGGCCATTCCAGTGCTCTTGTGAAGACTTGATGTAGCTTTTGATGTTTTAAATGTTTTTGCCAATTCCAGTTTCCTTTTCTTACTGCCACACTGTGGTGTAGAATACCTTCCTACATTTGTGGACTTTTTTTTCTATCCATTCTGTGCAAAGTTACTGCTGTCGAAAGTAACCTAATTTATTTTGTGTATTGTCATAAACAAAGCTAATGTAATGAGATGACATGTCTGATTTACACAAGGTCCATTGCTCCAGTACAGTGGCTAGGAAAGTTTCTCAGCAGAGAACGGTCAAAATTTAATTCCTGGGATTTGTAAATAGTGCCTTGGCATTTTAGCAGACCTTGCAGAGATTATAATTATATCTCAATACCGAACTCACATGTAAAGTTTATTCTATTAGCATGACATGGCTCTCATATCGGTAGATCACATTCCTCCTTGAGCTCCATCTTGTATTTCAAGATTAGTATATAGCTGAAGTGAGATCTGAGACATAGCTGTCTAAACGATATTACATGAAATTAAATATTCCTTTTTTTAGCAGAATAGTCATTCTAAACATTAAGTAAAACCTTCAGTCTCTGTCTTCAATCTATCTGTAACTCTTTGTATAATACTTGGGCACTAAAATGCAACAGCAATCAATACAAATAACATTGTATGATTGGACTATAATCGTGAATCAAAAGAAAGTTTAAGGAAAATCATTTAAATCAGAAGCATGTTCAGAACAAAAAGCTTTTACTGTTCTTGAATGAATGAAGTAAAAGCTGCATCTCACTGTTTGTATGATATTCTCCTTCTGTTCTGTGGTGACTCTGGTGACTATATAATTAACTCATCTGTTATGCTGCAATTTTATGACTGTTTCCAGATATATACAAATTAGCCTATTCAGCCAATATTATGAACTAGCCTGCATCTATATGGTCACCATAAAAGCTTCAATCAACGCACCAGGGATCACACTTTGGCCACAGCCAATGATCCTAGTTAATTTGTTCTTCCTCTTCTTGAGAAGTATATGGTGAACAGCTGACATATGCCTGTCAGCTGGACTTTCTGTGGTTGGGGAAGATTCCTCAATTTGTCTAACAATGGTGGATATTACAGCTATCATGGGTACACCCAAGGTGATTGAAATCATGTGGGGAAGTCCAGTGGAAGTGTCAGTTTGACAAAAGTGATATGTCCACACATCCTTCCCCTCCTCCCGTCCCAAGAGGGATGTTAAAGGTGCTTCAATGGTTCTGTTCGAAGTGTGGGTGGGGGTGGGAGGGGGAGGTGTCACTGTGTAATAATTCTTCAAATAATAATTCCAGTATTTCCCAATCTGGACTCCTAGCTGAGATCCACATGGACTCTAGTCAGCCATTACTGTTGATTGGATTAGTCATACCTCAACTATCCATCTGTTGGAAGTAACTGTGAGCTCAAGATGTGAGCTCTCCTTTAGTCAGGAGACTGACCCATCATAATGATGATCACGTTTGGAATGGCACTAAAAGTTTGTGTGAAAGGCCAGGGTATTCATGTCCCAGCCTAGACTTTATTTCTGGTAAGCTCTTGTCAAATTTAAGGTGGGATTGGAGCAAAGGAAGTCTGTTGAATTTTAAAAACAGTTATTCTCAAAATGGTGGAAATACTAAGCTGGCCCATCAATATGAGGAAACATAAACTATCCATTTTCAACCAACGTTTAATTACAGCATCTGAAGGTTCTACATGTCATCTTTACTGAACATTAAGATAGCTTCATTCATTCTACAATATCAATATCAATACTGCAGTATAACATATGACAGCAATAGACATGAACTTTCTTAAATTCACATGATAGTTCTTTAAATGAAGTACAAATCTGGAATATATTTTTGCTATAAATACAATTACACTTGTTCTGAATTTCAAGTTGGAAGAAGTCCCCAAAATATGGTACTTGTGAATAAAGAAAATGGTTTAAATGCATTTAAGGGAGACCTCCCCCTCCCACCCCCACCCACACTTCGAACAGAACCATTGAAGCACCTTTAACATCCCTTAAATGATGGGAGAAGGGAATAGATGATAACAATTCTAGATTAAAATGAGGGAATGTGGAAGGAAGCTTGAGTGGAGCATATACACCAGCCTGGTATTTCTGTGCAATGCAGCCAACGTAATTCTATGCAAGTATTGTTTACTCCACAGGCTCATGAGTATGTGTTACCAATCCTCTGTGCCATCTTTTAAAAAGAGATTTTTGCAGGTACGCACATTCCTATTACTGACTTCAGAGATTCAGCCTCTTGCGTCTTTCACTCTCTTAAACTGGTTCCTTCCAGTACACTACCTAAAAAGAAATTTTGATAAATGCTCTATGGTTTACCTGTAACAATTCAAAGTCATTTTTCATACTAAATAAATGGAAATAGCACAGCAAGGTGAGCATTTAATGTATATGAATCATCAGGTGATTTATATAAGCAATTCTGGATTAAGAACAAACTAAATAACTTCCACCAAATTGATCCATATAATTCACCATCCTGAGTAGAGATACAGAAACCACTTCAGTCTGAAGTGAATCCAAATAAATTGATGTTAGTTCTTCAAAATTCCTGCAAAGTTGATCATTTCTACGTCATGAGTCAAAGACCCATATTGCTGTCTCATAGGTTTTTTTCAATGAGATTAAAAAAAGGATTGTTTTTTAGCATTGTCAAAGTTATGCCTCTGAGTTATGGACTTGACATACAAGTACGATGAGATCACTGAAGCTTGTAGTGACACAAACCCAAAGGCAGAATGTGCTCAAGAACAGCACCTCATTTTTCTATTGCTTAAACACATTTATGTAAAAAGGACCAAAGTTCGTTTATCTTGATTTCCAAGAAATAATGTTTTTACATATATTGACACTTTACCTTCTTTGACTTTCAAGGTCAGAACAGGTGTTCCAAGTAAGCTCCAGATAAAAAAGCTCTGGATTGAGAACACACCAGTTCCCAATTCAGTTCACACTATCAGGGAAGGATATTTCATTTGCATGAGGGTAGGTGCCACTTTAGAGATCTTTGATTCTCACCTGTCACATGCACTTGAAAGCATGGAGACCTACTCACCTATGGAGAGTCAGGGTAGACTTACCCAATTACAGTAGTGGAGATGAAATAATTCAATGCTGCAAAGGTTACAATGTTTTTTTCTGAATGGGTGAGCTAAAGTGTTCTCCCTCTGTCATATTTATCTTGTGCAGCATAATGGAATTGGCTGTGGATGGTAAAACACCATTCTGTATAAGAACTACATTGTCTGAGATATACTTAGCCATCAAGCAGGAAGGGAGCTATTTTACATAGCTGGATTCTTCAAGATTCAAAGGACTTTGGATTGATGGAAGAAAAATTGGGAAGTGACTCATAAGTCTATATATTTGAAGAACTGAAAAAGGTGCCTTAGTTTTACTAGCCACAATTTCAGAGCAGATTATGTCAAACTTGAGTTGAATCCAGATTTGTGAAACACACAACTGCATTTGACAGCAGAAAATCAGGTAGATCACTTTCTAATCTCACGAAATGTGTCCTGACATTTTTGTCAGTTCAAATGATGAGTAAGAATTTACAACAAAAAACTCAGCAGGTCTGGCAAGATCTGTGGAGAGAAATCAGAGTTAATACATCGGGTCCAGTGACTCTTCCTCAGTAGGTAAGGAATTGAGTTCTGATTTCCCTCCACAGATGCTGCAAGACTTGCAGAGTTCTTCCAGCAATTTCTGCTTTTATTACAATTTCCCGTATTTGTAATTCTTTCAGTTTTTATTAAGAATTTAGAACAGAGAGACTGTTTATGTTTACAGCATGACATGCAGCAAGATCAGTGTGACCTCGAGCTGGGAAGTGGGATACAACATTTGTGCACATAAGAGCCAAGCAAATCCCAACAAGTGAATATTTAATGATTTTCTCTTGACACTTGTTAGTATTATGATTATTAAGGCTCTCATCAACATCCAGAAGGTCACCCTTGACTACAAAACTGGTTCCTTGAAAGTAGAGTCTTATGTAGACAGGACAGTGAAAAAGGCATTTGGTATGCTTTCCTTTATTGGTCAAAGCATTGAATTTAGAAGTTGGGAGGTCATGTTGCGGCTATACAGGACATTGGTTAGGCCACTTTTGGAATATTGCCTGCAATTCTGGGCTCCTTCCTATAGGAACAATGTTGTGAAACTTGAAAGGGTTCAGAAAAGATTTACAAGGATATTGCCAGAGTTGGAGGGTTTGAGTTATAAGGAGAGGCAAAATTGGCTGGGGCTGTTTTCCCTGGAGTGTCAGAGGCTGAGAGGTGACCTTATAGAGGTTTATAAAATCATGAGGGGCATGGATAGGATAAATAGGCAAGGTCATTTCCCAAGGGTGGGGGAGTCCAGAACTAGAGGGCATAGGTTTAGGATGAGAGGGGAAAGATATAAAAAGGATTTAAGGGGCAACATTTTCCACACAGAGGGTGACGTGTGTCTGGAATGAGCTGCCAGAAGAAATGATGGAGGCTGGTACAATTACAGCACTTAAAAGGCACCTGGATGGGTACATGAATAGGAAGGGTTTAGAGGGATGGCAAATGGAACTAGTTTAGGTTGGGCTATCTGGTTGGCATGGATGAGTTGGACCGAAGGGTCTGTTTCCATGCTGTACATCTCTACGATTCTAAGTGAGTATTTTTCAGGGAATAGCTCACCTCGTGATTCCCCAAAATCTCTCTAGGACTGACAAAGTGCAGGTTACAAGTACAAGAATATGTTCCATTTGCTTGAATGTGTGGAACTTCAAAAACACTTAAGAAATGTAATACTATCAGAAGTCTTTATAAATACTTAAATCAACAGCATCCTGTATCTGTATCACTGGTGTACCATTTGTACAAGAGGCATGGTTATTGCTCACCAAAGGCTTCTTTAACAGCACTTCTCAAACCAACAGTCTCCACCAACTTGAAAATAATCACAGCAGGTGTATATTGCCTCCAAGCTCCATTCTATGTGACACATCATACGTCTTGACATATTGCCATTGATTCATCATCATTAGATCAAACACTGGAACTTTCTCCCTGGCAGCAGGTTATAAAGCATCTTCATGACCATATCCACAGCATTTCAGGAAAATCCACCACCACCATAAAAGAAAAGCTGGGATCAGGAAACAATATTGGTTTTGTAGTGATGTCCACATCCTGAGACTGATATTGACAGATGATTGTCACCAGATACAGTCAAGAGTTTTGGTTTCTCAGGCAACATTGCTGACTTTCGCCTGATTGGCTCAGTAAAGCAAGGTTCTGCTAAGCAAAGATTTTAAGCTAAAGCAGATTACACGCAGGTTTTTCTGACTTTCATTCCTTTATGTGCTTTCATAACACAGGATAGCAGAAATACTTTTGTCTGAAGAGGTTTCTCATGCACACCACCAAGATTTTAAAGCCCAGTAAATATATACTAATGCAAAACAATGCATACTGGGTCTTTCCCTCCCACTGATATCTCTATTCAAGCTCATTTGTTAAGATATTAGTCCAGGTAATGGTCATTATTCCACATCACTGTTGTGATTTGTGGTTCTTCTAATTTCTGCTGTGTCAGTGGCAGATATTTTGACCAAGCCCCTCTTGTCCAATGCGAGATCAATTCTCCCACTCACCGAATGTGGAAGTTCTGAACACTGTCAGGATATCCCAGGATCCCTGTTGCCAGCAGAATTTTTGACCCACACCAGGCATTCAGACAAACAATGACAGTCTGGATTTGCCTTCCCCATCATCATAGTGGCCCAGCAGTCTTGGAGAAACCTCTCACAGCACAGAGGTTGAACAGTGGACACTGTCTTGTACATACAACTGCACATTCCTATCTCAATTACTGTTTGAGCACCGGACCACTCAGCTAACCTGTCCTTAACCACATTTCCCATTACAACCCTCTACATCACTGTTACTCTATCCCCTAAGCCCACTTGTTAGTGTTATCTTATATCAACATGTTGTTGTTTAATGTGGGAATATTACATACAGGAAATAACTCAAACAGATCAAAAATTCATCTTTATTCACCAACACCAAAGCAAACGGAAATGAAATGACCAGAGGTTGCATTTGCCTCAGAACAGAAATCAATGGCTTGCACATCGAGTATCAACAATTATACAATCAATGAATGATCACTGCACTCAACTCTCATCTACTGGAACTGGGTGTCAATTATAATCTGTCTGGCTTGAAGCACTTGACACTATTGTGCTCTATCCTGCTGAAGATGATAGTCGTCTTGCTCAATCTTCTCATCCTCCTCTTCCTGAAAAAACTGCTTCTGATGTCCCAACTTGTTGCTATCCACCATATCTGCTGTTTGTTCCAGTTGTGCAGCATATTTTCATGCTAGGATTATACAACAGAATTATGTCCACAGCATACTGTGAGAATACTAGATCAATCCAAGCAGTGGAACCTCATCTTCGGGTGGCCTATCTTCTGCTCCACCATAGCCCTGGTCAAAGAATGGGCTACATTTTATCAACCCTTAGCCTGAGTCAGGAGGTTACATAACAGTGTCATCAGCCATGGTCACAGTGGGTACACCTTGTCTCCCAGTAACCATCCTCGTAAGCCATCAGAAGACAAGGATTCTCAAAGAGTGTAGGCATCACAGTAGCTCCCATGGAACATGTATTGATGAATTCTGCCATAGAAGGATATGGCCCTCTCAGCACGATATATGTATAGTCTGTAGTACTCTGCACCTGAGTGTAGACAGCTATGTTGGTGAATCTTTCTACCCAAGCTGCAACACTGATCCTGGGAAATAAGATGAAATGGTGTGATCTGTCACAAATGGCATTGGTAATAATGTTAATGTAGGTGGATGATTGAGAAATCCCTTACAAGATTACAACAGTTCCTTGAAAGAAGCCTATTACATAAAAGTTCAATGCAGCTGTCACCTTGACAGCCACCAGGAAAGGATAGCCAGCCATTCCTCCAGGTGGCAGGGCCCACTCCAGCATTTGGCATAGTTCTGTAGCTGTGTCCCAGGACATCCTCGCCAACACTGTAATCACTCATCCAAAGGAAATGGCATCTAAGATAAAAGACTTTGACCTTGCCATCACTCCTGAGGGGATCTTCAGCTGCAATCTCTTCATGTGGTGGTAGCTTATCATCTGCTGGAGATTGCTATTAGTACTGGGTTTGCTGGCTCAGCTGGTCCTCTTGCACTTCACTGCTCTCAAATATGACAATATCAGCGACTGTGGCTGGATCTATCAGTCATAAACTGTATGGGAAACATAGCGATCAGCCAGGTCCTTAGTAACGTGAGCTGTCAGCTTTCACGTCACTCAAAATAATGGCCTTGCATATTATTCCATACAGTGGGAGCACTCGGACAATGAAGGCCATGGAATGGCTTCGTGTGGAGCTTTGATATAGGACCATACTCTGATGAATGACCACAAGTCATGTCACAAAAAGACAGTGAGACATCACAAGTACTGTGTGATTACTGAGCCCTTCCCTTCCCAGACTCACACCATCCACAAATGCATATAATAGCAACTTATACTTACAGATCAAATTGAGAGGAAATTACTTCTGTGCCCCTGAGCAGCCAATGAAGTCTTGTACTTGTTTTGTGCTTTATGGCTCACAGCTGCCTATTTTCAGATCACCTGGAATTACTTCTGCTCACTGAGATGTTCATCTCCAATCTTCAAGGACAAACAACATGGTTAAGGTTGTTTGTGACCAGCATTCTCACCTCACATAGATAGACACTGCTTGAATTCACATAGACAATGATATGATTGCAAATGACCTAAAAGTATATTCTGCACGGGCAGATTGATGCAACTGTCCCTTGAATTGTTTCCTGTCACTCACATGTTAGGCCCATATTTTGGCCTGGGGAAAAACAGACTCCTCCCAGTCCAGGTGAGGTCTCAGCCATTTCCCATACTTGGATCCCATTTAGGAATTGAGGAATCATGGAAGACAATGTGGGGTGGGCTGACCCAACTGATCCTGACAGTGTTCATTGGATCTGCCAGACTCTCTGTGGCCACCTGCCCGGACTGTAGTGAGTCAGAGCCCCTGACCCTGACCTTTTCAAGCAGGTGCCTGACTCTGCTCGGACCTCTTGACTATCAGTGAATGTTACCCTTGATTGCTTGTACCAAGACCTCCTGATTATTGGCAGCTTCCCTTGATATGACTGAGGACTACTCATCTTTAACTTTGAGACATGGCAAATTGGTTGATGCACATGTAGTTTGACTGATAATTGCTGACAAACATGTCAAGCTACTTGGCTTTGTATCTGTAGTAAGGATAAGCCAAGACAAAATTACTGAGGGCAACTAAACTCTGGCTGAGGGGGCAAAGTGCAAAAAGGCAAGACAGTATAACAAAGCCAGGCAGGGATGCTGTGAGCATCTAGTTAGGCATTTACTAACTGTGCAGCCTTGAGATGCAGCCTTATCCAGTCTGTGTGGACCTATCCCAAGCTGCCGAGTGTCAATGCAGCAGCATCATGATGAATGGTGCCGGTTAGGCTCCAAAGTGAGATCAGGAGATGTGCCACGGTGATGCAGTGAAACTTGTATCAGATGGTGATTCAGTGGTTAGCACTGCTGCCTGCCAGTTCTGGGTACCTGGGTTCAATTTTAACCTTGGGTGGCTGTCTGTGTGGAGTTTTCACATTCTCCCCACATTTGCGTGGGGTTCCTCGGGGTTCTCCGGTTTGTTCCCGGGAATCCAAAGATGTGCAGGTTAGGTTAATTGGCTATGCTAAATTGCCCAAAGTATTCAGGGATGTGTAGGTTAGATGAATTAGTCAGGGGTAAATGTAGAGTAATAGGGCAGGGGAATGGGTCTGGGTGGGTTACTCTTCTGAGGGTTGGTGTGGACGTGTTGGGTCAAATGGCCTGTTTCTACATTGTAAAGGTTCTATGACCTGTTGACATGAAGGGATTGCAGCCACTACCCATGGAGCATGCTCTGTGATGTTGGCTGGGGGAGCCCAAGATGGAGGTTGGGAGGAGCAAATGTTGAGCTGGAGTTGCTAGGTAGCTGCTCAAACTTTCATTTTCAGTTTCTTACCATTGGGTGGGGAACCTGCAGGTGTGATTGGACAGTAATGGTGATAATGAGCAATAATCCCCATTAATAATGAAAACAAATGCTGAAGATCACAGTGGGTCAGGCTGCATCCATGAGGAGAGAGCAATCTAACAATTCCAGTCTTGGTGACTCTTCATCCGAGCTCTGATGAAGAATCATCCAGACTCGAAACGTTAGCTTGCTCTGTCCCTGTGATTACTGCCTGACACGTTGTGATCATCAGCATTTGTTTTCAGTACAGATTCCATCATCTGCAGTAATTAATAAGCGCCATTAATAAGCTTCTAACCATCCAGTCAGGAGAATCCTGTATAGACTTGGAAAAATGTAATTTTTGACCTCAACATCAAGAAGGACCTCACTTGACATCTCACCTGATTTTCCCAAATTTTCCACCATAGCCCACACATTCCTAGTGCCTAGGAAGATCACCCTCAAGAGATTTCAACCTTTACCAATAATGCAATGGAGAAGCCTCTTGACATGATGAACCTCAAATTCCAGCTCTTCAGAAGTTAAACTATAAGGGTTCCTGGTGGTTTAAGTGATAAATGCCAAATGTATAGCTAATTCCAAATGTTTTCAGATTCTACAGCAGGATTTCCTCATGTATCCTCCATCCAGTGCAATGAAAAATGAGAGCATCCAAAGAAACAGCCTCTTATAGAAGCTTTAGCTTTGTTTCTTCTTCTAGAGTGGCAAAGCTCACTGGAGGGACAGGGGTTTGCCATTATTAGATGGTTTACTTGCAGCTATTGACATGGAATTAAAAATAAATAAAAAGAAGTCAATCTCCATCAATGATTGTTGTCCAGAATATATTCCCTCTGCTTTTGTGTATTTTTTTCACTACGTCAGAAATGCCATCACACACACAGTTTTCTTCCTACCAAACCACCTGCGTATTTTATATCTGCTACCAACCATCAGTTAAGCACCTGCGTTTCCACTTCGAGTCACAGAGTCATGGAATCCTACAGCATGGAGACAGACCCTTTGGCCCAAACTGATCCACGCCAATCAAAATGTCCATGCGTGCTAACCCCATTTCCTTGTTCAATTTATGTGCACTGCTTTGGTTTTATTTAAAAGACTATAATTTCCAAAACCTGACCATCCTCTTCATAAGTGCATTTTGCCAAAAAAAAACTGGAGGTAGTAAGCCAGGTAATGATTTAACCTACCCATTTCTGGGACGTCCATGGATTGCTTACTCCAGAAAGTGAAGGAGTTGTTGAGTATGCTGAGGACTGAGATGGTAGCTTTTGAGTAGTAACAGAATCAAAAGAGGAAGGTTAGGAAGGAAAGTGGAGTTGATGTATAGGTTCAGTTATGATGTTATTGAGTGTTGGAGATGGTTCAAGAAGTTGTATAATACTAGAATCACAGAATCCCTACTGTTTGGAAAGATGTCATTCGGCCCATCAATTCTGCACAGACCCTCTGAAGAGCACCCTGTCTAGACTCCTACCCAATCCCAAGCTCTGCAGTTTTTTTTTCACCATGGCTAATCCTGTACAATGCTGGACACTATGGGGCAATTTAACATGGTCAATCTGCTGAACTTGTTCATCCTTGGATTGCAGGAAGAAGCCAGAGCACCTGGTGGAAACCCTGCAGTCATCCAAGGCTGGGATGAAACCAGGGTCTCTGCCGCTGTTAGGTAGCAGTGTTAACCATTGAGCCACTGTGCCACTCTGGTCTCCTGCTCCAAGTTCTTACATCCAGTATTAAAAATAGTCCACGGCTGCTGTTTTGGACATCAGTGTGACTGTTAAAGCCAGACAAGTAGCAAGAAATCAGGAGGGTCAAAAATCCCATGTGTAGGATCAATCTGATTTTGGTCAGCTGTTCTCATTTTACTTGCATTTAGCCAAAAGTGCTGGAAGTTACTGGGTGTTTTGGAATATTGGTCAGCTCTGAGTGTTGAACCTTCCCAACTACTGAATAAGATATGAGAAAGTGAGTAACATTGTGTAACATGTCCAGTGAGGAGCTTCTCAATGCTGAGAGTAAAAGTCACATTTTCCAGCCAAGTGTTGAACAGAGTTCTGAAGACGAATCAGGTCAGACTCAAAACATTACCTGTTCCTCTCTCCACAGATGCTGCCAGACCTGCTGAGTTTCTCCAGCATTTTCCATCTTTGCGATAGTGTAACTGGTTGTCCTTGGAGTTTTAGCCAGACAAGTCTGGGGACGTTTGGGTCTAAAGTTTCGGGACATGTTGTGCGTGTCCTGCCTAGAGGTAGGTTCATCCTCCTCAGCTTGAACTCCCACAGGGCTGAAGGCCCAATCACCTTGGTAATGTTCTGCGTGGAGACTTCAGTGAGAAGGCTTCCCTCCCATTGGGTGCCTGCAGTGATTGCTCTGTCTCCTTGTGAGGGAAAGGGCACCTTGGGTGAGGTAAGTGCCCTCATCTCCCTGTTGTGATTGAGCACCAGTGACTTTGATTTTATTGTCACGTATATTTTACAGTAAGAATACAATAAAATACAGTGAACTGCTTTCATTTGTCGCCATTTTGAATAATTTAGAAGTAATTCAAAAAAAGAGAATGATACAGGTTGAAGAGAGTCCATCAGTCCTGAGTCAGCTCATCAAAATCAATGATGCCTGTGCAGTCAGCTCTCTGCCACCACTTCGCTGCTATCGATGGACACATCCTCAGATGCTATCTTCGCCGCTGGGATGATTCACCTCACCACTGCCTCGTCACCTCCCGCACTAGCCCAACCAATGTCACAGTCGCGTCTCTCACTGCTGGGCCCACCTCATCAATGTTATTGGAGCGATGGAGTCCAGGTTTGTGCAGACATCAGAGGGCTGTGGGGAGCACGAGCATTGCTCTCCATGACAGCCAGATATTGACATTCCACAGGTTGCAGTCCTGTAACGTCAGGTTGCCAGTGCCCCTGACAAACCTGCCTGCCACTCCTGTATCTTCCGTTAGTAACTAGCAATATAAAATGTTTACTCAGGTACCTGCACTTATTCACTGGCAAGAATTCCAGAGGAATTGCCTGACTGTGAAACACTTGATTTGACTATTTATGCTATTTGTATTTTGAAGATTCCTATCAATTTTTGTTAAAGGACAAGAATGCTCAATGCTGCAAAAGCTCCAAGGTGCTACTAGTGAACTGTGAGCTCACATTTAAAGAATGCAATAACTGTAAACATGTGGGAAAACTGGATCATCTGTTTGTTAGTTTGTTGTTACCATCTATAATTCCTGTCTTAGCAGCTATGTTGACAGCTCCATTTTCATAGCTGAAGTGGAATGGGTGCCTTACAACCAACCTCTGCTTTGAAGCATCGCCAGATTTTTGACTTTCATTTCCCTTGATCACAGTACCCTGAAGAGTTGGCTGTAGGGAATTTCAGTTAGCAAATAGAAAGTTGGAATTTTAGATGTTTAGGAACTTTGGGGTGAAGGAAATTAATATCTGTGCTAATTCCACACAGGCAGCAAATTGGTTTCATGCCAGTAAAACATTATTGGCAAATACATAAACAGCTTCACACTGCTGAGGTCACTATGAAGGACTCTGGTTCTCAACCTCTCCCCTCGCCTGAGGCATTGTAACCCTCAGGTTAAACCACCACCAATTCTCTCTCTAAACAGGGAGCAGCTTTATGATCTGGTAGGGCTATGGCAAATTCACCTTTACCTAGATCATACCCTATACAAAATAGACTCATATGAAATCCATATGTTTTTTCTTTTTAAATGCGACCTGTATATGAAATCATATATTGCACATGTAACTCAAATAATTATGTAAAAATAATATGAATAGCAAATTGAAGCCCAAAAAGACAGCATGTGGCAAAAGTAATGTGGTCCTCAGAAAAGAAATCAGGACTTCTACAGGAAAAGCAACTTTGGTGTTAAAGAGTACAAATGTGTGAGTCCATGCATGGTCATTGTGTCAAAAGAAAATGCAGTAAGATTGAAAGCAGAGTTTGACATCAGGGATTGCAGCTGCTGCCTTGGGATCTTAATATGATTATATAATCTGCCTTCTGTATATTCTGAATGTTGGAATTAGCCCCAAGAGATATAAAATGCTTAGTTTAGGAAACAGAGACAATGGCTTTGTAGCATTTTACAATGTCTAAAAGGGCAGTTTATGCGACATCAACAAAACCCTGTTCTATCCACCTCTCATGAAAAATAAAAACCAAAATAAGTTCACTTTTTCATAACAGAAAGGCATTTTTAGCATACAGAAAAAGTTTATTTTAAGCAACATATTTAAATAACAAGGAAATGGTACCTGGTTGTCAGGCACTGTGTGTGATCATTCCTCCTCTGTGACACTGCTAAGTATGGTGATTTGCATTCAACGACATTTTGTTAAATTAAGATTTGATCACTCAAAAAGCTCTTTCATTGTTTTCATTTCCATTGCAAATCCATCATTACCATCATAGTATGAGCAAATGTATCTGTTTCATCAATTAGGTCATTCAGTATTTTAATAAAAAGTCAGTTTTGCACCCCAAAAACAGAAAATGCTGTAAAGTTCAAAGGTTGTGGCTGTCATCTTTTGATTAAGAAAAGGAAATGATTTCACTAAACTGCAATTCGCTCTTGTGTTGTTTTGTTTTAACTGACTTTGTAGTTTCCAGTGAACTGGACATATTTATTGAAGCACATAAGTTACTTCATGGTTACTAACATCTTGCTAATCTTAACAAAATATCTTCTTTCCTGCCAATAGTCGAAATGTCATAAACTATAAAATACCATTAACAAACTATTTTCTAAACATCTCTGTTGCAAGTCTTTAAATGCAAACACTGAGATGCATTAGGTTTTTTTAAAATCATTTGTAAACTGACTTATAAAAGGACTGAACAAAAAAATGTAGAAGCTTCCATCTGTTACATAATTTTCCATTGTAGTCCTGTGCATGCCAGTTTACTGAACCATAGCTTGCTAAAGAGACTACTGGGTCACAGATTGAAAAACAAAGACCAAGCTTTTAATGACTGCATTTTTCTCAAGCACCTCTGACATAAAAATAACTGCACAAATACAAAACTGATGTGAATAGTACCAGAAAGAAAAAAATGCAAATCTCCTCAAAATACAAAAAAGGGCAAGCAGCCACATATTAAAGGAACAGAGTTGGCATTTCTTGCTCAAGTTACATAATTACCCATAGAACAGTAAATATTTTCGACAGTTTTGCGCAATACCTAAAATATTCTTGAATAGAACTTTATTTCCTTTTTTAGGATGACTGTTACTTCATAAGCACAAAAGCCTGAATTATCTTCCACATTTGCTACCTGAGATGTACCTGTAATTAGCCACAAACAAATGGTGTAGTTGAAACATTTGTGAAATTATGGATCAGACTTACGGGCCTAAACATATACACCAAGTACTTTTAATTTTCCATGTCTGAATAAGTCTTCAGACCACAAGACTGATCACATCCATAACTCTCCCATGTAAGTATCTTCAGTTGTGCTTGTTCAGGGGTCTCTCGACTTTGTGACCAGATTTTGCAGCAGGAAATAATCAATTTTCTGGTCTTTTGTTTACAGACTTTCAAAACAAAAAATTCTATTAATTGATCTGCATCTCGATCTGCTCTGCATTTTAGGATTTTACATTACAGTAGGAGGCTATTTGATCCATCATATCTGTACTAGCTCCCAAGAGAGCTACCAAGTTAGTCCCATTCTCCAACCTTATCTCCATAGCCTTCTAAATTCATTACTTACAAATATATCTCCAATTCCCTTTTGAAACCTCCTACGGTCTCTGCCTCCACCACTTTCCAGGCAGTACCTTCCAAATTCTGACAACTCTCTTAGTAAAGAAGTTTGTCTTTATCTTACTCCTAGTTCTCGGTGAAAATCCTGAAATTGTGATCCTCTAGTTGCTGACATGCTAACTAGTGGAAACAGAATATCAACCTTGGTTTGTAGAAGAATGTAGGAGGACATGCTAGGAAGAGACTCAGGCATATCTAAAAATGGGGCATTAACCTGGTGAAGCGACAATATGGACTTTATATGTGAAGCAGCATGTGATAGAGCTAAGTAATCTTGCAACTGAATGAATCAAATCTAAGATCTGCAGTTCTACCGCATTCAGTCATGAATGGCAATAGGCAGTTTAACTCAGCACAGGATGAATCTTCACAATTGAGTTGGCACAGTGGCTCAGTGGTTAGTACTGCCGCCTCACAGCATCAGGGACCTGGGTTCGATTTCAGCCTTGGGCTACTGTCTGTATGTAGTTTGCACGTTCTCCCTGTGTCTGAGTGGGTTTCCTCCCACAATCCAAAGATATGCAAGGTGGATAGGCCATGATAAATTGCCCATAGTGTTCACGAACGTGTATGAGTTGGGGTAAATGTAGACTAATGGGTTTGGGTGGGATACTTTTCAGAGAGTCATGTGGACTTTTTTTTAAGATTAGACTACACTTACAGTGTGGAAACAGGCCCTTCGGCCCAACAAGTCCACATCGACCCTCCGAAGAGCAACCTACCCAGACCCTTTCCCTACATTTACCCCTTCACCTAACACTACGGGCAATTTAGCATGGTCAATTCACCTAACCTGCACATTTTTGGACTGTAGGAGGAAACAAGAGCACCCAGAGGAAACCCACACAGACACAGGGAGAATGTGCAAACTCCACACAGACAGTTGCTGCCTGAGGTGGGAATTGAACCGGGTCTCTGGTGCTGTGAGGTAGCAGTGCTAACCACTGTGTCACCGTGCCGCCCACTTGTTGGGCTGAAGAACCTGTATCCATACTGCAGGGATTCTAATTCTAGGAAATTGTTCATAATTTTGAACACCTCAATAATGTTACCTCTTCATCTTCTCTGCTCCAAAGAGAATAAGTCCAATTTCTCTGATCTTTTATCGTATCTAAAATCACTCATTCTTGATACCATTCCAGTAAATCTCCTTTGCACACTCTCCATGGATGATAAATAAGGTGACCAGAACAGAACACAACACTCCAAATATGGTCTGACCAATGATTTGCACCTGCCTGTTACTTTAATGCAATTTTCCTAATGTCACATGAAAACTACGGGTGATCTCAAATAAAGGGCGTTGTCTGTTCAAAAAATACAAAAGTTGCAATATCTTCAGCTTTCTCTCTAGGTAAATGCAACACTTATTGTTGAAGAAGCCCCAAGTTTGGATCATTGGTCAATGTCAGCTTATCTTACATCAGCCATAAACACTCCTTCTATGGTACAGGATATATATACAAATAGCATGAGTAAAGGGAAAGCGATAATGATATTAATGTTGAGCTCTTATTAGAGTAGGAGAAAGTGAGGACTGCAGATGCTGGAGATCAGAGCTGAAAATGTGTTGCTGGAAAAGCGCAGCAGGTCAGGCAGCATCCAAGGAGCAGGAGAATTGACGTTTCGGGCATGAACCCGAACCAACCAACCCAACCACCGGGAGGCTCAACACTTCAACTCCCCCTCCCACTCCACCAAGGACATGCAGGTCCTTGGACTCCTCCATCGCCAGACCATAGCAACATGACAGCTGGAGGAAGAGCGCCTCATCTTCCGCCTAGGAACCCTCCAACCACAAGGGATGAACTCAGATTTCTCCAGTTTCCTAATTTCTCCTCCCCCCACCTTGTCTCAGTCCCAACCCTCGAACTCAGCACCACCTTCCTAACCTGCAATCTTCTTCCTGACCTCTCCTCCCCCACCCCCACTCCAGCCTATTACCCTCACCTTAACCTTCTTCCACCTATCGCATTTCCAACGCCCTTCCCCCAAGTCCCTCCTCCCTACCTTATATCTTAGCCTGCTTGGCGCACTCTCCTCATTCCTGAAGAAGGGCTCATGCCCGAAATGTCGATTCTCCTGCTCCTTGGATGCTGCCTGACCTGCTGCGCATTTCCAGCAACACATTTTCAGCTCTTATTAGAGTAGCTAAGAAATTGTTACTGTTCATACAGCACAGCTATCAGTAAAAGGTACTGTGTTTTGAGTGTTGGATGTTTGGGTACAGTTAGTATCTTGTGGTTGTGAACAGTTGAAGGGACATTGGTTAGTATGATTTATTACAGCCTCCATGGCACTGAAATTGAGACTATATTATTTACATGTTTTATAGATGGAACCTATTTGGCTTCACTGCAGCATCATGTTGATGGTGAATACCATGGATGTTGATACTACATTGTACCAGTGTGTAACAGCGACCTTCACCAGTTGTTCACAATTTTGATATATCTTCCCGCTCCAAGATAACCTAAGGTAGAATGGGTACTTTTCAGAACCTAAAGAGGTGGCCTTAGGTCTCTTCATGAGTTTGCGCCATATATACAATGAGAAATTATCTGTTCAAGGTAGCCATTTTCTAATCTAACCAGCAAACTATACCTTCTTGACCCACTGCAGTCCATCTGCTATACGATGACTCACAATGCCCTTAGAGAAGGAATTCCAGGATTTTGACCCAACAATGGTGAAGGAATGGCAATATATTTCCAAGTCAGGTCAGTAAGTGGTTTGGAGGGTAACTTGCAGATAGTAGTGTTCCCATGTATTTGCTACCCTTGATTATCCTGATGGAACTGGTCTTGGTTTTGGAAGCAGCTGAGTAAGTATCTTGCATGAATTTCTACAGTGCATCTTACAGATATTACACACGGCTGTACTGAGCTTTGGTCGTGGAGGGAATGGATATTTGTGGATATGATGCCAATCCAGCAGGTTGCTTTATCTTGGATGGTGCCAAGCTTCAAATGTTGTTGGAGCTGCGCCCATCCAGTCAAGTGAGAAATATTCCATCACACCATTGGTTTGTAACTTGTAGATGGTGGACAGGCTTTGGAGAATCAGGAAGTGACCTGCTCTTGCAGCTAATGTATTTATATGGTTACTCTAGTTGAGTTTCTATTTACTGGTAACTCAACGGATATTGATAGTGGGAGATTCGATAATGGTAAGTCTATTGAATGTCAAAGAGCGGTGGTTCGATTGCCTCTTATTGGTGATGATCATTGCCTGGCATTTGCCACTTGTCATCCCAAGCCTGGATATTGTCCAGCACTGGTTGCATTTGAATATGGACTACTTCAGTATCTGAGGAGTTGTGAATGGTGCTGAACATTGTGCAATCATTAGCGAATATCCCCACTTTTGACCTTTTGATGGAAGGAAGGACATTGGTAAAGCAGCTGAAAATGTTTCGGCCTAAGACATTATCCTGAGGAACTCCTGCAGACATGTCCTGGAGCTGAGATGACTGACCTCCAACAACTACAACCACCTTCCTATATGCCAGGTATGACTCCAAGCAACAGAGAGTTTGCCCCTTTACACTCATTGATTCCAGTTTTGCCATGGCTTGTTGATGCCACACTTGGTTAAATGTGGTCTTGGTGTCAAGGGCTGTCACTCTCACCTCACCTGGGGAATTCAGCCCTTTTGTCCATGTTTGAACCAAGGGTGGACCCCAAAATGGGTGTCACTGAGCATGTTACTGCTGAGCAGGTGCTGGCAGTTGGCACTGTTTATGACACCTTCCATCACTTTGCTGATGACCGAGAGTAAACTGATGGGGTGGTAGTTAACTGGATTGGATTTGTCCGGCTTTTTGTGTATAAGATATACCTGGGCAATTTTCCACATGGTCAAATAGATGCCAGTGCTGTAACTGTACTGGAAGAGCTTATATAGGGGAGCAGCAAGTTCTGGAGCACAAGTCTTCAATCCTATTGCCTGAATGTTGTCAGCGCCATAGCCCTTGCATTATCCAGTGCCTCCAAAAGTTTCTTGATATCACAGAGGGAATCAAATTGACTGACGATTGGCATCTGTGATGCTGGGGACCAATGGAGGAGGCTGAGGTGGATCATTCACTCAGCTCTTTTGGCTAAAGATTGCTGCAAATATTTCAACCTTATCTTTTGCACTGATGTGTTAGGCTCTTCCATCATTAAAGATGGGGATATTTGTGGCAACCCGTCTTCTAGTGAGTTGTTCAATTGTCCACCACCATTCATGACTGGATGTGGCAGGACTACAGAGTTTAGATCTGTACCATTGGTTGTGGGATCACTTCGGGTTTGTCTTTCATGTTATGCTGTTAGGCACGCAAGTAATCCAGTTTGGTGGCTTTATCAGGTTGACACCTCATTTTTTGGTATGCCTGGTGCTGTTCCTGACATGTCTTCCTGCACTTTTCACTGAACTATAGTTGACCCCTAGCTTGAATGTAAGGGTTGAGTGGGGGATATGCCAGGCCATGAGATTGTAGATTGCACTGGAGCACAATTCTGCTGCTGTTGGTGGCCCATATTGTGTCATCGATGTCCAACCTTGAGGTGCCAAATCTGTTCAAAGTCTATCTCACTAAGCACGGTGATAGTGCCACACAACACGATGCAGGGTATTCTCAATATGAAGGTGGGACTTCTCCATAAGGACTGTGCAGTGGTTGCTTTTATCAATACTATCATGGACGGTGCATCTGCAGTTGGCAGATTGGAAGGATGCGATCAAATATGTTTTTGCCTTTTGTTGATTCCCTCACCACCATTCTGCAGACCCAGTCTAGCAGCTATTTCCTGTAAGACCCGACCAGCTCCATAAGTAGTGCTGCTGCTGAGCCACTCTTGGTGGACATTGACAATCCCCAGTCAGAGTATAGTTTGTGCCTTTGCCATCCTCACTGCGTCTTCCAAGCATTGTTCAACATGGAGGAGTACCGATTCATCAGCCGGTTTTCAGCATAATCAGCAGCAGGTTTTCTTACCTGAGAGTTCATGGGGTTCGGAGTCAATGTTGAGGATGCCCAGGGCAACTCCCTCCTCACATTGTGCCACCAACTCTGTTGAGTCTGTCCTGCTGGTGGGGCAGGACCTATTCAGGGATGATGACGGTGGTGTCTACAACTTTATCTGTAAGGTTTGATTCCGTGATTATTATGATATCAGGTTGTTGCTCAACTAGTCTGTAAGACAGCTCTCCCAATTTTGGCACTACACCCCAAATGTTAGGAAGAAGCACTTTGCAGGGTCAACACAGTTGTCTTTGCCTTTGTCATTTCCAGTTGCCTAGGTCAATACCAGGTAGCCCATCTAGTTGCATTTCTTTGTTGAGACATCATTGTTGCTACAACTGAGTTGCTTGCTTGGCCATTTCAGAGGGCATTTGTGAGTCAAGCATATTAGACCATAAGACATAGGAGTGGAAGTAAGGCCATTCGGCCCATCGAGTCCACTCCGCCATTCAATCATGGCTGATGCGCATTTCAGCTCCACTTACCAGCGTTCTCCCCGTAGCCCTTAATTCCTCTAGCCCTTAATTCCTTTAGCCCTTAATTCCACATTATTGTGGTTCTGGAGTCATATGTACATCAGACCAAGTGAGAATAGCAGATTTCCTTCTGTAAAGGGCACTTAGCTGGGAGAAAATATTGGATATGCTGGTCTTGTTTACTTTAAAACAGAAGATTGAGCAGAGATTTACCTGAGTGCACAAAATTAGGAGGAGCCCAGACTGAGCAGATAAGAAGAATCTTTTTCGCTCCACAGACTGGTCAATAACCAGGGTGCCAGACTTAGGTAATTTTTAGAATGTTTAGTGGGAAATCAAGGAATAATTTTTAGCTCAGATGTTGATGGGAATCTGTTAGGATGGTAGAGGCTGAAATATTCATCAAATTAAACAAACACTTGGACACTTAGTTGTGGTGCTGCAACTTGCAGGGCTAGAGTTGGAGGCAGGGATTAAGACTGAACAGCTCTCCTAAGACTGATACAGATACAGTGTGACAAATAGCCTCCTTCAGCACCATAAATGTTTACTTATATTACAACTTATATCAGGTCATGCTGGAGACAGAGGTCCCGTTCACTAGTTGGTGAATAAGTGGTTAGGCCCCATTTGGAGTACTGTGTCCAGTTTTGGTCCCCATACCTCAGGAAGGACATACTGGCACTGGAACGTGTCCAGCAGAGATTCACATGGATGATCCCTGGAATGTTAGGTCTAACGTATGAGGAACGGCTGAGGATCCTAGGATTGTATTCATTGGAGTTTAGAAGATTAAGGGGAGACTTTATAGAGACGTACAAGATAATACATGGCTTGGAAAGGGTGGACGCTAGGAAATTGTTTCCGTTAGGTGAGGAGACTAGGACCCGTGGACACAGCCTTAGAATTAGAGGGGGGTAAATTCAGTACAGAAATGCGGAGACATTTCTTCAGCCAGAGAGTGGTGGGCCTGTGGAATTCATTGCCGCAGAGTGTACTGGAGGCCGGGACGCTAAATGTCTTCAAGGCAGTGATTGATAGATTCTTGTTGTCTCGAGGAATTAAGGGCTAGGGGGAGAATGCGGGTAAGTGGAGTTGAAATGCCCATCAGCCATGATTGAATGGCGGAGTGGACCCGATGGGCCGATTGGCCTTACTTCCACTCCTATGTCTTATGGTGTCTTATGGTCTTAAGTGGGAACCCCATTTCACCTTTCCTCAGGAGGCCTGATACAATTTCAAGGCAAGCTACACTTATCTGGATGGTACTGGGGCTCCCAGTAGGATAAGAAACCCTGCCCTGAAGTTACTGGCAACTGAGAGAGCTCCAGTAGCAGGAGTGCCACAGTGGGCCTCTGCCAGTAAGCACTGGGGCCTTCAGCCAGGATTGTTGCTGTATTCCTGAAGAGAAGGCAGTGCAATAGGGAGCAGGCTGATGGTGTGGTTTACCAGAAATGGAGGGGGGGGAATAGGTATTTGAGGGCAGTGGAGTTGACTCATTGTCAGGACCTACCTCTATGTCCCAATGCGTGATATGTCCATCTGGCATGGAACATCTATGAATGAAAGACAATGTAGTAGGCCACTGACAAATCTGATAGGATTTGCTGGACAGTTTCCTGGTGGGATGGGTGATATTTGTGAGGCTCATGTAGTCCCTGAGCTGCTATTAAATCTTGATGGGCTCAGGGATAATTGGATTTAAGTGGCTCATTAATAAGCCTAATTGGCTTCCCACTGCTACCAGGCAGTCTCCCATTTCAGTCCCCTCCCATCACTGACTAAATGTGAGGTAGTGTTCTCTCAACGGTGAGCTGGTTCACATCCTCCTTGATGATTCTCCCAGTCAGCCAGTCTGTCCATCATTCTCTCTGCTCAAGGAGCCTCACTAACTTTTGCCCAATGTTTCCAAAGTAGACACCCTAACAACATTGCAGTTTAGTCATGTGTCCATGCATTATCACTTCTGGCTGTCTAATTAGATTGCCAGTCCAATTGTTGATTTTAAAATACATCCAAATTATAGCTACATAATTTTAATTTGCCAAATATCAGAAGATAAGATTCCTTGGGCAATCCAACATTGTTCTCTTCATCACAGTATGAAACAATTTTTCAAGTGATGTATGGCTTTGTCTTTGACACCCCTACCTGGAAGTCCACCCCAAATGTTAGTCATGCTCGATAAGACTTCTAGCCACCAATTCTAAACTTGCCTTTCACCAGTTTGACCTGTAGATTCTTATTCTAAATCCTCACAGCTTCACCTGTTCCAATAATATAATGAATGATTTTCAGACTGTTAGAGTACCATTATTCTGCAGGTTATTACAGTGGGATTTGTCTTTTTCTGCACAGTTTGTATATTATAGAATCAAGTATATATTATAGAATCTTCTTTTAAGAGGCGATAGCCCAAGTTTTTTCAGCTTTTTCTCACACCTCAGTCTTCTGACAGAAAGGATTGATCTCATTGCTCTTTTTGCAAACTCTCCAGTGTTTTTAAGTCATCTTCATGTCTCAAAAACTATAACTGGGTGCAATACCGCAGATGCTACCTGATTTGAGGTGATATAATAGCAGACGGATAAATACCAGACAGATAAATACCAGAAGAATCCATTACTTGATTTACTTTCTTAACTATGAATGATAATCCTGCTAATAATCCTTAACAATATTCATTAAAACATAATTAAACACTGTAGCTAAAATAATTAACATTTTTTGTAATTATATGTCAAGGACACTAAACAGAATTGTATACAAAATGAGGAATCACTTTATCCAACAGCAACATCTCGATCGTAGGGAGCTTATTCCGACCCAGAAGATAACACTTAAATGATTGGGAAACATTAAATGTCACTTTGAGTAAATTATCTTGCTTTTCTATTTTAGATCCTGAATTCTCCCAAAATGGTACCTCTAAAGAGGAGGATATACATCTGTGTTAAGATTCAAGACAGGAGCTGATACAGCTTTGTCAAACAATGTGTCTTTCTTTGTTATCGCATCAAAGTCTTCCTGTAAGCTCCTAAACCGGGTGGAATCCTGAAAGCATCTTACACAAGAATTTTGGGAGTGGTCTATATATTCCTCTCCTTATAGGGGCCTAATTGCTACTTTATCCAACTTCCAAATGACTAATAGATCCAACTAGTGCCAATACTAAGACCGAGTATCAGCACATTATTCAGACCATAGGTCTGAAGAAACAACCCAGTGATATGTTGTTTTATTTTAATTTTTATTCACTTGTGGGTGTCACTGGCTGGCAGCATTTATTGCCTATTCCTAGTTGTCCTTGAGGAGCTAGTGGTGAGCTGCTTTCTTGCTGGTAGGTTGACCTACAATGTCCTTAGGGAGGGAATTCCAGGAATTTAACATAGTGACAGTAAAGGAACAGAGACGTATTTCAAAGTCAGGATGGTGAGTGGCTTGGAGGGCAACTGGTGGTGTTCCCATGTATCTACTGCACTTGTCCTTCTAGATGGAAGTGATCGTGGGTTTGGAAGGTGCTGCCTATGGATCTTTGGTGAACTTCTGCAGTGCACCTTGTAGATAGTCCACACTGCTGCTACTGAGCATTTGTCATGAAGGGAGTGAATACTAGTGGATGTGGTGCTAATTAAGCAGGCTGATTGGTCCTGAATGGTGTCAGGCTTCTTGACTGTTGTTGAAGCTGCACTCATTCAGGCAAGTGGTGAGTATGTCATCACACTCCTAACTTGTGGCTTATAGATGGTGGACAGGCTTTGGGAATCAAGAGTTGAGTTATTCATCACAGTATTCTTAGCTTTTGACCTGCTTTTGCAGTCAGTGCATTTATGTGATGAGTTCAGTTGAATTTCTGGTCAATGGTAACCCAAGGATGTTGATGTGGGTGAGATTCAGTGATGGCAACACTACTGAATATAAAGGGACAGTGCTTAAATCGTCTCTGGTCACAGCCTGGCATCTGTGTGGTGCGAATGTTCCTTGCCACTTGTCAGCCAAACTTGGATATTATCCAGATCTTGTTGCATTTGAATGTGGACTTCTTCAGTATCTGAACAGTCATAAATGGTGCTCCACATTGTGCAATCATCACCAAAAATCCCCTAAAGATGGTTGGGCCTAGGACACTACCCTGAGGAACTCCTGCAAGCTGAGATGACTGACTTCCAACAACCCACGCCCATCTTTCTATGTGCCAGGTATGATTCCAAACACCAGAGCATTTACCTCCTGATACCCACTGATTCTAATTTGATGACACACTCAATCGAATGCAGTCCTGATGTCTACGACTGTCACTCTCACTTCACATCTTTTGACCATGTTTGAACCAAGGCTATAATGAGATCAGGAACTGAGTGGTCTTGGTAGAACACAAACTGGGCATCACTGAGCAGGTTATTGCTGAGCAGTGCTGCTTGATAGACACCTTTCATCACTTTACTGATGATCAAGGGTAGACTGATGGGGCAGTAATTGGCTGGTTTGGATTTGTCCTTTTTTTGTGTACAGGACATAAGTGGGCAATTATGTCCTGGACATAAAAGTAGAAGCAAACATATACCATCATGGAATCCTAAAATTAAGAGATAGGCAATTTTAAAAGACAAATTTTAAAATCTGTCCATCTGTGATGGTTGCATACTTATAGTTTGGTTTGGAATTCCCAAGATCACACTCATAAACATCCCTTAGGTGTAATTGTAAAATTCTTGTCCTGTGGTCCTCTGCAAGTTAGAGAATTAGCATCATCTTGGGGTACCATGTGACATAATTTCCTGTTGACTCTTGCCTTGTAGAGTTAGGTAAAGACCCATTTCTGAAAGAAAAGAAAGACTTGAAAGCCCTAGTTTTCTTAACCAGAGAACAACATGAAAATTATTAGTGTTACTTCTTATATTGTGTTTTTTTTCCTGAGAACTAGGACGATGATAAATAACAAATTTAACAAGGAGCATACAAAGTGTCTGTTATGCACAGAATCTAGCACGAGTCTGAGCATTATGGAAATGGTAAGATTTGTAGAAATGTCAGATGAAAAGTCTAGCGAGGCCCATTTTGATGCTGGGAGAATATCACTTCAACTTTTATGCTTTTCACAAGCAGCAAGGTGAGACTCTCACTGTGTGAGTGAATGAGTCATATAGCGGTGCATTACCAATTAATGGTGGTTAAAGCTTGTTAGGTGCCTTGTTAATGTCCTAACTTGCCTCAATAATATTCAGCTTTTTACATTACCAAACTAGTTGAGAAAATGTCACAGAGAAACCAAAACACATATGGCAAATTCAGCTTCCCTTCTGCTTGCCCTGAACAGTCTCCATTTTGGATAATGGGCATCAACATCTCAGGTCATGTTCCATAGGCATCAGTCAAGCAGACCCCACATTTTGAGACATTAGGATTCAATAGGTATCAGCCTCTAAGAATCCTCATAGCAAACCACCACTGAAAGGCATCAGCAGATTGTAAAGCTGGGTTGAATTTTTGTGACTGACCAATTTCTTTTCAAATTAGTTCAGATTGATTGATTGCTGACTGGACTATTGTTTAAAGATGTGAAGGATTGAAGTGGTTACTTTTATTCAATTCATTGAAATTTTAGTTCTAAGTGTAACATTCACTTTGACTCAGACTTGATAAAACACCATTGACTCTGTTTCCCTCTCCAATATAACCTGCCAGCATTGCTGAGCAGTTCCAGCATATTTACTTTTTGTGTTGTTGCACTTACTCGATGAACAATAAAAAAGAAAAAAAAAGAATCCTTATAGCATGTTTAGAGGATGCTTCAGCATTTCAATGCTCCACCAGAAGCTGCATTGGCATCTATCATTGTAATGCTGCAGCAAGGACAGCGTGCTCTTAGAAATATGCACCCAGCTCATGGAGTGGATCTGGCTGCATCTCTGGGTTTTTTGCTTGCTGCCATGGTGCTTAGTCAATCTGAGTCCAGCAGAATTAAAATGATGTGATTTGTCACAAACTTGAGATGGAACTGTTGAGTAGTTGGTTAGATAACACTTAAATCCAATGCATTAATGCCCCATTTTTGTCAACAGATTATATTGCATATGGCAAAGGTATTCCTGATTGTCAACATTGACATTTCAAGGCGATATTTTAATTGCATTTAATCCAGTGAAATGGGCAGGAGGGTCAGGTGTTCTACCTGCTCCTAAGGTCAGTTACCTGAGGTGAGTTGCACAAATCAATGGTTAGCCAAGTGTGCAAATCACTGACCTCATGAAAACTATTTTGGTATGTCACGGGTGATGCGAATTTTCCAGACATCATTCATCAGAGAAACACTTTTGCAGGTCATTGCAGGCTTAAATGTACCATTTTACACTGAACGCTGAAAAGTAATTTTGAGATGCGAGGAGTTGAAGGAGTATCAATACAGCAATATAATGTACTCTTTGCATATGAACCTGGCGTCAGTGAGTGAACATACAACATGCAGTTACAGTTGCTTTATTAAGGACTTTAAGATATTTTTCCCTTGAGGGTTGTAAATTCTGTTAAGGCTTTTAATTGTGTCTTGAAATATGTTCTCTCCCTAAGTACAGGTATGTGCAAGGTGAAACTGAACGTCTTTATATTGTTTGAGGGTTTGACAAAGGTGAGCACGAGATTTTAAATAAATTAACAAGCAACTTTTTAACAGGATGCAATCTTGGGCCATCTGCTGTATCCACATTTATGTAGAAAAAAATCCCAAGAGACACTCCAAATATGAGGCTGCTGCATACCATGCTGTTTACTTGTTCATCCAGCCAGTGTTGCCACAGTAAGTCAACATAGTCTGGTCATCACTCCCACCACCCAAATGATGCAATTCCATTCCCTGAGAAGTAAAGGTAACTACTGCTCACTACTTCATCTTGCAGCTAAATGTCCATTTTTGTTCCAGCTATCAGACTTACTTTAGGTATCTCATTACTCCATTAATTGCTCACAGAGTGTGTATCATCTCTTCATTTGCTTACTTCATGTAATCTTCCCACTCTAAACATTTAGAAAACTTTAAAATTAATTTAAAAGTAAATTATAAAGGCTGACATTGCTTAATGTCCAGCCCTCAAAAGCACATATTTACCTTCAAAACTACACATCACTTTGACATGTTAGACTGGTTTTCCATTCTGATGATGGTGCATAATTCTGAAGCAGTGTGCATATATAGGAATAAACATTGCAGTGAAGTAGCTTTGGCAGGTTTGGGGCAGTGGATTCACTCTCTCATCAGCTATGCTTATACTTGCAACCATGCAAAAAAACCAACACATGGCTAGGAAAATCAGACATTTAATTGGCATTCTCAGCCAAAGAAGTTTAAGGATGGTTGTTGCCAAGATTGGAAAAAGTGTTGCCCTATTCTACTAGTAAATGCTGTCTTGATGATGTAAGCTTAAAGAGAGAATTGAGAGTCTTCAGCACCTTTGAGCAGTATATGGAGTGAAGATATCTTGAAAGTATTGCAGTTACCTGCAAATGAGTATAAGGCAGTGCTCATATGGCTCAGGAAGCCGTCACCTACATCTGCTGCCTCCTGCAGGCAGATCTGCAGCCACGCGGCCTGGGAGGAAGCACAATACATGTGATTCTGATTATCACCGTGGTATTGAACTTTCTCATGACTGACTCCTTTCAAACTTCAGTTCAGAACACGGGTGGCATCACCCAATCAGCAGGACACAAGTGTAATCTGGAGCTCATCAAAACCCTTTACAAGAAAGCAATATGGTTTGCCAAGTTCACCGTGGACCCAGACAACCAAGGGGCCCAAAATATGGGATTTGTAGCCAACACTGGGCTCCTTTAGGTAGATGGGACAGTACTCACTTTGCTCAGAACTCCCTTACGTCCTCCAGCCAGATTCCTGAACAGAGGGGGATTTCAGTATCTCAATGTCCTGCTTCTCTGTGACTGCAAGAATTCTTGAAGCTATGCATTCTGAGCATCTCCCAGGCTTTTTGCAGTGACCGCCCCCTCCCCCACATGCCCATGTGTGCGCGCACACACACACACACACACACACACACACACACACACACACACACATACGCAGTCACCTCCAATGTTGGTTCATGGGTGATTGTGAATATGCCCAAGAGGCATAGCTAATGACCACAGTGTGTAACCCTCAGACTAATGCTGATCAGCACTACAATCCAGAACATGCATCCATTAGGACTGTGATTGAACAGACAATTGCCATTCTGAAGATGTGTGTGGGCCACTCAGGAGGAGCACTCCAATGCTTGTTGGGCTGGGATTGATTGTTTGCTGTGCCTTGCCCAACATCACTCGACGATGACGTGAAAGAAGAAAAGATAGACCGGTCGTCTGTCTCCTCAGATAAGGAAGGGAAGGGCATCTCATGAGACATTTAGGGAGCTAACGCTGATGATCAGAATGCTAAGAAAGCCTGAGTATTAGTAAGAAGAGAAAGAAAGGCATGAGAGAATCTGGTAGTTTCTAGACTTGAGAGCAAATGACTTTGCATCAATACATATGGACACTCAGAATTATGAGCCAGTTGTGGGAAAGAGGTACTTCTGCTCTCAAGGGAATACTTGGTTTATGACTTTAAAACATTAAACTACTTTGTTTCACATAAATTGCAAACTAATTTATTTCCTTTCCACTAATAACTTCTTGTTCAGTTTCCTGGCCAGTGCATCTATATGGAGTGACGCTGGATTATAATAGGGACTGTGCTTGTGATTCATTTGCATCTCTTCCATCACTGGAGATATGAAGGGACTAAACCAGGTTGGTTGACTCACAAAACATAATAGTCTAGCCTAAGACCTCACTTTCCAGAGGATATGGTCCAGAGGCCAGCAGAGAATGAGAGCCTTTGTGATTTCTGCAAAGTGTGGAATGTAATCAAGGCCCCTCAGGATAGTCCATGATGAAAGCATTAATGGTCAGAAGTTTTAACAGATTGACATAGATCACAGGATAATTGTACAAAGTGCTAGATCTATATGTGAGGCAGTACAGAACTTACACAATGTTGCACCAATGCTTCTTAATCTTATTCCTATCAGTCGAGTTTGGTGCCCTGCTGAACTTGAGAAAACCTGCTTTCTGCTTTGCCAGCTTATATCAGATGTCTTTGCTAGATGTACTATGGTGGTCCAAGGTTTAGACAGCTCTCTCCTGATGGGCATCTTGTATACAAATGCACCTGAAACCTTCTCAGCCTGGAAGCAGATGGCTCCCTGCTGGTTGGGAAGTGGTTTGGCAGTACACCTGTAGGGTGTCCTATGATGGCAATCCCTGGGCAACTGTCTGTCCCAACCCCCTACCCACCCCACCCTGCTCTCTGTGTGTAATGGAACCTCCCTCACCCATTGAGGGAATAGAACACCAGGACAGGGATCAATGTCCTAGGTGTCTTACACAGCCAGTGAAAGAACACATATATATTTTGAGCCATGGATCAAATATCCCAGTGCATATCTGGTAGGTATGGATTACAGACTCGACTCTCTGTGACCAGCACCTGGTCCATGAATACATCCACACACATGCATGCCAGAGCCCACGCCATTAGACAGAACCTGGACAGACTCTACAGCATTTGATTTCAGACTGTACATTATCTCTGGCAGCTCTACCAGACATTCCCCAGCTTGTTTATACAATTCTGTCAGCTCATTATGGGCTGAGACCAGAGGCCCATCAGCTGTAGTGGGTTCAGTCATGAGTTCCAAAGGACCAAGTCATTTCTTCCTCCACTAGCTGCAGGCCCATGTCAGTGGTATGTTCACCAGAATGTGACCCAGTGTCTATTCTGGGTACATTACACAAACGTGAATGTTTCCTGCACTGCTAGAGAGTGAGGAATAATGCATTGATGGTGCATCTCTATGCCAATAGTGGTGGGCCTGAGGGTTTGGGCTGTTCTTCCTTTGATCTTGGCTTGCAAGTGTTATTGGCTTAGAAGATGGATCAGGGGACTGCATAGAAAAAAAAAGGTTTGTTAGTGGTGCAGGCCATCACTCTTGCCCACAGCTTTGTAACGGTATTGCTGCTAGATGGCTGTATCCTATCTCCCATTCTCCTGCCAGCTCAATAGTCTGCTCCTCAATAGGAGTTAGAAGCTTTATGGCACTCTGTCAGATGTTCGAAGCTTTATGTCAAGCGTCACCATTCTCCTAACCTGCCCCCACCTGTACACAACCATAAGGTAGGGTATGTTTTTCTTAGCAGGAGAAAAGTATTAAGAGACACTTGAAAGGGTATATGAGTATTTTCCCTGCATTGATAGATACAGAGATTTAGTCCACAGAGCTGTGAATGTCCATCTGTACTACTATAAGGAGAAGAGAATATGGGGAAATTTAGGATTTAAATGGTTCTGATTGCAAGATGATTCATTATTCTCACAGAGCGAGCATTGGTGCACAGCAAAAAGGCATTTGATGTATGTGCCTGAGTTATCTGTGAGGTACTGAACTGAAGTCATGATTTGTGATGGTGTCTTTTCCCATGCCACCTTTGGTGGAAAGATATCAGATGTATAAGCTCTCTTAGTTGTTACAGAAGATCAGTGAGCTTCTGGTGTTCTATGTCTTTTCTGTGTGTCAAGTGAACCCTTGGAAGATGTATGAGAGGCAGTAACAGTGTAATGCAAGTAGTGCAACTTTTTTGTAGCTGCAATGAAGTGTTATTTTTGTACAAGACATCTGATGAAGAAGCCTGGCTCCCAGTCTTGTGTGTGACAGTAGTAAAAACAAAATATTGCAAATGTTGAAAGTCTGAAAGAAATACAGAAAATGGTGGAGAAATACAGCAGTTCTGCAGCATATGTGGAGAGAGGAACACATATAAAACATTTCAAGTCTTGCATGACTCTTCTTCAGAATCTCTAGGAAGGTGCCATTGAACTTTGGTGCTACCTTTCCAATGCTCCAGGGATAGGTGGAGTGATGAATAGACTTGAGTGATATTCCTGAGTTTGAGATTGCCTGGTGCCTTTGAAATGTGGTGCCTGGAAATTGGAACTCAGAAGATCCTAATGATGGGTGAACCTTTCTGCCCACCTGCCCATAAAATTTACCATTTTACCTGTGCATAAACATAAAATTATTTAAGAAGTACATAATTGCACAAGAAAACTCAACCCAACCCCAAGGAGAATTTCCTTAATTTCACACTTAGTCTCAAATAAACAAGATACTGCCACTCATGGGTGATAGTTACAAATGTACAGTTAATGATAAATGTGTTATATTTATATCAAGGGTAGAAGTGAGTTCTGTAGCTGCTCAGTCTGGTGCATTTCATGATGCCGTGGCAGCTGATCATCTAGAGAATGTTAGAATAGATTGAAGATGAATTCCTCAAGACCATGGATTAAAAACAAATGTAATCCTCTTCAGAGAAAACAATATTTCTTCTTCCAGGAAATAAGGCATTACAAAACCTAATGTTACAACAGAAAAAAAATGTATTCTTCCACATTATCCTATCGAGGAGAACTGCAATGTCACAAAGCCTTGGAGCCTGAGGTACAGAAGTTTAACTGAAACATTGAAATTATGCCATTTCTTTAGAATGCTTTTGGCTATTGTTTCCCCTAGCAGTACCCAGCTCCCACTCCCAAACAGTACATCATTATGAAACAGTATATATTTTTATGAAATAATTGGAACTTACAAGAAAGAGACTGTAACAACTGAGACCAATTTTAGTCTTTATATAGATTGGGCATCTGAAATTAGCGATGGTAGCTGTGCTGCAGTTATGCTTTATATCAAAAATTCACTGCCTATAAACCACTGATCAGATTTTGAAAAGACTGAGGCAACGTTCCAGTGATTTAAAACCACAGTTTCTAAGATTGCTGAATGTTTGCTTCAGTGCACATGACAAATTCCAAAGTCATTAAGTGGGGCTAAGCTGCCTGCAGACAGGAACAGAAAAGACAGCAAGATCCTTGGTGGGCCTCCTCCTCTTTGCTGTCACCCCTCCAATGTGGATATTTGAACCCTGTTTACAGTTTGACAATCCATATGCCATGGAAAGATACTTTAAAAAAAAATCTACCTTCCAACTGCTGGCTGCAGCAGCAATGATATATTGGCAGCAAAACTTTTATATCACCTTGTTACAGAATCCTGAGAAATCATGGAGCTCAGACTAGATCCATTAAATTTATCAACCCCAGAACCTGCAGCAACCATTCCTATCCCTGCTCTGTCCATGTCTCTGAAATAGCCACAACATCGAAGTCCCAGGTATCAACCCATGCTGCAAGTACACTCCCCTTATTCCGGATGCTCCTGGCATCGAAGTAGACACACTTCACACCATCTTTCTGCCTGCCGGTATACTCTTGCAACCTTGAAACCTTATATATGACCTCACTACTCTCAACCTCCTGTACACTGGAGCTACAATTCAGGTTCCCATGCCCCTGCTGAATTAATTTAAATCCATCCTGAAGAGCATTAGCATATTCCCCCCCTAGGATACTAGAACCCCTCTGGTTCAGGTGTAGACCATCCTGTTTGTAGAGGTCCCACCTACCCCAATGAGCCCAGGTACCTGAATCCCTCCCTCCTCCACCATCCCTGTAGCAACGTGTTCAATTGCTCTCTCTTCTCTCTCTCCCTATTAGCACGTGGTATGAGTACAAACCAGAGATAACAACTCTGTTTGTTCTAGCTCTAAGTTTCTATCCTATCTGCCTTACATCCCGATCCCTTTTCCTACCTATGTCATTGGTGCCTTTGTGGACTACAACTTGGGTCTGCTCCCCCTCCCCCTTAAGGATCCTGAAAACACGATCTAAGACATTACAGCCCCTGGTACCTGGAAGGCCACACACCAGCCACGAGTCTCTCTTGTTCCCACGGAATCTCCTTTCTGTCCCCCTAACTGTGGAATTCCAATGACTAATGCTCTACTCCTTTCCCTGAAATATAGAATTCTGACCAGGACAGGAATCTTAAGAATCATCTCAACAACTCCTGTGAACAATGACAAGAGAGTTGCTTTCCCCATGTTGTCTTCAATCATAGCACCCATTTTTTTATTGTCTATGTCTGTCTGACCACTTGGGAGTGTAACAGAGGATGATAGTTTTAATTAATTTGCCAACTTTTCATAACTGTTTACCTGTAGCTAGATGCAGTATACCTGTAAAGAATAGAAGCTTTGTTTGGTATAGATTGTGTACTTTCTGTCAATCTTCATCTCGAACACAGATAAATTGAAGAACCTTTGCCCATTTATTAAAATGTTTACCTTATGTGATGAGTCGAGACAAAGCAGAGCTTGATTTTCAGCACGCAACCCCAGTGAGTCATGGCAAAAGGAACTTCTCTTGCATAAAGTTATAAATTTTTGGAATTCTCTACCTGTTGCAGCAGTGGAGCTGTGTCACTGAATATATTCAAGGCCAAGTTACATTTTTGATCTGCAACGCAGTCAAAGGTTATTGAGCTTAGACAACAAAAGTGGAGTTAGGACCACAATCAAATCAGCCATGATCTTATTAAATGATGGAGCAAGCTTGAAGTTGGAGCAAGCCATGCTCCTGCTCCTATTTCTTGCCTTTAACAGTCAAAGTGTACAGAAACTTAACCTTGAAAGCAGTCATTGCTTCAAGAAGTCCTACCTTGACCTGCTGTTCAAGTCAGTGGAGTTTTGACTTCAGCATTCTGGCAGAATTCACCAACAGCGGAATTGTTATCTGATGTATTTTTCCACTCACATCACTAACAACTAGCAAGTATTGCCCAATACATGCCCTTAATGAATAGCTTATTAGGATATTTCAAAGGCCGCGAGGAGTCATCCAATTGCTGTGGGTCACAAATAGGCCTTACAAGGTTATTGGGAAGATTCCCATCTTAAAGGAGATTAGCTAGCTGCCCTGGTGCTGTTTAAACCCATGGCTTCAGACCATTCGTCCACACCTTTGGATTATAAATCCCATAATGCAACCATTATGCTATGATTAGTGAAGGTCTTCTTGTAATTGAATCAGAATTTGAAACTTAACTGAATGATTCTCAAATTTCTAACTGAAAATGAATGTGGAACTATTAACAGAAAACTTTTTCCTTTACCCAAGGGACAGTAGAAATGTGACTGCATTAATGGCAGAAGAAGTATGTGAGGGTGCTTTACAGAGAACACAAGATGTGGGAATTATATCCCTTGTGATTTCACCCATTAACTTGCTGAACTTATTCATCATACCTTGATGATGATGAATGAAGCAGAATTTATTTCTAACAAAGTGCAAAATTCACTTAATTTATCATTTTAGTAATTAACATGTTTTCTTCTGGTAACAAGAAACTAAACATTTCAAAATATACCACAAAATATTGAAATTGCATTTAAAATGTCATTAAGAATCCCATCCCTCTTGAAAGAAATTACATTAAACGCATGCCTTAATGTTATAAATATAACAGAGCTCATTGTTAAAGGTTAATGTTTGGAAAGGGTATTTTAGCAAAACTTTTTACTGTAAATAGGATTATGGAATCTCTTCAAACAAGCCTATCAAAAAATACAATAAATGGATAAAAGATCGATCATTCAAGCATTCATCCTGGAACAGTTCTAGTCACATCACTTTCATGCCATGCAGCTGCACCAATGATGTAAACAGTAAAATGTAAAGTTGATGCAATTTCTATTGGCCATATGCAATAACTTGATTTCACTTTCAGAAACAGTTTTTTTTTCACTTTTTACATCAAAGAATCACAGAATGATACAGCAGGGAAAGAGACCATTTGGTCTCTTATGCCTGTGCTGACTCTTTCGAAGAGTTATCCAATTAGTCCTATTCCCCTGCCCTTTTTTCATAGCTCTAGCACTTTTTTTCTGCTTCAAGTCTTTATCAATTTCCTTTCAAAGTTATGAATGAATCTGCCTCTATCAACCATTCAGCCAGTAGTCCCAGATCATAACTCACTGTGAAAAAAGTTCCTCCCTCTCTAGTGTCTTTTTTCCCTTTTACCAATTATTTTAAACCTATTTCCCTTAACTACTAACTTTCCTATCACTGGAAAGTATTTTCTCATTTACTCTATTATGCAATATTGTCAATCCTGTATAAATATGTTTTTGAAAACTCAAATTCAATTTTTTTTTACTTAAAAACTGTCATTTTGTTTTATTTCCTTGTTCCACCTGATTTTCATTTTAAATCTTTACCTTTCTTATGGTGGCCCAAATCAAGACAGCAGGCAAGCAAACTGCACCCAAGCCTCTGCAAACACCAATCTTGTGCCAGCTGTTCAGAGGGTTCTGGCGTGTGGCATGGACGCAGGTGACACAAACACCAATCTTCTCCCTTCATCCCAATGGAGAACTGCTTAGTCTCCCTTCAGCTATTCCTCTACTGGCACAGCTGAGACCAGAAACTCACCATGGGCAGAAACTCAAATCAAATCACATCAGTGAACCGTGCCACCATGCTGTTTCATTTACTTTACACAAACCTATCAGACAATGCCAGTTAGAAAAGGTATGAGTTGCAAGCATGACTTCAGTTTCCACACATATTTTGAAAACACCCCACTCAATTCCATTACTATCTCTGGATCCTCTAACATCAGGATATGAATTAGCCAGAATTTTCTCCAGCTGGATTCGTTTATTTAACTTCAGTCAAATAGCTGCACACCCATGTGTCTGATACAATATAAAGCAATGAGCACCTGAAAGATCGAACTAACATGATAAGATAAGTTCTGCCTATCAGGATATGGAGGATTTTCAGTATGTGTTGTCCCAGTCTTTTCCAGTGTGCCAGAATGTATTAACAACAGTAACACATACTTGCTTTTAAGTACAATCAGCAATAATCAATACAACTTTGTCAGAGGATGACGATGCCAAATAAATATTGATTGAGTTCTGGAAGGAGGTGATCAGGTATGCGGTTGATGTAGTCTATATGGATTTCATCAAAGTCTTTGAAAAGATGACACATGGAAGACTGATAAAGAAGGTATACATGGTATCCAGGATAACTTGGCAAATTGGATCCAAAGTTAGCTTTGTGGTATGAGACTGAGGGTAATGGTAGAAGGCTGCTTATGTGACTGGAGTACAGTTTCCAGTGGTTTACCACAGCATAGTGTTGTGTCCCTTATTGTTCATAATATATAGAAATAATATAGATGACAATGTAGGGATTGAGGGTGATGGGAGGGGGAATGGATGATAAGTAAGTTTGTGAATGACACAAATATTGACACTATGGTTAATAGTGAGGAAGAAAGTCTTAGGTTACGCGAAATATAGAAGAAGCTGGTCAGATATGCAGATCAATGTTAACCCTGAAAAGAGTGAGGTGATGCACTTTGGAAGAAGTAATAGGACAAAAGAGTGTTCAATGAATGGTAGGAAGGTAAGAAGCTAAGAGGAAGAGAAGAATCTTGGGGTCATTGTCCACAAATTCCTAAATGTGGCCAGACAGATTAATAGGGTAGTTAAGGCGGCATACAGGACATGTGCCTTTATCAGTCACAGCAAAGATTATATGAGCAGGGAGATTGTCTTGGAGCTATACAGAAGTTTGGCTAGGTCACAGCTGGAGTACTGTGTGGATTTCTGGTCACCACACAATAGGAAGGCTGTGATTGCACTGGAAGGGATGCAGAGGAGATTCACCAGGATGTTGCTTGGGATGGAGCAGTTTAACTATAAAGAAAGACTAGATAAGCTTAGATTGTTTTCTTTATAGCTGAGGGGCACCTGATTGAGGTGTATACGATTATGAGGGGCATGGACAGATGGATAGGAAATGGCTGTTCCCTTTAGTGAAAGGGTCAATGTCAAGAGGGCATAATTTTTAAGGTAAAAGACTGGTGGTTTAGTCAGGATTTGAGGGAATCCTTTTTCACCCAGAGGGTAGTAATCATCTGGAATGTGCAGTATGGGAGACAGGAAATCTCAACTTTTAAAAAGTACATAGATGGGCACTTATAATGTCATGATATTCAAAGCTATGGGCTATATCCTGGAAAATGGAATTAAAGTAGCAGATCAGTATAGACTTGCTGGCCGAAGCACCATTCCAATGCCCTTAGCTCTTTAAGCTGAAATCTTATTACAGGCTGGCATGTATCTCAGAATTAATTTAACTAACTATCAAGTACTATATAATCAACTGATTCTGTATATGAACACTGAATCCACTTTCTGCTGAAGATATTGTGTGGCGATTTTTTCTCACTTGGTATCAGTACCTTGGATTAATACCAAGAAGATGGTTTGGAGGTGGTGAATCTAAACAACGATTCTCAGATGGTCCAAGTGGACACAACTATAATGAATATCACGTGAACTCTGTTCTTTAATCCAGTTGACACTCAGGCTGAACTAGATGGTACTCAACTTTAGTAATGTGTTTGGCCATAGACAGTTTCCTCATATCCTATTCCTTGCTATTGACTTCCACTTCAGCAACATATCTCAACACACGTGCTGACAATGACACTCCATACCGATTGCCATTTTTCCTGAGATTCATCCTGCATAAACTTCAGTTTGATTAACCCTACAACCTGTCCACCCTTCCATGATCTGAAAAACAAAAAACAGAAATTGCGGGAGAAACTCAACAGGTCTGGCAGCATCTGTGGAGAGAAACACAGTTAACATTTCGAGTCCAGTGACCCTTCTGCAGATATCAGATCACAGATTCAAAAAGTTAACTCTGCTTTCTCTCCACTAACACTGCCTGACCTGCTGGGTTTCTCCAGAAATTCCTGTTTGTGTGTGTATGTGTCAGATCTCCAGTTCTTTGTTTTATTTCATTTATACCCATCCATGATCAGTCTGGCTTGCTTACTACTGCCATACACTAACTTCCTATTCTAAATCCCATCTGAAAATGCTTGCTTTGTTCCAGATCCATCCATACCCTTTCCCTTCCCACCTGTACAGTCTTCTCCAGCCCTACACCCAAGTCCATTTTTTATGATCCTGTAACTTCAGACTCACGTGTACTTGACTCTTTCTATCTTTACTCTGTATTAACTGGAACGGTAGCTAACACAATATTCTACATAGCGTTTGGAACTGAGACCTAGGCCACTCACTAACAAGAGACGACAGGCAGAAGCATGTGGAAGGTAACTGCTGTCACCTCTACCTGCAGCAGAATAAGCAAGGGCCAGTTCAAAGCATGATTTTCATCCAAGCACAGAATTGCAATGTGTCAGTATAATTCGCTCTCATTGTATAAAAGTTCTAGTTCAAGCATGACATTTTAGTACAATTATTATGTATTTATCAGGATTCAATTACAACCGAAATGGTCTGCCAGAATCCATTTTACAATTATAGTAGATTAGAGCCATATTTCCCTCTGTGTATTACTGGGAAAGGAGCAGTAAGTTAGCAGGTGAACAAGACAGGCAGGTCAGAAAAGCTGACATTTCCTCTTTTTACTGCTTCTTGGCATCTAGCTTCCATGTTAAAATATGTAAATAAATAAAAAAGGAAAATGTGCAGATTTATTCACAGAGGATAATGTGAAATTGTATAATACTAGCAAAGTCACAGAATCACACAGCATGGAAACAGGTCCTTCGGTCCAACCAGCTAATGTCGTACATAATCCCAAATTAAACTAATCTCACCTGCCTGCTCCTGGCCCATATACTTCCAAATCTTTCCTATTCATGTACTTATTCATATGTCTTTTAATTGTGCCAATATTCACCACTTACTCAGGAAGTTCATACCACATGTTAACCACCTCCTGTGTAAAGAATTTGCCCCTCATGTCTTTTTAAAATCTCTCTCCTTCACCTTAAAAATGTGATCCCTAGTCTTGAAATCCCCCATCCTAAGGAAAAGACACCAACCATTAACCCTATCTGTGCCCATCATGAATTTCTAAACTTCTATAAGGTCATCTTTCAACATCCTATGCACAGTGAAAAAAGTCCCAGCCTACCAGCCTTTCTTTATAACTCAGGCCTGACTGAATTCCAAGTTATGTCCAAGTGGATGTCATTAAAACAAAATAAATTCTTACAATATCAATAGAACCCAGTTGAGTTTTGAACATATCTCAGCCCCTTTGAACATGATCCACCATACTATCTTGCTTTAAGCCCAACAGCACAGTTACTGGGAAATATATGACAATGCAGCCAGATCTAAAGGATAGGCCAAGTGCTTGGAGCTTAGAAAGTACAAAATTCAAAGAATAAAATAGCTTAGAGAGAAGACATACTGCAATTCAGTAACTTCAGCCTCCACATGGAGCTAAGTAAAAAATGCCCATGATCAGAAAACCTCTCTATAAGAGGTGAGTCTGAGGAGAAAGCCTTTCTTCACAAATGGCACAACAAGTTACCATTGTTCCCCTTTTATAGGAGAAATCACAGTTTCAATCACAGTATTCTTATTGCCATTAAGGAAATAAGATAAGCTCGATATCAATGTGCATTGATGTTTCTGCATTGCCTCAGCTTGTAGTGATTGTAACAAGGTCAGCAGGGTGAACATCATAGAATATGAGTTATCTGATTGGTGCTGTTGATCTGGTCCAATCAGAGAGCCCTGGCTGACAGATATAAACAGGAGTATCAGAGGTTCTGTTCACTCTGACAGCTGGCTCTGAAGAAGATAGGCCAGTGACAAGTACTGTGTAAGTGTTAACAAAGGGTGACTTGGTGATGGGATACCCGCCTCCATGGAGTAAATTGATAGGGCTTATCATGGAGAACTTTGTGAAGAATCTATAAAGTCCAGCAGAAAAAAACTAGCCAGTCAAAAATAAAAAGTTGAAAGCAGCACAATGATCATAACCAAGCAAAATAAGTTGCCTCTAAACAGTATGACAGTACAGCTGAACAACTTGGAAGAAACCAGCAGATTTATTTGGAGTCCCCCATTTTGGAGTAGTCAAGTCTCTATGAACTGATACAGACTGCTCCAATCTTGCACTGAAAACAATATATTCCAGTCATTCTCCACTGAGAAAGTCGAGTGAGTATTGATTTCATGAACACAAGAAGAGCTTGTGGCCTTGATAAGAGTTCTCTAAAATATTATTATAGAAAGACTTTCAAAATGGATGTGTAACAGGCAAATAATCTTCAAGTTGGTAAATGTACAGTGGTACCATTTGGTAGAAAAAAATAAGAAAGCCACATAATCTTTATAATGGAGTTTATAAAGAGATCTGTTTAATGGAGTTAAGAAAAGGGGAGATCTGAAGGGTATAGGTAAATAAATCACAAAGCAGCAATGCAGATTTATAAATCAATAAATAAATCATGAAAAGAAGGATAGAAAGCAGAAAGAACCTTGGCTGGATCAAACTTGGAGTACTGTACACAATTCTGCTTTCTCTATAGAAAATGGTATAATCCAACAGATAGAGTACAAAAAATATTTACTCCAATTATACTAAAACTGAAAGCTTATACTAGTCAGCAAAGATTGAATGGCTAAGAGCACTTTGAGATTATAAAACATCAGAGTAGAAACAGGCCATTTGTTCCATTGAGTCTGCTTGACCATTCAGTGAGATTAAGGCTGATTAGATAATCATCAACTCTACTTTGCTGCCTTTTCCCCTATAATCCTTGACTCACTTATTGGTTAAAGATGTGTCTATCTCAGCGTTGAATATACTTAACAACCGGCCAGCCCCCACAACCCTTTATGATAAAGAATTCCACAGATTCACAACCCTCTGAGAGAAAAAAATAGCTGAAATGATAGACATATATTCATGTGAAGCTTAAGCACAGGGGAAAGAAAGGAATAGCAGTGTGCATTAATACAGGTGCATGGAGAAGGTCAGGATTGTCATCCAAGAAGGCAAGCTGTGTAAGATATGTGAGAAAGTAGGATGTTGGTCAGACCAAAAATTAAGGAAAACCTCTCCCTTTCAATGAGTTAATGGCCTTTCAAACTTTTAAACAGTACTTGCCAACTTCTGAAGTGATTAATTCAGTGAATAAATGTTAAAGCATGCTGCACAATATTATCATGAACAGAGGCCTCTAACCATGGAAAATCAGGAAGAGAATGGTATGCAAGAATGATGTAAGAAACTCCACAACAAAACATACACCGGGTATAGGAGGGTAACGTCAATGCAGTAAGTCTCTCATGAGCACTAGAACTGGGAACATTTTCCATCGACCATATCAAGAATTACAGAACTGCCAGTTATCTAATTTTATTTTGTTTTTGATAAGAGCTGTATATGTTCTTTCAGCTTTACTTCTGAAAACAAAACAATTGTTTTACAATGGAAGGATAATAAGGCTTATTAAGGACACACCAACAACAGGATTAAGCAATGGATAAACTATTGACACTCTGCCACACAACAAGACCTGAGCTAGTCTTCTACCTCAACTCTACCCTCCTGCACAATAAACTAATGACAGGTATCATTTAGTGATTACACGTACATTTCAGAGCAGATGGTAAATGTCTTTGAACATAGAACATAGAACATAAAACGTAGAACGCAGAACATAGAACAATACAGCGCAGAACAGGCCCTTCGGCTCTCGATGTTGTGCCGACCTGTGAACTATTCTCAGCTCGTCCCCCTACACTATCCCAAAATCATCCAAGTGCTTATCTAAGAATTGTTTAAATCTCCCTAATGTGGCTGAGTTGACTACATTAGCAGGTAGGGCATTCCACACCCTTACCACTCTCTGCGTAATGAACCTGCCTCTGACATCAGTCTTAAATCTATCACCCCTCAATTTGTAGTTATGCCTCCTTGTACATGCTGACGTCATCATCCTAGGAAAAAGACTTTCACTGTCTACCCTATCTAATCCTTTGATCATCTTGTATGTCTCTATCAAATCCCCTCTCAGCCTTCTTCTCTCCAATGAGAACAGACCCAAGTCTCTCAGCCTTTCCTCATAAGACCTTCCCTCCAGACCAGGCAACATCCTGGTAAATCTCCTCTGCACCTTTTCCAATGCTTCCACATCCTTCCCAAAATATGGGGACCAGAACTGTACACAATATTCAAAGTGTGGCCGCACCAGCATTTTGTATAGTTGCAGCATGATATTGCAGCTCCGGAACTCATTCCCTCTACAAATGAAACCTAACACACCATATGTCTTCTTAACAGCACTATCAACCTGGGTAACAACTTTCAGGGATCTATGTACCTGGACTCCAAGATCCCTCTGCACATCCACACTACCAAGAATCTTTCCATTGACCCAGTACTCTGCCTTCCTGTTATTCTTCCCAAAGTGCATCACCTCACATTTAGCTGCATTGAACTCCATTTGCCACCTCTCAGCCCAATTCTGCAGTTTATCCAAGTCCCCCTGCAACCTGTAACATTCTTCCAAACTGTCCACTACTCTACCGACTTTAGTGTCATCTGCAAATTTACAAATCCATCCACCTATGCCTCCGTCTAAGTCATTTATAAAAATGACAAACAGCCGTGGTCCCAAAACAGATCCTTGTGGCACACCATTAGTAACCGGACTCCAGGCTGAATATTTTCCATCAACCACCACTTGCTGCCTTCTTTTAGAAAGCTAGTTTCTAATCCAAACTGCTAAATCACCCTCAATTTCATGCCTCTGCATTTTCTCTAACAGCCTACCATGCGGAACCCTATCAAAGGCTTTACTGAAGTCCATGTATACCACGTCAACTGCTCTACCCTCATCTACATGCTTGGTCACCTTCTCAAAAAACTCAATGACGTTTGTGAGACATGACCTGCCCTCGGCGAAACCATGTTGACTATCTGAAATCAAATTGTTGCTTGCAAGATGATTATAAATCTTATCTCTTATAATCCTTTCCAAAACCTTTCCTACAACAGAAGTAAAGCTCACTGGTCTATAATTACGTGGGTCATCTCTACTGCCCTTCTTGAACAAGGGCACAACATTTGCAATCCTCCAGTCCTCTGGTACGAAAGCTGTAGACAATGACAACTCAAATATCAAAGCCAAAGGCTCTGCTATATCATCCCTAGTTTCTCAGAGAGTGCTCTGATAAATCCCATTCAGCCCCGGGGACTTGTCTACTTTCACTCCTTCTAGAACTGATAACACCTGTTTGTAACTAACCTCGATCCTTTCTAGTCTAATATCTCATACCCCATTCTTCTCCTCTACAACATTCTCCTTTTCCTGAGTGAAAACCAATGAGAAATGTTCATTTAGCACCTCTCCAATCTCCACAGGATCCACACTCAACTTCCCACTTCTGTCTTTGACTGGCCCTATTCCTACCCTAATCATCCTTTTATTTCTCACATACCTATAGAAAGCTTTAGGGTTCTCCTTTATTCTATTTGCTAAAGACTGTTCGTGTCCTCTCTTTGCTCTTCTTAACTCTCTCTTTAAATCCTTGCTAGTTGATCTGTAACTCTCCAACGCCTCTTCTGAACCATTTTGCCTCATCAACACATAAGCCTCCTTCTTGTTCTTAACAAGAGATGCAATTTCTGTAGTAAACCACGGTTCCCTTACCTTATCACTTCCTCCCTGCCTGACAGGGACATACCAATCAAGGACATGCAATATCTGTTCCTTAAACCAGCTCCACATTTCAATTATCTGCATCCCCTGCATTTTGCTACCCCATTCTATGCATCCTAATTCTTGCCTAATCGCATTATAATTGCCCTTGCCCCATCGATAACTCTTGACCTGTGGCAAGTACCTATCCCTTTCCATCGTTAAACTAAATGTAACTGAATTATGGTCACTCTCTCCAAAGTGCTCACCTACAACTAACTCAAACACCTGGCCTGGTTCATTACCAAGCACCAGATCCAGTATGGCCTCCCCTCTTGTTGGCCCTTCGACATACTGTGTCAGGAAACCCTCCTGTACACATTGGATAAAAACTGATCCATCTGACATACTAGAGTTATAGCATTTCCAGTCAATGTTGGGGAAGTTAAAGCCCCCCATAATGACCACCCTGTTCCTTTCACTCCTACCCAGAATAATTTTGCTAATCCTCTCTTCCACCTCCCTGGAACTCTGCAGAGGCCTATAAAAAACTCCAAGCAGTGTGACCTCTCCTCTCCTGTTTCTAACCTCAGCCCACACTACCTCAGTAGACGAGTCCTCATCAAAAGTTCTCTCAGCCACCATTATACTATCCTTGACTAACAAGGCCACACCTCCCCTCTTTTATTGCCTTGCCTGTTTTTAATGAAAGATCTAAACCCTGGAACCTGCAACATCTTTCTCTATCTTTCTCTAGTCTGTTATGGTTTTTAGAGTTTCGCAAAAATGTTAGACAGAAACTCCATCTGTGTAGAAGTGCAAAACAGGTGGCATCTGTTTGGCCACCCATTGTGTAAGTGACCTGATTTTCCCCTTGTGACTTCAATATGAAGGAAGGCAGGTTTTAGAGTGGGTGGCCAGTCCAGATGGTGGCAGAATAAGGACGTTCCAACTGGACCTCTTCCTCTCCTTCTGTTTATTTCTCATTTCCTTCTCTTTTTTCCACTCTTTTTCCCTTTTCTCCCCTGATTTAGTGTTTTCCCCCTCTTGGTATTCATTGCCCGATGAGACATATTTCAGCCTGGTCTCTTGGTGGCTTATGGTGGTATCTCAGCCCGGCATGTGATTGGATCCTTCTCAGGCATGTTCCTGAGCCACAGAGGGAGATTGGAGAGGCAGCAGTTTCAGCAGTGCTGACAGCATCTGCAGTGGCAGTTGTGAGATCAGGTAGCTGAGGTCTCCCGGAGAGTGAGATAAACGGAGAATTCATCGAAGACTATTGAACTTTTAACTTATTCCTTTATTTTCCTCGTATGAAAGTATGAAAAATTATAATGTTAACTATGACTTTATTTCTTTACCTTTCTACTCATTGTATGAAGTAATGCTTGACCTTTTAACTCTCATTTGTCTTACCATTTTGTACCTCGGTTTTTTTGTACTTAGGTACTTTGGTAGCTAAGATGGCACCATGTGTGGTGACATTGTACACTTTTCACTGTACTCCTGTATTTCTGGACTTGAGTACACATGACAATAAAGTCTAAGATCTAAATCTAAAATCAGCTACCACTTGTGTTCACATCTCTACTAAGATTGCATTACACCTCCATTAAAACAAGATCACATCAGTTTGGCCAAGTGAATGATAAAAGAATGGAGGAACTTGCACTGAAATAGCTACCTTCAAATCTTCAGAATTGCTTGTTTGCACCTCAATAACTTCATCCAATTCTGCTCAACTTCATGCATCTGAGATTTAAGCACGCAGTCATGCCTTTGTTATCTCTGGATGTGTTTATTCCAAATAACTTTTCCACTTTCTGCCTACTGCATGCTTGAACTGATCCAAAACTTCACTGCCCATGTCCCAACTTGAAACAAGTCCTACTCACAGACCTACACTGGTTTCCGATTCATCAAAATCTCAATTTTGTAACTTTGATTTTCAATTATTCAAGATCTCACCCCTCCCTAACTTTGAAATATCCTCCAGCTGCATAATCCTCCTCTTACAACTGTTCATCTAATTCTGACCATTAAGAGTCACACCAATTTTAATTGCTCCATCATTAGTCACTTCGGCCCCAAGCTTGGGAATTCCTTTCCCAAATCTGATTTTCTATCTCTTTCGTTCCTTGGGCGGCACGGTGGCACAGTGGTTAGCACTGCTGCCTCACAGCGCCAGAGACCCGGATTCAATTCCCGCCTCAGGCGACTGACTGTGTGGAGTTTGCACATTCACCCGTGTCTGCGTGGGTTTCCTCCGGGTGAGGGTCAGGTGAATTGGCCATGCTAAATTGCCCATAGTGCTAGGTAAGGTGTAGATGTAGGGGTATGGGTGGGTTGCGCTTCGACAGGGCGGTGTGGACTTGTTGGGCCGAAGGGCCTGTTTCCACACTGTAAGTAATCTAATCTAATCTTAATATGCTCCTTAAAACCACCCTTATTGGTTAAGTGGCACGGTGACTAGCACTGCTGCCTCACAGCACCAAGGACCTGGGTTCAATTCGCAGCCTTGGGTAACTGTCTGTATGGAGTTTGTACATTCTCCGCATGTCTGCATGGGTTTCCTCTCCAATCCAAAGATGTGCAGGTCAGGTGAATTGGCCATGTTAAATTGCCCATTGTGTTAGGTGGATTAGGCAGGAGTAAATATAGCGTGGGGGAATGAATCTGAATGGGTTTCTCTTTGGAGAGTCAGTGTGGATTTGTTGGGCCAAAGGGCCGGTTTCCATACTGTAGGGAATCTAATCTTGCCAAGCATCTCTTTAGTTTCCTTTATAACAAATTTTGCTTTCCAGTACCTTCGGATATTATCACATTAAAAGGTGCTACATAATTAGAAGTTGATGTTGTTTCTGTTATATTCCAACCTCTGGTCAGATTTTGCCCAATTGCTGTATGTAAAACATGAGGTAGGTTTGAAGTAAGGGAAGCAAATTCAGGCAGTTTCTGTAAATGCAAGCTGATCTACAATGCAGGTTTACACTTAATCGTAAGTTGTGAATCTACCCATGGTGATTTGAGCCATGGAATTTCCTTCCTTTGCCATCTTGCCATTTTCCCATGTTTTGGCATATTTATTATGTTAAGTTGCATGACAACCCTTGTTAAAATTCCAAGTCAGTCCATATATGTATAATCAATACCATGTTCTTAAATTCATTACCTGTACTTATGTCTGTGATCTCCAAAATAAAGCAACTGATTTTACTTCTGAGTATATGTTGATTTCTTGATGCAAATGCTATTTTCTTTGTCCTGCAAGTAAATTCCAACTGTTAAAGTCAGTGGCTGGGAATTCTGCAACAAGTGATTCACTTTCTGACTCCTCAAAGCCTCCATTATCTACAAGGTACAAGTCAAGAGTATAGTGGAATACTCTCTCCAGTTGCTAGAATAAGTGCATCTCCAACATACTAAGTAGCTGCTCAAATGGCACCCCATCCACCACATTCACCAATGTAAGTTGTAGCAGTGTGTACCATCGATAAGATGCACTGTAAGTCATCAAGGATCCTGTAGCGATGATTTCCAAAAGCATGACCCCTGCCATCTAGGAGGAAAGGATCAGTATATAGATGGGAAAGCCACCAAGTGCAAATTGCTCTCAAAGCCATATGCCATTCTGGCTTGGAACTACATCAATTTCTCTGTCACTGGGTCAAATCTTGGAACAAGGATCCTGACACCAAGCAGACTGCAACAGTTCCGTAAGGCAGCTCATCATCACCTTCTCAAGGACAATTAGTGATGGGCAATAAATTCTGGCCCAGCCAGTGAATTCCACATCCCTGGAAAATTTATGAAAAAAAGCGAACCAAGTGAGAGTGGGAAGGGGGCAGGATTTTCAGACACAAATTCTTGAAGTAGGGGTGTCTTCAGAAATTAACCAGAGGAGAGTTTTTTCAATTTTTTCAATAGGTTTGCCACTGAAAAGCCAGTCGGTTTTACAAGCTGGCTGTCTGACAGGGGCAAAATGACTCTGAGGCAGTGGTCAGTTAGGTCTTTATATAACCAGCTAGTCAATGATAGTCACACATCATTGGAGCACATCAAGAGGGAGTCGTCGATTCAGGATAGTCATCACAGGGGCTAATTGGACATTCTGGGGACTTCTCTGGGGAATTTTAGATTATGGGGAGGGTAAAGTATCATAAAGGGAGGGTCAGACATTGCAAAGAATTTGGAGAATGAATGGGTTGGGCATTTTAAGGATTGGAGGTCCAGACATTGTTGCAGTGGGGACAAATCAACTATTTTAATGATGAGGGAGACCTCATAGGGGTAGGAGTGAGACAGACATCACAGGGTCAAGAATGAGTTAGACAGTTTGGGAGTTGGAGATGAGTCAGACATCACAGTGATGAGGGGGTTGGTTGAAGACTGGAAACATTGCATTGAAGTCGGCATGTTGGACATGGGGAATCTCTGCTAATGTTCACCAGAAGTGTAATAGCATGCAGTGCTAATCTTTGGGATCTGGAATGTCACCTGTTTCACCAGGTAGCATTTCTGAGACCTGGAAACCTAAACGATCATAACATAAAAATGCAATTAAAATGGAATCATCAACTCGCATCCTGAAAGTAGATTGATTCACTTGCTCCTAAAATTCTCTCCATTAAAGTCAGAAGTGAATGGGTTGGCCTTAATTTGAGAAATTTAAAAAAAAATTGCTTTCCCATTCTTCCCAACCCACCCATCCTTTTGTGGCAAAAAATCTCATTTCTTTTAACGGACATTAAAAGAGCTGAAATGGAGAGGGTCAAGAGTGTCAAGCTCCTAGGAGTGACGATAATTGACAATCTGTCCTGGACTTCCCACGTAGATGCAACAGTCAAGAGGGCACAACAATGCTTATTCTTCCTTCGGTTGCTTAAAAAAACAGCTTATCCATTAGGACCTTCACCACCTTTTATAGATGGATCATAGAAAGCAAAATATCCAGGTGCATAATAGCTTAGTATGGCAATTGCTCTGCCCAGAGCCATCAGAAACTACAGAAGTATTGTGTGCACAGCCCAGACTATCTTGGAAGTCAACCCCCTAATCATGGACTTTATTTACATTTCTTGTTGCCATGGTAAGGGTGCCAACAACATCAAAGACCCTCTAACCCTGTTAATGTTCTCTTCCAACCTCTCCCACTTGGCAGAAGATACAGAAGCTTGAACGCACACATCAACAGGTTCAAGAACAGCTTCTTTCCTGCCGTTATTAGACTGCTGAATCGACCCCGCTAACTTCAAATAATGTTGATCTTTCTTTGTGCACCTCCTGTGACCTGCATGTCTCACTCAGTCTAAGCATCCTACGATTCTGTATGTCCTTGTTTGCTATGATCTGCCTGCACTGCTTGCAAAACAAGGCTTTTCACTGTACTTAGGAACATTTGACTACAATAAATCAATTCAATTTCTTTAAATCAAACCTATGGTTATCACTTCTCACTTCTTTCACACCTGCATCCATCATCTGCATAATAAGACAGACTGATTTGTTACCAGATAATTGATTAATTTCTCGTTTAAATGTTAAATTTCAGAATCATCAACCCAACCATATAACCGGACAGTATATTATACTTGTCTTGGGTTAATGTTCTTATTCTAGTCATGGTATACTTCCTAGCTATTTTCCCAAGTCCTCAGAGTTGTAAAGTTTGAGTTGAGCTAGAATATGAGAGATTTACCAAGCTCCGTTACTCCACAATAAATTTAAGCCTGCCCAAACGGCACAACCTATTTCTTTTTCAAAAGCAAGATTTCCAATAGTTGGTCAGAGAAACAGACTTGGAGAACACTCTGAGACATTATTTTGATAGAATATTGCAATCACTAAGTATGGACAACATGCCCATCCTTTATGCCACTGGTTCAAAATGTGTTTTGGCATCGCCAATGCATCATTATTGTAAGTGTAATATAATTGGCCAGTTTTCAGTCATTTCTGTTAATGACTTTCTTTTACCATGAAATCAACCACAATAAGGTTATTTTCAACCTCTTGTTGAGTCGTTAGCAAAAGCTGTGCAAAAAGAGTATTTAACACTTTTCCAAACAAAGAGGAAGAAATTGGCATCTTTCAAGATTTCTAGTCTAAAATTATGCATTGTTACTTTCTACAAAAATCACATGTCGAGAAATTAAGACCACATTTCTCAAAGCATTAGTTATATTGACAAAAAAAAATTATTCACTTTCCTATAAATGGTTTAAAATAGAAATGAATCTGCTGACATCCTATGGTGTAGAAGCTGTCATCAGATGAGGATGTCAGAATAATAAGATCTGTCAAGTAAATAAATATGATGGATAACTGTTACAATACAAGATTTCCAAAGTCAGTAACTTACATGCACAATACACCAGCACAACATTTTGTTCCTCTCCAAGCATTGGTAAATAGCAATGAAAAACTTCTACATTTAGAACATGTATTTTACAACTTAGGTCCTGAAAGATTGTATTTTCTTATATATATATATAATATAGTTATTATCAATACCATTTTGCAACAGAAATTATTCCACAAAAGTTAACGGTGAACATTTTGAACTAAGATGCTGACAAATTTGAGTATTATTCCTTGAGAAATTATTCTAACCTAACAGTATGACTTAGCTTTGTGGGGAAAAAAACTCACCCCATGCAAATAGAACTTCCTGTGGTAACTTTCAATCCCTAGCAATTGACACACAAAATTCTTTTGATTTCTTAAAAGAAGCATAGCTCAGTGGCTCTGTGGTTAATGTTCACCTCATGCTATGTGGTTACAGATTTAAGTCCCTGCAGGAGCTTAGTGCTGCCTAGAATCTTATGTGTGATTAGTGCACATTATTATTAAATCTGCTAGTTTGATCACTACGAATTAAATAATAATGTTTTGTGTCACAGAAACATCACAATACAATGAAATGAAATCCAGAATGTTTTAATCATTAAAAAAATAAACATTTCAAACTTTTATGAATCAACAGTTTGACATTATTTTTAAAATAATACGACTGAATCTGCCTCCCAAGCAATTTTTTTTCGATCGTCCCATTTAATCCCATCCTATGGGATATTCTCTTTATAATGAATCTCATTAAAACATCCAAAACTCATGACTCCTGAGGAATGTGTTATAGTGACAGCATGGTGGTTTCTCTTGACATTAGGCTTTCTAATCGGTTTTGAAACTAACAGTTTTTCTTTTTTACAATCCAGTCCTGATGTTAGAATGGGCTGTTTAAGACAATTTGTTCAGAATAAAAGGAACCAATACACAGTCAATCCATTTTGCCTGCAAACTGTGGCAATTTTGTGCAATTATCCTAAGTTAAACATGACACCATTTTCAGAAAGAATTTGACATCTGTCCGCAAAAGGAATAAACCATAATTCTTCCTGAAGTCTGCATTAAATAAAAAGGGAGTTGATTTCTATAAACCGAATTACTGTGGCTAAAGGCTGATGATATGTCTGTTTTCTTCTATGCCATTATCTGAGTACTTGAACTCTGGATAACAATGACTTCATACAGAATGAGAAGTGCGAGGCTTTAATTGTATGTATTTAGTCACGCAAACAGAAGCAATGGCCTGAGAATGGCTAGTTAGCCAATGACATCATTGAGCTTCCTGGGCTTTAGAAATGGCTCAGTAGAGCTATTGCAAATTTGCACTGATATTAGTTTGAGTTAGCTTGTAAATCCCAGATTTAGGTCAAACAGTAGAGCTATGACTTGTCTCCAAACATTCCTTCCATCCCCTCTGCTGTTACTGGCAGCCAAATACATACAGAGAAAAGCAGAAAAGAAAAGGAAAACATCAGGAGACAGGGTGGTTTATGCAAAAATCCTCTCTGTCAATCAATTCACTATGTCTGCATGAAACTGATGATCGCATCATCATGTTAGTTTGCCTGACTTGCTTAACACAAAGAAGGTGGGAAAATTTTCTCAAGCAGGGATGTTAGCACTTGAAAAATCAATCACCATCTGTGCTCATTTTCTGAAGAGAAGAAAAACAACCTCTGTTTAAAAATACACCAGAATAAATATCTCTTAATGTTTGGAAATAAACTACAAGGTCATGGAGTACATGGCAATTACAAAAGAACAAACAGCGGCTGCTTTTAGTGACTTCATTATTTAATATCTCATCTAAACGTATGTCTCTGCATTATAGTCATGCTCCCATAAATAGATTTTCAAGCCACCTACAGAGTACCAGTATGTGCAAGGGTTACAAAAAAAAAGTTGTGGGAAGAGAATCACCACATAACTCTGTAAAACATGTGATGGTAAGGCCTTCCATACTGTACAGCTCTAAGCCGATACTGCTGCAGTCCTCCTTCTTTTCAGTAGCACAGCTGTGTGAAAACAGCCAACAAAAAAGTGTGCTGAGGCAGCAGAACCATTAAATACTCAACAAACAGTTATCTGAGCCCCTTCCCCATAACTGGCCACTTGCACAGCAGGACTACTTAACCAAACAAGTTTTGAGGTGTCAGAAGGGAAACAAAAATTTTGAAAGTTCACCCAGTTACAAATAAATTTCCTTTTTCTTCACATTCATTCCACACAGGTCAACAGTATATTTAGATACTTCAAAAAATGTAAAAGAAAGCATATTATCACCATAAAGTGTAAAAACAACCATTCTGTTCATTGCTAATTAAAATCTACTGGATCTTTGGAAGCTTATCATAATACAGTCATTAGTTTTATTTTGGGAGTGAAAATAAAGTTGAATCCATGCTACAAACGCTTTATCTTTGAATATGTTTCACAGGCTAAGAACTGTATGGTTTCCTTTCAAAGAACCTTCAATTTAACAATAGAAACCTTTCATTAAACTTGAAGGACAGTTTTGGAAAATAAAATTCTGTACACCAATCACTAAAAATCACCAGCCATGCTGTTGTTAAAGGGGATAGCAAGCAGAATTAATCAATCTTTAATTTTTTAAATCAAAGATAAACCACGAACTGATAATTGTGTAAAATGTTGACTACAGTATTTCATATAGTCAGCAAGTTACATCACTTCTCTATAAGATAGCAAAAATATATACTTCCTGTAAAATTGTGTTTTGACCCTTTCAGACCTAAAATAGCATTTCTCAGAATTATATATGAATATATTAACTAAAACACTCTGAACAATGGCCCTGTATTGAACAAAAGTGAGAAATATCTAAGAGCTAAAAAAAAATGAACCATACTTCATCGGTAAGAAAGCACCTTCAGGTTGGGACTTTCACTTGCCCTCTTTTCACCCATTTGTGAGGTTTCCAGTTGAGTTCTGCAAGTTCTACCAAGACAGCATTCACCTGTGCACAGAGGACAATCTTGACTGGACCAGGTTGCAACATTGAAAGACCTTAAAAGTGCATGACCCCTCCAAAAGCTCAGAGTGCATGCAAATTACGTAAAACTTGAATACGTGAAAGATTTTCCCATCCTCTTGACATCAAATAGGAAAAGTGTCTGTTCTGTTGGATGTCAATATATTAAGTTTGCATAATAAGTGAAAATACTTTCCTTGCCCCTTTTTCTTTCTTTATCCATCCTTTTCTCAATGTAAGACCAGAGTCAAAGAAGCTGAAGTAGGCCATTCAATCCATTAAACCTGCTCTACTATTCAATGAGATCATGGCTGATGTAATAATCATCGTCAAAAGGTGTGGCACTGGAAAAGCATAGCAGGTCAGGCCGCATCCGATGAGCAGGAGAATCGAGGTTTTGGGCATAATCCCTTCATCAGGAATGTTGTGGTGGAAGGGGACTGTGAGATAAATAGGAGGGGAGGTGGGCTGGGGGAAAAGTAACTGAGAAGGAGATAGGTGGATGCAGGTGGAGGGTGATGGTGATAGGTCTGAGAGGAGGATGGAGTGGCTAGGTGCAAAGGAAGATGGACAGGTAGGACCGGTCAAGAGGGTGGTGCCAAGTTGGAGGGTTGGATCTGGGATGAGGTGGGGGAGGGAAGAAACTGTTGAAATTGACATTGATGCCATGTGGTTGGAGGGTCGCAAGGTGGAAGATGAGACGTTCTTCCACCGGGCATCAGGTGGCTTGGATTTAGCGGTGGAGGAGGCCCAGGACTTGCATGTCCTTGGTGAAGTGGGAGGGGGAATTAAAGTGTTTGGCCACGGGGCGGTAAGGTTGATTGGTTCATGTGTTGCAGAGATGCTCTCTAAAATGTTCTGCAAGTTAGCATCCTGTCTCCCCAATGTAGAGGTGACCACTTTGGGAGCAACAGACACAATAGATGAGGGGTTTTGATGTACAGGAAAATCTCTGCTGGATGTGGAAGGATCCTTTGGGGCCTTGGATGGAGGTGACGGGTGAAGTGTGGGTGCAGATTTTACACATCTTGAGGCGGCAGGGAAGGTGCCAGGAGTGGAGGGTGGGTTGGTGGAGGGTGTAGATCTAATGAGGGAGTTGTGGGGGATATTTTCTCCGCAGAATGCTGATAAGGGTGAGAGGGGAAATATATCTCTGGTGGTGGGGACAGTAGGTTGTAGAAAAGGTGGAGGACGATGTGCTGTATCTGGAGATTGGCAGGGTGGAAGGTGAGGACCAGAGTTCTGTCCCTGTTGCAGTTGGGTGGGGTTCAAGGCAGAAGTGACAGAGATGCTCTGGAGGGCACTGTTGATCACGTGGGAGGGGAGATTGTGGTCCTTGAAGTAGGAGGCCATCTGGGATATTTTGGAGTGGCATTGCTCCTCCCAGGAGCAGATACAGCAGAGGCTGACAAATTGGGAATAAGGATAGTGTTTTTACAGGAGGCAGGGTGGGAGGAGGTGTGGTCCAGGTAGCTGTGGGAGTCAATGGGTTTGAGGTAGATGTCTGTGTTGAGTCAGACATGAGGAGAGGAAAGGGAGGGAGGTGTTTGAGGTGGTCAAGGTGAACTTGAGGTTGGGTGGAAGGTGTTTGTGAAGTTGATGAACTGTTCAACCTCCTTGTGAGAGCACGAGGTGGCACCAATACAGATATCAATGTAGCAAAGGAAAGGTGGGGAATGGTGCCACTGTAAGTGTGGAAGATGGACTGTTCCATGTATTCTTTGAAGAGGCAGGCATAGCCGGCACCCATGCAGGTGCCCATGGCTACCCTTTTGGTCTGAAGGAAGTGGGAGGATTCGAAAGAGAGGTTGTTGAGGGTGAGGACCAGTTCAGCCAAATCAAATGTGGGTCAGCGGGAGAGGAAGAAACGGAGGGCTTGGTGGCTTTCTCCATGGCAGATGGACATGTACAGGAACTGGATGTCCAGGGTGAAGATGAGTCACTGGGGACCAGGAAAATGAAAGTCATGGACGAGGTGGAGAGCGTGGGTGGTGTCCCAAATGTATGTGGGGAATTCCTGAACCAAGGGGGACAGGACAGTGTCAAGATATGAGGAGGTAAGCTCAGTGTAGCAGTTCAGGTGGAAATGATGGGTCGACTGGGACAGTCAGTTTAGTGAATTTTGGGTAAGGGGTAGAACCGGGCAGTGTGGGGTTCTGGGACTATGAGGTTTGAGGCTGTGGATGGGAGATCCCTGAGGTGAAAATGTTGTGTATGGTCAGGGTGATGATGGCTTGATAATGGGAGTTGATGTCATGCTCAAGGGGTCAGGAGGAGGAGGTGCCCATGAGTTGGCTCCTGGCTTCAGCGGTGTAGAGGTAGGTGCACTAAACTACCACTGTGCCTCCCCTTGTCCGTTAGTTTAATGGTGAGGTTGGGGTTGGGACAGAGGAAGAGGAGGGCTGCACGTTGCAAGGGTGAGAGGTGTGGACAGGTTGTTGTGGGTAACAGACCAGCAGAGGATGTCCAAGTAGATGGAATATATTGGAGGCAGGAGAAGGGGTCCTTGGAGTGTGGCTGGGAGCCCTGACGGCAAAAGTAAGCATGGAGGCAGCGGAAGAAAAATTTGATGTCGTAACGCGTGAGGAATTTGTTAACCCATGCGTGTAGTGAGATGAAGGTGAAACCTTTACTGAGGACTGATTGTTCAACCTCAGTACAGGGATGGACTGTCTCTGGACAGGGTATGGTCGTGGTATTATGGGTGATGTCACCAAAGGACGTGACATATACCATGGGGGTCGGGGGCGGAAGTGGTGCATTCGGTGGCATCCACGTGGACAGAAGTGATGTTGCGTGTGATGTTCGCGATGCCTTTGGCAGCGGCTGCAGTGGTGTGTTCATTAGCGGTGTTCCAGTGAATGACATCGATGAGGGTGGAAGTGGCTGAAGGGGTGGAAATGATGCAATGGGTACCATTCACGGTGGATTCAGTGGCAGTGAACCTGGCGGCAATCACCAAGCTGGCGGTTCTGACGGTGATTGCGGAGGTGATGGTCCAGGCGGTGAACACGGAGGCAATGGTCCTGGCGGTGATCACAGAGGCGATGCACCTGGCAGTGATCGTGGAGGCGATGGTCCTGGCGGTGAACGCGGAGGCGATGGTCCGGGTGGTGATTGTGGAGGCGATGGTCCTGGCGGTGAACGCGGAGGTGATGGTCTTGGCGGTGAACGCGGAGGTGATGGTCCTGGTGGTGATTGTGGAGGCGATGGTCCTGGCGGTGAACGCGGAGGTGATGGTCTTGGCGGTGATCGTGGAGGCGATGGTCTTGGCGGTGATCATGGACACGATGGTCCTGGCAGTGATCGCGGAGGTGATGGTCCTGGCAGTGATCGCAGAGGTGATGGTCCAGGTGGTGAACGCAGAGGTGATGGTCCTGGTGGTGATCATGGACGCGATGGTCCTGGCGGTGATCGTGGATGCGATGGTGCTGGTGCTGATCATGGAGGTGATGGTGCTGGCAGTGATCGTGGAGACAATGGTCCTGGTGGTGATCATGGAGGCGATGGTCCTGGCGGTCATCGTGGAGGCGATGGACCTGGCGGTGAATGTGGAGGTCCTGGTCCTGGTGGTGATCCTGGAGGCAATGGTCCTGGCGGTGATTGCGGAGGCAATGGTCCTGGCAGTGATCGTGGAGGTGATGGTCCTGGCGGTGATTGCGGAGGCAATGGTCCTGGCTGTGAACACGGAGGTGATGGTCCTGGCAGTGATCGTGGAGGCGATGGTCCTGGCGACGATCGTGGAGGCGATGGTCCTGGCAGTGAATGCGGAGGCAATGGTCCTGGCGGTGATCGCGGAGGCGATGGTCCTGGCGGTGAGCACGGAGGCAATGGTCCTGGCAGTGAATGCGGAAGCGATGGTCCTGGCGGTGATTGTACAGGCGATGGCCCTGGCAGTGAATGTGGAGGTGATGGTCCATGTGGTGAACGCGGAGGTGATGGTCCTGGCGGTGAAAGCAGAGGTGATGGTCCTGGCGGTGATCATGGACGCGATGGTCCTAGCGGTGATTGTGGAGGTGATGGTCCAGGTGGTGAACGCAGAGGTGATGGTCCAGGCGGTGATTGTGGAGGTGATGGTCCAGGTGGTGAACGCAGAGGTGATGGTCCTGGCGGTGATTGTGGAGGTGATGGTCCTGGCAGTGAAAGCAGAGGTGATGGTCCTGGCGGTGATCATGGATGCGATGGTCCTAGCGGTGATTATGAAGGTGATGGTCCAGGTGGTGAACGCAGAGGTGATGGTCCTTGCGGTGATTTTGGAGGTGATGGTCCTGGCGATGATCGTGGAGGCGATGGTCCTGGCAGTGAATGTGGAGGCAATGGTCCTGGCGGTGATCGCGGAGGCGATGGTCCTGCGGTGAGCAGGGAGGCAATGGTCCTGGCAGTGAATGCGGAAGCGATGGTCCTGGCGGTGATTGTACAGGCGATGGCCCTGGCAGTGAATGTGGAGGTGATGGTCCTGGCAGTGATCATGGACGCGATGGTCCTGGCGGTGATTGTGGAGGTGATGGTCCTGGCAATGAAAGCAGAGGTGTTGGTCCTGGCGGTGATCATGGACGCGATGGTCCTAGCGGTGATTGTGGAGGTGATGGTCCAGGTGGTGAACGCAGAGGTGATGGTCCTGGCGGTGATTGTGGAGGTGATGGTCCTGGCACTGATCCTGGAGGCGATGGTCCTGGCGGTGATCGCGGAGGCAATGGTCCTGGCAATGAATGCGGAAGCGATGGTCCTGGCGGTGATTGCGGAGGCGATGGTCCTGGCAGTGAATGCGGAGGTGATGGTCCTGGCGGTGATCGCGGAGGCAATGGTCCTGGCAGTAATGGCGGAGGCGATGATCCTGGCGGTGATTGCGGAGGCGATATTCCTGGCTATGATTGTGGAGGTGATGGTCCTGGTGACGATTGCAGAGGCAATGGTCCTAGCTGTGATCATGGACGCTATGGTCCTGGTGGTGATCTTGGAGGCGATAGTCCTGCAGTGATTGTGGAGGTGATGGTCCAGGTGGTGAACGCAGAGGTGATGGTCCTGGCGGTGATTGTGGAGGTGATGGTCCAGGTGGTGAACGCGGAGGTGATGGTCCTGGCGGTGATTGTGGAGGTGATGGTCCTGGCAGTGAAAGCAGAGGTGATGGTCCTGGCAGTGATCATGGAGACAATCGTCCTGGCGGTGATCGTGGAGGCGATGGCCCTGGTGGTGACCACGGAGGTGATGGTCCTGGCGGTGATCGTGGAGACAATCGTCCTGGCGGTGATCGTGGAGGCGATGGTCCTGGCAGTGATCGTGGAGGTGATAGTCCTGGCAGTAATTGCAGATGCAATGGTCCTGCCTGTGAACGCAGAGGAAATGGTCCTGACAGTGATCGCAGAGGCAATGGTCCTGGCTGTGAACGTGGAGGTGATAGTTCTGGCGGTGATCGTGAATGCGATGGTCCTGGCGGTGATCGTGGAGGCGATGGTCCTGGCGGTGATCGTGGAGGCGATGGTCCTGGTGGTGATTGCGGAGGCAATGGTCCTGGCGGTGAACGCGGAGGCGATGGGCCTGGCGGTGATTGTGGAGGTGATGGTCCTGGCACTGATCCTGGAGGCGATGGTCCTGGCGGTGATCACGGAGGCAATGGTCCTGGCAATGAATGTGGAAGCGATGGTCCTGGCGGTGATTGCGGAGGCGATGGTCCTGGCAGTGAATGCGGAGGTGATGGTCCTGGCAGTGATCGCGGAGGCAATGGTCCTGGCAGTAATGGCGGAGGCGATGATCCTGGCGGTGATTGCGGAGGCAATAGTCCTGGCAGTGATTGCGGAGGTGAGGGTCCTCGTGACGATTGCAGAGGCAATGGTCCTAGCTGTGATCATGGAGGCGATGGTCCTAGCGGTGATTGTGGAGGTGATGGTCCAGGTGGTGAACGCAGAGGTGATGGTCCTGGCGGTGATTGTGGAGGTGATGGTCCATGTGGTGAACGCGGAGGTGATGGTCCTGGCGGTGAAAGCAGAGGTGATGGTCCTGGCGGTGATCATGGACGCGATGGTCCTAGCGGTGATTGTGGAGGTGATGGTCCAGGTGGTGAACGCAGAGGTGATGGTCCTGGCGGTGATTGTGGAGGTGATGGTCCTGGCAGTGAAAGCAGAGGTGATGGTCCTGGCGGTGATCATGGACGCGATGGTCCTAGCGGTGATTGTGGAGGTGATGGTCCAGGTGGTGAATGCAGAGGTGATGGTCCTGGCGGTGATTGTGGAGGTGATGGTCCAGGTGGTGAACGCAGAGGTGATGGTCCTGGCAGTGATTGTGGAGGTGATGGTCCTGGCAGTGAATGCAGAGGTGATGGTCCTGGTGGTGATCATGGATGCGATGGTCCTGGCGGTGATCGTGGATGCGATGGTCCTGGCGCTGATCATGGAGGTGATGTTCCTGGTGGTGATCGTAGAGGTGATGGTCCTGGCGATGATCGCGGAGGTGATGGTCCTGGCGGTGAGCACAGATGCAATGGTCCTGGCGGTGAATGCGGAGGCGATGGTCCTGGCGGTGATTGCGGAGGAGATGGTCCTGGCAGTGATCGCAGAGGTGATGGTCCTGGCAGTGATCGCAGAGGTGATGGTCCAGGTGGTGAACGCAGAGGTGATGGTCCTGGCGGTGATCATGGACACGATGGTCCTGGCGGTGATCGTGGATGCGATGGTGCTGGTGGTGATCATGGAGGCGATGGTCCTGGCAGTCATCGTGGAGGAGATGGTCCTGGCGGTGATTGCGGAGGCAATGGTCCTGGCTGTGAACACGGAGGTGATGGTCCTGGCGGTGATTGTGGAGGAAATGGTCCTGGCGGTGATCGTGGAGGTGATGGTCCTGGCGATGATCGTGGAGGCGATGGTCCTGGCAGTGAATGTGGAGGCAATGGTCCTGGCGGTGATCGTGGAGGCGATGGTCCTGCGGTGAGCAGGGAGGCAATGGTCCTGGCAGTGAATGCGGAAGCGATGGTCCTGGCGGTGATTGTACAGGCGATGGCCCTGGCAGTGAATGTGGAGGTGATGGTCCTGGCAGTGATCATGGACGCGATGGTCCTGGCGGTGATTGTGGAGGTGATGGTCCTGGCAATGAAAGCAGAGGTGATGGTCCTGGCGGTGATCATGGACGCGATGGTCCTAGCGGTGATTGTGGAGGTGATGGTCCAGGTGGTGAACGCAGAGGTGATGGTCCTGGCGGTGATTGTGGAGGTGATGGTCCTGGCACTGATCCTGGAGGCGATGGTCCTGGCGGTGATCGCGGAGGCAATGGTCCTGGCAATGAATGCGGAAGCGATGGTCCTGGCGGTGATTGCGGAGGCGATGGTCCTGGCAGTGAATGCGGAGGTGATGATCCTGGCGGTGATTGCGGAGGCGATATTCCTGGCTATGATTGTGGAGGTGATGGTCCTGGTGACGATTGCAGAGGCAATGGTCCTAGCTGTGATCATGGACGCTATGGTCCTGGCGGTGATCTTGGAGGCGATAGTCCTGCAGTGATTGTGGAGGTGATGGTCCAGGTGGTGAACGCAGAGGTGATGGTCCTGGCGGTGATTGTGGAGGTGATGGTCCAGGTGGTGAACGCGGAGGTGATGGTCCTGGCGGTGATTGTGGAGGTGATGGTCCTGGCAGTGAAAGCAGAGGTGATGGTCCTGGCGGTGATTGTGGAGGTGATGGTCCAGGTGGTGAACGCGGAGGTGATGGTCCTGGCGGTGATTGTGGAGGTGATGGTCCTGGCAGTGAAAGCAGAGGTGATGGTCCTGGCAGTGATCATGGAGACAATCGTCCTGGCGGTGATCGTGGAGGCGATGGCCCTGGTGGTGACCACGGAGGTGATGGTCCTGGCGGTGATCGTGGAGACAATCGTCCTGGCGGTGATCGTGGAGGCGATGGTCCTGGCAGTGATCGTGGAGGTGATAGTCCTGGCAGTAATTGCAGATGCAATGGTCCTGCCTGTGAACGCAGAGGAAATGGTCCTGACAGTGATCGCAGAGGCAATGGTCCTGGCTGTGAACGTGGAGGTGATAGTTCTGGCGGTGATCGTGAATGCGATGGTCCTGGCGGTGATCGTGAAGGCGATGGTCCTGGCGGTGATCGTGGAGGCGATGGTCCTGGTGGTGATTGCGGAGGCAATGGTCCTGGCGGTGAACGCGGAGGCGATGGGCCTGGCGGTGATTGTGGAGGTGATGGTCCTGGCACTGATCCTGGAGGCGATGGTCCTGGCGGTGATCGCGGAGGCAATGGTCCTGGCAATGAATGTGGAAGCGATGGTCCTGGCGGTGATTGCGGAGGCGATGGTCCTGGCAGTGAATGCGGAGGTGATGGTCCTGGCAGTGATCGCGGAGGCAATGGTCCTGGCAGTGAATGCGGAGGTGATGATCCTGGCGGTGATTGCGGAGGCGATATTCCTGGCTATGATTGTGGAGGTGATGGTCCTGGTGACGATTGCAGAGGCAATGGTCCTAGCTGTGATCATGGACGCTATGGTCCTGGCGGTGATCTTGGAGGTTATGGTCCCGCAGTGATTGCAGAGGTGATAGTCCAGGTGGTGAACGCAGAGGTGATGGTCCTGCTGGTGATCATGGATGCGATGGTCCTGGCGGTGATCATGGAGGTGATGGTCCTGGTGGTGACCACAGAGGTGATGGTCCTGGCAGTGATCGTGGAGACAATGGTCCTGGCAGTGAATGCAGAGGCAATGGTCCTGGTGGAGATCGCGGAGGCGATGGTCCTGGCGGTGAGCACGGAGACAATGGTCCTGGCAGTGATTGTGTAGGTGATGGTCCAGGCTGTGAACATGGAGGCGATAGTCCTGGCGGTGATCGCGGAGGCGATGGTCCAGGCTGTGAACATGGAGGCGATAGTCCTGGCGGTGATCGCGGAGGCGATGGTCCTGGCGGTGATCGTGGAGGCGATAGTCCTGGCGGTGATCGCGGTGGCGATGGTCCTGGCGGTGATCGTGGAGGCGATAGTCCTGGCAGTGAATACGGAGGCGATGGTCCTGGCTGTGAACGTGGAGGCGATAGTCCTGGCGGTGATCGCGGAGGCGATGGTCCTGGCGGTGATCGTGGAGGCGATGGTCCTGGTGGTGATCACGGAGGTGATGGTCCTGGCGGTAATCGCGGAGGCGATGGTCCTGGTGGTGATCGTGGAGTCAATGGTCCTGGTGGTGATCATGGAGGTGATGGTCCTGGCGGTGATTGTGGAGGCAATGGTCCTGGCAGTGAATGCGGAGGCAATGGTCCTGGCGGTGATCGTGGAGGCAATGGTCCTGGCAGTGAATGCGGAGGCGATGGTCCTGGCGGTGATCGCGGAGGCGATGATCCTGGCGGTGATCGCGGAGACAATGGTCCTGGCAGTGAATGCGGAGGCAATAATCCTGGCAGTGAATGCGGAGGTGATGGTCCTGGTGGTGATCATGGAGGCGATGGTCCTGGCAGTGATTGTGGAGGCAAAGGTCCTGGCGGTGATTGCGGAGGCAATGGTCCTGGCTGTGATCACGGAGGCAATGGTCCTGGCGGTGATCGCGGAGACAATGGTCCTGGCAGTGAATGCGGAGGCAATAATCCTGGCAGTGAATGTGGAGGTCCTGGTCCTGGTGGTGATCCTGGAGGCAATGGTCCTGGCGGTGATTGCGGAGGCAATGGTCCTGGCAGTGAATGTGGAGGTGATTGTCCTGGCGGTGATCACGGAGGCAATGGTCCTGGCGGTGATCGCGGAGGCAATGGTCCTGGCAGTAATTGCGGAGGCGATGATCCTGGCGGTGATTGCGGAGGCGATAATCCTGGCAGTGAATGCGGAGGCGATGGTCCTGGCGGTGATCGTGGAGGCAATGGTCCTGGCAGTGAATGCAGGGGCGATGGTCCTGGCAGTGATCGCAGAAGCGATGGTCCTGGCAGTGATCGTGGAGGCAATAGTCCTGGCAGTGAATGCAGGGGCGATGGTCCTGGCAGTGATCGCAGAAGCGATGGTCCTGGCAGTGATCGTGGAGGCAATAGTCCTGGCAGTGATTGCGGAGGCAATCGTCCTGGCTATAATTGTGGAGGTGATGGTTCTCGTGACGATTGCAGAGGCAATGGTCCTAGCTGTGATGATGGACGCGATGGTCCTGGCAATGATCGTGGAGGTGATGGTCCTGCAGTGATCGCAGAGGTGATCGTCCAGGTGGTGAACGCAGAGGTGATGGTCCTGGTGGTGATCATGGAGGCGATGGTCCTGGTGGTGATCATGGAGGCGATGGTCCTGGTGGTGACCACGGAAGTGATGGTCCTGGCAGTGAATGCGAAGGCAATGGTCCTGGTGGAGATCGTAGAGGTGATGGTCCTGGCAGTGATCGCGGGGGCAATGGTCCTGGCTGTGAACGTGGAGGCAATAGTCCTGGCAGTGATCGTGAACGCGATGGTCCTGGCGGTGATCGTGGAGGCGATGGTCCTGGCAGTGAGCACGGAGACAATGGTCTTGGCAGTGATTGTGTAGGTGATGGTCCTGGCAGTGAATGCGGAGGCAATGGTCCTGGCAGTGAATGCGGAGGCGATGGTCCTGGCGGTGATCGCGGAGGTGATGGTCCTGGCGGTGATCATGGACGCGATGGTCCTGGCGGTGATCGTGGAGGCGGTGGTCCTGGTGGTGATCACGGAGGTGATGGTCCTGGCGGTGATCATGGACGCGATGGTCCTGGCGGTGATCGTGGAGGCGGTGGTCCTGGTGGTGATCACGGAGGTGATGGTCCTGGTGGTGATCGTGGAGTCAATGGTCCTGGTGATGATCATGGAGGCGATGGTCCTGGCAGTGAGTGCGGAGGCGATGGCCTTGGCAGTGAGTGCTGAGGCGATGGTCTTGGTGGTGATCGCGGAGGAAATGGTCTTGGCAGTGATCGTGGATGCGATGGTCCTGGCAGTGAATGCGGAGGCAATGGTCCTGGCGGTGATCGCGGAGGCGATGGTCCTGGCGGTGATCGCGGAGGCAATGGTCCTGGCAGTGAGTGCTGAGGTGATGGTCCTGGCAGTGAATGTGGAGGCGATGATCCTGGCAGTGAATGCGGAGTCGATGGTCCTGGCAGTGATTGTGGAGGCAAAGGTCCTGGCAGTGAATGCGGAGGCAATGGTCTTGACAGTGATCGTGGAGGCGATAGTGCTGGCTGTGATTGCAGAGGCAATGGTCTTAGCAGTGATTATGGAGGGGATGGTCCAGGTGGTGAACAAGGAGGTGATGGTCCTGGTGGTGATCATGGAGGGAATGGTCCTGTCGGTGATTGTGGAGGTGATGGTCATGGAGGTGATTGCGGAGGCGATGGTCCTGGCAGTGATCATGAATGCGATGGTCCTGGCTGTGAACACGGAGACGATGGTCCTGGCAGTGATCGTGGAGGCGATGGTCCTGGTGGTGATCGTGGAGGCGATGGTCCTGGCGGTGAGCACAGAGGCAATGGTCCTGGCAGTGATCATGAAGGTGATGGTCATGGGGGTGATTGCGGAGGCAATGGTCCTGGCTGTGAACGCGGAGGTGACTGTCCTGGCGGTGATTGTGGAGGTGATGGTCCTGCCAGTGATCGTGGAGTTGATGGTCCTGCAGTGATCCCAGAGGTGATGGTCCAGGTGGTGAACGTGGAGGTGATGGTCCTGGTGGTGATCATGGAGGCGATGGTCCTGGTGGTGACCACGGAGATGATGGTCCTGGCGGTGATCGTGGAGACAATGGTCCTGGCGGTGATCATGGAGGCGATGGTCGTGGCGGTGATCGTGGAGGCGATGGTCCAGGCAGTGAATGCAGAGGCAATGGTCCTGGTGGAGATCGCGGAGGTGATGGTCCTGGCGGCGATTGCGGAGGAAATGGTCCTGGCGGTGATCGTGGAGGCAATGGTCCTGGCAGTGATTGCGGAGGCAATGGTCCTGGCAGTAATTGTGGAGGCAATGGTCCTGGCCGTGAACGCGGAGGCGATGGTCCTGGCTCTGAACGCGGAGGCGATGGTCCTGGCAGTGATTGCGGAGGCAATGGTCCTGGCGGTGATCGTGGAGGTCCTGGTCCTGGCGGTGATCATGGAGGTGATGGTCCTGGTGGTGCTCGTGGAGGCGGTGGTCCTGGCGGTGATCATGGATGCAATGGTCCTGTCGGTGATTGTGGAGGTGAAGGTCCAGGTGGTGATTGCGGAGGCAATGGTCCTGGCTGTGAACGCGGAGGCAATGGTCCTGGTGGAGATCGCGGAGGTGATGGTCCTTGCGGCGATTGCGGAGGAAATGGTCCTGGCGGTGATCGTGGAGGCAATGGTCCTGGCAGTGATTGCGGAGGCAATGGTCCTGGCAGTAATTGTGGAGGCAATGGTCCTGGCCGTGAACGCGGAGGCGATGGTCCTGGCTCTGAACGCGGAGGCGATGGTCCTGGCAGTGATTGCGGAGGCAATGGTCCTGGCGGTGATCGTGGAGGTCCTGGTCCTGGCGGTGATCATGGAGGTGATGGTCCTGGTGGTGCTCGTGGAGGCGGTGGTCCTGGCGGTGATCATGGATGCAATGGTCCTGTCGGTGATTGTGGAGGTGAAGGTCCAGGTGGTGATTGCGGAGGCAATGGTCCTGGCTGTGAACGCGGAGGCAATGGTCCTGGTGGAGATCGCGGAGGTGATGGTCCTGGCGGCGATTGCGGAGGAAATGGTCCTGGCGGTGATCGTGGAGGCAATGGTCCTGGCAGTGATTGCGGAGGCAATGGTCCTGGCAGTAATTGTGGAGGCAATGGTCCTGGCCGTGAACGCGGAGGCGATGGTCCTGGCTCTGAACGCGGAGGCGATGGTCCTGGCAGTGATTGCGGAGGCAATGGTCCTGGCGGTGATCGTGGAGGTCCTGGTCCTGGCGGTGATCATGGAGGTGATGGTCCTGGTGGTGCTCGTGGAGGCGGTGGTCCTGGCGGTGATCATGGATGCAATGGTCCTGTCGGTGATTGTGGAGGTGAAGGTCCAGGTGGTGATTGCGGAGGCAATGGTCCTGGCTGTGAACGCGGAGGCAATGGTCCTGGTGGAGATCGCGGAGGTGATGGTCCTGGCGGCGATTGCGGAGGAAATGGTCCTGGCGGTGATCGTGGAGGCAATGGTCCTGGCAGTGATTGCGGAGGCAATGGTCCTGGCAGTAATTGTGGAGGCAATGGTCCTGGCCGTGAACGCGGAGGCGATGGTCCTGGCTCTGAACGCGGAGGCGATGGTCCTGGCAGTGATTGCGGAGGCAATGGTCCTGGCGGTGATCGTGGAGGTCCTGGTCCTGGCGGTGATCATGGAGGTGATGGTCCTGGTGGTGCTCGTGGAGGCGGTGGTCCTGGCGGTGATCATGGATGCAATGGTCCTGTCGGTGATTGTGGAGGTGAAGGTCCAGGTGGTGATTGCGGAGGCAATGGTCCTGGCTGTGAACGCGGAGGCAATGGTCCTGGTGGAGATCGCGGAGGTGATGGTCCTGGCGGCGATTGCGGAGGAAATGGTCCTGGCGGTGATCGTGGAGGCAATGGTCCTGGCAGTGATTGCGGAGGCAATGGTCCTGGCAGTAATTGTGGAGGCAATGGTCCTGGCCGTGAACGCGGAGGCGATGGTCCTGGCTCTGAACGCGGAGGCGATGGTCCTGGCAGTGATTGCGGAGGCAATGGTCCTGGCGGTGATCGTGGAGGTCCTGGTCCTGGCGGTGATCATGGAGGTGATGGTCCTGGTGGTGCTCGTGGAGGCGGTGGTCCTGGCGGTGATCATGGATGCAATGGTCCTGTCGGTGATTGTGGAGGTGAAGGTCCAGGTGGTGATTGCGGAGGCAATGGTCCTGGCTGTGAACGCGGAGGCAATGGTCCTGGTGGAGATCGCGGAGGTGATGGTCCTGGCGGCGATTGCGGAGGAAATGGTCCTGGCGGTGATCGTGGAGGCAATGGTCCTGGCAGTGATTGCGGAGGCAATGGTCCTGGCAGTAATTGTGGAGGCAATGGTCCTGGCCGTGAACGCGGAGGCGATGGTCCTGGCTCTGAACGCGGAGGCGATGGTCCTGGCAGTGATTGCGGAGGCAATGGTCCTGGCGGTGATCGTGGAGGTCCTGGTCCTGGCGGTGATCATGGAGGTGATGGTCCTGGTGGTGCTCGTGGAGGCGGTGGTCCTGGCGGTGATCATGGATGCAATGGTCCTGTCGGTGATTGTGGAGGTGAAGGTCCAGGTGGTGATTGCGGAGGCAATGGTCCTGGCTGTGAACGCGGAGGCAATGGTCCTGGTGGAGATCGCGGAGGTGATGGTCCTGGCGGCGATTGCGGAGGAAATGGTCCTGGCGGTGATCGTGGAGGCAATGGTCCTGGCAGTGATTGCGGAGGCAATGGTCCTGGCAGTAATTGTGGAGGCAATGGTCCTGGCCGTGAACGCGGAGGCGATGGTCCTGGCTCTGAACGCGGAGGCGATGGTCCTGGCAGTGATTGCGGAGGCAATGGTCCTGGCGGTGATCGTGGAGGTCCTGGTCCTGGCGGTGATCATGGAGGTGATGGTCCTGGTGGTGCTCGTGGAGGCGGTGGTCCTGGCGGTGATCATGGATGCAATGGTCCTGTCGGTGATTGTGGAGGTGAAGGTCCAGGTGGTGATTGCGGAGGCAATGGTCCTGGCTGTGAACGCGGAGGCAATGGTCCTGGCGGTGATTGCGGAGGCAATGATCCTGGCAGTGATTGTGGAGGTTCTGGTCCTGGCGGTGATCGTGGAGGTGATGGTCCTGGCAGTGAATGCAGAGGCGATGGTCCTGGCGGTGATCATGGACGTGATGGTCCTGGTGGTGATTGTGGAGGTGATGGTCCAGGTGGTGAACGCGGAGGTGATGGTCCTGGCAGTGATCATGGACGTGATGGTCCTGGCGGTGATTGCGGAGGCAATGGTCCTGGCAGTGATCGTGGAGGTCCTGGTCCTTGCGGTGATCGTGGTGGTGGTGGTCCTGGTGGTGCTCGTGGAGGCGGTGGTCCTGGCAGTGATCGTGGAGGCGATGGTCCTGGCAGTGAATGCAGAGGCGATGGTCCCGGTGGTGATTGCGGAGGCAATGGTCCTGGCAGTGATCGTGGAGGTCCAGCCCTGGTGGTGATCGTGGAGGTGGTGGTTCTGGCGGTGATGGTGGAGGCGATGGTCCTGGCAGTGAATGCAGAGGCGATGGTCCTGGCGGTGATTGTGGAGGTGAAGGTCCAGGTTGTGAACGCGGAGATGATTGTCCTGGCAGTGTTCATGGATGCGATGGTCCTGGAGATGATCTTGGAGGCCGTTGGTCCTGGTGGTGATCACGGAGGTGATGTTCCTGGTGGTGATCGTGGAGACAGTGGTCCTGGTGGTGATCATGGAGGCAATAGTCCTGGCGGTGATCGTGGAGGTGATGGTCCTGGCAGTGAACACGGAGGCAATGTTCCTGGCAGTGAATGCGGAGGCGATGGTCCTGGCGGTGATCGCGGAGCCGATGATCCTGGCAGTGATTGTGGAGTCAATTGTCCTGGCAGTGAATGCGGAGGCGATGGTTCTGGCCGTGATCGCGGAGGCAATTGTCCTGGCAGTGATCGCGGAATCAATGGTCCTGGCGGTGATCGTGAAGGTGATGGTCATGGGGGTGATTGCGGAGGCAATGGTCCTGGCTGTGAACGTGGAGGTGATGGTCCTGGTGGTGATTGTGGAGGTGATGGTCCTGGCGATGAACGTTAAGGCGAGAGTCCTGGCAGTGAATGCAGAGGCGATGGTCCTGGCGGTGATCATGGACGCGATGGTCCTGGCTGTGAACACGGAGGTCCTGGTCCTTGCGGTGATCGTGGAGGCGGTGGTCCTGGCGGTGATTGTGGAGGCGATGGTCCTGGCAATGAATGCAGAGGCGATGGTCCTGGCTGTGAACGCAGAGGCGATGGTCCTGGTGGTGATTGTGGAGGCAATGGTCCTGGCTGTGAACGCGGAGGTGATAGTCCTGGCGGTGATCGTGGAGGCGATGGTCCTGGCAGTGATTGCGGAGGCAATGGTCCTGGCGGTGATCGTGGAGGTAATGGTCCTGGCTGTGAACGCAGAGGTGATGGTCCTGGCAGTGATTGCGGAGGTGATGGTCCTGGCGGTGATTGCGGAGGAAATGGTCCTGGCGGTGATTGCGGAGGAAATAGTCCTGGCGGTGATTGTGGAGGTGATGGTCCTGGCTGTGAACACGGAGGCGCTGGTCCTAGTGGTTATCGCGGAGGCAATGGTCCTGGCAGTGATCGAGGAGGTGATGGTTCTGGCAGTGATTGTGGAGGTGATGGTCCTGGTGGTAATAGTGGAGGTGATGATCCTGACGGAGATCGTGGAGGCGCTGGTCCTGGTGGAGATCCTGGAGGTGATGGTCCTGGCGGTGATCGTGGAGGCGATGGTCCTGGCAGTGAATGCAGAGGTGATGGTCCTGGCGGTGATCACGGAGGCGAAGGTCCTTGCGGTGAATGTGGAGGCGATGTTCCTGGCAGTGAATGTTGTGGCGATGGTCCTAGCTGTGATCATGGAGGCGATGGTCCTGGCTGTGAATTCGGAGGTGATGGTCCTGGCAGTGATCGGGGAGGCAATGGTCCTGGTGGTGAACACGGAGGCGAGGGTCCTGGCGGTGAACACGGAGGTGATGGTCCTGGCGGTGAACATGGAGGTAATGGTCCTGGCAGTGATCGTGGAGGCGATGGTCCTGGTGGTGAACGCGGAGGTGATGGTCCTGGCAGTGATTGTGGAGGCGATGGCGCTGGTGATGAATGTGAAGGCGATGGTCCTGGCGGTGATCGTGGAGGTCATGGTCCTGGCGGTGATCGTGGAGGTGATGGTCCTGGCGGTGATCGTGGAGGCAATGCTCCTGGCGGTGATCGCAGAGGCGGTCCTGGCGGTGATCGTGGCGGCGATGGTCCTGGCGGTGATCGCGGCAGTGGTCTTCCTGGTGGTGATCATACAGTTGCAGGTCATAGAGTCACAGAAATATACAGTTTGGAAATAGATCCTTCGGTCCAACCCATCCACGCCGACCAGATACCGCAACCCAGTCTAGTCCCACCTGCCTTCCTATTCATCTACCCATCCAGATGTCTTTTACATGTTACAATTGTACCAGCCTCCACCACATCCTCTGGCAGCTCATTCCATACACGTACCACCCTCTACGTGAAACAGTTGCCCCTTAGGTCCCTTTTCATATCTTTCCCCTTTCACCCTAAACCTATACCCACTAGTTGTAGACATACTTACCCCAGGGAAATGACTTTGCCTATTTACCCTATCCATGCCCCTTATAATTTTATAAACCTTTATAAGGTCACCCCTCAGCCTCCGACGCTCCAGGGAAAACAGCCCCAGCCTGTTCAGCCTCTCCCTATAGCTCAAATCCTCCAACCTTAGCATCATCCTTGTAAATCTTTTCTGAACCCTTTCAAGTTTCACATCAACCTTCCGACAGGAAGGAGCCCAGAATTGCATGCCATATTCCAACAGTGGCCTAACCAATGTCCTGTACAGCCGCAACACGACCTCCCAACTCCTGTACTCAATGCTCTGACCAATAAAAGAAAGCACACCAAATGCCTTCTTCACTATCCTATCTACCTGCGACTCCACTTTCAAGGAGCTACGAATCTGCACTCCAAGGTCTCTTTGTTCAGCAACACTCTCTCGGACTTTACCATTAAGTGTATAAGTCCTGCAAAGATTTTCATTCCCAAAATACAGTACCTCACATTTATCTGAATTAAACTCCATCTGCCACTTCTCAGCCCATTGTCCCATCTGGTCAAGATCCTGTTGTAATCTGAAGTAACCCTCTTCACTGTCCACTACACCTCCAATTTTGGTGTCATCGGCAAACTTATTAACTGTACCTCTTAGGCTCGAATCCAAATCATTTATATAAATTATGAAAAATAGTGGACCCAGCACCGATCCTTGTGGCACTCCACTGGTCACAGGCCTCCAGTCTGAAAAACAATCTTCCACCATCACCCTCTGTCTTCTACCTTTGAGCTAGTTCTGTATCCAAATGATTAATTCTCCCTTTATTCTGTGAGATCTGACCTTGCTCACCCATCTCCCATGGGGAACCTTATGGAATGCCTTACTGAAGTCGATATAGATCACATCTATCGCTCTGCCCTTATCAATCCTCTTTGTTACTTCTTCAAAAAACTCAATCAAGTTTGTGAGACAATATTTCCCATGCATAAAGCCATGTTAACTATCCCTAATCAGTCCTTGCCTTTCCAAATACATGTACATCCTGTCTCTCAGGATTCCCTCCAACAACTTGTCCACCACCGATGTCAGGCTCACTGGTCTATAGTTCACTGGCTTGTCCTTACCATCCTTCTTAAATAGTGGCACCACATTAGCCAACCTCCAGTCTTCCAGCACCTGATGATACAAGTATCTCAGCAAGAGGCCCAGCAATCACTTCTCTAGCTTCCCACAGAGTTCTAGGGTACAATTAAACAGGTCCTGAGGATTTATCCACCTTTATGTGTTTCAAGACATCCAGTACTTTCTCCTCTATAATATGGACATTTTGCAAGGTGTCACCATCTATTTCCATACATTTTTTATCTTCCATATCCTTTTCCACAGTAAATACTGATGGAAAATACTCATTTAGTACCTCCCCCATTTTCTGCGGCTCCACACAAAGGCCATCTTGCTGATCTTTGAGGGGCCCTATTCTCTCCCTAGTTATATTTTTGTCCTTAATGTATTTGTAAAAACCCTTTGGATTCTCCTTAATTCTATTTGCCAAAGCTATCTCAGGTCCCCGTTTTGCCCTCCTGATTTCTCTCTTGAATATACTCCTATATCTTTATACTCTTCTAAGGATTCACTCGATCTCTCCTGTCTATACCTTACATATGCTTCCTTGTTTTTCTTAATCAAACCCTCAATTTCTTTAGTCATCCAGCATTCCCTATACCTACCAGCCTTTCCTTTCACCCTCACAGGAATATAGTTTCTCTGGATTCTCGTTTTCTCATTTCTGAAGGCTTCCCATTTAGCAGACATCCCTTTACCTGCAAACATCTGCAGTGGTCCAGGCAGTGATCGTGGAGGTGATGGTCCTGGCGGTGATCACGGAGGCGATGGTCCTGGCGGTGATCGCGGAGGCGATGGTCCTGATGGTTATCGCGGAGGCGATGTTCCTGGCGGTGAACGTGGAGGCGATGGTCCTGGCGGAGATCGTCAAGGTGATGGTCCTGGCGGTGATCCTGGAGGCAATGGTCCTGGCAGTGATCGCGGAGGTGATGGTCCTGGCGGTGAACGTAGAGGCGATGGTCCTGGCGGTGATTGCGGAGGTGATGGTCCTGGCGGTGATCGCAACGGCGATGGTCCTGGCGGTGATCACGAAGGCGATGGTCCTGATGGCGATTGCGGAGGCGATGGTCCTAATGGTGGTCGTGGAGTCGATGGTCCTGGGGGTGATCATGGAGGTGATGGTCCTGGCGGTAATTACGGAGGCGATGGTCCTGATGGTGATCGTGGAGGTGATGGTCCTGGCGGTGATCGCGGAGGCGATAGTCCTGGTGGTGATCACGGAGGTGATGGTCCTGGCGGTAATTACGGAGGCGATGGTCCTGATGGTGATCGTGGAGGTGATGGTCCTGGCGGTGAACGCGGAGGTGATGGTCCTGGCGGTGATCGCGGAGGTGATGGTCCTGGCAATGAACACGGAGGCGATGGTCCTGGCAGTGATCCCAGAGATGATGGTACTGGCGGTGATCGCGGAGGCAATGGTCCTGGCAGTGATCGCGGAGGTGATGGTACTGGCGGTGATCGCAAAGGCGATGGTCCTGATGGCAATTGCGGAGGCGATGGTCCTGATAGTGATCGTGGAGGCGATGGTCCTGATGGTGATCGTGGAGTCGATGGTCCTGGTGGTGATCGTTTAGGCGATGGTCCTGGCGGTGATCGCAGAGGCGATGGTCCTGGTGGTGATCACGGAGGTGATGTTCCTGGCAGTAATTACGGAGGCGATGGTCCTGATGGTGATCATGGAGGCGATGGTCCTGGCGGTGATCACGGAGGTGATAGTCCTGGCGGTGAACCCGGAGGCGATGTTCCTGATGGTGATTGCGGCGGTGATGGTCCTGGCGGTGATTGCGGAGGTGATGCTCCTGGCGGTGATCATGGAGGTGATGGTCCTGGTGGTGATCGCGGTGGAGATGGTCCTGGCAGTGATCACGGAGGCAATGGTCCTGATGGTGATTGCGGACGCGATGGTCCTGATGGTGATTGCAGAGGTGATGGTCCTGGCGGTGATCGTGAAGGTAATGGTCATGGGGGTGATTGTGGAGGCAATGGTCCGGCTGTGAACGCGTAGGCGATGGTCCTGGTGGTGATTGTGGAGGTGATGATCCTCGCGGTGATCATGGAGGCGATGGTCCTGGCAGTGAATGCAGAGGCGGTGGTCCTGGTGGTGATCATGGACGCGATGGTCCTGGCTGTGAACGCGGAGGTGATGGTCCTGGCGGTGATTGCGGAGGCAATGGTCCTGGCAGTGAATGCGGAGGCAATGATCCTGGCGGTGATTGTGCTGGCGATGGTCCTGGCGGTGATTGCGGAGGTGATGATCCTCACAGTAATCGTGGAGGCAATGGTCCTGGCAGTGAATGCAGAGGCGATGGTCCTGGCGGTGATCATGGACGTGATGGTCCGGCGGTAAACGCGGAGGTGATGGTCCTAGTGGTGATCGCGGAGGTGATGGTCCTGGCAATGAACACGGAGGCGATGGTCCTGGCAGTGATCACAGAGGTGATGGTACTGGCGGTGAACATGGAGGCGATGGTCCTGGCGGTGATCGTGGAGGTGATGGTCCTGGCGGTGATCGCGAAGGCGATGGTCCTGGCGGTGATCGCGGAGGCGATAGTCCTGGCGGTGATCATGGAGGCGATGGTCCTGATGGCGATTGCAGAGGCGATGGTCCTGATGGTGATCGTGGAGTCGATGATCCTGTGGTGATCGTGGAGGTGATAGTCCTGGCGGTGAACGCGGAGGCGATGTTCATGATGGTGATTGTGGTGGTGATGGTCCTGGCGGTGATTGCGGAGATGATGGTCCTGGCAGTGATCGCGGAGGCAATGGTCCTGGTGGTGAACGCAGAGGTGATGGTCCTGGCAGTGATTGCGGAGGCGATAGTCCTGGTGGTGATCGCGGAGGCGATGCTCATGGCAGGGAACCCGGAGGTGATGGTCCTGGAAGTGAACGCGGAGGCGATGGTCCTGGTGGTGATCGCGAAGGTTATGGTCCTGGCGGTGATCGCGGAGGTGATGATCCTGATGGTGATCGTGGAGTCGATGGTCCTGGCAGTGATCGCGGAGGCGATGATCCTGGTGGTGATCACGGAGGTGACGGTCCTTGCGGTAATTACGGAGGTGATGGTCCTGATGGTGATCGTGGAGGTGATGGTCCTGGCGGTGATCGCGGAGGTAATGGTCCTGGCAGTGAACACGGATGCAATGTTCCTGATGGTGATTGCGGTGGCAATAGTCCTCACGGTGATCGTGGAGGTGATGGTCCTGGCGGTGATCGCTGTGGTGATGGTCCTGGCAGTGATCGCGGAGGCGATGGTCCTGATGGTGATTGCAGAGGCAATAGTCCTGATGGTGATTGCAGACGCGATTGTCCTGGCGGTGATTGTGGAGGCATTGGCCCTGGCAGTGATTGTGGAGGCAATGGTCCTGGCAGTGATTGTGGAGGTGATGGTCCTGGCAGTGATTGCGGAGGCAATGGTCCTGGCAGTGATCATGGTCTCTGGGACAACAGGTGCACAAGTGACTTCATCATTTGCCACAGGGGTGGCTGTTGTAGCAACCACATGGCTAATGGCATCCGAGCAGTTCCTGAGGGTGGGAGAAGTTTCTGGAATGATCATGGAATCCTGGGTTTGGAGGTAAATACGTGAGAGTTTGGTGTACTTATGTTCCTTGGATGTCCTTTTGGCTGGAGAAAAACATTTGTGGAGTGTGTGGATCCTTCTCAGGATGAAGAACAGCAGAGGTCCTTTGCAGGTTTCGGAGAGTGTGACCCTAAGCTGGGGCAAGGCTGACTGCAGGGAGAGTAGGTGATGACCCATGATCTGATAACCCTCAACTTCACTTTCCTGTGTCTTCCCCATAACACTCAATTTCTTTACTGATTAAAAATCTTTCTACCTCAGCCTTGAATAAAGTTAATAACTGAGCCTCAATGGCCGTGTGTGGTAAAGACTTCCACAGATTCACTACTCTCTGAGAGAGGAAATCCCTCTTATCTTCGGAATACATGTGCAACCCCTTAGTCGGAGAATATGTGCTATCTTTCTGGCTTTAGGTTTGCTCACTGAGCTGGAAGGTTCCTTTTCAGACATTTCATTACCCGACTGGGTCATATCTTCAGTGAGTCTCCAGAAAATATGTCCTCTGGTGCTTGAGTCTCCCAGAAATGAAAACAACCTTTCTGTATCTACCCGGTGAAGTGCTCTAAGAATCAACAGCTCAGGCTACAATATTATCAACATTGGGTTTAGGCATTAGTGATAATGAAGGCCACAGCAATTTAAGGTCCTCCCAGCCTCCTATCCCCTTCCTCCCAGGGCTTCAACTAAGGCACGATCAGTTGATGAGAAGAGAAGCTCAAAAAATAATATCAATAAATATATTTTTTAAAGAAATGCCCTCAAGAAAGCATCAGTGCTTACCAAAGGTGTTGGGAATCAATTCCAATGGAATCTGAGCCATGTAATGTTTGTATTTGTGTTCTCACATTCCAGGCTCTCCTTCATCTTCCTGTCTTATGGCCAAATGATTTATTTTACATGTACTCTTACTATGCCATAGTTGAGCAGTATGCGTAGCTGTGTAAGGCACTTCCTATCTGAAAGGTTAACTAAAATTACAAGATAAACTGTACATATGAAAACATAAAGAACTGCTCTGGGGAGGAGCTAAGCAATGTTCTAGTTTGGTTCCAACTAAGTGCTAAATCCAGGTAGCTCACAGGAATCTCACTTAGTTCTTAAGTCTGACAAAGCACTGTCACATAAATCAGAAGAAATATATTTTGCTATTACAAAATAATTTGTATTGTTGAAGTTTTAATAAAAAATAAGGTGTATTATGAAATTAACATTTTCTGTTTGTCAAGACTGTGACTCCCTTTCACTGAAGACAGATACCATGCTAGCAGAGCTAGGATCTGAAAATACATGTGTATGTTGATCACTTTTTCTTCAAAGCAGTTAGAATGCCTAGAACTCACTTATCAAAGTGAATCTTCTTTGAACAGCATGACTCTGAGGCACACAATCATGGTGATCAATAGAAACACCATCAGGGTATTCTGAAGGTTTCACAAAGGAGTGTTCATATCAACTGAGAGCCTGTAAGAAGGTTATTTGGCATCATTGCACCTAGTACAACCAAATACAAACAGTACAGACCTCTCTTGGGATCAAGCACATATCAGAGGGAAAAAAAATGCAAAGGAAGGAAATCCCAAGCATGCAACTCAACAAAAATTCAAATATATGTGCTGGCCTGTCCAACTGGACACAGAAACATCTGGATGCACATCAACCTTAGCAATCATTTACATGCCCACCAGAACTGCACCAAGCACCCCAGAAAAATGAACATGGTGACATTTGCCTTGAAGGATGAACAAGACAAAGAATGGAAAGTTACATAAAACTGTTCTTGTCGCATCTGAAAAACAGGTAGTCAGGGATTGAAAATTAGAAAGGTTCTCAGACACCTTGTTGATGCTCAAGGACTGCTTGACACCACATATATAGAAACTGAAACGCGTTCACAAAACAAATTAATTTCTCCTTGTTTCAGTGTATTACTCATAAATTATTTGTCATTTTCATATTTTTTAGGACAATTATATTTTTAATGTTACAGTGTCATGTTGACTGGCACCCTGCTGCAAACAGTTGTCAATTTTAAAGTGCTCCCGTCGTCTAATCACAGATAAACACGTGATCAAACAAACAAACACAATACAATGTCTCAAGCAGAGCTCTTAGGCATCTAATGACCTGCAGTAAATAGGATGTGCAGTTAAGGGCAGCTCTATTTAGCAAACAAAGTAATAATCCATGAGATTGTGCATAATGTCATTTTCCCGCAAATTACAGTGTCTGCACTTCAAATGTATAACACCTCTGATGCACTGTGCGGAGACCCTGAAGTTGAAATATAAATTGAATTTCACTTTTTCTTTCTGCTTATGACAAGATTTTGAAACAGTTATTTAGAATGAAATTATTCCGCAAAAGTTCAAGAACAGTTCTGAAGAAAATAATAATTAAAATACTCATTTCATTGAGTTATAAGCACGCAAACATGGCTCCAGTCTTTAAGCTAGTAACGCAAAGTGGAGCAGATGTAAAACATCTAAGGTTAGCACCAGGATGACAGGCTAAACACTCAGCTCAGCCTTCCACCCATTTCCCTCACACCAAAGGGGACATGTTATTGGCACAAATAGCTGTCAATAAAAATAGATTCCAAACACAGCCCTTGCAGACGATTTGTATCTTTGCAGCTGATTCCAGAGTAGTTCTGTTATGACAAATAATATCTAGCAAACAATACCAGATTTTCCTTATCTTACAGCATAATCAACAATTTTTCCATAGCTGGATTTGTAAAGTGTTTTCCATGTTTGCTCACACAAGAATGACTGCAGATCAAACCAAGTCTTTATACATCTCCAAAAATCTGAAGCATATCGGAGGTCCAGCACTTCTACAGCATTTCATTGTGTTGCATTTGAAGAATGGAGATTGAGACAAATACAGAAATGTTTGGAGGTGAAGGGAAGTTTGGGCTGAGAGGTGTTCTAGTTAAGCATCTTTTAAAGAAAGAGTGGGAGTGGATACTTAGAGGGATGTAAGTAGAGCAATCGAGAAAGAGGTCTTGGCTGTTATGGATCAGCTTTCATGGGTATAATGGAAAGGGCAGATATACAAGAGGCCAGGATCAGAAGTTTAAAGAAATTGGGGGTAGGCTGTTAGAGGAGAGGGCATGGAGGGATTTAAACATAAGGATGAATATTTTAAATTTGAGACATTGGGAGACAGGAGGTAATATAGATCAGTGAGAACTGAGTGAGTGAATGGATCTTACTGCAGGATAGGTCACAGCAGAGTGACAAATTGGTGAGCTGACGTTTATTGAGGGTGAAAAATGGATGTCTGAAGTGGAGGGCATCGGAGAAGGTGAAAATTTGAGGTGAAAAATGCAGGATGAAAATTTATGCAACATTCAAACTAAAGTATGAGTGAAGGTGTTACAGATGCAATTAAGTGGTCTTTTGTGTTGTGAACTGATAAATTCAGATTAGGATTGAAAAATGGCAAAGTTGTCAACTTTGAGTCATCTGGTTTAACCTCAGAGTAGTATTTTTGATTGAGGAAGACATTTGATGACAGCGATGAAGGATGATATCAGTCTTTGCAAGTTTTTGTTGCATGCAGTTATGGCTCTTTCAGGACAACACAAAAAAAAAACACAGCATAGATGGTGGAGGAGGTGAGAGATAGAGAGGTAAGGCTGGATGTCATCAGTGTACATATGGAATCTGACCTCAGGGCAGGTTTCTCTCTGCAGACTTCTGAACCCCGAGGTTCAGTAGGGGGCTGAAGCCCACATTGTGTGGGAAATGGACATTTAATGTCGTCCTCCCCAGGGTGGTCAATTAATGATGAGGGGGGTGTGGTACTCCATTAAAGATGGTAGACTGCTAAAGGTGGAAGGCCACCCAAAGACCTTCCAATTTCAGCCATAGCAGCAGGATGCTAATGGGTGGATATGAGAGCATTCAAAATAGAGACCCCTTTTCCCAACTTATCAAACTTGAAACTACAACAATCTTCACAGCCAGACAGCAACTGTTGACTCAGTCATGACAGTGGAGCTGTTAGGGTGGAGCGATAGGGTGGAACCTTTGGGTGGCCTTGGGCTACTGCAGAATCCAGGTAGGCAGACAGGGCCACAGCATTTTTCACCCTCAATAAACGTCAGCTCACCAATTTGTCACTCTGCTGTGACCTATCCTGCAGTAAGATCCATTCACTCACTCAGTTCTCACTGATCTACATTACCTCCTGTCTCCCAATGTCTCAAATTTAAAATATTCATCCTTATGTTTAAATCCCTCCATGCCCTCGCCTTTTCAAATCTCTAACAGCCTACCCCCAGTTTCTTTAAACTTCTGATCCTGGCCTCTTGTATATCTGCTCTTTCCATTATACCCATGAAAGCTGATCCATAACAGCCAAGACCACTTTCTCGATTGCTCTACTTACATCCCTCTAAGTATCCACTCCCACTCTTTCTTTAAAAGATGCTTAACTAAAACGCCTCTCAGCCCAAACTTCCCTTCACCTCCAAACATTTCCGTATTTGTCTCAATCTCCATTCTTCAAATGCAACACAATGAAATGCTGTAGAATTTTCTTTTGCATAAAAGGCACTTTATAAGTACAAGATTTTATTATATTTGGAGATTTGAAGAGATACAGGAGAATACTGTATAAATGCAAGTTATAACTTCCTAATTGCAGAAGATGTCCAAGCAGTTATGACAGAATCTAAATTTATACCAAAGCAAATCTAATCTGATCTGCAGAACAAATTGTTCATAATAAACAACAGGCTGAGTTTGGTAACTAGATATACTTGTAAACAATTGATAACTTGCTGAATCTCAAACATTTTGCAACATTCTTCATTTATATTCATTTACCATGGTCACCAACCACTGCAGTGTTAATTTTATTAGCAACACTTCAGAACAATCAACGTTGTGTTTTTCTCAATGACCTTGAAAATATTTTCTCACAATTTTAATTAGGACTCTATTCCAATGTTTTCAGTTCCACGTTGACTCATGTTTTCTAAGTTGTGGAGCTGCTTTTATATTAGTTAACTAAAACATGTAATCCATTATTATAATTATTGCTTCACAAAAAATATTTTGAATTCCTAACTAAATTTTGTTGGAAGTCATCAGTAGTAGATGCCATTGTCCTGACAATCCAGCCTTAATCCTAAATTCAGCAAAGAGCTTTCACTATTCAGCTGTCATTTCTGTTTTGTATTTAACTCAAGCCTTTAACTGGAAACAAGTAATCAATTTCTCCCACAAAAAAAATTGCTCACCACAGTACTAAATCTCCCAAAAAATAACACATCACCGCAGCAAAACCTATATTAAGGTCTATGGGTCAGGAAGTTGAAGATCTAGTTACAGAATGTTGTGGTGGGGAGTGGGGGGGGAAGGGGGGAGGCGGGTAGCTGAAATCTAGGCCGGGGAGTTTAAAGATATGTTTATTTGGAATTATGGTGTTGAATGTAGAGTTGTAGTTAATAAGTAGGAACCCAATATTCCAGTGGTGATTGTAAAAGCAGGGAGATAGCGTTTGCTATGGACCTGTTGCACCAGTAGGAAAATTGCATAGGATCAAGGCAACTTGATAGACTAGACTTGATGTGAGCCATGACTAACCTTTGAAGCACTTCATAATTATGCAGGTCAAGCCACCAGGCGGAAGTCATTGAGGCATGCTGCATCCCTTCCTAAGGACAGTTTCACCATTAAGTGTGCAGTACCTTAACCCTTCCATCTATTTGAAAGCCCTAACTAGATGCCACAGTTACTCTCTCCCACTCAACCACCCTCTCATGTGTGGATCCTCAAAGGTTTCAGATTCCAAACAGCAAACTATCCAACAGCATCCCTTGCCCAGTATTGATGTCAAATGTCAATACTTCGCACTATCACTAATGTGGTATACTGAGATTCATGTAAATCTTATGATATTGTAATTGGTCACATGACTGAAACGAATAAAAGAATAAGAGCAGAATAAGCATGTGAAGTGTGAGGTCTTAGACACTGTGCTAGAGGTCTGTATTTAATAATCTATGATGTATAGATTCATTTTTTAATAAACGCGTTACAACACAGAAGGAGTTGAAGAGCCTTAATTGTTGATAAGGAGAAAACAGCCTCTGGGCATTGTACAGGCAGACACCCACAGCCTCAGATATTCCAGACTGCTATCTCAATGTATAAGTGGCAGCATTGGCTGAAAACGCAAGAGAAAGTGTGGTAGCAACCAGGGATAAACATCCAGAGCCAGGGTCTGGTTAAAATCGAGTCCACCTCGGGACATAGGTGAAAAGAGAAAACTCTGAAGGCAACACCGATCGTAAAGAATCTGCAATTGAGTAAAAAGCTGAAAGATTATGAAGACACGCCAAGATTCTAGAGGAGTTTAAGAAACAAACTGGAAATGCAGATGACTCCAAATGCAGTGAAAATATCTCAGAGGACTTGGACACCCTGCAGCAGGAAAATTTAGAACATTTCAATAGTCAGAAGGAAAAAGTCAAGTACCCACCCAGATCAGTCCAGCATTATAGTCCATAGAGATGGCAACTCCAGTAAAGACATTACCACTATCATATGATAATACAGCAGGTCACCAATGAGACCAGACATAGAAGTTTTTGAAAGAGGTAGTTTCAGTGCTATAGAAAACCTTCAGACTTATGAGCAAAGGAACATGGAGATGGAAGGGAGCACTACAGAATATGAGGTTGAACAGCGAACTGATATAAGTTTATAAAATAATGAGAGGTACAGATAAAGCTAATGGTAATTGTGTTTTCCCTATGATGGGGGATTTCAAGACTAGGAGACACATTTTTAAGGTGAGAGGAGAAAGATTTGAAAAAAGATGAGGGGGAAATGTTTTACACAGAGAGTGGTTTGAATGTGGAATGAATTTCTTGAGGAAGTGGTGAATGTGGGTACAAATAAACATTTAAAAGATATTTGCATAAGTACACAAGTAGGAAAGATTTGGAGGGATATGGGCTAGGAGCAGGAATATGGGACCAGTTTAGTTTAGGATTATGTTCGGCATAGATTGGTCGGACCAAAGGGTCTGCTTCCATGCTGAATGACTCTATGACTCTGTTTAATACATTAAATGCATATTGTAAACCCAAATGAAATTTAATGATAGAACAGAAGAGAGAATATGGAAAGGCAGGTTTGGGGGTCCTCATGTATGAATCACAAAAAGCTAGTATTAAAATTCAGCAGGTAATAGGGAAGATAAATGGGCTGTTGGCTGTTATTTCAAGGGGATATGAGCATAAAAATAGGTAAGTCTTGCTAAAACTACACCAACCATGAGTCAGACCACACTTAGAATGCTGTGGATAGTTTTGTTCTCCTTATCTAAAGAATGCTATGCTGTAACTGGAAGCAACCCACAAAACGGTCACTAGGTTGATTCCGGGTATGGAGGAATTTTCTTCTGAGGAGTGCTTGATTAGTTTGAACTTGTACTCATTGGAGTTGAAAACAAATGAGAAGGAATCTTCTTGAAACATACAAGAATCTTACTGGGCTTGAGAGGGGAGATTGTTTCCCCTGCTGAAAGAAACTAGGACCAGAGGGCATACTTCCAGGCACTATGTCTAGCCCTGAAATATGGCTTACATCGCTTCTGAGACACAGAGAATCAAGTTAACATGTTTATCCCAATATCTCAACCCATAAGAAACCATTTGAAAAAGATCACAATGCCATTAGAGTCAGAAAAGACTGCAACCGTTTGCTAAGGTTAGGAGAAGTTACTTTCTACACATGTTTAAGCACATTACAATCCAGGTTTATGCACTCTCATAGTTGCAGATTCATCGTCCACCTGATAAGGAGCACTCCTTATTCAAGTACAAACTGACAGAACATGAAAACTGATCTATTTTACATGGAGAACTTAGACAAGAGACTGAACAGGAACGTGTAACCATAGTGAAGGAAGATTTAGCAATTACTGTGGATGTGAAAGATTCTCAGTCCTTATAGGACTGAAATTTCAGGTTGAGATGGATGGCAAGCCTTTGTTAACATCTTTGGAATCGAAAGAAAACAAAGATTCAGGCTTAGATTGAAGATTAATTATGAGAATGGAATAGTCTATGGTTCAGGCAAGGCACAAGTGATGGCAAATACCTGGCAACTGCAGATCGAGCAGAAAAAGAGAACCTTATTATTTTACAAGATGCAAAGACTAAATCTACAGCAATAACCAACATTTCACCAGCAACTGAGAGACAAATTGTCTAGCTGAAAACTCCGAAGAACTGCAGAAATGTCACTTTCTTGCAAGGGTGGTAAAAATATAGTCCGGCAGACCAAATGTGTTATATCTGCAATTAGAAATTCTACAGAAATTATGAGAGGTTATCTAGGTATCATGAAGTGAAGATCAAAAGCACAACAGTGTGGTTGCCAAACGCTTTGAAAGACATGAGGGACAATTGCCTTCACAGTCAGTGATTTCAAAGGCCATGGTGAAACCAGCAGTGGATTTATTTGACTTTAAGAAGGATGGTATATTTAGTCCTGGTCAACCATTATTCAAGATGAAATGAAGTGCCAAGACCTTTCTCAACCACAGTGAATGCTGTGAACAGAGCTCTGGAAATGTTCTTTCTGATTCTCAGTTAGCTAGAAGAACTAGCATCAGATCATGGGCCTCAATTCAAAACCGAGGATTTCAGGAAGTTCACTTTGGAGGCACTTCAGGTGACAAGTTCTCTACTTCATCTTCAGTTGATCAGAGAAGCAGAGAGTGCAGTCAAACTGTGAAATTACTAATGCATAAAATCCCCGACTGGAAATTACCTCTACTCAGTTACAAAGCAACACCATTGATGACTGGGTACTAGTGAGCAGAGTTGTTAAAGGGTTGGTTAAAAACAGATATTCCAGATTTAGAACACAACTTCAAGCTAAACATAACCTCTGAAGACTACCAGAAGCTAAAACAATTGGAGAAAAGTTACAGTAAATAGCAGCAGAGGGGGCACAATGCTAGATGCAGGGTGAAAGCTGTGTCAATCCTAACACCAGGGTTGAAGGTTTAGTTAAGGAACAGGAAGCCAGAAACCATGGTCATCAGAAAAAACAGATCAACCAAGGTCTGATATTGTCAGAACTTTGGAAGGGACATTCAGTAGGAACAGGAAGACATTCTTTTATTTATTCACAGGATAAGGGCATCACTGGTTAAGCAGCATTTATTGCCCATTCCTAATTGCTCAGAGGGCAGTTAAGAGTCAAATGAATTACTATGGATCAGGAGTCACATGTAAGCCAGACCAGGTAAGGACGACAGTTTTCCTCCCTAAAGGACATTAGTCAACTAGCTGAGTTTTTCCAACAATTGATAACAGATTCATGGTCATCATTAAACTGTTAATTTTAGATATTTCTTGAATTGAAAATTCTACTATCTGCCATGTTGAGATTCAAACCCAGGTCTCCAGAACATTATCTGACTCTTTGGGGTTAACAGTCCTGTGATAATTATATTGTTTTCCCGATCTTACTCGAGTCAAGAGTGAATGCAGATATAAATAAGGGAGTATTACATAAGCAGTTGAAATGTCTTACTTTATAGTAAAACGCAAGCAGTCTCATCAACAGTATATATGTAGAAAGCCAGAACACAAGGTACTCCAGGATCATGTTTCAGTATGCAAGTAGCAAGATTGGCTTAAAGTATATGATAAAGCTGCTAGAATGAATGCTACCTACCAAAGATTTACCAGAAAGTACTGATGCTGTTGAAGCTTGGCAATCAGTGAGTGCATCATTGGAAGTATCATTTGATAAAGACAGATCCTGCAGCAAGCCTGGCTTTAGACCTGCTCAACTGAGGTGATACCTGTCATTGAAGCAAAAAAAGTCTACATGATCCACAACATAAATGCAACTATTCAAACACTGCCTGAACTAAAAGCAGCCAACACAGCTGTGAAAAAGATAGGAATATGCTGCACAAATAAACACTGTATGTGACAACAGAAACACAGGAGGTGTGTGTGCCAATATAACTATTGTAATATATGCATTTGTTCCTTAAATATTTGCCAATGCCTATTTATCAATCCACCAACATATGGTGCAATGAAGTTACTCAATCTTTCAGAGTACTTACCCATGAAACCTTTGTAGTTTTCTTTGTTTAGCTTTAGCCTAGTTTTAGATTGGCCTACATCATTTTTCATCTGAATGAAGAATTATATCATGTTATGATCACTCTTTCCTTAAGGATCCAGTACATCAAAATTATTAATTAGCTTCTTCTCATTGTATAATACCAAACTTTGGATGTTTAGGAACCCAGATGGTTCCTAAACATACTGGTCTATAAAGATCATCTTTGTATACACCCCACTGTATTACTGCAAATGCTGGATGCCTATTCTAATATGTAGATTAAAGTTACACATAATTAATCTGCCATGTATGTTACATATACCTCTAATTTCCTGATTCATGATGTCTCCTACCTGACCACTGTTGTTTGGATGCTTTTGAAGAACTCCCAAAAAAACATTCATTGTTGTTTCTCAACTCCATCTCAATGAATTCCAAATTTGGATTTTCTAAATCAATAATCTTTCTCATTATTGCACTAATATAATTATTTTCTAAAATGCCATCCTACCTCCTTTTATTTTCTTTTCCTGTTCATCTGAAATATTGAATATACTTTGACATTCAGTCCCCAACCTTGGTTACCCTGCAGCCATGGCTCCATAATCACAATCATATCATACCTGTTTACAACTGTTTGCACTATTAATTTATCTACCTTATGGTGAGTCTACTACTCATTCAGATGTGATACCTTTAGATTTATCTTTTTAACATTTGTTCAGATAATTCTTGTATTATATCCTATTTGCCATGGTCTTTGTTTTCTCTGCCTCCTGCTACACTTTCTACTTTTCTGCCTTTCATTTCTCTCTTCCTTCTCTTGGATATCCATTTTAGATTCCCACTCCCTGCTACTTTAAATCCTCCCTCACCTTACTGGAAAATGCCTCTGTGAGGATACTGGATTTGGTCCTGCTGGAGTGCATGCCCATCTAGTTTATGTAGGTTCCCTCCCCAGGAATATAAATTCTTTGCTCTAACCCTTCTAGCCATGCAATCATATAAATCCTTTACTCTTATCCCCTCCAGCCATACATTTATCCAATACATTCTCCAATTCGTGATCCTACTAGCATGTCACATTGGAATAATTCAATGATTATAACCTTTGTTATTCTACCTGTTAAATTTATTTCCTAACTCCCTATAAACTGCTTGCATGACCATATCCCTCTTTTTTACCTGTCAGTACTGATATGGATCTGTTCTACTTGATGTCTCATCCAATATATTTAAACAGCCCTGAAGCTTTACTACAAATCTTAAATTCCTTTTTCATTTTTTTCTGCCATTCATTGCTCATATTCTACAGAACCTCCCTCCCCACAGAAAATCAACATACATCATAAAGATGCCTGCCAATTTCTCTCTGCAATAACAGTAGGACATTGCTGAATCAGCTTTAAGTTGAATTCAACCAACTTTCAGCAAGAATGTCCCATCTGAGAAATACCATACCAATATTGCATCATTCAACCCATAAACAGATTTGTTTAATTTCCATATTTTCCTTCTATATCACCTTCATTGCGTGATTTCAAATATACTTCTTTTGAAAACCTTTCTTTCAGCAAAAACGTACCTTTCACCTTGATTGACCTTGGAGTATGTTGCAACAAGAACTAAGAAAATTATTAAGGGGAATCCAATTTAGCATCTTAATCACTGAGCTTTCCTTTGAAACTTCAAGTTACTAGTCTGGCTTTAGTCTTACAAGTCCCATCAGGGAGCACATTTTCTCTACATATCTAACTATGATAAGGCTGGCTGTGCCCTAGTTAGTACTCTAATGTATACAACAAATTCTTTCCAGCTTTCAACACTTGTTTTTTGGTCACTGCTAATCAACTTATTTTTTTTTCTTTGAAGCTAATAAAACCTATTGATCATAAAGGTTTTTATGTCTCATGGTGTTCCCTGCCCGTTTGATGAGACAGAAAGCCATGACACCTTCCTTCATAGAAAAGGTTTATTGATATTTAGTCTTACAACTCCTTCAATCCCTGACTGTTACAGGTACTTCCACAGATGATCTGTTAATTAATAGCAACCACCTGTGTCCTCTTAACCTTGAATAACTACATTAACAAAATTTACTGCTGGGCAGCAGGGATCTCCAGTGGAGGTCTGTCTAAGCAGGAATCCCTCACTTTCCATCAGGGACCAGGGGTGAAGTGTATTGCATGCAGCAGTCCCGTGTAACCGCAGACTGTGGTGGTTCATGGACTCCCAGGCCAACTGTTTAATTTGTGGTGCTGTAGACCATGTTTATATTGGTTGTGGGTGATTGCACAGCCTTGTTAGTTATTTGAAAAAGTATTTTGTTGTACTTTTGATTGTTCCACACTCCTGATCTTTGAGCATCTGGTGTGGAGGGGTGTGGACACATCAGAGGACCTCCTCATGGGTCAGCTCTTGGGCCTGGCCACATCAGCCATTAACAGGTCCAGATGGCTGTGGAAGGGGTCATAGCTGCTGACTGTCTGCCCCTCTATTGTGGCTATGTTTGTGCCTGGGTGTCTTTGGGGGCGGGATCACACAGTGATTATAACCTTTGTTATTCTACCTGCTACATTTATTTCTATCTCTCTATAAACTGCTTGCATAACGTCATCCCTCTTTTTTACCTGTCAGTACTGAGGTGGATCTGTTCTATTTGATGTCTCATCCAATATATTTAAACAGCCCTGAAGCTCGACTACAAATCTTAAACTCCTTTTTCCTTTTTCCTACCATACACTGCTCAAATTCTACAGAACTTCCCTGCCCACAGAAAATCAATATTATAAAGATGCCTCTCCAGACCTTTAAAGAGAGTTGGCACTGAAGAGGGTGGAGTACTTCATCTCCCCTGCCAACTCCAATTTTGATTTATCCCACCCTCTCTCCTTTACCTTTCCCTCACCTTTGATGGGCTAGATTGTCCTTACGGTCTTTGCATGTAAACTAATCTACTGGAAAACACAATGATTTTACTAGTGGCTGTTAACAGTTGAAAACAATACCACAGGTGATTTGGTGATAAAACTTAAGAGCTCTTCTGGATATAAAATAACTATTTTAATAAATTTGTGGGTCTTGTGGTGTAGCAGTGATGTCTCTAGGGACCAGGGGCCTGGGTTCAAGCCCCACCTGCTCTAGGGATGTGAAATAATATCTCTGAACTGGGTGATCAATAAATATTGACATTAACAAACTCAATGCAAGTGACCAAATATTAAGAATACACACTTCATCAACTTTACACTTAACACTGTTTAAATTAAGCTTCCGGTCAAAATTAGCAATTTATTAATAAGTGAGAGATATCAGAGGGACAGGTTTGATGGGTGAGTGTATGAGTGTTAGGCTCCTCTTCGCTCAAAAGGATACTGTCAACAACTTTAAAGAAGCTATCTTTCTTGATTCTCTTCTAATCTCCATTTATTGAACATCAACTTCTTCTGGTGAGCCTGTAGTCAGAGACACAGTTCCACATTTTGACGGCACTGGGATTTTAACTACATTACTAGACAGCACCATTTACAACACTCCTGTCTGTCTGCAGTGAAGACTTTAGTCTTGTTTTAAAACCTAAAAATTAAAATTACAGCCTGTGAGACTTACTGTAAGGGTTCAATGTCCTCCTTCGAATTTAGTCTTCATCTTCAAGCTCCATTCTCATCTACTCCTAAACCATAAATGAATTTGCTAATACGGTTGCTTAGTACCATAGTTTCAAGGTTAGAGTGGTGCTGGAAAAGCACAGCAGGTCAGGCAGCATCCGAGGAGCAGGAAAATCGACATCTTGGTTTTTGGAGGGCTTTTGTCCAAAACGTTGATTTTCCTGCTCCTCGGATGCTGCCTGACCTGCTGTGCTTTTCCAGCACCACTCTAATCTTAACTCTAATCTCCAGCATCTGCAATACCCACTTCCACCTAGTACTAAAATTTCTTTAGGCACCAACATTTAATATGCTTGCATTGTGTTACTGGCACCAATCATTAATATTTGTTCAGTAACTTAACTCCACTAGCTGACTACATTGGCAGAGTTAGCATCACTCCTGCCCACTCGTTAGGTCTCTGTGCATATGGCTGTATTGCTAGTCTGAGGAATTGTGAGATTAGTCTCCTTGTTACCTTTTACCTTCCCATGTGATAGAATACCTTTCTTCCAATTAGCTCCACCTAAGCTGAGATGAGGACAGACGTTGAACATATGGTTATTACAACCAGACAACATTCATGCATAATTTAGCAAGGGCCTGTTCATACTAAACATGACACTGCCACAACTTGGGGACTGAAATATCTGAGCATTTGACCTTATCAATCAATGTTTGTTTCTTAGTTGATCTGAAAGATAGCAGTCAGGAGCACCAGGGACCTACTAAGTTACTCAATTTGCTAAAGGAAGTGCTGCAATAGGAACAAAAAGAGAAATGCAGTGGACAACATAATTTATTGTATGAACCTTTGGAATCGGACAGCAGGTTAGTTACTCTGAGACTTTGTAACATACATTCTGGCAGCTGCCTCTATGACAACACTGAACAAAAGCTAGAAGCAAATGATGTCCGTGCACTCTCCATGAAGAGAACAAAATCATATTTAAAACAGAGAAACATATTTATCTGAAATGAATTCCTCCGTGATAGCAAAATGCTTATAGACTGAGCCCTACCTAACTTCAGAAATATCATATGGATAAAGCTTCTTAATGTCCAAATGAATAAATCACATAAGAATGCTTAATTTACTCAGCTTCAAACTGTTGGAGAGCAAATCTGAAAGAAAAATTATATTCCACATGAAGAGTACTTTTCTGGAAACTATCTTCCCATCACAGATACTTTAGCATGATGTCATGTTATATCTGTAATATAACTACAGACTGAAAATTTTCCCACTGGATCCGAGTATTTCACACACTTGTATTTATTTAACACCATGCATATAGTCTTAAGATATTTGTCAACCTAGATTCCAATTTTAATTAGCCAGATCTAATATAACAGATATCAATCAAGATGAAGTTTGTTTTAAAACTTTAATTAACAACTGGTAGGCAGATCATTTGTTCATACATCTTAAAGATAGATTATTCAGGGCAGTGTTTGAATGTTTGTTGCACATTCTAGCAGATCAGTAAGGAATTTTTGTCAGCTTACCCCATTCTTCAGAGTGCAGACCACATAATAATTCAAGGTGTCAATTTATGATAAAGTGCTGCATACAGTAAAATTTATTGGATGATGTAAAACAAATCTTACAACAAACAGATTTTTAGGTACCAGTTAAATGACTTCCTGCTCAATGCCACTTGTAACAAGCACATGAAGCAAAATGTTCAACATGTCACAAGGTGATTGTTTGCCCTCTTTGCTTGATTATATTAATTCAAAGAATAACAGAAGAGTTTTGTTGGCAATGTATCACAACCTTTTTGAAGAATAACATTAAATTATCTAGATTATACTGTTTATAACCTGTCTGTCCCCCCTTCTGGCTTTTAAAATTCCACTTTTTCCTATTAAAAACGTTCTCCTTTCTTATTAAAGACCACTCCCTCATATTATCCAAGTCAATTCTTCTTCCTCTTTTTAAACTTCCATTCCATCTACCCTTATTTAAGACCCATTTCCCCTGCTCTTATTAACCATTGCTCCACCTATTCTTTTTGAAGTTCAATTTCTCAGCCCACCTGGCTCCAACCATCCCTGTTGTTTCTTATAAAGAAGTTCTTGTTGCCATGGAGTGAAGAAAAAGAGGTAATAAAAACTTGTTGAGGCAAAATGGTCAAAGAAATATGAGCAATGCCAGTTGGGAGAGATTTGCTAGTAAAATCCAAAGCAAAAAGAAAGGGAAAGAGAAAGAAACAGATGGCAAAGACAAAGAGGAAGGAAAATCTGAAGTGAAGGAAAGAAGTAAAAATCAAAAAAGGAAATGTAAATAGAAAAGTAAAAAAAAATGAACAGGAGATAAATTATTGTAGACTTGTTCCCAGCAAAATCCTCAACTAAAGTGGTTGTATTTGGTCCAAAAACATTTGTGAATCATTGAATCAGACAGTTTCATAAAATGTATTTTCTAGAATAACAGATAGTTTGTTCAAGATTTGAATTAAGGCAGTTAAGATAGGTGGGGCATATAAGAGCCTTAAAAATCTCCATAGTTATTTTGTCAGTGGTTTTACAGATGCAAAAGCACAAAGTTCCTCTTGCTTTCAGCTGAAATAGGGCGGTAGGGGAGTTAGAATCTTCTTCCTGGGACTGGATGTGGAGCTGTAATCATGGCTATCTTCACAATGTTGGAGATCGGGAGATTGGTGGAAGTACAGAATGCTAGCCAAAGGACAGTTTGAGCTGGTCCAAAGTCGTACTGTCACCAGTAGGACTCATCACACTGCCACATGGCACATAACTATCACTCACATGGAATGAACAATAAATTAAACGTCATGATCTACGCAATGCAAACTTGAAAGGTTATTTCGGGAACTTTCATCACTAACTCATATTTTAGATCCACCATTGGTGCATCTTTAGTTCTGTGGTTAGAATTGACAGAGGAGTCCTCGGACTTTCCAGAGAAGAGCAAGTTGTCTGTGGATCCACTGTCGTATGACTGATGTATACCCTTCCACTGTTAGCATTGCACACATTATAATGGATGCAGCATCTCAGATGGCTAAGGTGGCACGCATTAGGAAGCACATCATACTGTAAGCAATGACAGGTGCTGGAAACCAGGACAATGGCAGACAGTCCCCTTGAGGGTGGGAGGGAAGGTGGAGGATAGGAAGAGAGACAGAGACGTACAACACTTCAGTCTTTGTTTGGCGGGATAGATGCTGAGTCTCAGGGATCTCCCTATGCAAGTATTGGGGAAAGTGTGTGTTTCCAAAGATATTTTGGAGATTGGAAAAGTTCAACATGAACAGATTTCCAAGGTATCTCACACTATATCACCTGCAGTAATTCCCATCTCCATCAGAAGAGTGAACAACTTGATGAAAAATCAGATATGACAGAACATCAGATATGGTTGGCCCATATTAATGGCTTGCTCAAACTGGCTGCCAGCTTACACAACACCTCACTTTCCCATCTACCCAAGTGCCCTTCTACCTTTGGTTGGCAGAGAAACACACCCAATCCTAAGGGAGTAGGTGGAGAGAGGGCTCCTGACACTGAAAGCTCTTCTCAAGGTTCCTCCACTTCTCAGCCAATGCCACTGGGATTTCACCATGCAGTAGTATTACAAAACTTTGGGTGCAAAAATTCTCAGTTGTGTGACAACACCCAGTTGGGTGTTTTTCACAGCGTAAAAGTATATCATTAATGCTCTGAATTTTAAAGGAAGTAGATGTGGAATTTTTCCATTTACAATTGCTCTTTTACCCTCCAACATCAAATGTGGGGATGTTCGCTGATGATTGTGCAATGTTCAGCAATATGTTGTCAAATTCTTGGAATTCCTTCCTTAACAGCATTGTGGATCTACCAAAAGCATGTGGTCTGCAGCAGTTTAAGAAGACAGCCCTCTACCACCTGCTCAAGGGCAACTAGGGATGATGACCCAGCAAGTGATGCCCACATACCATGGATAAATGAAAATAAAGTTTATGTCTTGTCAAGATGAGATTCCTAATGCTAGGTTCTACCATGGCTCAGACTGGCTTTTCGCACACAATCTTCCCATGTTCACTTTATTGGTTATGAAGCCAAACTCTTGGGCTCCTTCCTCAAGAATCATGTATCTGGGGAAGCAGAAGTATTCATCACTGCTGGAACCTTCAGCTTTTCCACCTCTGGTTTTATGTATATAAAGCTGGGCCGCATGGCACTTTACAGAATTACATGTCAGAAAGTGGCCCTCACATTGTGGGGCTTGAGCCTCAATATTCAACCCATGTCTGAGAGGAAAGAAAGGCTCACCTTGCACTTCATAGATAGGGACCTGGAGTTGTTGGTGGATGAAACAGTGGAGTGATAACATGTCTTCTGTCAGCCAAAGGCTGCAGAGGCCACATCAACATCTAGAGTAGACTTCAATTGCTGCCCAGGTTGGTGCAGTGTCCTGAATGAAGTGGGATACCCAGCAATATAGGAAGATAGTTCTGTCAATGATCTTCTGCTCTCACAAGGATAAGTGGCACCACCTTCCCTCTGGTAGGGCCTCTACTCACTCTAATTCTGCCACCACACAAGCATCTCACCAGGTTTCATGGACTACAACATTCATTTTTACATGCATCATCTTCACTCATTGGCTCGCACACAGCTCACTCTCCCAAATTACTACCTCTTCCTGCCCCCTGTGCTTCCCATTCACTTACTGCGGACACCTCACCACCTCTCCTGCTCACTGCCCATCCATCATATACAATCCTGCCTTTGTCACACTGGAGGAAAGACTGGCCCAACCTCCAGACAAATAGTTCAACAAGGCATTCCCAGATCTATCTGTAATCCCCAGACTGGTTGTATTTTACCTGACTGTGTGTGATCTAATCCCTGAACTGTATAAGCATGGATCCCCAGACACTGGTGGAACCAAGTGCCTGACTGAATAGAACATAGAACATTGACATAGAACATAGAACATAGAAGAATACAGCGCAGTACAGGCCCTTCGGTCCTCGATGTTGCGCCGATCAAAGCCCACCTAACTTACACTAACCCACTATCCTCCATATACCTATCCAATGCCCGCTTAAATACCCATAAAGAGGGAGAGTCCACCACTGCTACTGGCAGGGCATTCCATGAACTTACGACTCGCTGAGTGAAGAACCTACCCCTAACATCAGTCCTATATCTACCCCTCCTTAATTTAAAGCTATGAATGCATCCAAGGCACTGATTCGAGATAGGATAAGCCCATTAACTGATTGTGGTGGAACCCCCTGACAATCTGTCACCTCTCTCTGCCCATATTAGGACTGTTACCCTTTAATTTTCACATATGGGAATTTGTTCGAAGCTTTTTTTTATTCATTCATAGGAAGAGGGCATCGCTGGCCAAGTCAGCATTTATTGCCCATCCCTAATTGGCCAGAGGGTAGTTAACAATCAACCACATTGCTTTGGGTCTGGAGTCACATGTAGGCCAGATCAGGTAAGGATGGGAGTTTCCTTCCCTAAAGGACATTAGTGAACCAGATGAATTTTTCCAACAATCAATGATGGATTCGTCATCATCATTAGACTCTTACTTCTAGATTTTGCTAAATTCAAATTACACCATCTGCAGAGACTGGGTTCGAACACGGGTCTCCAGAACATCACTGGGTCTCTGGATTAACAGTTGACCATCTATTCCACTTTGGCCATCGCCTTCCCTAGATGCAGGCAAATGCTTGCACATTCTCCAAGTGCCACACAATGACATGTTCACCCCCCTGGACTGTTCAGTGCTCCTTATCATCACAAGCTCCCTGCCTCCCCTCTATGCCAAAAAGCAACGCCAGCTGCAGAGACTGGCAGCCTGTACGTGAGCACTAAAGACCTTGTGCACTAAGAACACAATGTGACTCGCACAAAAGCTGGTAGCATTCAAGTAAGCTAAAGTAGGACAGTAAGATGCACCTTTCCATGTGAATGCAAAAGTATCCTGCATAGATACACGAGACTCTATCCCCATGTGCAAAGTGACATGGCAGAAGCATGGCAAATGTGTCTGTCAGCTCCAAAGTGTTGACAGAGTGAAGTGGCTCTTAGTTGGTCCACAAGGAGGCATCAGTACATGGTGAGAGGCTGGTTACTTGCTGAAGCCGATTTGAATAAATGAAAGGCCAAGCAAGATTGTGGTCAAGGAGTAGGAGCATTGCTCAGAAGAAGCAATTGCATGGTGGTTAGGACAAGTAATTGGCTGACTGCAGACACCAGGTACCCATTCTGATTTACATGTCAGGAGTTTGTGATGTTGGTATCTTGGTAAAGGAGACAGTTGGGGGTTTTAATAGAATGCAAATGTATTGTAATAAGGTAGTCATCACTCAATTGCGTCATTCTGAAGTTGCCATTTTAATGACTATTCTGGAGAATTTGCTGGGGGCAAGTTGATGGATACCTCCAAATCTATCAAAGTACCAAAGCCCCATCTTGATCATGCCAATGGATTTCTTGACTGTTTTTCTGACGGTGATATTCATCTCCAGTACCTAGGTAGCAACTTTTCCTTATTAGCCAGGTCTTGAGTGGATATCCCTTTGTTCCCCTAGAATCCCTCTGAGGTTGTCTGGTGGAGAAAACATTAGATTGCCAAAATATGAAAAAGAGCTGTGGGGGCATTCCTAGAAAATTATCAACACCGTCTTATGATGGTCAAACACCAACTGGACGTTAAGGCAGAGGAAACCATTCTGCTAAACAAAGAATATCTGATTGTGTCTTGACTGCCACATAAGTACACCAGCAGATCCCTAGAAGGACCCAGACACAAAGATGTTGAGGACTGTGGTCACTTTGACAGCTTTCAGAAATGCACGGACACTTATTCCTTTCAGACTACCCACATCTGTGACTATTTGCTGTGGGAGCCTGAGCTCGCACTGCAAGAATCCTAATTGCCCTGTGTTGAAGGTATCACCTCCTTTGAAGTTCTGCTCTGTGCCCATCCCTCTGCGCTGAGTAACAGTATGTAGCTGTGGGGGATGTGGCTGCTGCTGCTGGACCTGTTCTCTGTGATCCACAGTATGTAGCCCCTATGTTTCAGGGAAGTCCCACACTCAAGAAATTGAGATTGCACTCATTGAATTCCAAGGCATTTAAATAGAATTGGACAAAGTTGCTGTTCCTAAAACAAATTGCGGATTCTGGCTGAAAAAAACTAGACCTGTCAATATTAGCTTTTTACAAGCTTGCTGGTTTCAGCCTTTATACTGTAGCTAATGGGTCAATTTCAGTTAACAATGACTTCCCATTGTGTATCTGTCTCCTCTAACCTGGTGAGATGTTGAAACAGCATGAAACCCCTCACTGGCAGGAAAAGACAGTATATAGGGTTAAAGAGGCTCTTACTCCATTATTTAATTGTTGTAATTGGTTTCCCAGCTGAGCCAAGGAGTTTCCTGCTGACCTCAGAACTCATCTCATCGAAGGAAGGAAGGGGATGGAATGGGTTCAGGACCCCAGCCCAATGTCTCTTTTAGGGGATTTAACTCCCCCCATACACACCAAATCATAACTGGGAAAATTCTAACCTAAGGGCCAACAGCTCTTGGATGTTCATTGGATGCTAGGTTCAAGTCACATCATGCAAAACATAGACTATTTTAGCCACTGTACCACAGAACCTAACAAATATGTACATTATGCACGTGTAACCTGTGCATTGTCCATGTGTCAGGTCTATTTGTGTATCAAATTATATTTCAATAATTGGATTTTATTATAATACAATTCAATCAGTTCATTCAAGACTGCAAAAATAAAGTCAGGAAAATACTATACAGCACCTTGAACTTGCTTCATCAATGAGTAAGATCATGACTAGCTCAGCCCCACTTATTTGACATGCCCAATATCCCTTGCTCCCCTTAGAGAACTAAATTCTGCCCATCTCAGCCTAAAACAGATTCAATGACGAAGAATCCACAATACTCTGGGATAGAGAATTCCAAATTTTCACAAGTCTCTGGGGGGAAAAAATTCTACTTACTTAAATGATCAGTCCTTTTCCCTAACAGTGTACTCCCATGTTCTAGATTTCCCATTCAGAGGAAACAACCTCTCAGTGTCCACCCTGTTAAGCTACTTCTGAATCCTCTGGGTTTCATTAAGATCATCTCTCATTCATCTAAACTTCAGAGACTACTGGTTCAATTTACTCAGTCTTTCATTACCAAACAATCATATCAACCTATCTTCTTGTGAATCTTAGCTGTGCTGCTTCAGATAAAATTATATCCTTCTTTAAATATAGAGCACAAAACTATGCACAGTACTCCAGGTACGGTCTGACTGAAGCCTTATACAACTGTAGCAAGGCTTCCTTAACCTTTACTCCAATCCTTTTACAATAAATGCCAACAGACTATATGCTTTCCCAACAATCCTGTGGTTCCTTTGTGTGAGTATGCTTAAGTCTCTCTGAACATCAACATTTAGATATTTCACAATTTTTAAAATGTATGGTACTTTTTTGACAGGTACATCTGGGCCAATGACTGCAATCTGGAACTCTAAATGCTCCACTGTGCTTGGATTAAGGGAGGGACCACTGTGCTTAGGTTGGAGAACCCAAGGGCTCGGACAAGGAGCACTGGGACCCTTGATTTCTACCCCTTGTCCTGCAACTAAAGTCAATAACCTCAAAACTGTACACATTATACACCATCTACCAACTTTTTGCCCACTCACTAATCCTGCCTATACTGCTTTCTTCCCTCCTCAAAACTTACATTCATACATAGCTTTGCACCAGCAGCAAACATAAATACAGCACTCCTCCTTTACATTGTGCATGACAGAGGAGAGCAGTTCCCTTCAGCTGTGTCTTTGTTCAGAAAGGACATACTGTTTTTGCAGAATTTCTCTCAGCAATGGATTGCTTCTGCACAGCTTTGGCCCTTGGATATCTGAAAACTTTTGGAACTTTGCTCATTGATATATTATACAGCACTGCATCTTTTGTCATTGACTGTATAGCTGTTGTTATAGTAGTTCTTTGCTGACCATGTGTAGGTATTCCTATGGGCATAATTTTGTTCAAGAGGAAAAGAACAAGATTCAAGGAGGGATGAAATTCACCTAAAATTTTACTTTAGATATTCCATACAGACAAATCCTGATGTTGATGTTCATAGATACAGAGTCACAGGGCTAATCTCAACCTGTTAGTAACCTACCCATGCAGAATTTAGTTCCTGATGCAACCATTAATGAAAATTGCACATTACTATAGCCAGGCTCATAAACTAATTGCAGCAATGGAATAGCTTTTGCTTATGATTATCAAGTTTATAATGAAGATCAAATCTGACAAAGACCATATTTTAACATGCTGTCACATGAATATCATTACATCAGTGCATGTTTACCTTGAAACCTTAATCAGATCAAAACACTTTTCATCACCTATCCACAGTTTCAAATGATGGGTGAGGTAACATCATTTTGCAGTGTCTCCTGAATCCTGCTTCTTTTGGAATGTTGCACTCTCCTGCAAATAGCGCTACTTGCTGCCACTGGAGCATCTCCAGTAAGATCTCAAATTCCTGATTGATGAATGGTGTCAATCTTTGACCAGTCTTTTTTCACACATACGCAATAACAATTCCAGCTTTAAGAGTAAGCAGTAACCCTTTAAGAGCTGTTGGTGCTAGGAATCTGAGCTTGCAATGTCTGCCTGTTCCCTGGATATCATGACTAATGCACCACGAATCCATAAAAACCTCACGTGTTAACCAATCCTCAAGTTCACATTTTCTCAAGGATGTGGAATATCTCAGCGGAGACTTATATGGGCCACACAATCAGTCCAAGTTACCTTTGTCAGCTAAATTGTAATTACCAAAGATACTAAAATGTACGCCTTTTGTGGTTAGACTTGTCCCACTGTGATAACACATTAGGAACTCATCACTATTTTCTGACCAGTCTACTGCTCCAAAATGAATCTTCACCAAAGTGGGAATGATAAAGAAATGATACCAGAAACAGAACATTACAGGGTGGACCTTCTAGGGCTAAAGTACAATGAAAGAGTGTGGCAGCAGCTTTTGTCTTAGATTCCCCAAAGGGGAAATAGCAGTCTACTATGTCGACAGAGACACCAAACAGTTCCTCATGAAGTGAACTAACAGCATTGGTGAAACTTGGAATCAGGTCCCCAACAATAATTATTGCAATATGAATAAAAATAGTAAAATAAATTTGAAAAAGACAACGAGAATGATGTTTAATGTTAGCCAGCCTGAGGTCTAGATGCCAGCAACAAAAGCTAACTGTGCAGTGTGAATTTTGTCAACGAATGTTGAGAAATTGAAAAAGACATGTATTGGTTTAGCTCCCTTGAATGCTCAATTAGTAAAGGTAGTGTGTGACTGTGCCATATAGACTAGAAGCTTCCAGGTTTGATTGCCAGACTGCACTGAATTAGTTGATCTCAGCAAGAGTGGCAGAAGGAGCACTGCAATTGGCCTCATTACTCCCTCTTATTGGATTCTGTTACCTTTCTCAGACATTTAAGCTAATGCTTTCATTTTGCCAACTTCCTTCACTTTTTTTCATTTTCTGAAGGCATTCATTCTTGATCAGGTAATGTCATGTGAGTTCCAAGGATATGCAGGACAAAACCTAAGTGGTCAAACTCCAATTGTGAGCTTAATGTGTATTGGCACGTTATCTGACTATAGAGGGTATCACAGTCAATCCCAAATTTGACCTGATATTAACCCCCATGTAGAAGTCTCTTAATAGCTTTCAGAAATACGAATAATTAATGATTTTTTTCATCTCAATACAGTTGTGTGTGACCTATTGCAAAGCTCCTAATGCCACCCTTCTTGAAACTAGGTAACAGAGGGTGGGATTCAAATTTGGAACCATATGGTCTGCAAGAACTCTGTAAAACACTAACTTTTTAAATCAAACAATGATGAGAATGAAGGAAATGCTGTTCATCAAAATCTATATCAGAATACACACTTAAAGTTAGTCTGTGCAACAGTCTGGAATACCTGGCATGACTACAGATGTTAAGAGCAAAGTCTCATCATTAAAAGGCTTCACACCGTGGAAAACTAAGATTGGGGAAAGGCAATTCAAGTTATCCAGCTCCACTTTACACCACCCCTCGCCCCCTCCCGCAACAGACATATCTAATCTTATTATAGTATTTTTACAACTCATACAACTCACATCCTGTACATGAAACATAACTAATGCTTGTCTGACTATCAACATAAAAATTGAAGAAGAAATTATGAGAGACAAACTGTATCAATGTGCTTCACAAAGCATGTGAATGAAAATGTCACATAATGGGTTACATACCATGCAGGTCAAGAAATAGCCAACTTGAAAACAGTCCAGGCCACCCCACTGCCACAACATCCACCATGATCTACATTGGCTTTACAATTTTATTTGCAATTAATAGAATTAATGAAGAAAAACCTTCCTTTTGTCAAACTGGACATTTTGAAGAAGCTGTGAGAATGCTTCACAGCCTTTAATTGCGAAAATTCAGAGATCAGAGTTGGAATGCTAACAAAATGGAAGTATGCATTCCTAATCAGAGGGAGAATGGAACAAAAAGTCGGCCAAAAGTTGTTTTTATTTAACAATATGCAACGAAATTGAAACATAAAAAAATTTAAACTTAGATTGTTTTGTTCGTTCAGAAATAATAAATTCCAGGCCACTATTTCCAAATGTCATAAGAAACTATTAGAACATATTTGTGAAATTTGAATAGGTTGTTGGAGCACATTTAGCTAAAGCTGTTACCGAGATACAGTACTGGAGTATTATTAGATCCCATTAATCATCACTCTGCTAAAGGCATTGACAACAACTATGAAAAGGGTTTTTACAGTATATAAATGATGTGTTCTCTTTCATAGCTATTGTATGATACAAAGGAATTTTAGGCAAGAATAATGCCAAAGACTTCAGTTTTAATTAATATTTACAAAATTGAGGACCTAAGTCTAAAATATTATGCAATACTAACTGCTACAGCAGTAAACCATAAAACAATTACAGAGGTGTTAGGGCCAAAACCAGAAGGTTCAACTGGCATCTAAAAATGAAAGAAAACCCTTGAGCTGGCATTTGAAAACCAGCAGTAAGTCCAAGTTTTTAAAAAATTTTAATATTTATTCAATATTGTTCAACTTTTTCCTCAGTTCGTTATTCCCTTTTATATGGACACAATCAGAGAGTGCATCTGTCTGATTACTGGATCTTTGTGAACACCAGTGGGACAACTTCCTGATCAAATTGTTAAGAGGTGCATCTTAATGGAATCGTAATCACCTTAATGCCAGGACTAAACAGACAAAACTTGACTCCAATTGAATCTTGGTACAAATGTTACTATTTGCTAATGGAGCAAATACATATTCTGATGGTGTCATTATGATAGAATTCATTCAGCTGAAGGAGTCTGGTCATTCACCCCATTCCTATTCTTCTTCTGGTTGGGCATCCAAAGTGCTTAAGGCAACATCACATTATATATTTATCGAACCGTCATATCAAAATAGATTTAGTTCAATAATATTAACTTACTTTAAAAAAGGTTGTTATAACTTTTGAGAGGATTTTACCAGTTGACCGCATAACAATGACAGTTGATCGACAGAACTGTGCCAATGTTGTAATGAGTTCTGTGATGATGTCACGAATCATACAAGCGGTGATATTGAAGGGATCTCATAATATAGACTAATTGAAAGCAGGATAGATTCATAGCACCACCAAAATAAAGAAAACATTGTGTAACTTTACAGCATGAGCTAACTTCAGTATAGGGAACATAAATGGAGACATTTAGAGACAAGTGGCTTTGTTTTTCCTTTCTTTTTGAATATTCATAAATAAGTAGATTATACATGATCCAATGTTTAGATATGTTGTTGCCTCTCAAATCCACAGCCACTTCTTCTGCAACTCTACATTGACTTCTCTAATCAGGCTTCCACACCTGCCACTGCACTGTCACAGTTGAATCAAATAACATCCTCTGTGACAGCAAACTATGGTAGGCTATCTCACATTCTTTATCTTCACCCATCTACAATCCTTCATAGATTTGACCATACCAGCCTTCTCCAATGCCTCTCTTTTCTAGTCCATCTGAATTAGACTTCTTACATCTGATTCCATTCTGAACTATCAACCATAATAATAGAATGTCCTACAATACCTTCTCTTTGTACCCAAAGATCTGGTGCTGGCTCTTTCTTATTTTTAAATTGTGTGCTTCTCTTCTTGAATTCAAAATACCAGATTCTGTATTTGTGCTAACACTCAACTCCATTTCTTCACCACTTTTCATTACTGCAGCACTGTGTCTATGTCGTCAGCCTCCTTATCTAATATTTGCTTTCTGATGAGTTGGCTCTCCTCCAATTAAACATTAAGACCACAAAGCCATTGCTTCCAGCCCTTCCCACAAACTTCTTTCCATTTCAACCATTTCTCCCTTCCGTATGACAACTGTTGCAGGTCAATCCGGACTGTTTTCAGGCTTGGTGTCCCAAATGGCCATAAATTAAACTCCTGTTCACAAATCCCCTACAACTCAAAGACTGTATGTTTCCATTTCCAAACCATTGCTGCTCATGTTGTCCTTGTCTCGGTCCATCTGCTGTTAAAAACCACATTCACAACATTGTTACTTTAAAATTTGACTATTCCACATTCTCCTCATCAGCATCCCACTAACAACCTCCCAAAACATGAAAGCAATACAAAACTCTGCCATCCATGTCTTAACTTGGACCACACAACAGCCCTGTGTTTGATGACCTTTCTCAGATCCAAGTCCACCAATGACTTAATTTTAGAATTCTAATTTTTGTGTTCAAAACATTCCATTATCTCAGCCCTATATGTTTCTATCCATCGAACCTTCTGGAACTCTCTCCTCAAATCTGGCATCTTGTGCATCTTTCATTTTATTTGCCCCACCATTGGAAATCATGCCTTTAGACATCTCTGCTCTGAAATTCTATACTCAAAAATCTGTCTCACTATTCACTTTTCCTTTGAGACACTCCTTAAAACATACATTTTAACCAAGCTTTTAGTAAATCATCCCAATATCTCCTTTGGCCTTGTGTCAATTTTTCTGATTATGCTTCCTGAAACTCTTATCCTACATCATAGGTATGACATACATGAAAGTTGCAATTAAATAATTGTGTTTATTTTACACTCACAATGATTGAAAACATTTTAGTTTTCTACAGATCAAAGGGACAATCATTGCCTCTTAGCAATTGGCAAGCAATACTATACTGGACTGAAATTTCATATGAATTATCAATAGATCTGGTTTTGAATTTACTATTCATGAAAGAAGAGATGCATGAATATTCCTCATTATAGCAATTACAATTATAGCATTCAATTGTTCCACTTTTCATGATGTGTCTGTTTACCATTGATGTTCACTTTGCTTGATTAGTTAAGTTGGGTGTGGTCACAGAGAAAAGTAAACAAACAGGAAGCTGAAACTGTAAGCATTGAGCAGACATTTTAAAGTATTATGAACAAAACCTGCTACGCACATAAAAATTAATGTCATCTCAGCATAGCCTCAATGTTTAAAATATACAGCAATAATGGCAATAGGGTTCATGCACCTGCCGGCTCATATCACTTTTAAGTACAAAATCAACAGTATTGTTAACCAAACATAATTTCAAGTTCATCTTATATTGTTCTTGATCAACTAACCGATTTTTAACAAGTATACATTTTAACATAATTTGAGATGCAAAGGCTCATGTCCTTTCTTGATATATGAAAAGTTGTTATACAAGATCACAACTTATCGAGCACAATTTTCTGCCAATTAAAAAATGAAAGCAGTCAGTTCTCAAATTAATTCATTCAGAAATCTTAAGTACATTGAGCAAGGAGTGAAGACAGCATTGAAGAAACTTAAATCCTAGTTGACTGGCTTCAAAGTAGATTAGATTACTTAGTTACAGTGTGGAAACAGGCCCTTTGGCCCAACAAGTCCACACCGACCCTCCGAAGAGCAACCCACCCAGACCCATTCCCCTAAATTTACCCCTTCACCTAACACTACGGGTAATTTAGCATGACCAATTCACCTAACCTGCACATTTTAGGACTGTGGGAGGAAACCGAAGCACCCAGAGGAAACCCCACGCAGACACAGTGAGAATGTGCAAACTCCACACAGACAGTTGCCTGAGGCGGGAATTGAACCCGGGTCTCTGGCACTGTCCGGCAGCAGTGCAAGCCACTGTACTATAATATGAACATCAATGATGTATCGTGTCCCTCCCAATGCCATATATTATATCTTACAGGGTGTGTCACATCACTCCTTCAGGTTGTACAACACAAATTCAAATAAAATGCAGAGATAAAATCATGAAAAAGACCACATTTACTGCAGGAGTCACATTCAGTATCATTTAAAGATATTCCAAATAAGTTCATCTCCATTTCTTAGTGCTGTGCATTACATTTAAGCACTTTTCTGCTCTTGCTTACCCAAACAATGGACTTTACAAATAACAGAACACCAAGGAGTCGTTAGGGCTCTCTCTTCATTACCTTGAAAAAAACAATCATTAGACACCAGAGTACATACGTAATTAGAAAATCACTTCCTTTGCAATCCAGGCTAAGTACTTTACATACTGTAATTACAGGGACAAAATCAATTTTTAATCATTTCACTGATTGGGCTCATCAGCTCTGTGGGAAAATTGTATCCTGCTTGTTGTGCAAAAGCAACATCTGGGAAAAAACAATTACCCTTTGTTTTCTACTACAACACTTTAAAGCTTCTTATTTATAAAAATCTGAGGGGAAAAGACTGAAACTGATTCTTCCAGAGGACATTATGTCCTTGATTATTTATGGAACGCTCAATGCATTTTTGTGAAGCTATTTCTTTTTTGTACTGATTTATCATTACTTTTTTGGAATTAATTATGGTGCGTTATGCCTACCAGTGATGTTTTGTCATAGGACAAAAATAAGTTTGATTGCTTGCATTCAGTTGTCTGCTCATTCCAAAGCTGAAGTACTTAATTCATAGCGACCCACACACACTGTAAGAGCTCATCTTGCTAATAATGGATAATCTATTGTGTTGTTTGGGACCTTTGAGAAAAATTAATGACTTATGCAATGTAAAGAAATACCAATAAAATAGTCTGTCTACTGAATGCAATCAGGAGGAGATGGAGTTGGCAAGTCTTAGCTAAACATTCTGTCCCTTTATTTGAAGTCTTACCTCATTTACATTGCAGTAATAATTAGTGTTGCAAAAGCTGACTTCACTGTGAATTGATTATAATGCGAAGTATCACTGCATAAGGTAGTATCTACAGATGAATGCACACTTATCATTCTCTTTAAAAAGTCTGGCATACTTTTTGCCAATTTTCGTAAAGCACAAATAAATAAATAAAAAGTATTAGCTACCATACCCCCTTTGCATTCACCATGAGACATAATCTAATTTTAATAAAATCTACTTTTTTTCAGGAAGTGTAAAGAGCTTAAAACGCTTGAATAATTTAATAGAAAAATATGACTGATAGCAAATTATCAGCAAGAACAATATCTCATTGTGATACTGCAATGTGACCAATATTACAATAATACCTTGTGGATGTAAGGATTTAAACCAGAACTTTGTTGGAAACAGTGATGTGCCAGCCTTTATCAGCTCAAACAGCATAGCATAGAACAGGAACAAGAAGTCAGAGAGTGTTCCACCATTCATTTCAACACCCAGTCAACAATTGGTTACAGAGTTCTAAACATAACACAGGAGGTAGATTCAGGGGAAACAGTAACAACAATTCAATTTGTACTTGTACACCAATTTTAATGTAGCAAATGTGTCAAGTCATGTCAGAATAATAAAAGCAGATAGAAAGTGACACCAAGCTAAATATTGAGATATTAGGGTGGGTTACTGAAAGAGCAGTCAAAACGTTAAGCATCTCTTAAGGAAGGGAAGTGTACAGGTGGAGAAGTTTAGGGACAGAATTTGAGAATAAGACCTTAGGCAGTTGATAGCATAGCTTCCATTGGTGAACATTTAACATGCCAGAGTTGGAGATATGAGGAGTCCTCAGAGTTATAGGAATTTACAATGACAGTCAGACCCATAAATGGTTAGTAATGTGAGAATAGAAATTTAAAATTTGAGACATTAGTATATTGGAAGTCATCGTAGGTCAGTGAGCCCAAGGATGATGGAACAGCAACATTTACTGTAAGTTAAAAATGGAGAAGGTTATAGATCTAGGGATGGGCAACTTCTTAAAGGGATTTGAAGACGTTCTTTACAATTAGCTCTAAACTCTTATTGCTAGTGCATTTGTATACTGCAACAAATACAAATATCTCAAAATTTGACCAGAAAAAAGGGCCAGATTAAAAATAGCTCAAAATGACATAGGCTGGATATAATGTAGCTAACTACAGTAAGCTTGTAGTCAGGGCCACAAACTCACAAACCCAATGGTGGTAAAAATTAGCCCTCATTAAGGCAGCGGCAGAAATGGCCTGATATTGTAAACCCACTCTCTGGTTAGATTCACAGTTGAGCCATTTAAAGGTTATTATTCCTGATCCCACCCAAACTTAATTGTGGTTCTGAGATTCTCCTGAACTTGAAGTGTTTCTGTGCATCCTGAAGACCAGCCAGCAAAGCCTATTGGGTTCGAGATCAGCGACCCCTCTTTCAGAGATACTTAGCGCCTGATTTAGGGTTGCAACATTGAGAAATGCAGTGTCCTTGCTGAAAGGCACCCCCATTCTTTGCATCTGAGCACCAAGCACCAAACTTCCTCCATCTACATGCTGGCCAGTGACCAATTCCCTATGAACCCTCACTCAACTATCTCTAGGGATCCCAAGATGATTTTTGGTGAAGACAATGGAGGGTTGTTAGCTTCTGAGTGACCAACAGCTCCTGGTGATAATCTGCCATTAGCCAATTAAGTGCCTAAGCTTCATTTAATTTGTTCAAAATGGAAAAAAATCCCCCATATTTGAGGTATTGGATGAGTTCCAAGACACTCTATGCCAACACTATACACTCAGGGACAAGCAGAGGCAGATTAGGCTGTATGCCTAGAGTTTTCAAGAAGCAAGAGAAGATAGTTCAAAGATTCTATATTAGCATTGATAAAAATAGAAAAAGGTTAGGATCCAGAGGTGACAGAGTAATCATTCACCAATTAGCCAAGATATTTTCTTGAATATCATCTGGATTTGCAAGAAACTGTTGAAAGAAATATTATATCATTTAATTTTGTTTTTGATGTTTTGGATGTTCTGAAATGCTCCACATGCATATTTATTTGATATGATAATGCATTTGCCCCAGACACATTTAAATATATGAAGAAGGCTTTATGAAAGCAGTCAAGCAGTACTTATTGCTACTTTTAGTGTTGCTGTTGAAAACCATTAAAAAATATTGCATGTGATAAGTGACAAAGTAGTATAAAATGATCCAGTATCGTTACTTTATAATTTGCAGTCCCACTGTTGTGAACAGCACACAATAACTCAAGGGCAAAACGGCATTAAAAGTCCATGAATTTTTGGCCCACACACACCATAATTCTTGTAGGGGTGTTACAAAACTTGGATACCATCCTGATCTTATAATGGGGCTTCTGTGGGATTTTCATATACCAGCTTCACAGGGTCAGAGCAAATGATCGATAAAATTATAGTTGCCAGATGGTACATTGGACTCCAACTGGAGTTCAGCTAAGCATAATTGTTGAGATCTTTCAAAAAAATCAGCTTCTTAAAGAAATATTTAAATAATCTCTTTTATATGGGGACCATTCAATACTTCATTTTTTATCCCCCAGATAAAATCAAACCACATGCCACTTCCCAGGAAACAGCAAGTTGTGATATAGGTTGCAGCCTATGGATATCGATTAATAGCATCTCATAGGGTCATGTACACACTAACGTGTTCCTTCAACAAGAATACTGAGGTCAGCATGTCTGGTGTGGATTTTCTTCATGACTTAAATAAAGCTCTGTGTGAACAAATTATACTAACCTTCCCCTTCATGACTCTAGTTTTCATTCAAAATATGTGCCTGTTATTAATAATACTGCAGCTAGTTAAAATAAACTCTCAATTTTTGCCCTGCACTCATTTTAATGTTAAATGCTTCTTTTAGGTTCTCAGTTAACATTCTTAGCTCAAATGAATATCTTTTACCAAGTTTCTAAACATATAACTCGTGACATCATCAAATAAATTTTCTGTAGTGATATAATTTCTGTAATATAATTATTGTATCAAAAAGATCCTTAGCTATAATATTTGATACTCAATATATAAGAAGATTTACTCTTGTAGAGCCATACCCATCACCAGCACTATTTTGGGAAATCAGCATAGCCCAAAATCACTTCAATCTGATGTATTGATAATTTATCATTTAGGGCATTTTTTATTCTTCTTTTTCTGAAGCCTACAACTTTACATTTGAACTGTATTTAACACACTCTGTGTTCTCCTTAATTGGTTTTGTCCTGCAATAGTCTTTTCTGAATTTCTTCAGAAAGATCCATAGGGTGAAGACCTCAAAACTGACACCCAACATTCCTCCAATGTTGAAAGAGGGCTATTGGTGGTGGTCAACCTGAAGTCTAAGCAGAGTAACTTCATGGCTTTCCCATGGTCCTGAACTCTTCTTGAGAGCCTGAAGGTTAAGGCTGGTTGGGAAATGGCCCTTAAGTTGGCTTAATTAGACATTTAAGAGCCTTAACTTGGGCAAGGGTGGTCGGGTTGTCCTCGTCCACCCCACCAGTGGTCAGGGTGGGCAGAGACTTGGGGAAAGCCCATCTAGAATATTTTACACTTGCCCTACTGTCACTAAATCTGACAACAAGGGAAAGTAAAATTCTATCCATAATCTTTACAACAAATCTGTGTCACTTTACTAAGGATTTCAGAAAATCCAAAATATCCAAATTTGCTGCATTTGTTTTGTCCAAACATTTGGTAGTTACATCAAAGAATTTCATGACTGGGTTAGTTAAACATGGCCTACTCTTTATAAGTCACTGATGAGCTTGAACCTTTCTAATGCTTTCAATCACTATGTTCTCCAGCAGTTTTGTTCTAACCAATTTAGATTAAATGATCCATTGTCGCCTGGCGTAATGTTTTCAATCTTTTCAAAAGCGGTGTAACTTTTGTTAGCATCCAGTCCATTGGACCAATTCTTGTTTCAAAAGAAGTTTGAATAATTATGGTGAATGTTTGTTATTCATCACTTTTTCTTCAGTATTCTGGGATCTAAACCATTTGGTCTTCGTGACTTATCAGTTTTCATTTTCATAATCCTGTTGCTGTTGTTTATTGTGAAAATTATATTTATTAGATCTGCCACTATAATTACCTCTACTACCCCTAATGGTCTTCCAATAGCCATCTTTATGAGAAAGCCAAAATATTTGTTATGCATCTTCTTAGTGATTTTCATGGAATTATTTTTGTAATGGCTGTTGTGTCATTGCTTTCCCTCCTTTGAACTTCACAGGGGCTAAATTTGAGAGATATTATAGAACATAGAATGTGACAGTGTCGATCTGTGGAACCAGTGTGAAGCCCATCATCCTACACTATTCCATTTTCATCTGTATGTTTATCCAATGACCATTTAAATGCTCTTAAAGTTAGCGAGTCTACTACTGTTGCAGGCAGTATGTTCCATGCCCCTACTACTCTTTTAGTAAAGAAACTATCTCTGACACCTGTCCTATATCTATCACCCCTCAATGTAAAGCTATGTCCATCATGCTAGCCATCATCACCTGAGGAAAAAGAGTCTCACTGTCCATCCTATCTAACCCTTTGATTATCTTATATGTCTCAATGTACATCTCTATTACTCTATGACTAATGAAAACAGCCTCAATTCCCTGAGCCTTTACTCATAAGACCTTCCTTCCATACCAGGTAACATCCTAGTAAATCTCCTCTGAACCCTTTCCAAAGCTTCCACATCCTTCCTATAATGCGGTGACCAGAACTGTACGCAATACTCCAAGTGCAGCCACACCAATTTTGTACAGCTGCAGCATGACTTTGTGGCTCCAAAACTCAATCCCTCTACCCATAAAAGCTAACACACCATATGCCTTCTTAACAGCCCGAACAAACTGGGTGACAACTTTCACGCATCTATGTACATGGACACCGAGATCTCCCTGCTCATCCACACTACCAAGTATCTTACCATTAGCCCAGTACTCTTTATTCCTGTTGCCCTTTCCAAAATGAATCAACTCACACTTTTCCACATTAAACTCCATTTGACACCTCTCAGCCCAGCTCTGCAGCTTATCTATATCCTTCTATAACCTACAACATCCTTCAGCATGATCCTCAACTCCACTGACCTTAGTAACGTCCACAAATTTACTAACCCATTCTTCTCTGCCCTCATCGAGGTCAGTTACAAAAAGGAGAAACAGCAGTGGCCCCAGAACAGATCCTTGCAGTACACCATGAGTAACTGAACTCCAGGATAAACATTTCCCATCAACCACCACCCTCTGTTTTCTTTCAGCTAGCCAATTTCTGATCCAAACTGCTAAATGACCCTCAATCCCATGCCTCCGTATTTTGTGCAATAGCCCACCACAGGGAACCTTATCAAACGCCTTAATGAAATCCATATACACCACATCAATTGCTTTACCCTCATTCACCTGTTTGATCACCATCTCAAAGAACTCAATAAGGTTTGTAAGGCATGACCTGCCTTTCACAAAACTCTGTTGACTATCCCTAATCAACTTATTCCTCTCTAGATCATTATAAATCCTATCTATTATAAGCTTTTCAAATACTTCACCCAAAACCGAGGTAAGGCTCACTGGTCTATAATTATCAGGGTTGTCTCCACTCCCCTTTTTGAACAAGGGGACAACATTTGCTATCCTGCAGTCTTCTGGCACTATTCCTGTGGACAATGACGACATAAAGATCAAGGCCAAAGGCTCTGGAATCTCCTCCCTGGCTTTCCAGAGAATCCTCAGATAAATCCCATCTGTCCCAGGGGACTTATCTATTTTCACACTTTCCAAAACTGCTAACACCTCCTCCTTATGAACCTCAATCCTACCTAGTCTAGTAGCCTGTATCTCAGTATTCTCCTCAACAACAGTCTTTTTCCAGTGTAAGTACTAACAAAAAAATATTCATTTTGCGCTTCCCCTATCTCCCCAGACTCCACGCACAACTTCTCACTACTATCCTTTGTGGTCCTAATCTTTCTCTAGTCATTATTTTATTCCTGATATACCTAAAGAAAGCTTTAAGGCTTTCCTTGATCCTACCTGCCAATGACTTTTCATGTCCGCTCCTCAGCCTTCTTAGTTGTGTCTTCAGGTCTCTCCTGGCTAACTGTAACTCTCAAGCGCCTTAACTGACCCTTCATATCTCATCCTAACATAAGGTTTTTCTTCCTTTTGACAAAAGATTCAACTTCTTTAATAAACCACGGCTCCCTCACTCGACCACTTCCTCACTGCCTGACAGGTACATACTTATCAAGGAGATGCAGTAGCTGTTCATTGAATAAGCTCCACATTTCAATTGTGCCCATCCCCCTGCAGTTTCCTTCCCCATCCTATGCATCCTAAATCTTGCCTAATCACATCATAATTGCCTTTCCCCCAGCAATAACTCTTGCTCTGCATTGTCTACCTATCCCTTTCCCTCGCTAAAGGAAACATAACCGAACTGTGGCCACCTTCACCAAAGTGCTCACCTACCTCCAAATCTAACACCTGGCCAGGTTCATTACCCAGTACCAAATCCAATCTGGCCTTGTCCCTTGTTGCCTTGTCTACATAGTGTGTCAGGAAACCCTCCTGCACACATTGGACAAAAATTAACCCATCAAAAGTATTCAAACTATAGTATTTGAAAAGTTAAAGACCCCCATAACAACATCCCCATTACTCTCGCTCCTATCCAGAATTATCTTTGCTATCCCTTCCTCTACATTTCTGGAACTATTCAGAAGGCCTATCGAAAATTCCCAACAGGGTGACCTCTCCTTTCCTGTTTCTAACCTCAGCCCATACTACCTCAGTAGACAAGTCCTCAAATGTCCTTTCTGCTACTGTAATACTGTCCTTGACTAACAATGCCACACTTGCCCTTCTTTTACCATCTTCACTGTTCTTACTGAAACATCTAAATCCCGGAACCTGCATCAACTATTCCCGTTCCTGCTATATCCATGTCTCTGAAATGGCCACAACATCAAAGTCCGAAGGTACCAATCCATGCTGCAAGTTCACCACCTTATTCTGGATGCTCCTGGCGTTGAAATAGACACACTTCAAACCACCTTCCTGCTTGCTGATGAATTTGTGCAACCTTGAAACCATATTTCTGACCTCACTAATCTCAACCTCCTGGACGCTGGAGTTACAATTTAGGTTCCCATCCCCCTGCTGAATTAGTTTAAACCCTCCCAAATAGCATTAGCGAATTTCTCCCCCAGGATACTAGTACTCCTTTGGTTCAGACCATCCTGTTTGTAGAGGTCCCACCTACCCCAGAATGAGCCCAAATTATGCAGGTATCTGAAACCCTCCCTCTTGCACCATCCATGTAGCCACATGTTCAACTTCTCCCTCTCCCTATTCCTCACCTCTCTAGCACTTGGCACAGGCAACAAACCAGATATAACAACTCCATTTGTTCTAGCATTGAACTTCCACCCTAGCTCCCTGAATTTCTGCTTTAAATCCCCATCCCTTTTCCTACCTATGTCGTTAGTACCTATGTGGACCACAACTTAGGACTGCTCTCCTTCCCTTCAAGAATCCCAAAAACACGATCAGATACATCACGAACCCTGGCACCTGGGAGGCAACACACCAACCGTGAGTCTCTCTCATTCCCACAGAACCTCCTATCTGTCCCCCTAACAATGGAGTCCCCAACGACTAATGCTCTACTCATCTCCCCCCTTCCCTTCTGAGCAACAGGGAAAGACCCTGTGCCAGAGACCTGTAGCCCATTGCTTATATCTGGTAAGTTGTCCCCCACAACAGTATCCAAAAACGGTATACTTGTTATTGAGGGCAACAGCCACAACTGTTCCATGCACTGCCTGCTGGTTCCCTCTCCATCCCCTGACAGTAACCCAGCTGCTTCTTTCTTGCACCTGAGGCGTGACTACCTCCCTGTAACTCCTCTCAATAGGCCCCTCTGCCTCCTGAATGGTCCAAAGTTCATCCAGCTCCAGCTCCCGTTCCCTAATGCGGTTTCCCAGGAGCTAAAATTGGGTGCACTTCCTGCAGATGAAGTTGGCAGGGACACTTGTGGTAACCCTTAACCCCCATGTTCTGCATGAGGAACATTCAATTGCCTTAACCACCATCCCCACTGTTCTAAATTCCCAAAGAGACTGTAGAAAAATAAAGAATCTAAAAAAATCTAGTTACCTTCCCAATCAGGTGCACAGAACCTTTTTTTGGGTTAGAAGAGAACTGAATGGAATTGAATTAAAGTGAAATAAATGTATTGTCACGTGTACCGAGGCATGGTGAACAGTTTTGTCTTGCGAGCAATACAGGCAGATCATATAGTTAAGTAGCATAGGTAAGTAAATAATAGGTTAACAGTGGCAAAAACAAAAACACAGGTACAGGTGAACGTTAAGAGTTTTTGAATCCATTCAGTATTCTAACAACAGTAGGGTAGAAACTGTTTCGAAACCAGCTGGTGTGTGTGTGTTCAGGCTTCTGTACTTTCTCCCCGAAGATAGAGGTTATAGAAAAACATTGCCTGGGTGGGATGGATTTTTGAGAATGCTGGTGGCCTTTTCTTGACAGCGGGCCTGGTTGATGGATTCTATAGATGGGAGGTTGGCCTTTGTGATTGTCCGGGCTGAGTTCACCACTCTCTGTAATCATCTCCGATCTTGAATGGTACTGTTGCCATACCAGGTAGTGATACATCCAGACAGAATGCTCTCGATGACGCAGCTATAAAGGTTGGCAAGGGTATTCGCCATCATACCAAATTTCCTCAGCTGCCTGAGGAAGAAGAGACGTTGTTGGGCCTTCGTGTGTCCACATGAAGAGTCCAAGGAAGCTTTTTGTGGATGATCACTCCCAGGAGCTTGACACTCCCCACTCGTTCCACCTCTGTGCTGTTAATGTGTAGGAGGAGGATGGTTGGGAGACACTACGTAAGTAGTATTTCGGATAACGCAACCACCCAAATATATTACTTCACCTACTCAGCAGCCCCGAGTCCACTCCAGCTCCAGTTCGGCATGCACTCCGCCTATTCACAAGGTACGTTTATATACTTTTAAATGTATCTTCCCGGCAGGCCTTTGGTGAGGACAGGGATTCTGATTTACAATGATCCCGTTCCATGGATTGCCACACAGCAGATCACCAATTTACCTAATCACTTTAATGATTTCAAAACCTATCCAGTGTTAACCATGCTGTTGAACTGTTTGATGCATTATATGACAAACAGCAGGCATCACTTTAGGCTCGGAAGCCTCCAATGTGTCAGTAGTGAACTGGATGCCCTGGTGGAGGAGTTAGAAAGCAAAGGAAATGTTCTGTATCCACTGGTAGCTAGGACAATCTCCTGGCACATTGCAAAAAATGGAGCAGATAGCCATTGGGAGTCAGGAAGTGCAGGCAACAGCAAGAAGATAGAAATTATGAGGATGTAACCACTTGGAGCTCACAATCACTAGTTCAAATATTGACAATGTCTATAATTTAAAGGAAGGTGAAGAAAAAATGTCTCTATATGGTGACAAACTGGGCATGTGTAGCTCACAGCAAAGGGAGAGGCCAAATACTGCATAGGTGCCAGTTCACCATTCCAAGCTCTCATTTGATTTGCTCTAAAAGACACAGATTATGTGGATTACGATTCTTTCAGTTGACATATAAGGTAAAGGTAAAGTACAGCACCTGCAAGAGAACAAACATTCTATCATTGGCAGCCTGAAATTGGTCTAAGTACAACATGGGCTGTTTTTGAAAACACTGTTGATGCAGTAAGGAGAGACACTTGATTTTCTGTTCAATTGTTGGAATGTACAGAATAACAGTTAGACTCCCTTACCAGTGAACACTTTGCCATTCTCGATATTCTCTATTTCCTGTGTGCTTGAAGGATTTTGCCTACTCAGATACAGGAAATAGAAATTCTCCACAATCTCAGAGCAGGATTTTCATGATAGGTTCTCTACCTGAGGAAGGTTAGAATAGAATGCATGCTTGTTTTTCAAATCTACCATAACACCAACCTATTTTCTTGATAAAATATCAGCTTCTGTCGAAGAGTGAGTAAAAAAGGTTTTAGTGCAATAGAAAAACATCCAATGTAATACTTGAGAGGAGAAGCCTCAATTAAAGTAAGGAGTAGGGGGTGGAGAAGCTGGTGGTGGTAGAGGAGGTGAAGAGCCTGCAGATTTGCAAACAAGTGTAATATTAGGTTTCAGGTTGAGGTAAAGCCTAAAAGAGAATGATTTGGGGTTGAGGAGAGGGGAATGTGGCTATTACAGGAGCCTCTGCCTTCACGTGAGTCAACAAGTGGGCCTTCTACTCTTTTCCAAAGACAACTTTAACTAATCTCCTGGTAGCTTCTGGAGTTGATGGTACCCTTGATGGAGGGGTGTGGAATCAATGGTTTTCCTGCCATCATTATAGGGTAGCTGCAAATCCATTGTGGTTTGGGTAAAACTTTAAGAAATGTATTTAATATTTCCTGCTGAAATTGTGCCATTTAACAACTAAATTATTTGCAATTAAGATATAAGCTTTTCATATATGAACTCATAAACTATGTATTAACATAATTCAGCACTATGGTCATATTGCTTCAATGTAAAGATCCACGCTAGCCATTTTCATTTTTTACGTGTGTAATTGAGACTGATAACATCCTTAATATCTCAGCAATAGCAATTAAATTTGGCGAACTACTAGTTTAATTCAAGTGAAAGTCCATTGCGAGGTTTTAGGCTGTGGCTCCTTTGTGCAATTAAAAATAAATTTAGTCCATCTTCCATCTTTTTTTATGTTGTAGATGAATTTATTTTCAAGTGTTCTGTTTACTGTGATTGCTGTTTTTTCATCTTTTCCTCTTTAATCATCTGAAGTGTTCATCCTACAGTTTGATTTTATTTCGCTTCTTTCATTATAGTTCTGAGCTGTTCTGTTTTTTAATAATCCTTTTTTTTTTCATTTCTGCCTTGTTTTGTTTGTTGCAATTCTCTAACATATTTATTGTTTCTCTTACTAACTTTCCTTCCCTCTTGCTGCTCCTTTTCTGTCTCCCTAGTTTGGTAATCCTATCATCTGCAATTTAATTGCATCTCTAAGACCAGGAGACCTTGGAGTCAACTCACTATAACAATTGGACATATGGCAGTAGCTCTTTAACAATTATGCTGCTACAATGTACAATAATCTCCATTTCCCTTTAACACAGTGAAATAAGACACAATGGTATGATATTCTGGCATGTGACCATTACATCAATTTAGACAGTTATGCAACAGTAAATGCAGGCAAGAATGTGTAAATGCTGATCCATAGCAACTTAAATCACCACTGGCAGTGAGTTAAAAGGTCCAATCAGGTTTTAGTTGGAATGATCCAAATTTACTGCCTCAGTGAGCAGAAATGGGGTATCTGAAACTTACTAATGAATGTGACATCAAATTCCAGTGGGAGAAGCAACAAAACAAAGACTAAAGTGTGAAATTGACCAGATTTTAGAGAGGATTCAATGTTTATTTTGGTGACTTCACCAACCTCAAAACATTGAAACCATGTACGATCTATGTTGTCACATGTATAGTGTGCTATTCCTCTGTAAGCTGCATTGGAAATTTCCATTGTTTGCAAATACAAATTGCAACAGAATAGTGCAAGTTCAACTGAATTTCCAAAAGATGAATAACCTGAAATGGATGACAAAAGGAAAGATGGAATAAGATTAATTCTCAACCATCAGGAAAGCACCAAAGTCCAAAAAGCAATTTAGGCCCAATATTGGTCACATAGTCCATGGGTGATTATAATTTAGAACATAGAACAGTACAGCATAGTACAGGCCCTTCTGAGCTTGATGTTGTGCCAGCCTTTTATCTTACTCTAAGATAAAATTAACCTACATACTCTTCATTGTACTATCTTCAATGTACCTATCCAAGAATGACTTAAATGCCCCTAGTGTATCTGACTTTACTACCACTGCTGACAGTGCATTCCACGCACCCACCACTCTGAGCAATGAACCTACCTCTGACATCTCCCCTAAACCTTCCTCCAATCACCTTATAATTATTCCTGCCTTGTGATAGCCATTTCCGCCCTGGTAAAAAGTCTCTGGCTATCCACTCTATTTTTGCCCCTCATCATCTTGTACACCTCTATCAAGTACACCTTCTTCGCTCCAATGAGAAAAGCTCCAGCACCCTCAACCTTTCTTTATAAGTCATGCCCTCCAGACTAGGCAGCATCCTGGTAAATCTCCTCTGCACTCTCTCTTAAGCTTTCACATCCTTCCTATAATAAGGCAACCAAAACTGAACCGAATATTCCAAGAGTGGTCTAACCAGGGCTTAATAGAGATGCAGCATAACTTTGCGACTCTTAAACTCAATCCCGCTGCGAATGAAAACCAACACACCATATGCTTTCTTAACAACCCTATCAACATGGGTGGCAACTTCGAGGAACCTATGGACGTGGACCCCAAGATCCCTCTGTTCCTCCACACTGCCAATAATCCGGCCTTTAACCCTGTATTCTGTATTCAAATTCAACCTTCCAAAATGAATCACTTCAAAATGAACTCCATTGGCCAATTATCAGCCCAGGACTGCATCCTGTCAATGTGCTGTTGCAACCTGCAAATGCCTTCCACACTATCCACCAATCTTCGTGTCATTCGCAAATTTATTAACCCACCCTTCCACTTTCTCATCCAAGTCATTATTAAAATCACAAACAGTAGAGGTCCCAGACCAGATTTCTGCAGAACACCATTGGTCACCTAGCTCCAGGCAAATACTTTACATCTACTACCACCCTCTGTTTTCTATGGGCCAGCCAATTCTGCATCCAGACAGACAGGTTTCCTGTATCCTATGCCTCCTTACTTTCTGAATGAGCCTACCATTGGGAAACTTATCAAACACCTTGGCAAAATCCAATTACACCATATCCACTGTTCTACCTTCATCAATGTGTTTTGCCATATCCTCAAAGAATTCAATAAGGTTTGTGAGGCATGACCTGCCCCTCATAAAGCCATGCTGACAATCTCTAATCAAGCTATGGTTCCAAGTAATCATAATTCCTGTCTCTCAAAATCCTCTCCAATAATTTGCCCAGTACGTACATTGTATAAGCAATTTAATCAAACCCTGGTCAGGTTGGCAAGAGCTTGTGGGTTTGCTTGTGCCTCACAGATGGAAATTGGGTTGATCAACAGTAAAAATTTCCAGTGGGCTTCACTTACTAAAATGCCACATTGATGCTGTGGCAAAAAGTTAGTCTGTCTTTAGGTGACAGAGGCTTAAGAGGAAGGACAGGCTCTGATTATGTTACTAGGACCCCAATTGCTATTTTAACCAAGTAGTGAAAGCAGAGATGGTGTTCCTACTGAGTCTATCTTCTGGGGAAGGGAATCGGGGTCAGAAGCCTTGTTTTTGTGTTTACATGTGCAGTATGAGGGAGCTGAACTGCTCCTTTGGGCCTTGCAAAAAAATAGTTTAGATCCACCCTGCCTTGGATTTCTCTGGGTTCATCTCAGTAAACGGACAATTTTTATCCGATCAGAATAATCCATTGCTATGATTTAATGCAAAAATGATTCATTACAAACATTGTACAAGGCAATTAACAGGACAAACACATATGGTATTCACACATGATCCCTCCATACTGCATGCTCCTTTCATTTTGCAGATCCTTCTGCATAACGATAAAAATAATTTTAACACCCTTGATCTGCTAACTTCATATTAAGTTCTGGGCCAAGTTAAACCAATAACACTATGAGAGAACACTGCATAATGATTTAGAAACGTATCCACTTCAATCGGTCTGCTTAGTTCACCAAGGTAAAACAATTTACTGCTATGTTAAACCTCCATTGGAATTTGGAAACCAGTTAAATACTGCAGAAAGAAGTCTTATAGCTACATTGTAATTTTCCAGATGGCAGTAAGCCACTTCAAAAATTACAAACAGTTGAAATTCCATTCCCTTTATTACCGTTTAAATAACGCAGTACAATCCTTTAGTTCAAATCATGCAATTTGACAGCAAAAATCTGTAATCTAGAGCTGACTGCCATGACTTCCAATACCAGCAAAAAAAAACAAGAGTTCAGATGATGTTAATAAACCACACAAGCATTGCTTCTTAGTTTACCTCTTCTCGACCTTTAAATGCATGGCTGCCTTGTGGCACATTCCAACCTACATGCTGCATATTTAGCATAGATACAGATTGCTTGCTCTATTTTAATTATGGAAATTGACAACCACCAGAACTAATGTAGAGCAATGCAGCTAATCAGAGATCAGAAATCTGAACAGAGGTGATTGTTTTTGAAAAAAGCAGATTCTTTTGATATTAGGTAATATCAGCTACTGTGGCCTATTTTTAGAAAATGTAACATATCTACCAATCTATAAAGTGCATTAACATCTTAGTGAGTTTCAATCCAATCTGCTCCAACAAACGCCCCATCAGTTTTATCAGAATCATCAACAAAGTGATGGAAGTTGTCGCTTCTCACTAATAACCGGCTCACTGACACTCAATTTGTCTTCCGCTAGGAGCATTCAACTCCAGACCTGATTGAAACCTTATTCAAACATGGCAAAAAGATCTGAATTTCAGAGGTGCACTAGGTGACTGGCCTTGACAGGTGTGACAACAAGACAACAGAGTAAGGCTGAAGTTGGAATCAAGGATAAGATTTTCCAAGCGCTGGAATTATACCTTGCATAGAGGAGGGTGTTTGTGAATGGCAGAATCTAATCATCTCAACCTTAAAATATTGCTGCGGGAGTGCCTCTGTCATTATATTAGGCCAAACTGGCTTCATTATTGATCCTTCATAACAAGGTAAAAGGCAAAGACCTTTGCTGATGATTACATACCATTCAGTAAAATTCACAATTCCTTAGATGCTGAAACAATCTAAGCCCACATGCAGCTTGAACTGGAAAACAATCATATTTGAACTGATTATGAGCAAAGAGCATTCATGACACATGAGTTCCAAGCAATGCCCTTCCACTCCCCCACAATCCCATTTAACATTCACTAACATCACCATATCTCATACCATTAACATGTTGGGATTACCACTGACCCAAAACTAAACTCTTGGTAGAAAAGCCGTTCAAAATCTTTAAATTCTGCAGTGGAACCAAGAATAAAACTTTCCTGACTCCTCCTGACTGTCCAAATACTGTCCACTATTAGAAATTAAATCCTCACAACAGCTCATCGAGGTATCAGGTATCTCAGGTAGATTTACTACTAATGCCTTCTTTCCTTGTAGGGATCCATAGGGCCTATTTAGTCTGGTGTAGCTGAGGAAAACCACTTGCTAGTCCATTGAGAAAAGGTTTGTTAAACATGATGTAGGTTTTTGGATGTTAGCAATTATTCACAAGATACATAGACTTAATAGACATTGTTACTAAAATTGTGAAGGTGACCTTGTTGTTAGGTCTTACTCCTTTGAAATTCAAAGTTGCTCACCTGCCTGAACACATGCGACATCCTCATATTGGGTAATGCTCAATGTACCCCTCTGCATTTGCAGGCCCATATACCCTTATTACAACATCTCCCCCCATGTAAGTTTTGTCCATATTTACATTTACTAATACTCTGTCTTCTCCAAGTTTCTGCTGATTCTTATAGTCTGAACTCTCATTTGCGTTGATAGCATTGGAAAACTTTTCAGTCAACCTTGTAGAGTCACAGATTTCCATCTTGTAGACTGTATGAAATTAATTTCTTATGCTAGCAAAGCTAATTCAATGGCTCCTGTCTTCTGTTTAGGTTCTGCAAAAATAATTGGATGGTCTATGAAAGTTTCTACCAGTTGCTCCTTCATAAGTTGCTCAGTAACCAAAATTTATTTGACTTGCTGTTCCCTGGCTGGCTGTTTCTTGATCAGCTCTTCCATAACTGGCTGATCCTTGACTTTAACTAATTTGACTCCTGCTATCTGGATAAGATATTGTCAAAACATGAATTTATGTTCAAGAGTGAAGATTCTTGACTGTGAAGCAAATATAAGTTCTCCACCATTATTCTCCCTTTATGGTGCATGTTGCTTGTATCATAGTTTTAATTATCAGTGCTATACCTCCTGCACAATGAATTTGCACAGCTGTAGATTGTAAATAGTGCTTTTTCAACCATGGTACACTATCTGCTAATGTACTGATACTCATCTCTGGTTTAAGCTTAATGTTGGTGAGATGTCCATTGTTATAAATATCCTTTTGCCAAAAGTCTTGGTCTGAATCACCTATTTTCCACAAGTACATGTTTGACTTTTCTTCTATTGTAGTATGCTTGAACTCACTTTTTTCTTGATGTGAGAGGCTTTTATCATCTTGCTACTTGGTGAAGGCCCTATATCAGCTCAGTTTCATTTTCTTTAATTAATGTTTTGTGGGATGTGGGTCACTGGCTGGCCAGTATTTATTCTCATCCCTAGTTACCCTTGAGAAGGTGGTAGTGAGCTGCCTTCTTGAACTGCTTTGTGCAATGTGGAGAAGACCTTCACACCAGGGAAACAAAGAGTAGACTGGGTGACTGTTTCACAGAACACCCAAGTTCTGTCCACAGAAAAGACCTTAAGCTCCCAGTTGCCAGCTACTTCAACACACCACCCTGTTCCTTGGCCAATGTTTCTGTCTCAGACTTGCTACAGTGCTCCAGCGAAGCTCAGAGCAAACTGGTAGAACAACACCTCATTTTCCACTTGGGAACTGTGCAGTCTTCTGGACTCAATACTGAATTCAACAATTTCAGGGCTTGACACACCTTCTCCCATGTCCTTACCCCAATACTAATACCCACACACCAGACCTTATTATCACATGGTCAGCTACTAAACATGGATGCACCATAGAAAGCATCCTATCCAGATGCATTGCAGCTTGGTATGACAACTGCTCTGCCCAAGACCACAAAAAACTACATAGGAATGTGAACGCAGCCCTTCATGATTTTATCATGAAAACCAGCCTTCCTAAACATAACCCATTGTTAGCCATTAATAGTCTCCATTAGTAGCTATTCACTATTCTAGACTAATCATTATTCACTCCTTTGTCTGTACAATGGCTCCTCTCTCTCCTTGGGCTTTAACTCCATCTACCATTCACTTGTTACCCCCCTCCTCCCAATCTTCTGCATAAAAAACGATTTTTTTCCCCAGCTACCTCAAGTTCTGAGGAAGGGTCACTGGACCTGAAATGTTCACTCTGATGCTGCCACACCTGCCAAGCTTTTCCAGCAATTTCTGTTTTAGTTTCTGATTTTCAGCATCCACAGTTCTTTCCGTTTTTATGTATTAAGTAACTGTTTATCACCTCAGTTCATCCTCTGAGCCGTGATATACCACATCATCATGCCAGCCATAGTTGTGCACTGTCACCCCTCTGGTGGTGCTGACCACCAATGGACCCCTTCTACGATATTCTTTCTATACTCCCCCTTTTATGTTGAGTTTCCACCTTCACCATTTTTCTTTCTAAATCACAGCATGCTGCCTCCAATCCTCACACTCGCGTTTCCCAGCTATCCAACCACAGCACTTGCCCCTGATAACACCCTTGTGCTTTTTAGTGCATGGACCCCAAGAAATGACTAGAGTTCACTCCCTTGACTGACTTGGACATACAGCTCCAACTGATGTCTGACCAGTCACTGACTAAACTCTGTTAAACTTGTGGATTGACTTACCATGACTCATCGGACTGACTACATGGTACATTCGAGCCTGACTGTTGCCTGTACCCAGACTGCAGTGATACTAACTCCCTGAACTTGACCGCTCCGATCAACCAATTGATTGAATCCAAGCACCTGGAATGTTAGTGGACACTGCCCATGATTTATTATAGTGGTACCCCAAGACTGAAGGCTGTGTCCCTTGATCTGACTGAGAACTACACCCCTTAGACTTTGAGGTGTGGTCTTTGGGTTGAAGCATATCCAGTGTGTGGACACAACAGGAAAATGGCACAGGTGTGAGACTGATGTAGCATGGTCAACCCTTGACTGATGGCTGCTGACAACCATGACAAGCTGCCTGACTTTGTGTCTATGTTAAATGGCAAGACAAGACAGAAGCACTGTAAGCCTTTAAGTTCTGGCTAAAAGGGCAAAGTGCAAAATGGCAAAGCAAGACAAGTCAAGGTTAGGCAGAGATGTTATGAGCACCCAGATCGGCCTCACGTAAGTGAGCACTAACAGAGCAATCAAGGATCCCTAAGATGCACCTGGTTGATTCCATGAGTTGATTCTGTGTGCATAGTGTTCTGGCAGCAGTATTACTTTTGAAGGTGCTGATGTGTTTAAAATTGCAGCATTGAATTGCAGAACTGTATTGTAATTGAGGACAGAGATCTGCTATGAGGGTGTGGCACATGTCTGATGCCAGCATCCGCACAGCAAGCTATTGCTGCTCATGACCTGAGGTCTTCATGACTGCTGCCCTCAAGATGAAGACCTGGAGGAGCAAGCAGCAAGTTGGAACCACCTAGTACCCACTCTGAATTTCAACTTGGGAATTGTCACCATCTAGTTTCTATTCAGTGGGTGTGGGAATTTGAAAGTACAAATCAATGAGCTAAGTTTAGGTGATAATGGCATTCAAAATATGGTTGGAGAGTTGAACTATTTTTCTTGACATTGAGAATCTAACTTCTGCAGATCTCACCTTATTCTTCCAACCTACTTGACATTGTCTAGGTAGTTCTTGGGCTAGAGGTTTTCACCCATAATTCCATATCCGCCTGTCAAGGATCTTATGAACTTCAATTAAGTCACCTCTCCCTCTTATAAGTGCCAGTGGAAACAAGCCCCATCTGTCCATTCTTTTCTTATAAGACAACCCCTGCATTCCAGTATCAATCCAGAAAACCTCCTTGGAATTTCTTAAATAAGGGGACCAAAATTACACACAGTATTCAAGATGTGGTCACACCACCGCCTTGTGTAACTGAAGCATAAGAACCTTATTTTAATTTTTGATTATTTTCAAAATAAACAATAGCCTTCTTAATTTTGTCTTGTAGCTGCACATCAATTTTTTCTGACTCATGCACCAGAACACCAGGATCCCTCTGCACATCAGATTCTGCAGTTATTCTCTGTTTAAGTGATTCTGTGCCTTTTTATTTCTCCTGCCAAAGTGAGCAATTTCAGATTTACCAACATAACAGTTCTACTGCCAGGCTTTTGCCCATGCATTCAACCTCTCTACATCAGTCTACAACCTCTTGACATCTTCTGCATTATATATTTTCCTACCTACCTTTATGTCATCTGCAGATTTAGCTAAGCTATTGATGTGAATTGTAAAAAGCTGAAGTGCGATCAGAGACCTCAGCCAGCACCCACTTGCCATGTCCTGCAAATCAGAAACATGAGTTTTCTCAGATCCATTGGAGTATCATTAATCAGGGTTGAAATGCTTGTTACCATCAATTTGGGAGATACTAAAAGAGTATTCTGCATCAGTGTTTACTGTGGAGAAGGACATGGAAGATACAAAATGTGGGGAAATAGATGGTAACAACTTGAACAATGCCCACATTACAGAGGAGGAAGTGCTGGACGTCTTAAAACACATAAAGGTGAATACATTCCCAGGACCTGATCAGGTGTACCCTAGAACTCTGTGGGAAGCTAGAGAGGTGACTGTTGGACCCCTTGCTGAGATATTTGTATCATCGATAGTCACAGGTGATGTGCTGAGAGGCTGGAGGTTGGCTAACGTGGTGCCACTGTTTAAGAAAGGTGGAAAGGACAAGCCAGGGAACTATAGACCAGTGAGCCTGTCAAGTTGTGGGAGGGAATCCTGAGGGACAGGATTTACATGTATTTGAAAAGGGAAGGATGATTAGGGAGAGTCAATATGGCTTTGTGTGTGGGAAATCATGTCTCACTAAATCGAATGAATGTTTCGACAAAGTAATGAAGATGATTGATGAAGGCCGAGCGGTGGGCGTGATCATTATGGACTTCAGTAAGGCATTCAACAAGATTCCTCATGGTAGACGGGTTAGCAAGGTTAAATAACGTGGAATACAGGGAGAACTAGCCATTTGGATGCAGAAATGACTCAAAGGTAAAAGACAGAGGTTGGTGGTGGAAGATTCCTTTTCAGACTGGAGGCCTGTGACCAGTGGAGTGCCACAAGGATCAGTGCTGTGTCCACTGCTTTTTGAAATTTATATAAATGATATGGATGTGAACATAGGAGATATAGTTAGTATATTTGCAGATTACACCAAAATTGGAGATGTAGTCGACAGCGAAGAAGGCTACCTCAGAGTACAACAGGATCTTGATCAGATGGGCCAATGGACTGAGGAGTGGAAGAGTTTATTCTGGATAAATATGAGGTGCTACATTTTGGAAAGACAAATCAGGGCAAGTACTTATACACTTAATGGTAAGATCCTGGGAGTGCCACTGAACAAAGAGACCTTGGGTTGCAGGTTCATAAATCCTTGAAAATGGGGTCTCAGGTAGATAGGATCGTGAAGAAGACGGTTGGTATGCTTTATTGGTCAGAACATTGAGTACAGGAGTTGGGAGATCATGTTGTCGCTGTTTGATTAGGCCACTTTTGGAATATTGTGTGAAATTCTGGTCTCCCTGCTATAGGAAGGATGTTAAGAAACTCAAAAGGGTTTAGAAAAGATTTACGGTGATGTTGCCAAGGTTGGAGGGTTTCAGCTATAGGGAGAGGCTGAAAAGGCTGGGATTTTTTCCCTGGAGCATCAGAGGCTGAGGAGTGACCTTATAGAGGTTTATAAAATCATGATGGGCATGGATAGGATACATAGACAAGGTCTTTTCCCTGGGGTGGGGAATCCAGAACTAAAGGGCATAGAAACGTTTAAGGTGAGAGGGGGAAGATTTAAAAGAGACCTAAGGGGCAACTTTTTCAGGCAGAGGATGGTGCATGTATGGAATGAGCTACCAGAGAAAGTGGTGGAGGCTGGTACAATTACAACATTTAAAAGGCATCTGGATGAATATATGAATCGGAAGGGTTTAGCAGGATATGGGCCAGGTCCTGGAAAATGGGACTAGATTAATTTAGGATATCTGGTCAGCATGGACAAGTTGGACTGAAGTGTGTGTTTCCATGCTGTACATCTCTATGATTCTCTGACTGGCTTGATGAATTTTGCCAGGAGGTCCCAAAATTTTGAGACCGAGATCTCTGCTCCCCCTCTGCAACTGGATCCTCGACTTCCTGACCCATAGACCACAACCAGTAAGGATAAGCAACAAAATCTCCTCCACAACAATCCTCATCACCAGTGCCCCAGCCCATTACACAGTACTCAGCCCATTACTATACTCTTTATACACTCAAGACTGTGTGTTCAAATTCTGCTCTTAATTCATTTACAGGTTTACTGACGGCACCACTGTAGTGGGTCAAATCTTAAACAACAATGGTACAGAGTTCAGAAAAACAATGGAGATCTTTGTGGTATGGTGTAAAGACAATCTCTCTCTCTCTCTCTCTCTCTCTCTCTCTCAATGTTAGCAAAACAAAGAAGTTGGTCACTGACTTCAGAAAGTGGAGTGGAGGACACGCCCGTGTCTGTATCAATGGTGCTGTGGTGGAGATGGTCAAGAACCTCAAGTTCCTAGGAGCAAATATCACCATAAATCTGCCGTGTCAATTCATGTTAATGCTACTGTCAAGAAACCTCATCAATGCTTCTACTAAGGAAATTCAGCATGTTCATAATGACTCTGAACAGGTTTTATGGATGCACCATAGAAAGCATCCTATCCAGATGCATTGCAGCTTGGTATGACAACTGCTCTGCCCAAGACCACAAAAAACTACATAGAAATGTGAACGCAGCCCTTGATGATTTTATCATGAAAACCAGCCTTCCTTCCATTGACTCCATCTATATTTCCTGCTGCCTCAGGGAAGCAGCCAACATCATCAAAGATTCTGCCACCCTCGTTATCATTTCTTCCAATTTATTCCAACCGACAGAAGATACAAAAGTTTAAAGACACATACCAACAGAAGATACAAAGATTTTAAGACAGGTACCAACAACTTCATGAACTGCATCTTCCCTACTGTTATCAGACTTATAAATGGATCTATCATATATTAAAGTTGATCCTTCTCTGCACCTTCTCTGTAACTTCATTCTGTTTTTATTACCCTGATGTATTTATGGAAGGTATGATTTGCCTGGATTGCACACAAAACAATACCTTTCACTGTATCTTGGTACATGTGAGAATAATCAATCAAATCTGCTCTGCAGGATTCTGGAATGTTCAGTTTTCTTTTCAGCTGCTGACTGCTTACGCAGCCTTCTTCAAGCTGTCTCTGAAGAGTCTTCCAATCTCCACAGCTACCAGCATTTTCTAAGCTTCAGCAACAAAGAGTCTACACCATGTCTTCACAGTCACTGGGCCTAAATTCTGGAACTCCTTCTATAATGGCACATGGAATGTACTCACATCACTTGGACCACAGTGGCCCTGGAAGCAGCTCACCGTTACCTTTTCAAAAGTAATCAGAGATGGACAGTAAATGCAGGTCTTACCAGAACCACCCACATTCCACTGATAAAATAATTTAGAAGAACTGTCAAATTTGGCAAGGGCTTATTGACATTGAACATATGAATGATCATATAAAAGATAGTGTAATAAAAATAATCCCCAATTTTAAAAGTTACACTCAGCGTTGGAAATAAGTAGCACATGACAATATGTGGTTTGAAGACAATAGTGAGTGTTACTATTTAAGTGTCACATTGTTAAAACAGCTGCAAGAGTTATCTATTGCTGCTTTACAGCTTTTCTGTCGAACAATGATATGACCCTTAAGCTTCTGATGTTGACATATCACTATTTCAGTTAAGTGGCAGTTTTCCTGACAATGTTAAAAATTGTTATTCCACGACTCTTTTTGTTTGTAGCTATCAGTATCCCATAAAACAAGCTGCAAACAAGGCAGTCCATGTCTAACTGGATTGTTGGACTAAACTAAATTTAGTGTTGATTAGTTTTGTTTACTCCAACAAAATTTTACTTACGTAAAATCCTCAATGGAGTAAGCTTTCAGTAATTTAGTTATGTTAACAAACTGTCAAAATAGTAATAGATACTGTTAAACACAGCAAACAGGTACAGAGAATTCCAAATCTGAGAAGTGGCAAAATAAAGTCTAAAATAAAAGATACTAAAGGCATGTTAGAGCCTGTACAAACAATTTGCAGAAATGTCTATGAAATGTGTGAAATGGACAGTATTATACAGTGAATAGTCTGGAACCTCTGTCTGAAATAAATGTTTGCAAGAACTTGGGGTTTTGTAGATAGTATAGCTTATAACATTATTCTTTTGTTTGAGGGCAAACTAAATTGCCTTGGAAAGTCTCAACCCAGTTTCGATAAAATTGTTAGTAATTGGGAAAGAATTGTCACAAGTGTTTCAAATTTAACATATAAGCCTTACTTTAGGATCTGTCAATAACCTTGGTGAAAAGATTCTGCTTGAAACAATGGATGATGATGTTCAACTTGAGGTTAGGTTATGGTATGTTGGGAGAACAGAAACGAGAGCACTTTTTTTTTGCTTTACAACCCATGTCACAACTTTCCAGGAATGATTTGGTGCTTACAGTAAATCCTAAATCGGTAAAAGATTTTCAGAAGGAAGATGTTGAGAGGAGGAGCTTCAGAGGTGCATGCTCCATGCATCTCTCCAGACATTGAAAATACAGTAGCTATACTGAAATGAATGTTTTCCCAATGTCTTGCTTTAGCCTGGAAAACATCCATCAGGAATCACACACAAATCTTCAGTCTCTCCATTTCTAACCAATGGACTGGGCAGGTCTTGCTGCCTTACTTCACCACAGATACGTCACCTCAAAACAAGATTGCAATTGGAACTATAGATTGGATTGAGTTGAAGTTTAAAGATGGAAATAGAGAAAAAGACTGGAGAAGAGAGAATGAGAGGAGACCTCTGAAAGAAAAAGGAATGCAACCAACAGATCTTTAACTTGATTTAATTTTCAGTGTTTAACTTAGAATGAATATAACATTGCTGTTTTGGGACTCAAGCTGAGGAAATAGTTTGTTTTCAAGAACAAAGACATCTCATTTGGTGTTTAAAAAAAACAATACGCACCACTTTCTGGATTCATTAGTTTAGAAACAATACTTGTATGACATCGGCAATATATTGGTTGTAATTAACTTCTTTGGCACATAAAACATGGTTCCTTTTGTTTGCAAAAGCCAACTATTTCTTCAGCTCAGTTCTCTTATATTTGTATGCAGAATCATTAATGCAAGCAGCGTTTTTAAATAATGATCTACAAAAGCAGCAGGCTTCAGCAGTCAGATGATGTAAATAGATAACTTACCTACCTGTCACATGACCTCCCATCACTCTAACAGATCTAAATATATTGCCACAATCTTTATGAATAATGAGTGCACCTGTTTACAGTGTCACCTCTGTTTTCTCACTGTCTCCTTGAGCTACATTTTACTTCTGATGCAAATTTTTTGACAGCCAGCATCAATTTGGAAATCACAATATATGGAGCATGATTGTTCTTTTGAGGATTTTTATTTTTGTTTATCAGAACAATTAAATGTTGCTAACATAATTGGTAAATTGGACCAGGAATTGTTATTTTGAATAAAATGCAGATTACATGACCTCCAAATCAATGTTTAGAACTCATTTCATATATGCATCAAATGCACCTTCACATTGAACGTATTTATTCTTGGGGCTATGAATTATGAAAATTCCCTGAAGTGCTCACTTTTACCAAACCTTTTCACCAAATGTCTTTACTCTTGTTTGAAAGTGCTGGCTCATACTCAAGTGCACTTCTAAAGCTGCCAGGAATTCAACAGGACCTTCACCAATGTATATTATTCACGCTTAGCCTGCATAGTCAATATTGGCAGGTTATTCTACCGTTCAGGATTTGGATCTTATCCTTATCTATTCATGCACACACAGTAAGTGTCACTAAATACCATGGCTGAGTTTTTCTCCCCTCTCCATTCCAGGGATAGTGAGATCAATTTTAACACTCTATCTGCTGCTCCAGTTGAATTGATAACTGAACGCACACCAATGATCAAATCAGAGACATCCTTGTTCTTTACGGTTCAATTCCATGTTGGATATTACACTTGCCAACTCTACCCCCATTCAGAAACTAATTTCACTTTGTGTGGTTGTAAATTAGATTTTTTTACATCCACTATAAATCCGCTGTGTAAGAGTAACATTAACATTTTTTCCCCTGGTAATTATTACATACCGATTTCTCAATTCTCCTTTTAAAGTGAATGACTTGTGTTGGGTTACAGTTCCATAACCCTCTGAAAGTGGGAGTTCTTCATCAGATAAATTCAACAATTTCACAGTTTAAACAGGGCTGATGTTCGAAGTGAGCACAGGTCTGAGACAGGGCAATAACAGTGAAGAGGCAATTCTCCAATCAACCCTCTTTAGGTGCAATCGCTCAGAAGAACTGAAGGATCGGTAAAGGTTCCATAGTGAATTCAAATAGTGAATTCTGTCAAGTTTTTCTATCGTGGAAACAATATGATTCCTTGAATTTAAACCTTGCTTTCAAAATCTCCCACAGGATTTGCAGCATTTTCTTTAAAATAGGATACATCTTCGGAAAAAGCCATCAACTCAGCAACTGCTTATCATGACCGATAAAGTCAACATGCTACCTTCTTGTCAGTTCCAAATTCACTTGAATAACTCACATTCTTAGAAACTGTTTAGTCTCCTGTTTTTGGCCAGTTAATGCTGTAAAACAAAATTTCTGCATTCCAGTCTTAGCATTTACGAACAGTCTTGTGTAAAGAATATTTAGGGCTATGCTTATTACATTTTTCTTCAATACTTGGAAGATAACAACTGGTATTACAATGATATGTGTTATAAGATGTGTTGTTGAAAGCGTGTGTGGGAAAGGCTTGTGATTTTACAGCTACAAACCTATTCAGTTACACTGAGGGGGTTGTATTTAAAAAGAAAACAAATGTGCAACTGCACTGCACATTCTTAAGCAGCTCAATCACTAAGTAATGCTGCACAATTTAGATCTTTAAACTGGCACTATAAAACAATGACTTTAACAAGGAAACATAATATGGCACCTTTGTGGTAAATACAAATCAATGTATTAGACTTCATGCTGGGCAATAGTACAATTTCTATAGTTTGTCTGTGATTAGGTTGTGCAAGGTTAATGATGCTGACATGTCTGAGAAATTTAGATTAACTTGCTTCTCTCAATGTTTGTGGGGGCATTTTATACAAAGACTGAGACATGCAAAACAGAGATGTTCTGCAGCCATGGATTATATCTGAAATGCAGCTTTTGTAACCTGTAATCTCTTACAACTTTAAAAGAAATAGAACAAAGCAAGAGAAAACAATCATCAGCAAATGTGAGAGAAGTGTTCAGGGACCAAAAGAACAATAATGAAACAACCAGATCAGTGGGATTGCAAGAGGTGCTACCCTCTGCTTGGTGTCAGTATGCAACTTTCTTACATTTACCCAGCTGGTTACAAGTGAGAACAGCTCTCTCCACAAATCAGCACAGATGCAGGTCTCAATGCAGGCCACCCTTTGTGCTTGCTAGGGAATTCCAATCACCACTGCTATTTCTACAGTGTGCCAAAAGAAACAGACACAAAAAAGCTTTCCTTGCCTTGAGTCACTTTCTAAATTGGCTCCCAGGAGCTTTCTCCTACCTTGTTCTGTAAAATAGACGATTATATATGCGTTTTTCTCTTGGTATTTAATATACACACTATAACCTGAGCAATTTGCATGCCATGATAGGTTTTCCCTTAGATTTGAGTGCCAATATGCTATGGTTCAATGTGTTCACTGCCATCAGTGCCAGAGATAAGGGATGGTAAGAATGGCAGCAATGGCTGTGATTTGAATTCAATCAACACATACAGTTAGCTATATTGCCTCTCCATGCTAGGTTGGATATATCAGCAAAGATGTCTCACGTGGGACAAAAATGTATGAAAACTGCAAAAGGGATCTTTGACCTTTTCATCGTTCAGAGAATTAGCAGAGGGAAGAAAATCAGTCACTGCTTTAAAGCACTACAGATGAATGTTATCCCTATTTGCTCCATAAAAGAGCTCTTCATTCTCACTTCCAGGTGGTCAATTTCATAGCTACTATCAAATACAGCACAGAGATAAACCATCAGAAGGTAGATTTGCAGCAATTTAAACCTGTAAAGTTTTGTCTCACCTTTCTGCCCCTAAAGTATGTCAAAGGCCCTATAGCAATCTTTTTAGCAGTGACTACAGATCTATGTAGAGTCAAATGTGTGGCGCTGGTAAAGCACAGCAGGTCAGGCAGCATCCAAGGAGCAGGAGAGTCGACTTTTTGAGCATGAGCTCTTCATCAGGAATGCATCTGCTGTTCTCACTTTCTCCTACACATCTATGTAGTTCATTGCTGGGAACTTGCAGGCAAGGTAACTATCGAGGTCAGCCCTGAGAATGGCATGATCCATGACACTAAGCTGAACAGGAAGGTTGCTGTGTTTATATTAGTAAAGACGTTCTAGTTAAGAACAATTAGCTCCTTCTTCAAATGTAAACATGATCAGTATATGTACAACCAATATGAAGTTATCTGTCTTTGGAGAGGGTGCAGAGAAGGTTTACGAGTCTGTTGCCGGGTATGGTAGGTGCTAGCTATGAAGAAAGGTTGGGTAGGTTAGGTTTATTTTCATTAGAAAAATGGAAATTGAGGGGGGAACCTGATTTGAGGTTTACAAAATCATGAAGGGTATAGACAGGGTGGATAGAGACAAGCTTTTTCCCAGGGTGAAGGATTCAATAACGAGAGAGCATGTTTTCAAGATGAGAGGTGGAAAGTTTAAGGGGGGATACATGTGGCAAGTACTTCACACAGAGGGTGGTGGGCATTTGGAACACGTTGCCAGCAGAGGTGGTAGAGGCAGGCACTGTAGATTCATTTAAGATGCGTTTGGACAAATGCATGAGTAGGTGGGGAGCAGAGGGATAAGACGCTTAGGAATTGACCGACAGGTTTAGACAGTACATTTGGATCAGCTCAGGCTTGGAGGGCCGAAGGGCCTGTTCCTGGGCTGTAAATTTTCTTTGTTTCTTTGCCTGCCATGTTTTTTTTCTTAAAACTAGTGACAACAAAATGTACCTGTGACATTTCTTGCTAATGGATATTATCAACTGCACTATCTTTCTCTAGCATCTTAGAATCATAGAATCCCAATAATACAGAAGATGGCCATTTAGCCCATCCAGTCTGCACTGACCCTCCAAAGAGCAACAAACTCAGACTTTATCACTGTAACCCCACATTTGCCATAATACACCTAGCCTGTACATCCCTGGACACTACACAGCAATTTACATTGACCAATCCATCTAATCTGCACATTTTGGACTCTCCCTAATTAACTATTGGGAAAGCCATTGTCTTTAATCTCTCACAACCCATTCTTCATCGATCATTTCCACTCATCTTCCGGGCAATTGTCTGTGACTTTGGTGTTATACCTGCCCCTGAAATGAGCTTCCAAACATATATCTGTGCTATTGTTAAGCTCACCCATTTCTAGCTATGACGCATCAAATAACTCTGACCAGATCTCATTCGTCTGTTGCTAAAATCCTCATCTACCCCTTTGTTACATCCTGACTTGTCGACAGCTATTCCAATGCATTCAAGGCTGGCCTCCAATGTTCTGCCCTTTGTAAATGTGAGCTTCTTGGAAACTCTACATCCTGAGTTCTTATTCCACTAAGTCATGTGTATCTATTGCCCCTCTATCCATTGATTTTTATAATGGCTCCCAGTTAAACAATGCCTCAATTTTAAAATTTACATCCTTGTTTTCAAATACCTGCATTGTCTTGTTCCTCCCTATCCCTATTTTGATGCTGCTCTAATTGCGGTCTCTTGAGTTTTGCTGTGCTTTCAATTGGGCAAAAACAAGGACTGCAGATAGTGGAAACCAGAGTCTAGATTAGAGTGGTGCTGGAAAAGCACAGCAGGTCAGGCAGCATCCAAGGAGCAGGAAAACTTTCCTGCTCCTCGGATGCTGCCTGACCTGCTGTGCTTTTCCAGCACCACTCTAATCTAGACTGTGCTTTCAGTTGGCCAGGTCTTAAACTCTGGAATTTCTTCTTGGCACATCTCTGTCTCTTTACTTCATTTTCCTATGTTAAGGTACTCCTTACAACCTACTTCTATAGCCAAGCATTTGGTCATCTTCCCCGAAATCCTGTGTGGCTCACTATTAAGTTTTACTTGCTGATATTTCTTTGAAGCAACAGAACATTTTATTGTGTTAAATGTTCTAGATCAATACAAGTTATTCTTGTTATTGTTAGAACTCGACATTCTCAGTGCAAACTATTAGAATTGCCTTTTCCTTTAAGCAGTATTTGGACAAAACTTGGGATCTCTGTTTGGGTTACCTATGTATTTCACTACTTGTAATATTGAGTCACTTTATTGATCTATTATCATGGCATGTAGTGCTACTAAATTCAGATGCTGGGCTGTGGCAGGGGCTGCATGGATTATGTTTATGAAAGATGAAAATGAGCATTAAATAAATAAGACAATCCAATGTTCAAGTCTGATTTTGGCATACAACTTTGGTGGTAATTGCTGAATAACATAATTTAATTTGCCTAGCGGCATTAAAATATTAAAACCCTGATTTAAGAAGGTATTTTGGGGGAGCAATATATGTGGGCTCTTTCCTTCCACTTGCACTGAAGATGTGCACTGCAAATTCTGGATGTACAGCATCTATTTGTTTTTGGTTATGACAGCAGATCTTGACAAAGCAAAGCAGCAACAGTGGCAACATGCAAACTTCTGGTGCAAGTCCTGTTAGATGCCATTTTGTTGACAGAATTAGCACACTTGAGCTGAGTATCTTTCAGAAGTTTCAGGGTATTCGGGTCCCTGTCACCTGGTGAGTAACTGCCATGTAACAGCACTGCCATTTTGGAACTCAGTGCTCCAGTTAATGCCCTCTCTTGATAATGCATCTGCATTAGCTGCCCCCCCCTCCTTGCTCCAGACCAAAGATTTTTAAAGAGAGGATTGATTAGTTTCAGATTATTTTCTGATTGATTTCTACGGGCTATTACCATGATGGTAAAAATGTTTTCTAATTTCCAGAGTTCTTTAAAGTTGGTGAAGTATACAGTGTGATATGACGGATGCTGAAGGACTTTTGCGGATTTCAAAATTTCTGGACGTGATTGTACGAATTGGAATTCTCCTTGGAATACAGCATGATAAGGAGAATAATCAAAGGCAGCACAGAACAGGTCAAGCTGTTGAAGGAGGAGAGGAAAAAGGCTTTCAGTTAGAGGCTTAATCCACCAAGCAAGCAATTCACCGACCTGAACCTCAATGAGAAACAACGTATCAGATTTTGTACTTCACTGTACAGGACATTGGTGAAACCACTTTTAGAATTTGGTTCATCCTTCTATAGGAAGGATGTTGTTAAACTTTGGAAGATGCAGAAAAGATTTACAAGGATGTTGCTGGGACTGGAGGGTTTGAACTACAGGGAGAAGCTGATTAGCCTGGGGATTTTTTCTGTGAAGCGCAGAGGCTGATGGGGGACCTTATAGAGGTTTATAACATCATGAGGAGCGTGGATAGGATGAATTGCCAAGGGTGGGGTGATCCAAAATTAGAGAGCAAAGGTTTAAGGTGAGAGGGGAAAGATTTAAAAAGGACCTGAGGGGTAATGTTTTCATGCAGAAGGGGGTGCGTGTGTGAGAATGAGCTGCCAGACAGAGTGGTGGAAGTTGGTACAATTACAACATTTAAGAGACATCTGGATGGGTGTATGAATAGGAAGGGTTTAGAGGAATATGGGCCAAATTTGGCAAATGGAACGAGGTCAAATTGGAATGTCTGGTTGGCATGGATGAGTTGAACCGAAGGATCTGTTTCTGCGCTGCATGATTCCATATCTTAATGCAGTCACAAGTGAAACCTTAGTGTGCACCATTGACAATGGGCATGAAGTTGATTTTGGCCTTCAGCTTTTATATGTCTGGCTCAATCCAGACTAGAATTGAAGATATTTGCAACATCTTCCAGTCTGCCATCCAATACTACATACAGGAGGTCACAGCATTCTCTCTTGAAAGAGAACAGATTTTGTTTTGTCTTGCCAGGAAGCAGCAGGTAAAGCAACCATGCAACTTTGAAAGGATTGCCGGTTTCCCCAGTTTGCAGATTGCAATTGACTGCACGTACTTTGCTTTGCAGGTGATATGACAATTTTGAAATGTACTGCCTCACCGTGCAGTTGATGTGTGACCATACAGAATGAATCATTTAGATCGATACTGCCCAGTTTCCTGGCAGCAAGCATCATGTCTTCACTTTGTGGTTGTCTGCTGTGCCATCTGTACTGAACCATCTTGACAGATCAAAGGGTGGCAACACTGGGAGACAACAGCTACTTACTGACCACGTGGCTGATGCACAGCCTTCACGAATATTCACAACATTCATATTATCGAAAATCATTCTGCCTTATAAAATCTGAGAGGGCAGACCATTGATATACAGAAACAATGTTTCACTTATCTAAACTACTTTGGAGGAGCTCTGCAGTAATCAGCAGAGTGGATGTCAAGAGTCATAGTGATCAAATACAAGCTTTTTATGAGGGCACAGCCACAGGCAGCAGCTACATAGTGAACTCTTGGGAAGCAAAAGATGAAAGTGGAGAAAGAAGAGGAAGAGGAGGAGATAAATCAAAGAAAAGTGGAGAGAGGACTGAATAACTCATCATACTGCCAGCTAAAACCTACCATCAATGGTCCTGTACCATCTCATCTTGCAAGGGTTCGGGGCTTGATTCCTGACATTGATCACTGCAGTTATCTGGTCCTACTGCTCTTGAAGAGGTTGACTGAAAGGCCTCCTGATCCTCATAGATAAATTGTACATGTAACAGCACTGCCATTTTGGAGCTCAGTGCTCCAGTTAATGCCCTCTCTTGATAATGCATCTGCATTAGCTGCCCCCCACCCCCCTTGCTCCAGACCAAAGCTTTTTAAAGAGAGGATTGATTAGTTTCAGATTATTTGCTGATTGATTTCTATGGGCTATTACCATGATGGTAAAAATGTTTCCTAACTTCCATCTGATCTTTCATCTGAATCTGATCAAGGGTTCCTGTGCATTGTTGGAAAATCTTGGAGCCCACTCCCTCTAATGTTGCGGCATTATTGAGTACTACCCAGGTCAGAACAACTTATTAAATGACTCCCGAAATCTCCTTCAGCCGTAGTCTACCTCCCTTTTATGAGTTACAGGCTGGTGTTATTGAATGCAGGCGAGCAGGCTGACGATAACCTTCCATCTTCTGGATTAGTGGTGCTGGAAGAGCACAGCAGTTCAGGCAGCATCCAAGTAGCTTCGAAATCGACGTTTCGGGCAAAAGTCTTTCAGGCTTTTGCCCGAAACGTCGATTTCGAAGCTACTTGGATGCTGCCTGAACTGCTGTGCTCTTCCAGCACCACTAATCCAGAATCTGATTTCCAGCATCTGCAGTCATTGTTTTTACCTCGTTGATGATAACCTTCCACCATTTTGGCTCCCCTGCTAAGGTGTGCAGACACTCAATGATATATGGCTCTTGCTATATGTTGCAATCATGTTAATTAAGTGACATTACAAAGTGGGAAAGCCATTGGAGTGGGCTAAATGTGATCTAAACCAGCATTTCAACTTCACAGCCACAGTTTGGCATCCTTAAGTGTTCCTTACCTTTTCAAGGAACAGTTGAAAATCACTCATTATGACTTCTTCAACAATCTCAAGTAGACTCATGTCATTTTTTTAATGTTCGAGAAACCACACCCCTTGTTTAACAATTTTTTTTATATTTACTAGTCAAGGAGAATGAATCAACAATTTTACCTTTTATCATTTTTAACAACAGGCTTGAAAATAATAGATTGGTTCAGGTTAATACTATGGTATAGTTAAAGGTGTCTTGAGGTAATTCTCTATTAAGTTTGTGTTTGTGAAGTTTGATTTGGTCATTAATGCTCATGACTTAGCTGTGAGTTGATGGTGCTTGCCAAACTGTAAGTGAACATCTTTATCTATGTGGACAGTCTGATACTTTGACACAGATTACTACAGCAGCAGTTTGTCCTATATATGTTTATTGTGTAAGTAATATAGCGACAATGAGAAATTCTCAGTACTAAATATCACAACTTGATGATTAGCCATGAGTAACAAAGGGGCAGTCAGGACTGGAAAAGTCATTGCCAGCCAGCAAAGATTTTACCCTAGCCAGCCCAATTCACTCCCAGAAAGTGAAGTTGGGTATTGTGAAATTTAACCCAGACATTAACCTAAACATGTCAAAAACAATTTTTTTCGGTGCAAAACACGGTAGACGAGTCACAGAGTTTTGCATAAAGACGCTTGTGCTTGCAATCATTCTTTCTAATTCATATTCCATCTTTGTTCATTAATCATTTTTAAAATTAGTGATCCATTTCTTCCACTCTGCCATCTGTACTCAGTGTTGTAACAAACATGACACCTTCCTGCATAATAAAATCTGACAACTATGAAGTTGCATTTCTAAATAGCTTCCCTTACACATATCTATGCATTTCCAGAGCAGATGCTGTTAGCAGAATTTTAAAAGAGGACGTTATTTCAGCCAAGTTCTTTCTTTACTTACATATCTGTATGAGGGAAATATTCATCAAAGTGGCTCCTTATTTTACACTATGATAATTATAAAATTCATTGTAAATAGATCTCAGCTTTCATTGGTGGCTTTACCCACAACTTCCTCACAGTAAGAATGGAAACATTAAGTTAACCTTATTTCCCATCGCCACTCCTTTTGCATTTTTGCTTTTTTAACTACATTCTGACAGATTCAATTTAAAGTTATCAGCAGAACTGAATTACAGAATACTGATGGGGATATAGGCCAGGCCTCTCTGGACTGATTAGCATCATTTAAGAAAGCATTCAGTTGCTGGTTTGATCATCTCAAGAGACTCCAAGATGGGTGGCCTTTTAGCTTTAGGAGTCACCATTAAACACTGATTTGAGTTCAATGTGCATGAAAAGGAGCTTAATAAGAACTCACGATTGTAGGTAGTTAAGTCTCAGTTCTTTCTTCCTGTCTTAAAATAATCTTCTAGCATTACTGTTCAAATAAACTGTTCAAATTTAGCAAAAGTTGAAAAGTGCACCTTTTTAACTGTGCATTTTCTGAGAGTTGCATTTACATAAAGATCATAAACTGAGTTTATTTAGTGTCACATTTAATTGGTTTAAAAAGCAATCATCTATGGAATTATAGAATTGTAAGAAAAGCTTTTCTTTAAATCCATGTCGGACAAGTCAGTTAGGTATTAAAAGTTTAAAAGAAAAACGGTTTAAGTTGGTCAGCTGCTAACCACATGGTAGCAATAAGTATAATAGAGTAGTTTGAAGCCACAATTATTTCAGCTTTACTCACCTCCCGATCTTGGTTTCATCAGCAAAGCACTGCCTGATTGGGAAACAATATGAAATGGAAGGAATAACGTAGAAATACAAAGACTGACAGCCACCAAACACAATATTGTGAAAGGGAAATGCACAGATCTCAACCTTGACCCTGAACTTTTACTATCTTTTAACATTAAACATTTATCCTGCTTTCCAAAATATAAATGTGCCTTTTTGATGACAGCCAATGTTATTTGAGGATTAAAATAGTACTCTCACAGCCCTCAACATTAAAGTCTTCCGCATTTACAAAATTACAAACAGATGCAACTCAAGTACCTGCAAATAATCTGCCAAGAACAATTTCAAAAGGGAGATTTCAAAATATGTGGAAGTCATTAGGACGTGTATTATTTTTGCAGTGAATAGGCGCCATGAGTGTCTGAAGAAGCAGATGCATATAACTTTTTTTCTTTAAATCATGAATGACAAATTAGTTTAACGGGAATACTGTTTTTTTTTACTCAGTTAGCCAAAAATGTTGGGGCCCTACTCTGGTGCTGGTGGTGCAGAACAGTAAGATTCCCTGTCTCCTGCAGAAAAGGTGGATCTCATCTCAAAGTGGTCAGATTGTGTCTTCACCTTGACAGGCCACTTTGACTACGTAGCAGAAAAAATAATGGCACAGAGGCACTCTGAAACAGGTGAGCAGGCCACAGAGTAAATTGCTCCTCAAAGTAAAACAGAATGTTCAATTCTGCTGCACAGATTGTAATAAGGTCAGGTAAAATCAAGGACTGCAGATGCTGGAAACCAGAATCTAGATTAGAGTGGTGCTGGAAAAGCACAGCAGGTCAGGCAGCATCCGAGGAGCAGGAAAATCAACGTTTCGGGCAAAAGTCCTTCATCAGGAATAGAGGCAGGGTGCCTGCAGAGTAGAGAGATAAATGAGAGGGGGCTGGGGATGGGGAGAAAGTAGCATAGAGTACAATAGGTGAATGGGGGTGGAGATGGAGGTGATAGGTCAGAGGGGAGGGTGGAGTGGATAGGTGGGAAGGGAGATTGGCAGGTAGGACAGGTCATGAGGACAGTGCTGAGCTGGAAGGTTGGAGCTGGGGTGAGATGGGGAAGGGGAAATGAGGAAATTGGTGAAATCCACATTGATGCCCTGGGGTGAAGTGTTCTGAGGCGGTAATAAGGTCAGCCTACTGGACCTCATAGAATATGAGTTCCCTGACAAGGGGCAGTTAATCTGGTCTAATCAGGGAGACCTGGCTGACACATAACAACATGAGTGTCAGAAAGGTTCTGGCATTCTGATAGCTGATTCTGAACGGCAGTACTAAAGTCAAGGACTGTTCATGTGGAAATAAAGAGTGACTTGGGGATGGGATACCAGCCTCTGTGGAGCTATTTCAGTGGCAACAAGAGTAAGAGTAAGAAGTTCGCTTGCAACAATTGTCTTTGAGATAGCATAAGCATTCCTTACATGATGCCTTTGTTCGGGAGGCTTGAGAAGCTTTACTCCTTCGAGCCTGTTGTCGAGGACTGGAAAGAATGTGTTTTTATTTCGGACAAATGAAATTATGACAGAGGAAAAGCAATGGGTAAGTCTCCTGACAGCATGTGAAGTCACAGCTTTTTCTGTTATTAGAAGCTTTTTCTTTTCCCTGAGTCACCAGGTGCTAAAACCTTTCAAGAATTGGCAGCCACAGTGAAGGAATATTACAACCCTCTAACTCTGAGACGCTATCATTTTTACTCAGCAATTTGGGAACCAGGGGAATCTAAATCAGAAGGTTTGATTAGATTAAGCTGACTGTCAGAAGCATGTGACTTTGGTTTAACCCTTAATGAGATGATGAGAGACAATTGGTATGTGGGATTAATGATGCAAAAACACTCACTAGTTGAAGACCAACTGGACTTCAAACAGGTGCTACGACTGGCTTTATCATTGGAAAATGCAACAAATGGAGCATAAGAATCACACAGTATTCTGATGGAAAAGGACCCCCTCGCCAGTCTGACTGAACTTAGAGAACACCACATAAGTGAAGGCAATTGCAGAGCCTCACTCTGGACATATCCTGAACAGAGGGACTCTAGGTCAGCCCACAGCAAAATCCCAAAAAAAGACAAGCCTCAGCCAAATGGTTACATTTTCTTCAGGATCCTGGCTAGCAAGCCATTGTAGCTGCTGCCAATATGCAGACAGTTAAAAAGTCCGAGTAGACCCAAGTTCAGTAAGATAACTCAATTATCTTATAAGGGTGACATGATGGCTTACTGGTTAGCACTGCTGTCTCACAACACCAGGGACCCAGGTTTGATTCCAACCTCAGGCAACTACCTGTGTGAAGTCTGCACATTCTCCCTGTGTCTGCGTGGGTTTCCTCCAGGTGCTCTGGTTTCCTCCCACAGTCTAAAGATGTGCAGATTAGGTGGATTGGCCATGCTAAATTGCCCATAGTGTTCAAGGATGTGTAGACTATGTAGATTAGCCTGAGGAAATATAGAGTTATCAGGATAGGGTGGAAGGGTGGGTCTGGGTGGAATGTTCTTCAGAGGGTCAGAGTGGACTCAATGGGTTAAATGGCCTGCTTCCACATTGCAGGGATTCTATAGCCCAGTATCCAAGAGAGTGCACACCCTGGAAAGTCCACCTACATCTGGTTTGGAACAGTTAAATTGCTTAGCAACATCCAAATCGGAATCAATCAAGATAAGCATCTGGAACAATGGTCACCCGGTTCTAATGAAAGGTGATACTGGTCCGGCCATATCAGTGTTCGCAGAACCAGTCTCTAACAAAATCTGCTCTGTCCTCCAGCCCTTAACACTGATGCAAGACCTCAGTCAGGCTGAGGAGCGAAACAAGGGAACCTTTACAGATTAATTATAGAGTTAGAATTAGGTTTTGTTGCCATGTGTACTCAAATACAGGGATACAGGAGGACGGTGAATAGTTCACAATATTGCCATCATAGGTACAATCTACCTAGGTATAAAACCTCAGGTAAAAAGTAGAAAAATAAAGAAGTATGCTAATACTTTAAACATTACAGTTCTTCTCAATATAAAGGAGTAAGTAAGAAGTGAAGTTAAAAGTTCCAATTTATAGTCCTTTGTTAGCCATGGGCCTACAGTCGCTCCAAACTGGATTTATCCCGTGCTGGGCTCAATCTCTCTCCCCTGCGATGGGCTCGATCTCTCTCCCCCCACCCCGCACTAGGCTCAATCTCGTTCCCCTGTGACGGGCTCGATCTCTCTCTCCCGTGATGGGCTCAATCTCTCTCCTAGGCGATGGGCTTGATCTCTCTTTCTCCTTGCTGGGCTTGATCTCTCTTTCTCCTTGCTGGACCTGATCTCTCTCCCATGCGATGGGCTCAATCTCTCTCCACCCCCGTTCTGGGCCTGATCTCTCTCTCACGTTATGGGCTCGACCTCTCTCTCTCTCCGATAATTGGCTCGGTCTCTCCCCTGCGTCAGGCCTGAGCTCTCTCTCACACAGTGGGCTCGATCTCTCTCCCCCCACACTGGGCTCGATCACGCTCCCCCTGTGCTAGGCTTGATCTCTCTCCCCCCACACTGGGCTCGATCACGCTTCCCCTGTGCTGGGCTTGATCTCTCTCCCCCCACACTGGGCTCGATCACGCTCCCCCTGTGCTGGGCTTGATCTCTCTCCCCCCACACTGGGCTCGATCACGCTCTCCCTGCGCTGGGCTTGATCTCTCTTCCCCATACAGGGCTTGATCTCCCTCCTGCGCTGGGCTAGATCTGTCTCCCCCATGATGGACTCGATCGCTCTCCCCTGCACAGGACTGAATCCGACTCCTCCATGAAGGGCTCGATCTATCTCTCCCAAGCTGCCTCAATTTCTCTCGCCTACGATGGGCTCGATCTCTCTCTCCCTGCTCCGAGTTCGATCTCTCTCCCACCCTGCCCTGGGTTCAATCTCTCTCCCACCCTGCGCTGTGCTCGATCTCTCTCCCCCACTCCAGGCTCGATCTGTCCCCTGTTCTGGGCCCAATCACGCTCCCCCGCACTGAGCTCCATCTCTCTCCCTGCGGTGGCCTTGACCTCCCTCCCCCTGCGTTGTACTCAATCAATCATCACCCTGCGCTGTGCTTGATCTCTCTCCCCTGCTCTGGGCCCAATCTCTCTCCCCTGCACTGGACTCGATCAATTCCCCCACCCCCCCCCCCCCGCTGGTGATCATTCTCTCTTTCCCGCACTGGGCTCAGTCTCTCCCTCCCGCGCTGGACTCAGTTGATCTCATTGGCACTGGGCTCGATCTCTCTCTCCTCCCCCACCCCAACCTCACCCCTGCTGATGTGCTCGATCTCTCTCCTCCACACTGGACTCGATTTCTCTCCCCCGCACTGTGCTCAATCTCTCTCCCCCACGTTGGGCTCGATCTCCCTCCTGCACTGGGCTCGATCCCTAACTCCCGCACTGGGCTCGATCTCTCTCTCCCTGCGCTGGACTCGATCCCTAACCCCTATACTGGGCTCAATCTTTCTCTCCCTGCGCTGGACTCGATCCCTAACCCCTACACTGGGCTCAATCTCTCTCTCCCCCGCGATGGGCTCGATCTCTCTCTTCCCCCGCGATGGGCTCAATCTCTCTCCCCTCGCGATGGGCTCGATCTCTCTCCCTTCGCGATGGGCTTGATCTCTCTACTCTCACGATTGGTTCGATCTTTCTTCCCTCACGATGGGCTCGATCTCTCCCCCTGCCATGGGTCAATCTCTCTCCCCCACACAGGGCTCAATCTCTCTCCCCCATGTAGGGCTCGAGCTCTGTCCCACCGCAGGGCTTGATCTCTCTCTCCCCGCGCTGGGCTCCATCCCTGTCCCCTGCACTAGGCTCAATCTCTCTCTATCCCGTGCTGAGCTCGATCTCTCTCTCCCCCGGGTCTGGGCTCGATCTCTCTCTCCCTGCGCTGGCCTCGCTCTCTCTCCCCTGCACTGGGTTTGATCTCTCTCCCCTGCAATGGCCTCGATCCGTCTCCCCTCCACTGTGCTTGATCACTCCTCCATACCCCACCCCCATTGGGTGCGATCTCTCTCTCCCCCGCTGGGCTCAGTCTCTCTCCCCCTGCATTGGACTCAATCACTCTCCACAACGTGCTGTGCTCGATCTCTCTCCCCTGCACTGGGCTCGATCTCTCCCCCTGAGCTGGGCTCGATCAATCGCTCATACCCCGCTGGTGATCATTCTCTCTTTCCCGCACTGGGCTTAGTCTCTCCCTCCTGTGCAGGACGCAGTCACTCTTCCCCGCACTGGGCTCGATCACTCTCCCCCATGCACTGGGCCAGTTCTCTCTCCCCTGTGCTGGGCTCGATCTTTCTCCCCTGCGCTGGGCCCGATCTTTCTCCCCTGCACTGAGCACGATCTCTCTCCCCTGCACTGGGCTCGATCTTTCTCCCCTGCGCTGGGCCCGTTCTCTTTCCCTTGCACTGGACTCAATCTTTCTCTCCCTGCACTGAGCACGATCTCTCTCCCCTGCACTGAGCTCGATCTTTCTCCCCTGCGCTGGGCCCGTTCTCTTTCCCCTGCACTGGACTCGATCTTTCTCCCCTGCGCTGAGCACGATCTCTCTCCCCTGCGCTGGGCTCGATCTCTCTCCCCTGCACTGGGCTCGATCTTTCTCCCCCGCGCTGGGCCCGTTCTCTTCCTGCACTGGGCTCGATCTTTCTCCTCTACTCTGGGCTTGATCAATTCCCCCACACCTCGCTGAACTTGTTCTCTATTTCCCACATTGGACTCAGTCGCTCTCTCCCACACTGGGTTCAATCTCTTCCCTCCGCGGTGCACTCAATCTCTCTCATCTGTGCTGGGATCGATCACTCTCCCCTGCGTTGGGTGCGATCTTTCTCTCCCTGCTCTGGGCTTGATCACTCTTCCCCGGGTCTGGGCTCGATCTCTCTCTCCCTGCGCTGGCCTCGGTCTCTCTCCCCTGTGCTAGGCTCGATCTCTCTCCCCTGTGATGGCGTCCATCTCTCTCCCCTGCGCTGTGCTTGATCACTCCCCCATACCCCCACCCCCATTGGCTGCGATCTCCCTCTCCCCTGCTGGGCTGTCTCTCTCCCCCTGCATTGGACTCAATCACTCTCCACATCGCACTGTGCTCGATCTCTCTCCCCTGCTCTGGGCCCGATCTCTCCCCCTGAGCTGGGCTCGATCTATCGCTCACACCCCACTGGTGATCATTCTCTCTTTCCTGCACTGGGCTTAGTCTCTCCCTCCCACGCTGGACTCAGTCACTCTCCCCCGCACTGGGCTCGATCTCTCTTCCCTGCACTGGGCCCATTCTCTCTCCCCTGCACTGGGTTCGATCTTTCTCCCCTGCACTGGGCTTGATCTTTCTCCCCTGCTCTGGGCCCGATCTCTCTCCCCTGCACAGGGTCGATCTTTCTCCCCTGCACTGGGCCCGATCTCTCTCCCCCGCGCTGGGCTCGATCTTTCTCCCCTGCGCTGGGCTTGATCTTACTCCCCTGCTCTGGGCCCGATCTCTCTCCCCTGCACAGGGTCGATCTTTCTCCCCTGCGCTGGGCTCGATCTTTCCCCTCTGCGCCCGGATCGATCTTTCTCCCCTGCACTGGGCTTGATCTTTCTCCCCTGCACTGAGCCAGTTCTCTCCCTGCGCTAGACTTGTTCTTTCTCCCTTGCGCTGAGCTCGATCTTTCTCCCCTGCGCTGGGACCGTTCTCTCCCTGCACTGGGCTCTCGATCTTTCTCCTCTGCTTTGGGCTCGATCAATTCCCCCACACCCCGCTGGACTTGTTCTCTATTTCCCACACTGGACTCAGTCGCTCTCTCATCCACACTGGGTTCAATCTCTTCCCTCCACGGTGCGCTCCATCTCTCTCCCCTGCGCTGGGCCCGTTCTCTCCCTTGCGCTGAGCTCGATCTTTCTCCCCTGCGCTGGGACCGTTCTCTCCCTGCACTGGGCTCTCGATCTTTCTCCTCTGCTCTGGGCTCGATCAATTCCACCACACCCCACTGGACTTGTTCTCTATTTCCCACACTGGACTCAGTCGCTCTCTCCCGCACTGGGTTCAATCTCTTCCCTTCGCGGTGCACTCAATCTCTCTCCCCTGCACTGGGCTCTTGATCTTTCTCCTCTGCTTCGGGCTCGATCAATTCCCCCACACTCCGCTGGACTTGTTCTCTATTTCCCACACTGGACTCAGTCACTCTCCCCTGCACTGGGTTCAATCTCTTCCCTCCGCGGTGCACTCAATCTCTCTCCTCTGCGCTGGGCTCAATCTCTCTCTCCCTGGCTCTGGGCTCGATCTCTCTCTCCCTGCTCTGGACTCAGTCTCTCTCCGCTGGGATGGGCTCAATTTCTCTCCCCTGCACTGATCTCAATCGCTTTCCCCCACACTGTGCTTGAGCTTTCTCCCCAGCTCTGGGCTCGATCTCTCTGGGCTCGATATGTTCCCTGTTCTGGTCTCGTTCACTCTCCCCAGCACTGGGCTCGATCTCTCTCTCTCCCTCGCTGGCCTCAGTCTCTCTCCCCAGGGCTGGGCTCAATCTCTGTCCCCCACGCTGGGCTTGATCTCTCTCCCGGCTCTGGATCGATTTCTCTCCCCTGCACTGGGCTCCATCACTGTCCCCCCGCACTGGGCCCAACCTGTCCCTGGCACTGGTCTTGATCTCTCTCCTCGTCACTGGGCCCGACCTGTCCCTGGCACTGGTCTCGATCTCTCTTCCCCCACACTGGGCCAGACCTGTCCCTGGCACTGGTCTCGATCTCTCTCCCCCTGCACTGGGCCCGACCTGTCCTTGGCACTGGTCTCGATTTCTCTCCCCCCTCACTGGGCCCGACCTGTCCCTGGCACTGGGCTTGATCTCTCTACCCCGCACTGTGCTTGATCTGTCTCTGGCTCTGGGCTCAATCTCTCTCCCCCTGCGCTGTGCTCAATCACTCTCCCCCACTATGAGCTCGATGTCTCCCCAGTGCTGGGCTCGATCTCTCTCCACTGCGAATGGGCTCGATGTCTCTCCCTCGCTCAGGGCTCAATCTCTCTCACCCACGCTGGGATCGATCTCTCTCCCTCAGATTAAATCTGATCTTCCCAGACCTGGGGTAGATAGTGGCATGGCATCAGGAGTGCCAATGCTGGACACAAGACTCTGCCAAATGAGAGAGACAGTATGATACAGAGGATGAAACTTGGTGTAGGAACCACAGAAATGGCCCTGCATGGGAAAGAGCCATGGTCGAAGTGGGGTCATGCATAAAGTTTGGGTAGGTACAACGGTCCTGAACAAGCTCATGGACCATATGAACGCTGCAAATTCACAAAGGGTTTGGGAGTAAAACATGTCCTGCCCCTTCGAAAGGCTAGTGGAACCTATGGGTTCACCCTCTTGTACAAACATTGACAAGTCCTCTGAATCAGTGATGGACACAAAGGATGTACCTCACAGCTTTGCCACTGGAGGAGGAGAACGAAATGTTACCGAGGCGTTCCTGGTGAACTCCTGTGCATTATACACCGCCCATATTGGATATCAAGTCCAAGGAACATGACCTGGTGCTAAACTGCCCCAGGAGGCTCTTCAAGGCCTATGCCTTTGTACTCATGAGGAAAGATCTCATGATTGTAATGAGGTCAGCCAGATGTTGACGATATTTGTCAGAACTCATTATTTGTTCTCCATATTATTAGCTCACTTTCTGTCACACTCCTTTTTTTTCAGTTATTCTTTGCTGATTCTTAAAATCTGACCAATCTTCTGACCTACCACTAATCTTTGCAGATTTAAATATGTTTCTTGCAATTTGGTACCATCTTAACTTCACCATTAACCACAGGTGACATATCCTTCGAAAAGAGCCTTTGTTTTCCTACTGAGAGAGACCTTAGCTGGAGTCATTAAATATCCCTTAAAAGTCTGCCACTGTACTTCGACAGTCCTACCTTTCCCAGTTTGCCTTAACTAGCTCTGCCTTCATCCAGTTATAATTACTGTTACTCAGGTTTAAAACACTCATTTTAGATCCATACTTCTCCCCTTCACACTGGAGCTGAAACTTTCTGAGCTTGTTGATAGCAAACTTACCTCTGACCCAGAAGGTTGTGGCTTCATGTACCACTCAAGAGACTTCAGGCCTGATACTTGTGTTTCGTACTGAATGGATAGAGGTACTATCTATCAGGTGATATGCTAAACCAATATCCTGAGGGGACTTGACAGGGTGAATGCTGAAAGGGTATTTCCCCTTATGGGAGAGATGAATAGAACACACTATGTAAAAAATAAGGAGACTTCCATCTAAGACAGCGATGTGGAGAATATTTTTCTTTGAGAGGGTTATTATCTGTGGAATTCTCTTCCCCAGAGAGCAGTGAAAATAGGGTCATTGATTATATGTAAGGCTGAGTTAGATAGTTTCGTAACTGACAAGGAAGTCAACAGGTATTGTGTAAACTGGAAAGTGTAAGCTACAATCAGATCAACGTGACCTCACTAAAAGATGATGCAAGCATTCAGGCTGAATGACTTACTCCTGTTCATAATTTTTAGGCACTTATGTTTCTTTGCCCTCTTGAGTAGGCATGGCAATCTTTGAAGAAGAATTTTCCTGTGTCCCAGCCAATATTCATTCAACATCTAAAAATGATCTTGTCAATCATTTTGTTTTGTGTTTGTGGGAGTTTTGTTTGTATTTATGGGAGTTTACAGGGACTAATTTGGCATTGTGTTTCTCACATTACAAGAATGGCTAAATTTGAAAGGTTCTTCACTGGCTGTAATTCCTTGCATCATTTTGAGGTTATGAAAGGTACTATGTAAGTACAAACTTTGTATTTTCCTTTCTAGAAAGATCCAAAAGAGATCAAATGAAAATGCTCACTCTTGAGAGACCTTTACTGAGACTGAGAAGAATCTACTGGCTACTATGTCTGGAGAGCCTCATGACCAGCTCTCAAAGTCTGAACTGTTGCTTAAGCAATATTTTTAACAACTTATGATAGTCTTCTCAATTTTAGAAAGCAAATTATTCTAAGTGCAAAGGAAACTGTCTATTCACTGCCATTTAGATCCTATGCTGAACTGTTGATGTAAATAATATTCAGAATGTAAACAGGATAATAAAGCTTTCAGAGGTTACAGTATATTGACATAACCATGCCCATTATGTATAAAAGAAATATGAGTTACATGATAGATGGTTGGGGATACAGAGAACTCACCAATTGATCAATTACTTATAGCTTCTTCACATATTCATTGGCCTTTTCAAGTTGTTAAAATGTTGAGATAGATTGTAATGTTTTGGGACTGAGCCTTTACTTTGCTATAATAATGAAAAGGGTCACATAACCTGTTCTGATATCTGCCTGACAATAAGTGTGAATAGTTTGATCCATATTTTAATCCAACTAGTATGAGGGGACAGCGAAATAGCTCCAAGTCAGAATGATGTATCGCTTGGGAAGGAAGTTGTAGTGATGGCATTGCCATTGCATTTGCTGACCTTGTTCTTCAGTATGATAAAGGTTAAGGGTTTGAGCTGTTGTTGAAGGAGCCTGGTTAATTGCTAAAATGACCACATTAATAAGACATTAAACAAGGCTGGAGGATTCACCTAGCTTGCTCCAGAGGAAGAATCTCCAGGAAGCCAGCCTCACTGTGAAAGGCTGTTGTAATATTAGATGTTCCCAGGTTTAAAAAAGAAAAAGAACAGAAATTAACCAAGAAACAGAAGTTAAAGAATCAACTTGGACTGGTTCTGAGAAAATGTAAAATATGTCTGTGAAATATGTTGAAAGATAAAGGAATGTACTACCCAGTGTATAGGTTACCTAAGAGGTTAATGCTTGATCAGTGTTTTAGTATTTCTTATAATAAAGGTCTTAAAACATGAAGTTTGTAATGCTATCTTTTCAGCTATTAAATGGAAGTTTAAATTTCATTTTTATAAATTGTCAATCTCTATAAAGTTTGTAACAAAGTGTATGTTTATTTCATTTAAACTTATTTTGTGTTACTAAAATTCTTGCATTTTGAAACCATCACATCTTACAGAAATGCAATTGTTTAGCGAAGAGGCAAAACTCACAATATTTAAGACAGGATGATTGTACTCAAGATACCATGCCTAATAAAGACAACAACTGATAAGTAACAATTCAATTGTTTAATAATAATAATATAAAAATCAGTATTAGAGTTTCATTTAACCTAATTTCGTGAACTATATAAAATTCAAAAGCAAACGCCCAGAAAGCTAAAGTGATCACTATCCTCTTGTCAATCATAATATCTTGCCATGGGCCTAAATTTACTTGTAAACTGTGATAAGCAAAATGGTTGATGCATTGAAGGTCTCCTCTCAACGTTGTTACTGGGAAACTTCATGTATTGAACTCAATTCTGTGAAACGTTAGAGGCCAAGGCATGGGGAGACTAGGGGCATAAGCAAGAAGCTGTCTGATGGATTTTAGCAAAGGAACAATGAAAGGCTGGGGTCATGTGGAAATGGGAGTTTGGTACAGAGAGAAGATTAAAGGCTGGGGAGAGATTGGAAGTGTTGGGGATTGGAGTAGGAACAAAATGGTTTCAGAAGGGAAAATTGAAACTTCAGCCTGATCAGGTGAAGGCATCCAATTGTTGGGATGGATGAAACAAGTAAACAGAATCCAGCAAGTCACTGATAGGGCCTTGTGGGTCAAACAGTTCTCATCTCCCATTAACTGCTGGCTTTCCTGATTCCAGAACATTCAGCAGCCAGGTTTAAATAAAAAACAGTAGTTAATTCTAAAATATGCAGTCTCTTTATAATAATTAATTACTGACACACCTGCTTCAAGTTGGTTAGTTTTTGAGGTAGAGATTTAGATTTTTACACCTTTTTGGTGGTGGGACATATTTGCCCTGAATGTCACTGCTGACACCTTATGATATCTGCCACATTTGCATGTACACGGCATAGGGTGAGGCTGGTTATCTATACTGTGTCCGGTGTCTAATTAATTATCAATGTTAGATGATAGAATCTTAGCAGAGAGGCACTTGTCTCAATCAACAAGATGCTTTATTGCACGATAGCAAAAATATTGCTAATCAGACATAATTACTAGGACCCTTTAGCTGGGTAGAATATATCTGCTCCGTAAAAAGCTAGTGTCGAGCTTACTGTCTCTATTCACAGACTGTATGACATCATTAAATTAGGTGGAACCAATGCAACTTCAACATTAACTCTTTCAGAACCTTTACTTTATACAAAAGGTAGCTGTTTTGTGGGAACTATATTTTCTCCCATTTTCCCACCCAGTGGAACCAACTAATTGAAGAAAAATATTGACATTTTAAAAGCTCTATAATTAAATTCCTTTTGCATGTGCCTCAGTTTTGAAGTAAAGATTGAACTGTGTTTAACAAGGCTATGAGCGAGCTCTTTGCATTTTGAAGATTGTGCATTTAAGAGGCTCCAGGCTGGAGACAAAGGTGGCAAAAGCCCACATGCCTCAGACAAAGCAGTTAAGGCCATGCTTATGGCTGAGGCAGGAAGGGAACATAGTTTAACAGAAACTTACAGGGAGATCCTTCAAGGGGATGAGGGTGAGTGGAGATAGAACAATTATGTGGGTATGAGAGGGAATGAACAGATGTCAGAAAACTGACTGTAAAGGCCTTGTGAAGGATGGGACATTATTAATTCAGTACATTCTGAAATGTATTGCAGCTAAACTTGGTGCATATCTATTGTGGATAGATGTAACCTTTCATTTAAGACTCCCCAAGCTAGAAATAACTATTATCAAAGATATTGCTCCTGGCCTGAGTCAAAGTGAGGAGTGTTCTAGAAGTTGTATCTGCAAAGTCTTTAAATGGTAATAGTAATCAATTATAGAGCCTTAGTAACACCATACTGCAACAGAACTGTATTTACCCCCTTGATCAAATTCATTGAAGAATAATACACTGGAATGTAGTTTGCTTCATATTATTAGCCTGCTGCATGGCATTCCAAGAGCCTTGTCATTTTCATACATTTTCCTTTACTATATCTCTCTGTTTTAATGGATCAGGAAGGATTGTATCAACAGTACAAGGTTCTCAATATGCCTCAATCTTAATATTAAGCTGGCTTTGTGCTCTGTACAGGTAAATAATAATTTGTTTGCAAGAATATGAAGGTATTAAAGATGAATAGAGAAAAACAATCACAATGACAGTTTCAGTGATGAGAAACTTCAAATGATGCTAACAAATGCTAATAAATAGATTAGAGAAGTTCAACTGCTCTCCTTGGAGAAGAAAAGTTTGAGAGGAGATTTGAAAAAGGAATTAAAATCATGAAGGGTGAGGACAGAGTCCATAGGAAGAGACTGTTCTCGTTGAAAGAAAAAGCAAAAACTGGAGCGTAACAATTTACTGTGACTGACAAAAGTACAAACATAATTTGAGGCAAATTCTGTTATGCAGCAATTATTTACGATCTGGAATGCACTGCCTGAGAGTATGGTGGAGACAGATTCAATCAGGGCTTTGAAACAAAAACTAGATCATTACTGGAGAGGAAATATTTGCAGGAATATGGGTAAAGGACAATGCTATAATCAGTACCCAAGTCATTATCATTCGAGATGAAACATCCCAAATTGTTGGGTGATGGAGGGATGAACTGGCTTACCCACTTTATTCACCACCCCTGCCCCCTGTCCCCCACCCCAGGTGATCACAACAAGCTACATTTACAAATGATCCCCTCTCTTGAGGATACCTTTCACCCAAAGTAAATTAATTTATGATTTAAAACGAGTCAACCTTAACAGGTTTTCTTGAGTTAACAAGAGTGTGCTTATGAGTTTCTAAATGCGAAAAGAAATAATAATGCAACACCCGTAAACACAAATTAGAAGTAAGAAGTGAGTTCAAGAAAAGCTCAAAATTAAAGTTGAGTTTCTTAAAGATAATCAAAATTAAAGTTGTTAATGAAGAGAAGTTAATACAAAACAGTGGCTGTTACCATGAAAGCTCTCAGTAGCGATGACATTGAGCAGTTGATTTTGAGTTTATTCGCTCTGCAGGGTAATTGAAACTTCTTCATCACGGTTCCTTTCTGCAGTGGCTAGCACTTAATGTCTTCCCACTGAAAGAGAGTCCTTTCCCTTTACTTACCTGCAGTACAGTGGTGAATGGCTGTTCTCATTAGTGTAACTTTCACAGCATATTAGTCCATTCTGACACGAGAATGTCAGACCACCAACATTTGAGGGTTGAAGTGTGCTGTCCCTGTGTATTCTTGAAAGGGGAAAATGTCAGGATGTCTTTTGCCCAGACTGACACCATTTCTCACCATCACATATACAGTCTAAGACAGTCACAAGGGATTACAGTTCAGCTCGTAACACATTTCTCCATTTTTAAGTCCATCCTTTTGAAAGCTCCTTTGACACCTCATCAGGTGTGATGATCAAGAATTTCTCTTTTGAGACTGCCGCATAATTTACATCTGCAGCCAATTTTGACTTTTTAAAAATAACAACATATTGCAATTTAAACTCAATATGTTTATTGATGATTCAGTTATGAACCGTGGTCATGGCAGCTGAACATTGGCCTTTAAGTAAATCACTTCTGCAGAGAGCCAGAATAAACACACCAAGCAGAATCGTCCCTGTCCCTGAATGATGTGGGTAATGGCGAGAAAGGTGGAAGAATCCCGTGAGATGACCAGCGAGGGGCTTCCCAACATCGATAGCAAAACGACCCATATTCCAACCAAGTATTGAACAGCAAGATGGGACTCTTATTAGTGAGCAGCAAGAGACATATTTCCATTTATTAAATACTTATTATGATATCTCCTCATCTTATGGCATGCAGTTTCCTGTTCTCCCTGCTGGATAGCAACTCTCTGGCAACAATTCCTGGCATGAAAGTCAGAATGGTTACCTGGTGAATCCAACTTGCCACTTGCTCTACTGACTCTCCATCAGTCACCAACATCCCAGGGCACACTCTGTGAGCCACAACTACACCATATATCATTGGCTAGGATCTCCAAATCCCCACTAACAAAGTGGGGCCCCTATCTGCCTCTGTCTATTGAGGGCAATTGACAGCAAGGCAGCTGAAGACTGCAAAATGACCGGGTTTCAAGATGATACTGGCACCAGGAATCCCAGAAGATCCTGTCAGTGGCCGATACCTGTGTCTGTGGTGAGGTGGGACACTATAGAGATATGGTACATTGTTTCAGGAGGCAAATTTGAGAAAATAGCATTAGAAAATTAAAATTGTGCTTGCAGACAGAAACCCTTGAGGGCTTGGACTGATATCAGAAGCTGCCCTTGACTTACTGCGCGGGAACCCCCAAGCGGAGGCCTGCTGATGACAATGAGAAGCTCCCTAGCTTTACAGAAGTGTTAGCCACCACTGAAAGACAGGAGAAGTAGGTGCTTAGTATCTCTGCCTAAGGGAGAAAATTGCATAAAGGTAAGGCAAACAAGCAAGGATGCTGTGAGCATCCAGATAGGGTCAAAGTGAGTGAACACTATGACAGAGAGAGAAGAGGCCCAGTGCATGAGCACAGTGTCCTTGCTGCAGAATCACAAAGCTAGTTGCCAGAGCAGCTTGCATGACGGCATTGAAGTGCAGAAGCATAAAAGCGCCCTGTAAGTGAATCAGAGATATGCCATGATGGTTCTGAGATGCTAGCACATACTAGATTCCACTACCAATGGACTTGAGGTGTGTGTGACCAGTGTCCATGGAGCATGCTCCAAAATGTTGGGGCCTGAATTCCAACAGGGACATTGCTCTGAGCCAGCAGCGAGCTCTGCATCTGCCAGGTGTTTTGCCAGATCTGGTTTCCTTTTGAGAGCTCCCAGTGTCTAGCTTGTTTGATAACTTTGGTAAGATGGAAGTCTGAACATTGATGAGAAGAGTTGTGGTATTAACAGGACATTTAACAATCAATCAAATTGGCATTGCGCTGGTGCAGAGCGAAAATCTCATCACAATGCCTGTGAAAAGTATTAACGGTGCAGATGGAACTTACCATACCTTCCACCTAATTTGACCATATGTCTCACCATAGGCCACATCACTCAGACCTTATAAGATTTCCCCTAATGTTACTGTGTGAGGGGACATCAATCCAGACGATTTGGACGATCCATCTCGGCCTCCAATGGTCCTTAGCATCAGGGATGCCAGTCTTCAACCAATTTGCTTCACTCCACATGGCATCAAGAAACAGTTGGAAGCAATGACAATGGGCCCTGACAACATTCTGGCAATAGTACTGAACAGTTGTACTCCAGACATGTTGCACCCCTCACCAAACTACTCCAGTACAGTTATGACACTGGCATCTACCCAACAATGTGGAAGATTATCCAGTTTTGTCCTTGTCACAAAAAGCTGACATATCCAACCTGGCTAATCAGTCTACTCTCGATCATCAGTAAAGTGATGGAAGATGTCACCAACAGTGCTACCAAGCAGTAGCTGCTCAGCAGTAACCTGCTCAGTGACACCCATTTTGGGTTCTATTGGGCCACTCAACTCCTGATCTCTTTACAGCCTTGGTTCAAACATGGACAAAAGAGATAAGTTGGAAAGATGAGGTGAGAGTGACAGGCCTTGACATCAAGGCCACATAAAAACAACTGTGGAATCAAGGAGCCCTAGGGAAACAGGAATCAGTGGGAATTGGGGGATAAACCCTCCACTAATTGGAATCACACCTGGCACATAGGAAGGTGGTTGCAGTTTTTGGAGGTCAGTCATCTCAGCTCCATGACATCTCTGCATGAGTTCCTCAGGATAGTGTCTTAGGCCCAACCATCTTCAGCTGCTTCATTGGTGGCCTTCCCTCTATCATAAGGTCAGGAGTGGGGTGTTCCCCAATGATTAGACAATGTTCAGCACCAATCATGACTCGCAAATTCACCTGCGTTTCCACACACATCATTTACTGTATCCGTTGCACCCGATGTGGTCTCCTCTACATTGGGGAGACAGGCCGCCTACTTGTGGAACATTTCAGGAAACACCTCTGGGTCACCTGCACCAACCAACCCAACCGCCCCGTGGCTGAACACTTTAACTCCTCCTCCCACTCCGCCAAGGACATGCAGGTCCTTGGCCTCCTCCATCACCAGACCCTGACCACAAGAAGCCTGGAGGAAGAGCACCTCATCTTCCGTCTAGGAACCCTCCAACCACACGGGATGAATGTAGATTTCTCCAGCTTCCTCATTTCCCCTCCCCCCACCTTATGTCAGTCCCAACCCCCGGATTCAGCACCACCCTCTTGACCTGCAATCTTCTTCCCGACCTCTCCGTCCCCACCCCTTCTCCAGCCTATCACCCTCACCCTCACCTCCTTCCAACTATCGTATTCCCAGAGCCCCTCCCCCAAATTCCCTCCCCCCTACCCTTTATCTCAGCCCGCTTGGCACACCAACCTCATTCCTGAAGAAGGCTTATGCCCAAAACGTTGATTCTCCTGCTCCTCGGATGCTGCCTGGCATGCTGTGTTTTTCTAGCACCACATTTTTCAACTCTGGTCTCCAGCATCTGCAGTCCTCACTTTCTCCTAACCAATCATGACTCCTCAGGTACTGAAGCAGTCCATGTTCAAATGCAACAGGATCCAGATAATACACAGCTTGGTCTGACAAGTAGACAAAAGTGAGGACTGCAGATGCTGAAGATCAGAGTCTAGATTAAAGTGGTGCTGAAAAAGCACAGCAGGTCAGGCAGCATCCGAGGAGCAGGCAAATCGACGTTTCGGGCAAAAGCCCTTCATCAGGAAACCCTGATGAAGGGCTTTTGCCTGAAACATAGATTTTCCTACTCCTTAGATGCTGCCTGACCTGCTGTGCTTTTCCAGCACCATTCTAATCTCGACTCTTGGGCTGACAAGTGGCAAATAATATTTACACCACACAAATGCCAGGCAATGACCAATTTCATCAAAAGACAATCTTAACCTGCGAGGAGAAAGTGAGGACTGCAGATGCTGGAGATCAGAGCTGAAAATGTGTTGCTGGAAAAGCGCAGCAGGTCAGGCAGCATCCAAGGAACAGGAGAGACGTTTCGGGCATCAGCCCTTCTTCAGGAATCTTAACCTGCCCTTGACATTAATGATGTTACCATCACTGAAACTCCCACAATCAACATCTTGTGGGTTACCATTGACTAGAAATTCAACTGGATTCACCAAATAAACACACTGGTTACTGGAGCAGGTCAGAAGCTAGGAACACTGTGGCAAGTAACTGACAATCTGACTCACCAAAGACTATCTACAAGGCACAAATCAGGAGTGTGATAGAATATTCGATTGTTTGGTTGGGTGCAGCTCCTTCCTGAAGAAGGGCTTATGCCCGAAACATCGATTCTCCTGCTCCTCGGATGCTGCCTGGCCTGCTGTGTTTTTCCAGCACCATATTTTTCAACGCAGCTCCAACAACACTCATGAAGTTTGACACTATCCAGAAACATGCAGCCTACTTGACTGACACCACAACCACTTCCTCAACCACAATGTTCAGTGGCATTAGGGTGTATGATCTACAAAGATGACCTGTAAAATTCATCAAAGATCCTCAGACAGCATATTCCCAACCCACAACCACTTCCATCTCAAAGGGTAAAGGTAGCAGATTCATAGGGACACTACCACCTACAAGTTCCCCTCCAAGCCACACTCCATGCCAACTTGGAAATATAGCACCATTCCTCCACTGAGTCATAATCCCTGAATTCCCTCCATAAGGGTATTGTAGGTCAACCCACAGCAAATGGACTGCGGTGGTTCAAGAGGGCAGCACACCAGCACATTCTCAGGGCAATCACGGACAGGCAAAAAATGCTGGCCTAGCCAGCGACACTCATGGTCCCATGAGTGAACACAAAAAAGTTGACTCCACTTGTTGGTGAACCTGCCCAACTATACTGGTGGTTAGGCTTTTCTGCAGATCAACTGGGGTGGATATGAAAGAACAGAATGCATTGCTGAAAAAGCACAGCAGATCAGGCAGCATCCGAGAAGTAGGAGAATCGACGTTTCAGGCTTAAACCATTCAACAAGCTTATTGATGAAGGGCTTATGCCTGAAACGTCAATTCTCCTGCTCCTCAGATGCTGCCTGACCTGCTGTGCGTTTCCATCACTACACTCTTGACTCTGAGCTCCAACACCAGCAGTCCTCATTTTCTCCCTCCTCGATATGAGAGAAGTTCACTTAACAACAGCACTGGGATAGGCCCCTGAGAATGAGACCAGTTCTGTGAGTAAACAAGAGCAGCAGAGACAACCTAGCTTTTGAAAGAAAAGCATCACGATGTAGCTCCACTACTTCCTGTGATTGAAAGGTACCTGTAAAATCAGCTACAGTTTACTATTCTCATCCACATTTTCCAACTAACTGCTTTTTCTATGTCTCTGCTAAAAGAAAGACAAAGAAAACATTCTAGGTCATTAAAAGGATCAATTCTGAACCAGTGACTGAAAGCCTGAACTTTGGTGTAAACAACCTCATGTCATCAGCAAAGAACTATAAAGATATTAAAGGATATTGGACAACATCGAACTAAAATCTCTCACTGAATACCATACTCCAGATTGGTACTATTGGACCACAGTATCCCTCTTTGATTTTTCACATTAATATATGTCAATTAATGTCTGTGTGAGTCATTCATAAGGGGTAAAGCTATAAAGTTTTATGTTAGTAATTCATATTGCTGTGTCACCATAAATAGAAGGTAAGTTGTTCACAAAAAATAGTTTTCCTCTGGTTAAATATACAAACATGGTGGCATATATTCTTTCAAACAGAGTTTGTCAGTTAGATAACTTGGATATTCTAACTAAATCTTTTCACATTTGTGACAATTCTTGGAATAACAGGACTTCACTTCCAGTGTGTTACCCCAGTGGGTTGTAACACTTCCTACAATTGTTTCAAATAGCAGATGTCTACAAAGTGAATGGGTGTACAATTAGCCATTCCCTTTGGAATACAACATGTCCTGGAAAATAAGCAGAGGATGAGCTGCTGGAAGAGAAAGGAAGAGGATTGCAAGATTTTGAAGAAGTAACAAAGAGGATTGATGATGGCAGAGTGGTAGGTGTGATCTATATGGACTTTAGTAAGGCATTTGACAAGGTTCCCCATGGGAGACTGGTTATAGAGTCATAGAGTCATAGAGATGTACAGCATGGAAACAGATCCTTTGGTCCAACCTGTCCATGCCAACCAGATATCCCAACCCAATCTAATCCTACCTGCCAGCACCCAGCCCATATCCCTCCAAATCCTTCCTATTCATATACCCATCCAAATGCCTTTTAAATGTTGCAATTGTACCAGCCTCCACCAATTCCTCTGGCAGCTCATTCCATACACGTACCGCCCTCTGTGTGAAAAAGTTGTCTCTTAGGCCTCTTTTATATCTTTCCCCTCTCACCCTAAACCTATGCCTTCTAGTTCTGGATTCCTCGACCACAGGGAAAAGATTTTGTCTATTTATCCTATCCGATGCCCCTCATAATTTTGTAAACCTCGATAAGGTCACTCCTCTACCTCCGACGCTCCAGGGAAAACAGCCCAGCCTGTTTAGCCTCTCCCTATAGTTCAAATCCTCCAACCCGGGCAACATCCTTGTAAAGCTTTTCTGAACCCTTTCAAGTTTCACACAGAGGGCGGTACGTGTATGAAATGAGCTGCCAGAGGAATTGGTGGAGGCTGGTACAATTGCAACATTTAAAAGGCATTTGGATGGGTATATGAATAGGAAGGGTTTGGAGGGATATGGGCCAGGTGCTGGCAGGTGGGACTAGATTGTGTTGGGATATCTGGTCAGCATGGACGAGTTGAACTGAAGGGTCTGTTTCCATGCTGTACATCTCTATGACTCTAAGGGTCTCAGCAGGGAGGCAATGACTGCCCAGGGCATGAAGAGAGAGCGATTCTCCCCATTGAACCACAGCATGGAACAAAATGTAACACATCTATGATGTAGTAGGGATGTTTCATGACAATCATTGACTGCTGTAACAATTACAACTACATGGCTGACCTGGGACCACATTGCCAGTGTCTGCAGAAGACAGTGGCAATGAACATATACGTGTTAGGCTCCTTCCAGTTTGGAGCTAGAGATAATTGTAACATCTCAGTTTTTCATCCATTATGCATGAAGGAGGTCAGTGAGGCTTTCCATTCAAAGAAAGCTAATTACATTTCATCCACCCATGCCAAAGAGAAGCAGGGAGAATGAGAGCATGACTTTAAGAGGATTATAGGCTTCCCCATGATGCAAGGTGCCATTACCGACATGTACATTGCCAGTAACATGCCAGTTTCAAGATGTGTGATAACAGAAAGGGATTCCATTTCCTTAATGTGTAACCATTGCATACCTATACACACTGTATCATCAAGGTTTTCAGGCAATAGTCATTTACGACTGTGCAGGAAACCATGGCCTTCCATTGCCTTGCCTACTCTATGGAGATCTGCATTACTCAGAATACCGGTGTCAAGATTTGGGGTAATCTGTGGGATGTTGCACAACAAATAAGATGCAATCCTTGCCACTGGTGATACATTGAGCAGCGGAGGAGCATGAGGAGGAGGAGGAGGAAGAGGTGTACAAGACAGATTGGAAGAACCTAAACAATTGTATTCTGCTATATAGTTCATGAAATACTCATCCAAGTGCCATACATGGAACCTTGACTCCAATGAAGCTTTTAATAACCTTCTCTCACCTGAACCTCCCTCTGTCACTAGTCGTCATCTTTGGCCAGAATGCAAACAATAAAAACATCACAAAATTAGCATTACAAATGGTATTTATAAATTAAATCATGCCATTTTGCATAAAAGACAGCTCATTACCCTTATGCAGTCTCTGTGTGACAGTTTTCCATGTGCTTTTAGAATGTCTTTCGACCTGGGGGAATAGTGAAAGAAAGACCTTTTGCACAGGAAAAGTACACTGCCAAATCAAAGTTATCCTCTATCATTACTGTTTTTTAACCAGTCAAAGTAAATTACCTGTGTATTTTAAAAGAATGTAAAGTCCTTTTTTTCCCAAATCTAAATTGAATCAGACAAAATAATCAATATTAGCTTAGAGAATAGAGAAAGAAGATCAAGTAAGAACAGGATCAATTCAAGACGCAATGCCTTTGTAGGTCTATTGTTTGCCACTACACTATGCCCAACTATGTCATGAGAAACAGGCACTTTGTAAAGCTGCTGGGGAATTATTGGCACCTCTGTACAAATCAGTGCTTTTCGGAGATGAAAGGATGATTGGGAAATGGGTGGGAGTGAGGGATCAAGTAAGTGGTAAGGAAAGGAAGGAAGGAGAAAGGGAAAAGTCATAACTGACATGAATGCAACATCAGCAAAGGTTATGCTAGGGCTTGATGAAATTAAAGACAAAAAACAACTTTTTAAACACAGGCACTGCCATATTCAACATTACATCATGATATTTCTGTCAATGATAAACAGTGATTTCGTTACTAATAACAATGAAATTACTTCAAGCCCAACAGCAGTGATATCTGTGTATTAGATTTTACATTGTATGCTAGAATTGAAAATATAAATAAAAAAAGAAATTGAATGTTTTGGTCAGCAAAAACCAACATTAATGTAAGATTATTTTAAAACAGTAGACAGAATTTCTTCGAAATGGTAGAAAGTAACGATTCAATGCTATCCCTGGAATTTAAAAGTTAGAAGTAACTTTGACACTTGATTTTAAGTTTACGTACAAGAGTCAAGCAATCTATTTAAATATGGTTCTAAAGTAGCAACATCTAGTGATTATTTGACTTTAATCTGATTCTAAAACAATTAAGTACCAACATGGTTTCTACAATGTCCTTAATGGAAATACTTCACCAGGAAATTTCTAAGTATGTCATCAGCTGATCTGTCACTAAAACATAGTGATGCTGCATTTTATTTTAATAGGGTTTTAATCATTATGTTATGTTGACAATTGTATTGATGCAGAATTCAATCATCTTAAATTATTAATGAAAGTTTAACCACCTCTGTCACAGTGAATAACTTATTTTATTAGACTTGCTCCTTGCTGGGGTGGTGCTCAACTTGGACAGGAAAAGCAACCTTGCAACACTGAACAGAGATAGAGTGACATTCAGGATTAGTTGGGTCTTTTCTTTTCTGGTCATTCACCTTTCCCTACGTGATTATATGCTTCTAGGTAGGTGGAAGTGAACACTACGAATCACGACTATATGGCACAGTCAGTCTGGGTGGACCAAGAGGTTTCTCTCTGATTATTTATTTTTCATATATTTATCTTTCAATCTCAATCTAGTTCCCAATAAAGTGCATTTGGAATATCAGGGAACATCGAGAATGTTTGTCATAGGTTTTATTTATCATAATAATATATGCTTTAAATGTGAGAGGTCTAATGTACAGAGATGACCAGTTTGTCATCTGCAGGATAGGGCCTATGAACTCTATTAATAATAGATCATAACCCGCAGCTTAGGCCTATTTGAACGTATACTTATTATTTACATGTTTGTTCAGTTTGAAATGTTGAGAGTCTGGGGATTCGTAAATGCCTGTGACCTTGTTGTGGGATAAATCAGAGATCAGCCTGTTCATATCAGCAATTATGACATACCTCACATGACTTTAAACCAAGTGATCATTCCCAGTGAAATCACAAACATTCACATTGCGTCAGCTGACGGCATTGAATAGGCTGTTAACCTTAACAAACCATAACTGCCTCCCCAGCCAAATAATGTTTAAAAATCATATGTAGCTTTGTAGATTTGTGTATTCAATGGTCCATAATGCTCAGGCAACTCTGTACACTTTAACCCCTGGGACCTGTATCAAGTATTTCCTCTCTTGCCAGCTTCCAATCTTTTGTGAAAGAAAGAAATTCCTAATGACCAGGAACTGATCCCTCGTGTAGCACAGAGATAGATATCGAACATGTAAAAGAAAAATCACATTCACATCATAGAGAGCATCTGCTCAGAATTTGTGGCCAAAGAACATTATTGGAGCAGAGGTCATTCAACCCTTGGCAGTCACCTGAGTAATACCATGGAGGAAAATTGGCAAACAATTGAATTTATCAGAACATATTAATGAAGTTATTTCAATGACAATAGATTTGCTAATTGGACAAAGAAAGCCAAGCACTGTGGAACAATATTTGTTTCTAAGATCAATGCAAGCTGAACAACTGTGTTAAATCCTCAGAAAAACAGAACTGTAAAGTTTTATTGCTTCCTTAATCTTGATTCAAAATGTTTGCGTTCAAGTCAAACTAATGTTCCCACAATTGGATTGAATATGCCACATCTACTTTGCCTCCATTGCACAGTATTGTGTCTGTTGAATTGTACAACATTATTCATGGTTAGTTTGTATCATTTACATCAGTTCTTTGTCACTTGGTTAAACTGATTTTTATTATTTATTCTTGTTATTCAATCATTTAACATGTACTATAAAATCAAATTGCCCACTGATCTGGCCAATTTTTTAAAAAATTCAATCAAAATATTTGGTTGGGATGCAACATCCAAGAAGAAACAAACCCTCACAGAGAACAAAACAAATCAAGAAGGGAGATAAAGAGAAGCTATCTCTGCTGGTTTAGGAATTTAGGACTGGGAGACATAGAGTAGCAGTCCATACCCATCCCAAGCCTCAGTTTAAAATTCTGAGGTAAGACCAGCCCAAACCCAGTTCTACAGCTGTCAAAGTGTTAACGGTTTGAGCCAAGATTTCTCACCCCATCTAGAAGGGATTGCTATCTTGAAAAACATATGGCCAGCAAGCCTATAGTCCATAGAGCATTATCAGGGACAATGGCCATTGCTGGAACTACAGGCAGTTCCCAACAATGACTGCTATTGGAGTTGAATTAGAAGGTGAGTTGGACATGTGGTGTCTACTGGAATGTGAACAATGGGCACCCTAGGGGCTGGGATCCATCATCAACCTCCAAAATCCATCCATTTGACTGCCTTGTTGATTGTTACATTGCAGTAAATCATCCCTTTTATGGCCGTACATATCAACGTAATTGTCCAAAACATCAAGGCATTTATTCTGGAGACAGACTCCTCGAAACATAATAATGCATTGTGTCTCTGGACTCCCCAACTACCACCATTACCTCTGTTCAGCATTTACGTCTAGCTGAGCAGGGAGTGTCAGGTGTCAGTCATTGTTCAATACATTCTCTATCTTCATTACATTCTCCTTCTCACTTGTGAAGTGTGAAGTGCCTTGTGATAGCCGAGCTTTGTCCCCCACTGTATACATATGTGTTGGTGGAGCCTGTGCATTAGTCAGATAACAGACCACCTTCAGAGTGAATGACTTCCTCTGAGCAGTCTTTATCCTATTCCAGCTCTACTACTCAGGGAAGCTTGTTGGACCATTTAGAAATTAAAGACATTAGTCAGAACTGACAAGTTTGTGCAGCTCATGATATTTCACTGGCTGCTGATATCACATTGATATGAATGCTATGTGCCACTTCAGTGTCATCAGGTAGTTGGGAGACCAAAATTCTCCATCACAAATAATCAAGTCCGTGGAGACCTGGTTTACTTCCATTGCTTCCTCCTCCGCAGCTTTTAAGATGGAAACGAATTGAAGGCTAGCCTGAGTTCTCTGCCTGTCACTGCTGTTCTGTATTCTCTTCTCCTGCAAGTTTGGAAAGAATGTGAGATGGACAATGCTTTGAGAGGACAGGTAGACAAACATTTGTGGAGGGTCACTGTGAGGGACGGGTGCAACACTGCAATAAGATGAAGCTGAGTGTCAGTGGTGGATGGTGAGATTGGGGTGTGAGGAGATAACAGAAGAGTGGTAGATGGCTACAACAGCAAGATATGTTGGTCAAAGAAGTAATTCATAGTGCAATGCTAACAACCAGATGATAAGGGATTTTGTGCCGTGTCACACTTTTTTCCAACCCTGATTAGGTCATTCAACCACTTCCAGCACTGTATCCAAGAGTGAGGCACTATAACCTGCAGCTAATCTTCTTGGCCATTGCAGCCCTGCCTTCTAGTTTTCTAAGGTTGCTTTCTTCCTCCCACCCACTAGCAACAGGACCTCCCTAAGGGTTCTTACACCCTGCAGCAAGATGCTCAGGTATACAAACAAGATGAGTGCTGCTGCCTTTCTATGTTGAGACTCCATTTCTGACGTCCCAGAAATGACAAAACTTTCATTGAGCCCTCTTAGGGTGCCTCGAACTAATGAAGCTGAAAGAGACTTTAGCAGGTTGTAATCAAAGTGTCCACTCCAATTGGTGTAGAACCCCAGACATCAAATTCAAATGCCATGGTTTATTATAGAAGCCAGTGACAAATGCTCTGCTGGAACTTTTGTGTTTTTGGATGCGATTCCAGCCTCCGCACGGCCAGTATATCTGTCAGTTAAAATTCAGATCCATCTAATTCGATGCCCTGATGATCACTGGGAATATATGAAGAATGCCTCGTATATGGATTTCTAGGACCCAAATAAATTATAACAGCAAAAATGGGTGTGCATATTGAGGGGCAAATCATTTTTTTAAAATACAAATAAAAACATGATAATGGCTGCTACCGGTGACTTATGAGATGGAATCGAATTTCGAAGAAATTGGTTTTGAATGGGATAATAAAAATTAAAACCAAATATTACTCTTCTTGCCATCTCTCAGAATAAGGGCATTTCATGGTTTGGTACAAAAGTCAAACAGGTTATTTGTGAATTTGCTTGGGGCCCTGTGCTGATTTGGCTAACCTATGCATTCAGGCAATCAGAGTGGTACGATCTTTCATAATATGCTTGTGTTATGAACAGTCAAATCGAGATTACTGTTTCTGACTTCTATTCAATGATCTCTGCTAGATGTACATATAGATAAACCAGCATTGGAGACAGAAACAAGTTCAGCTGTCTTGGTCCCTGTTGTCAAATATCCTTTTGGCATTCACATTTTAGACTTATGCATGTGGACTGGCTGCCAAGTCACAGTGCCAGGAACAATTGGTATGAGTAGATGCCATAATTCAGCATCACTTTGAAAAGAGGAGGACAGAAGGGGAAACTAAAGGGCAAAATATAAAGAACAAAAGTGATTTAAATTGCAGATTTGCCGCAACTTTTAAGTAACTCAGTCAAATCCATTTCAGTGAACTGAAATCAAAAATGCAAAATCTGTCACTGTTTGCACACACTGTATTCATTGCTACTAATGGAATAATTTTGGTTGCAAATTCGTTATTTTCCAAATTATGCATTTTTCAATGCTTACAGCCCAAATCACAGTCACCTTCTGTGTAGCATGCTGCATGACTTCTGTTATTTGTATAATTTGCCAAATTACAGCAACTTAAAAGAAATTAACTGTACGAAGCAGTGTATTTTGGAAAATTTTCCATTCCAATTAAAAGTAGGCAAGTAAATGTGCAACAGAAAATTATTAACATATTACTGTGAATTCTTGATAAGCTAATAAAATGTCGTGACAAACTGGTTCTTCACTCAACAGGAATTGACTGTATATCATTTGGAATGTAAGATTTTGCATAATGTTACTTTGCAAATAGATATTCTTATCAGACCATCTGCTTAAGATAGACTGTGTTTCTGCCGTAGCATAATATTTCTCAATATGAATTCATGGAATGCAGGCTTTTGACAATTTCTTTCAACCACTCATGAGCATTCTTTCCTGTCTCATTCTAGTTGGCAGAAGAACATATTATCAGTTGAGTGGTACACTACATGTACCCTCCTGTTAAAAGACAACAGATGGATAATGATAACTTCAGATCAGAGCACTGGGGAGGAGACTGAGCACTTGACCTTTAAATGTTTACTCCAGGGGAATGACACTGGTATATAGACTTGTAATGATAGAGAATAAAGAATGTATATTTTGCAAAAGCAATTGGGCTATTCCATTTCGATGTAGACCATTTTAGATCATCAACTTTTTTGCTACAATGAAAATATTAATATTTAACAAAGACTGTTTTGTTTCAGTAAAGCTGAGGTTGAGCTAGAGCTGAATTCTTGTCACCTATTGCAAAGAGTTAGATAGTCTGGGTCTTTACGAATGATCAGAATCTCAAGTAAGTGTAATCATGCAGAATCAGTATAGTGACTGGAATTAATCCCAAATACAATAAAACTAACAAGATGGCTTTTGCACTATGGGAAGGTGCCAGTGTGCTTCACAGGTCAGCCACCCAAAACTTAAGATCAAATCCTCCAAAAATGTTGTGAAGTAACCATAATACATTAACAAAAGCCTAAGGAGCAATCACTCAATTACATCATTTATGTGCCATTAGTTTTCCTGAAGCTGCTGGTCATTTTTTGTCCATTTTCTAGATTGCCATGTTGATTACATGTATTGTATGAGTGAATAATCACTCAATTGCAAAAAAAGCAAGATGGTCTGAGAATCTACCTCTGTAGTTAACTGAAATCTACCAATTCTAAGTAAAAAAATCTGATTCCTTCCATTAAAGGGTAGGTTATTCAAGTACAATATTGTTGAATGATATGACATTCTTAAAATAATCAACGGATCATACTTAAATGCCCTTGACTCTGTAGCATAGCCAGAATTGACATCAAACTATCACTTCTTATACTAGTTCTTGCTTCATTCCTAAGCCATGTGTGGTAGTTTGGATAATGAGTCCCAGTTCACAAGCAATATTTTTTCCTTTAGGGCATAAGGAGGTAAATCACCATTTCCTTAGATATTGTTTAATGGCAAGTGATACAAACATATTTAATTTTCGATTAGTTGCCTGTGGCTAGCTACAATTCTGCTCAGTAGCCTTAGGGGACTACGTTCCACAATTATAATTGCAAAATCTGATTAAATAAAGCCAGACTCTGATTTCTATTTAGTGTGATTGTTATCTTTGTGACTTCCTTTGCATGAACTCTTTTAAGTAACTATTACAGTATAACAAATCATTACATTATGTAAAAACAAAATTACTTTTTTTTTGTTTCTTTTGAAAAAAATGTTTTCCTTTTGAATGTATTGCTTCCTGTTTTAACTGATATGGACAACCAATATGTTGGTTATATATGCCGAAGCCATTTAACTGCTCCTAGAGATAACATTTAGAACATACTGTACAAAAATGTGCAACACTCAGAAAGAAGAAAAAAAATCTACTGCAGCTTTGAGTTACAGATATGTGGACCTAGATTTACTAATCACATCAGAGTGGGTTTTTCTGATAATTCTGAGACAGACAACATAAGAGCAGTACTTAGGAAAACAACTGACCATACACGGGTTGGTGCATGCAAATTAAATAATAGAACAGCTTCAGCATATTTCCTGTAATTTGCCCTGTTTGTACACTGGGCAGCTCAGGCTGCTGCAACCCACTGAGTCTGGCAACTATCAGTTCAAGTATCAAAAGAAGGGTCTTCAACAGTTTTCCAGAGATGGGCTTATGCAATTGCTCTCAAATCATGCACATCTGAAATACTTTGCCCAAACTCTGAATTTTGCAAACTGTTGGGCATTTGCCTTTTCTGCCCATGCTCAAACCCTTCAAAATCTGATATAATAGCTTATAGCTTACTGCAGCTTTGTTAATGCATCCCTTGGATACCTCTCCACCAATACAAAGCAAACCCTAAGGTTTACTGAAATCGATAGATTACTGCCCCGTCACATCACACCCTCAACCCCTATGTGGCATCAGTTAGCCTAGGCAATGTTATGGAACAGACCAAACCCCGTAAAAATATATTAACAAGATAGCCTAGACCCTAAGTGTTAGTTTAAAGGTAAATATAAGCCATTGCGCTCTAGACACAATTTGGTTAGTCAAACTACTTGACTTTATGCAAAACACAGGTTATTTTTACATTACACTTAAAATACAGACAAAATAAAAACTGTAACTGTAACTCTATCAAAATGCTTAACAAAATAAACATGTTTATTAACTACTATTAATTAATTGTTCCAATATAGTACCATCCCATAAACCCATCCTTGACAAAGTCAAATTCAGTAAAATAGATTGTCTCACATGCGATTCCAGCAGAAGGAAGACAGCCACAGCTTTTAGCTGTAACAGAGAGAGGAATCACAGCTTTCACGTCCAGCTTCAAGACCTCAGCAACCGCAAAAAGCTAAAACTAAAAATCCTGGTTTTGTGGGAGCTTGACCCCACCCATTCAAGCTGCTTCTATTATTCCAACTTTTAAAAAAACCCAATGCCTCACAAACTACTTATTTTACTGACTGCTCATCACCATTGTCTCAACCTTTCTTCATAAACTAAAGTAGGACAAAATACATCTCTTCGAGCCATAATATCATCACAGCAAGATTACTAAGTAGGTCCACAATCATGTTTAATTCAGTAATATAACTGATTGGAAATGAGCTTTTCACATAGAGAAAATGGTGAAAGAATGGTAATTTAAGAATATTGTTTTATTTATGGGTAAGTTTGGTAATTGAGGTTTGAATGTTCTGGCCCTGTTGCTTTCATGATTCAAGTAAAATCATTTCCACCCTTATGGAAACATTCTCTTCTATTCAATATCACCTTGTAATGACAATTTAAATTTTCGATGTTGCTTTAAATAAGCAAACTGGTGAAGTGATCTGCCATGAATGTTGGGAGCTGTAGTATATTTACCACTGAAGTGCAGCTAAATCATTGTATTTTCCATTGATATTGTCTCTTATTCTCACTTTGTACTTACTATCAAAAACATAAGGTTTGGTGAATTAGTGCCTCATGAGAACTAAATTCCTTCTTGTAAATTCAGCTTGTTAAAGTTTAACAGACGCTAAACAGATATATCATTGATGGGGGGGATAGTCAGCAATTGTGGGGATATAAAATGGGAACTGGATCAAAATTCCTTTGCACGCCAAGATTGATATTTCAATGAGAAGGAAAATCAGGTCAGATGTACAACTGACTGTTGATCTATTAATGCCAACTTTTGATGATGCTGAATTTGGACTTCACCCCCAATGAACCTACCTCTCCTGAAAGGTAGTTTACCAGATCCTAGTGCCACTGGGAAAGACAAGACATAACAGATAATGTATTTACAATGCACACAAAATAAATTGTAGCACATTATATAAATTCAAGGCTGATGGGCTTTGAGACAGATTTTCTAAAGTGCTTAATCTAGAGGAAAATGACAACCTACAGGACTTTACAATAGTCCAGATAATTGATGTTTGAAAAGTAAATTGGCTCAAAATGCTGAAAAAATAGAGGACCTCTGCCCTTAAGTAATAATTGCATCATTATAATCTAAAGGATACCAACTTAAAACAGAAGCAAGTTGAAAGAACAAAACATTCTTGTTACTAAGTAATAAGAAAGTTCCTTTCCTATAATTCCTGGCTAACAGGTTTGGACAAACAAAATGTTTTAAACAGAATGAAGTTCAAATCATTCAAAGAAACTAAGGGTGACTAAAAGGCTACCAACCAAATACATGTTAAGAAAATAGAGTGCATTACAAGGCTATTATTGCATTGAAGACTTCATAAAAGCTTATGATTGGGATTCAGATTTAACTTTGAAATCAATCTCACTTCTCTATGACTTCTTCTATATTTTTCACCCTACACCTTACACCCAGCTGAAGGCAATGAGCCGTTGCCAGAACCTGGTTCATCGGTATTTGACACAAACCACTTCCTCATCTAATAAGTCATTCTCCTCAAGTGAACCCACATGGCATGTTTTGATGCAATATTTAAACATCAGATCATCATAGACAAACCCACCTTTAGTGTCAAATGACACTCATATGTACTGACTTTTCACCAGGAAGTCATTGGACAATCATCAGGAATAGAAGGCCTTGCCAATTTGCCCTTTCCCAACCCAATAGTGAAGTAAAGAAGCTGAAAACATGTTCCCTGTTGAAAGGTTAAGAGTTTTGCACTACTCACATTGGTAGATCTTGGTCATTGGTAACTAGAATGAATAGAGGTAACACATACTTATCAGCACGCTGTTTTTTCTGCACGGTATTTAATCATTTGGTTTTTAAGGTAAAATGATAGTTGATAAGCATACAATATATCTATTCATTTAAGACACAAAGAAGATGTGTTTGATATCAATGCATAAATTTTGCAAAACTCAAGTGTAAAATAGAAAATGGTCACTATGAACTGTATGAAAATTATAAAATATGTATAATGGAGATTAAAGACTGAGAACTATTAATACAATTAACTGACTACAAATGCATTAGGCAGTCATCCACTGCTGAGGCATCCAGATGAATCCTAAAGTTTTAGTGCTCAGTTCAAGCATTTTAAGTATCAGAACCTCAAGTTTCTATTAATGTAACTATTGTTGCTTTGTAGTTATATGAGTTGCAACGTCATGTTGCAGCTGTACAGGACATTGGTGAGGCCAGTTTTAGAATACTGCGTTCAATTCTGGTCTCCCTACTACAGGAAAGATGTTGCTAAACTTGAAGGAGCTCAGAAAGGATTTACAAGGATATTACCAGGATTAGAGGGGTTGACCTATAGGGAGAGGCTGAATAGCTGGTACTATTTTACCTGAAGCAGCAGAGGCTGACGGATGACCTTATGAGGTTTACAAAATCATGAGTGGTATGGATACAGTAAACAGACAATTTCTTTTTCCAAGGGTAGGGGAGTCCAAAACTAGAGAGCATAGGTTTAAGGTAAATGGGAAAAGATTTAAAAGGGACCTAAGGAGCAACTTTTTCACCCAGAGGGTAATGTGTATATGGAACAAGATGCCAATGGAGGTTGTGGAGGTGGGTGCAATTACAACATTTAAAAGGCATCTGGGTGGCTACAAGAATAGGAAGGGTTTAGAGGGATGCAGGCCAAATGCTGGCAAATAGGACTCAATCAGTTTAGGATGTCTTGTTGGCACAGATGACTTGGACCAAAAGGTCTGTTTCTGTGCTGTATAACTTTAACTCTCCAACATAAAATAACCTAAAGTAATAAACAGGATAAGCAATCACAATTGAAATTGCTATTTTTTACATTCAGTTTTTAGTGCTGTTTGTCATGCTTTTAGCTTTAATTTGGCATCAACCAACATAGCAAGATGAAACAGTTCTTCTTTTCCACCTTGTTGCTGAAATAATTGCCATTTTGTACATTTTTAACCAGGTAGAAAATGTTAGGTAAACATTTTCATCTAGCTCACTGGAAGTAGAGCAGTCAGTTACTCCGACAAAGTACCTATACTGTCAGGTGGATGAAGGTTTTTCCAGGATGGTTTATTAATCCTCCTGTCATTTACATCATGCTATGATGAGTGGTCTTATTTTCTTCTCAGTAGCCTTGTGGAAAAGCATTAAAACAATAGAACAAGCATGGTAAAATTTTGAGGGTATTAATTTGTAGAATGTATCCTGATGTCTGTGTTTTACTTTAAATTTACAAATAAGAATCTCTCATTTACACTGTGACTATCTGCATAACATATTCATTAATAACAGTGTAACATTTTTACTGTGAAAGATCAAAGTGTGAAGGCTAAAAGCTCCCTTGGCAGCTGTGATTTAACCTTGTTTCTTTTTCTTTTCCCCTAATAGTTAACATAGATATATAATTTGTAGTTATGTTTCAATGTAAGCAAAGATTTGTTAATGTGCAGTTATGTGCTGAACTCCTTTGACAAACAGTCCAGTTGGGTCTAGTAAATAAATACACAGCATGTCATACCATAGATACAGACAAAAACGACCCGGATTTATGCTATGGTCTGAGGTGAGTTAGCTGATCAGGACCAGAATTGCTTTTCGCAAGATGCAACCAACTTCAGTCCTCAGACAAACTGGTTGTTTCAATCCTGTCCAAAGCGCATTTTTACGAATAAATGCAAGGGCATGATTGGGATAGGTAACAAGAATCTTCCTTAATCAAATAATTTACATAAAATGATCATTATTCCTCATGCCATCAAGTATGTGAAGCAGCATCTTATTTGAGTCATCTTCACTTTCTGGAGAGAAGGAAACATACTAAAGAAAACTGAAATTAAGCTTATAACATAGTAGTTCATTGAGAAAGGACACACTCAAAGGCAGAACTGAAGCAACTTTATTAAACTTGGTAATAGTCGAACCAAGAGGCTTGAAGGAAAAATCGGCACAAGGCTGTAAAACATCATTTGAGATTTCCAGTGGTTGTGAAAGACATTATGTAAACATAAGTTTTAATTTTATAAAAAGAAGTGTTCACCCCTGGCAGAGTATATTGTAAATTCAAATCTGTTAAGGGGACATGCAAAATCTAAAAACTGGTTTTAGATTATTAGCTCAAAATGTAATTATTGATTAAAATTTTATTTGTCAAACACATGATTTCATTTAAGTACACAAGATTCTTAAGGGGATTGACAGGGTAAATGCTAAGCCGATGTTTCCCCTCATGGGCAAGTCTAGGACCAGATGACATGGTCTCAGAATAAAAGGCTGCTGAGTTAAGACTAAGATAAGGAGGAATTTCTGCCCTTGGAGGGTTGTGAGTCTCTGGAGCTCCTTGCCACAGAGTGTTTCGGGACAGAGCCCTTGTGTATATTTAGGGCTAAGATCAAAACACTTTTGAACAGAAGGGGAAATCAAAGATTACAGGGGAAATGCAGAAAAGTGTACCTGACAAAACTGAGATCAGCCACGATGTTCTTGAATGGCAGAGCAGACTTCAGGAGCTGAACAGCCTACTCATATTCCTATTTCTTGTGGTCTTACAAAAGAGATTTTGTTCTTGGGTAAAATTATAAATTAGTCTTGCATTAGAAGTAAGTAGATTTTCATGCAACAGAAAATGTTTCAGGTGCCTTCCATTCTAGGCTGGTGCAGTAACAGTCATTATGATACTAAGTAAATGAAAATTATAAATGATTCAACTAGTCTTTAATCCATTTCATTGTCAGTCATGCCATGATGCTGCATGTACCATTTTACCCTCAGTGTTTCACCTCCCTCATTTGATAGAATAGGTCCAATTATGAAAAATGAACTAAATCCATTAGAAAGGCAAACTCATACGTTGAAAGTGTTTTTCTTGGTTTGTACTTTCTTACATCTTTGACCTAAACATGTTTTAAAATCTATTAGTTGATATAAAAAATATTGACTGCAATTTATATTCAATTTCAGGGGATACATATAATGCAAGCATTTAACTAGGTTGCTCAAATAGCATATTTTTAAAATTTGATATAACCACTTAGATTTATATCAGCATTTCTGAACCAGAAAGTAATGTTATCTCATAATTTACTGATTCGTTCAGAAAAAAAATTTAAAACTATAGATGCCATTCTTCTCGTTTTGTAAATTGCTGTAAATTTACTCTAGAGAAGTCATCAGCATAGTCTGAAAAGTGTAGTGCTCAAAGTGTTAAGGACAAGCTGGTCTATTTGCTTTGGATTTTTAAATTATGTTTAAACAACTCCATGCATCCATGCATGTGAATAACATCTTTAACATTTTATTGTGTTTATTCATTTTAGAAAGCCTTCGAAGTTCCAAAGTAGAGTCAGAAAACAATTTTAGGCAGTAAATGGGTGATTAAAAGCAGATTCAGAGCTGCATGACAAGTGGGTGGTGAGCAGGACTGTTATCGTTGTTGCACAAGCATTTGAATATATTTAACTCCTCCGAGTATCTCTTCAGACCTCTTCACATTATAAGCACAAATAATCTTCAGATTGATTTTCTTTGCTTCTGAACTCTAATTAATTCCTTTAAGATGCTTACCTGCAAACAATTTCAAGGCATTTGTGATGTTCCATGATAAGAAAGTCCATGGGGCAACATGGTGGCTCAGTGGTAAGCACTGCTGCCTCACAGCACCAGGGACCCAGGTTCGATTCCACCCTCAGGCGACTGTGTGGAGTTTGCACATTCTCCTTGAGTCTGTGTGGGTTTCTACTAGGTGCTCTGGTTTCCTCCCACAGTCTAGAGATGTGCAGGTTAGGTAGACTGGCCATGCTAAATTGCCTAAAGTTTCCAGAGATGTGTAGGTTAGTTGGATTGGCCATGGGAAATGCAGGGTTATAGGATAGGGATGTGGGTCTGGCTAGGTTGTTCTTCACAGGGTCAGTGTGGATGTGATGGGCCAATTGGCCTGCTTCCACACTGTAGGGATTCTACGAGTTTATAAACGCTCCTCCTCAAAGCAAAACTAGCAAGGACAACTGTAATTTTGTAATTTATAATAAGTACTAAATTATAATATTCCTGGTACAAAAAGGCTTACTACATTTATATATATCAATCAAAAACAGATTTTAAGGCAACAGACTTCAATGATTTTGTCTTTGTGAAAATGAATTGTTGGAAGTTAATTAAATAAGCAATAACAGAAGCTGAAATGTTTATCTTTACCCAATCTTTTATTTGCAGTTAGAACTGAGTAAAACCCCATAACTGACTCAAATTTATTCAAGGTCCCAATGCTCACTCAGGTTTTGAAAAATTATTCTAATGGAGTGCAACTTGAGTTTACAAATTGGGCATCACTGTTTAAATCTCTGCAAATTTAAGGAACATAAGCACTGAACCACCTCGAAGAGATCTACATTTACCTTTTTAACACGGCTATAAGACAGTCCCACAAAGTCGTTTTGTCACAAGACAAGTCATTATCATTGAGCTGTCAGCTTTCACCACTCTCTCCTTGTTTCCATTGTTCAGAAGGTCTTCAGACAATGACATAAGACCATACATTCTTATGTATTTCATCCAGCACCTTTCTTCTATTATAAGATCAAAAGTGGAGATTTTCACTCATTTTTGCTCAATGTTGAGCAACCATTCATAAAATCTGCAGAAACTGAAACAGTCCATGTCCATGTGCTTCAAGACCTGAATAATATTTAAAATAATTTGACTTGATCAATGGCAAACAACATTCATGTCTCGCAAGTGTGCTGCACAATAACCATACTAACAAGGAAGAACCTAACCATCATCCTGGACATTCAATGACATTACCATCATTGAAAAACCCATGACCAATAATTTGGAGGTTACCTTTGACAAGAAATGGAACAGGGCCAGTCTTGGTTAAAACAACAGGTCAGATCTAGGAATTCTGAGGTGACACATTTTGTGACTCCCAAAAGCCTACCTGTAATGCGAAGGTCTGATGACCACAATTCCAGCAACACTCAGGAAGCTCAAAAACCTCAAAATCAAAGCAGCGCAATTTATTGGCACGTGATTTTTTATATTATATTATCTACTATTATGTCTTCATTCTCACAGGCACTGAAGCACAGTAGCAGCAATGTATACCATCTACAACATACAGTGCAATAACTCAAAAGGCTCCTTTTGACACATCTTCCAAACCATCCTGAATACTATCCATCCTGAATAGCACTCCAGGTCCACTAAACTACGTGAACTGCATTAATTCAAGAAGGAAGTTCACGACCACATTCTCAAGCACAATTAGGGATGAGCAACAAATGCTCAAACCAAATCATGAGCATTACATCTAAGATGGTTGCAAGCATCTCAAACTGGTTTTAGGTGAAGCTATATGAACAAAGGACAGGAAATAATTCATCTCCTGGAGTTACGGTCAGTGGTATGGAGCATGGTATTACAGAAGCAGGAAATAAAACTTTTTGAAATGAGACTTTAGTATTTAGGGATACACAACAGAACTGAAGGGGTGAACTTTTAGCAAAGAGGATGGTTCAGATTTGAAGCTGTATTCCAATCTCTCAGGGGAAAGATTGCATTTAGATTGAAATGAAGTTGAATGGCACAGTTGATTAACACATTGAGAACCTGGACTTTAATTTGAGAATTGAGTCCAGCTGACTAGGCTGAACATCTCCTCTCTCTTATGTAGGAAATAAAGGTTCCTGAAGGGCATACGATGATAGGACAACAGTGTCATTATTTGGAACTAACTGACAAGTCCATTCAGAGAGGCCATAAGTTTGATGCCAAACTTGAAAATGTCAACTGGGATCATTATCTTAAAATAATTTTTAAATTTATGTAGCAAACATATAAGTGCAACACATAAAATTAAGCAGCCTGGTTGCAGCAATAAAGCAACTCGGATGCTGTCATAGTTGAGTTTTCCAACTTTCTCTGAATGTTAGGCTGAGGACGAACGATCAGTCCTCAGCAAAGGGCTCACCTTCATCCCCCTCCATCCACGCATCAATGAATTTAATACACGACGTGACATCGAACAATTCTTCCGTCGCCTCCGCCTCCGAGCTTACTTTCACAATCAGGACTCCCGCCCACCTTCCGAGGACCCCTTCGCCCACCTCCAACACACTGCATCCACCTGGACACCCCGCGCTGGCCTATTACCTGCCCTCGACCTCTTCATTTCCAACTGCCGCCGGGACATTAACCGCCTCAACCTGTCGTCCCCCCTCCCCCACTCCAACCTCTCACCCTCACAATGCGCAGCCCTCCAATCCCTCTGCTCCAATCCCAACCTCACCATCAAGCCAGCGGATAAAGGGGGCGCAGTGGTAGTCTGGCACACTGACCTCGATACCGCTGAAGCCAAACGCCAACTCGAGGACACCTCTTCCTACTGCTCCCTCGACCATGACCCCACCCCCCATCACCAAACCATCATCTCCCAGACCATACAGAATCTCATCACCTCAGGAGATCTCCCACCCACAGCTTCCAACCTCATAGTCCGGGAACTCCACACTGCTCGGTTCTACCTCCTTCCCAAGATCCACAAGCCTGACCACCCTGGCCGACCCATTGTCTCAGCATGCTCCTGCCCCACTGATCTCATCTCGACCTACCTTGACACTGTCCTATCCCCCCTAGTCCAGGAACTCCCCACATACGTTCGAGACACCACCCACGCCCTCCACCTCCTCCAAGACTTCCGTTTCCCCGGCCCCCAACGCCTTATCTTCACCATGGATATCCAATCCCTCTACACCTCCATTCGCCATGACCAGGGCCTGCAAGCCCTCCATTTTTTCCTCTCCAGACGTCCCCAACAGTACCCTTCCACTGACACTCTCATTCGTTTGGCCAAACTGGTCCTCACCCTTAACAATTTCTCCTTTGAATCCTCCCACTTCCTCCAGACCAAAGGCGTAGCCATGGGCACCCATATGGGCCCCAGCTATGCCTGTCTTTTTGTTGGCTATGTAGAACAGTTGATCTTCCGTAATTACACCGGCACCACTCCCCACCTCTTCCTCCGCTACATTGATGACTGCATTGGCGCCACCTCGTGCTCCCGCGAGGAGGTTGAGCAATTCATCAACTTCACCAACACATTCCACCCTGACCTTAAATTTACCTGGACTATCTCTGACACCTCGCTCCCCTTCCTGGACCTCTCCATCTCCATTAGTGACGACCGACTTGACACTGACATTTTTTACAAACCCACCGACTCCCATAGCTACCTGGATTACATCTCTTCCCACCCTATCTCTTGCAAAAATGCCATCCCGTATTCCCAATTTCTCCGCCTCTGCCTTATCTGCTCCCAGGAGGACCAGTTCCACCATAGGACACACCAGATGGCCTCCTTCTTTAGAGACCACAATTTCCCTTCCCACGTGGTTAAAGATGCCCTCCAACGTATCTCGTCCACATCCCGCACCTCCGCCCTCAGACCCCACCCCTCCAACCGTACAAGGACAGAACGCCCCTGGTGCTCACCTTCCACCCTACAAACCTTCGCATCAACCAAATCATCCACCGACATTTCCGCCACCTCCAAAAAGACCCCACCACCAGGGATATATTTCCCTCCCCACCCCTTTCCGCCTTCCGCAAAGACCGTTCCCTCTGTGACTACCTGGTCAGGTCCACACCCCCCTACGACCCACCCTCCCATTCTGGCACTTTCCCCTGCCACCGCAGGAACTGTAAAACCTGTGCCCACACCTCCTCCCTCACCTCTATCCAAGGCCCTAAAGGAGCCTTCCACATCCATCAAAGTTTCACCTGCACATCCACCAATATCATTTATTGTATCCGTTGCTCCCGATGTGGTCTCCTCTACATTGGGGAGACTGGGCGCCTCCTAGCAGAGCGCTTTAGGGAACATCTCCGAGACACCCGCACCAATCAACCAAACCGCCCCGTGGCCCAACATTTCAACTCCCCCTCCCACTCTGCCGAGGACATGGAGGTCCTGGGCCTCCTTCACCGCCGCTCCCTCACCACCAGACGCCTGGAGGAAGAACGCCTCATCTTCCACCTCGGAATACTTCAACCCCAGGGCATCAATGTGGACTTCAACAGCTTCCTCATTTCCCCTTCCCCCACCTCATCCTCGTTTCAAACTTCCAGCTCAGCACTGTCTCCTTGACTTGTCCGGACTTGTCCGACCTGCCTATCTTCTTTTCCACCTATCCACTCCACCCTCTCCTCCTTGACCTATCACCTTCATCTCCTCCCCCACTCACCCATTGTACTCTATGCTACTCTCTCCCCACCCCCACCCTCCTCTAGCTTATCTCTCCATGCTTCAGGCTCACTGCCTTTATTCCTGATGAAGGGCTTTTGCCCGAAACGTTGATTTCGCTGCTCGTTGGATGCTGCCTGAACTGCTGTGCTCTTCCAGCACCACTAATCCTGCTTCTGCGTATGTCCAGGCACAATCAACCTTGAGTCACACATTTTATTGATGTCTGTGAATGCATCATGATACTGAAAGCCTAAGCTCCTGTATTAACATTTCCTTTTGTCATTCTGCAATGTTTTCTTGATAATCACTCTCATGTGGTACCTTTGGATAGTTTAATCTATTAAGGTAACACCCCTATTCAAAAGGGAAGGAGGCCAAAACTTGGTAACTATAGGCTGATTAGTCTAATGTTGATTTATTGGAAAAATGTTGGAATCAATTATTAAGGAGGTTTTAGCAGCACATTTGGAAATCATAATCTAATCAAGCAGAGTCAGCACGGCTCTATGAAAGGGAAATCCAGTCTGAATACTTTATTGGTGGTTTTTGAGGAAGTCTCAAACAGAGTCGATAGAAGGGAACCAGTTTTATCTGGATTTCCAGAAACCATTCAATAAGGTACCTCATAAAAGCCCAAGTCATAAGATCCTATGGTGTTCAAGGTAGTATATTGTCATGGATAAATAATTGACTGATGGGTAAGAAACAGTAAGTGGAATAAGGGGTTCTTTTCCAGGTTGGAGACCTGTATCCAGTGGGTTCCACAGAGACAAGTGCTGTTCCACAGAGAACAGACTTCAACTGTTTATGATATATATTAATGATTTGGAAGAAGGAAGCAAATGTGCAGTAGCCAAATTTGCAGATAATACAAAAAGTAGGTGGAAAGATCATTTGCAAGAGAGATACGACAGTTTACAGAAAGGCATTGATAGGCATTGCTAAAGAAATGGGCCAAAAGTTGGCAAATGAACATAATGTGGGAAAATGTGGAGTTCTTCATTTTGGAAGGGAGAACAAAAGAACAGGGTATTATTTAAATGGAGAAAACTCCAGAAAACTGTAAAAAAGGGACTTAGGGGTGCTTGTGAATGAAACACTGAAAGCTAGCACACAGGAGCAGCAGATAATCAGGAAGGCTAATGGAATATTGGCCCTTATTTCAAGGGGCTTGGAGTATAAGAGAGTGGAACCCATACTGCAACTGTACAAGATGCTGGTGAGACCACATCTGGATGACTGAGAGTAGTTTTGGTCCCCTTATTTAAGGAAATGATATTATTTTATTGGAGATAGTTCAGAGAATGTTCATGAGGATGATCCCTGATATGGAGGGATTGATTTATGAGCGAAGTTGAAGAGATTGGGTTTCTACTCACTAAAATTTAGAAGAATGAGAGGTAAACTCATTGAAACAAAACGGATTGTTAAAGAGGATAAATGGTGAGAGGATGTTTCCCCTCAGGGGAGAGTCTAGGACCAGATTGAATTGTCTCAGAAAAAAGGGATTAGGAGGAATTTTTTCTCTCAGAGGGTATTGAGCCTTTAGAGCTTCTTGTTATGGGGGGGGTAATGGGGACAGAGTTTTCATGTGAATTCCCGGCTGAGACAGTTAGATTCTTGATCATTAGAGGAATCAAGGATTACAGGGAAAGGGCCGGGAAAGTGAATGCAAGGAATGTTGAATTAGCCATGATCATATTAAATGGCAGAGCAGGCTCGAGGGATCAAATGACCTTCTCCTAATTACATTTCTTATGGTCTGAGGTTTTTATACAAGTTGTTATTGTTAGGCTCACACTAGTGTTAAAATCTATTACCATGTTGTGACATACATTAAATAGTGTTACATTTCATAGAATCCCGACAGTGTGGAACCAGATCACTTGGCCCAACAAATCTACACTGACCCTCCAAAGAGTATCCCACCCAGACCCATTCCCTTACATTTCCCCATTCACCTAACCTGCATATCCTTGGACTGTGGGAGGAAACTGGAGCTCCTGGAGGAAACCCATGCAGATACGAGGAGAATGTGCAAATTCCATATGGACAGTCACCCAAGGCTGGAATCGAACATGGATCCCTGGCTGTGATGCAGCAATGCTAACCACTGAGCCACTGTGTTGCCCTCCGAGACAATTTCTGTTTCTATCCTGCACCCATTTCCTTAGGTGGGTCTTGTTGATAGTAGAATGGACCTTTTAAGATAATTGGTAGCCTGTGTGCACACATTGGTAAAGGGAACTTGGATTGCATGATGCACCACCTCATTCCCTGGACAGCATATTCCTGCATACCAAAGCAGCTTTCAAGAAACATTTCAGGCAAATTCGAATCACAATCAGCGCACCATACTTCAATTTTTGTTCGACATTGCCATTGGTAATGTTCCAGTTCTCAAAATTAGCACTGCATGGCTGGATAACCACAAGAATTGATTGAAGAATCAGAATTTTTGAATAACAGCAAAGGTCTTTTTGAAAAAGTACCTTATTGACATTGACATTCATTGCATTCCAATGTGAAACATAAACAGCAATGAATCAAGCCTGCTTTCATGGCAGAACATACATGGATTGAAACTTTTTTATTCATTCTGGAATGTGGGCATCATTAGCCAGGCCAGCATTTATTGCCCATTCCTAACTTCCCAGGAAAGGTGGGTCGTGAGCTATCTTTATGAACCATTATAATCCATGTGATGCAGAGGCACCAACAGTGCTGTTAGAAAGGGAGTTCCAGCATATTAGCACAGTCACAGTGAAGGAACAGCGATATAGTTACAAGTTGGGATAGCATGTGACTTGAGGGGAATTTGCAGGTTTTGGTGCCATCATATGTCAAAGATGAAGGAGTAAAATTTAAAGGTGGTGGATTGGGAGCTAGTCAAGTCAAAGATTTTGTCCTGCATAGTGTTGATCTTCATGAATGTTATTAAGACTTGCATCAATCCAGACAAATGATTTTGTGTCATGTATCTGAAGACAGGCTTTGGGGAGTCAGGAAGCGAGTTAAATGCCACAGGATTCCTAGCACTGACATAATCCTCCAGCCACAATATTTATTGCCAATCCAGTTCAGTTTCTTGTCTATGGTAACCCAGGATATGTAGAGTGGAGGATTCAGTGATGTCAACACCATCGAATCTCAAAGGGCAATGGTTATATTCTCCCTTGTCACTGGTATTGTGGACAATTAAGTGCAATAAATGTCACTTGTCGCTTATCAGGCCAAGCCTGAATATTGTCCAGGTCCTAATATTTTTGGACATAGACCTTTTTTTTAGTATCTTAAGAGTCATGAATGGTAATGAACATTGTGAAAATGTTCAGTGAATATTCCCATGCCTGACCATATAAAAGAAGGAAGGCCATAGAGCCATAGTCATACGGCATGGAAACAGAACCTTCAGTGTAACCAGTCCATGCTGAACATAATCACAAACTAAACTAGCCCTACCTGCCTGCTCCTGGCCTATGTCCCTCCAAACCTTTCCTATTCATGTATCTATCCAAATGTCTTTTAAACGTTATAATTGTACCCACAGCCACCACTTCCTCAGGATTTTCATTCCACACGCAAACCAACCTATGTGTAAAGAATTTGCCTCTTGCCTTCTTTAAACCTCTCTCCTCAAAAATGGGCCCTTTGTCTTGAAATCCCCCACTGAAGAAAAATCTGAAAACAGTTAGGCCTAGGACACTACCCTGAGCAACTTCTGCGGAGGTGTTCTGGCACTGAGGTAAGTGACCTGCAAGTATCACAACCTTCTTCTTTTGTGCATGGTATGATCCCAACCAGCAGAGAGTTTTCCCCTATTTCCCATTTATTCCACCGTGTAGGGCTCCTTGATGCCACATTCGGTTCAGTGGAACCTTGATGTCAAGGGTTGTCGCTCACACTCTTTCTCTGGAATCCATGATTGCACCTGTAATCGGATCAAGAGCTGTAGTACCCAAACTGAATATTAGTGAACACGTTATTGATGAGCAAGTGCCACTTGATAGCACTGTCAACAATACTTTACTGATCACCAAGTATATTTAATGGGCCTATAATTGGCCCAGTTAGAGTCACCCTGTTTTTTGTGGAATAGAGGTACCTGGGCAATCTTCCACATTGCTGGGAGAATTCCAGTCTTGTAGCTGTAGCAGCTTGGCTTGAGATATTTTTGGAGCAAATATTTTCATAACTTTTGCTGGAATGTTGTTAACCATAACCTTTGCTGGTTATGGTAGTTTCTTGGTATCATGTGGAGTGAACTAAGTTGAGGGTGTGATGCTGAACACCTCAGGAGGAAGCTGAGATAAATGATCTACTTGGTGCTTCTAAGTGAAAATGTTTCCAAATGCTTTGGCTTTGTCTATTGCATTGATGTATTGGGCTTCCCATCATTGAGGAAAAGAATATTTGTGGAGCCTCTACCTCTTGGTAGTTGTTTATTTGTCCACCATTCTTAATGACTGATTGTGGTAGGATTACAGAACTTAGATCTGGCCCTTTGGGTGTAGACTCAACTAGCTCTGTTGACTGCACGCTGTTTCCATTATGTGGATGAAAGTCGTCCTATTCTGTAACTTCACCAGGTTGACATCTCAACCATGACTCGTGCAGCACCTGATATGTCCTCTGCAGTCTTCATTAAACCAGGTGATGGGTGGAGTGAGGAACACACTGGGTCAAGAGGTAGCAGATTGTAGCTGAATATAATTGTGCTACTGATGACACAACAACTCATGGATGCCCAGTTCTGAGTCACTAGATCTGTTAAAATCTGTCCCATTTATCATAGTGGTAGTGTCAAACAACACAATGAAAGATATACTCTCAATGTGAAGATAAGACTTCATCTCCACAAGAAGTGATGATCCCCTTCCAACTGTATACAACTGTGACATTCGCAGCTCTGCTAGGTCTGTCATGCCAATGGCATGATGATGTTAACGTCTAGGAAACTGTCTGTCAGATCTCATTCCAAGAGTAAGCAATGTCAGGCTATTACTCAACTTATCTGAGCTCTTGTAATTTTGGCATACATTCCCAGATGTTGGTAAGGAGTATTTGCTGAGTCAACAGGGCTGGGTTTTTCTTTGTCTTTTATGCTGCCTGTCTGTCCAAATTCATTCCTTTAGACTTTGTAGCAACGTATTTGAGTAACCTGTTAAACAATTGCAGAGGATATTTAAGAGTCAACCACATGGTAGCATTGCCATGGGTCTGGAGTTACATATAGACCAGACCAGGTAAGGATGACAGATATCTTTCCCTAAAGAGCCTTAGTGAACCAGATGGGTTGTTGCAATAATCAGTTGTTTTCATGGTCATCAACAGACTAAGTTTTAATTCCAGGTTTATGTACTGAACTTGTATTCCAGCTACCCTGGTGGTATTTGAACTCAAGACCACAGTGTCTGCTGATTACCCAGTCCAGTGACATTACCACAATACCAGTGTCCTCCTATGGTGACCAGATGATAACTAATCCATTTATGGCATCAATATGGGAAATCATTCAAGTGGACAATTACATTCTGCATTACATAGAAACATTTTGATTAACTTTGATTGAGTTTTGAACTGATAATCAACTTATCATTTGGTGTACATGTAGCAATTATGTCTGTGATATTCTTTCAGCGTGACTATGATTATCTGCTGCTGACTTTGAGTAGCTGCTCACTGCTGTCTGTCAAGACACTTAATATTACTGAAAGATATAAATGGAGTCAAACTGATTCACAAACTGTACATTTTGTATGACATAAGTATCCACACTATTGTGAAGCTCATCTCTGTCATTATTATTGGAATTTGTAAAGTTATGAGTACCATTAGTAGTATTTTTGGGATGTATGGCCTAAACACCAACACTGAAACTCACCTATCACATTATTCATTTGCACGGAAGGCAAAACATATTTTTAGCTTGATGGCAGTAGTCTCTTGTGGAGAAAACTCCTTGTGGATATGCTACACAGTAGCAGTGGGAGACAGCTAGCTTCACCTATAGTTCAAACTTTTGAGATATTGTCCCCTTCCAGGTGATCTGAGGTGGAATACACACCGTTCTGGATTAAAATTTCCAGACGTAGACACTTGCATGAGTTTTCGCAATATACAATGAGTGATGATTTGATTGGCATTATCATTATCATGCAGAATAGCTTTGATGTGCCTGCTCAAAGCAGCAAGGTTATACTTTGAGCAAATGACAAGAGCTCTATTTTTACCAGGTTGCCAATAAGATTGATTTTGCAGCACAAGACCGGAGAAATCTCAACTTATATATTGACCAATCAAATAGGCTTTTGGTAGATAATAGTTAAGAATCCATTGTCAGCCTTAATTTGATTACTCCGGTATTATGCCAGACATATAGGTCTTGCCATCCCTATGACTGGCATACCATATCAAACATCACATCCCATTGAACATTCACAACAGGCAGCATACTTCTCATGTGCATCAGCCCATATTTGCAAGCTTCAGAAAAGTACATCCTCTTTTGGATGTAATTCTGTCACTGGAAATATTTATTAAATAATCTGGATAGTGCTAAGAGAAAACCAATTTACCTGCCTGGTCTGAAAACTAAGATTGAGAGTTAATTGTTCCCACTGCATCTCCAAACAATCAACACCCTGTTCTCAGGTTGGATAAAATGGTGTCTCTTTTTACTGAATCTATTTCAGGGGTGCTAGTTCTGATCTGTGCAAGATAAAAAGTTTCAATTTCTTCATCACTCATAGCAATACTTAAGTTCTGTACTACTGTGCATTTATGAAATAATGTCAGTGAGGCAAGTAAAAGTACTACTTGAACATTAAGCCTCATCCAAAATTGTACTCGGGGACTCATGGATGTTGGAGATACCATATTTTTGATATGTTTTAAAGCATAGGCCTCTTCTATCTGGTTAGTTGGACATTAAGGATAGATAAATATCACATGACACAAAAAGAACAGCAGAGAGGTCTTTCAATCCACTTACCAATGTCAACGCCACCAATAAATGAGAAAGTCCTTTATTGTTTATGGGATCAAATTTTGTACAAGTTGATTTCTTTTCTCTCTTCAGAACTGTATTACAAGATCATAAGAAATAGAAGCAGGAAGAAGCCATTTTGCACATCACTGGTCCACTATTCAAAGGATCACGGCTGATCTGATTATACTCTTACCGTCCCTTTCCTGGCTAGTCCATATCCCTTGAATTGCTTGTCAATTAAAAGTGTAACTGAGACTGGAATGTATTCAATGAGCCAACCTACACTGCGCTCTGGACAAGAAAATTTAAAAGACAAACAAGCCTCCAAGAGAAGAAATTCCACATCTCCATCTTAAATGGGAGACTGTTTACTTTTAATCTGTGTTCCCTAGTCCTAGATCCTCCAATGAGAGTGATTCACTTCAAAAGCAACCCTTTATTTTCCATGTCTTTGCTGCATCTTGAATTAATTTTAAGACACTACATAAGTGTAATAGCTTTGATCCCTGAAATAACAGAAAGACCACACAATCTTATATTTTAGTTTCAGAACATCTCTTATGATAACAGAACTCAAATTAGTGGATATTGCAGAATGAATAGAACCTCTAATAATTGCATGATTGTGACATAAATGTAATTTCAAAATGGTAGCAAATATTCAGCCACAAATCTAAGATTTAACAAAACTAAAGTTACTTCAACAATAATTTGCAAGTAGCACATTGTCTTTTTGAAAGTTGAAATGTTTCCACAAACATATCTTCCATGAAAGGTACATCAGTATCAAATCATTTGACAAAAGTAGTAAGTTTCATATCTCCTGACATGTATATCAGCAACACATGCCATTATCACATCATCGGACAAGTATACTAATCTCATACGTCTGACAAGTACACTGCACTCCTATTAGTTTACTGGTATTACGTTTCCTGACAGGTACACCAGAGTTATATAATCTGACAGATATATGTTTATCACATCATATGATAGCCAATAGTAATATTACACCTCCTGACAAATATATCAGCTCACAGTAACACAAGCATGCTGCTATGTAACCTTCCAAGAAGAATAGCAGTGTCAGGTTTCCTGACATGTATACCAACATTAGATTTTTCAACGAGTACACCAAAATCTTATCCCAATAGAAATAAAGCTGTCTGAGGAATCTAAATGATTGCTAGACAATGTTGTTACAACTTAGTTTGAAATAGGTTTCTGTAATTACACAACAACAAAAAATGTATAAAGTACAACAAACTGTTTTCATTGTAAACTTACTCTGCATTTTTTACACAAACAAGTAGTATCAGAAAACAGGTGATAAACTATCTATTTTGCACTTTAATATGTTGGTCTACCCTTACACATTTTAAAAGTCTATTATGAATGAATGAATGATTTTATTGTCACATATATTTAGGAATGATTTGGAGATGCCAGTGTTGGACTGGGGTGTACAAAGTTACAAATCACACAACACCAGGTTATAGTCCAACAGATTTAATTGGAAGCACTAGTTTTCGGAGCGCCACTCCTTCATCAGGTGGTTGTCACAACCACCTAATGAAGGAGCACCACTCCGAAAGCTAGTGTTTCCAATTAAACCTGTTGGACTATAACCTGGTGTTGTGTGATTTGTAACTATATCTAGGAAGATACAGTGAAGGGTGCTTTGCTGCCACAATCTGCTGCCATTTTCAGTTATAAAAATAATATAAATAAATTACTTAAATAGAGTTCACCTTCTGTTCAAACTGGATCTCAAACATGGTTCCATGGCTTCTGTGAGGTGTTCTGGGCCTACTGCTACCAGAGTCCCCGCTCCAGGCACTATCGCTGCTGCCAAGAGCCCAGGCTCTGGGCCTACTGCCACCAAAGTCCCCTTTCCAGGCACTGGCACTGCCACCAGGGGTCCCGATCCACACTGCTGATGCTGCATTCACCGCCCCACTGACACCATTCCAGCGTCAGAGATGAACAAAGATAGAAGACGAAAAGGAGAGAGAAGAAAGGATGCCACCAACCTGGAGTGGACGGGCTCAGGAGTCCGACCACTACCTATCATTCCCGCACAGGCATCTTGAAAAATTATGAAGGTGGATGAATTGACATTTCCAATTTCAGGCACATATGGACACAATGTTTAGGGAGGTACAGTTAGTAAGTTTGCCGATGACACCAAAATATGAAGTGCAGTGAACAGCCAAGAAGGTTACCTCAGAATACAATGGGATCTTGATCAGATGGTCCAATGAGTTGAAGAGTGGCAGACGGAGTTTAATTTAGATCAATGTGAGGTGCTGCATTTTTGGAAAGATAAATCAGGGTATGATGTATGCGCTTAATTGTAAGGTCCTGGGGAATATTGCTGAACAAACAGACAGTGCAGGTTCATAGTTCCTTGAAACTAAAGTCGCAGGTGGACAGGATAGTGATAAAGGCATTTGGTATGCTTTCCTTTATTGGTCAGTGCATTAAGTATAGGAGTTGGGAGGTTATGTTACAGCTGTACAGGACATTGGTTAGGCCACTTTTGGAATACTGTGTTCAATTCTGGTCTCTCTGCTACAGAAAGGATGTTGCGAAACTTATAAGGTTTCAGAAAAGGTTTACAAGGATATTGCCAGAGTTGGAGGGTTTGAGCTATAGGGAAAGGATGAATAATCTGAGGATGTTTTCCCTCAAGCATCAGAGGCTGAGGGGTGACCTTATAGTTTTATAAAATCATGAGGTGCATGGATAGGGTAAATAGCCAAGGCCTTTTCCCCAGATTAGCAGAGTCCAAAACTAAAGGGTATTGGTTTAACACGAGACTGCAAAAATAAAAACGGACCTAAGGGGCAACGTTTTCACACAGAGGATGGTACGTGTATGGAATGAGCTGCTGGAGGAAGTGGTGGAGACTGGTACAATTACAACAATTAAAAGACATCTGGATGAGTATATGAATAGGAAGGGTTTAGAAGGATATGGGCCAAATTGGACTTGACTAATTTAGGATATCTGGTCGGCAAGGACAAGTTGGACCAAAGAGTCTCTTTCCATGCTGTACAGCTCTATGACTTTATGTGACCAATAATCCAGTAAGATTACACAAATATAACTGAAGTCACAGATGTAAGATATCCTTGATTTCAAAAACTTTTATCTATTCACATAAATTTTCATGCTTTTTCAGTGAGAATGATTGATCATTTGCTTAAACAAATTTTAAAATGTGATTTCAATAAATTGGGGGAACACTTCAATTGTAGTTCACAGTACTAACTGTGCAAAAGAACAAGCATTCTTCTTACAATTAGTTCAGCATACTCATTAAACAGGTCCAAATTCAAAAGGGAGCAATTTTGTCTTTCATGTATTATTGGTTGTTATTTTAAATTATTCATAACCAAATTTCAAACAAAAAAAGTTGCATTTTTGCAGTAAATGAAAATAAAAGCAATATTGGCAGTATATATTACACACAGAATGCAAACAGATGACTTCAAGGAGAATTATTGACCTTTGATTAATTTCAATGTTTATTATCCCCATAGCATCATATACCAAAAATGTAACTTGTTGTTGTGGAGGTCTTTTTTCATTATTATTACTTTAGTTTATTAGCACATTTAGACAGGTTAATCCAATTACACAAGAAGGCCATCTAACATTATTTTGTGGTCTCAAGATAATTAAAAAGAACAAATGCCCATGAGGCCATGTAAAAAACAAGAATGCATAGCCAATATAAAAATTGTAACATATTGTAATGAACCTGTAACAAAACCAGTAATTCTCTTGCATATTGAAATTATGTCCACTATAAATGCTACACACTTCAAAAAACTGTAATTGTTCACTCTCAGTTGCAATGAGTATCATTCCTAGCCATTTTCTTCAAATGTTTTGCCTTTTTTAACCAAAACATAGCCATTCTTATAAGCCTAGCTGACTGAGGTGCTGCTTCCTCCTTCAATACAATTGATGCTATTTTTTGGACCATGCAGAAATTGATAAAATTCATCTGTGCAAACTCAGTTGTGCCAGACGTTTGTTCTGTCCAAGAGGGAGAATTTTGCTTACGCGTTGGTCTTCAGCTAAAATCCCAGCTAGGAACTATTGACGTTCACTCTGTTAAGTGAGATTTATAACACACTTAAACCTGTACCATTCTTCATTGAAATCCTCAAACATGTTAACTGCTGGCCAACAAAAATCTATCTATATTCAGAAACATACATATAAATGCATCAACGTACCTGTATTGCACATGAACACATATAAACATTCCAAATTAGCTTTACCAACAGATATTAAGCTATTAACTATCAAAGTTATGGCAAATTCTGGAGGAGATATTGCTATAAATGGATTAAATTATGTTATGCACTTGAATCTACTATGTATATTTGCTTTAAGTACATCTAGAAGAGCTGTCGGGTATATTCCCCTTCAAAATCAAAATGCCTAAATAGGGTCTTGTGCATGGATCTGAGTTACAATAATGATATCATGACCATAAAGTTTGAAAATTCAAAAACAGACAGTAGATCATGATGTCTGATTAACCAATTGCTGTTGCTTCTGATACCATCTCCAGATTTAAACTTCGCAGCCTGCAACCTAATCTAAGTCCACGGTTGAGTGGCTGCACATCTGATCAGGGACTCAAAAATCACTGGAGGCCAATGCAAGTGTAAGCTAGCTCAAAGTCAGCCGGCACACTCTGGCTGGAATGGGTTGTTAAAGCATTGGGAAAGCACATCTGGGAAAGGTGCAAAAATGACACAACATAGTAGACAGCAGGTACCAGGATTTTCCGATGCTTAGTGGAGGCCTTGGAATTGCAAGTGAGGAGACACTTCACCAATTCATTATGGGAGGTGTGTGGCAGGGCAGTAGGGAGATGGAGAAGTGCAGAAAGCCCTCTTGACAAACTGACAGATGTTAACATCAGGAATCTATCCCTGAGGCAGTACCACAACAAGTCCAATGACCTCATATGAGTGCAGGAGACAGGATCTGCAAGGGATTGTACATTCTGCATGAGGAGGTTGCATTCAGACTAGGTTGTAGGAGAGTGAGCTGATGTAAAGTTTTCTGCAGAGATCTGAGGTAAGTCTTTAATATAAGTGTATATAATAATAAGGCGAATGGGTACAAACTGAAATACTTTGTGTATTGACAGGCCTGGCAAAATTTGAAAGGAGCATGGAGAAGACCAGTTCCATTATGGCCATAATTCACCACTATGCTCAAAACACCACTGTGCGAGTCAGTAACAGAGAAAAGGTAAAAGTGAATGACTGTTAGAGAATAGGAAATTGAAGTTGCATTCACTGATACAACAGGAAGATAAGTCAATCACAGAAAGACCAGCCAGAATATAGGTTTGTGCATGGAACATCATGTCTCACAAACATGATTGCGTTTTTTGAGAAATTAACCAAAAAGATTGATGAGGGCAGAAATGGTAAACTTAATAAAGCCTTTGACAAGGTTCCGCATAATAAATAAAGTTAGTATTAATTAATAAAGTTAGATCACATGGGATTCAAGATGAGCTTACCAATAGGATACAGAATTACTTGACAGTAGGTGACATAGGGGGAGGGTTGTTTTTTGGAGTGAAGATCTGTGACCAGCAGTGTTCCATAGTGGGTCCACTTTTGTTTCTCATTCATGTAAATGTTTTGGATGAGAATATCGAAGGCCTGTTTAGCAAGTTTAAGGATGACTTCAAAATTGTTGATATCGTGAACAATGAAGAAAGTTATCTAAAATTACAAAGTGATCTTGATCAATTTGGTTAATGGGCTGGTGGAGTATAATTTGATGAATGCAAGGTATTGCATTTTAGTATAGGGCAGGACTTATAGAGTTAATGGTAGGGCCCTGGGTAGTGTTGTAGAACAGAGAGACCTCATGGTTCAGTTATACAATTCTTTGAAATTTGCATCAAAGGTAGACAGGACGGCTAAGAAGGCATTTAGTCTGCTTGCTTTCATTGCTCAGACCTATAAGTATAGAAATTGGGACATTATGTTCAGGTTGTACAGGATGTTGCTGAGGCTTCTTCTGGGGTACTGCGTGCAGTTTGGTTGCAGGGCTAGAGGAAGCATATTATTAAATTGGAGTGGGTTCAGAAAACATTTACCAGGATGTTGCAAGGAATGGAGAGTTTGAGTTATAAAAATAGGCTGAATAGGCTGGGAGTTTTCTCGCTGGAATGTAGCAAATTGAGGGGTGACCTTATAAAGATCTATATAATCATCAGCGGCATAGATAAGGTAGCGTGGGTATTTTCCCGAGAGCGAGGGAGTTCAAAACTAGGGGGCATATTATTAAGGTGAGAGGAGAAAGTTTTGAAAAGATTGTGAGGGGCAACTTTCTTTTATACAGAGTGTGGTATGAATTGCCAGAGAAATTGCAGGTACAAATTCAACATTTAAAGGACATTTTAGTAAGTACATGAACAGTAAAGGTTGGGAGCGATATGGGCCAAAAACAGATGAGAGGGACTATTTTAATTTGGGAATATGGTTGGCTTGGATTAGTTGGTCCAAAAGGTCTGTTTCCATGTTGTATGACTCTACGACTCTATAACAGATATCTAAATTGCCTTCTCCCTCTCTCTGTTCTCCACAGCTTGTTGTCATATAGCTTTCAGCGATGCTTGCTTCCTGGTGATTGTAAGGTTGTAAAGCATGCAGCAGACCACATTGAATTTTGATATGCCCTCTACCAAGTAGCACAGGGCTCTTCCAGAGTAATCTAGGCTTCCGAAGTGTTGCTTAAACACACCAATGATCTGATCACCTTTTCTGCAGCAGCATGGCTTTTGCTGTACAATGCTCACAAGGACAGGGTTTGTATGTTGAAGTCCTGATTTATCATATCAGTAGATTTCCTATCATTAATAGCCACCCTTCTGATTCAATGTGGTGACATAATGCAAATAGTAAAACATACTGCTATAGAATGAAGACATCATGCCCTCAAGGCCAGTGGATCATGTTGGAATTATAATAACACCCATTGTATTAAGCATCCAAATATTGCAATCTTTGACTTTGAAGTAAAGCTTCATGTTCCATTTGTGGAATCGTAAACAACTCTACAACTTTGTTGTGAGCTTTAAAAGCAGATGTTGTCAAAAGTTTTAAACTGAGCAACCTTTGCAATGCATTCAAATATTTACTGAAAATAATTCTGTATCTCTTAAGTAATATCCTTTACCAGTACAAGTTAAAAGTGACATGCAGCATAAACAAGACTCAAAATACCACAAAGCATCAGCTCTCTCACACTAGTGCAATTTGGTGAAATTTAACAAACTAACTCAATTTCAAACTCATTTCTGGTATACTGAAATGGAACAGCAAAGTGAGCTTGCAATATATGAGTCGAGACATTCATTTCACTAATGTGCTCACAGGTTTAAGTCCTGCTGGAAGCTGATGCTACACTCTGCCAGCTGTGCTTACATTGTATGTTTTATGCTAAATTGAAAACTCTTCAACTACTCAAGATTGAAAATTCAGCATATTTGGCAGTGGTGTCACTTGTGTTTAAATCCTGGGTCATTGACCTCTGAATAATGACCAGAGTTATGCAGCCTCTTCAACAATGTAATTGCTTTTCTTGAAATTGCAGATGACAATCAGACTTCAAATGAGGATCACACATCAGGATTAACATATGAGAGAGAAAGAGGACCTTGTCTCCATCTTCTTAACCCAATTTGAGATCTCATAAAGCTTTCAGCCCAAAGTGCATATTTGACTTACATTTTATCTTTTTTGGTCCCTCAAGAAAGATGAAAGGGAGGGGGAGGGGTTCAGTGACGGTAAGGATTATAAAAGTGAGGACAAAGCTCAATCTCACATGAATTAATAACAGAGAGTGACATGCCATTGAATACGAAACATCAGACCTCTCCTCATTTTTACAAGCCTCCCCAGCATATGAAAATTCTATTAATATACACAAACATCATCACACTAATTCCATTGAAGATTTGACAATAAATTTATAAATACTAAAACAGCATCAGCTGTCTCACCGTGGTTGAATTATATGTCTTGCCAGCCAACAGTAGAATAGTTCTGACGGTGATTATGCCAAGACTCAAATCCTAGATTGTCCCACAACTCAATGGTGATGTGTCTTAGCAGGTAACCTACAATGGAAGAGAAATAGCAGAAAATAGGGAGAAAAAATATATCAAAACAATTATTGTTAATTCAATAATAAAGTCCACTGACCAGGAATTTTACTGCGCAAACTTAAGCAATAATTTCACCAATGAAGGCTCTTAGGTTGTATTAGATTAACCATTTCATTTAGTAATATGATCAGTTATCAATTATCACACCTAATTGCAGAGTAGTTTTCTGAGTATTTGCAGAAAGCAAAAACATTTCACACAAACCCAGGACACTTTGAAAATTATGGTATGCTTCCTGCTCTATTCTCTCCATATGAAAGGTTGAAGCCCCAATTTGTGAATTAAGCACAAAATTTATTTGACACCCTTCAGTGAGTGTAGAATTGTTGCCGGTGTTGTATTTTGGTCCTACCTCTGGAGCTATAAACACAACATACTGTTGAACTATATGACAAAGAGCAAGTAAATTTCCTGATTTCATGTACAATGAAAAACTAGTTAACTGATTACTCATATCATATGGGATATTGCTGTACACAGAATGATTACCATCGACAAAATAAACAGAAATGCACTTCAGTGTTTTTGAATATCCAAAGGACATAGTAAGGAACTTTATAAAATAGTCTTGCATTTAACCTTAAACTGTTTCGTTTTGTAGGCCAGTATAATTTAACTGCAGTTCATGTATTTCAAAAAAATACTTTACAAAATACAAAGTTGAAATTTTGCAAAATGTATATTATTTGAGTAGTCAAGAGAATAAAGAAGTGCCTAAATTTGATTTCTTTTTGCAGCACAACAGTTGCAATTGCAGTTGTGCATTCTACTTGCTACCCAATAAACATATTTTTCTACTGTCACTTTGGATAGAATTTAGCACAACACATTGAAGAGTGCATCATAGCACAAAGCACCATAGAATTGGAGAGATGTAGATGAGCAGTAATCCTAGCAGTAGAAATGGGTGGTTGAATTAACAGCTATCAAATAGCAATGAGATGGCGAACCTACGTCAATCGATAGGAACTTGTAATCCATTGTCGCCACCTGTCAATTACTCTCCAAAACACTCACAATCCTAACTTGGAACCCTATTGCCATTCCTCCAGTATGTTTAAAACCTGAAATCCCTTCCTACAGCACTGTGGTGTACCTACAACATATGGGCTGCAAAACTTCAAGAAGACAGGTCGCCACCTATCTCCACGTTATAATTGGAGATAAGCAATAAATGCTAGTTTAGCCAGTGGCAGCCCCATCCTGTGAATGAACAGATAAAGGCTGTGGACAATATGCATGCAGCTGACCTTTTGGGATTATGCAACTGGGCCATCAGATCCCCAACAAGTGAAAGCTGGTGGCATTGAAACATGGAAGGACCCACCTAGTGGAAGGCTAGATATTTCGCTGTTACATTCCACAAAAGGCCAGAAGGATGACCCAAGAGCAGTATATCTTTGCATTCCAGAATATAGTCGCCTCTCATTATTTTTATTGAGAGTAATCTTACTGTACTGGAGCATGGTTCAAGATTAATTTCTATGACCAGGGTAGTTCAGCCTTCTTTTTTTTAGGAAGATCACAGTTGGCCACATGAACAGAGCATTTCCAAGATGGGTGCCTGCAAGGACCACAGATACTATTAATAGTGAGTGAAATAAAAGAGAGCCTGTCCTCATCACATAAGAATAGCCAACACTCTTCTACTACTCTGGAGTCTGTGCGACTTTCTGCTCTGCCAGCAGGATCCCATCTCCCAGACGAAGTAATGTCCCATGTGATTGTTATATTCCTTCCATTTCATTACAAGCCATTGTCCTTCATCTCCATTCAACCTCCCCTCCACACCCCCCCCACCCCCACCCCCCACTCCTTTTACTGGTCACTATCTCAGACTGAAACAAACCATTTGCAACCGTAACATCTGATTTGACCTTGAATTGTGCTTCTGACTCTTAATCTACAGTATCACAAAATTGGATAACACAGTCATCTTCAGCCCTATCTCATCTATGAGATATCCTCATTCATGCTTTTCTTACCCTGAAACACAACTACTGCAGGCTGGGCCCTCATTTTCTACCCTCCATAAACCTGAGTTTATCCAAATTCTAAAGCTTGTATTCTAACACAGTCTAGGTTCCAGTTGTCAATTTCCCAGTGCTCACTGACCTATAGTAGTTTCTTATCCATCAATGATTTCATTTTAAAATTTTTATCCTCAAGTTCAAATCTCTCAATGGTTGCACATCTCTTTACCTATGAAATTTATTTTGCCCGACATCCCACCAAGAAGCTTGCAATCCTCAAAGTCTGTTTCTTTTGTTTCAGTCACTACTTTTACCCAATCATTGGTGCTATGCATTCAGCTGTACAAGTTCTAAACTCTTAAATTCCCTTCATTCTGGCACACCACCTTTCTCTCTTCCTTCAGGACATCCTTTAAAATGCTCTATTTTAGATGAACTATTCATCATCCAGGCTAATACTCCATCTTGGGTTTGGTGTCACTTTCTCTCTGAGTACACTGCATTGAAGTATTTATTCCTATATTAATGATATTACATAAATGCTAATTGTTATTGAAGTTTCCATACTTTAAAAATGTGGTGGATTGTGATGGGATTTGGAATAAGTATTATTAATAATAAAATTATTCTTATCTTTCCTGTGCAATATTTATTTCTGATCCAAGGTGTCACACAATCAACAGCAACACCAAAACAAATTTGCTACAGTTAATCGATGGAAAAGAACTGGTGGCTTTACCATATCCAGCAATTTATTTCGGGATTGTCATTAACTGCACAGAAAATGTGTGTCAGGAGCTGGTTCATTAACACAATAAATTATATTAAAACTGCTGTGACTTGCATATGTTTTTGATCAAATTATTTGATTATAGTGCAAATTCACCTATGCCAAGCAGCAGGTAAGAATCTTCAAGGAAGACATGATTTCAACAAAGGAACCATCGATTCCTTTTACTTCTCTGCTGAGGAGAAATCGTACAATAAAGCTCTAGTTCCACTATATCAGAATGACAAATAGATCTCACATAAAAGTTAACACATGGCTCTTTATCAATTCTGATTAAGCTTTATAATTTTTTTTAAAAATCCAAAACTTCTGCTATACAATGGCTTGTATATAAGCACCGTGTTCCTGTTTAAAGCACACTGGAATCCGTTTCTGATTGACATCAAATAGAGATCATGAATCAGATACAGAACCAGCTGAGGAGAAAATGCTCACAAATGACAGATGACTGAGCCTAACCAGAACAGAATCAAGAGTATTCTACTTGAAGAATAATATGAGTATAAAAAAGTGACGGCAATCACATGGAATTATTTGAAAAGCTGAACAACCCTGGATGAGGTGTAAGGCGTGGTGTCATATCCAGGTGAAATTAAAATCAGAAATTATTTCCTTTTTACTGATGTCCAGTATTTTGTCTCTTCTATCTTTTTTCCAACCCTCATGCTGTGTTGTCTGAGATGAAAAAGTTGGTAGTCAGGATTGTGAATGTTTGCAGGATTGTCCTTATGCTGACCACTTTTAAATAAGGCCACCTTGAAGAGTTGGAAAATTGTCCGCATTAATGCTTCCTTTCTTCCAACCTGCACAATCTACCCAGGAACATTGAAAATGCATGACATCTTGGAAAGCAGTTAAGTTAACAACCAAATCTGGACCTCCTGCCGAAGATCTAAATGAGAATGTATCATTCATTGTTAGTATCGCAGTAAAGCACAAGTTGTGGATGAACCAGTAGTAGATTCTAAATGTAGATAGAACAGTAGAAAGTTAACTTTCAAATCAAAACCGAGCATATATTTTGCAAGCACAGGAGATTACTGAACATACTGCATGCTCATTGCTGAAATGAAGGTGAGGAGCAGGAGTACCCCATTTGGTTCTGCCATTAGACAAGGTCAGAATCGATCTAATTGTGGTCTGAATCCATTTTCTTAGCTACCTTGTGGATAAAGAACCTATCAATCTCTACCTTAAAAATATTCAGTACTCCTGCTTCCAGCACTGTCAGGGAAGAGAGTTATGACCCTCTGACAGATAAAAAAAAACCTTCCTCTCCACCTTAAATGAGAGACCTCTCATTTTTAAACTGTGTCCCTAGTTTCAGTCTTTCCAATAAGTGAACAGATATCTTGTCAGCATCCATCCTGTGAACTCCCTTCAGGATCTGTGTGTTTGAATAAGATCACTTCTGATTTTTCTAAACGCAAAGTATGCTCTTTCCTAAATAGGGAGACCGAAACTAATAATGTCCAATGTTTATCAGATCTCTACCTTTAGTAAAATAAATATAACATTTTGCAACATTCCATAGAGTTCTTTGCTCTCATAATGCTTGGATTTTGATTATAATTTTTGGTTCTGCAAAAATGTGAAGAAGCTTAACTCTAATAGTGAAATTTTCTCTGGTACAATCTTTTGTTATATATTTTTCCTTTGTGATTTTTATCAGAGTAGTGTCCATTTTAAATAATATTACCCCAGATCTGAAAGTTCAAAATGATTTTGCCCAATGTACATCAATGTCACTGTCAGGAAAACGCCTCAGACTCAATCAATGTGACATTTTCTGAGTCCCACTTCACCCATGCCATGGTTAGTCAGTGTCACATTCTGAACAGTTTTGTGTTGTAGTCAATGTTCACTAAGATATGGATGGTAATTTCTCAAACTCATCTTACATCAACATTTTACAAGTTATTATCTTAATAGGATTCCAATCCAAGCCCAAAAGGGCAACAGTCATTGTGTAATTCAGTAGATCACACAACTCCTGTGAATCACCCCTCATCACAACTTTCTGTCAGGTAGTGACATGACATGGTAACAGTCATCTTGAAAATGCTCAATTGTCACAAACTGTCAGCAATGTTCCAACTTTTTATCCCTCTACCCTAATATTACTTTATGTGAACAGGGTGGGACTGTTTTCCCTGGAGTGTCGGAGGCTGAGGGGTGACCTTAGAGAGGTTTATAAAATCATGAGGGGCATGGATAGGAGAAATAGGCAAAGTCTTTACTCTGGGTGGGGGAGTTCAGAACTAGAGGCTATAGGTTTAGGGTAAGAGGAGAAAGATATAAAAGAGATCTAAGGGGCAACGTCTTCGTACAGAAAGTGGTGCATGAATGAAATGAGCTGCCAGAGGAAGTGGTGGAGGCTGTTACAATTGCAATATTTAAAAGGCATCCAGATGGATATGTGAATGGGAAGGGTTTAGAGGGATATGGGCCAGGTGCTGACAAATGGGACTAGATTAGGTTGGGATATCTGGTCGGCATGGGCAAGTTGTCCAAAGGGTCTGTGTCCGTGCTGTACATCTCTATGACTCTATGACTTGGTCTCTAATTTTTTTCAAGTTCCTGTTAAGCACCATTGGGTGTTTCATTACTTTTAAGGTACTTTACAAATATAATTTGCTGCTCTTTTGTTGTGGTGTAAGCAGGGTGTGTTTGAACAACTGTCACCACAGAATGCTCAGTGGCAGTTATTAGTTGTGAGTTGCTACAATTACTGCTGGCACCCATTGTTGCTAGCCACAGAATTGATGGAATTTGTTCAATTACCTTAGCCCTTTAGTAGCAGTAATAGTTATTTCCAGTTATGTCATACATGTTGCCTTCTCCATGGTAAAAAAAATCACATGGTAATGTTGAATTGTAGAAGATAAAGCATAAAGTATTCTGGGAAACAATCTGAAGATTATTTTTATGATGAAATGTCAAAATTGCATGTTTAATTTATTGTGAAACTCATCTCCATATTGAAGGGACACAATATGTAGTATTACAATGAAACCCATAAAAGGTAGCAGATTGTGTTGTTAGGCAATTTTCCAAGGGACATGATAACTAGAAATTACATTATTGTTACAAATTGCTGAATTGCATGTGAAAGATTAAATTGATGACCATAGGAATCTTCATAACTTATGCAGCTGTAATTGTTGTCAGTAAACTGATGACCAACCTGAACAGTCAATTCAGCGTCTAGGAAAAGTCTGAGTGTGAATGCAAGTGAGAGGCCAAGAGATCACAATAGACCAGTTAGTGATGTGCAGATGGAAGCAATACAACTTTGTTATTTCAAAGAAAATCAATTAATATCTCAAATGCTAATTGTAAGATTGTTAAAAGTTTCAAAACATTTCCTTTCTTTTTAGATCTTTGGTTGTTCTGAATACCACATTATTAATCAGAAGATTTTGATCCATCGTTTCGCAAATTTATTTGGTGAGTGGCTGGCTTCAGAGAGGTTTATGTTTACTTTATACCTTGTTGCATATCACCAGACAACTTGCATATTCATTAAATGACTTCGCTGGTTACATGATCACATCATTGTTTAATATCACACAAATCTCATGTGGTTAAAAAAATGGATGTCTGGAACACACGAAGGCTCAAGGAAAATTCTTCAAAGCATCCAATTTCATCGAGTTCTGTGTTTAAGTGCTTATTATTGCCTCCTTTTGGATTTCAAAGGAAATCAGTAATAAGCCAAGACTTTTGCCGTGGTTCAAGATTGAAATTCTGAGAGTTGAACGGAAGCAAAGGCAGTGATTTGTGTATTTCATGCAAAACTCCCTACCAAATGGATACAATTTGGTATCAATTTAGTACAACTCTGGATGTAACACGAACTTATGCCATTGGCAATCAACTTTGTTCACAATTGACTGGTGCCATTTCGATACTTGGGAATATTAGCTCTATAATTCATATAGCCTCTGTGTGTGTATATATATACATATATAAACTTATATACACATATATCAGTTGAGAAAGTTGACGAAAAGACCTAGGCTCAGATGATTGGGCAGCACTGACTATTACTTCACTGTTGTTAGCATCGTGTTCTATGTTCCTTAACTTTGCCTTGGTTTTTAAATCATCTTCGCAGGTGTTTTAAGCCTGTTGTAGTTCTGTTTTGTAGTTAATATTTGACTAACCCAAAATGAGATAACATGGCATATGAAATATTAAATCCAGTAGGAGAGTATTGTTAACTGTGATAACGTTGGGTAAATGTAAATCGACAAAGATAAGACTCCAAAAACATCTGAAATTTCAGGAGCTATAAATATGGACAACTTTGTTCGCGGCACTGCAATCAAGTTGTTCAACAGGATAGACGGAAAAGTATTTGAAACTGTAACAGGATAAATGAAATATTTTGCAATGGCGTGTTCTGAAGAGGGTGTAACTAAATCTAAGTTTCCTACTCAATAATACAGAGGGAAAACATAAGGACCGAACCATGAATTTTACATTTCTTGTACCCGTAATGATTTCAGATCATTAGGAGTCACATTAATGATATATATTTAACATGTTCTGGTGATCGCTGTCACTTTGACGTACTCCTTTATCTAATTCTATTCATTGCGACGTGTCTATGACCAACATCAATAGCACTTGATAACCAACTCATTTTTTGTTTCACTCTCCTCCAGCCTGGTTACACACACCCGTAAAACTCATCCCCGAAATACCTACGAAGTTAGGAAATTCACAGTTAATTCCTTCCAGTGGCCCAGGCAACCTGTTTGCTCTCTGGCGCCAATTAGATTTTTTTTATATTAAAAAAAAGGAACCTCTGTTATGAAGTTGGTTCCTCTTCTTAATGACTGTCTGGTTTTACCATCATGAGATATAAAACTGAATACACAGTACCATAAATCCCTCCTTTCAATGATTTTGCAAGAAGCAGTGAATTGTCTGAACGGTGCATAAAAATGTTGGGTATGTATCATTGACAACAAGACATTCAAATAACTATTAACTCTTAAAAGGAAAGTTTGTTCAAGGGTTAGTCTAAAAATGAATTTTAAGTGAGTCACTCAATGTAACAATGACCGTAATCCTTCGCATGGCTTGTGATACTGACATATTGAATTAAGTGAACGTATTTCGCACCAAACAATAATCTGACATTAATATTGCAGTTATGTCTCGTGCACACAGGCACCCAGTTGTGCCTTGTGATGGTACGTGCTTTCTTTTTGGTAAATCAGGGACAGTATCAAAGTCGATCCGTAGGTTTTTTTTATTATATGGTACGGCACAAAGAACAAATAAGTTGAGGGAACACAAACACGCTACATAACAATTCGTCAAGTGTACCGTAACTTTGCACCGGCAGCGCTGTTGTTAGTTTCTTTCTAGTTTCTTATCGGGTCTAATGAGTTAGATATGGGTATAAAACGATCCGGAAGGCCATAAAGAAGAGATAATCTACATTTATCTTAGTTGCAGACATGCTACCTTTCCAAAGGTAACTTGTGTATCATGCCTTGAGTAGTTTCCACCACCCCCCCCCCCCCCCCCAATTCCGGGACTAAAAATCGTGCAAACGAGAAAGAAAGCAAGCGATTGTTACAGCGATCAAGCTCCCCTCTCTGGTCAAGAGATGCTAATTCACAGGGTTTGGAACTGTCTGTCTGGCGGTGCAATGCTATCATTATCAGGCAAATCAGCCAGGCGTTTAATGGTGGAATCAGGAGACATTTGCACTCCCAAGATCACCATGACATCATATGTGAAACAGCCAGGCATTAGTGCTTGTCAACTGAAGAGGTCTTAACCACTCGACTAATGTCTTGGAAATGGATGTGCACTTCTCTCCCACATTAGCCACCAGACGCTGCCTAACTTTTCAAGAGACCAAAAGAAAAACCGAACAAGATGCAAAGACACCACCATGCACCAGCTTCTCTCTCTCTCTCTCCTCCCTCCCAAACAAAAAACTCCTCGGCAATATCCTGATCGCTCTACAGATTAAACTACATCGGAGTAGGCACGTTGGAAACGGGAGGAGATTGAGAAAGTGGCGCGTCAACTGCAGCGAGATTTCTCTTTTTCTCTCAAAAAAACGATCCTTGCATAATTAAAGGCGTGGGGCGTCAAACTGCTGCGCGGTCAAAAAAAAAGCTGCAGTCTGTAGTCTATTGTGACACGGTGACTGTAAACAGTGAAGGCTGAACTGGCAAAGTGTTAGCAAATGAGTGTTTGTCCTCCCTCCTTTCCCCTCCCCTCACTGACAGCACTTCTGTTTGGAGTCTCTCCGTGTGTGTGTGTGAGATTCCAGCACTCCGCCTCACCTGTAAGCAGGCGGGAAGTTATGAAAGTCGACAGAAAACCGAAAAATCCCTCAGGCTAAAAAAAAAAGTCCCACTATTGTACTTTAATAACCCATGGCACCAGCCTTTGGAATGTTCGAAACAGGCTTTGCTCAAACACTTCTTCTGCTGGAACACATGCGGCTGAGCTGCCGCTGCAGGTCGCTCGGGTCATTTTCTGTTTTAATGGTGGGGGGGGGGGGGGGGGGGAGGTGGGAGTTTGGTACAGAAGATGTTTTACCTTAACAATCATGCACGGCCCCCTCCGTATGACTTCGCCTTTGGGCACGACAAGTTTCATGACATGTAGTGTAAGAGGCTAACGAGATGAAGGTTAATGCGATGATGTACAGTAAGCTTCAACACAATACTGCTCTGGGGATGGGGGGGGGGGGGGGGGAGAGAGAGACAGACACAGAGAGAGAGAGAGAGATTTACAATACGACGTCAGCGTTACGTTTCAAATCATGTCTCTCTCTCTCTCTCGAAATTAATTAAAGCCCTTTTTTTTTGCAGGCGACCCCCAGGGTTGCCAGCAGCCCCGGAGAAAGCGGAGCTCTTTTCCCCCGGAGCACGACCCCCACTTTGGGATCCCGGGGGGAGGGGGGGGGGTCTGGCCGTGCCTTCTGAAAGCTTGGCGGGCCGAGACTTGGCCAAGGGCCCCCGGTAGGGTCACAGGGCGCGATCGCTGTTGAAATTCCGAGCACTCTATCATGCGCATTTGTACAATAAAGCAGCAGAGCCCCGGAGCTGACAAATCACGTCTACACCCGCCACTATCCCACTCACAAACAGCCAAAAGGAACCGTTAAACAATACAGCGCCCAGCGCCGCTGCAAGGCTCCCCAGTCACTTCCAACTCCCGGGCTCTCGACAACTACTTCAGGCAAAAGAGCAGCAGCCGTTGGCTTTGCACTTGGATTTGCAGAGAGATAGATCCGAGAGAGGCAAGGCGATCCCGCTCGTTAATGTGGAGCGCAGCTTGGCACTCCTTAATGAACACAGGGATGTGTGGAATACATGCATTTATTTCCATTATTGTTCCAGGCTCTCTCTTGCTCGTGTTGAGTGCACGGCTGCAACAGATGGGATATTGAAACCATCGCGTTAACCTCGTTTTGTTTTATTTTTCCAACGTCCCCCGGCTTAAAGGGAGACGCTCTCCCCCCCCCCCCCAAAAAAAAAGTACTTGGGGCGTGTGTACCTCTGTCATTGTAAAGTCCCATTCGTTCGACTTTTAAAATGAAATGTTAGACTGGAAGAATTCAGCGGGAGTCGGGATAACCGAATGTACAGAAGGTAAATTAAACATAACGCCGCCCCCCCCCCCCAACACACACAAACACATTCACATTTGAGAAGGAATTACAGTCTTGATGGCTCGAACAGGTGTTTCCCACACAACCTGTGTTGCCCACACCCCCTATCCCTGACCATGCATGTGCTGGTTCCCTTTTAAAACGCTTCCGATCTGACTGGGACAGTTCAAACATCTCAGAAGTGCCACAACCTCACTGGGCGGCTGGTGCGAGGCTACGACTCCCAACTGAAGGGTCGGTCTGAGTACAAAATGGCAGGTCGCGGCGGTGCTCGCCTGTCCCTCCGGTTTTGACACATGGCCCACACTCTGGGGAGAGGGGGGGGGGGGGGAACACCTTGCTGCTGATCTGGATGGAGTGCAAAGTCAGGTACGCGGAGGCACCAGACTCCTGTGTAACAACAGCAGGAGGTGGGGGGGGAGGTGGGGTGCACGGAGGCTTGTGCAGGGAGGCGGGGAGGGTGGGGGGGGGGCGATTGGAGGTGGAGGGATTTCATGCGAGCGGCTCAACAAAGTTAAGTGGATAAAAAAAATTCGCCAAAAGTTTGGCTGAGTGCCATTTTGCATTGTGAATAACTGTGGAATGTTGAGCACTTCAACCGGCTGTTCGTTTGCGAACTGGATTAATTCATTCCCACTGTGCTATTAAAGGCAGCAACATATTTTGTTGTTTAAAATTAAAACGGATGATTTACATACGCAAGTTCTACAGCGCCATTCAATGGCTTCTCGGCTGCTTTTATTATTTTCTGCTTTTTCCCCTGACAGCCCTGCATGCAAACGTCACTGGCATGGATATTTAATTATACTGTATTTTTTAATCACGGTGGAAAAGTAGGCCCCGTTGCGCTGCGTACAAAGAAACAAAAAAATAGTACAAACTGACTTTAAATCTCCGCAAATTGGGCACAGGGTGCCCCCAAATCTCAACACGACCCGGCGCATCCTTCTCCCTTACCTTAATTTTAACAGCAAAGCCTTGAAGAAACTCCTGCACGTAAATGAAGCGTTGTAAAAGATTGTGTTCAATGAATAATGAAGCATGTCCACATGATTGACTTGATCATTTTCTTGCACTGAGGGGGAAATAGTGGCTCTGCGTGTCACGTTTGCCCTTTAAGGATTGCTCTGCTAACTCTATCGCGCACATCCCGAGAAACAGTCTTTTATTTAATCTGTCCCTTTCGGGATAAACGCGCTCAGTGATACTGATCACAGAACATCACAAGACATTCCCATGTTTTAGCTTTGACTCCCCCTATCTGGTAGGTGAAATGCATTGTACCATTAAAAAGCACTCCATTGTCGTCTTGGCATAATTCACAGCAACTAGATAGGTCTTGCGGCATTTAGCTTTGATGAGCCAAAGCTCAGCGCTTGATATAATAACGTACAAAGAATGTTCTATAGTCTACCATGTTTCCTCAACGTAGCGACTGCTAATATTAAGACGGAACAAGGCTGCTGTTGACCTTGAGCTCCTGTAAACACACTTATTTAAATCTAGGTCCTATCATTCTCCCTATCCCCACTCTGATTGTCAGACTTGTTATTCAGACATAACACATCTAGCTTTTGACTACCTCCCTGCCAGCGGCAGCTGTACCGTTTTCGCTGGATACAAATTGATCCTTTTTACAAACTAGTGTCTTACCTTTAGGGGAAAAAAACAACACTATTAAAGTATTTTCTCGTCAAGATTGTGAGGTGAAATCCTCGTGGACAGTGGGTCACAAGCATCAGTCACAGCTTCGGCGCTTAGGAGAAGTAATCAGCGATAAAATGACGTTGATCTCCACTGTAACCTTGTCGCGTATTTAATGTAAATAAGCTAGTTCTTTTCCCAATCGGTTGCGTATAAACATTAAGTGTCTTCAGCAGAGCTTCATAAGACTAGCATTAAACACGGACTGTGCACAGGAGCGACATTTAAAAAAATTGAAATATTTCAAGTGAACATCAAAATATAATTTTCTTAATTAATCACGTAGCTACCAGGGAAATTAGCATACGGTAATTAAACTTCGAGGGGGAAACGTCACAGTGGGCTGTGTGCGGTAACAATTCTGGTCCATCTGGAAAAATCCATCTCGATTTTTCTATCAGTAAACTTCTGGGATAAACTTAAGACTCAGTTAATTGCGTTTACTTTCTTTGGAGGTGTATGATCTGGAAGTGCTACAAACGGCAGATTTCCCGCAGTCTGGACGGGTTATGCTTCTGTAGCACTGAATGTAATAGCAAAAGGCTGAATAATGCAATTATGGATTCAGTGTCCCTTAGTTGACAAAAAAAAAGCTGGTGCCTCAATAGAGGCTTTGTTGTGGGATTATATAATGATTGTGTTGTAATTATGGGAAAACGTTTAGTAATAAAATAACGTATCAAAATACTGGAATGGGCATCTTGTTGGAAAGCTTGTGCTCGAATGTGACATTGGTAACATGCTAAGAACAAACACACATGATTTTGAAGGCTTGACAATAAATAAAGGCTTGTCTGATGCGCATGATTAAAGTCAACAGACAGATGATTCAAGACGTCGAATTGCACCGTGTCATTCAGCGTTCTTGCAGGTAAACCTGTTTCCATGTTTGAATGACTGATACAAATTAAAATCTGGAAGGAAATCGGATTACATATGCGTTTTATGTCCCATAGCTATATACTCCCACAAATTCCTCTGACATAAACAAAATTAAGAGGGAACCATAAAAAAATGCTAAACTAACAGAAATTATATTTGTCAAACTTCTCCATATTTCCCGGGGCATTAAGCCAAGACGCCGAAATGGGTGTTCTAAACTCTTGATACAACTGTCCACCCCAGTCACAGCTTCACTTTTTTTTTTAACATTTGTAAGTTTCCAGTATTAGAATGGACATTCTTTACTGATTTGATTTATAGTGTGAAAGAAAAATCCCTGATCGCTATCGAGTCAAATGCAGACGTCCAGGGTCAGGGACAACCTGTAAATGTCAGTGCACGCCCGGTGCACACACACAAAAAAAAAGTTTATTTCCAACTTATGCACTGGGATAAAAACAGCACAAGGCGGACAGAAACAAAGTCTATATTCACAGATCGCACGTGGACTCTTATAACCTGCATCTTCCCACGTACTCCAAGTTCACATGATACACATTCTGCAGAGGTGTCAGCTTCAAGAATATAACTTGCCTTTAAAAATGCTCGGGCAGTACAACAATCAGCACAGACATCACATCAATAATAACACCACTTCAATTAGAATGATAACAAAAAGTGGAGGAGGACCAATGGGACATTCTTTACTCCAATTCTTCATGGCTTCAGCGATTATTTTCTGTTTTCTTTTGAACTTGTTATTGTAAGTCAAGTTGCACCATGACGATTCTTTATCGTGACAGAGTCGACAAAGAAAGTGGGATGGGAAAGCAGGTCGAAATGAAGTTGCCATATGGGCATCAGTAAAGGCATTTTTGAACAATACTGGGAATAAATTCAGTTCATTATCAGCAATAATAAATTTCGATCTAACCTTTTTGAGCAAGTTACGTTTCAAAATCAACTCAAACACGTGGTTAATTGCGATCAGAGCTTGACTCGTTTAAAATTAGTAATTTAAAAAAAAAACAAACTCCATTTTTTAATTCAATGGTGATAATGGATTACACAAGTGAGAAGATTTTAGATTGGTAAATTAAAATAATGTAAGTCTGGAAAACGCAAGAATCATCAATCACACTTGCCATATTTTACAAATAAAAGTATTAGAAAAGTGTGATTGGAGGCAGTGAAGAAAAAAAAGTTTCACGACTTTTTCAGCGCGAAAATGCAGATCGACCTCAAATACAATCCTAATGATAAATTCTAGGTTTAAAAACATTTCAGTCCATGCAAAGTGGTACTTTCAAAGGTAGACTTTGGTGCTCTAAAAACACTTGGAGCCAAATTAAGCTTCGGTTAAAAGGGTTACTCTGTGACACTGCAGCTCAATAAATTTACTATTCTATCCATCTCGTGTTTCGCCCTAATTTCTCATGGAGATACAATTACACACACGTTAAACTAGACTCTTAAGACGATTTGTGCTCACCAAAAAACTTTGGAGTCTGTAAATAGTTGAGTTTCAGTCTCTAGGATTTCTGAATAAAATCTAACCTTTATACATGTTGCATTTAATACTAAGTGCAACATCGTGTTTTTAAAGTCCACCCAATACTACATGGTCAACAGATGCTCGCTTCATAACCATTGCGTTCATGCGGAAATGCTGGTCAGCTGCACACCAGTCGTGGTTAAGATCACTATCTCTCACTACACAGACGGGTACTCTCAATCTATCCAGGAGTGTCCCCATTACCTGAACTTTCAGTAACTTCATGCCACTAATAACGTTATAGACTTTAGTGTAACAAACCTTCATTCTCACACGTCGTCCTATTTGTTTTCCTTTTGCAGTATCTTCAAATACTTTTTGATGTAATGCACCTAATTGAGTTGACTCAATGACAAAATAGGAATATGGAAACATTGGTTTTTAAATCGGATGCAAGACGACTCAGTGAGGATGCAGCTTCAATGGAGCATTGCCCAACAATGGGAAGAAGGCAGCACGCACCGGCCAATTGACAAGCCAATTTTTGTCAATTTTTGTGGTCAGAGTGCGCAAGAGCTGTAAGTGCTGGAATTTGAGACATGGAGAAAGTCTGCATTTCTAAGACGTGTACCAGTTAAGGCAAATGCATTTGAGTGTCCAGTGGTCCATCAGATCGGCGTTATATTACAATTAGCTGTAAATTTCTTCAGAACACACACACATATTTGTTATTGAGGCGTACTTATGTTTCGTGCAAAGAGGGTTAGAGACCTTTTCAGCTTTCTGGGAGAGCAATGGATTCTTCTGGATCAAATAGACCGAATGCTTTAAGAGAATTTTAATTAGCTTCCAATACTCTTCGCATTATCTGCAACAGAACTCTGGCCGTTATAACCACTTTCTATGCACTGGAACGTAGGTATTAAACATGAATCAAATAACTTTTCATCCTAAAGCGACAACAAAATACTGTAAAAGCTGGAAATCTGAAATCAGAACAGAAAATGCTGAAAATCTAATGGAGTCTGTTTCTCTCCCCACGGGTGCTGTCAGATCCACTGAGTACTTTTCATCATTTGAAAACGTAAAACTCCCGTGTTCTAGAGAGCTAATTGCCATCATGAAACAGAAACGTAGATTTCAAAAAGAGTTTTTTTTAAACTTGTGCTTCAGGGATCATATGGGATTGCCAAATTGAAATCACATAGAGAGGGAGTGTTGTAGTTTGCATCTAAGGAATGGATTAAGGCAACCTAACACATTTGTATACAGACGCTGAGACTCCTATCCTGTTTATTGCAGCGGTGGAAAGTCAATGGTTGGATCAGTCTCCATATCAGTCAGTCTGAACGGAACCTTGCACACAAAGGCCATGACTGTATTAAAGGATGATTATCCATTTATCTCATCGGTATTCTACGGAGACAGCAAACAACAGAAGTTACAACAGTAGGGAATTTCTTTAATTAAGACAGAGTTTGAGTGAGCTTTTCATAGTGCAACATGTGTGTGTATCGGCATACAAGTTGTGTGCTTAAGTGCATGTGCAGGGGATTTTGGAGAATGTGATTGACAACTTTTATTAGAATTGTGCAAACTGGATAATTAGTTGGTGTCTTTTCACAACACACAATAAAGAGTGCTAACCGATAGTGTAGCTGCAATATTAGATAAATAGCGTTGTGGATTAGGTGTAATGGCACGGTTTATATTGATTCGGCATGGTTTTCATATCACACCATGATCAGTCCTGTAACTCTGTTTAAAGCAATTGATCAGAGATAAATCATTTAACAGAATGGTGTGAGGCCATTTGAAAGAAGTAGTACTAAATCCAACACTGGTACACTGAAGCCAAGCATTCCATTGCTAAAAGTGTATTGAGATCAGAATGTCAATCATACTGGGAATTAGAAGAATATACCCCAACAACAAGGGGTTCCAAACCTAAATTGCAGACTCCTAACCATAGTACAGGAAGGATTTCTTTCCCCTGTTGTGGTCCTGGCAGTCCAACATCACACAGTCATAAAATGAAAACATCAGGCCACAAGAAATGTGTTTCAGAACACCATAAGTTCAAAAAAAGTTAGTTTTGTAGAAAATAAGTGAATTTGACTATCCAAATCTGTAGCAAACTCAAAAGAAATGCAGCTGTTTGTTGTACACAGTACACCAAGGAGCCAAACATGTAACTCAATTTTAAAAGTTTTTGTTTACAACACCAAGCATCCCATCTGCAGCTGCAAAGCTTTCTCTACTAGTTTGAGACTGGTTCCACTTTTAGTGACACTTATTGCTTATCACATGACCCAAAATATGCTCACTATATTTTGGGCCATGTGATAAGCTGACAATGTAAGTTAGTACATTCAGAAAAAAAATATTATGGCAACAAGACACAAAGGACACCTTTAAAAAATCCTTAAAATCGCTATGTAAAAGTTTCCAAGAGACATCTAGAATAAATGTCACTCAAGCATTATCACAACATCGTAGGGATTTTATTCTAATTGTTTTGCGTGGAGTTGTGTTCAAGAATGCATGCAGACCTTGACTAAGCCTGAACAAACAATGACGCTAGCAGGGCAATATGACTTGCTCTGACCATTCACACTGTTCTCAATGCAGGTCAAACTGATACCTACAGCACAAGTTTCTAATTACACTAGACTCTTCATTAAAAAAATCTCAGGCGCAGACATTATAATTGCTCAGTGTTTTCCAACTGTATTATATCATGGTTAGAGATGTTTATACAAATAAATGAGTTAAATAAATTGCCTATTAAAATAGATCAGCTGACACACTGACATTGTAATTCTATAGAAAAAATGCATTTCTGAATTGTTTCTTATTTATAAATAAGAAAATGAGTAGAAAATAATTACATGAATACTTCAAGTATGTATGGTTATGGCTAATGTTTCTTTCATTCAAATTTCTATTCTGCCTCACCCATGATATCCACCATTACTGACTTGTGGAAAACTGAATGATGTACAGTGATCATGAAGCAGAAATGCAGCATCGCAAAAAAAGCAATTCTCTAAAATTGTACTTCAGGGCTCCTATGGGATTGCTAATTTGACATTAAATATGGAGGAATTTTGCAGATTACTTTGAAGGAATTGATTAAGGTAGCCCAACACATTTGTACACAGATGCTAGAGATTTCCATCCTGCTCATTTCAATGGTGGAAAGTCAATGGTTGTAACCAATCTCCACATCAGCCAATCCGAGCAGAACCAGTACAGTGATTATGCCACTTTTCCACTGCCTGTCAGTTAAGTTAAGGGTTTTTTTTTGGTACTGATTCAATTGGGTAAATTAAAGAATTGAGCTGTATTTATACTCTGACATATAATATTGCATTTACACAAATGAAGAAAGAATAAATTTCATGTTGAGGTTGTGCAGGACATTACTGAGGCCTCTTCAGGAGCACTGGTGCAGGTCTGGTTGTCTTGTTGTAGGAAGGATATTATTAAACTGGAGAGAGTTCAGAAAAGATTTACCAGAATGTTGCTGGAAATAGAGGGTTTGAGATACAAAAATTGATTGGAAAGGTGGAACTTTTTTTCACTGGAGCATAGGAAGTTGAGAGGTCACCTTATTCAGGTTAATAAAATCATGAGGGGCACAGATAATGACAAGGGTCTTTTCCCTATGGAGGGGGAGCTCAAAACATGGGGGCATATTTTTAGGGTGAGAGGAGAAAGATTGAAAAAAGAACATGAGAGGCAACATTTTGTTTTTACAAAGAATGGTTCGTGCGGGGAATGCACTGCCAGAGGAGTGATGGATGGAGATAGAGTTACAACATTTGAAAAACATTTGGATAAGTTCATGAATAGGAAAGGTTCAGAGGGATATGGGTCAAGTGTAGAAAAGGTGGATTAGTTTAGTTTGGGAACATGGTTAGCACGGACTGGTTGGACCAAAGGGTTTGTTTCCATGTTGTATGACTCTATGACTCGATTCCTAAATGTTCACAGTTTAAGGGTATGGAGTAGATGACTTAGGACTGAGATGAGGAAAGCTTTCTTGACCCAGAGAGCAGTGAGCATATGGAATTCTCTGCTATAGAAAGAAGCTGAGCCAAAACATTGGATATTTTCAAGAAGGAAATAGATATAATTGTTAGAGTTAAAGGGATTGAAGGATATGTGGCAAAAGTGGGATTGGATGATTAGTCATGATGATATTGAATAATGGAGGAGCCTATTCCTATTTTCTATGTTTCTATGGTATGCGTACCTGTCAGAGTAGCCAACTTAGTGTGAAATCATGTTCAAAACAAGGTACTCAGAATGGCCATATAATCTCTCTTTGATAATTCACAGACTTACTCTTATGTTTTCCATAAAGAACATTCCAATTATTAAAGCATGATTACTGAGAGAAAAGTATTGTTTTGAATTCTAGCTACACAATAATTCACAGCAAGAGCATACTGCTGTACATCACAGACCTCGTTGACTTGCATTTTTTTCAGAATTGTGGTTTACAATAACAATTATCAAAATTAGCTGATACAAATAATCCTGAAGGCCAAAATCATATGAGTAAACTTTGGTGTATATGTATGTTCACAATTGGATAAACTATGCTTCTTTAGAAAATAATGAGAAAAATCTAACATCCAATCTCTTGTACAGTTAAGCAAGTTATGTGAGCGAGTAAATAATTTTTAACGTAAACTATTCAGAGCTAACAACAAGGTAGATTATTCTGACTTTGCACATACTTTTCTGTTCAGTATGCTCATAGATGATATTCTAAGGGTCTACAATGCTTCTCCATTCCTATAGCCCTTGAATCTGAAAATCTATCAATCTATTTTCTTGAAATATTCATCAACTGAGAACAGCCATCTCCAGAGGTGAGAATTCCAAAGATTCACAATTGTTTGAGTACAGATATGTATCCTCATCTTCATCCTAATTGGCCAAGGCTGACTGCTTATTATTAGACTATTGTTCCAATCACAGGAAACATCTTCCCATTCTTAATATCCATACCTGCTAAGGGAGCAACAACTTTAAAACAGTAACTTAGAGTAAATTATTATTTGCTTCATGGATGTAATGGCCACATTAAATCTTGTGATAAAGATTACCACAACACAGATTTTAACTGTTACTTTTTATCTTTTAACAATACATGGTCTTTGCAGTAGTGTTCAGAAGATGTTACTAATTCTACTTTTATTTCAGTGTTTAATTTGACATATCTCATAAGATATTAAGCACATTGTAAGTCTATAGCTCAATCAAGGGGTTTTATTGATTCTCATTTACATGGTGATTTTGGTAGTTTATAACAGCCAAAATACCTTTGAATGAATTGAAAATACATATCTTCTTGAACTGTCTTCTGTAGCATCTGTATATTTATTGCCAACTAGCATTTTTACTAGTCAGTAAATGTTATGTCCAATTGGTATAACAAGTATAACTATTATACAAGGACCTTTTTCCTGAACAACCTTACATTCATTTCCCACTATTTCTCAATACAGCAAGTAAGATCTTGCTTCAAAAATCTGCAGTTGCTTCAAGCTTTATTATATATTTACTGAAGTTGATAATATCGTGCTATTAACAGGATGACATTGCAACATAAAACAAGGAATGTTGGAAAAGCTATGTATTTTTCCCCTCATTGCATCCAAATTATTGAGATTAAGTTTTTCCAATCCCATTTGCAATACAAAACACAAAATCCAGGGATCAGCCTTAGGTTTAATTTCCTGCAAAACATGCATTTGATACACATTTACATTAAGTAGATTTGTGTTCAATAATTGATACCAACATCAGCCACAAAGGATTCAGTAGTACCTGTCTCCAGGAACAGAAGGTCTATGTTCAAGACTCACCTACCCAGGAGGTGTGTTATAACATGTCTGATTTAAGATTGACATTTTAAATACAAAGAGTCACCTTCTCCCTCCTGAATCCATGAACCCTCCTGATATGTTTGTTGCCATCACTGAGAATAAGAATAATGTAAAACTGTTTATTAATGTCTTCATCAGAATATATTGGACAAAATAGCATGTTCTTACACATAGCAGGTATATACTAGAAAATGTCTATAAATGTAGAAACAGAAATTTTTGCTTAAGTTACATGCAAGAGGTTTACAATGAGATCTTACCAAAATCGTGTAAAAACTAATTATCAGAATAAATAATATTAAAATTATATTTATGTGAGTTCCAGTGTGCAAGTTTTAACAATTATTTAGTCTATACAATCTACCCCAATACAATTTATCTAACAAGATAAGTAGAAAAATGACTGCTCTTTTCTCAGTCATTGTCCTAACTGCATAAGTAATAACTGGGACTATATGGCCCAAATTGTGTCACTGTCCTGGCACTCTTCCTAAGGATATGAGAATGTAGATTTTCAGATAACAGGTATAAAAGCAACATGAATTAAAATTAAACTTTAAAATTCCTATCTACTTGCAAATTTTGAATTTGGTTATAACAGTATACAGTAATCAAAAATTCAATCATAAATTAATATGTTACAATTGTGGTTGTAAAGTTTTACAATTTGTTTTGTTACTGATTCATTGCCTGATCTCCAGCAACAGCATCATACATAAAATAAGGCAAAAAGGGAAATTACTTCAAAGGTAATGCATTATTCAGTGATTAACATTGTCTAATGCAACCCAGTGTGGACAACTTTTAGAAAATTATTTTAATGCAAGTAGATGAATATTGTTTACATTTTAATTTATCATAAAGCTGAATTCCCAAACATTTACCAGTTTTTCTAACTGAATGCTGTCTTTATTCAAAATTAATTTAATTGACATGCTGATTTTTATAATGGTTCAAGCAACACTGCCTGCAAATTTTACACATCTAGCTAAATGATTTGTGTTCAGTCACAAAAGCAAGGCGGCACATACAGTAACTTTATTTGAAAGCAATTGACAGAAGCTGGAGATTATCATTGTTATTTACATGTTATTGTATTATCTGTAACCAAATATTACTGATAGTAAATCAGCATCATAAAAAAAAACTAACAATGTAGATCTCTGTATTCTAACAGTCTTTTTTTTCTGGCTTGCATAAACTAACCTTAATTATTCCTTTCCTTTTGATACTTATCACTGAACCAATTTATAAACTAGTACAATTGAATCAAACTAATCTGATACACAGATAGATAAGACTGGCAATGGCAATAAAAAAAACAGGTTAAGACACAGTACCATACAGAAAACATACAGTGTTGAAGTTGATGGATGCTATTGCAACGTAGTGTATTTTCGGTGTAAAATACGACTTCAGTGTTTGCAGAAACGTTTTGGTGAGTGTACCTACCTGTTGCATGAAGTGTTGGTTTTAAATTCATTCTTCAAAGCTTTGTGGAGACCGACGTTGTTCGTTGGTTACGAGATAACAATGAGTTGACACCAACATAAGGCTTTGCCACTGAGCGACTCCACTGACTCGGTTGACATTAGTATCTAAATTCGGTCCTATATGCATATCAACAATCATCAGTCATTTGGAAATCCAATCCTGGCGAAGTGCTGCCATGGAATACTTATAACACTGTAATTCACTCAAGAGAGTTCTGGTGTTATAATAAATCGTAAGATCAAAAGAAGACCCGTTTGTGCAGTCATCAGAACCCATGAGATCTAATTACAATTGTTCAACTTCATTTTCTGTAGAAATTTACTGCCTTATATCCCATGAGATCCATATTGTGAACCACTTCCTTTTGCATGCTCCAAAACGTGTTCTGATGGCATCTTCCTACAAACTGTTGATGATAAAGCTCGAATTCGAATTCGACACATGAAAGAATATCACCACTTCTATTGGCAAAGAAATACTTCTCTTAAAAGTGTTTCAATAATACCTTGCTCAGATGAATAGTTGTGCTAACAGAGTGAATATTCTCCTATGACAACTCCGAAGAGTTTAGAACAATTACCGCCACGTGACTGAAATTGTCTGTAAAGTTGCATTAAATGTCCCTATAATAATTAGATTGTTTTGGCACCACGTTCATCGTTTTGCAGTATAAAATGATTACATTATTGATGCAAGGATTATTACCTATTTTCATAAACTGACCCATCTCTGACTTTGCTGAAGTCACTCACGAGAATTAGATTAAATCAGATACATTGGTTCGAGCTAACGCGCATTTGACGCGTTAGATTCAAAACAACTCTGAACAATTAAGATCAAATACTTCAGGTATTCTGTAAGACAGATTTCTGATAGAACAATTTTATCCAGGGAAAGCGTACTGTTCCGAAACTGCCAAAGACAGCCACTGAATGGAAATAAACTCATACGAAGATAACTAGTTAGTGAGTCGTCAACCCGTTTTATTCCACCAAATCAATCAGATTTATTTGCAAGACTCAGACTCGATTAGAAAAGCGCAATGCACCCTTAACTATGGAAGCGAGTTGTTATCAGATGAAGTGAGCCTTTCCATGGACCCTCGGGATACGTAGGGATCTTGAATCTCCTGCCGATAAATCGTCGTTTACGTTTCCAGATAATGAAGTAAATCGTTAAAAAAAAACTTGTTTTATGTCAAAATATGCGGAATTAGACATCCCAAGTAAATCATGTGCAGATGTTTGAGGTCGAAGTACTGCAATGGGGAAAGAAATCGATTTTTTCAATCAACATGAAATTCAAATTATTCAACTTGATGCCTAACAATACATTAATATGAAAAACATTGTTTCTTCACACGTTATCCTAATAATGATTGGAATACGTATGTCCTATTTTCTTGTTTCCAGTGTTCACTCCTGAAGGCATTGCTTAATATTTTCAGCGAAGTTCAGTCACTTGTCCTCGTTATCACCGCAACAAGTGCAAGTTCTCTCAGCGTGAAAGGAGGGGGAAACCGGACACCTGGAGGTAATCCACACCCAACACAGATCATTGCATAACAGTCGGGGGAGAAGTGTGTCCAACGATTGTGCTATTCTCTACAACAGAGAGGGGCTAAAGTGAAGAGTTCCGCCCCTCTACTTGTCAGATGGGAAATGCATCAGTTTCCACGTGCAAAATACTTCGACCCGAACGTAATTCTAGGCCTCACCCACCTAAAGCTTCCCAAAAGAACCCTGATTTCCCAACAATCTCTCAAATGTGTGTCTTTTTAGCAGTTTGCTAAATGGCATAGATAATTGGGCAATACCTTGGAATTATGAATCTGCATTATACCTGAAAAGAAGGACATGCTGCTGAAATGTGATTGCCTTGCACTCATCCTGACAAATACAAGAATGCCAAATTTGAGTTTATTACAATTGTTTTGGGTTGTGCACATGTGGGCTTGCATTTTCCTTGGTAAAAACTCCTTGGTAAAAACAACTGAAGGAAGACAAGATGTCTGCTGTTTGCTGTGATTCTGCAATTGGACAGCATTTATGGATCAATCCTGAGTTCACAAATAGCTACAATAGCAAATAATTTACGATAATCATTCACTTTAATAACATAACTCATTTATGCTTGCTAGATGACATGCATTCATAAGTGAGGATGCATTCTCCACAGTGAAAAGAATGTGTTCGAGCCTTGTCACTTCTTGGAGTCTACAATGCTTGCTCTCTCCCATGGCAATTCCTCACCCAATCAGAGTAACTTACCAACTAATCAGCACCTTCCTCTCCTGAAGCATAGCATGTTTAGTATCATTTCAAATTTGGCAATTTTATATTTGCCCTGATGAGTTCAAGGTGAAAATCTTCAGCAACATGATTGTTTTCAGCAATATTCAAATCCGTGCTATCAGGTTACTGAATTTATAATATATGGTAGATAAACTTTAATTCCTTATGAATAACTAATCATATGTGGCCTTCACAAGCTTTCAGTGCCCTTTAGTTCATAATCATTAATAAGAAAATATTACAACTTGTCTTGTCCAAACAGCAGTGGATGACATCATTCTCATCCCCTTCCCATGGATTCAATCTTCAATTGTGTTTTTCTCAGTTAAGCTATCAGGGTTCCATTGTATCTTCCTGCTCCTGATCTACACAATAACTGAATATCCTAATTTATTGTTAGCAGTAAATTTGGATGTATGAATCAGTTCTTTTATCTATCCTAGTCATTAACACATAGAATGAAATGCTGAGGTCCCAGTACAGATCTTTAGAGATCACATTTTGTGTATGCTGTCAATCAGAAAATAGCCTTTTTATTTCACCTTTCTGTCTTATGTCTCCCAACCATTTATCAAATCATTCCATTAGGAAATTGTCACTTCCGTGTACGCAGTGTAACCACTAGTGTGGGACCTTGTACAATGTCTTCTGGAAATTCACACAGATGAATGTATCAATAATGTTGAATCATCTGAACTCCATGTTGATTGAATAAATCCTGTGTTTTCATTTTCCATTTTAATACTTTGATACTAAACACTTTCCTTTGAGATTTGCTCTTTGGGATGTCTCATTCCCTTTTGCAGAAAACAAATTTCTTAAATGTTGACATCATTATTTGGAAATGCAACTTTCGTGTTTATCATGCTAACAACATCAAAAACTTTAATTCAATTAGATTAGTGTTGTTCACCACCTCTTAAAAATCCTTGTGGATTCTCTTTGATCTGCTCATATTCATTAGATAAGTCAAACATTTTTCTCTGATGATAGATTCCAGTAATTTCTCCACAACTGATGTTAAACTGGCAAGTCGGTATTTATTTGGTTTTTCCCTTTTTTTAACTAAAGAAGTCACACTTCAAAATCCCTCAATCAAGAAAGAAAAATTGCTGAATGCAGAAGGCTTTAGAAAATTGTGGCTTATGCCCTTTAACACTGTTTCTTGTATAATCTATTGATCATTGTTTCTTACGTGCATTAGGGATGCTTTTGTCTTAGTGAGTTTTGAGAAGATTTGTAGCTCAGGTTGAGGTTCTGGATGTAAGTTTGCTCACTGAGCTGGAAGGTTCATTTTCAGACGTTTCGTCACCACGTTTGTTGTTACCTAGTCTGGTGACGAAATGTCTGAAAATGAAACTTCCAGCTCAGCAAGCAAACTTACATCCAGATGTTTTGTCTTTTGGAGGTTTTTTATAGGATACCAAAATGTTCAGCAGCCTTTGGAATTTCAAGCATGGTTGGAGTAGGACATGAAACTATCATTTTAATGCAGCACATAGTATTCTTCTGTCTCTGCAATTGGCAGGTTGCTGGCATTCAGAAAAGCTTTAGCATTCATACAGTCAATGCAATATCAGCTCAGAGCAGTTCATCAATGAGAAGAAAAAATACAGGTGTTTTCATTTATCAGTGTATATGTACTTGATCCACATAAAATTAAGTAATAAATAAATTTAGATTTGAATGCATTTTATATAGTTCTGTCAAACCAATTCAGCAGCATGTTCTGCTTTGAAGATGGCATGTACAATACATCTGGAAGTGATAATCCTTTCATGTTTTGAAATTCATAAAATATTATTTCTGACGAAGAGGAAAGGTACATTAGTATTATTTACTTATAATTCCTGGGATCCAGTAATAAAAAGATGTTTCTCCCTTTAGGTTTTTCCATACACAGAGACATGACTTCTGCTCAACAACTTCCCAAAGCAGCATAGTGAAGTTGGGGACATGGAGAAACAGATACACTAAGATAGGTCAACATCCAGCATCAACACGACCAGAGAAATGGTTCACATAGAAGTTTTACATTTACAGTGCAGAAAATCATTAGTTATTTTATCAAGCTGAATAGTCAGTTTCATTAGTATTGTTGAACAAGTGGCATGAAAAACACAAAAATTTCTAACTTCTCAAGTTTCAGAAGTTTCTACATCATATTAGCCAGTCTACATGTGAGTTTAATGAAACAGCATTAGGACTGCTGAAAGATCTCCATGTCCTTGAGATAAAGAAAACAAACTGTCCTGTGCTTCATTTTTCAGAAATCTTCATCATTTAAAAGCACAAAACTTTCCATATTCTAAGGAGAGGTACAATTTGTGAAATGATGGATATGCTTATAGGTATGGAGAAGGGTTGCTTCCTCGTGAGAATAAAAATTGTGGAAATGGAAGTGACTAAAATAAAGTGACTAATCTTTGGCCCTGACAAAGATTGAAAAGATCCAAATTTTCAGTTACTCATACATTTGCCCACCATATTAGGTAGTAGATACGCTAGAAGTAATCTGACTTTATCTCATACATAACACAGACACGGGGTGCAACAAGGGACAGTTGGGGCAGGCTTGGACAGCTCAGGCATTCAACGTTTCTCTATATCCCTAATGTTCTTTCACCCTCTTCGTAATCAAGAAGATTTCAACTCTGCCATAAAATTATTTAAAGATTCTCCATCCACAGTCTTTGACTCACAGTATTTTGTTAAAAAAAAACTCATCTCAGTTTTAAAAGGGCACCCCATATTTCTAAACTATGACATAGTTCTAGATTCTCCCACAAGAGGAAACATTCTTTCAACATCCACCTGGTCAAGTCCACTCTGGATCTTATATGTTTCAATTAAGTCACCTCTAATTCTTCTAAACTCCACAAGATGCAGGCCTAATTTGCCTAGTCTTTCCTCACAGGGCAATCGTCTTTCCATATTAGCCTAATAAGCCTTCTCTGAACTTCTTCCAATGCATTAACATCCTTCTGTAAACACAGTGGCTAGTACTGTACACAGTCCTCCTGATACAGTCTTCCAATACCTTGTATAACTGAAGCAAAATCACACTCTTCTTGCATTTAATTCACCCTTGCATCCCATTTGCTTTTCCAATTACTTGCTGTACCTGCATGCTAACCTTCTTTGAATAATTTGCTAGGACACCTGGGTCTCTCTGCATTACAGAGCTCTGCAACCTGTCACCATTTAAATAATATGCTTTTACCATTTTGTTTCTGTCAGAGGACAATTTCATATGTTACGTTTTATGATGACGCTTATGTAATATTTCTGTTTAAATTCATAACTATGTAATTTCAATGTGTGTAATGAAGTTCTTTAAAACAACGTTAAAGTTACAGGGAAATATTATTTTGCAGTTACAACAAAGATAATAAGCAAAATCTGGTGGCTGTACCAATTCATTTAAGAAATCTTGGGTAACTAATTAGCTGGGAGGAGAAAGTGAGGACTGCAGATGCTGGAGATCAGAGCTGAAAATGTGTTGCTGGAAAAGCGCAGCAGGTCAGGCAGCATCCAAGGAACAGGAGAGACGTTTCGGGCATCAGTCCTTCAGATGGTAATGATTACACAAGTTAACACCATATTCAAGGATTACAATAATCTTGGTTGAGGTGTGGGGAAAAAAATCTCTTGCATAAGCATGAATGCTATTTTCAATGCAAACAATACCAAAGCTACGTTTGCACCAGAGAGCAAAAGTTTTATTGTTACTCCCAGCACCAGCTGCAATTATTAATTGTGTGTGAAGTAACCAGCCTCACAAACTCAGCTTATTTGTTATCTGATACCAGTTATTTTGAAACTTTGCAGTGAAGGGAAGTTGGAATGTTTGTCAAACAACATTCACCCTTTATCAGTACATACATGTATTATTGGAAAGAAACTAAGCACTGTCATTATTCTCATCAGACCCTGCTGGCACCTTTCCTTGCACTTGCTACATGGTGAGTTTCCTTATGGACTTTTTTTTCAGGGCTGTATAATAGGAGATTGCAGAGGCAGCAGAGGATTAATTTCAGTATGCTTATCTTCATATACTTCAAAATATTCTTGTGTGGTTATGTGTAAACCACATAACCAGTGGGCGGCACGGTGGCACAGTGGTTAGCACTGCTGCTTCACAGCGCCAGAGACCCGGGTTCAATTCCCGCCTCAGGTGACTGACTGTGTGGAGTTTGCACGTTCTCCCTGTGTCTATGTGGGTTTCCTCCGGGTGCTCCGGTTTCCTCCCACAGTCCAAAGATGTGCAGGTCAGGTGAATTGGCCATGATAAATTGCCCGTAGTGTTAGGTAAGGGGTAGATGTAGATGTAGATGTATGGGTGGGTTACACTTCGGCGGGGCGGTGTGGACTTGTTGGGCTAAAGGGCCTGTTTCCAACTGTAAGTAATCTAATCTAAGTAATCTAATCTAATCTAATCTAATCTAAACCATGGCTCAAGTGACTATCAAGTGGGTGGCACGATGGCACAGTGGCACAGTGGTTAGCACTGCTACCTCACAGCGCCAGAGACCCAGGTTCAATTCCCACCTCAGGCAACTGTCTGTGTGGAGTTTGCATATTCTCCTCGTGACTATGTAGGTTTTCTCCGGGGCCCCTGGTTTCCTCCCACAGTCCAAAAATGTGCAGGTTAGGTGAATTGACCATGCTAAATTGCCCTAAGTGTTAGGTGAAGGGATAAATGATTAGATTACTTACAGTGTGGAAACAGGCCCTTCAGCCCAACAAGTCCAGACCCATTCCCCTACATTTTACCCCTTTACCTAACACTACAGGCAATTTAGCATGGCCAATTCACCTAACCTGCACATTTTTGGATTGTGGGAGGAAACCAGAGCACCCGGAGAAAACCCAAGCAGACACACGGAGAATGTGCAAACTCCACATAGAGAGTTGCCTGAGGCAGGAAATGAACCCGGGTCTCTGGCACTGTGAGACAGCAGTGCTAACCACTGTACCACCATGCTGCCCCTGGGGATTTGTCTGGGTGGATTGCTCTTCTGAGGGTCGGTGTGGACTTGTTGGTCCGAAGGGCCTGTTTCTACATTGTAAGTAATCTAATCTAAAAAGTAATCTAATCTAATGCCTGGTCACCTAGATCCAACTGCTAAATCCAAATATGTCACAAAAATGGGGTTAGTATTGGTAACTGTTGTCAGACTCATCCATCTTGGCAATTTCTGTTGCAGACGTAAATTATTTGTAAGATGTGGCATGAATGGTTACATACAACCCGAAGTTTATCAAATAGAATCCTTCCCATTCAGAAAATGCATCTGTATACTGTTGCACCTTTGAAATCAATTCATATGCTCCATTGTATATTTGAGATTTGTACTTCTATGAATCAAGCCATCCTAAAAACAATTAACAGCTCCTCTGCTGGAGAATTTCAATTTCAGTTTTAAAAATGATAGTCATTTTGGGAGTCCAATGTTAGCAGCATTACTTGAAGATGGCCTGATTTGGCAAATATTCCCTGAAGCATGTGACAGGAACCAGCTACCTGGAAGTTCAAAGTGGTGTTGACATTTGTGGTATATTCCTGAACACTACCCTTGAAGCCTTGTGGGATTTGCCACCTCTACCAGCTCAAGCTCCAGATATTGGAACTTGAGCAGCATCTGGGGGATGCTACGATGCATTCATAAGGCTGAGAATTTGATGGATAACTCACTTCAGGACATGGTCACCACATATGGAAGTGTGGCCGGAGAGGGAATGGGTGACTGCCAGACAGAAGAAGGGGACCAAGCAGGTTGTGGGGGAATATCCCAAGTGCATCTTGCGTACAAACTAATTTTAGCTTTGCAAAATAGCGAGATTGACAGTTCTTCTATAGAGCCCAGCCAGATCCAAGGCCTTGGCACATTGTGGTCTGACTGCTCAGAGGGAAGGAAAAAGTGTGCAAGGGAAATAATGGTAGGGGATTTGTAGAGTTGGGAGTGGACAGGCACATCTGCCATTGTAGAAATGACTCAAGGATGGTATGTTCCCTTTCAGGTGTCACCATCTGTGATGTCACAGAATGGTTGCACTCGGTAAAGAGACGGGAGACAGCTAGAGATGGTGATCCATGTTGGGACCATTGACGAAGTAAGAAAGAGAAATCAGTTCTTGTAAGCAGACTTTAGGGAGTTCAGTAGGAAATTGAAAATCAAAACTTCAAAGTTAGTAATGTCTGGATTACACCTGATGCCAAGCAGTAGAGAGTATAGGAATATACAAGGAGAGAGCAGATGAATGTGTGGCTGGAGACATGGTGCAGGAAGAAGAGCTTTAGGTTCCTAAGGTGTTCAGAGAGTTTTTGAGGGAGGTGGGTCCTGTACAAGTTAGACAGATTACACCTGAATAGGAATGGAACCAATTTGCGAGGAGACTGAGACATAAAACAGACAATCTGAGGACACAGATGACAGTATGATAGCATAACTATGACCAAGACTTGGTTGAAAGATAGGTTGGATTGGCACCTCAACATTCCTGGTTATAGATGACTTAGAGAGTGGGGGAGACAGAAGAAGGTTGCAATATTGATGGAATCAAATATAGCAGTGAAGAAGAATGATATTTTCTAGGCATTGTCAATGTGGTCATATTGGTGGAACAAAAAGCTCAACTGGGGCAAATATGCTGTTGGATGTGTTCTAAAAATGAGGAAGAGATAGAGAATCAAGTATGTAATCAAATTTCAGAGAAATGTAGGAAGAATAAGGCAATAATAGTCAGGGACTTTAACCACCAAAATATTAACTGGGATAGTGAGTGTGCAAAGTAGGGAGGGAGCAAAATTCTCAAATTACATCCACAAGAACATTTTCAACCAGTAAACAGAATTCTGGACAAGGCTGGGTGGCTGTTCTAGATCTAACATCTGGAAATGAGTCTGGACAGATGGAAGGTGAATCAATAAGGGAGCATTTTGGAGATGGTGACCATTATTCAGTTAGATTTAAGATAGTTATGGAAAAGGATCCGGATGTTCTAAACTATAGAAAGGTGAATTTTGTGAAGGTGGGTATGATTTGACTGGAAGCATCTATTTGTAGGTCAAACTGTTGTCAGAGCAGTGGGAGACATTTAAGGAGGATATATCCAGCATAAAGGGCAAAAAGGGCCCCAAAAGACAAAGGTTGAGACCAAGTCAAGAGAACTCTGAATTTCAAAATCAGGGTTAAGAAGAAAGAAGAGGTTTATGACAGATACTGAGATTTAAATATGGCAGAATCCCTGGAGGGGTATCAATAGTGCAGGGGGTACTTAAAAAGCAAATTAGGAAAGTTAAGAGAATGAATGAAATAGCACTGGTGACTAGGATAAAGGAAAATCTAAAAGGTTATTTTCAAATATATGAAGAACAAGAGAATAGCTAGAGAAAGAGTAGGACCCATTAATAACCAAAAAGATAATGTATGTGTGGACCTGGAAGATGGAAGTACAGTTCTTAATATATACTATGCATTGAGCTTTTAAAGATCTGTTAAAGTAAGATCATGATTGACAATTTTGACCAAATGTTTTGAGGAGATAACTGAAAGTTTGGTGAGGGTAATTCATTTGATGCGTTGCACATGGACTTTAGGAAGACTTTTGTTAAAGTCCCTCATATCAGGCTGATAAAGAAAGTAAGAGTCCTTAAGATCTAAGGCAAACTGGCATGTTGGATCCAAAATTGGCTGAGAGGCAGGAAGCAGAGTTGGATGATAGATGGACATCTCTGTGACTTGAATTCTGTTTCCAGTTGGGTTCCACAGGGCTCGATGCTAAGACCCTTATTGTTTTTTTGTGTGCATTAATGATTTAGGCTTACATTTAGTGTGTATGACCAAGATATCTGTGGATGTAACAAAATTTGGTAGGGTGGTAAATAGCAAGAATTGCAGAAGGTTGCCAATGCACTCGTCAGATGGCAGACCAGTGACAAATGTAATTCAATCAAAAAGTGTGAGGCAGTGCTTTTGAGGAAGGCCAACAATGCAAGGGGTTACACAATGAATGGCTGGACCCTGGCAATTCCTGAAAATCAGAGGGACTTTTGTATGCATATCAACAGATCCCTGAAGGTAGACAAGATGTTAAGAAGGTATATTAGATACTAGCCTTTATGGAATACAAAAAATGCTGGTTAAGCCACAACTGGGGTACTGCATGCACTTCTGGTCAGTACCTTGTAGGAAGGATGTGATTGGACGCAGGGGAGATTTACCAGGATGCTGCCTGGGCTGGAGGGTCTGAGCTGTGATAAAAGATTGGATTGGTTGTGTTATTTTCCTTGGAGCAGCAACGGTTGAGATTGAGGTACATAAAATTATAAGGAGCTTAGCTAAGCTGGATAGAAAGTACTTTTTCCATTAGTAGAGAGGTCAATAGCCAGAGGACATAGATTTGTGGTAAGAAGCACAAGACTGAGAGGAAAGTTGAGGAGATAACTGTTCCTCACAGATTGGCGGATGTTTGAAACTCACTGCCTGAAAGGGTGGTTAAGTCAAAAAACTCTTGTAGCATTCAAGCAGTATTTATTCACTTGCATTGCCATAGCCTTCAGGGCTATGAGCCAAAAGCTAGAAAATGGGATTAGTATTGTCAAATCTTTGTTGACCAGTGCTAACAAGATGTGCCAAATGGCCTCCTTCTGTGATATAAATATCGATGAGTGAACGTTTGAATTTGGTTTTGGGATCAGAATTCTTGGTTGAAAGGAATCCCAGGGTTTCACGGGGTCTGAATGAAGGGTGAGGGATTTAATCAATCCCATGTCTTTAATTTGGGTGAAAACAATGCTCTGCTCTTGCTAGTGTTTAATTGCAGGAATCCTTGACTTCATTGTCATTTAGGCAGTCTGATCACATCAAGAAAGTAACATTTTACACTTTAATTAGTGGAAAAAAATAGTTGATAAGGAATTTTATACCTCCAAGATTTTCTTTTCCATTATTGTTTAAACTGTGATGAGCAGCTTAACAACCCATTTTTCATGATCACCCTACAATGAAGTTAAATTACCTCAGAATGTTAGAAACAATAGCAAAATAAGGAAAGGGAATCTGAAATTTGTGATTTTTTTGGTCAGTCTTTAACAACTCCTTACTAGTATGCCTGTCGATGGTGATGGTAGATTATTTATATAAAGGCTATTAATACACACACAAAAGCACATGTTTCTAATAATCCACTGAGACCACAATTTTAAATGTTAACTGACTACAAGAACAATGGTTAAGCTTTCCCAGCTACCTTCAATCAGCTTGATACTATTTGCTAGACTAGCTGTGGCTAGCTGATTGTCATCATTTGACCCAGAACTGAGAAGATGAGAAGCAGAAATAAACAAGTGCAGTATATCTACTAATGCAGAAATTAAAAAGCTTTTGAACTAACATAATACGCAGCACTAACCAGCATGCTGGTTTAATATAATTGTACCATGACAGAATAGAACACTCACTATTTCCTGCACGCTGGAGTAAGTAGCAAGTCTTGTCCCAACATTACGTATGATTCTGAACTCGGAATATCACTTAAGGTCAGCAACATGTCCTACTTCAAATCCAGCTCCAACATCTGAACTGCACAGGATTTTGTGGACCCTGCAATTGTCTGAGAGATTATATTATTCTTTGTTTTGATTTAGCAAAAAGATGCACTATGCTGTTAACATGGGGCAATCAAAACATTTAGAATGTGAATGCTTATGTTTACAGTCTGTTTGTACTTGTAATGCTTTCTATATTCCTTCGATAGATTATTTCCATACAAAGACAAAAAAGGGTATTCTACCCTCGATAATTTACATAAACCAGTAAATGTCCTGTATAGTTGATCAGCATGAGTCAGGGAATTCACTGTTTGATGAACTTCTCTGCATAATATAAGGAAATGTAATTGTGACACTTATGGGTCATGTATATTGTATTCAAACCTTTAATGTATAGACCCCTCACAATGCTCACGGTAAGTTGGAGTTATGTTGCAGTTTGCCTTTGATTTGCCTGATCTGCCTCTGTTCTCTTTGTCCTCCTCTACTGCTGCACATCTATTTGCTCTCCTTTCCTGTAATTTTCTGCTTCTGTTGATATTTTCAGAAGCATGTGGTTTGGTACAAATCAGTAACTACTTAATAAGTTGCATTTTTTTGAAAAATTTGGTGTTAATTATATCCCCCTCATTCTCCTCAGTCACTTTGGCGTCCCCTAGCTAACATGCATTGGAAATTGGATTTTCTTCCTCAGAGGTATATGATTTAAATATTGATCATTTCTGTCAACCAAACAGAAGGTGACGTTTTAAAAATTATTTTACATTCGGGGATGTGGGCTTCACTGACTAGGCCAGCATTAATTGCCCCTCCTTAGTTGTATTTGGGAAGGCACTGGTGAGTTTGCTTTTTAAGCCTCTGCAGTCTGTTTGTTGTGGGTAGACCCACAATTCTATTAGGGAGGAATTTACGGGATTGTAATCCAGTGACATGAAGAAACAGTGATACGTTTCCAAGTCAGGATGTTTGGTGACTTGGAGAGGGACATGAAGATTGTGGTGTTCCCATGTATTTGCTGACCTTGTCCTTCTTGATGGTAATTGTCATGGTTTTGGAAGGTGCTATCTGACGGTTCTTGGTGAATTTCTGCACTGCATCATGTATATGGAACAATGCTGCTCTGACAAGCATTTGTGTTGAAGCAATGAATGTTAGTGAATCTGATGCCGCTCAAACAGATTGCTTTGTCCTGAATAAGTCAAGCTTCTAAAATGTTGTTGGAGCTGCACATATCTTATAAAGTGGAGAGTATTCCATCACATTCCTGACTTGAACATTGTAGATGGCGGACAAGCTTTGGAGAGTCAGGAGGTGAGTTAATCTCAACATGGTTCCTAACCTCTGACCTGCACTTGCAGCTATATGGCTAGTCCAGTTTAGTTCCTGGTCAATGGTAAGCCCCCAGGATGTTGATGAAATTCAGTGATGGTAATGCCATTGAATGTCAAGGGGCAATGGTTAAACTCTTTCTTCTTGGAGATGGTCATTGTCTGGCAATTGTGTGGTGCAACTGTTACTTAGTCACTTACAAAAAATAATTTAGGAGCATATTACTGAAGATGCTGGACTCATCTAGACTTGAAACATTAGCTTGCCCTCTCTCCATAGATGCTGTCTGACCACTGTGATCTCCAGTATTTGTTGATTTCAGTACAAAAAGTAATTGTTTGGTTTTAAGTTAGGGTGACAATAAATGAAGTAATTATTAGCCAAGGCTCATTTTCAGGATTATCTTAATTGTCAAGCATTTAGAGGCAGGTTAATCCACATAGGTTACGTCATAGTCTTCTGATAATCAGCTGCAGATTATATTGCTCCATATGTATTACAACCATAATCATGGTAAAAAACTAATTACATACAAAGCAAAATTAAGTTTACAGATTGCAATGTAAAAAGTAATAGCTACCTCGGAAATACTTCAAAGTTCTCATCCTTCTTTTGGGACTTATGTGGCAATTTTAAACCACTTAAACTCTCGTTGCATGGTTTCTGATGTTATCGGAATTCCTAAATCAGATTGTTATCTTCTTGTTGGTTGAAGGAATCTGTAAGTTTCTAACCAAGGGCCTATTGACATTTATTTTTATCTCACATCATGATGTAAGACAATATACATTCAGAACGATACTCAATCCGTTTTGTGTACAATTACATGATTAAGACTTTCCACACAGATAACTGTTCAGCACTGCCCCTTGCATTCTATGCTTACCCAGGGTCATATTGAGAATGCTATAAATGATTGTATTCTATAATATATTCAGCATGATAAACCCTGGTAAAGTTATCAGACTTACATTTACTGTACTATCTCAATTTACATAAAAGGATTGTTAAGACAGCTATTTCAAGTTTATCCTATTACACGCGTTCACAATGATGTTTGCTACAAAATCACAACAGATTCGATCAATGCACCCTCATCATTGCAAATCCTCCACCAACCATTCTGTAAATAGCCAGGGTGGTTTTGCGGAATTTTCTTTATTTGCAAGTATAGAGTTATTGAGACACAAGGCCTTTAAATGTTGTGAGCTTTAATTTAAACTGTCCTTGGTATCATCAAGACATGGTCTTGTTTATTATTTTCCGACAACATAATTGTCAAAGTGTAAGTACTGTTATAACTCAAAAGCTGCTGATCTGCATTTCTGATTGGTAAAATGACCTTTTTTAATGTCATATTTAACAGGGCTTTCTTTCATATTTTGACAATGTGTCAAAAAATGAACTTTGTTTTTGCTTTATTAATGTTTTCCAGTGTAAATATGCTAAACATACTTTTTGCTCAATAAGACATGGGATGTCAGTGTTAGAGAATGCAAATTTTTCTAAATTTTCATCTAGTTACAATGAAGAGCACCTCTAGGGTCAAGTATGACATGCGTCCTGAATGTTACAGTCTTATTGTAATGCTCTAAAAAATATCCCAACAGTGCACTCTGTTGCAGCAGAGTGGAATTTATTTCCTCAACTGAGACTCTGAGTACTCTGGCTAGTGAACTAATGTAGAATCTGAAGTCAACTACTCATAAGGCTATAGGAACTCTTCATCAGAAATTTATAATGCTGACATTTATCTAAAGTCTTCCGCTGATTTGAACTCAGTCTGAATCTTCAGATGTAAAAGGCAATGATTGTGGTTCATAGGATAATTTAGCAATCCCAGCTAGCATCAACTGCACAGATATTTATAATAAATTTGTTACAAGGGACATGCATTCCATTAAAATTATTTGCAACCAACTCTGGTGGAAAATCTCATTTGATGCGTCCATAATTTTTGTAGTTACCTTTGATGCCTGACGGTGGCACTGTGCTGTCAGACCTTGTCACATAATATCCAGGGTTTTAATTAAGTTCAATACAAATGGGTGTCCTTACAGCTCAATGACTAAATAGCATTAAAGTATAGAGGAGAGGTAGGTTCCAATGTAATTCATTGACTTCCTACAAATTTGTTAGCAGTCACAGAGTTGCAACTTGTCTAACAAAAGCAAAAATCAGTTGTATTTCCTCTCTTGTTTTGTTATTTAGTAGGCCCTGTGTTAAAAATGTGCATGTGTGGCTGTATGGTGAAAACAGAATTGGACTTGTCTATGTCATTTAGTCAAATAATGTACCAATACTTGGGTCAGAACATTCAATGTCAACAAGAGCGTAAACTGGGCAGTAGCAAAGTAGTTGCTCATTATAGAGACTATCTGATTTCCTTATCCATTGCCACCATAAAGGGCAATCAACTGATGTGTATAATATGTGACCAATCCATTGTCACCTGTTTTACATCCCCCTATAGCTAAAAGTTCAACCAATGATGTCCTTGTCCATACAAGATGAATGTTTGACTAGGATAAAGTGATGGAGAACTGGCAATGCCAGTTTGAACAAAAACACAAAAGTAGCGGGAGAAACCAGAAACAAAGAGATACGTGTCAGTTCATTCAATATTAAAACTGAACAATCATATAAAAATGATTTTAGTTCTGAAGGTCTACTTTACCTGTGAAATTATGTTTAAAAAATTAACCCTATTTTAGAAATGGAAATCTCTCCCTATTGATTTTCCATGAACTATGACGAGCAATTTTGTTAGATAGATAGCTTATTGGTTTGTTGAAAAATCAATACAATGGCAAGTGGTGAATTGCTTTGAAAACACAAATAAAATGAGTCACCATCATTCATAACAGAGTTACATACAATCATTAAAAATAAAAAATAAAGCATAAAAAATTGCAACATTGTGAACACTTCAGTGTACAAGTGATCACATTTTGTAATAAAAATGAAGATTTTTTTTTAAAACTTGCTGAATAAAAATGAAAGGTTGACTGCAAACTGCATTTTGCATTAAGCTCAGGTTGAGTTCAGTAAATTCCCAATCATTTACGTATTATTTATGAGTATTATAAAGAAGGTGACTGTGTTGTCTGGTAGTCTCGCCTTTCTGTATATTATTTGCAGAATGATATCATTTTCTTTAATTCCATTATACATGTACTTTCTTTGCTCTGCTTCCTGCTCTGTCACTCATCACACACTATCACCATCTGATATCAATTAAACAGCAATCAAGAAAACTATTCTCTCACATAATTGTTTTTGCACAATCAAATTTCAAATTTCAGTTTGCGTACATTAGGAATAACACTATATGGCTGAACTTTATAGTGGTTGGAAAAGATCTGCATTACACAACAGATCTCCTGACAGGATTCTGACCAACACCAGAAACAGTACCAGAATCATAAACAGTTATCAACATAATCTTATAAGCAAATGTCACCGATTATAAGAAGGAATTACTATTTAAAGATGAGATTTATTTTGCCATTGCATCATGACTTTTAAAAATTCTTTCATGAATGGAAGTGTTGCCAGCAGGGCCAGTATTTATTGCTTATTCCTAATTGCCCTTCAGTAGGTGGTGTTGAGCAAGCTTCTTGCACTGCTGCAGCTCATGTGGTGCAGGTACATTATGGTGCTGTTAGGAAGGAAGCTTCAGAATTCTGACCCAATGACAGGGAAGGAACAGCCATAGAATTACAAGCCTGCATGGTATGTACCTTGGAGGCAATATTCAAGAGGTGTCACTCCATTGTCCTTGGCTCTCTCAGTTATACATGTTGTAACATTCCTGTCAAAGAAGCCTTGGCAACTTGCTGCAGTGCATCCTGAATGTGAACATACAAAGAAAAAATAAGAATAAGGCACTTGATTATTTGAGTCTACCCCACCATTTCAATGGTTGATCCGATTTTAATCTCAAATCCACATTCTTGCCTGCCACCAATAATCTTTCATCCCCTTGGTAATCAAGAATCTGTCTACCTCTGCCTCAAAAATAATTTAGTATTTTACATGCACTGCCTTTTGAGTAAGGATATTCCAAAGACATACAAAACTCATAGAGAAAAAAAGTATACTGTGCTGCAGTAATAGACAGAGGAAACATTTAAGGTGGTAGATGTCAATCAGGCTGCCTGCTTTGTCCTGGATTGTGAAAAAGTGTTTTAAATCTCAGGTTGCTATTTGCAGGAGCACTGAATGGAACATCACCAAACAATTTGTCCCTGATGGAAATTGCTCAAATCTTTCTACAATATAAATTGGAAATAATCCAACCAAATATAACATCAAACAGAATGTGGAATTTAAAATACAGTGAAATAGTTGATGTCAATTTATTCTGTTATGAGGCTGATTGGCATAACTCAAAAACCATAATTACCTATGACTTTCGCCTTTCTTGATTTGATTCAAAAAGTTGAATCTTTGATGGGTTGCTGTCAACAATGTGTGGCACTTCCAAGAATTATTAGACAAATAATTGTACCCCACCATCACAAATTTTCCATACAGTGAAATTCACAAACAAAGACCCTTGGGTATGCACCTTACAGAGCATCCAAACCAAGAACCAAACCTTCAATGCACACCCACACTCCTCCACCCTATCCAAACCCCTAAGCTTCACTGTTCATACACTTCAACTCATCCAAACTCTGCTGTCTACTTCCTGTACTGTACCACAACCTCTCATTGATCAGCCTATACCCACCAATCTCTAATGGCTCTTTTTATCTCCTGCCATTGAATTCAAATGGCAGAATCTTACAGAGGCCTGAATGTAGGGGGGTGGGGGGGGGGGGTGGGGGTTATGATGAGATGTGTGGCAGAATTGGACAAGAAGGACAGCGAGGCCCATCTCAATATCAAAATCATTTTTCTCCATCTTTTATATTTTTTCACAAGCTGATTGGCAAACTTCTTATTTGACACTGGCAAGATGCCAGTTGATGGGGTCAATGTTTGTTGAACACCATGTTACAGTCACATCTCATCTCATCTCATCAATATTCAGGCTACCATTTTAGCAAAATCAGCAAAGAAGCTCAACAACAGGAAGCCTTGACAAGGAAACCAGAGTGTGTAGCTGTCAGGTTCAGCTCTCCGCCTGCTCCATGTTGCCTGGGAGCAAACAGCAGTCCAGGGCATGATCAAGAGGTAGCAGGTGCATGCTCCCCTCCTCCACAGACATTGGCATCTGAAGTCTACCAACCCATCACAATCATTCTGATATTTCTGTTACACTACCAGCATGCTTGGAATGCACAGGCTTGCACTGCAGGGTACATCGATAACTAATATTGAAAGGCTGCAGAGGGTCACTAGTGCATGTTCACCAGTTCAGAGACTAGATCAGGCTGCATCACGAGCTGCCCACTTACTATGTCAGCACTCATTCACTTAGTGCCAACCTGATTGCTTGAGGCATCCTTTTCTTGCCTTGTCATTTTAATCGGCGCAGTCACAACAACATGCAGTTTACCTTGCTGATCAGCAATCGGTCCTCAGTCAAGGGATACACATCTTGTAGAATCACAGTGTGCAATATCAATCTCACACCTGCAATGTGTACCAACAGCTTATACAGCAAACAAACTGCATGTGCAGCAAGCAAGCAGCCATGACTCAAAAACTCAAGCGATTAGTTCTCACTGAAGCCCATGGAAGCACCTATCAATCAGGAGGTTCTAGCACAGTTTGTCTCAGGTGGCCTCAAGGGGACTGGCTATGGTTAGGCATCCAATTGGGGTATTCTTGGTCAGGAGACCCATGCCCTGCAGTCTAGAGAGCAGATCATGGTCAGTCTTGTACCTGAATAGAGGCAAATCTGTGCAGTAGGTCTAACACTATTGAGGAGATGTATTTTCTACCAGTCAGGGATCTGAGTACATCTCACCCAGAGCAGTCAGTCATGTCGATATAGCATAATCAATCAATCAATCTGTCTATCTGCCTGCATAAAATAAGAGTGAAGGGAAGAGGGGGAGGCAAGCATAGGCATTACCACAAGACTGAATCTTGTTAGTTTCCTCTGGGTCTTGGGGTGACAAGCTTAGCCAAGCTGCAGTAGAATTATGAAGGGTGGGCAGCAGGATTTGCAAGGTGGGTATATGGTAAAGCAAGGCTGAGACGGGGTAACGCTGGAGAGCAATGGTTGGCCACCGTCAGGACAACTCTGGTTTCAAGGGGGCAGGGGTCAGTGAATGACCACAGCTGGCATGGTTACCATATGCCAGGCGCTGGGTAGCAAAGGTAGGTAGAGGCAGATGGCATGTGAACAGGTCAATTGGGGTCTGTATGAATCCTGTGGGTATCACAGGGTGGGCTGCTCTGAAGGGAATGTGGATGTCTGAGGGCTCACTGACACATTCAGGTTGAGGCTGGCAGCCAGTAACAGAGGAGCACACACTGCTGTCTTCCATCATCCATCACGGTTGGAAATCGAAAGTGAACAATGGGGATAAAAAATGGCTCCAACTATACTTTGTGTGGGCTGGGTAAGTGACTTAAGAGAGGTGACTGCAGCTAACATTGATCATTGGGCTTTTAAAGGGAAATGAAATAGGTCGCATGCCCCTGTAATGTACAAGACCCAGGCATCCTACTCCCTGGCCAGCCTACAGCAATGATCCTCCTGGTATGTTGCACCTCCTTGGCACAGTCACTGCTGGACAACTCTTCGTCAGCTAAATCTTCGTGTCCAGAGGGAACCAAACAGTAGAATGTTGAACAAAGAGGGACAAAAATGTTACCATGACCTAGTACCATGTATGCACAGTACTCCCTTTGCTTCCAGGTAGGGCAGTAGGCACTTAGCACAGTCAAGATTAGAGGTGGTGCTGGAAAAGCACAGTTGGTCAGGCAGCATCTAAGGAGCAGGAAAATCGATGTTTTGGGCAAAGGCCCTTCATCAGAAATTTGGCTTTTGCCCAAAACATCGACTTTCCTGCTCCTTGGATGCTGCCTGACTGGCTGTGCTTTTCCAGCACCACTCTAATCTTGACTCTAATCTCCAGCATCTGCAGTACCCACCCCTGTCTGAGCTCAGTCCTCCATCTATGCAGCCTGTCTGTTGCCCTGATGTGCTGCTGGATGGTGTGAAAATGTGTTCAGTGTGTACACAGAAGGACATACAAATGCAGGAAAACTATCATCTGAGACATTTATGCAGAAACTGGCAGCGACAAACAAGCATTTCTCACTCAGCCACCAAACTGCCCGAAGTACATTTCCTCCTTTCACTCCCTCCCACGATGTCTTTATGATCTCCATGGGCCAGAGGGAGCTACTCAGTGTTGAGTTCATTGGCACTGGACATTTGTGAAGTGACCCCTGGGACACTTGTATCCGCATGGGCCAAACATGCCAAGGATGTTCTTGCCTCAGGCAAATGGACCCTCCAGGATTTGAATGTCCAAGGATCGGAAGTAAGCAGGTAGGGTGCTGGTGGAAGGCCAGGCCATTCTCTGGAATACCTGAATGGAAAGTGCAGAGGGGCCAGTAAAAGGAGGCAGCCTTGCTGATGTTTCTTTTGAGATCTTGGTGTTCTCATCCTCAGCAATGCAGAAGGGTGCTTCTGGGAAAGCTGACTGATTCTCCACAGAGGTCATGGAGAGACTAATGGAATCTACAAGACAAAAAAAGATACAAGGCCTTGTGGCCAGTGATTAGAAGTGGTATGCAATGATTACGAGTGACTGCAGTGTTAATGTAAGAATGGCTGTGCAACAAAGAATAGTAACCCCTACAGATGTTAAACCATCCCTCAGGAGTGATCTTTTGCAAGGCCAGTATTCTCTACTCATAAGGTGTGAGGATCAGGATCTCAGGTTTCCTTCCAAACATAATTTCTCTCTCTGGCCTCTAATGGACTGTCTTCTCCTGTAATGAGGAAAAGGGGAGCAATAAGGGAGGTTACAGTAGGTGATACAATGTTAGCATGAGTGTATCTGGGGAAAGATGGCAAGATGTACTGAAGAACTGAGCAGGTAGCACACGGGGCATGAAGTTTGGTGGTGCAGGAGGTTGGAGGATGGGAAATAGTGAGTGAAAGTGTTGCATGCAATAATGACATTGTTAGAGCATAGGTCTTATTTGGGTGGGGGGGGGCGGGGTGGTGGGATGCATGATGGGAGCAGCCACAGAGATCGAGTGTGTTTGAGGTAGCAGAAAGTAGAGTGTAGCACTTACCCTGATGGAGTGGAGAAGGTTTGCTGACCATTCATTTGTATCCTGGAGGCTACACTGACTTGGGTGGCAAATCCAGACCAGGCTGGCAAGGTCTGATAGAATAGCCTCCTCTGCTAACCTGTCAGGAAAAGGATGCCTTTCTTCTGGAGTACCCCGTTCTCCAGGGTCTCCAGGACCCCATCGGAGAATTGACCTGCCATCTTCCCCTTCTCCCACATGTTCATACTCTGTCCTTGACTCAGCAAGGCAACTTCAGAATGCTAGTGCTCATCCAAGTACAAAACGGGCATGGCCACAGGGAATCTGATACTTTGGTGGATGTCCGATGAGTGGTGAATTGATCCAGGAACAGCCCATTGTAAGGTGAGGCAGAAACTGAGAGATGCTATGTTACCTCATGTGAAGACAGTTTGGGAAGATACAATAAGAAAATCTGATATACTCTGTGGTGAAAAATCCACCAAAAACTCAACACAACTCAGACTGAGCTAAAAAAACAGATTAGGCCTAAATCCCTCACAATTCATTACCCTCCCACACTCTGACTCTGCAGTACCTACCAGTGTTTCAACAGTCAATAAGCTTTGATCTTTTGATTCTAGATGCCTTGTTCATTCCTTCTTCTTGTGATTCGAGAGCCAGCAGGAAGTTATATTACAAATCCTGCACATAGATAACTTTTATTGTTTAGGATTTTGATTCAATACTTTAAAAAAAAATTGGTTATAATGGTTTTTAGTTGTACTGTTCAAACAACGCTGGGCTTGTTTCAGATATTCAGCCTCACAATGATGGTCCAGTGAAATTAGCAAATTGACCATGGACTAAGTGCAATGAGAATGCAATTGAAATGTTTCAAAGCTCTGACACCAACAGCCTGTCTTTGCAATATCACAGCTGGCTAGTATATGCCACAGCTGGGTAGCAATATGATTGCTTTTGAACTTATCCTACTGGGACTTAAACATTCTGCTTCTGAGTTGACAAGTAAGGATCATACCTATGTTCCTTCAGTTCTTGAAGTATATTGTGTTGTATTAATCAGTGCTTTAACCTCATTGACATGTATTCATCTGTACCAGAACCAGTTTTTACCTTGTATTCAAATTCAATTGAATTGAGAGCTTGAGCTACATTTGGATCAAGCTGAATCTTTCTTTGTCAAGTGCCCTTTGATCACCATTTACTATCATATAAAAAGCTGTTCTGTTTAATTCCTGAGGAGAAACTTGGTGACAAATATTAATAACTAATGTCCCACTTGGGTGAGGTCAGTTAAAATACTAAACTACACAGGAAGAGGAGACAATATTGGTTGCCAATGCATCCCACCTAGATAAAGATGTACTTTTATCCATCACCCTCATGACTGTTGTCTTATACTGAAGGTATAATAAGCCTAATGCTTACCCTCAGTTTTAGAAACACCAATGCATAATGGATAGATCCACGGACTTTATTGGAAATAGGGATCAAGAAAATTGATAACTGGAAAGGAAAATCTTGCATTTCCATGGTGCCTTACACAAAGCTTCAAAGGTTTACAGTTAAAGTACTTTTGAAGTACAATTTTGTTATAATGTGGGAATGCAACAGCCATGGTGGGGTTGGGGAGAAAATAGCTGAGAAAATGATAGGTAGGTGAAGGTGAGGGAGAAGGTGATAGCTCGGGGGGGAGGGTGGCGCGGATAGATGGGAAAGGTAATGGACAGGTCAAGAGGGTGATGCCGAGTTGGAGGCTTGGGACTGGGATAATGTGGGGAGAGGGGAAACGAGGAAACTGTTGAAGTCTACATTCATCCTGTGTGGTTGCAGAGTCCCAAGGCAGACTATGAGGTGTTCGTCCTCCAGGTGTCGGGTGGTAATGGTTTGACGATGGAGGAGACCCACGACCTGCATGTCCTTGATGGAGTGGGAGGGGTAGTTGAAGTATTCAGCCATGGGGCAGTGAGGTTGGTGGGTGCGGGTGTCCCAAAGATGTTCTCTGAAACAATAGACAATAGACAATAGACAATAGACAATAGGTGCAGGAGTAGGCCATTCAGCCCTTCGAGCCTGCACCACCATTCAATATGATCATGGCTGATCATTCCTAATCAGTATCCTCTTCCTGCCTTATCTCCATAACCCTTGATTCCACTATCTTTGAGAGCTCTATCCAACTCTTTCTTAAATGAATCCAGAGACTGGGCCTCCACTGCCCTCTGGGGCAGAGCATTCCACACAGCCACCACTCTCTGGGTGAAGAAGTTTCTCCTCATCTCTGTCCTAAATGGTCTACCCCGTATTTTTAAGCTGTGTCCTCTGGTTCGGCACTCACCCATCCGCAAGAAGGCGTCCTGTCTCACCTTATGTAGTCACTGTCCACTACACCTCCAATTTTGGTGTCATCTGCAAACTTACTAACCATATGTCCTACGTTCACACATCCAAATCATTTACATAAATGATGGAAAGTAGTGGACTCAGCACTGATCCTTGTGGCATACCACTGGTCATAGGCCTCCAGTCTGAAAAGCAACCCTCCACTATCACCCTCTGTCTTCTACCTTCGAGCCAGTTCTGTATCCAATTGGCCAGTTCTCCCTGTATTCCATGTTATCTAACCTTGCTAACCAGTCTTCCATGAGGAACCTTGTCAAACACCCTACTAGTGTCCATATAGATGGTGTCTACTGCTCTGCCCTCATCAATCCTCTTTGTTACTTCTTCAAATATAAACTAAAACATTTTTCTGTGTCTATTTAAAAGCATTTTGGTTGTTTCTCCAGAACCAAGTTTTCTTTCTTCATTATTTTACACTCTGTCACCCTCTGTCTCTCTTCCCTACTCACCTATTTTCTTAGTCCTCATTTGTCACTCAGTCTGTGGGCACCTAGCAGTGATCCATAATGCATTGCACGTCAAAATATTCATTGCTTTTTAAACCAGTCTCTCACAATCTATTTAACCAGTCAGACAACATCTTAGATCCTGCCAAAACTTGGCTTTCAGAGGACAACTCTCCCTCATGTCAATGCCATACTGTTAAACTATTATTCAAGGTAATTAGCCTCAAGGAATTTTGTTTTTGATTGAGGCTCTGCCATGAACTTATGGAGCACCGTCAAATTTTCTTCTGAGTCTTTTATGACCTTTGTTGTTCAGCCTGATCCAGATATCATATGAGTTTTAGGTCAATACGTGCCTTTCTGCTCAGGAGTGAGAAATCCTGATTGCGAAGTATATGTAGGTTTTCTGGTATTTGGCATCCCCTATTTGTTTGTGGAATTACTTTGATATTCCATACAATGCTTCTGCACCATGTGATTGATCTTTTGTTGTCTCTATGCATTGTTTCATTTACTGAGGCTTACTATCTAATAATATTGTGACAATTGCTCCTGTATCTAATTTGAGGTTCAAGATTGCCTACTTACATAAATGTCACCATGTCAAAATGTTTGGTTTAGTTCACTGTTTTCCCCTCAGAAATCTTTACATTTCTCTTCCACTGGAAACATTTCTACCTCATGTACCTCCTTGTTTTGGTAGTTCTTTGGTGAGCTTTGCTGCAGCTATGCCCTGCTTCAGTAAATTTACTGCAAGTGACATATTGTTTAAAAATTAAAGCATTCAGTTTTAATAATTAAGCATTTTCCAAACCTGTGAAGTTTCTTTGCTCTTTCGTGTCTGTCCTAACTGTCACATTGACTTGTCACACGTCTCTTTTGTTGTTCTACACCTAAAGTTTGGGAAGGATCCTATGCCAAGTTTCATCCTCTACTCTTAGAATTGAACTGTATTTCTTTCAGATCTCTGCTTCACTTCTGATCGAGATGGCTTTCTCTAGAGTCATGTGTTCTTTGGAATATAATAAATAAGGCTCATCTGTCTTGTCTACAACAAATCAATCTCTTATGAATGATTTTAAGTCATTATTGATACAGCTCCACTAGTCTATGGAGACCATTAAAAAATCATTTTCAGATTACCATGAATGTTGTATTCCTCGGTAAAATCTTGCTGTTTCAAGAATTTTATTGGCTCTTAAGTTGAAATGTTGTCAAAGTACCTCTTTGAATACTCCTGTTGCTTCTTATACTGTTTGGCAACTATAGCATAGTCTGCTGTCCTCCCAAATATGTATTAAAGTGTATTTACTAATTCACCTTCTGACTTCATTCAGTTTAGAAGCTATACTATGTTTCAAGAAGTATGCCTTCTTGAAACATAGTATAGATATTATGTCTTCAACTGAACTCCCAATTGTACACAGAAGTGGATTTGTTTGCTCATCTTCTAACTTTGTAATAAATGTTGGGAGATGTTAAGGATTGTTTTCTCAAAGATATTCAATTCAATGTTCTTAATTGCCTCATATTTGAATGTTCCTGGCAATATTATTGCTATTGCCCTGTCTTCTTATGTGAGCATTTATTTTCATTGCATAAAGGGCTTTTAATTTGCAGTAACAATGGAGAATCATAAAATCCCTACAACATTAAAGTACGCTATTTCGCCCATCAAGAACATACCAAGCCTCCAATGAGCATCCTACCCAACCCCTGTAACCCCGCATTTCCCATGGCTAGCCATCTACCTACTCTGCACACCCCTGAACAGTATGGGCAATTTAGCATGGCCAATCCACCTAATCTGCATATTGTTGGACTGTAGGAAGAAACCAGATCACCGAGAGGAGATCCAAACAGACACAGGGAGAATGTACAAACTCCACACAGACAGTATCCTTGTCTTTTCTGCCCCTTCACTGGATGATTCCCTTTGTTTGAGCCCTTAATGTGGTATTTCCATTTTCTTAACAGCTTTACTGAATGAATTCTGTAGCCTGCAGCTTTTATAACAATGCCTCCTTTCATCGTCGTTTTACTAAATGACTCCTATTATTCATTTGGGTTTAAATAAATGCTTTGTACCTTTAATGCAGTTTTAGCAAAGTATCTCACTCATTTTCTGTGGCCTTAATAAAGTCTCCTAACTTTCCTCTTTTGTTATAACAGGGCTGCTTAGGCTTCACATTTTCCTCTGTATTGATTTAATTCTAACTTTGTGATGCGTCTGTGGCTGAGACCTTGATTTCCATTGCTGTGGCCATGCTTTGTGAAGCTCACTTTCAATGACGGAACATTTGATCTGAGCTGTGCGGACTTTTTTTATCTTCCAATTTCTCAGCCTGTAATGCCACACCATTTTTAAAAGTTTTCTCTTATTCACCAAGGATTTAAACTTTACGCTTGGAGTCTGTAATGTCCGTTCAGTCTCCGAATGAATCTTGACTTGAGACTGTTCCAATAGAACACTATGACATGATGCAGTCAGTATCTATTCTGGAATGTCTAGTTCTCCTTGCCCAGCAAGTACATAACCTGCTGCTGTGGTACATCTTTTACCAGGTGTGAAATGATTTTATCATTGACTGTGGATATTTTTTCTTACTGAATCTTGCCACAAGGGTTTCTTCTGTTATGATGTTAAATATTCAGCTGTTCTCTGCTGTTTACAATCTGCATGACCAGGGAACTAAAACGGAGTCTGAAGATGCTGAAATAGGTTCTGATGCTCCCCCCCACCACCACTGCCAGCATGGTGTATGAGAAAGTTAGATGCTTTTCATTGCATTGTGTATGCAATTAAACCAAGTCTGCAGCTCATCATGGGATATATTTGTTGCCACCTTCCTCTTTAAGTGGAGGAATTCACAGGTACTGCTTGGTTTCGCATGGTCTAATGAGAAAAGGCTCTTGTCTTGAGCTAGAATTAACTTATTACAAGTTAGCAACGAGTTATAGGTTGCATTGACAGATAGACATTGTTCCTCTGAGATCCTCCAAGCTGTTCTGCCCATGACAAATTGACCATCATCAAAGTGTGTGTGGCATAAGGCATTCCTCAATATTAACACTTCCAGACCTTTGTACCAGTATATCACAACAATCAGCCTTGATCATATTGATTGGTACATCAAGCATCAAGCCAACGATGCTCACTCCCTACGAGTGAATTAAAAAAAAAGTACTTTTGATATGTTGTCACTTATAAGTGTAGCAGTCACTGTGCTAACAAATAATCAGATAATCTGTTTATCTAATGATGATTGATGGATAGATGTTGAACTGGGCTCCAAGAGAGCTCAAAGCACTTTTCAAAATAATGTTATGGTACCTTATACGTCCACATAAGGGGACAGAGTATATGCCTCTGACAGTGCAGCATCTCTCTCAATACTGCACTGGACTGTCAGAGATGTGGACTCTTACGCCTCACATGGACAAATAAAGACCCATAGCATTATTTTGAAAAAGAGCTTTGTGAGCTTTCCTGGTGCCCTGGACAAGAATTATCCATTAATCATCATTAAGCAATTAGTCAAAATTAAATTTTGTGTTGATTCCTCTGGAGTGGAAATTTTACCCATCAGCTTCTGACTTCAGTTTGATTCTAGTAGGGATTTTTTTTTCTGACAATAATTGACAAATCAATAATGGGCAATTTAGTATTTGGAGAATATCTTCTGGGCTTGGATACTTGGATGCCAGAGCACATACTATGTTTCAAAGTGGTTAAAGTATAGTGTCTTGTTATTACGTCTGAAAGAAAGTGAGGCTATTTTTGGTTAACACAGACATGTGATAACTCTGGCACAGAATTGTGAAGGTCGTAGAGAAAATGCCCTTAAAATAATTGCAGCCTCTCACATGAAAAGGGATGGAGGCAGGCTGTCAAAGGTATCTAAGCAATGTGAAAATACAGCCAGCAAGAAGAACTCCAGTCACAAGATTGTGGGACACACTGCACCTCAACTTTGTTCACAATGAAATATCAGGTTAATGAGCTAGATCAAAGAACAGGGTTAGCTCACTAAATCTTAGACTCTGCTTATGTTGTAAAGGTGTCTTTGCATTTTAAAATGGTTCCAAAGAACTGCATTAAAGGTCAACTCTTTCCAGGCCTTTGGAGATGGATTGAAAGTGATTGGGCATTTGAAAACCGGTGATCCAAATCAGATTAGCCCGCGATGCATTCTTGCCTCTAGGTGACTTTTCCAGGAAGGGCTAGGAATACGACAATCTGCTCCTCCACAGAGGATGAGTCAATTAGTCCAATTGAGGTCCCACATGGGAGCCATTTTATTGGTGATCCAGTATTGTTACTGACAGACATTACTATAAGTAGATGGTGTCAGTTCAATTGAGGCCATCTCTCACAGGCTCTGGCCTCAGCAATGGGGACACAGGGATTAAAGTCCACTGCCTCATCTGTCACTGCTCCTGCAGAGAGGGTCCTCTTCAAACCTGACATCAGGCCAGGTCTTTTGAACCTGAGTCTTGCAGTCTTAGCCTGTGGAGGCCACCTTCAGGAAGCTTGTGTGCATAAAGATATAGAGATGGCATGAGCAGACTTGGAAACTGCAAATGGGCTACCTATTCTGACTAAGAAAATCTATATGCTTTATAAATTATGAAGTTGTCAGGTTTTAAATATTCATTTGTTAAAATATATCTCATATTATTTTCCAATCCACCATTCTGCGAATAGCTACAAAATGATAAATATGTAATGCTAGTTCTCATTATAAACTCCATGAATGGTAGAACAATCTCTAAGATCATCCAGCTAATGGATCTCTTCCTTGAAGTAAAATTGAAACTGGAGACCATTGTTCAATAAAAGCATCCTGGCTGCTTCTTGGGAAAAGGAATTTACATGTATTTACAAGTATACTACATCCCCTTCTGGCCCTGCCTAATGTCTCTGACTGCAACTAACCAGATATCCAAAACCAACAAGCTCCACACTGAGCAGTTTATAGAGCCATAGAGTCATAGAGATGTACAGCATGGAAACAGATCCTTCGGACCAACCCGTCCATGCCGACCAGATATCCCAACCCAATCTAGTCCAAACTGCCAGCGCCCAGCCCATATCCCTCCAAACCCTCCCTATTCATATACTGCCTCTTAAATGTTGCAAATGTACCAACCTCCACCACATCCTCTGGCAACTCATTCCATATACGTACCACCCTTTTCGAGAAAAACTTGCCCCTGAGGTCTCTTTTATGTCTTTCCCCTGTCACCCTAAACCTATGCCCTTTAGTTCTGGACTCCCCGACCCCAGGGAAAAGACTTTGTCTATTTTTCCTATTCATGCCCTTCATAATTTTGTAAACCTTGATAAGGTCACCCCTCAGCCTCTGACGCTCCAGGGAAAACAGCCCCAGCCTATTCAGCCTCTCCCTGTAGCTCAGATCCTCCAACCCTGGCAACATCCTTGTAAATTTTTTCTGAACCCTTTCAAGTTTCACAACATCTTTCCGATAGGAAGGAGACCAGAATTACATGCAATATTCCAACAGTGGCTTAACCAGTGTCCTGTACAGCCGCAACATGACCTCCCAACTCCTGTACTCAATACTCTGACCAGTAAAGGAAAGCATACCAAACGCCTTCTTCACTATCCTATCTACCTGCAACTCCACTTTCAAGGAGCTATGAACTTGCACTCCAAGGTCTCTTTGTTCAGTAACATTCCCTAGGACCTTACCGTTAAGTGTATAAGTCATGCTAAGTTTTGCTTTCTCAAAATGCAGCACCTCTCTTTTATCTGAATTAAACTCCATTTGCCACTTCTCTGCCCATTGGCCCATCTGGTCCAGATCCTGTTGTAATCTGAGGCAACCCTCTTCGCTGTCCACTACACCTCCAATTTTGGTGTCATCTGCAAACTTACTAATTGTACCTCTTATGCTCGCATCCAAATCATTTATGTAAATGACAAAAAGTAGACGGCCCAGTACCGATACTTGTGGCACTCCACTGGTCACAGGCCTCCAGTCTGAAAAACAACCCTCCAATACCACCCTCATTCTTCTACCTTTGAGCCAGTTCTGTATCCAAATGGCTAGTTCTCCCTGTATTCTATGAGATCTAACCTTGCTAATCAGTCTCCAATGGGGAACCTTGTCAATCTACTGCTCTGCCCTCATCAATCTTCTTTATTACTTCTTCAAAAAACTCAAGTTTGTGAGACATGATTTCCCACGCACAAAGCCATGTTGACCATCCCGAATCAGTCCTTGCCTTTCCAAATACATGTACATCCTGTCCCTCAGGATTCCCTCCAACAACTTGCCCACCACCAAGGTCAGGCTCACTGGTCTATAGTTCCCTGGCTTGTCTTTACTGCCCTTCTTAAACAGTGGCACCACGTTTGCCAACCTCCAGTCTTCTGGCATCTCACCTGTGACTATCGATGATACAAATATCTCAGCAAGAGGCCCAGCAATCACTTCTCTAGCTTCCAACAGAGTTATCAGGTACACCTGGTCAGGTCCTGGGGATTTATCCACCTTTAACCGTTTCAAGACATCCAGCACTTCCTCCTCTGTAATCTGGACATTTTGCAAGCTGTCACCATCTATTTCCCTACAGTCTATATCTTCCATATCCTTTTCCACAGTAAATACTGAAGCACAATATTCATTTAGTATCTCTCCCACTTTCTGATGGTCCACACAAAGGCCGTCTTGCTGATCTTTGAGGGGCCCTATTCTCTCCCTAGTTACCCTTTTGTCCTTAATGTATTTGTAAAAACCCTTTGGATTCTCCTTAATTCTATTTGCCAAAGCTATCTCATGTCCCTGTTTTGCCCTCCTGATTTCCCTCTTAAGTATACTCCTACTTTCTTTATACTCTTCTCAGGATTCACTCTATCTATCCTGTCTATACCTGACATATGCTTGCTTTTTTTTCTTCACCAAACCTTCAATTTCTTTAGTCATTCAGCAAACCCTATACCTACCAGCCTTCCCTTTCACCCTGACAGGAATATACTTTCTTTGGATTCTTGTCATCTCATTTCTGAAGGCTTCCCATTTTCCAGCCGTCCCTTTACCTGTGAACATCTGCTTTCAATCAGCTTTTGAAAGTTCTTGCCTAATACTGTCAAAATTGGCCTTTCTCCAATTTAGAACTTCAACTTTTAGATCTGGTCTATCCTTTTCCATCACAATTTTAAAACGAATAGAATTATAGTCGCTGGCCCCAAAGTGCTCCCCCACTGACACCTCAGTCACCTGCCCCCTGCTTTATTTCCCAAGAGTAGGTCAAGTTTTGCACCTTCTGTAGTAGGTACATCCACATACTGAATCAGAAAATTGTCTTGTACACACTTAAGAAATTCTTCTCCATCTAAACCTTTAACACTATGGCAGTCCCAGTTGATGTTTGGAAAGTTAAAATCCCCTACCATAACTACCCTATTATTCTTACAGATAGCTGAGATCTCCTTACAAGTTTGTTTCTCAATTTCCCTCTGACTATTCGGGGGTCTATAATACAATCCCAATAAGGTGATCATCCCTTTCTTATTTCGCAGTTCCATTCAAATAACTTCCCTGGATGTATTTCCAGGAATATCCTCCCTCAGCACAGCTGTAGTGCTATCCCTTATCAAAAATGCCACTCCCCCTCCTCTCTTGCCTCCCTTTCTATCCTTCCTGTAGCATTTGTATCCTAGAACATTAAGCTGCCAGTCCTGCCCATCCCTGAGCCATGTTTCTGTAATTGCTAAGATATCCCAGTCCCACGTGTGAGTTCATCTGCCTTCCCTGTTCGGCCCCTTGCTTTGAAATAAATGCAGTTAAATTTATTAGTTCTACCTTATCCCTGTCTGCCCTGACTGTTTGACTCACTTCTGTTCTCAGCTGTACCCGTCTCAGATTGATCTCTTTCCTCATTATCTCCCTGGGTCCCACCCCCCCCCCCCCCACCCCCCACTCCACCACCGCCCCCCACCCCCTGCCCCCCACCTTACTAGTTTAAATCCTCCCAAGCAGTTCTAGCAAATTTACCTGTCAGTATATTAGTCCCCTTCCAATTTAGGTGCAATCTGTCCTTCTTGTACTGGTCACTTCTACCCCAAAAGAGATTCCAATGATCCAAAAATGTGAATCCTTCTCCCATACACCAGCTCCTCAGCCATGCATTCATCTGATCTATCTTCCTATTCCTGCCCTCACTAGCTCGTAGCACTGGGAGTAATCCAGATATTACTACCCTTAAGGACCTCCTTTTTAAATTTCTGCCTAACTCTCTGTAATCTCCCTTCAGAATCTCAACCTTTTCCCTTTCAATGTCGTTCCCTCCACACTATGGAAACAACAAGTACCCTTAGACATTATGGAAGGCAATGAATAAAATTTATTGAGGACATCTTGGTGGGACAGGAGATAATGCACTTTAAATGATTATAAACATTTAAATAAATTTATATGTTTTACCCATTATATTTGATAATTAATCTCTCTGTGTAAGCCTGAAAGTCTTTGTTACACCATTAGGTACTAATTGTGAAATGCATATAAGATGGAAACATGAAGCTTCTCATGTTGAGATGGCCCTAGGAAAACTTCTTATCTGATTCTGCCACAAATTGCATCATAGCCCACATTCCTCAGGCCATTTTTAGTTTCTGCTCGCAGTCTATGATTTGTCTATCTTTGAAGCTATGCTACAGTTCAGCTAAGTCTATAGATATGTTGGATACGCTTGTTACATTTAGCCACCTCAACAATGGTACTCTTTCTCAGGTTGAAGGAGGCTATCAAGTGCATTGATTATCTCCTTGATCATTGCTTTTTCCTCAGTTATACCCAGTCTGAAGACGATATCATCTGCAAAGCCATCTATCACATATAACAACACATTGACCTTCTCACTACTCTCCCTCGCAGTGAAGGACAAGGCGAGTGATTTTTGGCAAATCTTTGGTGTCAATTTAGCTACGTTTATACTCAGCTGAAACTTGTAACCTGATTGCTTACTAACAGAGACTTTTCCATGCTTGTTTTTTCACTAGCTGTTACCACAGAATATTCATGGTATTGTTTGGCTAATACAAAAAATTTACAGAGCTTTCTGAGACAAAACCAACATTAATTTTATTTGGATTTCATCTTATTTTGAACTAAGTTTTTCTATGAAATTGTACAAGAAAAGCGAAGATTATGTGATGATGCATCATTTCCTGTGATGGTACACACTACACTCAGGTGTGTATTACACCATGAGAATTACTCCTCATATTAGAAATCCCCTTGTACTCTTGGGGCCATGAGTTGATGTGAAGTAACCCAATGTTTACACAGATATTACCTCCAGTGCATTGCACTGAAGGAACTCTCCAAACGGGTGAATGTTGTGTGCTTTCTCCAGCTTATGCTCCATTTTATGCTCCCACCTAATGGTCAGATCCCAAAAAGAAACTTGATCTAATAGACTATAAGTTTTATTTTTCTTTGAGTTTACTATGCAAGTTAGTCACTAAACATATTCATGAGAAGCTGTCAATATACTTCTCACAGAGAATGTCAATGTTTCTTAAACACAAAAGAAAAATAAAAACTTTGTTACACCATATTCATCCCTTTTAATCCCATAATAACATTATACCAAAATCTCAGTGAAAGTCACCCCAGTCTCCATACTGTTATGAAGTTGAAGCCATGGTCTCTGCATTTAAGAGATAGTGAATGTTGTTCTGCACTGAGGGCTTACAAGAACCTGTGATATGACTAGATAGCACTCTCTGAGTACACTGGAAAATTGAAAATATGTAACATTTGGCTGTGAAAGGGATACCTGAGTTTTGGTTGCTGTTTTGACAGCAATTTGAATTTAATCAATCAGTTTAACTTATGGCCCAGGATATTAAAACCCAATCAAGTTTGAATTTATTGTTTTGTCAACATCAAACCAATGAGACAGTCTAATGTTGAGAATATAAAAAAGGCAGGCATTTTGAAAATCATACAGAGCAGCTGTCATCAACACAGATCCAAGAAATTAGGAAACACTCTCTATCAAAGGCATCTTTTCATATGAAACATATTCACAGTAAAAAGAAAGAGGATGATCCAGGGAGATCTTCAACTGGAAGAAAACAGGCACTGAAGATGACAGCGGCTGGGTGGTTTTGAAATAAAGTTGATGTAATTTTAATATGTGTTCTTTGGATATGTGTTGGGGGCAGGTAATAAGCTTTTAAGAGAAGGGGGCTTAGAGCTGTAAATAGTTATTATTTAATGTTCATTTTTAGAGTTAAATAATAAATTGATATTATTTTGTTTAAATAGTGGAATTTGGGACTTCTCTGTCACTCATATTTTAACAGATTACAAGAAGAGGTGAGCTTTTCTGGGTGTTTAGTTTAATTAACAAAAGGGTTCACTGCCGCGTCGTAACAGTTTGGGGGCTTGGGTCTAAGATTTGGACAGGTTTAGACAGATCTAGTCTGAGATTTTAACAAATTTGGGGTACAAAGATTCTAGCAGATTTAACAACTTGCCGATTCGTGTCCTAGATCTTTAAATAAAACATAGCGGAGACAATTTACATAATTGTGGTTACGTATGATTGGTTAAATTAAAAGTGAAGGAAATTACTCTTAACATTGCTAAAGAGGTTCTGGGGTTTGAAGATGCTTCCCAAATTTGCCAAGAAAGTTTAGAAAGACAGAGGAAGGACGTACTTTTAGAATTAGCAAAGAGGTTAGAATTGGGTTTAACCAGGGACAAAAGGAAAGCTGAAATTGTAATGGAGTTAGTCAAGCACTTAGATGTATCAGAGAAACAGACGAGTGCAGTGGAGTTAGAAAAACTTAAATTGCAATTGAGGCAAATGGAGTTAGAAGATAAAGAAAGGGAAAGAAGAGCCATGAATGAAGAAAGAAAGAGAGAGAGAGGAAAAAGAAACAGAGAGAAGGTTCTTAGCTGAGCAAAGAGAAAGAGAAAAGGAGAGAGAATTTGAACTTCAGAAGTTGTGAATTAGTCAAGAAAGTCAAGTTAACAGGATGGAGATGAAGAGAGAAGGTAGTGATATATACAAATATGTTAAAACATTGCCACATTTTGATGGGAAAGATGTTGAAGTCTTCTTTATTTTATTTTTAGAAAATGCCTCGGCAGATGGAATGGCCAGAGAAGTTGTGGGTAATGATAGTTCAGACTAAGCTGGTAGGCAAGGCTGATGAGGTATTTGCAGTGCTGTCGGGTGAGGGATCAAGAAGTTATGCAGATGTCAAATAGCCTATTTTGAATGCTTATGAATTGGTACCAGAAGTGTATAGATAGCGGTTCAGAAACCTAAAAAGGAACCACATCAGACTTATGTTGAGTTCTAAAGAATTAAACATAGTCAGTTTGTCAGATGGGTGCGGGCCTTGAAATAGATAAGACCTATGACACTCTAAGAGAGATTATTCTGATGGAGGAGTTTAAAAACTTGCTTCCAGAGATGATAAGAATTCATGTGGATGGACAGAAAGCTCAAGAAGTGAAAACAGCGGCAGAGCTGGCAGATGAATATGCATTGGTTCATAAGGTGAAATTTAGCTTCCGGCAAGAATTTCATCCTGCGGGGGACAGAAATTGGGATAAGAGGAGACCCTACACTACAAAACAAAGAATAGGGCACATTGGTAATAGTTTAAGGAAAAAAGAAGCCCAAGAGGGTGAAAAAGAGGTGAAAGGCCTCAGGTGTTTCCACTGTGGCAAGGTGGGGCATGTAAAATCACCATGCTGGTTGTTGAAGAAAGGCACTGTGGGAAAAGACATAGTAAAAGGGGCATTAGTGAAAGTAGTAGAGGAAACCCCAAGAAAAGCCAGGGAGCTGCAGGACAGTGCATAGCCTAGTTCAGGTAGTATGGCTAGAATTAGTTTACATTCAACAAATTTCTGCATTCACTTAATGCTATTTTCTTCAGTTAATATGTCTTCCTGTGATGCTTAAACAAGTTATTCATGTTTACAATTTAAAGTGTTGCTTAAACTTATGTTGTTGAAAGCCTTGCAGGATGTTTCTCCTCCCTGACACCTACATAACCTTCTTCTAAGCAAAGTTAAATTTCACACAATACCAGGTTATAATCCACCAGGTTTATTTGGAAACACTAGCTTTCGGAGCGCTGCTACTTCATCAGGTGATTGTGACCAACCACCTGATGAAGGAGCAGTGATCCAAAAACTAGTGCTTCCAAATAAACCTGTTGGATTATAACCTGGTATTGTGAGATTTTTAACTTGGTATCCTACAGTCCAATACCAGCGTCTCCAAATCATTCTTCTAAGCAGCTCAGAATATTTTCCCAACCTTGAAAGTTCAGATTGCTAAGACCAATACATCTCTCATTAAAGACCTTTTTGACTGAACTGGTTTCTGTCTGAATGAAATGCTTTCATTCTGCCTTGGGTTCTTCTCTGGATTGTAAACCTCAAGTCAACAAATATCTCATTAATTCTCTCCCTGGGGGAGTGGGTGATGCTTGCTAGACATTTAGCTGGAGTCATATGATTTCTTAGAAGTGCTATCTTTAGCTCCTTGTTCAGCAAAAGTACCCTATTATCACAGAGTCTTCACCACATGAGCTTCACCATGGCAAGATGGCACATTTTTGACTTGCTACAGCACACTTCTATGTACAGGAAATGTGAGACTGTCTGAAGTGTGGATCACTTAGTGTTGCTGATAGCCCTGAGATGTTTGGAGTAGATGCCAACTACACTCTTGCTAGTCTTCTCATTGAGCATCCCTTCAGAGGGAAGAGGCAAAAAGACTGATGGGGGGGTGGGCAATCCTCAGGCATTATCATTCCTGAACTTAGCAACTCCTGTGGTTGAGGTAGCTGAGTCCATGACAGCAGCTGCCCATGTAATAATGCGCAAACATAGCAGCCTGTGGTGGAGCCCCCGTGAGCATGTCAAAGACAAAGATCCAGGTACTTGATACTGATTCAGATACACTGGAGATGCCTGCCTCCATTGCCATCTCAGGCACAATGTGAACACTTTGCAGAAATTGATGGTAACACAAGGTGCCATACCTTTAGCGTCGCATTTGATGAACCACTTGGTAGCTATTTTTTCTCAATTTGTTTGTTCATTAGATTTCACTGTATATAGCAGTTTTTAACACTTCTTCTCATGTGTGTTTAATGTCAAAACAGAAGTGGATTTCAGGAGTGTTCTGTGGTGCCATGCTTTATGATGCTAAACAATGTTGAACCCTATAAGAGACAGGATTGAATGAAAGTCAGCCTCTGAGGTATGCTAAGATGTAACTGTGACCTCAGTGATCCTGTGAGACAGACCCTACTGGAAGGCTGGAACTAGAACAACAGCAGAGCTCAGTGCTTTGAACATGAGCATCATGTGCCAAGTCTTAAGAAAACAATATTCAAATAAATATCTTGAAGTCTAACCTGAGCTGATCAGAACAGACCAATCCACACTAAAACAGCACTATTCTCAGTGGCTTTGGACATGAGGAACAACCAAAGAGAGTAATCCTCACTCCCCAGTCTAGCTGAATAACCTGGAGAGTCAAAAGGACTCTGAAAGGACAAAGGAAACAAAACAACAGTCCAGAAGACAAGTGCTGACCTGAAAAATACTTTGGTCACAGACAAGATGGACATTCAGGGGATGGAAGACTCTCCATTCAGGAATCTGGCAAAATGCTCTGAATGTACCTTGAAGGTTAAATGAGTACAGTCAAGGAGTCCCAGACCTGAGGGCATCTGTCAATGACAAATAAGTCCAACGCTCCCTGTGTTTGCTTTGGCTCATCTGTCTCAAAAAGAAATGTACTCCTCCACCTCCTGGAGTAGAGCATCCTTAACCTGCCTGAGAGCTTGATGAGCTGCTAACTGCAAAATGCCTTCTCATTTCTACAGCTATCCACTGGAATTCAATGACCTGGATGCAGGTGACCTAGATGATGCAGGTAGGAGGGCTTCCATGTGGAGAGGCAGCGGGTGTACATGAGGCATCAGATCAATGTGGAACAGGGCACTGATATTAGAGCCTACTTACCTGGACAGGGACAGATCAATGTAGCACTGCCACTTACTTTTAGGTGATAGGCCCAATGTCTTTTGCAGTGCTTTATTTTCCTTGCAGCCCTTCTCTGTATTCTTCTGACCCCAATCCTGACCTGGAGTATGTATCTGTTGAAGCTTTTTCTTGCTAATATCAGAGTAACCTGCTCTCATCTCAACTCCCACAACTGGTGTTCACTGGTTTACCCAACATCTGCTACCCAACTGATGCCAGCAGTCTAAAGCTTCTGTCAAGAGTCCCAACAAACACTCTAATCTTAGCACCACTGATGTGATTTGTGTCACTGACTGAACAGCTCGATGTTGAGAGTTGCATCCATTAGGTCACATGGCTGCCCATTGTGTTGACAATGTTTATGTCTCGGAGATGGCTTTTCCCCATATTTGGGGGTTGATTGAAAATTTAAAACAGTGTCTCTGAAGCTTTTTAATGAGCTCTTTAGTGAGCTAAATAACCATTAACTGGAGGTGTATGGGTTTTTGACTCTCCAACTCTTATCATACCTTGGAAAATTGTGTGCTGTTCCAGAGGCAATGGTATCCAGTGACATCCTCTAAGAAAATGTTTTTCAATACCGCCTGCTCCATGCTGGTGCCCACAGGAAATTGAAAATCTCGTCTCTTCTTTCCTTTATTTAAGTGCAATTAATTAACATCAGCAGATGCAGTTTTCCCCGACAGGTCTGGGCTTGGAAAAATTATACAGATGTAACACTGAAGGTCCCCCAATAGTATTTGCCTCTTACTTCCTCAAGTTCATCGAAAAAGATCAGCACAGCAGAGGCAAAAGGGAAAGGCCAAATGTCAAAGGTTAAAAGGATAAAAGTATGCTACTTCAATTTATTAATGTAACTTGGTCTTATGACTTTGCCTTCAGAATTATCGTTTAATCTTTGTTTTATCTTTCAGTAAATCTAAATCCATGTGAATTTTACAATTGTAGCTTGTGTTTACATACCACACCACACAGCTTGATGCCAGAGTGGATCGTTTTCATATGTTATAACTTTCAATTCATACATAGCACTTCCTGTACACATTATGTACTTTCATCTTAGAGGCTAAGCCGAGTCCTGATTTTTTTCCCAGTCCTAAGATAAACACTGCTTACATACAGTCTTTAATGCTGTTATTCTGAAATAAAACCTAAATTATTGCAACTGAGAGCAATTGAGCTGCACTTAAAAAAATTTGTTTGAAGTCCTCTTTGAAACCAATTTCAGAAAACAGCTATTTGTTTAACTCTAAGAAAACTATAGAGGTGTTTCAGTATAACCTTTATTAAAACAGCGCTTCCTATACTAAAGCTATACATATGAACATAAGAAATACAAAATACAGCAGAAGTAGACCATTTGGCCCCTCGAGTTTTCTCTATCATTTGGCTTTCAAATTCCACGTTCCCATCGACACCTTATAACCTTGATTCCCTTGACTAACAAGAGTCTACCTACTTCCACCATAAAAACTATTTAATCACCCCACTTCCACTGCCTTCTGAGGCAGAGAGTTCTAAAGTCACACACTGAGAGAAAAAAATATCCTCTTCTCAGTCCAAAATGGTGACCCCCCTAATTTTAAATTACTCACCCACAGAACGAAACATGCTTTGCACATTTACTTTGTGGAGACCATTTAGGATTTTATACACCTCAGTCATGTCAACTCTTGTTTTTCTAAATTCAAGTGGAAACATGTCCAGCCTGAACAACCTATCCTCCCTCATATGACAACCTGCTCATTCCAGGTATAATCTTATAAAATTCCTCTGAACCACCTCCAGTGCATTTACATCCTTCCTTAAACAAGGAATTAATATTCAAGGTATGGCCTCATCAATGTCCAGTGTAACTGAAAATCACATCCTTACTTTTACATTCAATTCCTCTTTCAATAAAGGATAGTGTCATATTAGACTTTTTCATGATGTTTTGTATATTTTTACTAGCTTCTTGTGCTTTGTGCATGAGAAAACATAAATCCCTTTGCACCTCTGAATTCCACAGTCATTCTCCAGTTAAATAATACTGTTTTTTTAAAATTATTCCTACCAAAATTAACTGAATTGGCAATGAAACAGCCAGATCGTCAACAAGATGCTGAGATTCTACCATGAATAACAAGGGAGAGACTAATATGGCTTTGAAACTATTTAAAACCATCTGTTAAAAATTTGTGAAATCCTTTTCAGACAAGTCACTTTTACTTGCACCATACTGCTAAATACAAATCTCCAGGTAAAGGGCCAAGGTCCCAGCACATTTCAGCCAATAGCAGGCTGAACTGATATTGCAACCTAAGTTCCATATTTTAATTTACATTGGCTCCCAACACTTTGGAGCTGAAAATGTGTTGCTGGAAAAGCGCAGCAGGTCAGGCAGCATCCAAGGAACAGGAGAATCGACGTTTTGGGCATCAGCCCTTCTTCAAGACAATAGTCGGGCTGATGCCCGAAACATCGATTCTCCTGTTCCTTGGATGCTGCCTGACCTGCTGCGCTTTTCCAGCAACACATTTTCAGCTCTGATCTCCAGCATCTGCAGTCCTCACTTTCTCCTCCCAACTCTTTGGACACAGGTAAGTTGAGCCAGGCCTTTACATGGGCAATTGCAAAATCTGACCAGTTGACAGCTTTTCAGCTGATGTCACCCAGTTTGAATTGAGTCAAGATCGGCACAGCTGTTACAGTGATCACAGAACCAGTCTTTAACAAACTTCACTCTGGTCTCCAGCTCTTAAGTTTGCGCAAGACCTCGGCTGAACTGAGAACCTATATCACTGAACCTTTACAGATTGAGGGTACAACTTTGGTTCTGGTATTTTTGAAAGACAGGATCGACTGGGCTTGTAATCGCTGGAATTTTGAAAAATGGAGGGGGGTGAGGTATCTCATAGGAACATATAAAATCCTGATGGGAGTGGAAAGGCTAGATGCAAGAAGAATGTTCCCAATGCTGGGAAAGTCCAAAACTACAGATCACAGTCTAAGAATAAGGGGTAAGTTATTCAAGTTTGAGATGAGGAAGAATTTCTTCACTCAGAGTTGTGAACCTGTGGAATTCTCTCCCACAGAAAGCTGTTGGAACCAGTTTATTAGATATATTCAAGAGGGAGCAGAATGTGGCCCTTGCAGCTAAAGGGCTCAAGGTTACAGAGAAAAAGCAGGAATGGGATACTGAGATTACATGATCAGCCATGATTGCATTGAATGATGGTGCAGGCTCAAAGGGCTGAATGGCCTATGCCTGCATCTATTTTCTATGTTTCAATGAGAAGCAGCTAGCTCAATTACCACTGATTGTAGTGAAAGGCTCAGGCCCAAGATTGGTGGGTGAAATTGGGTTGAGAAAGATTCACCTAGATTAGCTCAACATTTTTGATTTAGAAACTGGCTACTTGAGTGAAGTCCTAACTGAATTTTTTCAGGAAGGTCTCGGGACTATGAAAGAAGACAAGGCCACCTCGCATGTTGACTAGGAAACAAACCCAAGATTTTGGAAGGCCTGACCAGTGCCACTTGCCTTATGGGCGAAAGTAGAGGTAGAAGCCAGAAGGCTGATAAGCGGAGGATTAATCAAAGCAGTCCAATTTGTGGGATGGACAGCACTGATCGTGCCGATAGTGAAGTCTGATGGGTCAGTTTGCTTTTCTGGAGATCTTAAACAAATGGTCAACAGCCTTTCACATCTGGATAAATACCCAATCCCTCACATAGAGGATTTATATGTGAAGCTGGCAGGTGGGATGCTCCTCATGAAGCTGGGCATGAGCCATGTATACTTGCAATTGCAGTTACACGAGGATTCCCAGAAGTATGCTACAATTAATACCCATAAGGGTTTATACCAATATACAAGACTGCCATTGGTCATATCATAAACCTGCAATTTTGCAGTGGATGCATAAAGTTCTGGTCCTGGCCAAACTGAAATAACTGGTGGCGATGGGGAAATCCAAAGGACTGTCACAACCAGAACTGAAACCTTTTTGGGACCAAGAGTGACCAGATCACAGTAGAGGGTGGCATATTATTATGGTGAACAAGAGCCAAAGTCCTCGCTAGATAGTGGCTGAATTCCACCAGGGTCATCCAGACGTTTCCAAAATGAAGATGTTGGCAAGTCAAATAGTATTAGTCATGTAAGGACAACTCCATACCATCTATCATCCAATGGTCTGGCAGAAAGAGCATTCTGGATTTTGAAGGCAGGCTTAAAGAGACAGCCTACAGCTTCACTAGATACCAAACTCCTAACTGATTATAGGATAACCCCTCATGCAACTACAGGGATAGCTCCAACAAAGTTGCTAATGGACAGAAGACGCCACACCAGTTTAAATCTGATCTTCCTGACTGGGTTGGTGTGTGTGTGTGTGTGTGTGTGTGTGTGTGTGTGTGTGTGTGTGTGTGAGTGTGTGTGTGTGTGTAGTGAAATAGCATCAGGAATTGTAAGACTCCACTAAGCGAGAGGATAAGGTTTGGTGTAGAAACCACGGGAATGGATCTGCATGGGTAAGAGACAGGGTTGATGTGAGGTCCGGTCCAAACATATAAAGTTCGGGTGGGTACAATGGTCCTGAACGAGCACATGGACTATATGAAAGCTGCAAACTCACAAACAGTGCGGGGGCAAAATGTACCCAACTCCTTGACAGCCTTTCCAACTGTTCTGGAACCTGTGGATTCTCCCTTTCCGTCAAATGTCAAAGAAATCTCTTAATCTGAGACAGACATGTCGGGTGTCGCCAACTCGACATCTTTGCCACTTGAAGAGAAAAATGAATTTCTTCGGAGATGCTTCAACCACAAGAGGTGAACTACTATGTGTTACATGCCGCCTGTATCAGAGGCAGGGTTGGAGAAATCTGACCCGCTGCTGAAACATCCCAGGAGGAGCTACAAAAAAGGAACCAACCTATGTCCTCAGACTCAGAGGGGGAGGGATGTAGTGATTGTAATGAGGTCAGCCAGGTGGACCTCATAGAATATGAGTTCCTTGATGGGACCAGATTAACAGCCCCAATCAGGGAGCCCTGTCTGACAGATATAAACAGGAGTGTCAGAGTTTCTGTTCACTCTCAGAGTTGGCTCTGAAGGAGCTGGATCAATTTCAAGGACTCTCCACATGTACATAAAGGGTGACTTGGTGAAGAACTACCAGCCTCTGTGAAGTTATTTCAGGCTTGTCAGATAATATAGATGGCTTTCAAGAGGATTGACACTGATATGTCAACTGACCTTTTTCAAGATGGGTTCAAACACTTGACAATAGCTGTTAAGGCTCAGTATGTATGAAAGCCTGAACACACATGTCATCCTGATGAATAATATCACACTGGCAGGAAATATTTAGTACCAAAACAAGTGAGTTTCATGTTTCATTGTTTTGTCATGAGATATATAAGGCATATTCACTCAAACAATTTTCATTGTAGCACTACAACAAAGTAGAATAAAAATCCCGTGACACACAGTGAGTGAAATTTTCGTACTTCAGTTGTAGATTCTAATGGGTGTCTTACTTGTGATAGTTATTTTCTGACTAGGACCTTCTTTTGATTGTCAAGATCTCAATACATATTAATTCTTATTCACACACGTACAAACATTATTGTATAGCAATGATTGCAGCTTTTCAATTCCTTTTTTTAATGTAAAAAGTCAAGTTAACTACACTAAACTGATGCTCTCATCACCATAGCAACATACTATTGACAGTTTTACAGCGAGGTAGCCATCATAGTGGTCTATGTTTCTTACAAATTTTCTATCCTTTTGAACATATTTTGCTTTACTTATCTACACAGTATAAAATGATGATATGCAGTCATTTATTAAAAAATACGAAGAGTTCAGCCCACTAACTTCACAAGGCCTTGTTATAACTTAGCATTCATACCTTTCGAGAATATCATTGATTTGTGATCAATCAACACCTTTAGAATGAGTCAGGTTGGTATTTGTTAAGGAGGAGTATTAGGAATTATAGAAAAATTTGGCACAGAGTATCTGCAATTCCAAAAGCAACAGGGTAACGGTCTTTTTAGACTTAGGTTCATTTAGGCACTCTGACTGCATAACTGCACAGTCAAAGTAATGAGAAAGGGTGAGATCAAACATGGGGAAGGGCCTTGTTTGTGCAAATTTATCTTGCAATGTATTTGTTTTCTGTTTTGTGTACAGCAATTAATTTTTTGATATGTATATTTTTTAAAAATAAGTATCAATGTAGCTTTAAATATGAACTGTGACTCAAAGTCTGTGAAAACTGTACAAGAAATGTGGGATCTTAAGTGAAAAGAGAAATTATGAGATTGATCTGAAAATCTTCATGGAATATTGTGCTGACTACCAAACATAGCATGTGTAAGATCAATTGGGTAAAACTGCAGTGGAGACTGTGTCTATCTTGAATCTTGTTTTCATAAGCTGATAAAGCGGCCTGTGTAGTTTTAGTAAATATGACTGAAAACAGACAGCTTTACTGTGCATTTACAATAACATACTTCTTGCAGGAACCAAGATGTACGACTACTGAGTCTATTCAAAATTACATTTATTGCAGAATTGTAATATGTTGTCACTAATTTCACCATAATTAAACATGCTGCTTGTTAGTATATCTTCATATGTGCAATAAAGAAAGAAAGTGATGCTAAGATTTTAAACTATAATAATATTTCAATCAACCTATTGTGCTTTATTGTGCATTGTCTGTTCATTTTCCTCAATGTTCTATTTTCCAATTTTATAATGGCCTCCAATTGGTATTATGATTTTTTTTAAAAGTTCTATTTGTATGTACTGCAAAAGGTGGTTAAAAGAGAAATTAAATCACAAAGTTAGCTTTTGCTGTTCATTTTTAAGATATACAGTACTGATATTTAAACTTCCACTCCCAAGTTTGGCTATGCATTATTTTAATAACTTAATGATAACAAGAGTAGATATGGGAAGAAAAATTAATTTGCAATGATATACTTTTAAAATGTCATCGCTGCAAGTCCACAGAAATCTACTGTCACTCTAAATATAATAGTGAGAATAAATAATGATTTTTACAGGTAATAAAATTGCATGTAATTAAATTTTGACAGCAGCTGTCCCATATAGAAATGTAATATTCTGAGTGTGACACATTTATTTTACATTTGACTGAATTATTTTGAATTAACATTTGAACTGATCAAATATTCAATAGACATCAGTTGATATTTTTATTTAAGTCATAACAAAATGCAGTAATACATGTGTGCAAAAGCATAGAGGTACATTCACGCTTATTTTTTTCTGAGAATGGATTCTCGGCTGCTGTCTGTGAAATCAACAGGATTAACCATTTTGATTTTTTGGGCAATGTACAATTAGTTATCACACAGAAATTCTATACTACCTTGGCAGATGGAGTAAAGACAAGATTTATCAACAAATCTTTTCATAGTTCAATTTACCACTTTATCATTTTTACATCTGAGCTGATTAATTATGGCTTGTAATGAAGTTGTTCCAAATGGCTCAATATTTCTGTTGATAAATCCATTCTACAATGTCATATTGAGCTGTATAGGCTAGAAGGACTCCGCGTTTGACCTTGCCTTGTGTGGAATTATATTTCAGCTAAACACAGTTGAGTCATAACAATTGGCTTTAGTGGCCCTCAGATGTCGTGGAGTGGGGGTGGGTGTGGGGGGAGGGGGTAACAGTAAGTCAGGATTTTCATACCTGATCATTAGCCAATGATCTCTAATGGATGTATCAACATTAGGTAATGACAGGTTTGGATTCAACTTCAGTTCCAAACTCATGGCATAGAGTTCTCTAATGAAGGTATTGTAAATTGTTTCTACAGTGAAGGGGTGGCAGCAAGAATACTGTTTTTGCTATCTGACAATATGAATGGGTTTGTAGTAGATCTGATACAATGGTGCACCACTAGGAGACTTGCTGAGGAGAAGATTGAGAAGTGGTTTAGAAAGTTGATGTTTCAGCTCCATAGTAAAATTAATATTCAAATGTTGACTGTTAAAATATTGTGCGAAGTTTTCCTTGATCATGTAACCAAGTGACATACCTTTCATCGACATATCAAAATTAGAATTTAGTTTTAAGGCCAATTGGTTGAAATATTTCTGGTTCAAACTCTCATTAGAAGAATCTGCTCCCTCAGTGAGCAAACAAATCCATAAAAAGAACTTCACGGTATTAAAAACTGAAAGAACATTGATGCTGTAAATCAGAGACAGAAATAGAAATTGTTGGAAAAGCTCAGCAGGTCCGGCAGCATCTGTGGAGAGAATCAGAGTTAATGTTTCAGGTGGAGTGACCCTTCCTCACAACTGGTAAAATTCTGCTCACTCAATGGATTCCCTTCTTACCAAATTGACATGTGGCCGCTAGTAACTCATAAAAAAATTATTTCTGTTAAGACAAAAGTCAGCCTCTCATATCTTGGTTCCACTTCATTCAGCCGACAACAGATATTCAATTCAATAGAGAAAGAAGTCCAACCCATCACCTATGAAACCCCACTCCAATTTTTATATCCATGTGAGAAAACCATCTGACAAGAAGCCAGCAATTCATGGCATTCCACAAGATTGTGGACTTATCTACATTGAGGAAAGAGAATGTAGTTTATATGCTAAACTCAGGAGCATCAACTGTACTTCAAATATAGTGAGTGGGACAAGTCAGCTATTATATCAAGAAATTCTCAGTAACTACCAGACCCAAGGTACCAACTCTAAACTTATCGATCATACAATGGCATATCAGATATTGCAAGGAGGATATGGACAGTGTTTGTGAAATGGGAACTTCAGGCTCCATTTTAAAGTGCCTTATTCTTATTACAGTTACTGAGTTGACATGGCAGGAGGCAATTATTGTGTACAATGTAATGGTCATGATTGTTTGAGACAATATTTTTTAATGTGTATTCTTGGACAATTGATGTTCTGCCAAAGAAATACAAATTAAAGCCAGATAGGTGGGATAACTGAATCAGTACAAACACAATTCCTACAATTACCCTGAGAAGGACCTCCTATTCCAAGAGTTTTATTTCAGCCCTGAAAACAGGGACTTAGCTCAATACTTCACATGCAGTGTTAGCCATTTTGTGTAGTCATTGCACATATCAATCTGACATGGCAAGGTTCTAACTTTATTTCAGAATGAGTGACTTGCAGGCTCTGTAGGTCATACACAAATTTTCCCAGCTCCATGTCCCTTTTTCTGTTGCTGTGGCCTTTCAGCCGTCTTCAATTCCCATAAAGAACCTTCATAGAATTATTAATTTGCCCACATTTCCCCTGGAATCCATGCCATTAGAAATTTCCATACCCTTGCCTGGCATCCTCCTCATGAAGGGCCAGAGTTAGTGTGACCTGATTAAACACACACCTCCTGGAACACTTGGGTCTGTCCTAATCACTAGGAGGTCCAAACATTTTATCTATAATTAACCATGTCTCAAACACTCCAGTAAGTTGTCCTCAGTCAAGCAAGGGAGACAGCCTTCAAACAGGAACCCTAACACTGTACATTCATGGCATGATCCTTTATCAATCTAGTGGTTCAGACATGACCTGTCAGCTGCTTGGAGTGGTCAGGTTCAGGCAGAAGTATCCCTACAGTCTGTGGTCTGAGCTACAATCAGTTCTGAAGGTCCAGTGAAACCAGTCCAGGAAGCTACAATAAGTCAGTCAGGGATTTGATCAATCATTAGTCAGGTCTGACCATCCAAATCAGGCAGAGAGCGGACCACACTCAGTTCAGGGCTGACCTCAATAAAACTCAAGAGGGGTTATCTGGGGTCATGCTGCAATTGGGAAATTGGGGAAATTAATTGTGAGGATTGGAGGCAGCATGCTGGAACACCGAGAGTGCAATATTTGGGAATGAGGAGGAATTCAACATACAAGTTGAGGAAAATATTAGTTGGTAAGAAGACACTGGTTACTTTGAGATAGGGTGGTCTTAGCCACCCTGGCCTCAGTAGTAGGACAGTGCAGTAAGCTATAAGCTACACCAGGCATTGAGAGACTAAGGATGAGTAACTTGTGTACATTTTATACCTTTACAAATGCACTCTTATAATTGTAATGAAGTGTCAGCCAGGATAGGTGATCTATTGAGTATTTCGCTTTGGTTTCCTACACACTACATGCACGATGAAAGGCATTTCCTGCCTGGCAGTGCTTGATGTGCTGTATAACTGAGCTTTAGAAATGGCACTGTGCCAAGAATTCCAAGAGGTGTCAGCAATAATGAGAGGGAACATGGATCAATTGGAGCACCTTACAGGCACTGAGCATAGTTGCAGAGTTGGGTGAGTTGGGGTTAGTTGCAGAGAATAGCATGAGGAAACTAACTAGTGCTCATGGAGATAACCTCTCCATGCTACTTCATGAAATAGACCAGAGAATTTTAATTGAAAGGAACTTTAATTGCTGTAGCACCCTCTCTAGAAAACATTGGTGGCAAGGTGGTTCAGTGGTTAGCACTGCTGCATTACAGTGTTAGGGACCTGAGTTTGATTCCACAGTGGGGAGACTGTCTGTATGGAGTTTGCACGTTCTCCCCATGTCTATGCAGTTTTCCTCCGGGTGCTCCAATTTCCTCCCACAGTCCAAAACTGTGCAAGTTAGATGGATTAGACAAGCTAAATTACCCATAGTGTTCAGGAATGTGCAGGTTAGGTGCGCTAGCCATGGGAAATGCAGGGTTACAGGGATAATTTGGGGGGATGAGTCTGGGTGGGATGCTCTTTGGAGGGTCAGTGTGGACTCATTGTGCCAAATGGCCTGTTTCCACACTGTAGGGATTCTGTGGAAAAGGCTAGATTGTGGTTTGAAAAAGATTGTCTCCATAAAAACAGCTTAAATCAGTCAGTCAGAGTACCACTTGAGCTTTAGGACAAATTGAAGAAGTATATATTTATCCCAGTCTGATCTGAGCACGTGTTAGAGCAATCTCAGGACTCTGGAGGAATGTCTAGCAATGCAGGAAGAAAATTAATGTCATTCTCTACTTGCCCAATGTAAGTGACATTATCTTCTCTGGGATCACACACTGTCTTCAATCTGTGGTGTTGTATCTAGTTAGCACCAAGGTTCATTCTCTACCACTCTCACTATTGCCCGCTACATGTTCTCCACCTTGCTGTCACCCACCACAACTCCTGACGCCATTAACGCTTAACTATAGCTAGGCACAATAGTTTTCTGTGATGTAATATCATAGTCTCTAGGGTCATACTTTTCTAACCTGACCTGTCTGTGACACAGTTGCATGATGTGATTGCTCATGAAATAAATACTAATACCTCAAGTGTAGTGTCAACAATGTTTTACATTTATATAATCTTACATATTACAAGTCTTGTATCTGTATGCACTTCCTGTTGTCTTATACATGCTGCAATTCCATCCCTTGTCAGTCATATTTGAACTGTTCATTTTTGTCATCAAGCTTTTTGAAAGACTGAAAGTAAAACTTAGGGTTTGACAAAAGATAAAAAATTAGGCAAAGCAAAAGTGAGGAGAGAGGCTAAAAATTCTATGAATTAGAAAGGCCATGATCTTAAAGCAATATTTTAGGATAACCTATGGCCAAAAGTAAAAGGAAAGTAAACAAAAAACACTGAACATACTTTAGAAATATACTTACATCTGTCAATTTCCTTCTCACTAACTGAAACATGATCACATTTTAATGTATTTAGTGCCTTTGATAAACATTTTACTTTAAGGCTTCAACCACTCACAAAAGCTTAAACACTAGCCAATTATTTTTTCCTTGGATAGTTGAAGAGAATAATGATATTGATATGCTCCCACGAGGAGGTTGAACAGTTCACTCACTTTACTAACACCTTCCAGCACGACCTCAAATTTACCTGGACCGTCTCAGACTCCTCCCTCCCCTTCCTCGACCTCTCCATTTCTATCTCGGGCGACCGAATCAACACGGACATTTGCTATAAACCGACCGACTCCCACAGCTACCTAGACTACACCTCCTCCCACCCTGCCCCCTGTAAAAACGCCATCCCATATTCCCAATTCCTTCGTCTCCGCCGCATCTGCTTCCAGGAGGACCAGTTCCAATACCAAACAACCCAGATGGCCTCCTTCTTCAAAGACCGCAATTTTCCCCCAGACGTGTCGACAATGCTCTCCACCACATCTCCTCCACTTCCCGCTCCTCCACCCTTGAGCCCCACCCCTCCAATCGCTAGCAGGACAGAACCCCACTGGTCCTCACCTACCACTCCACCAGCCTCCATATATATTGTATCATCCGTCGTCATTTCCGCCACCTCCAAACGGACCCCACCACCAGGGATATATTTCCCCCCCCTCCCCTAAGAGCATTCCGAAAAGACCACTCCCTCCATGACTCCCTCATCAGGTCCACAACCCCCACCAACCCAACATCCACTCCCGGCACCTTCCCCTGCAACCACAAGAAATGCAAAACTTGCGCCTACACCTCCCCACTTACTTCCCTCCAAGGCCCCAAGGGATCCTTCCATATCCACCACAAATTCACCTGCACCTCCACACACATCATTTACTGCATCCGCTGCACCCGATGTGGCCTCCTCTATATTGGGGAGACAGGCCACCTACTTGCGGAACGTTTCAGAGTACACCTCTGGGACACCCGGACCAACCAACCCAACCACCCCATGGCTCAACACTCCAACTCACCCTCCCACTCCACCAAGGACATGCAGGTCCTTGGACTCCTCCATCACCAGACCATAGCAACATGACGGCTGGAGGAAGAGCGCCTCATCTTCCGCCTAGGAACCCTCCAACCACAAGGGATGAACTCAGATTTCTCCAGTTTCCTCATTTCCCCTCCCCCCACCTTGTCTCAGTCCCAACCCTCGAACTCAGCACCACCTTCCTAATCTGAAATCTTCTTCCTGACCTCTCTCCCCCCACCCCCACTCCGGCCTATCACCCTCACCTTAACCTCCTTCCACCTATCGCATTTCCAACGCCCCTCCCCCAAGTCCCTCCTCCCTACCTTTTATCTTAGCCTGCTTGGCACACTTTCCTCATTCCTTAAAAAAGGCTCATGCCCGAAACATCGATTCTCCTGCTCCTTTGCTGCCTGACCTGCTGCGCTTTTCCAGCAACATATTTTTCAGCTCTAATCTCCAGCATCTGCAGTCCTCACTTTCTCCTATTGCTTATAAAACAAAGTTAAAAATCACACAACACCAGGTTATAGTCCAACAGGTTTAATTGGAAGCATACTAGTTTTCGGAGCGACAAACCATGCTCATAAAACAGAACTACAGCATGTCACTCCATTTTTCATTATTGACGAAATTCAAAAGAAAAATGTTCTTCTTTGAGGAAGCTATTTTCCTGGCTTAAAGGTAAACTGTAAACATACAGACTTGGAGACATCATAAGCAGTAAGTTTTTGACATTGAATTTTTATTTGTTTGTACAACTCTATGAAAGATAGTTAAGTTGGCATGAGCCCTAATAATGCACCGAGTCATTTAGGGCAGGGATCGGAAGTGGGCGAGCAGGTAAAGCAGCAGCAAACAAGGAGAGAAAGAGTTCTGCAGATACTTCTAAGAAGAAGGGTGACAGATGGGTTCAAAAGAATCCATGAGCAGTACAAAACTATTATTTAGATCATGTGCTTTTTTAGCTTCTATACCACTGATCTGCTATATTCCCAAATCTTCACTTCCCTCACTTTTTTCTTGAATGCCAGCTCTCAGGTCTTCTACATGATGAGATCACTCCTCATCTTCCAGACCAATTAACAGATCCTGGGACATTCCTATCCCGAGCTTAGAAGCTTCACATCCACTCCCATGCTCCCAGATCCCAGGTTCTTGTTCCAGCAATCATTAATTTGAGCTATACAAATATAGTGCATTGTTATAAGAATTTGGATCCCTTCCCCATATTCCCGGACCCAAGGATGTCTCCCGTGCTGACAAGTTAATGTTCTATTACCATTTGCAAAATTCATGACAATTGTAAACTTTTTTTATCAATTATCATAACAAAATCCTTTTCATTTAACAATAACCCTTGTATTCTATCTTTTTGTTCAGAATTTTTCTCACTAATATGTGGTGCCTCGTATTTCCAGTGTTACTCATCATTTATGTGCATAGCTGCCAAGTGCAGCTATCTAAATAACGCATTGTTTTCTTCCATAGCACTAACATTAGAAGTAAAATGCTATCAATATATGGTGAAATAGCCACACATTTTAAACTAAATCCTACATAACCACAATATTTTGTGTAATTCACAAATGTAATCATTCTCCATGTGATAGTCTCAGGAAATACTATTTATAAATATATTATTAATTAATGAAAGAGACTGCAAGAGTAATCCTTAAAAATGTCTGGTCAATACTTATCACTGACTATATACCCAGAGTTATTTAATACTTAATCAGTTGTGTTACCCAATTTTGAATGTTTTCAATAATTCTCTGCACCTTCCTTTCAGACATGAACATGTCAAAATAATAATTGCATTAGTTTCATTTGCTAATCCTTTTACACTATTTACTGAATTCCAATAGGTTCATTAAGTTTGGTATGCCTTTTATAAATATGCATCGGTTTACATTTGAAGGGACAGATTTCACGAGAGCTGAGCACCTGACAATATTTTAGATTAGTTGGACAATTTCATTTAGATTTTAAAGTATTATAACAAAATAATCCAAAAAGATGGCTGAAAGTGCAAACTGATAATGACACAGCATCTGGGACCCTGATGAGCAGCAAGACAAATTGCATCTTTTTATCCAATGGGATTAAAAGATTAAGAAAAAAAAACTGGAATTACTGTAAAGAGGTTGAATTAGAGTGGGGATGGTGAAGAAGAAACAGAAGGAAGCAATGATTGGATTAAGAGACAGAACAAATGCGAAAAAGGAAACTGATGACTAATTGCAATACAAAATTTGATTACTTTTAAATTCCCTTTGACAAATAATCACATTATGAATGAAATCCACAACTTTAATTGTTCACTTTCTGGACAAGAGAGGTTGATTGGAAGTAATTAACAATTGTGTTGTTTAAATGGTACTTACACTGTTAGTTAATATACTCATGTTCCCCTGACAAGCTTAATGGGCTATTAATGTGCAAATGTAGAAATTTCATAAAGTAAATCAGAGCAAATTAAACATAAGTTGCCATATTCACAAAGTTAATGGTGAAACAGCACAACTAGGCCAGCAACTTGTGGGATCCACAATTCAAAGCTATTTGTGTATTAATGACACTGTACATTGTGCATATGCCATTGATTCTTAAAGATATTCTGACACATTAGCTTTCATTTCAATGGATGTTTTTAAATCACTTACCTTTGAATAGACTTGAATAATGTTAGTACAATAATAAGTACAATAAATACCATGCTACAATATTGTAATTTTCTAAGTAATATTTGTCTTTTTTTGGAAATTTTAACCACATAAATTGTATTCTAACTTTGATATTCTTCTTCTTGTTGAACGACGTTTACAATTTCCATTGCATATTCAACTTGTTTCTTCTGTGCATTTTCAAAATGTTCTATTTTATCATGTTAATTACTGCAAATATACTGTCCTTTGTCATGCATGCTGTAATGTCTCCAATTAACTGTTTAGGATCATAGGATCATTCCAATAAGGCATTAGCTTAGGTCAGTATTTTTAACTTTTTATGGAAATATTTCCAAGTGTTGCTTAATATTTTTGTATCATATATATTATGTTAAAATGCATGTTTCCAATATTTTTCCATTGCCTGCAAATCAGCTGGACTGAACTGTAGCTCATCTTTTTATTATCATTTGCTTTGCTCTACCAAAATGTCAAATCAAGTCAAACAATTATAATAAATGCTTCTCCAGCTTTCATCATTTTAGATTCCTTACTAGCTCGTAGATTAAGTGTAATCTTTACATTGTTTCTTAGTTGGCTTTTATTGAGTTGGCTTTTTCTTTTTCACTTTAATATAGGGCAGTTATGGACCTCCACCTTCACGCTAATTCCAAAAGTACCCATAATTTGTATCCCTCCACTTCTAAGTTCATTTCTAATTGGTGAAAATTGTACCCCATTCAGATATTTTATGTTCATAATTCTCAACCGAACAACTAAAGTAGATTGCTTGACCATTTGTTTAATTGCTGTATTTGGGAGTGCAGTATGCAAACTCATTACTTCAAATGCACTAGTGGCTAAACTTCATTGGCTGTGATGTTGTTTTACTTTTTTCATGAGCTCATGGAAAGGCCCGATGCAGATCTAAGTCATTCTTTCATTTTACTCTTTTATCTTCCCTTCTACCTACTGTTACCTAAATTTGAAAACAGCTCAAACAAGCCCATGGTTATCCTGTGTGATAAATTGCAGTCCGCTCCATTGGGCAACCCCTGAGATCCTCTTGGTGGTTTGCTGTATCAACTTACTGCGAGAATCAATTTGAGGATTTTTCTGAAAATGGAAATCAAGCAGCTCCAGATATTCACACTTGCATTTGCCCCAGAGATGTTTTATGAAAGTTTACATACTTTGGATGGGCAGCTAGGTCTGCAATAATGCAAATTTCCTCAGCCTGAATTGGCTATAAAGCGATTGATGAATTGTGCATGTTGTTTGGATAATGTGAACTTTAGGCTGAAGGGTATAGTGATTTTCTATTAGCAGTCTTCTACAATGTGATTTTCTGTAGCAGTTTTCCATAGCACAATTTTCTATAGCACGAGGTTGCAGAGGAACATAACTGTCACATTATAGCAGAACGACCTGTATTGACATCAATGGTAGTCAGTATATCAATTGAAATGGCTTCAATTTCCACTGCTATTCTGTTACCTCTGATTGCCCAAAAAAATCTATCTTTTGTTGCTCCCATATTCATCTTAATTTAGATATGGATTTTTCATATAAGTGTTCTTCTTTGGTGATATTATTTGAAAACACAGCATTTTCTTTTGCATGTGCACCGACAACACTCAATTCTGCCACAACCCAATGCTATAACTTGAGAAATATCACTCCACCTCAAACATGGCTGACCAGAAGACTCTCCCAATCTTATTTCCTACCATAGGCACATTGGAAGGATTTACAGATTGATAATCAACTTATTTGGCTATGTAACAAGTGTACCTCCTATTACCTCATTTATCATAGAAAACTCAAAATTATAACTTAAAATATTACTTGGCCTGTTATAAATCCCCATTATGCAAGCAACACAACTTTAAATTTCCTATATTGCAATGGCAAGCAGTTATAATGGGTTTTCTGGAGTACTAAGACAATTAGGGCAGTAACTTTTTGATTTCACATTTAATTATGCATGTGTGATCAGTCAGTAGAGAGAGAGAGAGAGAGAGAGAGAGAGAGAGAGCGCCACAACTGGTGGTGGTAGTTTAACCTGAGAGTCACCACACCTCAGGCAAAGGGAGAAGCTGAGAAGGACAGTCCTTCATAAGAAGCTCAACCAGCGCAGAAATTGAACCCGCAATGTTAGCATCACTCTGTATCGCAAACAAACCATCATGCCAACTGAGGTAACTGACTCCCACAACTGGCTGTCCAATTTATGTCTTGATAATCTTGAATGTTGATAGTTGCACCATTATTTTCATGGCAAAATTCACACCTCATGATTGGCTTTTCTAATAGTTTTTTTAACCTCATCTACAGGAGCAGAGTTTTGTTCAGAAGTTTTGAAAACTGAAGTATAGAAAACAACATCAACTGATATAACAACAAATGAGGTAACCAGACCAATTATACAGATACTGATGATGTGGTGTATATAGATTTCAGCAAGGCATTCGATAAGATTCCCCACAGTAGGCTATTGTACAAAATGCGGAGGAATGGAATTGTGGGAGATATAGCAGTTTGGATCAGTAATTGGCTTGCTGAAAGAAGACAGAGGGTAGTGGTTGATGGGAAATGTTTATCCTGGAGTCCAGTTACTAGTGGTGTACCGCAAGGGTCGGTGTTGGGTCCACTGCTGTTCATCATTTTTTAAAACAACCTGGATGAGGGTGTAGAAGGGTGGGTTAGTAAATTTGCAGAGGACACTGAGGTCGGTGGAGTTGTGGATAGTGACAAAGGATGTTGTAGGTTACAGAGAGACATAGATAAGCTGCAGAGCTGGGCTGAGAGGTGGCAAATGGAGTTTAATGCAGACAAGTGTGAGGTGATTCACTTTGGTCGGAGTAACCGGAATGCAAAGTACTGGGCTAATGGTAAGATTCTTGGTAGTGTAGATGAGCAGAGAGATCTCGGTGTCCATGTACACTGATCCTTGAAAGTTGCCACCCAGGTTGACAGGATTGTTAAGAAGGCAAACAGTGTTTTAGCTTTTATTGATAGAGAGATCGAGTTCCGGAACCATGAGGTTATGCTGCAGCTGTACAAAACTCTGGTGCAGCTGCACTTGGAATATTGTGTACAGATTTGGTCAGGGAGAAAATGAGGACTGCAGATGCTGGAGATCAGAGCTGAAAATATGTTGCTGGAAAAGCGCATCTACAGGTTTAGTCACCGCATTATAAGAATGATGTGGAAGCTTTGGAAAAGGTGCAGAGGAGATTTACTAGGATGTTGCCCGGTATTTAGGGAAGGTCTTATAAGGAAAGGCTGAGGGACTTGAGGCTGTTTTCATTAGAGAGAAGAAGGTTGAGAGGTGACTTAATAGAGACATATAAGATAATCAGGGGGTTAGATAGGATGGACAGGGAGAGCCTTTTGCCAAGTATGGTGATGGTGAGCATGAGGGGGCATAGCTTTAAATTGAGGGGTGATAGATATCAGAGGTAGTTTCTTTACTCAGAGAGTAGTAAGGGTATGGAATGCTTTGCCTGCAACGGTAATAGATTCGCCAACTTCAAGTACATTTAAGTCATCATTGGACAAGCATATGGATGTACATGGAATAATGTAGGTTAGATAGGCTTCAGATTGTGACAGATCAGCGCAACATTGAGGGCCAAAGGGCCTGTACAGTGCTGTAATGTTCTATGTTCTATGTTCTATATTGTGTCTACAGGAGTAGATCAGTGACTGGGAATTCTGCAGTAAGTAACTCACCTAATTTCCAAAAGCTTATCCATCATCTAAAAGGTAAGATTCAGTATTGTGATGGTATATTCTCCAACTACTGGGCTGATTGCAGTTCCAAGTACACTCAAGATTCCAGGATAAAGCAGCACACATCCATCACCTTAAACATTCACAACCTCCACCAGCATAAAGTAGCAGCAGTGTGTGTACCTTTTATAAGATTAGCTGCCCTTACCAAATCCTCTTTGATCGCTTCTTCCAAATTCACAACCACTACCTCGAAGAGGGAAAAGGGAAGCAGCTGCATGGACCCACCACCACTTAGAAGGTTCATTCCAAGCCATATACCTGACTGAAAAATAAAAATGACTTCATCACTGCTTGGTCAAAATCCTTGAAGTATGTCCCTAACTGTACCTCAAAGTCAAAGGAAACAACAATTAATACTCCATGAGAAAAGGGTGCTGATTTGTTGGTAAGTCAACTTTGATTGAGGCATTACCATGAAGAAAGCATCAGGAAACAATTACTTCCTGTCATTTTGTTGAATTCAAAAAAGGTGTAATGTCTGGACATGTTCTTTCTCTGAGATAGGGCCCTATCTCCTTCTTTTGGGAGGGAACAGAATGTCCCCGTGTCAGATTTGCAATATCAGTTCTAGGAGGTCTGTGAAGTAAAGAATTAATTATACATTTACTCTAAGATTAACTTTTGATTGTGTGCAAAAGATTCCATGTCACAGTGATGTGACTTTCCATGAAATTGGAGCCTGAATTTGTAAGGCTGTAGCAGTATGTCCTCTCTTACCGTACCTTACAATTGGTTAATATTTAATAAAATCTGTTAATATGCAGTCAGATGAGTATAGACCTCCATTTTTTTTATATGCCCCCAGTGAAATGTGCCACTAACATGCAACATTGTAGGTCTAATGTTTCAGTCATCTCATCTTTGGAAATAACTAAACCATTCCTCAAGTTTCATCCTTGAAAGATCAGTAAAAATATTTCAGATGAAATGGACTCATGAAGCTTATTATCATTTCTGCTCACTTCAACCAGTGATCTCAGAAATCAGGTGCAAATACAAAAATCTTATTAACAAGCCACTAGCAAATGCACTGCTGGGTTCCCAAGCACCCCACTGCCAGTGGTCGAAAAGTTAAAATCGAGCTCTTTCATTGTAATAATTGCCTGGAGCATGAGAAATTTGGCTTGAACATGCAATTCACCAGCCCTGAAACTCCACATTCTCAAAGTTTATTACTTACTGTGATCCCATATTTGCACTACAGACAATTAAACATGGCATCTGCACATGAAGGTTTGCATATTGTGTTCACCCCCTCAAGAATATAAATGTCTGTGAGAATTCACTGCAAAATTAGGCATGGACAGGTATTGTGTCATAGTTTAATATTAATTTAATATTTTTCTCATGTCTAAATGCAAGCATTTACCTTCTCAATAGGCATTTAAAATTGCCAAACTGTCATATTTCATTGTGATAATACTGCAGGATGTACAAAATTAGTTTTTTGTCTTTTAAAAAAATGAATACAAAGTAATAATTTTCCAAATCCAATATTCTCTAAAATTATATTATAAAGCATCTATTATATCTTTAAGCATTCCGATTTCCCATTTCTGCCCTTTTCAGAAGCTAAATTATGTGCATTAGTACATAAATGAGCTAATGCCTGCCTGTATTTAGAAGACTGCATGCCATGAATATATTCCCTGCATCAAGTAGTAATTGGTAATTACAATGGTCATTTAGGCAATCACTGTCTCTGGTAGATTCATGTCATTCTTAAAAATAACTAGCTCTTAACCTTTGACAGAATTCTTCAGAAACTGTTCATCATCGCCCACACTTTGATTAATTCACATGCATACAAACCTGTATTGATATAACAGGCAGTTCCAAATTTGTTAACCACAGCAATTTACCACACTCATCAAAACAATTTAATATCAGGTATGGTTGTTGTACAAATCTCATTAATATTATTTTATAAAATGATTGAGCACATTGTATAAATAATTTGAAAAACACAACACAGGGCATTTTTGGACAAAGTTTTCAAGTTTGGTTCTGTTACTTTGATGAATGCGGGCTATAATGAATAGTGTGGTTTCAGGCAACTATCTGTGAAAGGCGACAGACAAACATGACATTGTTTCAAATTATCTGCCTGAGTTAATGAAATTTTGATGGCACACCTCGAGCCATAGCTCAGTAAAACCACCATAAAGGTAAAAAGTAGACAGTACAAGAGATCGAAAAGATTCTTTCAGACATTAACCACAATAAATCTCATCTCATTTATAAACCCGATAACAGTGAAAGTATATAATAACAATACTTCTTAGAAGTAAAAGGCTTTGATGGATCCATGTTTGACTCTTGTATTTTTACACACAAATGGACCTTTAAAATATAAACGTAGTTTTCATGATTCTCCATTTTTACCTAATCAGTTGGCTATTGTTTGTATATATCGATGTTCAACAATTTACCAGCAGCAGATCAACAGTTAATCTCAGATGGTCTCAAAGTAGAAATCAATTTTACCATAAAAAAGTGAAGCCACTTTTAACCCTTCTCTGACTGACGTTTATTTAGGACTAAGTTGCAGGTAAGATACGCATATTTCTGAAAGCAACATAATTTTCAAAATTATATGCTTTTCAAAATCAAAATGCTACTGATGTCCATTTCAATGATTGATGTTACATTGGAACACAAAAGGTAAACTTTCATATCAATTCCTTAACTCACTGATGAAATGATTGAACCCTGAGAAGCATTTAATATATTCATTACATTACTTTCATCTGGAAGATTTTTAAGTTGTAACCACCACTCATGTTTAAACCAGAGGAAATGGCAACCTGTGATCTAATAATAAAGCACAAATGCACCCCACACCTAGCAACATTGATATTTAAGAGGTAAAAATTCAAAATAACAACTCAGATGTTTTGATGAGTATAGTTGAAAATTTTCAACAGAGTAGTTTAATGAGAATAATTGTATGTGAAACTTTTTTTTTCATGTATTCCATACGGTTTATATTTAGTTTAGCACTCTCATTGTGTTGACTATTACATTGCCATAGATATTAATGACTTTAATAATAATTTTAAATATCTACTTAATAGCTGATGGTATGGTACAACAATATTTCATATTTTAAGACTTCTTATTGTAACAAAAGAATGAAATACTATGACCTAAACACTATCTTTTTAGGCAACATATGCTTCAAACAATAAAACAGAGCACTCCTCTTTAACTTTTAGCATAACTGAAAAGATACTGCCCCGATATACTTTACACCTGCTTTTAAATAGAATTTCAACTCTGCCAGTCCAGCCCAAGGTGAAACGTAGCATGCAAGTATAGAATTCAGTTCTTTTCTAATCTCAAAATTGTGGAATTTCTTTTTACAGGAGTTCCTTTCTCCAACACAAGTTAAGACAATCTTCCAGCCTTATTTAAATACACCTAAATTCAATCCTTTCACTCTGAGCACGAGGTATCTCCTGTATTAGTACATGGTGAACATCTTGCAGCCTATAGCTTCTCTCCCTCTGTCAGATCCTGGCAGGTATAACTTACCATTAATTTTCAGGATATTTTAGACATTTACCCTCTCAAAGCCTATCTCCAAGGCAACTTGAAATACATGGGCCTTATATCCATGTAGAAATATTGATTCAATATCCTTGAGAGTCCAAGTCTCTTTTATCTTGGAAGTAAATGGATAGTTTAAAACGGAAATGTTTACAACCTAACATTCTTGACATTTTTCTGGAACTTAGGAGACTCACACTTTATCCATTGTTATCACACAGGATGATGCCATTGCCTTCAAGTATCAACAACGTTAGACTTCTTCTGAGTACAACACAGGCGTGTTTCAATCTCTAACAATGAAATCACCTAGGGTTACCATAAAGCAAACTTCGGAGCAGATTATATGACATCTTTCTCTTTTCCTTAAAAAGATAGATTCTATTTTGTACAAAAAGCACACAAACCTGTAGGCAGTCTGTTCTTGTGTCATTTTATAAATTCCTACTTTGGAAATAGACCCAATCTAACTCAAGGCTGGAATAAGGACAGACTCTAACCGCATACCTTTAATGCATTGTCTGAGCTGAGATGTCACTTCTCTTATATAAAATCTTAAATTACCTCAGGAATGTGACTTGAAAGATATTCTGGGATTTGCATATTAATGAATTAATAAACCTGCATCCCCATTCTAAGTGATTAAAGACTTTACAGGGATCTAGGTTGTATGACATTTTGATCTTTTTCTATAAATTCTGTGTTCTATGATCCTGCCCCACTAGGTGCAAAGGAGCAGCACTCCGAAAGCTTGTACTTGCAAATAAACCTGTTGGGCTATAAACTGATGTTGTGTGATTTTTAACCTTAAATTAAAGACATTGTTCCAAAAATCATAACCTTATAAACATCATAAATGTTACATTCCTTCAAAGGAATGATAAGTGTAAAGTCATTCCATGACAATGAGTTTTCATAAACACTATCCAAGATATCATAACTTGTAACATCTGTATGCTTTTACAACTAACTCACTACATATAATAGAACTGATATTCTTACCCAGTGCTGTCACATGTTTCCATTGAACAGTCAGCCTTAGTGGTATCACAACCTGTATCAACAAAACGCATGTAACAGTTTCAAATTTAAATTGCTAATTTTAAAAGTTCTTCCTCTCAAATATGTGAGAACTTGTTTCTCTGCCAGTGGCAACATTTCATTAGATATCATTATAAATTTACTATCATGATGATTAAAAGTATATTTTTTATATCCTTGGTCCATTTGGAAAACCTTGTCAAGAGTAGCATTGCTAATTTCTTATACAGTAGTCGCACTAGCTTTTAAATACTAATAGCAGGTACTCTTGTGACTCGGCCAATGATGTCTATCTCATATGCTGCAGGCAAAGATGCCTTGGCAAGACTGAGCAGACGCTACGACAACAGATGAATGGACACCACGCAACCACTGCCAGGCAGGGGTGTTCCCTCCATAGAACATAGAAAAATACAGCACAGAACAGGTCCTTTTGCCCATGATGTTGTGCCGAGGTTTAATCCTAATGTGAAATATAGTAATTTAACCTACACACCCCTCAACTCACTGCTATGCATGTGCATGTCCAGCAGTCACTTAAATGTCCCCAAATGACTCTGCTTCCACCACCACAGCTGGCAACACATTCCATGCATTCACAACTCTCTGTGTAATGAACCTACTTCTGACATCTCCTTCATACCTTCCTCCTAGTATGTTCAAACTATGACTCCTCGTACCAGTCAAATCTGCCCTGGGGAAAAGTCTCTGGCTATTGACTCTATCTATTCCACTCATTATCTTCAGTGATCAAGGACATTTGGCCTCTGATCTTTAAGTGACCATCCTCCAAGGTGGACTTTGGGATATGTAACAATGCAGAATCGCTGAGCAGAGACTGATAGCCAAGTTCAGTACCCTTGAGGATGGCCTCAACCGAGACCTTGGGTTCATGTCACACTATAGGTGACCCCACTACACTGTACACACACATACGCACACACTCTTACATACAATCACACATACACACTCACACGGACCCTCTCTCTTACACACACTTTCTCTCAGACACACACACACCCACATTCACGCGCATACTCTCACAGGCATATACTCCGTCACACATGTGCCCACATGTACACACTCTCTCACACATAGACACACTCACACTCTCTCTCTCTCTTTTACTCTATTACATGCATGCACACACACATATAAGTCTATGGGATGAATTGGAATACAGACAGACTCTAACCTCACACCTTTAATGCATTGTCTAAGCTGAGATGTCACTTTTTTTTATAAAACCTTAAGTTATCTTAGGAATGTGACTTGAAAGAAGTTCTGGGATTTACATATTAATGAATCTAAACCTGCAACCCATTCTAAGTGATTGAAGACTTCACAGCAATCTAGATTTGTTCAATACATTGCATCAGTTATATGACACTTTGATCTTTTAGTATAAATTCTGTGTCCTATGATCCTGCCCCATTAACTATCTGATGAAGGAGCAGTGCTCCGAAAGCTCATACTTCAAAAAAAACCCGGCATCTCCGCATCCTGTAAATTCCGGACCAAGAAGAACATTTTTTGTCATAAAGCTTTTTATCCTTTGAATTCAGTGTTTCCTTTCTTTCTTCTTTAAAACCCAACTTACACTTTCATCAGTGAGTTAACTTCAGAACTCAATCTTTGGATCATGCTTCACTTTCAGATCTATAAGTTACTTAATGTTTGCATTCAACATAAAGTCTCAGCTAGCTATCCTTCCAGTTTATTTTTCTCCTATTTTTAATGGAGGACTATGATTCTCTTTTGCTTCTTTAAGAACATAATTGAGATTGTTTGATGTTCCAATAAAAAAGAACGTTTTTTTTTAAGTCAGTTCTCTCATTATTTTTCTTTTTTTCTGTTTTTCAACATCCCACCCAGTATGAGCTTTATCCAATTCCTTCCAAGAAAGAGCCAAATTAAATTCATTTTGATATTTTTGTTTCCCTAAGACTTAAAGCAATGCTTGTAGTTACAAAGAAACATCATTGATTAGATCCAAGTCATTTTGTTTCAAAGTTCTGTTTCTCTTCCTATGTGCATTAGCTTGGGATTCTGATGCTGTATTTTGTTTTGACACATGGTGGAGGTTCTGTGGGCAGATTCAATGCGTTGCTATTGTTTGTATTTCTATACTGTCAACCTGAAGTTTGTGTTTTTAATTTTAGAAGTCTGAGCTTTAGATTCTTTGAATTCATCTTGAAACAAAAATGCTCTTGCCTATATTCCAGAGAAATGGCAGTGCTTTTATCTCCTGCTGGATCATCTCCCAGTATGAAATCAACATAACTGAAAGTCATCTTCATCAGCACTCCCACAATATTAGGTTTATTGACTGAACCACAGTTCAAATTCATTCTACAGCATGGATTTGGCAAACAAGTTCCATGTTTACATTCTCTGGTATCATCAGGTTTGATCTGGAAGTCTATCTCTAATCCTTTATCATTCAAAGGTGGAGTGACATATCCTTCAAGCCAACTAGCTATATTTCATAGCTGCTATATAGGATCAATTAGCTGAATATATTAACTATTTAATATTGCTTTGTTTGACCAAGATTTCCTGAAGTGTACTTTTAAGGACCAAAGCTTTTCTCTATTGTTTTTGTAGTCCTATAGTCCTCAAAAGTTTAGTGTGATTGCATTGTGACCCTTCTGCTTTTCCTCATGCACAGTAACAGGAAATGATTTCCTTCTTAGATCAGCTACATATTGCTTTATTTTCTGAAGAATATTATATCCATCTCCATATTGTGTGGCATCTTAATTTTTCTTTAATTTCAGGTGTTGAAACTGATTAATGAATGAATCTTCCTGTTGTTCCTATACATTTGACAAGCTTGCAACCAACTGAGATCATATTGTCTCCACCTTGCAGTCAAATACCGACTGTCTAATAGATGAACATTTTATCTTAACTCTGTGGAATGAGACCAGATGCTTCAATACAATTAATATAAAATAACGGCATGTATTTCCAGTTGAAGAAAGAAAGTAAAATAAATTATCATCAATGAAAGATCTCTGTAAACCTCGAATTTAAATGCATCATACCTTTTAGCAATTCTTTTGCAATATATTAGCACATGCAATACATTTTGGAAGAGCTTGTAAAAATAATAGCTCCAGGTTTTGTACTAGTTTATTAATATTTAACAGTAATATGCAATCACTTAGAAAATATAATTTCTTCTGCTGTTGACAATTCAGCATTGCAGCATGCAGTTTATTTTCTAAAATTTGTTCTGAACATTCTTTACGAAAGTGAGTAACTTAGCATTTCCTCTATGTACTTGGAAGACCTATTACAGATTTCTGTAACACAACTGGTTATCTCCTGCATGATTCACATGACATGATTGAATTAGAATACATGTGTGTACATCCACTGCATCATCCAATAATCTCCATTGTGTGTGCCATGATCACAATGTGAGTATATCTCGTAGAAATATGCTCAAGATATCAGAAACATATAACAATCTCATATTCCAGTTTACCTTGATCACTTGAAGCATGAAACTTTATTGGCAGAATGCTTCTCTGTTGTACCTAATAGTTCAATATTAGCCTAGACAATACTGTGGGTGCAGCATGTACTCTTTGTGCATAATACTTTACTGTAATAAATGTCTGTTGAATTCTTCAAGACTGTATTCATTTCCGGTTTATGTTACAGGAAACGACATGAACATTGCTGCCCCGTGTAATAACACACTGTTGGAAACAAACTCACACCAGCTATCATATGCAGGTCCTTGGCCTCCTCCATCGCCAGACCATGGCAACACGAAGCCTGGAGGAAGAGCGCCTCATCTTCCGCCTAGGAACCCTCCAACCATAAGGAATGCTTGCAGATTTCTCCATGTTTCTTATTTCCCCTCCCCCCTCCTTTTCTCAGTCCCAACCCTCAGACTCAGCACCGCCTTCTTGACCTGCAATCTTCTTCCCGACCTCTCCGCCCCCACCCCCTCTCCGGCCTATCACCCTCACCTTAACCTCATACCACCTATCGTATTCCCAACGCCCCTCCCCCAAATCCCTCCACCCTACCTTTTATCTTAGCCTGCTTGGCACAGCCTCCTCATTTCTGAAGAAGGGCTTATGCCCGAAACGTCGATTCTCCTGTTCCTTTGATGCTGCCTGACCTGCTGCTCTTTTCTAGCACCACATTTTTAAGCTCTGATCTCCAGCATCTGCAGTCCTCACTTTTTTCCACAGTAGTTTCATTGTTGGCTAATTGTGTTTGATACAATTCTAGCATGGCCTCCATGCTGTTGCGTGAATATTTGGCTACATCTACACGTCCCACTATCTATGGACAGCATTCCAGGGTTTGCCTTCTTCAACACATCTCAATATTCTACCATTTATTTAGAAACTTTCTGCCTTGATTTCCCCCCCCCCCAGTACTTCACACTTCTCCAGATTGAAATCCTTTTGCCACATCTCTACCTGAATACCAGTCCACTAATTCTTCCCTGCAAACTATATCTCTATTCCTTGTAATTGACTACTTGACCAATTTTAGTGTTATTTGTATAGCTCTTTAACATGCCTCTATATTTAACCTGAAGTTGATTCTAATTAATTGTTATATACCATGAAAAGGTACATGCTTCTGGTGCAGTGATAGTGTCCCGATTTCTGAGCCAGGGAGGCCTAGGTTCAAGTCCCACCTGCTCCAGAGATGTGTAATACCTCTTCCAATCAGATTGATTGGGAAAAAAATACCAATACCACAGAATGGAACTAACCTTGAACCATGCAGAATCCTATTAGAAACAGCCTACAGTCAAAAAAGATGCACTTGCTCTTTTCTTTCCTGCCACTGAGCCAATTGTAATCCAACTTCCCATTTTCCAATGGATTTTATCAGCTTATAATTTCTGACCAGTTTAGCACATGTTATTTTGTTAAATGCCCTGTGAAAATTCATGTGGACAACATCAAATGTGCTATCATCATTGACCCTCTTGTTACTTTCTTAAATAATTCAGTCAAGTTAGCTAACTATGAAATTCCCTTAACTGGGGTGGCATGGTGGCTCATTGGTTAGCACTGCTGCCTCACGGCACCAGGGACCCTGGTTCCATTTTTAGTTTTGGGTAACTGTCTGTGTGGAGTTTTGCACATTCTCCCTGTGTCTGTGTGGGTTTCCTCTGGGTGCTCTGGTTTACTCCCCCAGTCCAAAGATATGCAGGTCAGGTGAATTGGCCATGCTAAATTGCCCAAAGTGTTAGGTGCATTAGTCAGAGGGAAATGGGTCTAGGTGGGTTACTCTTTGGAGGGTTAGGTGGACTTTTTGGGCCGAAAGGCCTGTTTCCACACTGTAGGGAATCTAATCTAATTCTTGTTAATGGACCTTAACTATGCTATGCCTCTTTAAATGATCCAAGCAGAGGACTATTTTGAGGCCAGCTTATATCCTGTTTTGGAGATGTTATTTGAAATGCTGGCTTGACTTCAAATTTTGTTTTGGGGGAATTAAAATTCAGCCCAATATTTTATTTCCATGGATATTTAATTTTTTTACTGTCTGTAACAGAAGCTGTTAACTATTATCTTTTCAATGCACAAATTCAAGACGAACAAGGGAAAAGTCAAAATAAATTAGTTCAATTTTATTCACGACTGTCACTGGTGCTGTAATACTTCAACCCATTTCCATTTATTCAACTCAATAACAGCAGATTTGACTTTAAATTAAAATCAGAATGTAAGCGTTTTATTCCCCTTATAAATCAGGCTAGGTGGGAAAGTGGGGAAGTCATTATTGCCCTAAGGCCCAGGCATTTTTAACTGCTGGTTCTCATTTCTTTTTATACCCTTGTTGTTGCATGTTTGCCTCCAGTAGGATATTTTACCTGATGGGGCGATATTTATGTTATCTCCCGTGATATAAGAAACACGGGAAGGATATTATGGTATTGAAGAATCCAATAGACATTTCATACAATTAACTACTATGCACAAACATTACATGTCACCTTTATGACACTTGTAATTTCCAGCACAACTTACAAAAGGAGGTGTTTGTTTCTTTTGCTGAGATTCAATTCCCCTGTTCGGTTTCTACTTGCAGCAATTTCATTACAAGAGATGAGCGGGAGGGTTGCTCCCAATATCACCTTTTTCTAATGTCACCATGAAACCACCTATAAAGGAAATGGAGGCAGGGAAGGAGATGCTGTTTGCTGTGTATTGTCAGTATGTCAACATCCTTTTCAGAGACATGCTCATGATATCACTGAACTGTAGAATGTACCCAAAGACTATGAAGATCCCATACTCCATCCTATCCTATGATCAACTTGAAGCATGTTAGCTTTAATTTTTAGTCTTATGCTTGCCAAGTGACTAATCTTCCTGAGATTTACAATTGACTTTAATAATTAGTTGTATTAAACATTGTTAGATTCTTCAGTACCATCTTATCCAAGCTTAGTTTTTCGCTGTAAGGATAACATAAGAATTGCCACATAAGGTGAAATATCTTGCTGAACCCAAGGAACTAGAGGAGCATTCTGAAGGTCCCCGTAAAGACATTCTGATCAAAGATATCAAACAATATCAACATTAACACAATCACATCTTTTGTTAAGCTCCAAGAAAGAGCAGGAAACCAATGCTTTAAACAGCTGGAGCTTTATTATGGAAGTGTTCATTCTATAGGCAGCAAGACGAGACTAAGCTGTTTCCCATACAAAATGGCTGATGACGTCATCATTCTATCACATGATCAAATTCTTAAACACAGCAGACCACCATAGTTATCAAATGCACAATGCCTTTGACCTCGTTTCAGCACGAGTTAAGAGAGGTAAGAGATGAAGGCAGGTAGTGCAGGAGTCTTCTGTGGCTATCTCCATTTCAAACAAGTATGCTGTTTTGGAAAATGTAGGGGGTGATCGATTTTTAGGGGTATGTAGCACAAATAGCCAAGTTTCTGGTATTGTGGCTGGCTCTAATTCAATGAGGGGTACCTTGAGTACCAAGAGATCAATTGTGTTAGGGGGACTCTCTAGTCCCAGGTACAGACAGACACTTCTGTGGCAAGCAACAAAAAATCAGAATGGTGTGTTGCTTCCCTGATGCCAGGATCAAGGGTGCCTCAGAGAGGGTGCAAAATGTTCTCAAGGAGGAGAGAGCCCAGCAGGAGGTCATTGTAAACATTGGAACCAACGACTTAGGAAGGGAAAAGGCTGAGATTCTGAAGGGAGAACACGGAGAGTTAGGCAGGAATTTAAAAAGGAGGTCCTCGAGAGTAGTTATATCTGGATCACTCCTGGTGCTACGAGCTAATGAGGATAGGAATGGAGGATAAAGCAGATGAATGCACGGCTGAGGAGCTGGTGTATGGGAGAAGGATTCACATATTTGGATCATTGGAATCTCTTTTTGGGTAGAAGTGACCTGTACAAGAAGAACCGATTGTACCTAAATTGGAAGGAGACTAATATACTGGCAGGGAGATTTGCTAGAGCTGCTCGTGAGGATTTAAACTAGTAAGGTGGCGGGGTGGGACCCAGGGAGATAGTGAGGAAAGAGATCAATCTGAGACTGGTACAGTTGAGAAAAGAAGTGAGCCAAACAGTCAGGGCAGGCAGGGACAAAGCAGAGAACAAGATAGTCCTGATAAATTAAACTGCATTTAAGGGGCCTAACAGGGAAGGCAGATGAACTCAGGACATGGTTAGGAACATAGGACTGGGATATCATAGCAATTACAAAAACATGGCTCAGGGATGGACAGGACTGGCAGCTTAATGTTCCAGGAAAGAAATGTGACAGGAAGGACAGAAAGGGAGGCAAAAGAGGAGGGGGAGTGACGGTTTTGATAAGGGATAGCATTACAGCTGTACTGAGGGAGGATATTCCCAGAGAAAACATCCAGGGAAGTTATTTGGGTGGAACTGAGAAATAAAAAAGAGATGATCACCTTATTGGGATTGTATTATTGACCCCCGAATAGTCAGAAGGAAATTGAGAAACAAATTTGCAAGGAGATCTTGTGGGCGGCACGGTGGCACAGTGGTTAGCACTGCTGCCTCACAGCGCCAGAGACCTGGGTTCAATTCCCGCCTCAGGCGACTGACTGTGTGGAGTTTGCACGTTCTCCCCGTGTCTGCGTGGGTTTCCTCCGGGTGCTCCGGTTTCCTCCCACAGTCCAAAGATGTGCAGGTCAGGTGAATTGGCCATCCTAAATTGTCCGTAGTGTAGGTAAGGGGTAGACGTAGGGGTATGGGTGGGTTGCGCTTCAGCGGGGCGGTGTGGACTTGTTGGGCCGAAGGGCCTGTTTCCACACTGTAAGTAATCTAATCTAATCTAATCTAATCTTGGTTATCTGTAAGAATAATAGGGTGATTATGGTAGGGGACTTTAATTTTCCAAACATAGACTGGGACTGCCATAGCATTAAGGGTTTAGATGGAGAGGAATTTATTTAGCATGTAAAATTTTCTGATTCAGTATGTGGATGTACCTACTATAGAAGGTGCAAAACTTGACCTACTCTTGGGAAATAAGGCAGGGCAGGTTACTGAGGTGTCAGTGGGGAGCACTTTGGGGCCAGCGACCATAATTCTATTAGTTTTAAAATAGTGATGGAAAAGGGTACATCACATCCAAAAGTTGAAGTGCTAAATTGGAGAAAGGCCAATTTTGACAGTGTTAGGCAAGAACTTTTGAAAGCTGATTGGGGGCAGGTGTTCACAGGTAAAGGGACAGCTGGAAAATGGGAAGCCTTCAGAAATGAGATAACGAGAATGCAGAGACAGTATATTCTTGTTAGGGTGAAAGGTAAGGCTGGTAGGTATAGAGAATGCCAGATGACTAAAGAAATGTAGGTTTTGGTTAAGAAAAGTAAGGAAGCATATGTCAGGTGCTTCTATCCCTGTCAATAGGATAGATCGAGTGAACCCTTAGAAGAGTATAAAGGCAGTCGGAGTACACTTAAGAGGGTACCCAGGAGGGCACAAAGGGGACATGGGATAGTTTTGGCAAATAGAATTAAGGAGAATCCAAAGGATTTCTACAAATACATTCAGGACAAAAGGGTAACTGGGCCCCTCAAAGGTCAGCAAGGTGGCCTTTGTGTGGAGCTGCAGGAGATGGGGGAGATACTAAATGAGTATTTTGTATCAGTTTTTACTGTGGAAAAGGACATGCAAGATACAGAATGTAGGGAAATAGATGGTGACATCTAGAAAAATGTCCATATTACGGAGGAGGAAGTGCTGGATGCCTTGAAATGCATAAAAGCGGATAAATCCCCAGGACCTGATCAGGTGTACCCTAGAACTCTGTGGGAAGCTGGGGAAGTGATTGCTGGGCCTCTTGCTGAGATATTTGTATCATCACTAGTCAGAGATGAGGTGCTGGAAGACTGGAGGTTGGCTAACGTGGTGCCACTGTTTAAGAAGGATAAGCCAGGGAACTATAGACCAGTGAGCCTGACGTTGGTACTTTTCATCATTTATATAAATGATTTGGATGTGAGCTTAAGAGGTATAGTTAGTAAGTTTGCAGATGACACCAAAATTGGAGGTGTAGGAGACAGTGAAGAAGCTTACCTTGGATTCCAATAGGATCTTGATCAGATGAGCTAATGGGCTGAGGAGTGGCAGATGGAGTTTAATTTAGATAAATGTGAGGTGCTGTATTTTGGGAAAGCAAATCTTAGCAGGACTTATACGCTTAATGACAAAGTCCTAGGCAGTGTTGCTGAACAAAAAGACCCTGGAGTGCAGGTTCATAGCTCCTTGAAAGTAGAGTCACAGGTAGATGGGATAGTGAAGAAGGCGTTTGGTATGCTTTCCTTTATTGGTTGGAGTATTGAGTATAGGAGTTGGGAGGTCATGTTGCAGCTGTACAGAACATTGGAATATTGCGTGCAATTCTGGTCTCTTTCCTGTTGGAAGGATATTCTGCTGCTTGTAAGGACTCAGAAAAGATTTGCAAGGATGTTGCCAGAGTTGGAGGATTTGAGCTATAGGGAGAGGTTGAATAGGCTAGGGCTGTTTTCCCTGGAGCATCGGAGCCTGAAGGGTGACCTTATAGAGGTTTATAAAGTCATGAGAGGCATGGATAGGGTAAATAGACAAAGTCTTTTCCCTGGGGGGGGGGCGAGTCCAGAACGAGAGGGCATAGGTTTATGGTGAGAGGGGAAAGATATAAAAGAGACCTAAGGAGCAACATTTTCACACAGAGGTGCTGCATGTGTGGAATGAGCTACCAGAGGAAGTGGTGGAGGCTAGTACAACTGCAACATTTAAAAGGCATTTGGATGGGTTTGCAGGGATATAGGCCAAGTGCTGACAGGTGGGACAAGATTGGGTTTGGATATCTGGTCGGCATAGATTAGTTGGACCGAAGGGTCTGTTTACATGCTGTACACCTCTATGGCTCCATGAGAAACATCAATGCTCTCACAAGAAAATTCCTGATAAATTTACTTTTCTCACCAGTGTAAACCAACAGGCTGCTTTTTAGAAGCACCTAAGTTAGCTCAGTTAGAAAGCCACTATGAGCTTATAGTGTCCTACCTTTAGTCTGTTTTTCTGAAAACCCAGCACAGGATCCACTCCAGACCAAGAGATCCTCTTTATATAAGTATATCATATCCATATGGGTATGCAATGACTTAGTGGTATTAATACTAGACGGTTAATCCAGAGACCCAGGTAATGTTCTGAAGACCTGGGTTTGAATGCTGCCTTGGAAGATGGTGTAATTTGAATTCAATAAACTCTGGAAGTAAGACTCCAATAATGGCCAAGAATCCATCATTGATTGTTGTAAAAACCCACCTGGTTCACTAATGTTCTCGAGGGAAGGAAAGCCTACATGTGACTCCACACCCATGACAATGTGGTTGACTCTTAACTACCCTCTGGGCAATTAGGGATGAGCAATAAATGCTGCCCTAGCCAGCAACACCCTCATCCTGGAAATGAATAACAAAACAATGATGTCATTGGGACCTGATTGCAATTTTAACTGACAATTCTTTGATCACAGTAGTAACAGTAATGTTCCTCTCAATGAAAATAATGGGAACCAGGACCAGATGAGGCCGAAACCAATTTAAAGAAATGTTGGTTCTTGAACCAGGAGGAAATCTTAGGACTTCTTGCCACTAACTCTCCCAACCTGGCCATTTCCCTCTTCACCCTCTCTGGTTTCTTGATTTCTTGAGAGTGGTCTAAAGTTGATCTCACCATGTACTTGGTTTTAGCAGGTAGCCTCCACACTCAAGGAAAGGTTGATCACCATAACTGTATTTTACAATTTTTTCAAATTATTTTCAGACATAACACCATATTGTCCTTTTTAATACAATGTACATTATAAGGCCATGCAGCAGAGATTAAAGGCTTTGGAATGCAGGGAGCCGTCAGCATGTTTCTGCCATTATTCATTTAAAGACATGATACGTAAATACAACACTGTCTTAGTGAATTGACATGAAAACATGGTTACAAAGAGAAAACATTTTTTTTTAAATCCTTTAAGGAATAACAAACTCACATGACCTTTAATTGTCCATTACAAATATTTCCAATGAATCTATAACAACATTTTTTTGATTATCGCCTGCTTATAAGAACCACTTTGTTTGGTCTGAATTCGTGTTTTCTGCATCTTAGTGCTGCTAGGTTCATAGCTGCAGCACCACAGTTCCCATCAATAATAATGGCTTCTGAAACAGTCAACAGCTTTACAGACTGCCTTTCTTCAATGCTACAGACTTAACATTTATTTGTTTGTCATATTATATGACCCTATAGTCTTCTATATCAAAAAGAAACACTAAAATTTACTTCAATTTATTTGCTGGATTTTGAAGGACCTTACCATAATGAATGAACTGAAGCTGCAGATGATATTTGAATAATGGCAGAATGATACATTGTTTTCCAGTATCAATATGCAATACCATTATTCAATACAATGATTTACTTTTATATATGACAGAAATACCCTGAGGGATACATTACGTAATAATGAAAGCAGATTGCCCGGTGCGTGGAGAAATCTATAATTCATATATAGATTTTAAAAAAATTAAATGTGAAGATTGGCAAAAATCCATTTAAAGCTTTAGTATAGCATTTTGTGAAATCAGTTACACCTACAGTGTATCTGTGGTATTGTGACCTCCATTACAAGGACCTTCTTCCTGCATGTTGTGATCTGTGTCATAAATCTACAAATAGATCAATTATCCATAGTGTATGAAAACTTACAATCAAACCCTGTGAGATATATTTTAAATGCATCAAAGAAAATGCTGCTATAAGTGCTTATTTTTCTTATGTTAGTTTTCTATGCAAATAGACAGTAACATATGATTAAGTAAATATTTTAATGCTGAGTTTGTCTTGCTGTACATTAAGTGGAACCATGCCATTAACTTTAACAGCATCATTCAATTACTTTTCTTATTTATGTTACAGATTAAGAAATTTGGTCTAAAAAGACCGATAATGCAGTTTCAATGACAGATTGCCCAATTGCAGCTTCATATTAGTGTTTCATTTTATTGTTCATACTAAATTGATTTCTTTGCATTAGGTTTGCTCCTTCCCCTGTAGCCAAGTCACAAATGGACATTGTTAAGTATAATACATTTCTCAAAATTCTGAATCTGTTTGTTAGGCTGCCAATGTATATGAGAAATACTGGAAAACTTTATCATGTTGAATCTTATGCCCAAACACACAAACCAACATAATCAGTATTCAAGAATTATCTAAATTTATAAAATTAACAAATATTACATATTAGCATGGGAACAAGATGCGTGTTTTTTTTTCTAAATTGCATTTCATTCTCTTGAATGCAAATGTATGGGATTTAGAATATTTTTAACATATTACTTGAATTTGCATGTAGCATTTATGAAATTTATTTAGACACTAACCAAGTAAAAGGATAATGTGATGGAATGTTTCATTTAAAGCTGCATTGCTTACGAAATTCTTCTGGACAATTATACAGCATATATTTCATCAGAATTGCAGCGTGTTTTATATCACCAAAGTAGAAAACATGCTACATAATACTGCCAATTTAAACTCACAGCACATTTGGGATATCAGTTGGTCTAGTCTTGCACCAGTGGTCTCTGGTTGCAGTGTAATTGCAGTTAAAGCAGAACCTTTCGTTTAACTCTCATGCTTTAATGCTTTATATGATGGTGGTCAATTAAATTGCCTTTCTATCTATAACAATAAATATTCCCTCCCTCCACCACTTAGGTGGCATACTTACCATCTATAAGTTGGCCTGAAGCAACTCGTTTCTTCAACATCACCCTTCAAGCCACAACTTCTTCACTCTGTCAAAGTCCCAAGACATGTGAGTTGGTGGTGCTTACTGCACTAATCAGTGTTAACCCTTTCAGACTCACAGATATCAAATCATCAATAAGATGTTTTTGCTAATAATTATTATATTGTTGTACATTTGTTTATATGTTTACATTTACTATTACTCCATCTCCCCAAACCTTTGACTTTACAAATTCAGAAAATCTGGAGGCTTGATTATTCACTTAAATATGTTATCTTTGGAGAGGGAAGGATTTTAATTTGTTGGCTAAAAAATAATTGACTAAACCTTCTTCCCAATGATCTGAGTTCTTACTTCTGTCTTGTACTGGGGGGTATTTAAACACCTATGTTTCTTTTGCTGAGTATTTTGGTGAACTTTAAAGTTGCTGGTGTGGTCCCTGCTATTACAAGATACTTTTCTTCACCCTATTCAGATCCTTGCATATTATTTACTTCTTCTTGGTGCGGTCTTCTGTCAAGTTATATGCACCATATCTCTGGGCCTCAATTTGTATCAATGGAATTTGGTTATCACTCTGCCTGTAGATTGGTGCTGACAAAAGCAGTTTGGGCTTGCACTTTTCCTCTTAGCAATTGAATTATTAGTTAAACCAACTTCTTCACTTCCTCAGATGTGCTACCTGGGGAATTACTCTCATGTAATGTCGTTGAGGATAACTCATTGGAAGGTGGAGAGTTTGGCTATTTTGTTTGAACTTACCATTTTATAACCATCTCAGTATGTAAGGTCAGACTGGAATTTGGAGTAGATAGTAGCTGTCTGTAGTAAGTGGCAATTTGACACAATTTAGTTGTTGATGCTTTCATTGTCTGACTACCACTAGAGATCTTCTTGAGTGGTGTTGATGGTATCAATCTTCTCTTGTGCTTGAACTTTGAACTTTTTTGCACCTTAAGGTATGAGCGATCTTCAGTTTTGATTGTAATGGAAAACATTCCAGCCAAAATACTATAGTTACTTAATTGCATCTTTTAGATACTATGAAATTGATTTTTCACTTCCCAGTAACTAACCTCGGGTGGTTTTGCTTTTGTTTAGGTTCCGTAATGGGTTTATGAAGCCCAGCAAACTTTTTCTTGGTTTTTCCTTGACTTTTCCTTGTTTAACTTCTTCCACCATTTGAATGGGATTGAGGTCAATGCAAGTTCTTCTATGTAGGAGGAGAAACTCTTGGCTGTGAAATAAATATAATTGTAGTAGTAGTTGATCAGCTTTATATTGGAGAGATGCTTGTAGCCTTTAATAATAAATTCAATGCCCTGGACCATGTCTCAGCCATGTTATGAACCAAATATCTCTATCTGAAAATACTATGACATTTGCTCCCATATACAACTTGAAATTCATGAGATCCTCTTTAATATAAATAGTTATATGCCAAAATATTTGATCTGAGTCATTGATTTGTCTTCTATGAAACTACTCTATAACATTTTCTCTTTGCATATGCGTTGGTCTTTGTTTTTTTGCTTTTCAGCAGCTGTGGCCTACTTCAGTACATTTTGTGAAAATGAACTGCTTTCTTCCAATAAAAGCTTTTAGACTTAATAACTGGGCATTGTCGGCACTGTAAGGTTTCTTTCCTTCACAGCGTTGAACTTGTAATATCTGGTGTTTGTCCTCACTGCAGCATAAGCTTATCTGGTGTATCATCTGTAGTTTTGTAACCTAAGAAATAAACAGATTCTATGGACCTCCTGTACCAACTTTATTTGCCATCTGAATGGTTTTTCCTTCATTGATCTGCATTGAACTGCAAAAAAAGGTGATGAAGATTTATGAGTAGTACATCCAACAATCTTGTCTCTTCTGAATTCTGACCTTATGTCATCAATGGATTAATTGGGATGCTGTACTCTTTTGTCAAATCTTTTCCTTTCATGAATGTTATTAATTTTGAAGTTGAGGTAATTATCAAAAGTGTTCAGTAGCTTCTTGAATTTGTCAGATGCTTGTGTTATCCATTGACAAGCAATAACATCTGCTACACTAACAATTGTGGACAGAAGTGTACTTATGTATTCAGCTTCTATCTGACTGAAGATACTCTAAACCTGAAAATTTGTCTTCTCCAAGATATCTAATGTTGTGCTCTATTTGGTCCATCCTTGAAATTGTGTTGCCGCTGAGCAAAGAGACCTTGGAGTGCAGGTTCATAGCTCCTTGAAAATGAAGCCGCAGGTAGATAGGATCGTGAAGAAGGTGTTTGGTATGCTTTCCTTTATGCGGTCAGAGTTTTGAGTACAGGAGTTGGGAGGTCATGTTGCGGCTGTACAGGACATTGGTTAGGCCACTGTTGGAATATTGCATGCAATTCTGATCTCCTTCCTATCGGAAAGATGTTATGAAGCTTGAAAGGGTTCAGAAAAGATTTGCGAAGATGTTGCCAGGGTTGGAGGATCTGAGCTACAGGGAGAGGCTGAACAGGCTGGGGCTGTTTTCCCTGGACCGTCGGAGGGGTGACCTTATAGAGGTTTATAAAATTATGAGAGGCATGGATAGGGTAAATAGACAAAGTCTTTTTCCTGGGGTCAGGGAGTCCAGAATTAGAGGGCATAGGTTTAGGGTGAGAGGGGAAAGATTTTAAAAAAACCTAAGGGGCAATGTTTTCACACAGAGGGTGGTACGTGTGTGAAATGAGCTGCCAGAGGAAGTGGTGGAGGCTGGTACAATTGCAACATTTAAGAGGCATTCGAATGGGTATATGAATAGAAAGGATTTGGAGGGATTTTGGCCGGGTGCTGGCAAGAGGGACTAGATTGGGTTGGGATATCTGGTTGGCATGGACGGGTTGGACCAAAGGGTCTGTTTCCATGCTGTACATCTCTATGACTCTATGAACTCATCTTGTTAATGTGATTAGGTAATTTTTCTTCATTCAAGATTTATATTCTACAATAAAGACCGTTCTCTTGCCCTCAGCTGCTGTGAGGAGGTTTCCCATCCTTTACAGGAGGTTTTCCCATTCTTTGGAGTCTTACTGTGACACCAACTGAATTCTCTTTAACTCCCAAAAGAATTTCAGTGTTAGACCAGAATCAAATGCTTCTTTAAACTGTCCAACATTTATCTGCTTTAGGTGGCTTGGTTAGTGATTTCTCTATCTCTCCACTCCTGGAAAACACAGTCTTACAAGGTTTCTGTCATGCTTTGTTCTTCTAGTTCTGCCTCATGGAAGCTACTCTATTGTCATTAGACATGTACGTCCTGTCAAAGCTTCACGTTTTGTTTTTCATTACTGCATGAATTTCCATGCAGTTAAAATTTCCCATTTTGGAAAAGGGATTTTGCTTTTATTTTGACTCTTGCAATCCTAGATTAAGATTTGGAAAGCCCATTGATGTTCCTGATCACCAACCTGTGACCATTGCTGGATGTCCGTGATCTTGAATTTTACTCCAGGCAAGTCAATAGTATATGGATGGCTGGGTTGGTTAAGAACTCACCCACTCCTCTAGAAGTGACAAATGCTGGTTCTCAATAAAGCAATGCTCTGTTTTAAAGTCCCCCCTTGGCCTTATCCCTCTCTATCTGTGCAAGCTTCTCCAACCCTATAAGTTATTTGTATTCGCCTAATTCTGCTGTCTTGAAACAACCCAATTTCAATTGCTCCACGTTAGTGGCCATGCCTAAGTTTCCAGACTCTAAGCTTCAGAATTCTCACTCGACACATCTTTATCTCTCTACCTCAATTCCCTCCTTTCAAGGAACATTAAAAACCTACCTCCTTTGACTAAGCTTGTGGTCATCTTACCTAATATCTTTTAATGGTGCTCAATGTCACACTTTATTTTTAAATGCTCCTGAAAAGCACCTTGAAACATTTTATTGCCCTGAAGTTATTATATAAAATACATGTTATAGTTATAAGTTCTAACAATTAGTTTCTTTAGCCAAATACTTCCAAATTTATAAGTGAGTCCTGGAAACTGTCCACTTTAAACAGAAGCACATTTTCTGTAGGGTGGCTGGAAAAGTTGGATTGCAACTTTAAGCATCTTCTGGTTTGAATGTTGTAATTTACATAAGGCTGATGCTGAGAGGATGCATGCCTCCTTGAAACTTTTACTGGGGCTTTTTTTCCAACAGCGTTGTAGTGTAAGTTGACCTCCAAAGAAATCCCAGCCCTCCAAACAAGCCCCAGTTTACACCAAAGTCAAGAATTTAAGGATTTTCATTCTCTATCAGCATTATATCAGTGTCATTTATTGTTAAAGCTTTGGGAAAGTTTTGCAGAATCAAAATAATGCAAAACAAATGTGATACAAAACCCTAACATATGGAAGGGCAGAGATCATATTCACAAGAGTCAAACTATTTATTCAAATCACCTTAACCTCACGATGTGCTACTGCTTCAGTACATATTTCAGAAGCTTATATAATATTTTAAAATATATATGTCAATGAATCAACTGCAGTTTGTGTAGCAAACTATAGGCACAAGAAGAGTTGCACCTCAGTTAGGTAGCATGATATATCAAGTTTTAACTTATTGGCTGAAAGCTGATGACTCATATCTTATAAAAATCATTATTCATGTGAATAATAAGAATTAATAATGTAAAGCATTAATATTAATTTTCATTCATTATCAACAGGATAGATTAATTAGTGTGAAATACTTAGTTATATTTCACTAGGGAGGACAAACAAATAAATGATTAAGTTACAAGTAAATTGTGAAAGCTCAGTGTATAATTCCAACAAAAATAGATGTGCCGTACACTTTGTAATACTTTGGGGTTCCTAAGCAACATCTTGATTTGGATTCCCAAGAATGAGGTATTCAAGTCAATCAGTTCCTGGTTTGATACAGCTGAGAAACCAAGGATTCAGTTACTCCCACATTCAGTGTCCATAATGTTTCCCATTCAACTGGTATTTTGAGAAGTTTCACTTCTTTCAAGGGTGAGCGTGCATTCTAAGTAAAGTCTGGGATTGACATGTTCACATGGGATTAAATAGAGAGTAGATTGAAAATATAGCAGAGAACCATAGAATTTATAGGGTCAACCTCATAGTAGTTGCTGGCTGCTTATTAAAGGTATGTGATGACATATGATCTTTTTGCGACATACAGGTGGGTGGCAGCAACCCTTTAAAGGAATGTTGATTTTAAATGACTGGCCAGATTTATATCTGATTGAAAGCTATTCTCAGAATGCAGGAATACCACTTGGCCTCAGAGGTGCATATGGTTGACATTAGCATAGATGCAAGAAATGCCAATAACAAGAAAAATGCTTCATGTTGGGCAACTGGAATTCAATGATTGATCGTGTACTACACAGAAAGGCCAAATCTAACCATCGCTCCAAACTATTTCATGAAAACATTCCTTTATTCCTTTGGATTCATCCTCTTATGTGTTAAGTGATGAATGCACAAAACTCTTAAGGCATTCTGTGTGTAAGTGGCATTGTGTTATGTCTTACAGTCAGTATGCGGTATACCTTTAAGAGACAAGCTCATGATATCATATGGGACCTAAAGGTATAAAGATCTCAGATTTCATCTTAACTGGGGCCATTTCAAGCTTGACATTTTGATGGAATCATGCCTCTATGTTTGATTGAATTAGCCAAGACACCAAAATGCCTGTGACAATAACATACGAGTTTATCATGTAATAAACATGTGTCAAATTTTTCAGTACTGTCTTACTACATCAGGTAGAAATAACCTGCTGGACTAAACCCACACCATGATGACAGCTCACAGCAAGTAGCAGTGGCCATTTGGAAACCACATTGAACATCAGCTAGATGACAGCCCTGGGATTCAAAGGATTCTGAAAATAGCACTAACTGCTGTCAGTTGTTATTAGATTCCCCTACAGTGTGGAAACAAGCTCTTCGGCCCAACAAGTCCATACTGACCCTCCAAAGAGTAACCCATCCAGACCCATTTCCCTCTGACTAATGCACCTAACACTATGGGCAATTTAGCATGACCAATTCATCTGGCCTGCATATCTTTGGACTGTGGGAGGAAACTGGTGCAAACCCATGCAGACATGGGGAGAATGTGCAAACTCCACACATAGTCACCCAAGGCTGGAATTGAACCTGGGTCCCTGGTACTGTGAAGCAGCAGTGCTAACCACTGAGTCTCCATGCCACCCCTTATCAGTTATCAGTAAACTGAATAGCCAGTAGGTATAAATAGTTTCCTTCTGCTTACAACGTAAGTTCAGTCAAGCTGCAAACCTTGTCTCTCTTTTTTTTTGAAAAAGAACCATAAGCCTGTATGCAATTTAAAATTATAAAAAGCCAAAGCCATAGATACAGAGCTGTCCTAAGTAATAATCAAAAACATTTAAAAACCTACAAAGTTATTTCCACACCTTTGAGAAAAGGTGAGAAAATTCTTCAGGCATTATGCATGTCAGTAGCATTGTGTTACATTTCACAGTTAGTATGCTGTATACCTTTAAGAGACAAGCTCATGATATCATATGGAACCTAAAGGTATAAAGATCTCAGACTTCATCTTACATGCGTACAAGTAAGATTTCATGAAAACATTACCTTATTTCTATGCTTTCATCTAATATGTGTTAAGTGATGACTGCCCACAAAATTCTTAAGGGCACTATGTGTATAAGTGGCATTGTGTTATGTCTCACAGTTGTGCACAAATGTCTGGGTAAAAATTAAGTTATTCATTTATAAACAATAATACACTTTCACCAGTGTGTCATGCTTTAAGTGGCCCCAGTGAAGATGGAATCGAAGACTCATTCAGGTCACATACCATGACTCAGTGAGCAGGGCTGTTTGTCTCACATCCATACAAAGTTCCATGCACTCCATGAATGAAAGTGGAAACAAACTTATTCAGAAATTACATCCTTGTGATAGGTTGCGCCTCTAAATTTTCCATTGTTTGATGACTTAGCAGCATTATGAGTAAAACCAATACAGGCACAATGTGTAATAGTTTATTCAGTGTTTGGAATGGATAGTGTCTGACAGTGGACTGCAGGTTACTGGTAAACCATTTCAAGATGTGTAACAAGTGGGGAGTGACCATATTACATCATTACCCTTCTACCTTTGTTCAAATAGCCTAGCAAAATATATGGCATATACTATGATCATTCAGTGTGGAAATACAAAACATGGTTTTTGCATTGCATTGCTGCAATCATCCAAAATAAAGGACCCTGCTTAATTTGTGTAACAGCACTAGGATGATTTTTCTTAAAGGATTGCTGCACATTGTGAAAAGCAAATAACTTGACACTTATGCCAAGCACTGTGCAAATAGTTGTCTGAACAAGCAGTACTTGAATTGATTGCAAATTGGAACCAAAGGGTTGGGCACTAATGAAATCAGGTGGCAACGAGCCAATGAATCGTCTATGGACTAGTAACCAATTATCAATGACAAATGTATTTTGCCTGTCAACAAACATTTTATTGGTTCACAGGTAACTGAACAGCTTCTGGCTGGGAACAAGAGAGAAGTGTTTTGATCTCCACTAGCACAGGAGCTGTATGTTTGTTTTCTAGTCAAAACCTACTTTAAATCTCAAAAAAAATTAATATTTCCTTCAACAGATTACATTAGATTCCCTACAATGCAGAAACAGGCCCTTCGGCCCAACCAGTCCACACCAACCCTCCGAAGAGTAACCCACCCAGACCCATTTCCCTCTGACTAATGCACCTAACACTATGAGCAATTTAGCATAGCCAATCCACCTGACTTGCACATCTTTGGACTGTGGAACGAAACCGGAGCAAACCCAAGCAGACACAGGGAGAATGTGCAAACTCCACACATAGTCACCCAAGGCTGGAATTGAACCTGGGACCGTGAGGCAGCAGTGCTAACCACTGAGCCACCATGCCACCCAGTTGTTGTAAACTTGACTTTTAACTGATCAGTCAGAGAGCTTTCATAAGTGAACAAACCATTTTGTGTCTCTTGCAAACCAGTGGAACATCTGGTGAAAAGTGATTGAGAAGCAACAATCTGACCAGCAGAAGAACCATAAGGATTGTCTTAGCAACTCATGAATGGCAAGTCTTTCAGCTTTTGTGTGTGTGTGTAAGGAGGAGTTCATTAAGGGATTAGTTTTCATTTGAAGTGTCATACCTTAATGATTTATTGTTATTTACTTGTAGCTCTAGTATAATTGCTTTTTTTCTGATAAATAATAACTCCTGTTAATTACAGAAACCTGATCTGTAATTTCTATCAACCTGGATTCGGAAATCAGATAAATTGGGGAATCTTGAGTGTTTCTTTTACAATCTTTAACTTTTGTGATGGCTCCAGAAAAAGTGAGGATTGATTTCCAGCACAGTACCTTGGTAAATAGTGACACTACCATCTTCTCTCTGATACCTCACACTTAGTCTCTGTTACTGCATTATATTGTCCTCATCTCCCACCAAGACTTGTGTTCTACTGCTTCCAATATTGCCTGCAGAGTCTTCCACAATCACCCTCATGCACGCATAATCCTATATGACCTCTGTGGTACCTACTTGCTTGCTTGGAACACATTCCCACCTGCACCTACAATAATAGCTATGCCACCCACTTTTGTTTTCCATAATACCTTCCTCATTCCAGGAGGAAAGAGCCCCACAATAGGAGAATAAGAGTTAAGGAGGGTGGTGTGATGCTTGTCATTTGGCTCCTTATTCATTAGAAGGAAGAATCTTGACATTGAGTGCTCTCGGCAAGCCCTAGGCAGGTATTAGAGGCTGTTCTTGATTTACAATGTTGGGGGTCTGCTGAGCAAAACAATTCCCCTTGACCTGACTGAGGCTTCCTGGCTGGATGGCAGTACTAAATGGCAAGCGAGGAAGTAGGAATATAAACCCAGCGTTTCTGACTGAGTGGGCAAAGTGTGTAAAGGCAAGGCAATGCAAAGCAGGATGTTGTAAGCGCTCAAGCAGACTCAGAATAACTAAGCACTATGACACTGTGATAGGAAGGATATTATTAAGCTAGAGAGGAGTTCAGAAGAGATTTACCTGGATATTGCCAGGTATGGAAGGTTTGAGTTATAAAGAAAGGCTGGATAGTCTGGGACCTATTTCACTGAGACATAAGAGGTTGAGAGTTGACCTTACAGAGATTTATAAAATCATGGGCAGTATAATGGGTTAATAATATGTTGTCTTTTCCCTAGAATGGGGGATCCAAGACTAGGGGGCATATTGTTAAGGTGAGAGGAGAGAGCTTTAAAAAAGACATGGGGGCATTCTTTTACACACGTGTAGAATGAACTTCCGGAGGAAGTGGTGAAAGTGGGCACAGTTACAACACTTAAAAGGCATTTAAATAAGTACATGATTAGGAAAGGTTTGAGGGGAAATGGGCCAGGAGCAAGGTTCAATTTAGAATTATATTCATCATGGACTGGTTGGACTGAAGCATTTGTTTCCAATTTATATGACTTGATGAATTTATGACAGTGAAGAGCCCAGAAATGGAGACAGTCAATGGGTTGGATTCATGTCCCTGAGTACCCAGTGTCCTTGCAGCAGCATTACAGTGATGGTTGCCAGAGTATACTAAGGTGCAGAGATGTTCTGTAAGTGGGTTAAAAATAGAATATAGAACATAGAAAAATACAGCGCAGTACAGGCCCTTTGGCCCTCGATGTTGCGCCGATCCAAGCCCACCTAACCGACACTAGCCCACTATCCTCCATATGCCTATCCAATGCTCGTTTAAATGCCCATAAAGAGGGAGAGCCCACCACTGCTACTGGCAGGGCATTCCATGAACTCACGACTCGCTGAGTAAAGAATCTACCCCTAACATCTGTCCTATACCTACCACCCCTTAATTTAAAGCTATGCCCCCTCGTAATAGCTGACTCCATATGTGGAAAAAGGTTCTCAGGGTCAACTTTATCTAAACCCCTAATCATCTTGTACACCTCTTGTACACCTCTATCAAGTCACCCCTAAACCTTCTTTTCTCCAATGAAAACAGCCCCAAGTGCCTCAGCCTTTCCTCATACAATCTTCCTACCGTACCAGGCAACATCCTGGTAAACATCCAGTGCCTCCACATCCTTCCTATAGTATGGCGACCAAAACTGCACACAATACTCCAGATGCGGCCGCACCAGAGTCTTATACGACTGCAACATGACCTCAGGACTCCGGAACTCAATTCCTCTACCAATAAAAGCCAGTACACCATATGCCTTCTTCACCGCACTATTTACCTGGGTGGCAATTTTCAGAGATCTGTGTACATTGACACCAAGATCCCTCTGCTCATCCACACTACCAAGTATCCGACCATTAGCCCAGTACCCATCTTTTTGTTACTCATGCCAAAGTGAATCACCTCACACTTACCCACATTGAACTCCATTTGCCACCTTTCTGCCCAGCTCTGCAGCTTATCTATATCCAGCTATAATGTGACACTTCCTTCCTCACTGTCAACAACTCCACCGACTTTCATATCATCCACAAACTTGCTCACCCAACCTTCTAGCCCCTCCTCCAGGTCATTTATAAAAATGACAAACAGCAATGGTCCCAAAACAGATCCTTGCGGAACACCGCTAGTAACTGCACTCCAAGATGAACCTTTACCATCAACTACTACCCTCTGTCTTCTTCCAGCCAGCCAATTCCTAATCCAAACCTCCAACTCACCCTCAATGCCATACCTCCGTATTTTTTGCAGTCGCCTACCATGGAGAACCTTATCAAACGCTTTACTAAAATCCATATACACCCCTTCGACCGCTTTACCCTCATCCACCTGCTTAGTCACCTTCTCAAAAAATTCAATAAGGTTTGTGAGGCACGATCTGCTCTTCACAAAACCATGCTGACTATCCTTGATCACATTATTCCTATCCAGATGTTCATAAATCCTATCCCTTACAATTCTCTCTAAGACTTTGCCCACAACAGAAGTGAGGCTCACCGGCCTATAGTTACTAGGGTTATCCCTACTCCCCTTCTTGAACAAGGGAACCACATTTGCTATCCTCCAGTCTTCTGGCACTATTCCTGTAGACAACGAGGACATAAAAATCAAGGCCAATGGCTGTGCAATCTCCGACCTTGCTTCCCAGAGAATCCTAGGATAAATGCCATCAGGCCCAGGGGACTTATCTATTTTCACCCTTTCCAGAATTTCCAACACCTCTTCCCTACATACTTCAAAGCCGTCCATTCTAATTAATTGTGACTCAGTATTCACATCGGCAACAATGTCCTGTTCCTGAGTGAATACTGACGAAAAGTATTGATTCAGTGTCTCCCCAATCTCTTCAGCCTCCACACACAACTTCCCACTACTATCCTTGACTGGACCTATTCCTACCCTAGTCATTCTTTTATTCCTGACATATCTATAGAAAGCCTTTGGGTTTTCCCTAATCCTACCAACTAAGGACTTTTCATGTCCCCTCCTTGCTGCTCTGAGCTCTCTCTTCAGATCCTTCCTGGCTACCTTATAACTCTCAATCGCCCCAATTGAACCTTCACGCCTCATCTTTACATAGGCCGCCCTCTTCCCTTTAACAAGGGATTCCAATTCCTTATTAAACCACGGCTCCCTCACACGACCCTTTCCTCCCTGCCTGACAGGTACATACTTATCAAGGACATTCAATAGTTGCTCCTTGAACAAGCTCCACATATCAATTGCGCCCTTGCCTTGAAGCCTACTTTTCCAAGCCACGCATCCTAAGTCGTGCCTCACCGCATCATAATTTCCCTGCCCCCAGTTATAACTCTTGCCCTGCAGTGCATCCCTCTCCATCACGAGAGTAAAAGTCACCGAATTGTGGTCACTGTCCCCAAAGTGCTCACCTACCTCCAATTCTAACACCTGGCCTGGTTTGTTACCCAGAACCAAATCCAGTATGGCCTCACCTTTTGTTGGCCTGTCTACATATTGTGTCAGGAAACCCTCCTGCACACATTGGACAAACACCGACCCATCTAACGAACTTGAGCTATAGCTTTCCCAGTCAATATCAGGAAAGTTAAAGGCCCCCATAACAACCACCCTATTACTTTCACTCTTATCCTGAATCATCCTCGCAATCCTTTCTTCTACGTCTCTAGGACTATTAGGAGGCCTGTAGAAAACTCCTAACAGGGTGACCTCACCTTTCCTATTCCTAACCTTAGCCCAAACTACCTCAGATGGCGAGTCTTCATCCATCGTCCTTTCCACCGCTGTAATACTATCTTTGACAAGCAATGCCACACCTCCCCCTCTTTTACCCCCACCTCTGACCCTACTAAAACATTTAAACCCTGGAACCAGCAACAGCCAATCCTGTCCCTGTTCTACCCATGTCTCTGTAATAGCCACAACATCGAAATCCCAGGTACCAACTCACGCTGCAAGTTCACCTACCTTATTTCGTATACTTCTTGCATTGAAGTATACACACTTCAAGCCACTTTCCTGTTTAGAGGCACCCTCCTTTGAGATTGATGCCATGTTCCTAACCTCCCTACACTCCAGGTCCTGCACCCTAAAGCTACAGTCTAGATTCCCATACCCCTGCAGAGTTAGTGTAAACCCCCCCAAAGAGCACTAGTAAGCCTCCCCCCAAGGATACTGGTGCCCCTCAGGTTCAGGTGTAGACCATCCTGTTTATAGAGGTCCCACCTTCCCCAGAAAGAACCCCAGTTATCCAGATACCGGAATCCCTCTCTCCTGCACCATCCCTGTAGCCACGCATTTAACTGTTCTTAAATGTGACATGAGGGTTCTTGGAGGCTAGTTCATGTCAGATGGTAATGTCCGTGGATATGAGAAGCATGTGGCTGATGCCACACATCTCACTATTAATCTTATCACTCAGACTCCTATAAGATTCCACCTAAATTTCTGTGATCAATGGGTTATGGTACTGGAAGAGTTGGTAATGCTATGAAGTTCAAAGCGGGTAATCTTTTTATTGGAGGGGATATGAAGTAGGGAACATAACTTGGATTTAGGCAGGATATTGTGGTTGCCATGCTGTCAGTCCCTGGCCTCGATTAACGCACTAACTACTTTCTCAGACTGGACCAGAATCCAGGAGGTCCCTGATTTACAAATGTCCAACTTATGAATGTGATCCCATACATAGGGTGTTTTAAAAATAGTTTTAAAGATCCCACATATGAATGTTTCTCTGTACTTATGAATGGCTATTTTATATTATCCTGCATTGTATTCCAACTTGCATACAAATTGACCTGGAATGAGCTCTGTTCTGGAGTCCATTCCAGGTCAATTTGTACACAAGTTGGAACACAATGCAGGACAATATAAAATAGCCATTCATAAATACAGAGTAACATTCATATGTGGGATCTTTAAAATTATTATTATTACACTCTATGTGTAGGCTCACGTTCATAAGTTGGACATTTGTAAATCAGGGGCCTCCTGGATTCTGGTCTAGTCTGAGAAAGTAGTTAGTGAGTTCATTGAAGCCAGGAGAAAACACATGGATATTTATGGAGGCAAAATATAATGACTCCTGTCTTTCTAATGCTTGGGTGGTAAATGTTAAAGTTGAATGTTAAATTTGCAGTCTTACAACACTGAACTAGATGAAAGGTTGAGAGAAATGGTGGAGAAATGTTATCGGCATTTATCAAACATTGAGTGCTGTAGGTTTCCTTGATACTTTTGAACTCTAGAGCTCAGAATACGTGGCCTAAAATAAGTTACAACGCACAGCCTTTAAGTTTAACTCTATGATCTCTGAAGATACCCTCAGTGACAGTAAAAGCTCATAAAGAGTGCTCCTAAATGATGTGACAATCATTCTGAACTCGACAACTTTCAGCCTTTACATCTTCCCCTCACACTCAGAGAAAGTCAGACAGACATAAGCACATTGAGAGCTGAATTTTAATCTGGAAATATGTGTAGGTTTAGAAGCGAACTGGAGATTAAAATCAGTGAAAATATACAATGGTTGGGAAACTATCTCCAACCCGCTGGCTTCTGCACTTAACTGCAGTGTGTTAGGCTGTGTATGAGCAACCCCCTCGGGAGAGACAGGTTGTCAATTTCAATATGTTAATCAGTCAATTACAGTGATATTATTATGGCTTTTACAATTTAACTGCAGGTCCACGTGGTTTATGGGCTTACTGCAACTAGTGAAAGCAAGGCAAGAGCACGATGGCTATTGAGGCTTGAATTATGATGGGGCAAGTGACAAGAACACACAAGCACCTCACAGCATCTTTCTTACCCAGCTTGTGCAAATAAAGATTTGCTACTACCAAGTGAGGACTAGAGGCATTTCTCCCTCTTTTCCACTCTTCAATTAACTGTGACAGTATTCTTATCTAAGAACATGGGACAGTGAGGATGAATGTACCCATCTTGAAATAACTCCAAAGAGGCCAGTGTCCCGTGACCAAGTCACCTTTTATTTACACATGGCAAGTGTTTGACACTGATCCAGCTCCCTCAGAGCCAACTCTCCAAGTGAACAGAACCTATGGCACTCATGTTTATGTCTGTCAGTTAGGGCTCCCTGATTGGATCAGATTAACAGCCCCAATCAAGGAACTCATATTCAACGAGGTCCACATGGCTGACCTTGTTACAATCACTACACATCTCACCTTCAGTCACTCTCTTTCTGTAAGTCTCTGCAGTAAGGACAGACTGACGGGCAGAGGGGGTGGGGTGGCCATGTTGGTAAGGGATGATATTCAGTCCCTTGCGCAGGGGAACCTAGAATCAGGGGATGTAGAGTCAGTTTGGATAGAGCTGAGAAATACTAAGGGTAAAAGACCCTCTTGGGAGATATCCACAGGCCCTCAAACAGTAGTCTGGATGTCAGATGTAAGTTAAATCAGGAGCTGAAATTGGCCTGTCGCAAAAATGTTACTACAGTAGTTATGGGGGATTTCAACATGCAGATAGACTGGGAGAATCAGAATGGTATTGGACCTCAAGAAAGAGACTTTGTGGAGTGTCTCCGAGATGGATTCTTAGAACAGCTGGTGCTGGAGCCGACCAGGGAGAAGGCAATTCTGGATCTGGTATTGTGCAATGAACCAGAATTGATCAGGGACCTCGAAGTGAAGGAGCCATTGGGAAGTAGTGACCATAATACAATAAGCTTCAATCTGCAATTTGAGAGGGAGAGGGTACAATCAGAAGTGACAATATTTCTGTTGAATAAAGGGAACTATGGAGCTATAAGGGAGGAGCTGGCCAAAGTTCAATGGTGTAATACCTTAACAGGGATGACAGTGGAGGAACAATGGCGGATATTTCTGTGTATAATGCAGAAGTTGCAGGATCAGTTCATTCCAAAAAGGAAGAAAGATCCTAGGAGGAGGCATGGGTGGCCGTGGCTGATAAGGGAAGTTAATAAACATATAAAGTTAAAAGAGAAAAAGTATAACATAGCAAAGATAAGTGGGAAAACAGAGGACTGGGAAGCTTTTAAAGAACAACAGAGGATTACTAAGAAGGAAATACGCAGAGAAAAAATGAGGTACGAAGGTAAACTGATCAATAATATAAAGGAGGATAGTAAAAGTTTTTTTAGGTATGTGAAAGGCAAAAAAATGGTTAAGACTAAAATTGGGCCCTTGAAGACAGAAACAGGGGAATATATTACGGGGAACAAAGAAATGGCAGAAGAATTGAATTGGTACTTCAAATCTGTGTTCACTGGGGAAGACACAAGCAATCTCCCTGAGGTAACAGTGGCTGAAGGACCTGAACTTAAGGGAGTTTATATTTGCCAAGAATTGGTGTTGGAGAGACTGTCAGGTCTGAAGGTTGATAAATCCCCGGGGCCTGATGGTCAACATCCCAGGGTACTGAAGGAGGTAGCTTGAGAAATCGTGGATGCATTGGTGACTATTTTCCAGAGTTCGATAGATTCGGGATCAGTTCCTGCGAATTGGAAGGTGGCTAATGTTGTACCACTTTTTAAGAAAGGTGGGAGAGAGAAAACAGGAAATCATAGACCAGTTAGTCTGACCTCAGTGGTGGGAAAGATGCTGGAGTCGATTATAAAGGATGAAATTACGACACATCTGGATAATAGTAACAGGATAGGTTAGTGTCAGCATGGATTTATGAAGGGGAAATCATGCTTGACTAATTTTCTGGAATTTTTTGAGGATGTAACTCTGAAGATGGATGAGGCAGATCCAGTAGATGTAGTGTACCTGGACTTTCAGAAAGCTTTTGATAAAGTCCCAAATAGGAGGTTAGTGAGCAAAATTAGGGCGCATGGTATTGGGGGCAAAGTACTAACTTGGATTGAAAGTTGGTTGGCTGATAGGAAACAAAGAGTAGTGATAAACTGCTCCATTTTGGAATGGCAGGCAGTGACCAGTGGGGTACCGCAGGGATCAGTACTGGGACCGTAGCTTTTTATGATATATGTTAATGATATAGAAGATGGTATTAGCAATAACATGAGCAAATTTACTGATGATACTAAGTTGGGTGGCAGGGTGAAATGTGATAAGGATGTTAGGAGATTACAGGGTGATCTGGACAGGTTAGGTGAGTGGTCAGATGCATTGCAGATGCAGTTTAATGTGGATAAATGTATGGTTCTCCACTTTGGTGGCAAGAACAGGAAGGCAGATTACTACCTAAATGGAATCAATTTTGGTAAAGGGGCAGTACAGAGAGATCTGGGTGTTCTTGTACACCAGTCAATGAAGGTAAGCATGCAGGTACAGCAGGTAGTGAAGAAGGCTAATAGCATGCTGGCCTTCATAACAAGAGGGATTGAGTATAGAAGCAAAGAGGTTCTTCTGCAGCTGTACAGGGCCCTGGTGAGACCACACCTGGAGTACTGTGTGCAGTTCTGGTCTCCAAATTTGAGGAAAGACATTCTGGCTATTGAGGGAGTGCAGCATAGGTTCATGAGGTCAATTCCTAGAATGGCGGGACTACCTTACGCTGAAAGACTGGAGTGACTGGGCTTGTATACCCTTGAGTTTAGAAGACTGAGAGGGGATCTGATTGAGACATATAAGATTATTAAAGGATTGGACACTCTAGAGGCAGGAAACATGTTTCCGCTGATGGGTGAGTGCCGAACCAGAGGACACAGCTTAAAAATACGGGGCAGACCATTTAGGACAGAAATGAGGTCCAGTCTCTGGATTCATTTAAGAAAGAGTTGGATAGAGCTCTCAAGGATAGTGGAATCAAGGGTTATGGCAATAAGGTAGGAACAGGATACTGATTAAGGATGATCAGCCGCCATGATCATATTGAATGGTGGTGCAGGCTCGAAGGGCAGAATGGCCTACACCTGCACCTATTGTCTATTGTCTATTGTAGTCAGTGTAATGTCTTCAGTTCATGAGGTATGCATTTGTAACATAGTAATGTCAGTAAACATAGAAGTCAGACTCTATGTAAGTCTGTGACATTGTAATCCTGTAATTAATGTTGTAAATAAACTATAAAATATCTCACTAAAAAGAAACCAGTTGGCATGATAAATGTTAAATAAGCATTTTAGGAAGACAATGGCCTAGTAATATTATAGCTGGACTATATATCCAGAAAATCAGTTAATATTCTTAGGATCTGGGTTCTAATGCCACTTTGGCAGGTGGTGGAATTTGAATTCAATAAAGATGTTGGAGTTCAGGGTCTAATCATGACTCTGAAACCATTGTCCATTGTTGAAAAATCCCATCTAGTTCACTAACATCCTTTAGGGAAGGAAATCTGTCATCTTTACCTGGCCTGGCCTACATGTAACTACAGAGCCATACGTATGTGATTGACTCTTTAACTGCCCTTTGAACAGTTAGGGATCGGCAATAAATACTGGCCTAGCCAGAGATGTCCACATTCCGTGAGTAAATTAGAAAGCTAACATACAAAGTGCCTCATGATTGTATTCAGACAAATGTCTCTCGTGACAGAGTCTAGCCTCTGGCTTGCTGGTGGCATTAGCACTACACCAGTACCTACACTCAATCTGTGCTATACAAAAAGAGTTAATATTAATTTATTTTACTTAGAGTTAAATTTAATTAGATCAGTAAGACGTCTGACTCACTGAATAGCATGTTACCAACAAATTCGTATTATTCTGTAGAGCCTTGAAAACCTCTTTGTTGCTTCCAGTATATGCATGTGGGTTTGTATTTCATCATTTTCGGTGACCGTTTCATTCAAAGCTTATATTGGATGTACCTGCACAGCAGTAAAACAATCTGAATCCTCACTGAATTGATGTGCACTTTATATCAACAAATGGTGTAAAGCAGAAATAGGATTGAAAGGTTTATGTATAGTTATTCAGTATGTCATTTGACAGCAGGCTCGTGTACCATTCAAGGCAGGACAAGATACAGGAGACAAATTTAGTTGATTTGATAAGTAAATGCTTATCTCTAAGTGCTCAGTAGACTCTTGTTAAACAAATACTCAATCCTAGCTAAAGTGTAACATGTTGTTGAAAATTGCAATATCTCATTCCCAATTTATTCCTATTCAATAGGAATTTTGACTCAACAAAATGCATTTCTTGGCAGATTCCTCATGCATTTATCAAAAGTCGATAACATGCCAGTGTTACAAGAATTGACTGCAGTTGAGCAATGTAGTGGTAAGCTATTGACCTAAATATTATTACAGTAACTGAAGGTTTACTAAGGGAGTGGAGATAGAAGAAAGTGAGGACTACAGATGCTGGAGAATCTGACTCGAGAATCTGTGGCACTGGAAAATCACAGCAGGTCAGGCAGCATCTGAGGAGCAAGAGAGTCGACGTTTCAGGCATAAACCCTTCTGTAAATTAAAATCAGTATTTGTTTGAATATAGCTTAGAACAAAATTACTTGCAATTTAAGGGTAGGGGGAATGGTGAGAAGGGGAATTTCTCAAGTTGAATAATTTCAGATCACCCAAATAAATGGTGTAATTGTCTTAAAGGTATTATTTAAGTATTTCTTCAGGGGTTGCACCAATCTCCTTCCTATTGTAGAAAAATTCCCCAACTCCCCACATCTTTTCAAATATCTGCACACAGAAATGAACATGGCATTCCAGCTGATGTCCAACTATTGTCTTGTATAGATTCAGTGTACCCCTTCCATGCCATACTCTATACCCTGATGAAGAAATCCTAGGATACTGCTTGCTTTATGAACAATGGTCCCATCTGTCCTGTCATCTTTAATGACTTATAAACATACACACAAAGGTTTGTCTGCTCCAAAATGTCCTTGAGAATAATACCCTTTATTTTATACAATCTCACCAAGTTCATTCTACCAAAATATAGTATCTCACAACTCTTCACATTGAACTTCATCTGTCACTATCTACTCCATCAAATAGTCAATGACCTTTTGCAAACTAAATAGATGTCCTCACAGTTTACAATCTTTCCAAGTATGGTATTTTCTGTAAAGTTTTAAATCGTTCCCTACACTTTAAGATCTAGGTCACTAATTCTTTTTATTCATTCATGGATTGTGTGTGTCACTAGCTGGGCCTGCATTTATTATCCATTCCTATTTGCATTTGAGAAGATGGTGGTAAGCTGCATTCTTGAATCTCTGTATTTCATTTGGTGTAGGTAGACACACAATATTATTAGGAAAGGAGTTCTAGGATTTTGACCCAGCAACACTAAAGGCACAGTAATATATTTCCAAGTCTGGATGCTGACTAGCTTGGAAGGAACCTTGCAGGTGGCAGTGTTCCAATATATCTGCTGCCCTTGTCCTTGGTCATGGCTATCGACTTGGAAAGTGCTTCAATAAATTTCTGCTGCACGTTTTGTAAATAATTCATGGTACTGCTACTGCTAGTGGTGGAAGGAGTGAATGTCTGTGTATCAAGTGGACTGCTTTGTCCTGGATGGTGTCAGGTTTCTTGAGTGTCATTGGAGCTGCACCCATTCAAGGAAAATGGGGATTATTCCAGCACACTCCTGACTTGTGTCTTGTAGAAAGTGGATTGGTCATGGAAAATCAGGATGTCAGTTACTCCCTTCAGGACTCCTGGCTTCTGACCTTCTCTTGTTGTCACACTATTTATATGGCAAGTCCAGTTCAGTTTCTGGTCAATGAATCCTTCCTCCCCAAGGATGTTAGTAGCGGAGACTCACAGATTCTCTCTGGATGGAGGTGTTCATTGCCTGGCATTTGCGTGTCATTATTGTTACTTGCCACTTGGGCATAGACTAATTCAGTTCTGAGATGTTGGATGCAGTGCAATCATCAGCAAACATCTTCACTTCTGACATGATAGAGACAAGGTCATTGATGAAGCAGCTGAAGATAGTTGGGCCTAGGGCACTACCCTGAGGAGTTTCTGCAGAGATGTCCTGGAGCTGACTTGCCTGACCTCCAACAACCACATCCATCATCCTTTAAGCTAAATATGACTCTAAGTGCCAGAACTGACTCCCATTGCCTTTACCTATATTATAGTTTAAAGATATGCTTGATTTCAGATAAGCCCCACAGAGGTTTATTGGAATTGTGGCCAGCTGCAGCAATGGTCATTATTACTGTGGCTATGGTGTAACAAAGACACCATTATATTCTCCAGTGCAAGCTTCTGACTAGCATTAATTTTCTTTAATTCTTTATTCTTTCCAAATCACTTGTCTTCTAATTATGAGAGATTTCTTGAATTTTCCTCAGTGAAAACAGAAAAGGAATTCTTTAGTTTGTCTGACAGAGTGCTGCCCATCCCTACTTGCCTTTGAGAAGGTTGTGGTAAGCATTGGCCTTGAACTGCTGCAGTCCTTTTGCTGTGGGTTGACCCACAATACCATGAGGGAGGGTATTCCAGGATTTTGGCCCAGCAACGGTGAAGGAACAGCAATTTATTTCCAAGTCAGGATGGTGAGAGGCTTGGAGGAGAACTTGAAGATAGTGGTGTTCCCATTTATCTGTTGCCCTTGTTCTTCGAGATGGAAGTGGTCATGGAAGGTTATCTCTGAGAATATTTAGTGAATTTATGAATTTCCAAAGCAGGTTGAGAATCTTTGGAGTTTCCTACACTAGATAGTTGTAGAAGTTCAGTTTATTAGTTTGTTTAAAGTAGAGAATGATAAATTTCTGACTACCAAAAGTGAATAAGGCTATGGAAAAAGGGTGGACAAAATGCATTGAAGTGCTCAATCAGTCATGATTGTATAAAATGGCAGAGATAGCAAGATGGGCTGAATGGTCTACTCCTGTTCTTATGTTCTCTGCACCTCTGTTGCACTGCAATCACGGTGATAGTAACCCCTGCTGTGGTTGGATCCATTATTCATGGTACTAATTAACCAAATGTGGGGGATATCAGAAGCAGAATGGGTTCTTATTAACAACAGTTTAGCATAGTCCTTATACAGCCCAAGCTAGGCCACACAAATACAATAGGAGTTTGTAGTGTGGTGGGATTATTGAAATCTTGCCTCCCCCCCACCCCCCACCCCACCCCCCCCCTGCAATTCCAACCCCTTGTATCATTCAAGAAAGACAGCACTATACAAGAGAGCATGTTGGCAAATACTTAAGCTCTGTGTCCTTGAGCAGTGTATGAGATCTTGAATGGTCATTGCAAATTGTGGCTTACAGGTGTTACTTTTAAAGTTGTTCATAATTTATTCTACTTCACAGAGATATGATATATTTGTAATGATGATTAAAATGTTTAAGATTGCCCAAGACCAAAATCTTTAGACCACATAACTGATCACTGCATGTATTTCACATACAGGACTCTATGGTTACCAATGTCTTTAACCAGTCATGTGCAAGTGCTTGATCAATGCAATTTCCGCTTGAATGGCCTCACATTCCTCTCAAGTACAGCTAGCATGCTCAGAAAGGAAAAGGCCAATGACCCCAGCCACTCCACAGTGTCACAAACATTTTCCATTTCTATTGCACGTTTGCAACTTGCAAGGGAAGGAAAGGCAATGCAGGTTGTGCATCAAGGAATGAGTTGCTGTGTCAGCATGTAAATTCAGGTTTACCCCCCCACCACACCACCAAATCTTTATGTTCCTTCTAGTGGGAACATACTCCCCATGTTCCCATTCAACTCTTGGGTTTATGTTTCCCATGATTGCCCCTGCAACCCAGCCCTACAGCTTAGTCATGCTAAACATTGTGAATTGATCCCTGTCAAAGTCAAGTTGCTGGTGACTCACAATGACACCTTCCTACCACAGTAACCCATGTTCTACAATATAGTATTACTTATCATTATATGTTGAGTTCCCGCCTTCACAATTATTTTCCCCTCTGCATCTCAGTAGGCTCCGTCTAATCCCCAGAATTGACTTCCCAAAATTCCCGACCACAGCATTTGCCCCCAGTAACCCACCTTGACTTTCAGTGAATAGACCCCAGGATGGACCATAGCTAACCTCCCTTCCTGAATTGGAAGGAGAACCTTGACCAATGGCGACTAGACGCCTGTGTGATTGCTGTTTATTTCATCACTTTATAACAGATTCCCAACTGACTTACAGCTAATTCCATGACTGATGTTACTGAACCCGAACTACCCCCAAATGACTAACTGACCATGTTTTGAGCACCTGGACTAAGATCAAGCATCGCTGTTGACTTACTCTAATTGATCCACTTGACTGGTGGTAATCCCCCTTGACTTGACTGAAGCCTATTCTTCTCAGATATCCATACATAACCATTTGGTTGTAGTAAGGTATGTTTGATATGTAAACAGCTGGTACATGCTGTCGGTGCAAACTGCACAGTGCCATGCATGTACACCCCTCCCCCCCCAGCTAATTTTTACTGACTTTAGGGAGATTTAAACAATCCTTAGATAAGCACATAGATGATTTTAGGATAGTGTAGGGGGACGAGCTGAGAATTGTTCACAGGTTGGCACAACATCAAGGCCAAAGGGCCTGTTCTGCACTATATTGTTCTATGTTCTCTATGTTAACCATGGCAAGCTGCCTGGCTTTGTGTCAGCATCAAAAGGCAAAGTTTGGAGATGCCAGTGTTGGACTGGAGTGTACAAAGTTAAAAATCACACAACACCAGGTTATATCCAACAGGTTTAATTGGAAGCACACTAGCTTTTGGAGCGACGCTCCTTCATCATGTCATGACAACTACCCGATGAAGGAGCAGCTCTCCGAAAGGTAGTGTGCTTCCAATTAAACCTGTTGGACTATAACTTGGTGTTGTGTGATTGTTAACTTCAAAAGGCAAAGTAGGACTCAAGTGCAAATATGCGTGGAACTACTATTTGAGATGGATAGGCATAAAAAAACAAGGGAAGGTAAACATACTGTGAACATCTAAATAGGCATGAAGTGAGTGAATATCAATAGAGCAATCGAAAAGCCTTGAGATGCTCTATATTCCAGTCCACAAGATGGGTACCTGTTAGAGTTGCAAAGCAACTTAGCAGCACCATAACAATGGAAAGGGCTGGTGTGCACCAAAGCATGGTACTAAAGTGGATAATTGTATTCTAAGTGAGTCAGACACGTGCCCTGATGATATGGTGAGGATAGTGTGGGTCTGGTGCCAATCCCCGTGGATGGGACAAGGAGGCAAGAAGGGGGTCACCAAGATACTCTGAGATGTTGTGATCTGCCATGATGTAGATCTGGAATAACATATGGCAGAAAAGGACCACCAGCTACCCCCTCTGATCTTCATGTTGAGGGTTTTCACCATCTCGTTTTTGTCTGCTGCAGTTGTATGACAAATGCTTGTAATGTTTCCCCAGAATATTCACGTAAGTGTATCTTCTAACTATTTTATTATATAATGTAATCATTGATTCATTCTTCGACTCATAAACTGTTTAAATGATGATAATTATTAAGGAATTGTAACTATTTTACAGTAGACAGAAAAGGGCAGCCATTGCCTAGGATTATAGAGTTTGGTATTAGGCTACAGGTAGAATGTTACAGGAAGACTATGAATGGCCTGGATGCAAAATATGCCAAACATCAATGATTTAAGTTCTGAGGATAGAGAATAAAACTGAACTTTTCATTGGAATAGAGAATTATGGCAACAGCTGACAGAACTGAGTAAAGTTCTGAGAGGTTTTGACAAAATAGGACAAACTGCCAAATGGAGACAATGAGTCAGTTAGAATAAAAAAATCTAAAATATGTGCCAAAAGAACAACAAAGTAATTTGGAGATTTTTTTTCATGCAGAGATAGGACATAAAATGCTATGTTAGAATCAATGATGGAAGCAGACTTATGAAGTGGTTCACTATTAGAAAAATGAAATGTTTTATGAGTACTGAAAGTGAGACTACAGGGACTTTTTCTTCCAACTGTTGCAGATCTAATGGGCTGAATGGTCCTCAGGCTGTAAATGTAAAGAAATCTTCTTGGAATGTACACGTTAATAGCAAAACCGCCATTTAATGTTGATGGCTAGATGCCCTCGAGAAGGTGAGAATGAACTATTTTCTTGAAACATTGGATGCCATCTAGAAAAATATTTTGATTCTAACAGAGCATCACTGTTGCAATTTACCTGGTCAAAGTTCACTTAACATGGAATAAATAGTATATCTATTATCAAAGGTTAAGGTTAAGGTTATATAGCATATTCTAAGCCAAATATCATGTGATTTATAATGTATTTTCGAATTAATTAATATTATTAAATATGCTTAACAGACAACATATCAAACATCAGGACATTAACGTTTAAAGTGATGAGAATACTTCGGACCTACATACGGAAAATCTCGATGTGAAATAAATTCACAAAGTTTCAAATGAAATAATGTCACTTATATGAATGAAGAATGAATGAAGAGACAGTATACCATTTTGTGTTTATTGTGGGGGTGAGGTGATGGTTTGCCTGCATATTTTCCATTGTTTTATACATATTAAAGTACGCAAAAACAACCTATGCTGATTCACTGACTGAAGATCTCCACCAGTAGATAAATACTTTAACCTTGCTCCATTGTCAAGACCTCATCCATTATGATTTTGATGCTCCATGATATAAAAGCACAATACCAATCTAAAGATGGACTATACATAACAAACGTGCAAGAATTATTTGATTATACCTCAAATGCCAAAAATATTAACTTGGAAAAAATATTAAACTATACAACATTTCATTAGAATAACATTTTGATCAATAAAAATTGTAAGCTTGATTCAAAAAAACTATTCCCAAAATATTACCATTATTCTTAGCAAGGTATAACCTGGATACTTTATAGAACATTGCTATACCTCCATGCTACACCAACCTACCAAACCAATCTGAAGCCAATCCATCCTACACTATTCCATTTTCATACATATGTTTAAACAATGACCATTTTATGTCCTTCAAGTTGGCGAGTCTACTACTATTTCAGGCAGCGCGTTCCATGTCCCTACTACTCATCACCATCCGAGGAAAAAAGCTCTCACTGTCCACCCTATCCAACCTTCTGATTATCTTATATGTCTCAATTAAGTCACCTCTCAGCCTTCTCTCTAATGAATATAGCATTAAGTCCCTCAGCCTTTCCTCATAAGGCCTTCCCACCATACCAAGCAACATCCCAGTAAATCTCCTCTGAACCCTTTACAAAGCTTCAACATTCTTCCTGTAATGTAGTGACCAGAACTGTACACAATACATTGATCTTAAGTGCTTCATGACCACAAGTCAACATTATGAGATATACAATTTTCTGACACCTTTTCACATGAAACATAATTTACTCTGCATAATATGCTTTGCTTGATAGTGTATAAAGAATATAAACACTTCTTGTATAGAACTGTGCAAGAGGTCAGAACATATTTGAAGGGCACCAACTGTAAATGAACAGTGATGATGTTTAATTTCTAAATTGGCCAGATTGAAGCTTCCATGTGAAGACTAAATGGTATAAAACAAGCATTTCACTTCATTCACAAAGGTGCTGAGACGAGGGAAAATAAAAGCCAACTGTAGCTATGCAAATAGTTGAACCCTTGCTTTTTTACACAATGATTCGCAATAAAAATGCTAATGCATCCATAGGGGAATTTCATAACATGGACACAACATAAAAATAATTTATTTAATGAAACACATCATTTAATCTAGCTTTTATTCTACTGGATTATTCTAAAATAAAACATAAATAATTTTGTAGAATTATTTTAAAGTCTGAAATGTACTTTGATTATAAATTAGATTTTCATTATTGCATGAGTTGAATTTCATAAATTGTGAAATTTACACATTCCTTACAAATATTAAAAGTTACACAATGCAAATGTATGTGGTCTGCAGAAGAAATATCCTGCAGCTGTTTTAATTAGTGATTAAAAGGATGTTAATCAGCTGTTTAGCTTTTCCCAGTCTGAAATATTTATGCAGCGATTAGAATTTATGCTATTCAGCTTTATGCAACAAGAAGCTCCTCCCAAACAGAATGTCCTTGAAGGTGTAAGTTGAATTTGTGTGTCCTTAGGATTCATTCATTACAAGACTCAAGGGTCGCTGCCAACAGGAAGTACATTTCATGTTTTTAATGTGGTTTTCAACCAGCATCAATCATTCTGTGCAATTAAGCAATTCTCTCACATTTCTGCTGCGACAAACTCCAGGATACAAAATACACTGACAGCTGTCTTAAATAGGCTGACACAAATTAGGTAGTGAGGGCGCAGGCCTAAATGTCGTCATTGTAAGGATATCTGCCATTTATTCTAGACACATCTGCCTGATTTATTGAACCCTTTGAAGCCTAGAGTAATCTGCATGATGCCAACAAGCATAACCTAGGTGAGTGTATTATTTTGAAACCATATATTTCCATCACAATACTCACACAGATAAGTGTACTTTCATCATGGGGATGGATTTTTTTTTCAGCGTCCTTTATCAAGGCTCCTTAACAACCAAATAATTTTAAATAATTAAGTAAATTACAGAAAAATAAACTAAAGAACTAAGGCCAGCATTTAAAAGCAAATCATATACATTTATTTAGAAATAATTGTAACACATTAGTAGCTGAAGCAGAATGACTCCAACACACAGATCTCCAGTTCAAATCTTAGCTTCAACTGGCATTGTTGTACACTTAACCTCACTATGTGATTCTCACTTATTGTCAGCAGAGTCATGAGACACAACACCATTTAACAGGAGAGGATTCCACCTTGAAAGGTGAGGAAAAGCAAAAATTGTTTATGAGCAGCCTTGACTCACTGAGGTGCATTTTCTATTCACTTAACCTGGCGAGCATGAACGACACTGATCATATTGAAACCCGTCACTCAGATTGTTCTGCCCTTTCTACTGAACTAAGAAATACAGTGGCAGCAGGGAGCATGAGTAGCCTCAAAGAGAAATACGTAGCTTCTTTTAATTTGATACAAAAGGTTGCCACATAAATGTAAAGTCACAGTTTTAAAGACATTTAATGAAAGTTAGACAAGACAATTTAGCAACCTTGTTTATCTAATATGATGTGCTAACAAAAGATATGCTGGCATTATTGATTTATGACTGTATTTGTTCAATAATTAATCAGCAAATGAACAGGTTACTATTATAATATTTTGGAATCAAATAAACATATTAAATGTAAAAGATGAAAATAGAGGTTTTACATTGCTGAACTTTAAAGTTATTTTAATCTCAAATGTAATTCAGTATTTTCTTTTTAATTTTTTACTCACATAGATATAAATGTATATTTTTCAAAAATAGATATGAAAAATGAAATTAATGTACTTTATCAAAAATTTGCAATGGAAATCAAGCTTGTTCTGCATGGAAAGGCCATTTGCTATCAGTAATATTGACAATACTTTTTAAATTTCATCTAGTTTTGTTTGCATTCTGTGTAAGATGTTTAAACACATAAGGAATGGCAATGAACCAATATAGATCTTCAGTACTTTCCAAGGCTGCTGAACATATGAATTTATCACAAAAATGATTGAAATTCATTGGCAGTGCTGTGTCTTTTCCATTAAGACTTGTTATCAGACAATGACAATAAACTAAATTCTGTCCAAGGCTGTCTATATATACTGCCTTTTGACAAAGAATGTAGATTACGTCAAGGAGGTTGAGAGAATGATGTTTGTATTTGTCAATATGCCACATCTGTATTGAAAATAGGCCCACAGGAGTATTATCAAACTTGTTTTTTACTTTGTTTTATTTTAACCATTAATAGTTGTTTCTTCTTGCAGGATTATTAGTGAACCATTTAAGATAAAAGCTTTTATCCTTGGAAAGTGAAAAATTGTTTGGGATATGGAATACCCATTTCTTTTGAGCATGGCTCTATTACTTGTCAGCTACAATGATAGGATGTAACAGAAATGTGCCTTGTCCTGATAACAACATGATTTCATTGCACACAGATAATGTCAATCTTTGCCTCAAAGGCTGAACTTTACATCCCATTTAAAATGTGTTTGGTTTAGTTGTTTACTAAAAGTTATAGCAGGATGTACCAGGAATAAACTGTTCAACTTCTTTGGCAGTACAATCTAACTCCTCTGATTGCAGACTACGAGCCAACATAATCACATATAATCAAAAGGATGAGATTGTGAGCAAACTAATTAACTCAATTTAACAACTGGCTACTCAAGTTCAAATATAGATGAATTCAAATTTCATAACATGTGTGAGATTATGGTCAAATTTAAACTTTATACTTCTGTTGCATGTTGTACTATGAATCCACATTTATTTCAAATTTTAAAAGAATGAAAACAATGTGTTAATTGCAAATAATGTTGATTAATTTATTTTGAGTTTAGATCTATACAAAAACTATTACAATTTGGGCATGGTAAAGCCTGGAATTGTAAGGGTACAAATTTGCATCAGCTTAGTACAAATCACTGCAGAAATCTCTTGTTGATTTTAACAAGAAGTCAAAACAAAGCACAGCAAATGTTAAACAAAATAAATGGCAGGTAACGTTATACATGCCAGTGCACAAACTGAGTCTCAGCAGCACTCAGTGGGAGGTTGGAGAGGAAATAACATCTATTTCAGGTCATGCCGACCTATGCAGACTACAGTAAGTTTCCATCTGAAAGTCTAAACAGAGCTTAAGAATATTTTGTATTTTCTTGTCATCTGCACATTTGGAAAATAGTGGAATGAGCTGCTTACTAACTGTAACAACAGGGTGCTATGGTCTTTGTTATGATTGCCATGGAGACAAGAGCTTTTAAAAAGAAATTTTAACTTCCAGTTAATAGCTGAAAGGATGACATGACAACATTTCATGTTTTAAGACTTTTACTGTAACAAAGTCAAGAAGGACTAATGACTGACACAATGTTGGAAACTTATTTTTAAAATACAGAGCAGAGAATTCCACTTTACATCTTGCCACGACCAAAAGCACACTTCACTGCCTAACTTCATCCTTTCCTTAAGTAAACAGTATATTCTCCTTGAATCAGTCCAGATGATTCTTAGCTTCTGACACTTTTCTTCGATTATTTTCCTTTCTCAGCGAAAGCATTTTCAATTTCAGAACCGTCTTTAACTGAGTGGTCTTTTCCCTCAGTAATTCTTTCTCTACTATATGCTACACAAATCTTCCAGCTTTGTTTCAGCGTAAGTTCCCACTGCATATCTACATATAGAACCGCAGTATTTTGCAGCCTATAAACTCCCAGATTCTGGTCCATGGCCTGAGAAACTCTTTGAAACATCTTCCTCTCTAGAGCCACCTCCATAATACTGTAAATCACATAATCCTTGTACACAAGTAGAAATGATGTGTAACCACATTCAAGAGCCCACCCCAATTATCTTGGAAGTAAATATACATTTTGAAGCACAATCATTTGCACCTAGCGTTCTCAAAAACTTTCTGAGACTTTGGAGACTCCGTGTACCCATGGTTCACAGACAAACTACTGTTATTGTATCTAAGTGCAAACACCATGCATCTTCTTCCCAGTAAAGCAGCATTGACCCACTTTAATTCTAAACAGTCAAACTAACCAGTGTTGATGTCAGGCAGACTTCAGAACAGGACGCATGACCCCCTTCATTCTAACTTAACATAAAGACACAGTCCCAAAACATAACAATCTTGTAAAGCACAAAGCAAAGAATACAAAACCAGAGTGAGGGTGGAATTATCCAGACGCACAAAAATGGGTTATCGGTCACAATTCATGGAGTAATATCGTTGGTGAAAGCAGTGATCATGTCCGAGGTATGTTCTGTCTTTTCAGCTGGAGGAGGAAGCAGGTCACTGTAGGAGAAAGGGAGAAATTCAATTTGGGGGGTTTACGTGTTCCTCAGAAAGCTGTAACTCACAACTTCACTTCCATAATCAGATGATGGTCGCTTTATATGTGTTGTTAGAAACTGATTTCACTGCTGAGTTTACATCTAAGTTATAGCCTTTTGTTTTTTTACTTCATATGAATTAATAAATTTTTGCCAGACAATGTTACATTGTGCAAATACATCAGCAGTCATCACTCATAGCTGTGTGATAGCAGAAGGGAAGCAGTATATCCTTTTATTGCTCTCTAAGGTCAGTCACTTAAAACTATTGCCCTCTGGACACTGGTTATCAGGCAATGGAGAAAACTATTTTTAAGCATGTTTCTACTTTTCAGGTAGTCAAATTGAGATTCTAGCCTTAGGGTGTAATAATACCAAATGATGCTAATTAGAAAGGGGATTTTGTAATGTACTAGTGGTTATGGATTGATATGTGTGGGGATTTGTGACCACAGGAGGTATGAGTGCAAGCAAAGTCCTCCAGCAATGTGATTGATGTCTAAATTTTTCCCTTCTTTAAAGAGAATACTGAATGTTTCTTTTTAGCATTTATATTGTAGGACCCAAAGCCATTTGCAGCGCAGCCGAGATAAAATGATAATGTGCTAAATTAAGGGCATAGAATAATTTGTAATACAGTGGAAACAACATTTGAGATTATACATCTGATGATATGATCAAAGGAACTAAATCTAAGTTAGAAGTGTATCAATAAATATACAAGATTCCCTTTCCAGGACTCTCCTTTCCATCTCTCTTTCTCTCTCTCTCTCTCTTACTTAGGTCTAGATCTTCTGATCAGGATCAGAAACGTTGAGCTCAATTTTGCCAAACACCAAACAGCATTGTTGAGACAATTGGGAAATTACAGCGAGAATAGAAAAATTAGATTCTCTACAATTAAAAAAAAATACCTGATTCTGCGCATAAAGTTTCAATGGCCAGGTGAAAATCTCCAGTGAGTTGTGAGGGGCTTATTTGCATGCATTAAATTTTCTTTAGTACCTCATCCCACCTCATTGATATGCAGCTTGCTATTTTCTCTGGCAGTGAAGAGAAACTAGATGGCGACAATTCCTGACATGAAAGTTGAAGTAGGACTCGGTGATTGCAATTCACCAGAGTCATCTCTGGGCCACCATCCTGCCCAAACATTTGACAACCCCTTGGGCCATTCTCCATGTGCAGCAATCTTCCACCAATGGAGACTACAATCAGCTTCATCACATCATCAATGTACTTTTCCAACTCACATAATACAGTTCATTGCTTTTATACTACACTTTGGAGCTCACCAAATCCTTACGTTACAATGATGCTGCCAGGTCATTTTGTGCGCAGGGCACATGCTCATCTTATGCAGTTAAATGAAATGCATCTCCAATCCCTTAGCTCGCTTACTTATTATTTATTCACTTTACATTTACCATACTTCTACATTGCCTTGCCTTTTAGCACACTGCCGTTTCATTCAGAACTTTCAGGCTCACAGAATTTCTGCCTTGCTTTCTTTTTTAACCAGAAAGGAAGATGAACTCCCCATATTACCTCATTACTCCTTCATGCCATTGCAGAACCCTCATGGCACCACATCGCCCCAGATCATCTAATACCACACGTCATCTAGCAGACCTCATGACACATGTGGAAATGAAAATATAAGTTTCTAACAATCTAAGCGAGGTCTCACTCTAATCCTATTTTTGATCCTGAAAGAAAATCTCCCATTCAGAGGTCTTAACTCCCCTAGAGTAGTCAATTGATTATAAAAGCAAAAATCTTCTATTCATTAACAACCCAAAATCAATGAAATCTTTAATGGCATCTGAAAACTATCAATAAAAATTGAACTCAGGAGTTCCATCTCCACCTGTGCTTAGTTAAGTGTCTTTTCAGTTTTTGAAACTTTGACAAGCATTCATGTTGGCCTCAGCTAAAATAGTAACATTTGGGAAATGTCAGCAATGAGGTCAGCTGTAACTGCAGAAACAAATGGTAGATTTGTCTTCCCTCAGTATCAACAAATGGCTTGCCAATCAATATACCTGAGCTGTGGGTATTTTCCTTTTACTTTAACTGACAGCTGCAGATTGTGATTTTTTTTCATGCATTTTGGGCTGCAGATATAAATGGCATCAGATCATGTCACTTAAGCAGATCCTGTCCACCCTTCTAAGTGAACTTATGCCTCCTTCACAATTTTGTGACTCCCACACTTCAGATTAAGCCCCTAAAATGAACATGGGAAGTCTGTTTGAATTCAGTACTAATTTCAGAGGTCTTTGCTGAGTTCAGATTTTCAACCTGATCTTCCCATTACCATCCCTTTCCCCTGCTAACAAACAAAAATGTGATCAGCCATGTTTGGCATCCTGCCCGCCATTTTTAAAGGCTTTCAGAGTTGGGCTGACTCCACAAAAATCTGTCCCCATGTCTTTGACTGAAAACAACATAAATATAAGTAGTTTGTTCCATCATAGTAATCTATGTTGCCTTTAAATCTTCCTTCCACTTCACCAACCTCTGAGGTCCATACACAGCACTGACTTCCAGAACCACAATTTAATGTGACTGCATGCCAGTTGGCGAGTTTGCTGATCCAATGAGGGGCCACACAGCCAAAGAGCCACACAGCTTGGAGGCAACATTGGTGGGAATGAATTCAAAATGTACTATCGACAAATCAATTTAACATTAAAGAAAATATCAAGATCTACAAGTCTAACATAACTTAGGAGTTTAAATTATATATTTCAAGTTATATTTCATGTTCATTCCTGGTAAAAGATTCATAATGAAATGCACACTTTAACAGCAACATTGTCAGTGTTTTGCAGTATTCAGAAAAGCTGGCACTTTTAAAAATTCATACACTTCTATTCATTTTCATTTCACTGACAAAGTTATGAATTTTAGCAGTGCCATGTACCTTTTTTTTCATTGAAAGTAATCACAATTTCCCCCAGAACTTCTATGCTTACATTATGAGGGAAGATAAAGCTTATCACATAAAAATAAGAAACTAGTTTTAGGAGCCACAGACCACGTTAACTTTAGCCTTTCAGCACATGGCTTATGTAAAAACATAGTTGGTATATTGAATCATCAAATTTATGCATGGACATTTAAAAGCATTTTTATCTATAAAAAATATTTTTGACAAATACAATCCAAAACTTTGCTGAATGCTGTCAATGCTATATTTCCATTATGTGTATAACAAAAAAACATGTAAACCCATTTCAAAAAAGATTTTGCATGAATCTCCAGAAAAGATATTTTATAACTGTGAAACATGTAACTATTATTTATTATAGTCTTTAATGGCATTTTTGCAAAGGTGAAATTTTGGGTCCACTAAATATGAGAGGAGATGAGTCTAACAACTATTGTTTACTGAGCCTTTATTTAAGTGTGTAATAATCTTTTGTCTATATTAACTTGTGTTTGATGAGAAAAACAACAAATGTACCCAATTTTTATCAATACTTCCTTAGTGCTGATGAGTTTTGTGTTTAACAGACATACAGTCAGGACAGGTCAATGCGGAGAGTAATTCCCATTAACAGATTTTATTGGATTTTTGAAGAAAAATAAATCCTGCTGTCTTCATTTTTTTTTGCCTTTTGCAAACAGCCATTTCATACTATAAAATATAATGATCCATTTTAGTTTTGACATGTATTTTATATATGTGTAAAAATATATGTGACATATCTTACATAAATACACACATTTTAATTCTGCTGAAGAAATGCATTTTGTATTCTTTCATGTAAAATGTCATTCTGTTCTGTATTCCGTCCGCACATAATTCATTTTCTAATGGAAATATTTATTTTGTAAATCAAATATGTACTATGCACAGAATGCAAAGCACAAACTACATTATGTTAATGAAATGGAAGAGATATGAAATGCATATTTCATGGACAAAACAAAAACCTTAGCACACATGCTTTTCTTGATAGCATCTTTAAACAAAATCTCATTTGGTGGGTAACATATTGCAGAGGCAGGCAATACCTTATTAAAATAGTTTCCTTTAAGATTGCTGCATAGTATATAGAGGACTGTAAATAACCACTGAGGAGGAAGAAACAGTAATGAAATATAGTATTATCTGAAGCTTGGCACTTATGTCAGCAGAAATTAGTAGTATTTGGTTATTGGAAAAGGGTATACAAAAAACAAGCAAAAGACTGTCAATGATTGCATACTTTTATAGACAAAGCAGGCCGCTGACTAAAGCAGAGATGATATGGATAATAGTTATAGTCAGGAAATTGTGCTGACCTTACAATACTATAAAGACAATGCTTTTATATTGCATCTCAGTTACAGTTAATGAATAATATATTCCGGAGGCGTTGCTTGCCTGATCACCAAAGTTAATGAAACTGAATGTAAGTGTCTATTACCCTACTATCTGACAAATAAGAGAGCTGATAGGTAGATCTATGATAACTTTGTTGCACATATAGAGAGGTGCTACTTGCCAATCAATTAACTTTGCTTGTGCTTTTAAGTCTTACATTAATCTCCCAATGAATTTTGAAGCAATTGAGTTGATGTTCGGTTAACTTCAGAAGACTGAATGTTTCACCTGAAGAACAATTGAGTTAGCCATCTTAGATCTCTTAGACTTTTTGTTGAAGTATTGAAGGACCAGAATAATTTCCAAAATTTGAATGCAATAAAATCCTAGTAAATAGTTTCAATTTAAAAGATATTGTAGAAAATGTTTTTAAAAGAGACAATATATGTATTTTTGGTGCTGACTCTTAAACAATTGAGTTCTTTTACTGGCAAGCAGCAGGCTTTGAGTCCCACCCAAAGCTGCTTATTTTTATCTGGTGATTATTGGCAGTTTCAAACAAGCTGATAGATGGGGGATCTCCTGTACTGGAATGAATCAAATCTTACATTGTCTCCCCTAGAAATGTGCCTTTTGCCAGTTGGTCTCAATGTGGCATATTTGCATTTTTGATTTTCTAAATCCCCAAATGAAGATGGATTGTACACTGCCAAAGTACCCAATCAAAGAAAACCATGTTTTGAAAAACATGAAATAAAAAATTACTACAAGTTCATTCAGAATGCTGTATTACCTTCAATGAAAAACAATCTAACATCATTCCAAGCAACCTATCCAACTTAAATCTTCTTAGAACTTCAAGGAATGCAAATTAAGACTGAAGCCACAATACCAAATAAAGTGTATATTACAATCATCCACTTAAAAATTCTAAACCTGAGGCAATTCCTTCAATGAGTTCAGTATTCTTATCCCTTCCTAACCATCCTTAACTCAAATTAAACCTGGTGAGCAGGAGGATTGCCCAGGTATCCTCTATTCCTGATGAAGGGCTTTTGCCTGAAATGTCAATTTTCCTGCTCCTCCACTGTTGCCTGAGCTGCTGTGCTTTTCCAGCACCACTCTAATCTAGACTCTGGTTTCCAGCATCTGCGGTCCTTGTTTTTACCCAGGTATCTTCTACGGCCACAAAAAGCAAGATAAAGTTAGCCCAATCAATTGGTGACTCATCAGTCCCCTCACAATCATGAATAGCATGATGGAACGAGTCACCCGTGCTGCCATCATGTAACATTTTCTCAGTTCAAGTTCCACCAGAGCCATACAATTTCAAACCATTTCATATCCAGACATGGAACCAAGAGATGTGACTGAGGTAATTATCTTCAATATCAAGGCAGCTTTCAACTAAATATGGCAACAAAGGATAGCCCAACACATTGTGCCCTTACCAGTATCACTCATCTCCTCCAAACATTTTTTAAAAAACGTCCTGCTTTCAGCCACTTTTAAAATCAATTTATTCTGGTTTCCATCTGACTCAGAACATTGACACAATCTTAGTCAATATTACCAATTTAATTCAGTAATGTAATATCTATAACCCTTTCCTTGATCGAGTGACTGAAAATGCACTTTGTTCGTAAGACAGTATTTATTCCACATCCGAAATTGCCTTTGAAGAGATGGTGATGAACGTCCTTTTTAAACTATTGCAGTGCCTGTGGTGAAGCTGCTGTTGAACGTGGAGTTTCAGGATTTTGACCGTAACGATGAAGGAACAGCAACATGGTTCCAAGTCTGGAAGGCTAGAGGGGAACTCAAAGTAACGGTTGCCCTGGTTTCCCTCGTCCTTTTGGGTATCAGAGGTCATAGGATTGAAAGGTGCTTTTGGAAATACCTTCCTTTGTTGCTGTAATGCATCTTGCAGGTATGCACTGCAGCCATGTGTACTAGAAATGGAGGGAGTACATGTTTAAGGTGATGGATGAGGCACAAGTCACATAGTCTGCTATGTCCTGGATGTTTATGAGCGTCTTGACTGGTGAAGGAAATTATAGGCTGGTTAAGGGGAATTAAAAGCCAGTTAGCCTGACATCAGTGGTGGAGAAAATGCTGGAATCAATTATTAAGGATGTAATAACTGAGCATTTGGAAAGTAGTGACAGAATCTGTCTCAGTCAGCATGGATTGACTGAAGGGAAATCGTATTTGACAAATCTTCTGGAATTTTTTGAGGATGTTACCCGTAGAATGGGCAAGGGTGAATCAGTGGATGTTGTGTATCTGGACTTTTAAAAGGTTTTCGGCAAAGTTCCACACAAGAGATTAGTGAGCAAAATTAAAGCTCATGGTATTGGAGGTCATTTATTGACGTGGATAGAGAACTGATTGGCATACAGGAAAGAGAGACCTGGAATAAACACATCCTTTTCTGAATGGGAGGCAGTGATGAGTAGTATATCACAGGGTTCAGTGCTAGGATCTCAGCTGTTCACAATACACATTAATGATTTGGACAAAGGAATTGAATGCAATATCTCCAAATTTTCAGATGACAGTAAGCTGTGTGGCAGTGTGTGCTGTGAGGAGGATGCTAATGGGCTGCAGAGTGACTTTAACAGGCTGACTGAGTGGGCAAATACTTGGCAATATATTATGGATAAATGTGAGGTTATCTAGAAAAGCGGATTATTATTTGAATGATGGCAGTTCAGGAAATGGTGAAGTACAATGAGACCTTGGTGTCCTGTGGAACAGTCACTGAAGGTTGGCATGCAGGTGCAGTAGGCAGTGAGGAAAGCTAATGGCATGCTGGCCTTCACAGCAAGAGGATTTGAGTATCAGAATAAGGATGTCTTGCTGCAGTTATGTAGGACCTTCCTGAGGCAACACTTTGAGTATTTTCGACTCTGAGTCTCCGGCATCTGCGGTCCTGACTTTCTCCTCAAGTTTTGTGTGCAGTTTTGGTCTCCTGCTCTGAGGAAGGCCATTCTTGCTATTGAGGGAGTCCAGCCAAGGTTCACCAGAATGATTCCCAGGATCAATCAACTGGGCTTGTACTCACTAGAATTTAGAAAAATGAGAGGGGACCTCATAGAAACAAAAGATTCTAATGGGAGTAAACAGACCAAATGTAGGAAGAAGATTTCCTGTGTTGGGGAAGTCCAAAACTAGGGTCACACTCTAAGAATGAGGGATAAGCCATTCAGAACTGAGATGAGGAAGAATTTCTTCACTCAGAGAGTTGTAAACCTGTGGAATTCTCTCCCACAGGAAGCTGTTGGGACCATTTCATTAGATATATTCAAGAGGGAGCTGGGCGTGGCTCTTGTGACTAAAGGGATCAAGGGATATGGGGAAAAAGCTGGAATGGGTTACAGAGATTGCATATTGAATGGTGAGGCAGGCTCTAAGGGATGAATGACCTACTCCTGCACCTATTTTCTATGTTATTATGTTTCTATGAATCTTGTTGGATCTGCACTCATCCAGGCAAGTGGACAGTCTTCCATTAGTCTCCTAACTTGAGTTTTATAGGCAAAGGAGAGTTTTTGGAAAGTCAGAAGGCAAGCTAGTCACCTGAGGATCCCCATCCTCTGACTGCTTTTAAAGCTATAGCATCAGCGCAACTTGTCCAGTTGATTCCCAGTCAATGGTGACACCCAGAATGTTGATGTGGGAGAATTCAGTGAAGGTGAATGTGGAGGTGAGGTTCTCTGTCTGTTGCAGATATTAACTACCTGGCACTTATGGGCCATGAATGTTATTTGTTACTTAATAGGCCAAGCCTGGATGTTATCCAGATCCTTTTGCAAGCAGGCATGGTCAGCTTAATTACCTAAAGCATTGATTTCAGTTTTGCTAAAGATCCATGGTGCCATATTTGGTCAAACATTGCATTGATATGGGGACAGTCATCCTCATTTCACATCTGGAATTTAGATCTTCCATCCATTTTTGGATCAAGGCTGGAGTAAATTCTGTGGCCTCTGCAAACCTCACATAATCCAAATGGAGCAGCATTGTGTGGATTATTAGTGAGTAAATGCCACTTAAAGCACTATTGATAGCATGTTTCAATATTTTGTTGATGATTAAAAGTATGTTGACAGGTTGAAATTGGACAGATTAGATTTGACCTGCTATTCGTGAGGAGGACATATTTGGGTAATTTTTAGCTTTGTCAGGTAGATGCCAGTATAACTGAGGTTGTAATGGAACACCTTGACTGTGGGTGTATCTCATTCTGGAGATCAAATCATAATCATTACAGCCAGTATTATTTTTGCTGTATCTGCTACATTCAGCTGTTTCTTGATGTCAAATGATGTGACTCAAATTGGTTGAAGACTGGCATCTGTCATGTTGAGAACTCAGGAGGAAGCAGAAATGGATCATCTACTTGGCACTTACACTGAAGATACTGGCAAAACTGATAGCTATTCACTGATTGATGAGTTGTATTTTATCCCATCCTCAATCTCTTTGGACGATTTAACAAGTTTAACCAGAACATCCTCCTCCATAGTCTAAATATGTAGCAATATTTCTATGATTTTCTTACTTCAGCTATCCCAATTCCACAATTGTCTCAGTTTCTTTTGACTATCTGTATGACATCAACATTTTTCACCTCAGCATTGGAAAGGCTAATTCATCCTTTTTGCATCACCTTTGCTTTAGTCTCCAGTCGTATCAGCTATTTGAATATTCAATGTTTTGATAATGGCAAATATGAATTTTAACTTCTATCATCTGGTTGTTATAGATATGAACTTCCACGGGCTGATATAATTTCAAAAAAGGCAAATACTGGTGTAAATGCTGTTGTGGTCACCTGAACACAGATTGAAGCAAGTTCAGGAGACCAATGTTTAAGAAACAAAACTGTCTGCCCTGAAATTATCAGTTTATCTAAAGACAATGAAATGAGGCAATGGAGTCAGCATCAAGAAATTTGAATCTCATATTTTAATTCACACTTGTAAAGGTACATGCTAAAACTCAAAGGCTGCTCATATTCCACCAAACATAAGTTACAAATGATCAAGGAATTTGCAACCTACATCCTGTTTCTGACAAAATTGTACTTACTTATCACAAATCTTCCCCAATCTCCACTGGTTCCCCATTTCTTAGCATATATATTTGAAAATCCTCACTTACAAATTCAAGTCTTGAGTAGTCTTATTCCACCCTCTCCAACACTTTAAATTCTCATGTTTCTACTTTCTCTCTCTTCTCAGCTATTGACAATAGAACACTTTGGAATTTCACAGTCACTCTCTGGAACTCTTTCCCTCTAAATCTTATCAAGTTTTTGCATCTCCTTCCACCTTTTAAAAACAATCACTTTGTCTGCTTTACCTAAAGCTTTAGCTGTTCCTGCTTAAGGCCCAACATCAAACTGGACTGTCCTTTTGATGTTGGGTGACAAAGAAGAGACCACATTAACATCGGTTGGTGTAATTACTCCTCGGAAGCATTAACCCAGCGAATAATAAAGAAATTGTGTGATGAAAATCTTCAAACTAAAAACCTGTTTGGAAAGGCAATATGCAAGACCATGAAGAAAAGAAAAGGAACTTGCATATCAAATTAATAATTAACTAACTAACTACTCCACTCATTCATCAAAGTATTTTTTTAAAACGCAGAATTTCTTATCCAATGATTCTTCAGCTCATCCTGTGTGTCTATGGAGTCACTAAATGCTGCATGCACTACTGTCTAAACTGGGTTGGTTTGTTGAATCTAATTGTCTCTAGTTGCCCATTTTTATATATACTGTAAGCTTTTAATGGAATAATAGCTTTTACAATTTCTACTACTTTTCTTGCAACAAGAATGATGCAGGAGGGAAGGGAGGCATTCAGGTACCTGTATAATTGGAGCTCATTCTGGGGTAGGTGGGATCTCTCCAAATGGAATGGTCTACACCTGAACCAGAGTGGTACCAATATCCTGGGGTGGGGAGGGGAGGTTTGCTAATTCTCCTCGGAGGGTTTTAAACTAATTAAGCAGGAGGTTGGGAACCGGAATTGTAGCTCCAGTGTACAGCAGGTTGAGAGTAGTGAGGTCATAAATAAAGCTTCAAGGTCGCAGGAGTTTACCAGAAGGCATGAAGGTGGTGTGAAGTGTGTCTACTTCAATGCTAGGAGCATCCGAATGACGTGGGTAAACTTGCAGCATGGGTTGGTACCTGGGACTTCAAGTTGTGGCCATTTTGGAGACATGGATAGAGCAGGGACAGCAATGGTTGTTGCAGGTTCCGGGGTTTAGGTGTTTCAGTAAGCACAGAGAAGGTGATAAAAGAGGGGGAGCTGTGGCATTGTTAGTCAAGGACTGTATTACAGTGGCAAAAAAAACATTTGATCAGGACTCATCTACTGAGGTAGTATAGGCTGAGGTTAGAAACAGGAAAGGAGAGGTCACTCTGTTGGGACGTTTCCATAGGATCCAAAAAGTTCCAGAGATGTAGAGGGGAGGATTGCAAAGATGATTCTGGATAGGAGTGAAAGTAACAGGGTAGTTGTTGTGGAGGACTTTATCTTTTCTAATATTGACTGAAAACACTATATTTTGAGTACCTTAGATGGGTTGGTTTTTGTCCAATGTATGCAGGAAGGTTTCCTGACACAGGACATAGATAGGCCGACAAGAGGCGAGGCCACATTGGATTTGGTATTGGGTAATGGACTGGGCTAGGTGTTAGATTTGGAGGTAGGTGAGCACTTGGTGATAGTGAGCATAATTCGGTTATGTTTACTTTAGCGATGAAAAGGGACCGGTACGTATCGCAGCACAAGAGTTATAGCTGACCAAAAGGTAATTATGATGCTATTAGGCAAGATTTAGGATGCCTAGGATGGGAAATGAGACTGCAGAGGATTAGCACAATTGAAATGTGGTGCTTGTTCAAGAAACAGCTACTGCATGTCCTTGATAAGTATGTACCTGTAAGGCAAGGAGGAAGTGGTTGAGTGAGGAAACCGTGGTTTACTAAAGAAGTTGAAGCTCTTGTCAAAAGGAAGAAGGATGCTTATGTAAAGATGAGATGTGAAGGCTCAGTTAGGATGCTTGAGTGTTACAAGTTAGCCAGGAAAGACCTAAAGACAGAGCTAAGAAGAGTCAGGAGGGGACATTAGAAATCTTTGGCAGGTAGGAGCAAGGAAAACCCTAAAGCTTTGTATAGGTATGTCAGGAATAAAGGAATGATGAGAGTAAGAGCAGAGTCTGTCAAGGACAGTACTGGGAAGTTGTGTTTGGAGTCTGAAGAGATAGGAGAAGTGCTAAATGAACATTTTCGTCAGTATTTGCACAGAAAAAAAGACAATGTTGGCGAGGAGAATACTGAGATACAAGTTATGAGACTAGATGGGATTGAGGTTCATAAGGAGGAGATGTTAGCAATTCTGGAAAGTGTGAAAATACATATGACCCTGGGCCAGATGAGATTTATCCTAGGATTCTTTGGGAAGCTAGGGAGGAGATTGTAGAGCCTTAGGCTTTGATCTTTATGTTGTCATTGTCTACAGGAATAGTGCCAGAAGACTGGAGGATAGCAAATGTTGTCCCCTTGTTTAAGAAGGGGAGTAGAGACAACCTTGGTAATTATAGACCAGTGAGCCTTACTTCAGTTGTGAAAGGTTGGAAAGTGTTGGAAAGGACTAAAAGGGATAGGATTTATAAACATCTAGAAAGGAATAATTTGATTAGGGATTGACAACACGGTTTAGTGAAGGGTAGGTCGTGCCTCACAAACCTTATTGAGTTCTTTGAGAAGCTAACCAAACAGGTGGATGTGAGTAAAATAGTTCATGCGGTGTATATGGATTGAGTAAAGTGTTTGATAATGTTCCCCATATAGGCTATTGCAGAAAATACAGAGGCATGAGATTGAGGGTGATTTAATTGTTTGGATCAGAAATTGGCTAGCTGAAAAAAGATAGAGGGTAGAGTTTGATGGGAAATGTTCACCCTGGAGTTCAGTTATTAGTGGTGTACCACAAGGATCTGTTTTGGGGCCACTGCTGTTTGTCATTTTTATAAATGTCCTGGATGAGGACGTAGAAAGATGGGTTCATGAATTTGCAGATGACACTAGTTCGGTAGAGTTGTGGATAGTGCACAAGGATGTTGTAGGTTACAGAGGGACATAGATAAGCTGCTGAGCTGGGCTGAGAGATGGCAAATGGAATTTAATGCAGACAAGTGTGAGCTGAATCACTTTGAAAGGAGTAACATGAATGCACAGCACTGGGCTAATAATAAGACTTTTGGTAGTGTGAATGAGCAGAGAGATCTCGGTGTCCATGTGCATAGATCTCTGAAAGTTGCCAACCTAGTTGATAGGGTTGTTAAGAAGGTATACAGTATGTTAGAGTTTATTGGTAGAGGGATTGCATTTCAAAGCCATGAGGTCATGTTGCAGCTGTACAAAACTCTGGTGTGGAGTAACATATAGTTCTGGTCATCGCATTATAGGAAGGACGTGGAAGCATTGGAAAGGGTGCAGAGGAGATTTATCAGAATGTTGCCTGGTATGGAGGGAAGGTTTTATGAGGAAAGACTGAGGTACTTGAAGCTATTTTCATTAGAGAGAAGAAGGTTAAGAGGTGACTTAATAGAGGCATACAGGTTGATCAGAGGATTTGATAGGGTGGGCAGTATGAGCCTTTTTCCTCGGATGGTGATAGCTGGAATAAGGGGACATAGCTTTAAATTGAGGGGTGATAGACGTATGAAAGATATCAGAGGTAGGTTCTTAGAGAGTAGTAAGGGCATGGAACAGTAGTAGACTCGCCAACGTTACGGGTAGGAGCTGATGAAGGGCTCCTGCCCGAAACATCAATTTTCCTGCTCCTCCGACGCTGCCTGACCTGCTGTGCTTTTCCAGCACCACTCTAATCTTGACTCTAATCTCCAGCATCTACAGTTCTCACTTTCGCCTTGCCAACTTCACAGGCATTTAAATGGTCATTGGATAAATATATGGATGAAAATGGAATTGTGTAGGTTAAAGGAGCTTCAGATTAGTTTCACAGGTCTGTGCAACATCGAGGGGCAAAGGACCTGTACTGTGCTGCATTGTTCTATGTTCTAAAGTCTTTTGTTTTCTTTTTATGTTCTTATGTTGAAGGATTTCAATGTTGGAAAACCCTGGCACAAAAGTCGAGTAGGTACCATTTAGGCATAGCATGGACAAACACAGTATAAAATCCTTCTTGTTGGTCAATCTTAGCAATAGGTGTAAATATTTCTAGGTTATCCTTAGAAGTTTCATGGCATTATGGATTTATGTTAATCAGGTACAGTTTTATGTATGGTATATTGTCCCAAATTAATGTAAGGCAAAATCATTGCCTGGATGATCTCTATCATTGACAGAGACAAGAACTTTTGTCATTAGCCTAATTGCAGTTGAACCCAGGTGCCAGAGCTTAGAAGAAGACAGAATGTGGAGTATTGTACTACCCGTGTCATTATGGTTTAATTTTATAAAGAGGTATTTCCGTGATTTGTACAGTGTCTCAACTAAATGATACAGGCCAGAAGGTTGAAAATTAATTCTCCAATTTGTCCAAAATTTAGTATTGCATTTAGCCTTGATACTCCTTGATTAGGTAGGCAAAAATCTAACATGACAACAACTCCCAATTACTAAACCCAAGTGGAAGAAGAAGCTGCTCACGTTTCAAACGACATGAATAATGGGCCATTGGTGTCTGTGGAACAATGAAAGGAGAGAAGAGGAGAAAATTTGCAGAAAAGGTGTATGTAATTTCCCCGTAAACACAAGGTTATGTATACTAAGATATGACATAAAATACAACTTATCCTTTCTCCAAATAAATACATGTTATGAAATGTCTAATCTCTTTACCTTACATTGCTAAACAATTTTAATATACAAATAGTTAAAGAAACATAGAAAATGTGCATTAAATATTAAAACAGATATAATGTAATTTATTTGATTTATTGTGTGATATTCCTGTTGACAAGAACAAATTTGGCAGATAAACAATGAATGAAGAAAAGATGATTCCTGGGGGTTATATAGGACACTCACTGCATGTAAACAAATAAGGTAATTCTAATTTGGGCTGAACCATAAAACCAAAACAGTTCCTACACTTTGCAAGATAAAATAAAATATGCAATGGAGTTGAATAGTTTGTAGATGTTCTAATAGTGAAGGTATTTTCAAGGGTTTGTAGTCCATCAAAGATTTTCTTGGCAAGATCCCTATATTCAAGACCAAGTGATTTCTCAATTTGATATTCTTCAAATTAATTTCAGAATGGTCTACAAAGTGGGGAATATTTTGAACATTGTTCAAAGGTTAGTGGAGGGAGAGGGAGGAGTATCCCATCAGTGTCGTTTATTTTTGTGAACAATATGACTGGGAAGAGTAAGCAAGTGGTTCTGTTTGGACAGAACCACGAACTAGGAACCACAAGAAAGAATAGGACCTCAAGGATTGTAACCTCTGAATTATTTATTTCCTGAGAAATGTACATAAAGCCAAAGGGACAAATAGATTATGGTGGTGAAGATGATACTGAAGATATGGAATAGGGAAGAGAGAGGCTATTTCATGAGAGACTGACAACAATATTGGGGCAGGAAGGAACTGTTGGGTTCCACCTGAATTAGATTTGGATCAGGATCTTAGCAGGATAAAGGGAAAGGTTGTAATGATTTTAAACTAGTATGTGGAGGAAGAGGAGGTTGGGTAGGGAGGTGGAATGCCGAATGGTCAGGTTGATCTGAAGGTATAAATAATAGTTTGGAAACAAGCAAAGGGAGGATAGTCAGAAACTGTGCTCAAGACACCATGAGTGAAGGAAAACTAAAAGGTGCAATTGACACAAAATACAATGCATGAATAAAACACTAAAGTTGAATGACAGCTCAAGGTGTGTGACTAAAATAAACAGTCTGTACATAAATGCACGGTTTATAAAGACAAAGTTAAGTGAATTGCTGGTCCATATTTAGTTTGAGGACCATGACATGGTAGTGTCTAGTACTCATATACAAATGCAAGATGGTCAGGACAGGAAATTAAATGTATCAAATTATAAGGTCTGCTAGCAAGATGGGAAAATGGCAAAGGAATGGAACAGCCTCAGTGCATAAGGATGAAATCATTACAATGCTGAGAGAGATAAGCAGGCAGTGGAGATTGTATGGTAGAGTTCAGAAGTAGAAAAGGAATTGAGACTGTAAAAGGAGTTCTGTACAGGCCTCCTGGCATCTATGAAGGGATAGGATGTCAAGCAGAAATTAGACAAATGTGTAGTTTTAATGGAGGATTTTAACTTTCATAAAGATTGCAAAAGCAGAATCTAATTCAAGCCAGAAAAGAAGTGAATTTCTTGAGTACATTCAGGATGGTTTTCTATTATTGAACTAACAAGGGACCATGCCATATTAAATTTCGTAACAAGTAGCAAGACAGTAGCTAATAAAATAACAATTAATAAATATTACAACATGATCAAATTCAAAATCATGTTTGAAAGGGAGAAATGGGGAAGCACTAATAAGTTTCTAAATTCATGTGAGGTTGAGCCAATACGATGCCACAGAGACTTTCCACTGTAAATTGGGCAAATCTGTTAAAGGATAAAATAATGTAAAAATCAGTGAGAAGAGTAGGAAAAGAAGTAAATATACCAAATCAGTCTATAGTTCCAAGTAACAAAAGCCCTGCCTGCTCAAAAACAGCCATGGGTGACTAAAGAGGGGAGTGACAAAATAAATCTAAATGCAAAACTAAATGCAAATAAAAGAATGGACACTCATCCTTCAGATAATAAATGCATCTGATCACTCCAGCAAATAATGCATGTGAACACCAATGTGTATCAGTTACTGCATGATGCTCAGCAGAGCAGACATTGTTACAATCACTGCTGTTGACCTTTTTCTTGTACAGGGTCAGATATATCCTGACTTATTGCCCATCTTTTCAAAAGAGATGGAAAGTTTGCGTAGCGATTGTAACAAGTCCATCCAGCTGGACCTCATTGAATATGAGTTCCCTGACTGGGGCTATCAATCTGGTCCAATCACAGAGCCCTGCCTGACAGATAAGAACAGGAGTGTCAGGCATCCTGTTCACGGAGAGCTAACTCTGAGGAAGCTGGATTAGTGTCAAGGATTCTCCACATGTAAATGTGGTGATGGAATGCCTGCCTCTGTAGGGTTATTTAAGTTTGTAGGGGTTGGGTTTCCGGTACTTGATGAGTCAGCTGGTAGAACATCATCACCTGGAGTTTTGCTGAGGGCAAGTGAGTGAATAGCTTTGCTAACTGCCTCCACTGTGGTCTCATTATCTGCCATGACAGGCAGGTGTTATACAGTCATACAGTCATAAAGTCATAGAGATATACAACACAGAAACAGATCCTTCGATCCAACGTGTCCAAGCCAATCAAATATCCTAAATTAATCTAGTCACAGTTGCCAGCACTTGGCCCATATCCCTCTAAACCATTCCTATTCATAGACCAATGCCTTTTAAATGTTATAATTGAACCAGCCTCCACCACTTCACCAGGCAGCTCATTCCATACATGCACTACACTTTGCGTGAAAATGTTGGCCCTGAGATCCCTTTTAAATCTTTCCTCTCTCACCCTAAACCTGTCCCCTCTAATTTTGGATGCCCCCACCCCTGGGCAACGACCCTGTCGATTCACCCTATCCATGCTTCTCATGGTTTTATAAACCTGCATAACGTCACCCCTGAGTCTCCAATGCTCCAGAGAAAACAGTCCCAGCCTATTCAACCTCTCCCTATAGCTCAAATCCTCCAACCCTGGCAAGATCCTTGTAATTTTTTTCTGAACCCTTTCAAGTTTCACAATATCCTTCCTATAAGAGGGAGACCAGAACTGCACACAATATTCCAGAAATGGCCTAACCAATGTCCTGTACCACTGCAAGGTGACCTCCCAACTCCTAAAATCAATGCTCTGATCAATAAAGGAAAGCATATTAAATGCCTTCTCTACTATTCTATCTACCTGAGACTCCACTTTCAAGGAAGTATGAACCTGCACTCCAAGGTCTCTTTGTTCTTCCACACTCCCTAGGGCCTTACCATTAGGTGTATAAGTCCTGCCCTGATTCGCTTTTCCAAAATGAAGCATCTCACATTTATCTAAATTAAACTCCATCTGCCACTCTCAGTCCATTGGCCCATCTGATCTAAATCCCATTGTACTCTGAGGTAATCTTGTTGGCTGACCACTACACCTCCAATATTGGTGTCATTTGCAAACTTACTAAATATACGTCCCATGTTCACATCCAAATCATTGGTATAAATGACGAAAAGCAGTGGACCCAGCATCGAACCTTGTAGCGCACTGCCAGTCACAGGCCTCCAGTCTGAAAAGCAACCCTCCACCACCACCCTCTTCTATCTTTGATCCAATTCTGTATCCAAATGGCTAGTTCTCATTGTATTCCATGTGATCTAACCTTCTATGGTGTTGAGAGCTCCATCATTGACAGTGTTCAGAATGTAGGTGAACAATTTTTCAATCAAGTCAATAAACTGTTTCTTTTCTGCATAGCCAATTTGGCTGACATTGGTATGAGGATAGCATTTGTACTTTGAATGAAAAATCTGTCAATATTACACCCTAATCCTGGTGCACACATGGGAGTTTTCTGTATTGCAGTGAGTACTATAATATCTGCTAATGTAGTGTGTTCAGATGCTCTTGAGAAAGTCTCACATGGAGACATTTGGATCCAACTGGAGCAAATGCCCTGATCTTGGATGCTACCAGCAAACCCTATGGCATGGTTTGTTGTGGAAGAAGATGTTACTTACACAAGTCTCATAGTAGCAATAAAGTTCAAGCAGTCTCTTTCCATTTTCATTTTTCTTTCCCAGGCTATGATATCTGAGGAAGGAGGGCAATGCCTCATTTCTGTTTTAAGACCATGAGACCATAAGACATAGGAACAGAAATTAGGCCATTCAGCTCATGAGTCTGTTCCACCATTCATTCATGGCTGATAAATTTCTCAAACCTATTCTCCTGCTTTCTCCTCGAAACACTTGATCCCCTTGATACTCAAGAACCTATCCATCTCAGTCTTAAATATGCTCAATGACCTGGCCTCCACAACCTTCTGTGGCAATGAATTCCATAGATTCACCACTCTCTGGCTGAGGATATTTCTCCTTATCTCTGTTCTAAAAGGTCTTCCCTTCAGCAATTTGGGATGAGAATCAAGTGTTGGCCTTACAGAGAATAAAACATTTGGATTATTGTGCACAGTTTTGGGCCCCATATCTCCTGAAGGATGTACTAGTCCTGGAGTGTGTTCAGAGGAAGTTCACGAGAATGATCCCAGGAATGAAAAGCTTAACACATGAGGAACATTTGAGGACTCTGGGTTTAAACTCAGAGTTCAGAAGGATGAAAGGCAATACTGAATAGCCTGGACAGAGTAGATGTTGGGAAGATGTTTCCGTTGGTAGCACAGACTATGACCCAAGGGCATAGTCTTAGAGTGTGGCGGTGCTACCCTTCAAATTCCATCATCGTGTCTCATCTAGATACAGATACAATGTTGCTTGGATAGGTCTTTGAATCAGCAACAGGATATGGTTCCAAGTTAAGATGATGAGTGTCTTGAAGCTGAACTTGCAGGTGGTGGTCTTCCTACACATTCACTAGCCTTGTTTTTCTAAGACTTATGGGTTTGGAAGGTACTATTGAATGAACTTGGGTGAATTGCAACAGTGGATCATGAATCTATGTTGGAAGTCTGTTTCTGTGATGTATGCCTCTATGACTCTAGTGGCACCCATCCACAATAGAGTCATAAGGAAGGGTCCTTTGCCCCTAATGTGTCGAATTTCAGTGCTGTTGGAGATGCATTCATCTAAGCAATTGAAGAGTCCTGACTTGTGCCTTATGTGGACAGTTTTTGGAAAGTTTTTGCAGTCAGGAGGTGAGTTACTCAGTGTAGAATTCCCAGTCTCTGACACATTGGTATGGCCATAGCAAATAATTGCATTCTCTCTTTCAGATATGATCATTACCTGGCACTTCTTTGGCCTATAAACCAAAGCCTTTCAGGCTTCAGTATCTGAGGAGTAATAAATGGTATTGAATACCATGCAATCATTAAAGATCACACTTACGATAGAGGGAAATTGATGAAACTATTGTAGATGTTTGCACTTTGGATACTATCCAAACAATTTCTTGGCCTATGATCTTGAAATTCAGATAATTGATCTTGAATAATCACAAACACCTTTCTCTATTCTAAGAATTATTCCAACTGGTGAAGAGTTTTCTTACTGATTCCCTTTGATATCAATTTTGCTTGGGCACCTTGGTGCCACATTAGATGACATTCACTTCACATTTAGAGTTTTACTCCACGTTTGGAACAAAGCTGCTTTGAGGTCAGTAGCTGTCTGGCCTGAGAAGAACTTGTACTGGACAATAGTGAGCAAGTTATTGCTGTTCAAGAGTCACTCAATAGCACTTTGCTGCTGATCATGTAATTGGCTGGGTTTGATTTGTAGTGTCTTCTATGGATTGGATCTACCTGGGAAATTTTCCACATCACTAGCGTTGTTGCTCTACAGGAACAACTTGGGTCAGACCCTTGGTAGTTCTGCAGAATGTGGCTTTAATACTGCCTTAGTGTTGTCAGAACTCATAGCCATTGCTGCATCTAGTGCTGTTTCTTGACATCACATGAAATTAATCAAATTTACTGAAGACGAGCATCTAACATATTGGTGACCTCAGGTGGAACATCTATAGGAACATGGGAACAGGAATAAGCTATTTACCTTCGTCAAGTTTGTTCCGCCATTCAATTAGATCATAGCTAACCATCCATCTTCTTGCTACTTTCCAACACTATCTCTGCATCGCCATGATGCCATTGATTTCTATATTGAACATGCTCAATGGTTGAGTTTCTACAGCCCTTGGGGACAGATAACTCCAAAGATTCACCTCCCTTTCAGTGAAGGCATTTTTCCACATCTCAGTCTGAAATGATCTACCTCTCATTCTGAGATTATGTCCCCTGATTTTAGACTCAAAAGCCAGAGGAAACAGTTAATGTATATCCATCCTGTAGAAATTTCACAATTTTCAGTGAGGTCATTCCTCATTCTTCCAAACTCTGGGAGTAGAAACTAGAGTCTCTCCAACCACTTCTCACATGACAATGCTGCTTTCCTAATTTGGTGAACTTCTGGCACATTTCCTCAGTAGCAAGGTTATACCTGTTTAGATGAGAGAACTAAAGCTGTTCACAATACTCCTGGCGGGCTCCCATCAAGGTACTATACAGTTACAGCAGGACACCTACATTTCCTGTACTTAAATCCTCTTGACATAAAAGTCTTCTGAATTGCATGCTGTACCTGCATGCTAACTGTAAATGACTCATTAACAAAGATACCCTGGTCCATTCAGACCTCTGCTCTGCCTAACCTCTCACCACTAATATTTATCCTGTCTGCTTTTTCTAATCAGTGAATAATACTGATTCACAATATATTCCATCTACCACGTTCTGGCCAATTTACTTAAACTATCCAAATCTACTTCAAACGCCCTTGTATCTTCCTCACAACTTATACTACAACCTAGTTTAATATCGTCAATAAATTTGGAAATATTACAACTGGCATGCACATCCACTTATATAGATTTTGAACAGCTAGTATTGACCTAGCACTGATCCTTGTGGGTAAGTAACAGCCTGCCATCCTAAGAACTTTCTACTTGCTGCTTATTAACCAATTCTTAATCAATACAGAGACAATTCCTCCAATCTCATTTATTTATTAACTAATGTGTGAGATATTATCAAAAACTAGCTGAACATTCAAATACACCACATCCACTCATTCTCTTTTATCCTCAAACCACTCCAGTACACACATGTTGACTCTGCTCAATTTTATCATTGTTTTCTAAACATCCAGTTGTCACAAACTTTCTAATTTTTAACATGTTCCTGCTACTAATGTCAAACTAATAAGTCTGCAGTTATCCTTTCACCAACTTCCTCCCTTTTTAAATACCAGGGCTACATTTGCCACTTTCTAGTCTGCATGGAACTTTCTAGAATCTACAGCCCTCATTATTTCTCAAGCCACCGCCTTCATTCTCTGGGATGAAGCTCATCTAGTCCACTGGATTTATCATCCGTTAATTCTGTTGGTTTTTTAAGTTCTATCTCATTACCCAATACTAATTTTTTTTAGTTTCTCAGTGTTGCAAGTACCTTGGTCACTGGTTATTTCTGGGAGATTTTCTGGATCTTCTTTCTTGATGACAAACACAAAGCAAATGTTAACTTTCTCTATGATTTCCACGTTATTCACTATAAATTATCCTGTCCATATATGCAAAAGCTTCACATTTATCGTAGATAATCTTTTATTTTTTACATACCTAAATAAACTTTTGCAGTCCTCAATTATTTGCATTTTTATTCTTTTTTCCCTTTCTTAATGGTAAGACCATAAGAAATAGGAATAAGAGTAGGCTTTTCAGTTCTTCAAGCCTGCTCTGCCATTCAATGGGATCATGGTTGATCCAAAATTCTTCACGTCCATTTCCTGCCCTTTCCCTCTTTTTTTTATACTTTCTACTTCCTTTAATCAGTTCCGCTTCCTTCAAATCTGAGCTGCCTCTCACGTTCCAATCTCCCTGACAATCTAGTTTATTTGTGGGTGCGGGTTTGCTTGCTGAGCTGGAAGGTTCATTTTCAGACATTTCATCACCATGCTAGGTAACAGGTCCAGAGGCTCACTGAAGGTGTTACCTAGTATGGTGATGAAATGTCTGAAAATGAACCTTGCAGCTCAGCGAGCAAACCCCAAATCCAGAACCTCAACCTGAGCTACAAAACTTCTCAAAACTTGTTAGTTTATCTGTGCTCATGCTTGTGGAGAAATCCCTGTAAAGATAAAGAGGTTGTGAGTAAGGGATTCAGATCTCCTCATAACTCTCATCTTTCACCTCTCTAGTGAGATAGAATATTGAGACATAGGTATTCAAGAGGTTAACCTGCCTATTTTGGTTAAGAGGCAGACAGAGGACCATTTATTGTATGTGGGGGTTGTTCTTTCACCAAGTGTAATAATTTCCTGACTGCAGAGCCTATACCTCTTGGCATGCATGTCTGTTGAATTCTAGCCCTGCCAGATGAGCAAGTCATTTTTTCCCCCAGTGTGCCCCTCCCAACAAACCTGATACCTTGTTGGAAAGTTTTGTCAGTGTTCAGCATGTCAATCTGTACATTGATCAGAACTGACATTGACATCTTATTAAGCAGCTGTAAGTCATCTGTCAATCTCCTGCACATAATCTTTGACCAAGCTTGCCAAGCAAAGAGTTGGCATCTTTTTTCTTCTCATTTGATCTGCTTGCCTGGTGTGACTTTATGTCACTTGTTAAGTACAGATTCTAAGCTCCAAGCATCATTGAGGTGAGGCAGCTCAACACCTTTCTACTTGGGACCTGCCCAGCCTGAGAGGGTGCTGGCTGACCAATGAGATACAATGCTCTGTCTCACTATTGATTCCCAATACCTATTCTCCACACCAGTAAAACTGGGTTTAATTATTTATGACTTATGTTTCCCAGTTTGTGTAAATAATCTGTAACAAAAATGGAGTGCCCTTACCTGGGCTGAATTTATGGATACCCTGGGCTGCCCAATCATCAAAGTCACTTTCTCAACATCACCAATTGAGCACAAAGGAATGTAAAGCACTAAATTTGAGACTGCCTTGATTGCAGGAGTTGTTGGAAAGATTACATATTTAGAAACCTATCTGGCTTTAAGCTCCACTCCAAACTTTTGTCAGGTTTATGCCTTCAACTCTTCCAAGGTATCCACAAAGCAGTGGAGTTATTTGCCCACAGCTGGGATTTTAGTTTGTTAGTGGCTGAGCTTGTCCACACACCAGCGGGTCTGGAAACTGTATGCCTGGAGCACAAACACACCAGATGTTTTGGCATGGGGCTACAGGGATGCACTGCTGAGAACTTACCAATGGAGAGGCTGTGGACTGACAGGAAAAGACTCCCACTTGGCTCTCTTTTTCACATTGCTGCTAGTGGAAGTGAAAAGCAAAGTAGCACACAAACAGAAGGCTGCATGCTGACTTTCATCACCCACACAACTGGACTCACCATATTGACTTGTTCAACACATTTGAAGGTATATTGCAAATGAATTAAAGTTGTACTTATGGCGAAACAAGCAATATACACTTAATGGATGGAGGCATAAAATGTAGTTTCCATTTTTCTAGTATCTTCGAAAACTTTAGTTCAAGCGATTGACATTCTATACAGCTTGAATTGTCAAATAAAACAATTAAACAGAGCTATTCCAGTCACACTAGTGACACCACATGGTCAAGCATTGTAAAGCAAATACAGATCATGGACACTAAATTAAATGTCAAGGTTTGCTATATGCTTATGTACTTCCGGGTAGTTATGTAGGTCAGACCTCTAAAAGTGCAACATTTGTCAGTCACAGAAATACTTGGTACTGTAACAAAATTAATTATTTTCATGCCAGGTTTCTTGTTGTTGATGGTAATAGACTGGGAAAATATTGAACTGTCATTCTCTTGAGGGGAAATAAATAATTTCATTCACAAATTATACTGAACCACAGTGAGAAATATCTTGATCTTATGTTCTATTGACTGTTTAGCAGCCCGTTCATGAGTGTTGAAGTGAGGCCATTTATAATAATGTTCCTCATAGTGCAGTCATTGAAAGTTTAGTATTCAAACAAAAACTTTGGTTTGGCTAAATTCAATGTACTTAACATAAACATGTTACATTATTGAAGCTCATATGTCTCATTTGCATTTTTAGGAAGGCATAATTTATAGTGAGTTAATACAGCATTGCACAATGCCAGCTCGATTTTACATTTAAGGTGAGCATGAATGATCTGAACAGTTCACAAATCTGTAGAATATTTACCTCAAATCTTTTAAAATGCTAAAATAACACATCGAACTAAAAGCATGCAAATATTTCATGCTGATGCATTAGACATTCAAGCTTTTAAAATACATTTGCTTTTCATGTTTACTGGAGAAGATAGACAAATGATTTGTCTATGACACAAAAATTCAATTTTGTGTGCAGTATGATAGCATTGCTATCAAACTAATAAGTAAGTATCACAGAACGGATATGAATAAGTTTACCCATATTTGTTCCTGGTTAATATTAATAAAATTATAAAAAACTAGCATCTTAATTGTATTACTGAACATCTGTGCCACAGAACTAGACACACCCTTTGCCATAGTGCAACTGTATAGTTCGACACAAACAGTTACCTAAGTACCACATACCTTCTGTCCATCAAAAGCACGACAAATCCAATCCAACCCAATTAGTGCCTCATCAGTCTACTCTCAATCAGCGAATACTGGAAAGTGATATTCACAGTACTACCGAGCAGTCTAACTCAGCTCAATCTGCTCATCAATGCTCAATCTGGGTTTCACCATGGGCAGCCGAAGAATGTGATGCTGGAAAAGCACAAGCGATCAGGCAGCATCCATGCAGCAGGAGAATCGACATTTCGAGCATCAGCCCTACACCAGAATGCTGAACCAAAAACCTCAGATGCTGCATGACCGGCTGTGCTGATCCAGCACCAAACACTTTGACTCTGATCTGCAGTCCTCATTTTCTCTTGATTTTCACCATGGGCATTCAGCTCCACACCTTGATACGTCTTGGTACAAATATATACCACAACTTGAATTCTGAGATAATGTGACATCAAAAATGCACTTGCCAAAGTGTGGCATCAAGAAGCCCAGGCAAAGCTGATGTCAATAATAATCAGAGGGAAAACTCTTCACTGGTTGGAGTCACATCTAACACAAAGTAAATAGTTACATTTGTCCAAAGCTAATCATCTCAACCAAAGATATCAATGCAAGTGTTTAACCAGGGTAATATCCTCAGCCCAACCATTTATTAGCTGCTTCCTCAATGAGCTTTCCTCTATTATACAGTCAGATATTGATGTTCACTGATGATTGTGCAGTGTTCAATACGATTTTCAACTTCTTGGATCCTAAAGCAAGCTGCGTCCTTATCCAGCAAGACTTTGACACTTTTCAGGTTCAGGCTGGTAAATGATAAGTGCCATTCTTGTCATGTAAATGATCACCACCATCAAGATAGAATTGCTGCATCTTCCTTTGACATTCATTGCCATTTCTATTGCTGAAGTTAACCACCATCAAAAGTCCTACAGTTAACATTGACCAGGAACTTAATTAGACAAGCCATATAAATGCTGTGTCTACAAGAACAGATCATTGGCTATGAATTCTGTCATTAATAATTTACAACATAACTCCCCAAAGCCTGCCCATTATCTACAAAGCACAAGTTAGGAGTCTGATGAAATGCTTTCCAGTTGTTTGGATGCATGCAGCTTCAACAATACTCAGGAGGTTCAACACTAACAAACACAAAACAAGTCAATTGATCCATAACCTTAAACATCCATTCCTTCCACCACCAGTGAGAACAACATGTACCACAAGATATGCTACAGCAACCCACTAGGGTTCCCTTGACAGCACCTTCAAAACCCATGACTTCTGCCATTCGGAAGGACAAGAGCAGCAGATGAATGGGAACACCACAACCTCCCTCCAGTCACTCTCCTGACTTTTAAAATTTATCACTGTACCTTGGCTGTCTGGTTTATGGAACTCCCCACCAGCATTCTGGGGGTATCTGTACTAGATGGACTGCACTGGTTAAGAAGGCAGTTCCCTCCACATTCTCCAGAACAATTGGGGATGGGCCATAATTGCTGACCAGAGTTGTTCACACTCCAAGTAGAACAAAAATGGGGGCCAGTACATTTGCATTCATGTCAATACATAAAGCAAAATGAAATACAGCCTTTTTTCTTGACAGCAATCTAATATTTAACTGTACAGCATGTGGTACTTACATTAAAAAGACACAAAACAAACTGAGCTCTAACGTATCAAGAAATGCATGTGGGATCTAGGACTAACACCACACTATTGTATATAGGTATTGAATGAAGGCCAATTTGAGATGTGTTTTTTTTTGGAAAAGCAGCAGTGAGTTATACCAGCAAGAGAGGCATTTAACTCCATGTTTTTACTTTTATGAAAACCTGCAGGGATCTGCTCTCTTTTAACAGCAATGAAGAAGATTCAATAATTTGAGTGAATTGAGGACAAGCCAGCTATCTAGTAGAAAAAGAATTTCTAAAAGATTACAGAAGTGTTTTCTTTTTTATAAACTCATGGGTGTAAATGCTTGTGTAGTTCAATCAATTACCCTAGGACTCTGTAGTCATAACATTTACTATATGTCATTTTCAGGTATAACAAAGCTTGCTGATTTTTTCAAGCTCGATTTGGTCTTTGAAAGTTTAGGTCAAAAATGGTATTTATTCTAACATATTAGCCTTGGCATTCAATTCAAGCTGCAAAAGCTATGTTTTTTCCTTACTCAAAACCAGATAGATTAAGCTCACTTTTGCTAGCTATGATTCTGAGATACAGTTTGATCATCACAAATTCGGAATATATTATAATACATGACCTATTATAAAGATGAGTAATCTCATTCTGCCTCATGCAACTGATAGTGAATGAAAGATGTAAAATACTTTGCTTGAATGAAATCAAAGCTCTGTTAAAGAAGAATCTTTTTAATGTAACACAAGGGATATTAAATATACATTAAAATCAGGAATTATCTTATCTTTCTGAAACTGTAATGTAAAAAATAGACTAAGACCCATATTAAACTTAGTCACTCAGAAGATATAGCAGCTATATAATAGCAGTATTGTGTGTCCTGATAGGCTGAAGTATGTTATGCATGACTAACCCATCTCTCTGTATTTTATTCATTCTATTCTCTTTACACTTTTGATATTTTAAGTAGTTTTCTCTACTCGGTAAAGATAAGTAAATGCAATATCACACTATTCAAAAGTTTTAAAAGGCCTACTGAGAAGCTGCAATCAAAAGACTTTTTTATAGTTCTTTACTTAGAAAGGAATATCATTATAAAGGAAAATGAAAAGAATATTTGTCTTTCTTTAATTTAAGGCATAAGAAATTCTAATTTCTCGTCACAGGAGACAACATTTCTGTTGGATATTTATATTTCTTTGGCAACATTTACTTAACAAAAGCAAGGGAACAACAAGAAAGTCCTGCTGATCTTAGTATTAACAAGAGGCAACTGGAGTTTAATAAAATAATTACACCTTCATGTTTTCTGTCACCTTTATAGGTTTATCGCCTTGAAATTCCCATTCATATTCCTGGGACTCTTATTGAGCACCGACTATTTACTGTGATGGCAGTAATTTGATATAACAACTCACCATGTTTTTACAAATTTTAGATATATAGGAAATATTCATTTTTTTCTGTTTCTGAACGAGTTTTCTATTGGCAGCCAATCAAGAAAAAAAAGTCTTGCATTGACAGCTTTCCTGCTTATGTTTAATGGAAATTAATAGACATAGAAAGAAAGTAAAGAAATGAAGCTGTGTGAAAATGGGAAATAATAGAAGTATGACTGCATAAGTCAGCGTATCGATAGGCAGAATCTTCAAGACCCTGAATGACATGGGAATGGCAAGTCAATTGGGAAACTATGGCAATATTGGAAGTGATGGGATTCTCAATGTTAAGAAAAAGGATTCCAATTCGGCTGACAGGTTTTGAACGATAAGATAAAAATTTCACTGGAGAGCAGCAAGTGGTTTATTTGCTTGTCATTATCTAATATTGCTTCATTTATAAGCATTTTCTATTCTTCCACATGCTGGGTAGAAACCGGACAGCTATGATATCTGACATGGAAGTCGGAACAGGTGCCTGGCAGATGTACCTTGTCATTAGGGCAGCACAATGGCTGAGTGGTTAACACTAATGCCAGGGACCCGGGTTCAATTCCAGCCTCAGGCGACAGTCTGTGTGGAGTTTGCACGTTCTCCCTGTGTCTACGTGGGTTTGCTCTGGGTGCTCCAGTTTCCTCCCATGATCCAAAGGATGTGCAGGTTAGGTGAATTTGCCCATGCTAAATTACCCACAATGTTCAGGAATGTGTAGGTTAGGGGCATATGTAGGGTAGGCGACTGGAGTTAGGTGGGTTACTCTTCGGAGGGTTGGTGTGGACTTGTTGGATGGAAGGGCTTGTTTCTAAACTGTAAGGATTCTAATCTGCTTCTCCAGGCTTCCATCTTGGACACAGGTTACACTCTGCGTGGGTTTCCTTTGGGTGCTCCGGTTTCTTCCCACAGTCCAAAAATGTGCAGGTTAGGTGAATTGGCCATGCTAAATTGCCTGTAGTGGGTAAACATAGGGAAATGGGTCTGGGTGGGTTGCGCTTCAGCAGGTTGGTGTGGACTTGTTTCCACACTGTAAGTAATCTAATCTAATCTAACCTAATCCATGGGCAGCAACCACCCATAGTGCCCACCCACAATGGTTGGCATTGGACAGGTACCAACCTCACTACATCGTAATGGCACATCTCCATTTCGATTTTAACATAGTTCTGCACTTTGGACTACAATATCACCTTTCATTATAATGCTGTTTCCAGGACACTTTGTGGGCAGGGACAAGCACCCACATAATGGATTGTACCAGGGTGCACCTCAGGGCTCCTCACTTGCTCCATTAGTGTTCACACATTCTGCGACTTCTTGGATGCTCATAATATCGCTGCTTGCTTTGTCTTACCTTTTTGCACTTTGGCACCATATTGAGAACTTAAAGATGCACTGTACTTCTGTCTTGATCCCCTGTATGACAACAGTCCCCCTTCTTTTGACTGAGGACTACTCCCCTTAGACTTTGCAACTAACATGGCTGTGTACATACCGTGTAAATTTCTGGCACATGTTGTGGCTGTGATACTTCTGTAGCACAGTCTTGTAAATCAACATGTCTGCTGCCTTCACTGCCCATAGCTGGAAAATATGACAAGTGCCTGGTATTGTGTCTGTAAGACAAGAAAGTATGGAGAGCCTGTAAGTTCCGAATAATTAGGGTGGCACAATGGCTCAGTGGTTACCACTGCTGCTTCACAGCACCAGTGTCCCAGGTTCAATTCCAGCCTCAGGTGACTGTCTGTGTGGAGTTTGCACATTCTCCGTGTCTGCGTGGGTTTCCTTCGGGTGTTCTGGTTTCCTCCCACAGGCCAAAGATGTGCAGGCCAGGTCAATTGGCCATGTTAAATTGCCCATAGTGTTAGGAGCATTAGTGAGAGGGAAATGGGTCTGGGTGGGTTACTCTTCGAAGGGTTGGTGTGGACTGGTTGGGCCGAAGGGCCTGTTTCCACACTGGAGGGAATCTAATCGAATCATAATGCAGCAATGTGCAAAAATGTAAGTCCAATCAGGGCAGATATGCAGTAAGTATCCAAGCAGGTGCAGAATGAGTGAACCCTAAAAGAGCAAGCTACGAGTCTGAGATGCACTGTGATCTGAAGTAAGAGATGGGTGTCTGTCCCTGTGCACAAAGCAGTATTACAACCTAAGATGTTAGTGCAGTCCAAAATGCAGCGCTGATGTGGTAAACTGTGTTCAAAATTAGTGTGAAATGTACCATGATGCAATAAGAGTGGTGCATGTCTGATGCCAACCTTGGCAGAAAGAGGGTGCAGATGCAGGTAACTGCTGCCCATGAAACATACCCCGAGATGTTGGAGCCACCAGGAACTCACTGTGACCATTGGCTATGGTGGGCTGGGCACGTCGTCTGTAATACTGATACAAGATTCCCAGAGCAGGTGCTCTACTCTCAGCTGTGAAATGGCAGGTGAGCCTCAGGTGGACAGAGGAAGCGCGTCAGTGATGCCCTCAAGGCCTCACTGGCAAAGTGCAACCTTCCCACAGACACCTGGTAATCACTGGCCCAAGACCATCCAAAATGGAGTAGGAGATCCAAGAAGGTGTCGAGCAGCTCAAGACTTGCCTTTGGGAGAAAGCAGAAGCCAAGTGAAAACGGTGAAAGGAGCATGCTACCACACCAATGTCTCACCCACCTCTTCCGGTGACCACCATCTGCCCCAAGTGTAACAGAGTCTGCGGAAGCCACATTGGCCTATACAGCCACCTGTGCACTCACCCTGAGAATAGAAGAGAGTCATCTTCATCTGTGAGGGACCACCAATTACTGTGACCATCATGTTCAGAACTGTCACCATCTGGTTTCTCTCCTGTGTGTGGGACTATAAATGAGGTGAGATTAGATTGTAATGAGAAATAATATATGCAAATTGATCTCTGGCTGCTCATTGGTGATTTTCCCATCTCACCATTTACACCTTGGGTAGAAAATCAGACTTTTATCTTGACATTAAGAATTTTACTTTCTTAATCTCCTAATTCACTTGCTGTTGCCCACAGCATTCAGGGGTTGGGAAAATAGAGCCTAGTGACTTTTTTTTCTCTGTGATCAAGCTAAAGAATCCATCTTGATATATCAAAGACATTTTAACAGCCTAATTGTACTTTCAATGTTTCCCATTTACACAATAACATTTTTGTTTTTATAAATCAAGATTAACTGTCAGGACAAGGTTTAACCAAAATAAAGAGCAAATAACATTTTTTTTTAAATTGCTCGCTCAAAGAACTAAAGTTAAGTGAGCAGGTATAGTATTTATTATTAAAGACAATGTTAAACTCATAAATTGCTTTAGAAGATGATTAATAACTAGATTACTAATTGTAAAATCTATTTTGCACTGATCTGCTGCTCATTGGTATTTTTGTTTAGGGATTGTTTCTGTTGATGATAAGTGCTATGTGTTGGAGAATGAAATATTTTTCACTATTATCATATATTATTATGCCTGCCTAGCATGGTCATAAGAAGTGTCAGATACCCATGAAAGATTGCTCTCATCTCTTTAGTCTGCCACTTAAGCAAGAGCTTGTTCTATATACTAATCATGAAAGAAATGTTATTGGGTAATCTTCAACTTTCCACCAGGCATAAAACAGACAGTTGTGGACCAGCACCAATCATAGAAAACATTCAATTTTAATTTCCATTTGAATTAATTGCACAGATCCTTTAACAGGCAGCTCATTAAAGATTTGTGCACCTTGTGTCTTTTGCTGTGTCTCACACAAAAAAAAGGAGTGTGAGAGGCTCTGTTCACTCTGAGAGCTGGTTCTGAGGGAGCTGGATCAGTGTCAAGGACTCTTCCATGTGAAAAAAAAGAATAAAAAACAGGCAGTTCATCAGCATCTTTTCCTGTTGAAAATCTCCTCATACAAGAATAAAGAACAATACAGCACAGGAACACATCCTTCATCCCTCGAAGCCTGAGCCAACACATTTTGCCCCTCCATATTAAAATTGTCTTTATTTAAGGGATCCATATCCCTCTATTTCTTCCTATTCATGTATGCATCCAGTTGCCTCTTGATTGCTGCTATTGTGTCAGCTTCCACCACCTCCTCTGGCAACACGTTCCAGACACTCACCACCCTTTATGTGGAAAACTTGCCTTTTCATGTTTTTTAAATTTGCCCCCGCCCTGCACCTTGAACCTGTGTCACCTAGTAATTGACCCCTCCACCCTGGGGGAAAAGCCTCATAATTTCCACTCTATCCGTGCCATTCACAATCTTATAAACTTCTTTAATTTTGGATATTATGAAACTCTTGCCTTAGTGTGCCTTAGTCCCATTCAATAAAGGTTCCACAACAATTGTTTTTCCCATTTCTCACATTGACCATCTTTAAGCTTCTACGAACAGTTTCATTATCCTGGTGGTAATGGTATGTTGGTGGTTGTGAGTTCTAATCCTACCATGGCAAGTTGGAAAACTGAATTCATTAAGACCTAGTATTAGATAAAATTATAGTGAAAATTATACTAAATTATTGTAAAAACCCAACAGTTTCACTAATGTCCTTTTAGTAACTATAGCCTGTCAACTTAACACAGTATGGCCTACATATACCTACAGTACCAAGATGCCCATGGTCTTGGTTAACTAGAGGTGGATAGTGAACATGCCTGGGAAAAGCTATATTAAATGTACAAATATATTGAAAATTACCATTGGTTTTATGCTATGTTTCAAACCCACCAGAAACTGGGCTGAGGCCAGCCAAGTACATTTGATATCAAAGCCTTACATTTGACAGAGTCATCCCACTTACTGAGCTGGTTTTGGCATGAGGCCCAATAAATAAAAGATGAAGTAAACATGAGTGGCGTATTCTCCATGTGTTTCATTGTGATTAGATTTCGAGAACAACATTGAGAGAGGCCTGGGAAGAACATTATCAGGGACAAAAACTCAAGGAATAACAGAAGGACAATGTATCTTCAATAAAAGTGTATTATTTGGAGTGACATTTCATGTATTTTCTCCAGAGCTAGAATCTTCTGTACTCTGATCAGGCTACAGCTATACATATTATGTGACTTGATTTTTGATTTAAAATAAAAGCAGCCATGATAATGGTTCTGATCACCTAGAATAGAACAATATCAGGCTGAAATATGAGCAGTACAGAAACAAATATGTGATTGCTTTCAAATTTAATTCAGCAAGCTTCCACTTTCACATTTCAAAAGCTAAATTTGATTATTTTTTGTTTGCTGCAGCTATGTTTTTGAAACAAATCTTGATTTCTAAAGAAAATGCTGTAAAATTTCAAAATTTAAGTCTGCACTCATAGTTGTGGTAATTTGAGAGAAAGGACTGGGTAAGTTAGTTTGTCAGACTATAATATTTAGAGTTTAGGTGATGGGTTTTTAACCACTAACTTCAATTTTATTGATTTTTTTTGATTCAAGGAAAAAGAATCCTTTTCAAAGTCTCTCAGACATTTCATTATCTCCATTGCTTTCTTCTGGATATTCAACTTCTGCTCAATATCACCTACAGACTGGAGATTCAGCTAAGTGGGAAATTAGCATGTGTTCCAGTGTCTGGCGATGCCATGTGGTTATGTTGAAGTAGCTGTGTAGTATTGTATTAGAATCTAGTAAGCGATAGATATTTGTCACATTAGTAGCCTGTGCAACTTACAGAAAAATAATTGATGCAGTGCAATGATCTTGCTAAAAGAAAGAATAATAATATTCTTTTTACTGTGGAAATTACGTAGTAAAATGGGAACTGGTGGGTGATACTTCCGGAATGTACAATTTTAAACATTAAATAGAAAGCTTAGAAGAAAAAGAACCCTACCTATTCCTTTGAAAATGATGGACTTAAAAGTATTTAAAGATTGTGGACAGTGGTGAGACAGTGGGGAAAATACAGGGGAAACAAAAAAATAAGATGTTTGACATTGAGAACAATGTCCAATTTTGCACATAAAGTTTTAAGTACTTGACGAAAATTGCAGTAATGAACAAGATTCTTTCAAAAACATAGCTGAAACAAACAAAAAGTAATCAAATTTACCTTTCCAGGCATTAGCATCGTATTATTACCGAAGCTCGTCTCATTTACACAAATATTGCTATTTTCCCAGATAGCGAATAGAAATTAGATGGTAGCAATGCCTGGCTTGAAAGTCAGAAGTTACCCAGCAATTGCAGCTCGCTAGCATCTTACATTGGCATCAAACACGATCAGTAATTGCTAACATGGTGGGAGACAATAGATTATGGGAGGGCACAGGACATTATGGGAGAGATGTTATCGACGATCACCACCCTAGCTTTGATTTGGGGGCAGTGCATTATTATCTTGGCCATTGCTACGTTGTCGGCTTAGGGCTTGGGGGTAAAGTGGGGAGATGAACACTTTTTTAAAAAAAAGAGTTGAGTGGAAACGGGGTGGGGGGGGGGGGGGGGGGGGGGGGGGGTTGCCAGGGTGTGCAATACAGAATGGAAAATGAAGATTGGGTGGGTAGAGATGGAGGAGGATTGCCAGGGAGACAATGAGAATAGCAAGTGGAGACTGCAACAGATTTTCTAGAACATGAGCTGGGAAGTTTTCCATTTTGATCTTTTCTCAACTGGACAATGCAAATGAAAACTGGCTGCCAAAGCACCCAGTGTAGGCGGACTTTTTGTGTTGTTTTGGCTGCAGGAATAAGTACCACTTGTGGACAATATACTGCCCATTAAAGCAATTGCTTTAATTAGGCACTCTCGGATTCCAGGTTAAAGACATCTACAATCACAAAATTCTGCATGTTCACCTCATGTATTTACCATGTCATTAGAACACAATTCCTAGCCAAAACCAATCCTTTCTAGGACATTGATTATGACAGATTACTCCTAGTCATTTCTGTGAAGAAGAAGTGATCACAGGCAATTTTTAACATTCCCTCTGGAATCCATAGTTCCCAAACACATTCCAGAGTCTGATATATTGCATTAAGGTGTGGAGCAGATTTTGCATGACATTTAACTGTAGGTGTATTGGAAAAGGCTCTTTTATGTAATGCTCCATTCTTGAGTGACGTGCAGAGAAAACAGTTTCAGCGAACATACTGCACTTACCATCTCTTATCGTACTTGAGCAGCATGGATTTTCAAGTATACATAGGAATAAGATCTACCATGTCAAAGATCCATGTAACAGTGTCCCATGGTCTCCTTGTTGAAAGCCTCCATGTCCCACTGTATCAGTTAATATGTACATTTGTGTGTACATCAACTGCTGAGTGATCACAATTCGAAGGATCTACCTTGATTTCAAGACCCCCACATAGGCTCATAGGAACCATCACTAATGGATTCAGCCACAGCAGGTTTTTTTTGCTACCACTGCTACCTTGTCCATAGATAGTAAGGAGGATTACATCAATTAGTGAGCAAGGCCAGTCACCACTTCCAATAGTTGCTTACAGCCTCCAAATGAAACAGTCACATTAGAAAGTCTCCATAGGATTTGGAGGTGGTACAGGACACCAATAGTCTTTCAGCCACAATGTATTCATTCATAGGAAAAGTTTCCATTTAATCAATATCCAGGTCATTTGTGATCATCCCTTCCACATTATAGAAGTCTCCAATATAGCAGTGGTAGTAAGTTAGGCAGTGTTCAAGTTCCTTGCCCCATTCACTTCAGGTGGCCACTTCCCCTTTTCTTTCCTTACCATTTTTGTCTTCTTTCTTTTTCTTTGTCTTCTTCCTGTTTGTAGTGGCAGAGGGGGTAACATTGTAGAGGGCCGGAGTGGGACTCTTGGTGAGATGGCAGCCTAATCTGGTGACTAAGAACTCCTGCTTGTGGTGGGCCCAGAGGGAGTGACTTCAGGCATCAACAAAGCAGCAACAGAGCCAGGGACTCCTGGTTGTAGTAGACCTGGAGCAGGGGCACTTGGTTATCAGTTTGGCATGGGCAGCAGCTCCCAGTTGTGGGATGCCCAGAGCCAGGCTCTCCTGGTCGTTGGCAAGGTGCAGCAGCAGCAGAGGGCCAAAACAGTCCTGCATGGCACCCAGCACCAGCAGCCCATCGGCGAGGTGGGCCCAACGATGAAGAAATGGCATCTGAAGAGTGGCGACTCCAAGGTTGGTGGGTCCAGTGCAGATGTCAGTGCGGGTGTTGTTGGTTAACCAGCTCAGAGCTCATGGTGGAGACGGCAGAATGAAGATTGACTTTCTTTCAACTTTGTCTTTTTATTCTTGAAGTATTCAAATCACACCGGATTGTGGCGACAGTTGAAGATTTTCACTGAGTTTGACCTTGTTATTCATTGTAGAGTACGTATGACAATGAGTCACTCATTCATTCAATAATTCATTCAAGTATCCAAAGGTATCCTGGAAGCCATGATGTCTATATATTTAATAACTCTCAGGTTCATTCCAACCAACAGGTGCCATACAAAGTCAGTTGATTGGCCACATGGACTACATTTGGCAACCATGGCTAATGACTCCATTACACAACATTGTGGATGGAACTGAGCATTGATAGAATTCAGGCAGCACTGAATCAACAGCCACTTCCAATACAGGTGAGTTAGATGAAGTCATCATTCATTGACTGTACACTTGTTGATTCTGGAATGGCAAGCAACCCTTGTTTATTTCCAAATGCAAATAGAGCCTATTAGTTTCCTCATTTTTCATGTTGTGTAATACCAGTTAACATTAACAACTGTTTGAGTGCCTTACAATATTTGATGCTCCCATGTTCAGCAATTACAAGATATTGTGCAATTGCGAGCAATAGAGTAAGAATAGCATTCCTTCAGCCTTCCAACATCAGCTGATGCTAAGACCATAAGACATGGGAGTGGACGCAAGGCCATTCAGCCCATCGAGTCCACTCCACCATTTAATCATGGTTGATGGGTGTTTCAATTCCACTTACCTGCACTCTCCTCATATCCCTTAATTCCTTGCGAGATCGAGAACTTATCAATCTCTGCCTTGAAAACATTTAATGTCCCAGCCTCCACTGCGCTCCATGACAATGAATTCTACAGGCCCAACACTCTCTGGCTGAAGAAATGTCTCCTCATTTCCGTTCTAAATTGACCCCTTCTAAGTTTAAGGTTGTGTCCACAGGTCCTAGTCTCTCTGCCTGACGGAAACAACTTTCCAGTGACCACCCTTTCTAAGCCATGCATTATCTTGTAAGTTTCTATTAGATCTCCCCTCAACCTTCTAAACTTTAATGAATACAATCCCAGAATCCTCAACCAATCATCATATGTTAGGTCTACCATTCCAGGGATTATCCATGTGAATCTCTGCTGGAAACGCTCCAGTGCCAGTATGTCCTTCCTAAGGTGTGGAGCCCAAAACTAGACACAGTATTCTAAATGGGGCCTAACTAGAGCTTTATAAAGTTCCAGAAGCACATCGCTGCTTTTATATTCCAACCCTCTTGAGATAAATGACAGCATTACATCTGCTTTCTTAATCACAGACTCAACTTGCAAATCAACCTTTAGAGAATCCTGGACGAGCATTCCCAGATCCCTTTGTACTTTAGCTTTATGAATTTTCTCACTGTTTAAAAAATAGTCCATGGCTGTATTCTTTTTTCTGAAGTGCAAGACCTTTCATCAGCCATTTCTGAGACCACTCTCCTAAACTGTCTAAATCTTTCTGAAGCCTCCCCACTTCCTCAGTACCACCTGCCTGTCTGCCTAACTTCGTATCATCAGCGAACTTTGCTAGAATGCCCCCCGTCCCTTCATCCAGATCATTAATATATAAAGTGAACAGCTGAAGCCCCAACACTGAACCCTGTGGGACCACACTTGTCATCGGCTGCCATTCCAAAAATTAATCTTTTGTCCCAACTCTCTGCCTTCTGTCAAATAACCAATCCCAATCCATGCCAGTAGCTCACCTTGAACACCATGGGCCCTCACCTTATTTGGCAGCCTCCCATGAGTCACCTTATCAAAGGCCTTTGGAAGTCTAGATAAATAACATCCACTGGGTTTCCCTGGTCTAACCTACATGTTACCTCTTCAAAGAATTCTAACAGGCTTGTCAGGTATGACCTCCCCTTAATAAATCCATGCTGACTTGCACTTCCAAGAATTTAGAAATCTCATCCTTAATGATGGATTCTAGAATTTTACCTACAACTGAGGTTAAGCTAATTGCCTATAGTTTGTCTTGATCCTTTCTTGAACAAAGGGGTTACAACAGTGATTTTCCAATCAGCTGGGACTTTCCCTGACTCCAGTGATTTTTTGAAAGATCACCGTCAGCACCTCCTCTATTTCCTCAGCCACCTTTCTCAGAAATCTAGGATGTAGCCCATCCAGACTGGGAGATTTATCGATTTTTAGACCTTTTAGCTTGTCTAGCACTTTCTCTTTTGTAATGGCTACCATACTCAACTCTGCCCCCTGACTCTCCTTAATTGTTGGGATATTACTCATGTCTTTCACTGTGAAGAATGACACAAAGTACTTATTAACTTCTTCAATTATTTCCTTATCTCCCAGTCTTCCAGCATCAATTTGGAGCTGCCCAATTTCTACTTTTGCCTCTCGTTTGTTTCTTATGTATTGAAAGAAACTTTTACTATCATTTCTAATATTACTGGCTAGCTTACCTTCATAATTGATCCTCTCCTTCCTTATTTCCTTGGAGAAAGTGAGGACTGCAGATGCTGGAGATCAGAGCTGAAAAGTGTGTTGCTGGAAAAGTGCAGCAGGTCAGGCAGCATCCAAGGAGCAGGGGAATCAATGTTTCGGGCATAAGCCCTTCTTCAGGAACCATTCCTGAAGAAGGGCCTATGCCCGAAACGTTGATTCCCCTGCTCCTTGGATGCTGCCTGACCTGCTGCGCATTTCTAACAACACATTTTTCAGCTTCCTTATTTCCTTCTTTGTTATCCTCTGTTTGTTTTTGTAGCCTTCCCAATTTTCTGATTTCCCAGTGCTCTTGGCCACTTTATAGGCTCTTTCTTTTTCTTTGATTCATTTCCTGACTTCCTTTGTCAGCCATGGCTGTCTAATCCCACCCCCGGATAATCTTTCTTTTCTTTGAGATGAACCTCTATACTGTGTCCTCAATTACACCCAGAAACCCCTGCCATTGTTGCTCTAATGTCTTCCCCACTAGGCTTTGCTTCCAGTCAATTTGTCAATTCCTCTCTCACGCCCCTGTAATTACCTTTATTTAACTGTAACACATTACATCCAATTTTGCCTTCTCTTTTTCAAACTGCAGACTGAACTCTACTATATTAAGATTGCGAGGCGAAAGTGAGGACTGTAGATGCTGGAGATCAGAGTCAAGATGCTGTCTCCTAAGTGTTCCCTAAGGAAGGGCTGCATCTGTAGCTTCATTCTTGTAACTACAACTAAAATGACAGGCGATCAGATAAGTGATGATTTAAAGTGACAATGTATTTACAAATGTAACATTCCATTTACAATGTCATGTCACCAATGCTATCTACATACCCTCAAGAATGTCTTATTTTTCTGTGCCCTTCACTATATCTAGGTTCAATCCTGTGATTTGCGGTTGGACTGGAGGATGCCTGCCTTATAATGGAGCTTGCTGGCCTTGAAGATTTGTGTAGGTGACCCTGGGACATTTGTAGCTAGAGGGCCCAGATGTACATAGAGCGTCCTGGACTAACTCAGGCTCATCCTCCTTGGCTTCTACTTGCTCAGGTCTGTGGGATGCAGGCATGAAAGAATTGGAGAGTCCAGGAATTTCTGGAGAGTCTTGAAAGGAGACATTTAAGAGGCTGTATGTAGTTCCTCCTCTGGCTGGGTATTCCCTCACACCACTTTGATTCATTGAGGGGAATTCCTTATGGAAGTAGTTTGAAGCGAACTTGAAAGTTCATTGAAGTCATGTACACAGTGTTCCTAACTCAGCTTGTGTTTCACTGTGATCATTCAAAGCATCCCAAATTTTTTCAGACTGATCTATAATATTCTATGGAGATCTTAGAATGGGAACTTGTTTTGTTTGCCACCCTTCCAGTAAGAAACAAAACAGTTTTAGTTTGAAGAGTCAAAAACTGAATAAGTGCTTCTTAAAGAATAAGACAGACTAATAAAATTACTTTGTGGTTCTGACGCAAACCTCTTCTGAAGCAGTTGCAAAAAGTGAACCCATGATGTCTCAATCTCAAACAGGAAAGCATATGAATGTCAATTCATTTAGATTTTAGAACACTGTTACAGTAATATCTAACTAAATTAACCACATTGAATGCCACAGACTACAGTTTGAAATATAAACCACCAAAACAACTTAATGATAAGAGAATATAACATCAGTGTGGTGGAATCCAAAGAATCCTAATCGCTATTAGCATTAGCATTGAGGACTTCTGAAGGCACATTTGCTGTATCATCGAGGTCATCTGCAGGAGGAAAAGAAAATTATTTAGAGGGACTCCAACACATTCTAAATGTTATTTTTTTTCTATATTAAGTCAAGGTAGGTATGATTGGAAAATGTATAGGCTGAGCCCTCCCACATTATGTTTGTGGCAAGTCATAAAAATGTGTTCACTTTGAAGAAAAAGGTTAATGCATTCATTTTGCATAAGCTCTGGCATCATAATCTTCTGCAGCAGAAAAGGAAACAATACTCAATTTGTTTGAGTTTGTAATGATTACTGTTGTACGGTGTTACTTTTTTAAAAATGCACAAGTGAAACACATCTAATTCAAAAACAGAAGAATCATTGTTGTCAATTCATAACAAATTCTTTATCCAAAAATACAAAGTTATTCCTATTTATTTATGGACTCCTCGTGATCAGCAGAACAGATCACCGTCATTCCTGCATGTTTTTTGCACATTAATTAGTAAAAAGATTATTTTGTACAATAGCATTTTATCTAAGATTTGATTAAATCTTGATTGATTAAAAGAGTTGAGGCAAATTGCAAATCTGATTCCTGGTATGTGGAATGGCACTGTTAAACGCATTGTGCCACACAGTGGAAATGTATGGGTCTGCACTCATTATCTGAGGTGCAGCGTGGAGGACAAAACTTGCACATAGCAAAAAAATAGCTTTTAGAAAATCTGAGTAATTCTTGAATATTTTTTATCAACCTGTTCTGGAGCAAGTAAAGCCAAGGTGCATAATAATTCACTGCTTTTCAAATTGAGCAGTTCTGAGGTTTTTTTCAAAAAGATGCAGCATGTTTCTATGAAGTAACTATTTTTAATAATAGTTTGATAGTTCAGAACTTAGACATTGTTTATTTATGTGAAGACACAATGTCTTCTCAGGTTGACAGAATGCCACTCCTGCGTTTACTGCACAAAGTAGCAGTGTGAGACAGGTAGCTTCACCTGTTGCTCAAACGTTTGAGACACTTGCTCATTCCACAGGAATCTGAGGTAGACTGGACATCTTTTAGGACCAAACATAGCAGTCAAAATTCTTTCATGAATTTCTGCAACATACAGCAAGTGGTGATCTGAACAGTGTAGCCAGTATGATATGATAGTTTTTATAAGATCTGATCTGATCTTAGCATTTAAGCTTACATGGTGAGCAGATGACAAGTGCCCTATTCACAAAGTTGCCAGTCGGGATGATCTTTTACCACATTGAATTATAGGAATCCCAACATGCACATTAACCAGTGAGCTTTCATTGGAAAGGAGTAGAAAACACACTGGCAGATTTGTCAACTAACATATTATGAAAAAGGAGCTCATTTGATTATTCCACATCAGTCATAAATTTGAGCACAAGATGGAGTTTATCAGGCTGTGTAAAGAATATCTTTGAGGCATCTGCAGATTCAGATCTGGTAAATATTTCATTTAGATATTAGATAAATGCAAAGGGTAAGAGGAGGGTTGTCATTACCATCGAAACTTCCTTCTCATCGTAACCAAATAGCAAGGGCTGAACCTAGGGGGATCCCATGGCAACACCACCTATTTGGCCATATATATTTGTCTATAGAAATTCTAATCCTGCATTCTATTTCTTTGTGAACTTCTAAATTTTCTTCTTTAGAGTTCAACTTTATGAATAAGCAAGAAGGAAAGACTTAAAAATATATAGCATCTTTCACAACCACTAGATGTCCCAAAGCATTTACAGCTATGAAAGTACTTTTAAAGTGTAGATACTGTGGTAATGTAGGAAATGTGGGCAGCCAATATGTGCACAACAAACTCCCACAAACAGCAATCTGTTTTTGTAATGTTGATTGACAATTACCTATGAACTTGGGAAATTAGAGGGAAAGACAGGTTTCATAGAAGTGCATGTATATGTTGTTTATTCTCACTGAAACACAATATCTCATGATAAACTATTTCTCATTATTAGTATAAAATGAGTCCAATAAGTAAGTAATAAATCAAACACACATGAAAATGACAAACTTACAACACCCAAGCTTTAGACTGTAATTTTCTGAATTACAGGCAAGAACCTCTGTCAGCTGAGACACAACTGTCACTATGGGCTGAATCTCATGTATTTTAGTTGACTTTTTTGGAGTTCATGGCCATGAGGCCTGCCAAGTTTTCTCACTGTAACTTATCAAACGAACTACATTAATTACCTACCCGACTCCTGTGGTATCCCTCATAGACAATCTCGGCAAGACTGACCCTCCACTCAGCAGATATCCACTGGAAGCATGGTAGCCCTGTGCCCATCTTCAAAAGGCTGTTGGGCATCCAGACAAATGCTGGCATTCAAGACTGTTCTGCTCATGGATGGAAATGACAGAGAAGGGGAAGATGGTGCTCCAATTCTCCCACAAGGGCCTGGGATGATCCTTGTCAAGCAGGTGGTATAAAGGAGTTCCTTCTTGGAGGACCAACAGATGAGGCTACACCTGCAGACTCTGGCAGCCTAGTCTGAGGTTCCTCCTCAGGTCAGTGCCATCTCCGCTTTGTGGAGGAACAGCCAGCCATGTCAATAGAAGGTCAATGACCTTCTTTACTGTGCAAGGGTAAGTGCCACACTTTTGTTTTCCATATCACACTCACTTCATCTCTTCTACTGTACCACCTCCCACCAAGGTTCAGACTCTGCTACTCTCCATATTGCCTGTAACATCATCCTTCACTCACTCTCGCCTCCCAAAGGCCCGCACCACTAACTCTGCAGGCTGGCACTTCCACTACTTCTGCAGGGAAACATTCTGCTCGACCAAAAATCACCTCCTCAATCTCTGAAGGTAAGAGTACTGAGGCCCCCAAAGGAAGCTCTAATCAGGCTGACTCCTGCTTTACCCAACAACTCAGATACTGCTACCTCAATGGGAAAGTTAGGCTTGGAGAGTGTGGGATTACAATCTAGTGAACACCTCACTCTGCATCTGGCTGGGGAAGAAATGCCCAGGTCTCTGACACTCATATGACTGCCACAGACCAGGCACTTGCTCAGTACCGGGCAAGAACGGACACTATGGTGTCAGCAATGAGGGTCTTTATCTGCATGCACAGGACAAATAGCAGACAGGCATGTGAGATGCAATGGCCCACATTGCTAGAATCTGCAGCAATGCAGCAAACAAGCAAACAGTCTGCTCCTGGGACAGCCACAGACAGCCATCCAGCACACTCTGCTAGAGAGGTACACAATCTCTCATTCCAATACCTCACCCATTGGTCCTCAGGACCTAGTACTTCGAGACTAAGGGATAGAAAGCTGGCATGCACTGTGCTGCCAGGAGGAACTCAGCTGGAGGTGAAGGCACAGTGAGGCCCCTCAATAGTCTCCTCTCAGGATACCGCAGAGGTGGTCAGGGCCTCCAACTCCACCCTGCCTGCCCACCTCCCAAACTTTAGAAGTTCAAATCAAGGAGGTTAGTTTGCCTCTGGCAAGGGGATCCTCAGCATGTTTGGCCCATCCAGGCCATAAACATCCTAGGGGTCACCTGGCCAAACCTCCAGGGTTAGGGCTCTACTGCCAAGCAGACTCTGTCCATCTTGGCTGTGGGGAGTGCAGTAAGATGCAGTCAAAGTGAGAGGAAGAAAATTTACTGAGGGCATTTTGGTGGAACAGGTGACAATGACTTATGAATGATTGATTGTGAACATTAGAATAAAATTTCTTTTGCTTTAACCGTACATCCAGTTGTTAGTCTTTCTGTGTCAGACTATATAGTTACACTCTCTGGCAGCATTTCATAGCAACAATTAAGATTCCATGGATGAAAATCTTCTATTTGGAGAGCCTACTGCATCATGGGAAAGCAAGATGAACATTGTGTACACATGCCCTTGTTGGCTGCTGGCACCTTTGGCCCTCCTGGGAAATACACCTCTTGTTTTGCCACCTCCATGGCCAACGTGCTGCTGCTAAAGAGTCACTCAGCAATGTCTGTGGCAGTGAGGTGCGATACACAGACAGGGCCAAAGGTTTAGAATGGCCAAGGAATAGGGACCCTCAGATCTATGTCATGGATAGTACATGAATCTTTAAGTGTAAAAGACCTAACATTTGGGGCCCCCCCTTCCTCTGAAGTAGGAACACTTATCCCCAACCCCCTATCTAGAGTACTTTCTTCTACATTGCACACTTTTGATTTCTAATACTATTTACGGAGACAGTTATCACTTTTCGTCCAATGGCTTCCAACCTTTGCCTGAATATGTCAGTGACCCCTGAACAATCGCATCCTATTTCTGGTAGTCCATCTCCCAACTCCCATAAGCTTCACACGCCCCTAACTCCCAAGTCTACACATGCCTGCATTCCACCTTTACCATCAGCTCCTGCCATATGCGATGACCATATCAGCTACAGTCATTCACTGTCCTTTCCCCAATGCCCTCATAACACTTCCTTCCTATGCTTAATCAAATCAATCTTTTGTAGATACTGACCCCCTTCATAATTATAATTCTTTTCTCCCCACAGCCTGCTGCCTCCAGTCTCTATGGATTAACTCATACAGAGCCATAGAACTGACAGTGACTCAAGCTTGGACTTCACAGGTACAGAATCCCTGACTGGAATCACCTTGAGTTGATTACTGACCATGTCCAAACCCTGGACTGGTATTGGGGGTAGGATTGCCCTTGACCTACTGAGCTCCCTGACTGACAGGTGCATCCCAGGACTCTGGAAAGGATGACTCCTCTATGAGTTTGATACATGGCTGTGGTTTGCTGCACAGTGTGTTTATGATATATGGTTCTGACATAGGGTGCAGGTGTACCTACTACATGGCCATACAGCAGATGTATGCCTCCTTGATGGAGACCACTAAGTGAGCAAGTGCTGAGAGCACATGAGCAACCTTGGGTTACAATCTGGGTCAATCTATGAGCAGGGTGCCTTGTCTGTGCATACAAAGCGTCCCTTTCAATCCTAATTACTGGGGGACCCTCCAAAGCAAGTCTGCATTTCCTGAGAACACTGACAGTGTTTCAGAAAGGTGCTACAATAGTCATGAGGGATTGCTAGATGCTGGACATCTATTCTGTGAATAAGAGGAGTTTGCAACTGATGCCTGTGGACTGTTCCCTGAGCTACAGTTTGGTCATGCTCAACATGGAGGGCATTTGGAGCAAACTGCAAGCTAAATCCGCCAAGTACTATAACCACACTGGTCTCCATGTCTAGTTTTTTTTTGATTTGTAAGATAGGAAGCTGAATATTAATGAGGTAAGTTGTGTTGTCAACAAGGCATTTAACAAACAACAACTCCCCCTTAATTGGCAACTTGCCGCTGTCTAGCGAGAAATTTTCCAAACCACCTTTGAAAAGCATGGAAAATGGAGGGAGTTACTTCTGACTTCAAGATGGGTCTGATTGAACTTCTCATCTGATTCTACCACTCATTTTGCCATAGCCCACATCATTCAGACCCCTGTACAATTCTGCCTTATAGAATGCACAAACTGTCAGTTCATTATATGTTAAGTAGATGAAATCTATCAGATTTGTAATAAGCAATATTTCTCCTTATTTTAACAGAATATTTGTGATTCAAATATGTTCTGATAAAACTTGAAAACCTTATAAAGATACAACAAAATTACTCTTGTTGAGTTGTGAAAACTGGACCAACTAATCACCAAAGAGATCTAAAAGTTGTACAACTGGTGATTCAGCATGGTACTTTATACACGACAATATAATTAGAATTTGCTGACAATGCATATACACTAAGTAATTTTTTAAAATGTCTGTACTGTATATCCACTAAATTGATCTCTAAACCCCTATCTGAAAAGACTAATTAGAAGATTGCATTTAGATAATTGTACCTAACTTAAATTCAAGACGGCTTACCCAAAAACAGTAAGTAAAACATAAGTGTATATGGCCTACAAAGCTAAAACACGTTTATAATGGAGAAGCTCAGTTAAGTGCAATTATGCAGTTATCATTGTCCGTCATGGCACACTCAATTATGTGCAACTAATCTGGGACTGTTAGAGTGAGTAAATCTGGGTTAGTATATTATCAATAATTAGCATCTTTAAGAAGACTCCAAATAGCATCAACTTGCATTCAGTCGAAATGAGTACAGTTTAAGGGGCAATGTTAATTTAGCTTAGCAGTCCTGCACAACTGTGTTTATTAACTTCATAAGCACATAAACTGCAAAGTCAAGTGCACACAAATATGTAGACTGCCACAGTAATTTCAGCCAGTCACTGTCATTGCAATATTCTTTAAACAGGATTAAATTTAGTTGCTGATTTTGAAAATTTCCGGAACATTGATGCTCAAGTTTTTAGACCAGAGCCACATTGAGGGGGTCACATAATATTTTCAAAACACTAAATTAACAATAATGAAATTGAGTAGGTAATGAGCAAGCAAAATCATGGCTGCTTTCTTCTTGACTCTGTTTCCTTCAACTGTCTATTAGAATGTGCTCTGTTAGACTGTGCACCTAATTTCACCCTCAGTAACGTGAAAATATTGCAAAAACGCACATTCTTTGGCTTTTCGGTTTGGATTGAAGGTGTGAAGTAAAAGTATTGATTAGTGGTGCCAAAATATACTCTTATGCCAGCCTTTGCATTTACAGTAGATTGCATGTTGAAATGTTGTTACTAACCTCAAATCTGCTGCAACAGCAGGGCAACAAACCTCAGAATACAATTGTTCCATTTTACAGAAATACAGTCAAGAAGAGCATGAATGAGGCAAGAAAGGTTGCCTAGGAAACAACTCAGACTAGACAATTATTATAGTACTATGTTCACATCTCATGCTAAGACTAGAGATGGACTTTGAATTATGTTACTGACTGGTATCTGTCTGGTACAATTACTCACTGCTGCCACCTACCAGCAAAAAGCATAACCTGCAGCATTTTAAGCAGAGCAAAATACGCTAAAGATTGTTGTATTGATTTTAATGTATCAGTAGATCTAAATATGGAAATAAGGATCAGTTACAGACTGCAAAAATTGCATAAAACATATAAGTGAAACATGAACCTTGCCTTATCCCGAAACATGATATTGCTTTACAGCACATTGCATAGTGTGACATTCCTTATTATACTCATCCCAGCGTTTATTTGACTAATTTTCATTTTTTGTTGTGGTGAATGTCATGTTGCCAGATATGGATAAGCTGTCCTAGATAGAATCATGTCATTTGACAAAGTTATATCGTCCTAATGGTGGTAGACCTTGAAAGGCTAGAAATTGTCTCATGGAAGTCCTTCGTGATGCAATTACGAATGTAAAAGGATCAGAATCCAAACTGAAAAATACATATAGTGAAGATTGAACAATTTATATAGGTGTTACAAATATTGAATAATAAAGATTCCTCATATCTGTTTTTAGGCTTGAACACTCAGGATGACGGTATTGCTAGCATTTATTATCTATCTCCCGTTGCCCTTGATGAGACGAATTCTTGAACCACTGCAATTTTGTGAAGAAAGTACTCCATGCTGTTAGGTAGGGAGTGCCAAGATTTTGACACAGTGACTATGCAGGAACAATGAAAATTGTCTAAGCCAAAATACTGTGGATGATGGAAGTGATGCTGTTGATATATAAGATCATGGTTTTAGCAGCTGCTGCTATGCAAACTGCAGATATATATTCACAGTGTATAAATATTGGAGGGAATCAATGTTTAAACCAGTGGATGGGGTACTAACTGGATTATTTATTCTGGATATCATTGGATTTGGATTGATAGAGCCACAATCATCTAGCAAGTTGATAAATATTGCATTGAACTCTTGATTTGTGTTTTATAGGTGGTTTTGAATGTCACTATGGAATACCCAGTTTTGGAGTTTCTGTAGAACCACTATGTTTATGTGGCTGGTTCAGTTTGTTGTATGTGAATCTGAAAGGGGTAACACGGAGAATCGTCAACAATAACGGTGTTTTATGACCTTGTGGGCAGAACAACTTAGGATCTCGAAGAAGTGATATCCAACATCTGGCCCTCCTATAAGTTTCTGTGACAATATCCAACACGTCAAAGTAAACTGTAGCTAGTTTCTAACATTCAAAAAGAAATGCTGTTAACTACAAGAGACTCTAGTTAGACCAGGAGTAGTTTTCCTCTTACACAACAGGCACTGTAGTTTTGTATTCTTAAGGAGGATGGTGGTAGGGGCTTATACAGTGGAGTGTGCTGGCTTGTTTATATAACACATTGCAGTATTTGGTCAATGATAACCCAAATTTGCAAATAAATGTTAGAAATGTGAGATGAAAAAAGATAGTTGTTGATTCAAGGATTTCATCAAGACCTCATTACTCAGTCCTTTAAGTATAGGAGTTGGGAAGTCACATTGAGGTTGTAGAGGACATTGGTGAGGCCTCTTCTGGAATACTGTCTCTAGTTCTGGATATTATTAAGCTGGAGAAGGTTCAGAAGACATTTACCGGGATGTTGCTGGGTATGAAAGGTTTGAGTTATAGAGAGAGCCTGGATATGCTGGGACTTTTTCACTGGAGCATAGCAAGTTGAGAAGAGGCCTTATGGAAGTTTATAAAATAATGAGGGCTATAGATAGAATTACTGGTAGTTGTCTTTTGCCTAGGATGAGGAACTTCAAGACTAGGGGACACATTTTTAAGATGAGAGGAAGTGAGGAAGGTGGTGGATGCGGGTACAATTACGTTAAAAGACATTTGGAAAAGCACATTAATAGAAATGGTTTGGAGGGATCTGGGCCAGGAGCTGGTAGAAGGAGTAGTTTAGTTTAGGATTATGTTCCATATGGACTAGTTGGACTGAAGGGTCTGTGTCCGTGTAGTATTCACCACATGTTTCAAAATAATAAAATGATTGAATGATCTGATAATGTGAATTTAGAAAAAGACACTGATCATTATTTCTCTTCCTTAAACATAAAGGCAAACTACTTCCAACATTGTCAAAAATCACACAACACCAGGTTATAGTCCAACAGGTTTAATTGGAAGCACACTAGCTTTCGGAGTGACGCTCCTTCATCAGGTGATAGTGGAGGACTCAATCCTAACCCACAGAATTTATAGCAAAAATTTACAGTGTGATGTAACTGAAATTATACATTGAAAAATTGATTGTCATACAGATTTTTTTCCTTTTGCTATGACTCATCTTATGTCTCAATGTCAGCATGTTAGTAGTTTTAAGAGACTTGTTCAAAATGGTCATCACTGCATGTTACCTGAGGGTATAAAGTGTCATACTCCACTTTACCCCAGGATCATATAGAGCATGACACTACTGGAAGCATGTTGCTCTTTGTAATCTAATAGTTTTTCAATGTATAATTTCAGTTACATCACACTGTAAATTTTTGCTATAAATTTTGTGTGTTAGGATTGAGCCCTCCACTACCACCTGATGAAGGAGTGTCACTCCGAAAACTAGTGTGTTTCCAATTAAACCTGTTGGACTATAACCTGGTGTTGTGTGATTTTTAACTTTGTACACCCCAGTCCAACACCGGCATCTCCAAATCATGTCCAACATTGTCAGCTGAGTGGGCTATGATGATTGAGAATTCTTGACTTAACTTCAACATAGGATTTGGATACTTTTGTTGCCAAAACCAATGGCATATGACAGACCAAGTGTTCATCTTTGTTTAGAATGAACGTACTTGGGGCAGCTGTTGTTCAGTAAGTCCTTTTGCTTGTGGAAATGAAAATTTGGATTTTAGGTCCTACTCCAAAACTTGAGCCCAAAACTCAAAGTTGCAATGTTATACAGTGTGACAGAATTCAGGACCCTCAGAGATCCTGTATTCAAATGAGAGACCAAGCTGAGGCTCAGGTTACCCTCTTGCTATTCTACAAGATGCATCACATTAGTTTGAAGAAGCAGCAGCATTATCACAGGTGCTCTGCTAATATTTAGCCTTCTATTCACATCACAAAATGTGTCTTGACCATATTGTTTACATCTTGCTATGTGCATATGGGCTGTCATATTATCCACATCACAGAAGTAACCACACTTCAATACTTCATTCACTAATGTATGATTTGAGATGTTCAGAAGTTCATTTTATTTAGATTATGCCTGCTTCCACTGTATGATTTAATCTTAAATATTGAAATCTATCATAAGGAAAAATTCTGTAAAATTTGAAATTTCTGCTGGAAACATATATAAATACAGATTTTTTTCCTTTTGCTATGACTCACTGTCAGCGTGTTAGTAGTTTTAAGAGACTTGTTCAAGATGGTTATCACTGCATGTTACCTGAGGGTATAAAGTGTCAGACTCTATTTTACCCCAGGAACATATAGAGCATGACACTACTGGAAGCATGTTGCTCTTTGTAATCTAATAGTTTAATATTAGCCCTTATACTTATTGATTTATTTATATTAACATATACTGAAGTACACTGAAAAGCTTTGTTTATGAGCAGTACAGGCAGATCATAGTAAGCAAGGATGTACGAATCAGAAACATTTAGAGGCATACAGACTACATTGCACAGGATGTGCACTAGGTGAGAGAAAAGTTAGCAAATTTAGCAGTATTTAAGGCTAGAGAGACAATAGACAATGAGTGCTGGAGTAGGCCATTCAGCCCTTCGAACCAGCACCACCATTCATTATGATCATGGTTGATTATCCACAATCAGTATCCTATTCCTGCTCAACTCTGTTCTAATTGGCCTACCCCTTACTTTTAAACTGTGTCCTCTGGTTCTGGACTCACACATCAGCGGAAGCATGCTTCCTTCCTCCAGAGTGTCCAAACCTTTAATAATCTTATACGTCTCAATCAGATCCCCTCTCTTCCTTCTAAACTCAAAGAGTACACAAGCCCAGTCGCTCCAGTCTTTCTACGTATGATAGTCCCGCCATTCTGGGAATTGACCTCGTGAACCTACGCTACATTCATCACTCTATTCATCAGTCTAATAATGGCCAGGAAGAAGCTGTTCCTGAATCTGCTGGAGCATGTGTTCAGGCTTCTGTATCTTCTGCCAGATGGAAGACATTGTAAGAGATCATTACCAAGGTGTGAGGAGTCTTTGATCAAGTTGGCAGCCTTTCTGCGGCAGTAAGCTGTGTAAACGGAGTCTGTTGATGGAAGGTTGGCATCCATGATGGTCTGGGCTGTGCACACAACATCCTGTAGTTTCGTACGGGGGTCCTGGGCACAGCAGATCCCGGGCCAGGACAGTATGCACCTGAACAGTATGTTTTCAATGGTGTAGAAGTTGGTGAGAGTCCTTATGGACATGCTGAATTTCCTGAGCCACCTGAGGAAGAAGAGGCGTTGTTGTGCCTTCTTGACTGTCAAATTTATGTGGGAAGCCCAGGACAGATTGTCAGTTATCATCACTCTAAGGAACTTAGGTGTCTGAGATACATAATGTTTGTCTATAATAACTGTAATAAGTGTCCATTAGATTCTTTAGTACTGAAGAATCTACACGGATTTGTGTTACAAGAGATAAGTAAAGGATTGCTGTAATAGGAAAACATATGTTACACAGTGGTGCCTGTCTCCAATATGTTGGAGACAGATATTTGAAAACTGAATTGAAGACCAACCCGACAGCAACTTTGGACAATAGATATTTCGGACTAAAGGAAGAGTTTCTCACCCTTCATTATTATCATTATTCTGTGTCTAGATATGTTAGTAAAGCATCACTCACCAAGAAGACATAACTAATTTAATTTTAGATTAGATTATCTGTGCTTTCAAGATAGAATTTTATTATAAGAGTATCTTACTTAATAATTAAAAGGCTGGAGTTAGAAAAACCAGCAAAACCAGAGAATACATATCAGCATTGAAGCAAATTAGAGTGCTCATTCTCTCTCTTGGACCATAAGAATTGATGCATCTGGCAAAATCTGAATCTGGAGGCAATCTTACAGTAAAGTTTTTAGTTCCATTTTGCTGTAGGTCGACAGAGCTAAAGACTTTTGTTGAGTTAAGACGGTGTCTTCTATATGCAAGTAGAAGGTATAAAGTTTGTTTTGATAGGTAAAAGATTTTTGAAAATTATACTAAAAACTATAATGGCATTTCACTGAGTGGGATGTAAGGCTGTTACAGAAAACCAATGTGCCAGCCACATTGCTGTGGGTCTGAAGTCACAGAGTCCAGAGTGGGTAAAGAGTGCAGATTTTCTTTCCTAAGGGACATTTGCTATGTATAGAAGATTGGCTAGCTAACAGGAAACACAGGGTTGGTTCGCAAAGTATAAAGAGTTGTGTGCCATAGGAAGCTGTGCTGGGCATCAATATTTTGTAATCTCTATAATGACTTGAATGAAAGGACCAAGGCTATGGTTGCTAAATTTCCTGATGTAATAAATATTGGCAAGAAAGTATGTTATGAAGAGAACTTAAGGAAGCACCAAAAAGCATATATGCATTTACCCACTCACCTGTCTATAATGCGGGCAAGTGGGAAATGGTTAATTTTGGAGTGAAGAATTAAAAAGCATATTATCTAACTGGGAGAGACTGCAGAACTGTAAGATGCAAAGTGGTCTGGGTGTCGTTGTGCATGAATGAAAAGAGCTAGGCAAAGCAAGTCATTAGGAAAGCCTACAGAATGTTATCGTTTATTTATTTTTGTATTCACTTCACAATATCATTTGCTTCAGTTATATGGGGCATTGGTGAGATAACATTTGGCATGATTAAGTAGGTGTTTCACTTACTGCACTGTTGTTAGGGGTCCTTAATGCCACACTGAAAAATGCAGCCTTGATGTCAAGGACACTCATTTTTATCTGACCTCTAGAATTCACTTCCTTTGCCCATGATTGAACCAGAGCTGTAATGAGTGGCCCTGGCACAATCCCAACTGAGTACGAATGAACAATCAGTCTCAGAACAAGAGGTAGGCTATTTAGAACTAAGGTGAGGAGCAATTACAGTACTTAGCTCCGAGGATGGTGAATCTTTCAAATTCCCTGTGCCAGAGGCCAATGGAAGCTTAGTCATTGCAAATGTTCAATAGATATTCACATATTAACGACATCAAGAAACATGGGTTTAGATGCTAGCCCTGAAGTATTTCTATCCATGATGAGCCATTTCTATCAGTTTCACTACTTTTCTGCTTATTTTTGGTTTTCCATGTTTGAAGCATTCTGGGAGCAGTAGGCTTAGTTCTGTGGCTTCAGGTTAGGGTTAGATTATTGGAGTTTATTGCGTTTTGTCTCAGTCAGTATATCTAAAAAGACTTTAAGAGGGACAGGATCATTATATAATCACTGCACCATAACATCTGGTCTGAGGGCATAAAGACCATTCCCTCCACTATACCTCAGATCATTTCAAAAACATGACACCGCACAGAAAGCATGCTCCTCTGTTGCAACTAAAAGCCATGTATTACCCAGATATTTGTGTGGAATGTAATGATTGTACATAATAGTTGTAATAACTTCTGTTAGATACTTCAATAACAATACCTATGCCCAGTTTCTTATATGGGGCTAAAATAAGCATTGCTGAAACCAGATAAAATATATAATTGGAGGCAAACACAGACAATGGCCACAATGTGCTCATCTCCAAAAGACTAATATCTTGATATTTGGAAAATTGATTGAAAAAGAAAAAAAAACCAGCCAACAGCTCTGGACAACAGAATTTGGACAAATTCATGCTTAAACAGTATCAGATAATTATACAGGTGTTTAGATACAATATTAACTACCAAAGTTCTTCCTTTTTAAAAAAAATTAATCATAGAATCGTAGTTATCTATAGAACAAAAAAAAATCTTCAGACCATTACATGCATGCTAGTCAAAAACAGTTCTATCTTAATCCTGTTTTCCAATCCTTGGCCCATTGCCTTGTAAACCTTGTCAGACAAGGATACATCCAAGTACGTGTTAAATTTTGAGGATTTCTGCCTTTAATACTCTTCATAACTTTATACATCTGAATCATGCCCCCTTTCAAACTGTTCTGTTCTAAGGAAAATGACTCTGGTCTACTCAATCTCTCTTCATAACTGAAACACTCCAGTCCAGGCAGCATTCTGATAAATGTCCTTTCATCCTTTCTTGTGCTATCATATCCCTCCTATAATGTGGATTTTATGCAGTTCCTCAGATGTCAGTATTGCTGGCTATGCCAGTGACGGTTGTCCATCTTAATTACCCATGGCAAGGTGTGGGGCAAGCTAACTTCTTGAACTGTTGCAGTTCCTATGATGTAGGTATACCCACAGTGTTGTTAGGAATGGAATTGCAAGATTTTACCCCAGCAGCTGTGAAGAGACAGTGATATTTACAAGTCAGTATGGAGAGCGACTTAAAGGGAAGTTTGCAGGTGTTGGTATTCCTTTGTATCTGTTGTGCTCGTCCTCTACGAGGTAGTGGTCTCAAGTCTGTAAAGTGCCATTGAAGGAGACTTGGTGATTTTCAGGTTGCTGTTTTGCCCTGGATGGTGTCAAGATTTTTGAGTGTTGTTGGAGCTGTGTTCGTCCAGGCAACTGGGTAATATTCCATCACATTCCTGACTTGTGCCTTGTAAATGATGGCCAGATTTTGGAATGTCAGGAGGGAAGTTAGTCACTGCTGGATGCCTAACATCAGACCTGTTAATGTAAACAGCTTGTCTTGTTCAGTTTCTAGTTGATGGTAACCCCCAAGATGTTGATAGAATGTTATTTAGTATTAAAGATAAATTTTAAAGCCAGCTTTAATTAAAGAAAAGTAAAAAGGATTTCAATAGATTGTAGTGCACTTTTGAGCTGAAACAAAAAACAGTGGAGTGTCACACAGAAGTTGGAGGCTAGAATGCTCTATTTCTAATGGCTAATATGAAAGTGAGAGTTAATCAAAACAGAAGCTGTAACGCCTATGATTTTTTTTAAAGAAAATAGTCATTTCTAACCTACCCTGACACAACATTAGGGGCATATGGCTTAAGGTGGCACATTTCAAAGTTTTTCAGACAGTATTATTGATAGCACAAACTTCATTAAAGGCTGGAGATTCAGTGATAGCTTGCTGAATTACAATTGTTCAAATAACATATGGGTTTCATTTTTAAAAATTAATCAATAGATGATCCCATGAAAAGACCATTTTAAAAATCTTGATTTTCATTAGCAAGGAGGGGCTTTGCAGAGTTAACACATCCTGTCTTTCCATGGATCATCAGAAAAGATCTAAAAAAATGCTCAAAGAAAAGCTTAAAAAAAAGCTTCAGGATTAACGTACTCTAACCAGTGTCATATAGACAACAATCCCAAGAATTTATTGTCAACCTTGTTGAACAATACTATATCAAAGGAAATGAATGGGATTTTTCCAAAGAGGAAGTGTCAGAGAGATACATTGATTTAATCATTGCCTCTATACCAATTAAAAGGCATTAGTTAGGATCCATCGTGTAAGACAAAAGGCCATAGCATTGATGCATTACTTGAAGGTGGACTCAAGAATAAAAGACATAAATAGAAAATCTGCAACAATTACATGCCTTAGTTACAACCAGCACAATTGCAATGGTCAGTAAAGCTCACCAAATCAGCAAAACTTGTAATGTGGATTACTGCCCCAACTCAGATTTGTTTGATAGCTGTAAAGCATATAGTACCAGACGATATTTGGATATGCATAGAAATTTGGTTTCCAAGACAAAGGCAGACCCCAGAACCAAACACAAGTGACCAACAAGATGGTACAGAACCACAACACGGGCAGTAAGGAAAGTATCAAGAAGGTGCATGATTGCAAACACAGCAATTAGTTTCAGAATCAAAAAAAAAGACAAATTTCAGAATATGTCTGTTGTTTCCATATTGTTAACCATACACTAAAGATAAAGTTACAAGAGTCTTACCATTCTTACCATAGGGCTGCTCTCTCATTAGAGACACGTGACTGGTGGTGGCTTACCTGGAGAGTTACCATGCCTCAGGTGAGGGAGAGATTGAGAAAGACGGTAACCTAAGCTGGTGAGGGAATTGAACCAAACCTGCTGGCATCAATAATGCAAACAATTAACCACTGCACATCTTGAAAGACATGTCTCTCGGCAAGTTGGCACTCCATGATACAATTAATGAGACACTGACTCCTAATGGATCACCAATTCTGCATTTACAGAATCAGACTGCAGTGCAAATACATAAGTTTATCTTGTCTTCCCAAAATCTTCTATGTGGTAGACATGAAGGGTCCACCATAGAACTTCTTGTCTAGGTCTCTGGATAGCCCTAATTCATGAGATTCAAGGCCACATAGGAAAGATTTTAATTTACATTCAGTACCCATTATCCTCAGCACAGTTCCCAATCTCTCTTCACCTGGCTGGATTAAGTGACAACTTCTCCTGGGTTAGAATATCATTAGGGTTCTACTGCTATAATGAGGGCACAATGTGCATGAATTTATGTGGCTACCAACAAGTTTCAACAAGCTTCTTGGCTACCTAACAGTGAGAAAATGATGACCAGTGGCAATTCATTGGAACTGGGAATCTCAAGCTGAATGCTGTATTTTATCATCCCCTTACCCATGTCCAAGACTGTTTTTGTCAGGAAGGGTGTGTATTAATATTAGTACTAATATTAACATGAGATTCAAACCACACTTATAATGAAGCCACCACATGTGATACAATTGAATCAGTCCATGACCTGCAAGGATAAGATTTTGAAGTGAGATATACGGCAAATATCAGCATGATTATCTCATATACTGCATAACCCACACAAAAACCAAGATATTCCTCTTGATCTTCATTTGGGTTGCCTAAATTGTCAACTTGAATACATTTAAGGTAAATTTGATATGCTTTGTCCAGAGTTTGTGTGAACAGTTGCAATTGGCAAAGATAAGCAGCTGCAGGAGTTACAAAAGATCAATATCCATGAATGATAAAAGTGAAGTACTGAGGGTGCTGGAGATCTGAAATAAACACAAAGTGCAGGAGAAATTCAATGGCTCTGACAGCATCTATGGAGAGATAAACAAAGTTAAAGTTTTCAGCAAGATATGACTTATTCAGAACTTTGGTTTTGTAAGCGGCTTACAGCTACATTTGGCACCAAAATAGACCCATAGAAGCTTAATTGGCATGACTATACCAACAGTATTAGCTTTTTCCTTTGGTTTGCTATTTGTCTGGCTTCCTAGGCATCAATGAACTCTTTCTGTCCTGTGGGAGACTAAGTCAAATAATAAATAAAACTTTAGCTTTTAAGGTTGCCTCAGTAGTTAAACTAACTGAACTGGAGCTTTTGTTTAGAAAACAGCATCTTGAAATCTCCACAGCTGGCAGTCTTCCGATGATTGAATTCAATGACTAAAGGCATTAGAGTCATGAAAGTCAAGGGGTTGTGCCAACATTTTGGAAGTAATGAAAACTAGAGTGAGCTGTACTCTTAGCTAAGCTATTCCAATACAACTGCAAAACAGGCATCTATCTGACAATGTGGAAAATTGCCTTGATATGCCCAGCTTACTCTCCATCAATAAAGTGCTGATTAGTGTCATTATCAGTGTTATCAAGATGTACTTACACAATAATAACCTGTAGCTGCTGACCCCAATATACCCTTAGTCTAAACATGTACAAAGTAACAGAACTGCAGCAGTGAGGGTAAACGTAGTTGTCCTTGACATGAGGACTTCACTTGACCACATGTGCTATCAAAGAGCAAGAGCAAAATTAAAGTTAATGAGAATTGGACAAAAGTTTCCATTGTTTACATGTACAAAGGAAGATAATTGTGCTTATTGGAGACCAATATTCTCAGCCCCAGACCATACCGAAGAAATTCCTCAGAAAAGTTGAGTCTCAGGCTTAATATTTTAGCAGCTTAATCACACCCTATCCTCCAAAACAAAATCAGAAGTGGAGATTTCTGCCGATGATTACATTCAATACAATTTGTAACCCAGGCACAGAATTTTCACGGCGTTGAAGAAAGTCTTATGTCCCATTATATCTGCATCAGCTCTCCCAGTGAACATTTAATTTAATGCCATTCTCCTGACTTCTCACCATAGCCCTGCACATTGTCAGTTGGCAAGGAACATACCATTTTCAATGCCTCAATTGAATTTATCTGCACCGTGCTTTCAGACACGCACAACTGACCCTAATCACTTGTTGAGTGAAAAAGCTCGAATTTTGTTTCTTTGGCTAATTACTTTAAATCTGTGGCCTCTTGTTCTCATTGATTTCATGAGTGAGAATGTGTCCGCATCGCGTATGAATTTGACCACCTGCAACATATCTCCTCTCAGTCTTCTTTTTTTTAAAATAATTTCTTAATTTCTCCAATCTATCTCCATATTTGAAGTTCCTCAGCTCTGGAAACATTTTCATAAATGTCGTTTGCATCTTCTTGGAAAGCTTCACTTCCTTCCTAAAGTATACTTCCCAGAACTGGATGCAATATGCTAGCTGATGCAGAGCTAGTGTCTTATAAAGTTTAACATTATTACCCTGCTGCTTAGATACTGAAACAGTCCATGTCCATGTGCAGCAAGATATAGTAGACTTGTATAGCTAAGTGGCAATCAACTACTCATTTCACACAAATGTCAGGCAATGACCATCTCCAAAAAGAGAATCTAAGCAACTCCTTATGAATTTAACTCTTCCACCGCTCCCCCCCCACCCCCAACAATATCCTATATGTCACCAGCGACCAGAAACGTAACTGCACCAACCATGTAAACAGTGTAGCTGGGAATTCTGTGATGATTAACTCACCTCCAAAGTCTGTCCACTATTTGTAACACACAAGGTAGGTGTGTGAGGGAATATTCTCCACTTGCCTGCTTGAGAGTAGATCCAACTACTTTCAAGAAGCTTGACACTATCACAGACAAAGACTGAATCCATCAACTTAAATATTCACCACCAATGCACACTGACAGCAATGTGTACCATCTACAAAATGCACTGCAGTAATTTGTCAGGTCTCTTTCAAGAACAGGTTTCAAGCAAGTAACTTCTATTGCCTGGAACAACATTGGAACACCACAATTAATCACATCATCCTAACTTGGAATTATTTCATGATTCTTTCACTGTTGCTGGGTTAAAAAAACCTGGAACTCCCCAACATCTGTGGATATATCTACAGCACATGGGTTGCAATGGTTAAAGAAGACCAAAGCTGTTAAAATGGGCAATCAATGTTGGTCATGCCAAGGATACCTACTTCACAAGATTGAATAAAAAAGTTAATTCAATATGTTTTAAATATTTTTATGAACTGCATTTATTGAAATATATTAATCAGCAAAATAACACCCAGGATGATTATTGCATAATCACTGGAGTGCCCTTATCAATAAATGTAGGTATTCCTTCAGGAAGTTCAATGCATTGAAACATCAATCGCTATGAAGCCTCAGTTGATTATTCATAGAATAGTAATATTTTGAACAAGAGAATATTGAACTTCATATCCTAACCCTTTCAAGCAGCACAGATGTCTGCATCATAATTTTGAAATTCACAGTCAACAACCTAGTGGTATCATTGTGAGACTAGGTGATTTCTGGGATCTCCACTATGCCAGATAGTGGAATTTGAATTTAATAAAAACTTGGAATTAAAAGTTTAACAGTGGTCACAAATCTATTGACGATTGTTAGAAAACCCCATCTGGCACACTAACATCATTTAGGGGAGGAAACCGCCATCCTTACCCAGTCTGGCCTACGTGTGACTCCAGACCCATAACATGGTTGACTCTTAACTGCCCTCTGGACAATTATGATGGACAATAAATGCTGGCCTAGCCAGTGACATCCTCTTCCTGTGAATGACTGGAAAAAAAATCACATATACTGTCTTGCCCATTAGAAATTTCTCAATTTTATCTTTCACAGGATGTGAGCATCATTGACTAGGCCAGCATTTACATCTGTTTTTAATTGATCTTAGTGGTGAGCCACTTTCCTGCTGCAGACTATATGGTGTAGCTACACCCACAGTACTATCAGGGAGTTCTTGGTTATTGACTCAGCAACAATGAACCAACAGCAAAGAGCTGCAAGTTGATGGTGGTGTTCCTATGCATTCCTTTCATTCTAGGTGGTAGAGGTCACAGGTTTGAAAGGTCCTATCGAAAGAGCTTTAGTGAATTGCAGTAGTGGATCTTGCAGATGATGCTCACTGCAGCTACTGTGCATCAATGGTGGAGGGAGTGAATGTTTAAGTTATGGGTAGGGTACCAATTGTTGTGTTACTGCTTTTAAAGCTGAGTACACTAATGAACCAAGGAGCAGGATGAAGCCACATAACTATCAGCCATGAAGAGTCCAACCAGCAGCATGCTCCACTAGGACAGGTACATAGATTGCACAGCAACTGAAAGGTATCAATTGGTGTGTTATGTAGATTGAGATTTTTAAGTAAATTGAAACTATGCTACTGAGCAATCCATTATTCTGGTAATTCTGTGTGATGGAAAACACTTGAAAATATGATAAGGTGATCAGTGGCAATTTTTCTTAAAAAATAGCACCAACGTGAAAACCATCAGAGAATGTCTTAGCCAAGATCTGAAATGTTTCAGAAATCACATTTACTGAAGGACCCCAAACAAAAATGAGTGGGTCACTTTTCAGAGCCTGAGCTGTCGTGAGTGGATGACAAAGCTAGTTATATTCAACATTGATCAAAGCTTTCCCAAAAAAGACACACGGTTAGAAAGAAAATGTTACAACATTAACACTCTGCTAAAAGATGACAGAAAATATGATACTATTTTAGCCATACAATGTAATAAACAAAGTACCCTACAAGGACTGCAACAAACATGACATTGGACAAATCCGAAGGAAACTAGCCACCAGGATAAATGAGCACCAGCTAGCCACCAAAAGACATGATCAACTATCACTGGTATCCCCACATACAGATGAAGTTGGCCTCCAGTTCGACTGGGACAATGCATTCATCCAGGGACAGGCTAAACAAAGACACACATGAGAATTCCGAGAAGCCTGGCATTCAAACTGGAACTCCATTAACAAACATATAGATTTGGACCCTATTTAGCAACCCCTCAGAAACAGAACTGAAAGTGGTATCACTCACCAACAAACCAAAAGACATAAATAGCAAGCTGGACAGATCATCAACACCTCACCGGAAGCTCAGTGATGATGTTACCTAGCATGGTGATGAATATCTGAGAATAAATCTTCTAGCTCAGCTAGCAAACCAACAACCTGAGCCATACAGCAATATCTGTAAGTATTATGTGCAGTTTATTGATTGAAAGGAGTTTATAAAACAAAGTACATTCAGTTTTAAGTCATGGCAGATGAAATCAGCTGAGTAAAATGTGTGGCTTGTCATATGTGGGAAGTCATAGACCTGACTGACATCTTAGATAACCACGTGTGCAGAACCTTGAGCTCTGTGTTTTGGAGTTTGAGCAGTGGCTGAAGACACAGTGGCACATTTATGAGGCTGGGTGTTATGTGGATATCTCGTGTTGCTACTGCACAGCACTGTAAAATAACTAGCCTTAGTTGTTGCTTACATTTCTGAAAACTTTTGAGATGTGAGTTGGAATGTCATGTCAAAGCTGTACAGGACATTGATGAGGCCACTTTTAGAATACTGCGTACAGTTCTGGTCACCCTTATTTAGGAAGGATATTGTTAAACTTGACAAGGTGCAAAATTGAGAAAGGCTAAATAGGCTGCAGCTTTTTTTCCCTGGAACATCGGAGGCTGGGGCGTGACCTTATAGAGGTTTATAAAATCATGAGGGGCATGGATAAGATGTATAGCCAAGATCTGATTAGATTACCTACAGTGTGGAAACAGGCCCTTCCGCCCAACAAGTCCACACCGACCTGCCAAAGCGCAACCCACCCATACCCCTACACTTACCCCTTCACCTAACACTACGGGCAATTTAGCATGACCAATTCACCTAACCTGCACATCTTTGGACTGTGGGAGGAAACCGGAGCATCCGGAGGAAACCCACACAGACATGGGGAGAATGTGCAAACTCCACACAGTCAGTCACTTGAGGCAGGAATTGAACCCAGGTCTCTGGCGCTGTGAGGCAGCAGTGCTAACCACTGTGCCACCGTGCCCCATCGTGGGCGGCACAGTGGCACAGTGGTTAGCACTGCTGCCTCACAGCGCCAGAGACCCGGGTTCAATTCCTGCCTCAGGCGACTGACTGAGTGGAGTTTGCACATTCTCCCCGTGTCTGTGTGGGTTTCCTCTGGGTGCTCCGGTTTCCTCTCACAGTCACAAAGATGTGCAGGTCAGATGAATTGGCCGTGCTAAATTGCCTATAGTGCTAGGGTAGGGGTATGGGTGGGTTGCGCTTCGGCGGGTCGGTGTGGACTTGTTGGGACGAAGGGCCTGTTTCCACACTGTAAGTAATCTAATCTTTTTCCTATGGTGGGGGAGGTCAAAGCTAGCGGGCATAGATTTAAGGTGAGAGAAAAAAAGTTCAGAAAGGATTTGAGGGTTAGATTTTTCACACAGAGAGTGGTGCAAGTATGGAAGAAATTGCCAGAAAAAGTGGTGGAGGTGGGTAAAATTATAACATTTAAAAGATACCTGGATGAGAATATGAAAAGGAAGAGTTTAGAGGGATATGGGTCAAATGCTGACAAATGGGATTAGATCAGATTGGGATATCTGGTCAGTGCAGGTAAGTTGCACTAAAGGGTTTGTTTCCATGCTGTATGGTTCTATAATAGGCTGCAGGAGTATTTGGACAGGTTAGGAGAGTGGGCACAGAAGTGGCAGATGGAGTACAACGTGGGAAAGTGTGAGGTCATGCACTTTGGTAGGAAGAATAGAGGTATGGACTGTTTTCTAAATGGGCAGAGAATTTAGAAGTCTGAAGTGCAAAGAGACTTGAGAGTTCTAGTCCAGGATTTTCTCAAGGTAAACTTGCAAGTTGAATCAATAGTTATGAAGGCAAATGCAATGATGGCATTTATTTTGAGAGGACTTGAATTTCGAAGCAAGGATGTACTTCTAAGGCTCTATCAGGCTCTGGTCAGACCACATTGGAGTATTGTGTGCAGTTTTAAATCCAATATCTCAGGAGGGATGTACTGGTCCTGAAGCGTGTTCAGAGAAGGTGCACAGGAATGAAAAGCTTAACATATGAGGAATCTTTGAGGACTCTGGTTTTATACTCAATGAAGTTTAGGAGGATGAGGGGGAATCTAATTGAAACATACAGAATACTGAAACGTCTGGACAGAGTAGATGTTGGGAAGATGTTTTCATTGGTAGGAGAAATTGGGATCCAAAGGCATAGCCTTGGAATAAAGAGAAGACCTTTTAGAATGGAGATAAGGAGAAATGTCTTCAACCAGACATTGGTGAATCTATGAAATTCACTGCCTCAGAAGGCTGTGGAGGCCAGGTCATTGAGCATATTTAAGACTGAGATGGATATGTTCTTGAGTATCAAGGGGATCAAGGGTTATGAGGAGAAAGCAGGAGAATGGGGGTTGAGAAATTTATCAACCATGTTTGAATGGCGAAGCATACTCGATGGGCTGAAAGGCCTAATTTCTGCTCCTATATCTTATGGTCTTATTCTTTTACGATTGCATGTTCAGAGAGTTAGTAGTATTGGTGCAGTGGCAATGATACAAGGAAAAATCAATGCGTGTGGCAAGTATGAGCTTTTGCACCCATCGAAAAGCTGACCTCAGTTCTAAGATCTCACAAATTTTGAGTTATAATTAGACAATGGGCTCAAACATGCAAGAAATCTGATTCCAGAGATGTAAACAGTGGTGCCAATAGGATGCAATCAAATAAAAAGCATGCACAGCATACTAGCAGCAGCAGCAGCAGCAAAAGCAGTAGCAGCAGCAACAAATCCACTAGAGACCTGCATAAACAGAAGCAGGTTTACATGGTTTGCAAAGGGACAGACTAGCATCTTTCACCATAGTGTTGATGTTGTAACATTTCCTTTTTTCCTCAAAGATGTCTTTTTTGGAAAACTTTGATGGATGTTAAACATAACCAGCTCTATATCCAATGCTGTATGTTCCTCAATATTCCAGTGTTCACTGGATTTGATGGTTCCATCCTTTTGCTTTATTGGAACATGTTGACCCTGTATTCTCCATATTTCCTTTCTGAATGCAACCCACTGTTCTGAAGCACATTCACCTGAAAGTATCTGCTCCCATCAGTCACATTCAAATCAGTCAAATCTTATTCAAATCAGTCTTCGCCAACATCTTTACTTTGATTTCAGGATGATCCTTATCCTTTTCCATAAAAATCTTAAATCTAACAGTTTTACAATTGTTGTCTGCAAAATGCTCTTTTTTAAAATTCAAATTTCACCATCTGTTGTGATGGGATTTGAACCAATGTCCACAAAATGTTAGTCTGAGAATCTAGATTATTAGTCTACCAACATTAATACTGCACCACCACCTGCTCTGACTGCTGAAGAACAGTTACTACTCAGTTTCACTAAGCAAAAGAACCTCAAAAATTACTCTTTTCAGATGCTGCTTGGAAGATATTGATTCCGGATATTATTTTTCAGATTGTCAATCAACAACTGCTCCAGCAACATATGGACAAGATTACAGAAAGTATTCCTGACATATATGTGTTGCTGAAGATAATGTAGTGATTGACAAAATCAAAGAAGGACACTACTAAAATCCACACTCACTAATGGTGACAAGTCATTGTGAAGGACTAGTCTTCAATAATAAGAAGTCCCAAGTGCATGTTGTGTCTCTATCTATTTAGGTTATGGGATCTGTCTTGGCCCAAGCAAAGTTGAAGACATAACACATGCATATTCTACAAGATAAAGAAGATGTCTTGGACTTTTTAGCTTCTTGACCACAAACACACCATACCTTTTGACAAAGGCTCATTATCAGGTGAGCTCTGAAAGAAAGATATTCCATGTGCATGGCAGGAGGACAATCAAGATATTTGAATTACTCAAAGAAACAGCGTCCACAGAAACTTGTTCTTTTGCTTAGTGAAACTGAGTAGTACTATGATCCAAGGATGAATACAACCCTGGAAATCAATGAACCAAAGAGTGGTCAATGAGCATGTGTCTTGCCACAGACAGTATGAGCATGAAGGTAGAAGATGTGCTTAATGTAAATCTGATAAGTATTGGTTAATAACCATGCAACCTACTTCAGCAACAAACACAATAATCTCTGACTGAAGGCACTATGGAAACTCAACATAGAAGGATGATCTGAAATAAGGTAAGAGGTGCCAGCAATCCTTAGATGGTTTGGCCATACAGAGATGAAGTAGGTGTCTCAAAAGAATTCCCAAGGCTTTGTCTGGATTGTTAATCTGCTGTGTGCCCCTGATGTGACTATTTTACTACCAGATCATTTTCTTTCTAGCACTGAAGCATGGTCGGATACAAGTTTCTGCTGACAACACTTTAAGTTGTTCAAACATTATGCTATTCTTCTTACCATACAAATGGTATACTATTCCTTACAAGTTATCTCAGTGATGATGCTTTATTAGAAATATTTGGAAATTTTGGTGTAAGGAAGTTAAAAGAAGAATTCAAAACGGCTATGCAGACCTTCTCGATATTGGATCGAAATGGATTCCATAACCAGAATAAACAGAGTCAAAAAAGTTGTTTTGATCTATCTCCATCACAATTTCTTGCTGTTGGAGACAAGTTCTTCACAATGAGTTGCCACCATTAGTAAATGTAGATTTCAATCATGCTTTTCTCTGGTTTTGCCCATCATCAGCAATACATAAACCTCCAGTAATACTTACTGTAATTTTTCCATAAGCTGCTGGAAAAGGTCTTCACAGACAGGTAGACCAAAATATTTCTAAATGCAACAATCTCCAAATGGTGTTCTGAAAGTAGTCATTTTTTGAGATTCTTTTGTTAAGAGAACTAACCGATATTGTGTTTGGCATCGAGATTGGAGTAGAATTTACCTCCTCCAATGCTCAAATTTTACATCGACATCTCTTTAGAGAAAGGTTTAGATGTCTTGGATATAAACATTCCCTGATTGTGCCACCTTACTTCAGCATGAACTGCATCAATCTGATTCGATATACATGACACATTATGCCATTACATTCCATATCATTTGACTCCCTCTTAATCATCTATACACCAATTTTAGATAATGAATTCTAAGGATTCATTACATAAGGATAGCTTTCCAATGTTTCCCATGACTTGGTAAGATTTCGCTGGTATTTTTCAGACGGACCGGAGGTATTGGCTTTCAACACCTTATTTCCACCGGCTATTTTTAAAATTTTCATAGCTGGTTAAATCAGTTCTGCATTGGCCAAATCTTAAAAAAAAAACTGTTGATTGTATGCCTAAATCCAATCATTACTAGGCAATTTGTTATTCCATTTTCTGATACTCCCTGTCATTTGAAATTACTATTGATGCCTAGGATTGCTTCTTTTTCTCTCTGCCTTGTGCTGTTTTCAGCTGCAGGTGGGTTTTTTTTGTTTGCAAAGATAGTTCTCACTGTTCCAATAGCATTTCTTTTCTGGTGTGGCAATATACATTTAACATCTACATTCTTTGAAGTCTCACTGCACCTCTCTCATGTCATTTTCAAGCATGCATTAATTTTTAAGAAAAAAAATCACCGATACTACACACCATCTTATTTTCTTGCTTTATTGTTAAATAACAGGTGAATTAGCACAGATATAGTTTATTTGAAAAGTTCAAATTGATTTATTAACAGGTTGTACTACAACATGCAGTTAGGCAACTACATACAGAACTTTCTGAAAGCACACTTCTTGCTGGATTGCACATGGCAGTTGTTTTCATTCTGATCTTTGGCTCATTAGCATATCAAGCACTACAAACAAAATGTTCTTAAAGCACTTACACAACAATGAACACATACAAGTCAAGAACAACCATGAGCAAAATCTAGATCCCCAGTTTATATCAAAATCCAGATCACCGAATCAGACTCAAACTTGCAATTCTTGCTTCTGTGTAGTTATGCAACAACCTAATATATATACTTTTAGTGGATATAATTTTAATGGGGGTGGGGGGAGAAAAGGCACAGTCATATTACTGCATTAAACACTGAGCATGAGATAATGCTCAAGATGAACCCACAAGACCAGCAGCCATGAGTTAGTCATTGCCTCACAGTTATGTGGCCTGAATGTTACTGGCCAATTATCAGCCCAATTCTTGATACATATGATGACAACTGCTTCAGTATCAGAGAAGTCATAAATGATGTAGCAGATTGCATTGAATTGAATTTATTGTCACGTGTACCTAGGCACAGGGAAAAGCTTTGTCTTGCGAACAACACAGGCAGATCACAGAGTTAAGTAGCATAGATAAGTAAATAATAGGTAAACAGCAGCAAAAACAAAAACACAGGTACAGGTGAACGTTAAGAGTTTGTGAGTCCATTCAGTATTCTAAGGACAGTAGGGTAGAAACTATTACGAAACCGGCTGGTGCATGTGTTCAGGCTTCTGTATCTTCTCCCTGACGGTAAAGGTTGTAGAAAAACATTGCCAGGATGGGATGGGTCTTTGAGAATGCTGGCTGCCGTTCCTTGACAGTGGGCCTGGTTGATGGATTCTATAGATGGGAGGGTGACCTTTGACATTGATGGGTCGAGTTCACCACTCTCTGTAACTGTCTCCGATCTTGAATGGTACAATTGCATATCAGGTAGTGATACATCCAGAGAGAATGCTCTCGATGGTGCACCTATAAATGTTGGCAAAGATATTCACCGGCATGCCAAATTTTCTCAGCTGCCTGAGGAAGAAGAGACGTTGTTGGGCCTTTGTAACCAGTGCGTCCACATGAAGAGTCCAAAAAAGCTTGTGGTGGATGACCACTCCCAGGAGCTTGATACTCTCCACTTGTTCCACCTCTGCTATTAATGTGTAACATGTGGGGCATGAGTAACATCCTGCCGAAAGTCAATGATGACTTCCTTGGTTTTGCCAACATTGAGAGCTAGGTTGTTCTCAGTGCACCATTTTTCCAGGTCTTCCACCTTCTGTCTGTAGTCTGTTTCGTCACCATCTGAGATTTGACCGACTATGGAGGTATCATCACTGAACTTGTAAATTACATTAGTCTGGTACTTGGCGTGGCAAACATGGGTATACAGTGGGTAGAGTAAGGGGCTGAGTACGCACACCTTGTGGGGGGGGGCACCAGTGTTGAGTGTTAGTGAGAATGAAATATTGTCCCCAACCTTCACTGACTGTGGCCTGTGGGCCAGGAATCTGAGAAGCCAGTTGCAGAGAGTGGGGCTTAGTCCGAGATCACTAAGTTTCGTAATCAGTCTCAAGGGGATAATCATGTTGAAGGTTGAACTGCAATCAATGAGTAGGATTCTTACATAGCTGTTCTTGGTTTCAAGATGTTTTAGGGAGGAGTGAAGGGCAAGTGACATGGCATCTGACGTGGATCTGTTGGTCTGATAGGCAAATTGGAGTGGGTCAAGAGAAGTGGGGAGGTTGGAGTTGATTAATTCCATGACCAGCTGTTCAAAGCACTTCATGACCATTGAGGTTAGGGCCATTGGGCACTAGTCATTGAGACATACTGCGTGAGCCTCGTTAATCATAGGGATGATGTTGGCCCTCTTGAAACAGGCAGGAACAGTGGCCTGCTGCAGGGAGAGATTGAAGATGTCCGAGAATACCTCTGCCAGTTGATCTGCGTGCACGTCCTGATACTCCTTCTGGTTCCACCGCTTTCCTTGGATTCACATGAAGGAAAACTGAATCTCCACTTTTGGCGACATGAAAATAATTAATGAAATAGCTAAAGATAGCTGGGCTAAGAACAGTACAGAGGAACATTTTAAATCATAAAACACTTCTTTTCCAAGTTTATGAGAAGATTTGTAGCTCGGGTGCTCGTTGTTGTGGTTCTGTTCACCGAGCTGGGAATTTGTGTTACACACACAAAAGAAGTTGCATCAAGACACTGTTCAAAAGGGCCACAACACAATGCAGCACACCAGAACTGCAAAAAGAGGAAGAAGAACACCTCTACAATGTATTCGCCAAAAACGGATACCCCCACAATTTCATTAACAGATGCCAAAGGGAAAGACAACAGAATGAGGACATGCCACAACCCAAAGGACTAACCACGTTACCATACATCAAGAACATTTCTGAACTGACTGCCAGACTACTACAACCACTAGGACTCATAACAGCACACAAACCAACAGCCACTCTCAGACAACAACTCACCAGGGCAAAGGACCCGATACCCAGCATGAGCAAAACCAACATAGTGTACAAAATCCCATGCAAGGACTGCACAAAACACTACAAACAGGAAGACAACTAATGATCCGTATTCATGAACACCAACTAGCCATGAAACGACACGACCAACTATCCTTAGTAGCTACATTCGCAACACTACTATTATAGGACAGGCCAAACAGAGAACAGCCAGACAATTCCTAGAGGCATGGCACACATCCACACCTGGACCCAATATACCAGGCCTCTGCAGCAGACAGCTGGAACTGACAACCGGAAGCGGCAGATACAAATCACTATAAATGCTGGAGGAAACAACACAGAAGCGCTTCACAGGAGGCAACCAATCACTGAGGATGTCACCTAGACAGGAGACAAAACGTCTGCAACACAAATTCCCAGCTCGGCAAACAGAACCTCTTTTCCTCCTATCTTTTCTACAAGTCTGGCACCCCTTCAAAAATGTTGTCTGAATGTCCATTCTCTTTTGACACCCTTAAGTTTCTTCTATTCACTGAGGCTGGTGCCCAACAAAATTACTTCCTTACATCTACATTCAAATAAGGTGAGCATATCATTTGCCTTCCTAATTACCTGACACACCTGCACGTGAACTTGACATAACTCTTGAACAAGGACACCAAAGACCCCCTGGATATCAATAATTTCCAACCCCTCACCATTAAAGAAATACTGCCTGATAAGTCATGGGACTCGCAAATCAAGGGGCAGATAAGTCTTCTGAAAAAGATGAGAACTGAAGATGGCATCAAAGGTATTGAAGCAAAAAAAGGCTCATGCTCAAGGCAGAGGGATCCTGGAGGGGAAGCCAAAAAATGATCTCAATATTGATTAATTGTAAGAGACAGAGTGTAAGAAACTCTTTTACACAAATAGCTTTGAAGGAGTAAGCAGCAGAATAACTCCACGAACTTAAAAGCAACATATAGATATTTAGAGTAGGTTACATAGGAAGTGGAAGAAATGCTATTGATTAGACACGTGGGATTAGTACCTACTTGTCCGAGGGCAAAACGTCACTGGTTGAGCCAAATGCTCAATTTTCATAATGCAAATTCCATGAAATTCTAGGCTATTTTACCAAATGCAATGCACACACAATCTCATTTCAGTATACTGCAACAATGTGACTCAAATTGAAAATCATAACAGGTGCCTTAGTAGTAAGGACATGAATTGTGGAAGTTTGGGTTGACAGAACAGGATACTTCTGGACTGGATGAAATCAAAGTAAGGGAAGTAAAGTTTTCCACAAAAGTAAACTTTCACTTTAGTTAAAGCTGTTGCACCTGCCAATGTGTTTTAACTCTCATATCTAACAAAACTGAGTCGACTCTAAATAGTAATGAAGCAATTTATTTATTTAAGTTAATACTATCACAACAAAATACACGATACAGTAACAACCTACGTTACGAATGTTATCTCTTGCTTAACGTAATTCTGGATGATCATAAGCCACCACACTAGAACTTGGCTATGGCTCCACATGGTGATGTTGCCTGGTCTTCACCCAATGATCTCATGGGTGCCTTCTCTTCTCAGCGGTTGGTCTTGGGTTACCACACTGAGCATGGTTTGGCAGCAATTCCTATACTCCAAAGTCTTTGCACTCTTTTGGGAGGGTCTTCATCGTTCACCAATGGATCAATCTGGCTCGATCACCCTGATTGATCAGACCCAAACAGATATTGGCATATTGATGTGAGGATGATCCTTAGGCCTCCATTACTGGAGGTGCTGGGCACACATAGCCTTTTCCAAATAAGAGTATGAGGCACCCCCATGTCTAATATAAACCTCCATGTTTCCGATGACATTCCATTGACTCCATTCAAACACAATTACGGGGTGTATTGCATGATCTGCAGCTATTAGGTCAATTGTGTACTGTTGTAGCTGCAACCTGTCGAGATTCAGCAGCACGTTTATTAGCAGTCACTTTGGTCAAGACTTGCCTGAGTTTCCCAGCATATCTTAGTTATTGTCCAATTTTCTCTAAGTCCAGCATAAATTCATCAATTTAAACAGCCACCCAGCTGCAAAGCAAAGCAGCACCATTAAAAATCCATGCATAGAAAATTCTGATGAAAATGCATAAGAGCCTTTTAACATTTTGTGTTATAGGGGAAAAGTCTAACTTGGCATTGCAGATGACCACTACTTTGGTGGTGAATATGAACGTTTGAGTTGTGATTTTTCAATACGTGAATATACTTACCCCACAATGAAATTTTGCTGCTAAAAAGTCTAGAAATTCCATAGATAATTAACACACGATGTGTGGCTATCAAAATTAAAATATGTGAATGGAAAATTCCTGCCAAAAAACCACTGTAATATTTCCATTGTAAGGTAATTCACATCTTTTATAATGAATGCTTTATAGTTCTTATAAAACTCTTACAATGAAAAGTAAATGTAACCTTCAATCATAGCATTATTCCAAATGCTTTAAGTTCATTGGTATATCGTTGAATTCCCAATTGATGGTATCAACTACTGAATGCAGCATTCCAATCGATTCCAGTGAGCATGAAATAATGCAAGTCTAAAACGAAAACGCATCTAATCTAAATCATGTATTATTGAAGCACTGAGTTAAACACGTGCCAGCAATGTAATATTGCCGGTAAGATGGCATTAGAATTGAATGCTCTACCTGGAGCTCCTCTGCTCCATCTGTTCTTTCTTTTTCTCCTCTCTCTTCCCTCCCTGCTCTTAGCCTTGGACACCCCCCTCCAGCCTCTAACACAGGGTGCACGGATAACAGTGACCCAATGTGAAGTGTGATGGTAGCAGCTAGTGGTCAGACCACACAGAGGCCACCTACACTGGTCTTCTGAACTTTTTTTTTCTTCAATTCTCCATTCTGTAGCTATGGATTCTACCTAGATACATAGTGCCTAAGAAGGCACTGTAAGTAGTGACTTACAAACTTTTCACTGTATTCATTTGTATATGTCACAATAAAGCTAATTAAAATCAATTTCAAAGTAATACAAGAAGCTGCACAAAAACATAAGACAAAGTTGATACAGTACAGTATTTTACATGGCAGACATAGAATTTCCGTGGGATTACAACAGGTTTGCCAAGAACAATTTTCAGTCAATGATATCAATCATTTTGTGCTGCATTTTTTTTGTTGAAGGCCATGATTCCAATCAGTGTATTGCTTTAGGGCATTCATCAATCTATTACATAGCAGAAAGATGCAACGGAGACAAAGATATGACGTGAAACGTGGCTTCCACATTCATTAAACGGTGGGGACTTTGCCATGTGCTAAAACAAAACTGAATTAACGACAACTAAAAATTCAACAACGGAGATGCAAATATCTCAACATTCACAGCTAATGGTTATGAAAGGAGATACACTGAGCACCAGCATAAACTGGACCTTGGGGAAGTGCCTATGGACAACAGTTCAGCGGTATGTATTGATTGTTATAATGTAAACATTTGGGTGCATTTGTGTCCAGAAAGTTGGTAAATGATGGTCACTTCTGCTCTAAAAAAACAAACCCACATAAAATGGAAAGCGCTAAATTACATACTGTAAATCATAAACGACATCCAGGAATTAAATATGGTCTACCATTTTACATCTCAATGCATTAACACCCACATAGATTTTTTTTCAATGTACAAAGATATACTTTGCCATGCAAAAGTTTATTAAAATGAGACTAACGCATAACACAATTCTACAAATTATGAAAAATTGATTTCCAGTGAACACTTTTACAAAGACTTAAGATTGTACACAAACTATTTGCTTAAGACAGTTGTAGCAGTTGTTTTAATTTATTCTGTATGTCAAAATAAACACAGTTAAGTGTAAGAAGACTAAATTCATAAAGAAACATGGGTGTAACTTGGTTTATGGGCAACCTAAAAAAAGGCTAGAAAATGTTGCATTGTGGAAGTTTTATAAAATCAGATTTCTTTTGCAAAAACATTTAACTTAATGTACAAAAAAAAATCAAGTCTTAAAAGAGGTTTTAACAAGAAATCAAACAGGACTTTGTGTAAACCTGGATTGTGCAAAGATCCTGTTTCATTCACAAAGTACGAAACCAACAGTATTGAAAAGCATTCACTTCTGCTGCTGCATCCTGGCAGCTTTAAATTTCGAAACTTTTTTTGGAAGTTCTTGTGAAGCTTCAAGAAAACTTTCCTCCTCAGAGACTTTCTTTTCAGGAATTGTAGGTAAAACAGGATGAGCAATAGTAGGATATGGCATTAACGTAGGTGAGATAGGTTCTTTTTCCACCACGGTTCCTGAAAATGCCTATTAAAAGCAAGAAATGATATGTTTAATATCCCTACAACTAATAAGATTTTAATGAAGATGTGAAATAGTTATTCCAGCTCCCAATAACCTGTAACTTAAGAACCAACCATTAAGATATTATCAGCTTTCATTTTCTGATCATGGATTTTAGCTGACACGAGAAAAGAAATAAACATTCATTTGAGAGCACAAACTTGAGTACTGTTGAGAAGAGACATTTTGTTGAAGGGCTTGTCTTGTATTTATCAGGACAATTCACAAGCAGCACCAAAATAAAAGGAAAATGCCATTTATACTAAGAAGAATGTTTAACGGTTGGGAAGTGGTCTCTGACTCCCAACATGGTGCATTTAAGTGTACAGGAAACTACATTTATTAGTACACAGGGTGCTGTTCTTTTCAGACAGAATGAACATGTACATACTGTACCTGGTTCATGACTCCCAACATGGTGCATTTAAGTGTACAGGAAACTACATTTATTAGTACACAGGGTGCTGTTCTTTTCAGACAGAATGAACATGTACATACTGTACCTGGTTCAATGCAACAAAATAGGTAACAGCCATTCTCTGGTTCACTTATTAAGGTAATGCTTTGAACAGGGTGAACTTGCCTTGTTAAAACGTAAGCAAAACTTGGCAGTTAACCATCTGACACTAAATGGTGCTTTCTCCATGGCAATGTGTCTACCAGAGTGCATTTCTAACCAATCAGTACTTTTCTCTCAACTATGCCCTTTGTATCTCTTGCAAGTTTGCTTGATGATGGCCAGATGGAAAGCTTCAACAAAATGTGTTTTCCTTCTAGATCGGAAATAATTGTACAGGCAATAAGTAAGAAATTATTCAAGTGATCTCTGGGTCCAACCTACCTGCAACCAGAAAAATTACATTTGAGCTGGAGGCACTGTTTGAAAGTTGTCCATTACCAAAAAAAACCACAAAATTTTGGCCATTCTTTTGTTTGGTAAAACTTTGTTGAAAGAACCAAAAAATATGGTTGACAATGAGTGTAAGATTTCCTACAGTTTTGTATATCATAGCTTCACTGCTTTTCTAAATGGACTTTCCCTGGATGTTGGATAAAGTTCTGGCATTAGCAGAGCAGTTATTATTATAAAGGATGAAATTACGGCACATCTGGATAATAGTAACAGGATAGGACAGAGTCAGCATGGATTTATGAAGGGGAAATCATGCTTGACTAATCTTCTTGAATTTTTGGAAGATGGACGAGGGAGATCCAGTGGATGTAGTGTACCTGGACTTTCAGAAAGCTTTTGATAAAGTCCCACACAAGGGGTTAGTGAGTAAAATTAGGGCGCACGGGATTGGGGGCAAAGTACTAGATTGGATAGAGAATTGGTTGGCTAATAGGAAACAAAGGGTAGTGATTAACGGCTCCATTTCGGAATGGCAGGCAGTGACCAGTGGGGTACCGCAGGGATCCGTGCTGGGACCGCAGCTTTATACAATATATGTAAATGATATAGAAGATGGTATCAGCAATAACATTAGCAAATTTGCTGATGACACAAAGCTAGGTGGCAGGGTGAAATGTGATGAGGATGTTAGGGGATTACAGGGTGACCTGGACAAGTTAGGTGAGTGGGCAGATGCATGGCAGATGCAGTTTAATGTGGATAAATGTCTGGTTATCCACTTTGGTGGCAAGAACAGGAAGGCAGATTACTACCTCAATGGTATCAAATTAGGTAAAGGGGCTGTTCCAGAGAGATCTGGGTGTTCTTGTCCACCAGTCAATGAAGGCAAGCATGCAGGTACAGCAGGTCGTGAAGAAGGCTAATAGCATGCTGGCCTTCATAACAAGAGGGATTGAGTATAGAAGCAAAGAGGTGCTTCTGCAGCTGTACAGGGCCCTGGTGAGACCACACCTGGAGTACTGTGTACAGTTCTGGTCTCCAAATTTGAGGAAAGACATTCTGGCTATTGAGGGAGTGCAGCGTAGGTTCACGAGGTCAATTCCTGGAATGGCAGGATTGCCTTACACGGAAAGACTGAAGCGACTGGGCTTGTACACCCTTGAGTTTAGAAGACTGAGAGGGGATCTGATTGAAACGTATAGGATTATGAAAGGACTGGACACTCTGGCAGGAGGGAACATATTTCCGTTGATGGGGGAATGCCGAACCAGAGGACACAACTTAAAAATACGGGGTAGACCATTTAGGACAGAGATGAGGAGAAACTACTTCACCCAGAGAGTGGTGGCTGTGTGGAATGCTCTGCCCCAGAGGGCAGTGGAGGCCCAGTCTCTGGATTCATTTAAGAAAGAATTGGATAGAGCTCTTAAAGATAGTGGAGTCAAGGGGTATGGAGATAAGGCTGGAACAGGATACTGATTAGGAATGATCAGCCATGATCATATTGAATGGCGGTGCAGGCTCGAAGGGCAGAATGGCCTACTCCTGCATCTATTGTCTATTGTCTATTTAATTTAATTTACTTTAGAATACATAGCTGTTTTGAAGTAAAAACTACGCCCAAAATAACTGGGGTGGGTTCCACCACTGGCACTGGGAGAACTACTACTTCAAGTGGCCAGGTGCAGAGATTTGCTTCTCAGCATCGTACAGATTAGGGAAGTCCCATGCTTGTCACTTGTAGCTGATCAAACGATTAGACAATGAGCACAAATATGATACGGATTGGTCTCAAAACTTTGAGCTCTACAGTTTAAACTGAAGGTTACTTTCCAGTAAAGAGAGAAAACAACTACCTAATAGTCACTGTCAAAGTTCATATAAGAATGAGCAACTTGGGTAATAAGCACACACAAGATGTACAGCTGCTTTTCCTCAACTGAGTGTTCACAAGATCATTGCCCTGCCTTAATCTTGCATGCATGCATTTCTAAACTTGTCAACAATGATCAAATAGAATCAAAGGTAGCGACAGAACAGACACAGGCCAATCAGCCCATTATATCAATAATGTGAAAGATACTGAATCCACCTACAGCAGCATTTCAGGCACAGAATTCCAAGTCCCAACAATATTTTGCCCAATTTGATTTAAATCTTCTGTCAACTCTTGTTCTTTTACTTAAAAACGTTCAATAAGTATCTCTGGTTACTAATTTGAAGAGGAGACAACAGATTCTTTTATTTACTTTATCAAACAGCTTCATAATTTTGAAAGTCTTGTAAAATCCCCCTCAACTTTCCCTGCTGTAAGAACAATCTTAGTTTTTTTAACCCCTTAACTATCATCCCTTGTACAATTCCATTAAACCGTTTCTGCACCTCCTAAGATCTCAACATCCTTTCAAATATAGTACTCAGACATTGATAATAGGCTATCAATTATAAACCCAAAGATTCCAAATGGTTTCATAACTGCCTGCTTGAACTGGCTTTGAAATATTTTACTTATTCAAGAAAATCTTTGCAATGAACTAGCACGTGGTGTACACCCTTTGCAAAAACAAAACCATGATTGTATGAATTGAGTTGCAAGCAAAGGTTAAAGAAGTTTTTTTTGTTTTCTTCACTCTTTCATGGAGTGTGATCCAGTGTTTGTTGCCTATCCCCAATTATCCCAAAACTAATGTGTATACTTTGCTTCTTCATAAGGAAAAGTCAACTATATATGGAGGATTTGGAGTTGAATACAGGCCAGGGAGATAAGGATGGCAGATGTCTTTTCCTGAAGGTCAACAGTAAACCAGATAGATTTTACAATAAGTGATGATAGTTTCATTGTCATTATTACATGCTATTCTCGTTTGTTCATTTGAATTAAAATACAACTGGCTGCCTGAATGGAATATGAGCTCTTACTCCACCAGCATTAGCCTGGGTTGTGTATCACTAGTTCAATGACATTAGCACTACCGTACCATACCTCCATGAATAAGCTGCTACTTCAAGAAAATTGAAATAAACCAAAAATCAAAATAAGCATGACCTCTTACCTCAAAGGAACTTGGCCAAGGGAGAGGTTTACTAGAAATGTTTTCTTCCTCCAAAATACTGCATTCACTAGCATCACTGTGTACTGCTTCTTCATGACTTAGAGATCGTAAGGTACACCGTCTGTCTTCAAATTCTGTCGTGCTACTCTCACTTGTATCACTGCATACACTGTTCTCACGACTACGTGATTTCAAAATGGATTTGCGAGGAACGTATTCTCCGTTTACAACATCAACAAAAAGTCTACAACAAATAGAAAAATATAACAACCAAGCTTAGGATGATATATCAAGTGGCATTCTAAATTCAGAAAAATTAGGCTAAAGTGAGAACTTGGCAAGTACCTGTAAATATCTGCAGGAGTTTTGATATTTGGCAGCTCTGGAGTGGTGTTCCCATTGCCAGTGCTATTTTTCCTTTTTCGCTTGGCCTCTTCCTTCTTTTCACTGAATTTTAAGGTTGTGTTCTTGCCAGTGTTTATTCTTACCTGAAAATATACAAATTCAAAGACACAAGAGAAATTATAGTAAAATACCTCATGATGAAATATAAATATTTTCACATGCAAGTACAAATGAACAATTAATGTTTTGATTTTTTAATTTAAACACTGAACATCTGAAAACATTATGCTGATAATTGCAACAGCAAACTGTATACAGCTTTTTCACTGTCTTAAAAACAATAATAAAGTTAGAACAATTCTCAAAATATTAAATTATTTAAGTATTTAACGAGCTGCTATTTAGTAACTGGTCACAGACCAAAATTGCAAACAGTTTTTAAACTGGCTTTATCTCAGGATAAGCACAGCTTGTGGATCTCATCATATTTTCAAGGTTTCTGTTCTCTTTTCTGGTTGATAAGTTAAAGTCACAATACTTAAACTGCACAGAAACTAGGAAGTAATAGCCTACAAATTTAGGAAATGCATACAGATATAGATTAAGAGCACACCAAGCATTGGTGAAATTCGTACAACTTTTGAACTTTTGTTTCAGACTGTGCTCATGCTTTTGACAAAAGAAACAGCATCACGTCAGGGTCTGTAGTTTTAAAAAGTGACTTAAGTGTCAACTATTTTAAAATTAGAAATAAAGTGTAGTTTATATCCAAGGAGGAGTTTGGAGAGTTTATAGGAAACGGGAAAATATGACTGCATGAGATAATTCTGCTGCAAAGCTAATCTTCTGCAGAATCCCAACTGACGTAAAGGTACTGTCTGGTGAAAACGCTGGTATTTCTTTCCAATCAACTAAATAAATATTATCAATTCAACAGTCAACATTCTAAGCTTCCAATTTGTTGCTCTTTGAAAGGAAGGAGAAGCACTCACTGCTGAACCGACCATTTACCAACCATCCAAGAAAGGTCCAAATATTCATAATGCTTTTATTAAAGCACAGCTGGATCCAGTAACTGAGTACATGGGGAATTGCAGCATTCCAGTGATTATTTAAATAATAACCACTGTACCATATTAAAGAATATACAAATTCCACAAAACAAATGTGTAATGCTGCATATTTTCCCTTGAAAATAAACCATTCGTATACAAAAAACTTGGATTGTGATATCTTACCTTTAAAAAAGGTATGTAAAGTTGCTACTCAAGCAACAATTAAACAATTTTAAAAAGTTTGATTCTTGTGCTGCAACATCTTCAATAAGAAGGAAAAAATTATCTCCAAAAAAACTGAAAACGATTTATGCCTTTGAGACCAACTGTCGTGTTAAACTCTTGGAGATATTGTTCAGGAAGTTCATTTTCAACTCTGTACAATTCTGGTGTTGAACAACAAGCTTTCATGGAGTAAATTATGACAAACAACACCACACAAAATAGGAGTCTATTTGACATCTGCTATATTGCATAATTATTTCAAATTACTGTCCTTATTAATAGCATAAAAATGAGAATTAAATTAATATTTAATGAGACCTTAAGAGTTGAAAGTCATAGGAATTAGTCTGGCCTCATCTGGGTTTTCTGAATAAGGTAAAAACAATGACTGCAGATGCTGAAAACCAAATACTGGATTAGTGGTGCTGGAAGAGCACAGCAGTTCAGGCAGCATCCAATGAGCAGTGAAATCTATTCCTGATGAAGGGCTTTTGCCCGAAACGTCGATTTCGCTGCTCGTTGGATGCTGCCTGAACTGCTGGGTTTTCTGAATGGTCTATTCGAAAGGCTTTTTAAAAAAATCAAAATACTAACTCTCTTTGGTTCCACTGTATGTAGGAAGTGTATGGTTGGGACATTGTCGTCATCTCTGGTAACTTCCTCAGCAGCATCATCTTGACTGTGCTTATGGTCCAGACCATTAATATGGGTAATAGTTGGACTCAATTCTGATGCTTCTTCAGAATCATCATTTTCATGAACATCCTTCCAATCAGGCTTCTCACCAATGTTGAGCTTTATGTTTTTGTCTTTCTCTTCTTCAGAGGAACTACTTTCTTCAGTATTTCCATCAGCTGAGTCAGACATTCTGATGTAAAAATAATCACAGATTACAAGAGTCAAGAGCTGACTTGTTCAATTGAGTTAATTTATTCAAAGCTTTTGATATCGTTTTGCAGTTAGCTAATAGGAACATGCGCCGAGAATTACAATACACAAACAGGAAACTGGTACCTGCAAGGATTTCCTAATGTACCTAATAATCTACTTTACTTACAGATTAGATTAGATTACAGCGTGGAAACAGGCCCTTCGGCCCAACATGTCCACACCGACCCGCTGAAGCGCAACCCACCCAGACCCATTCCCATAACACTACGGGCAATTTAGCATGGCCAATTCACATAACTTGCATATTTTTGGACTGTGGGAGGAAACCCACGCAGACACAGGGAGTATGTACAAACTCCACACAGTCGCCTGAGGTGGGAATTGAACCCGGGTCTCTGGCACTGTGAGGCAGCAGTGCTAACTACTGTGCCACCATGCTGCCCACTTCTTGATAAAACAAGAACAATACAGTACAGGAACATACTCTTTGGCCCTCCAAGCCTGCGCTGTCACATTTTGCCTTTCCACGCTAAAATTCTCTCATAACATTCCACTGCATCCATGCCACTCACCACCTTTTAAACTTCTATTCGGTCACCTCTCAACCTTCTCCATTCAGTGAAAACAAACCCAGTCTACTCAACCTTCCTTTGTAGTTAAAATTCTCCATATGTCTTTTTTTACTACCTTATCTATCTGCACTGCCATCTTCAATGATCTGTGGACCTGCACATCCAGATCTTTCTGCATATCAATGCTCCTAAGGGTTCTGCATTCACTGTATAATTTCCACCTGCACTTGACCTTCCAAAATGCATCTCCTCACATTTGTCTGGATTAAATTCCATCTGCCATTTTTATGCTCATGCTTCCAACTGATCTATATCTTGCTGTGTCCTCTGACAGCTCTCCTCACTATCTGCAGCTCCACCAATCTTTGTATTGTCCACAAATGTATGCATTAGACCAGTGCCTAGAAGTGTGGTTGACTTCACCTAACTCTTCTGGCACCAACTCATTTATGTAGATCATGAATAGTTGAGGTCCCAGCACTGATCCTTGTGGAACATCACTAATTATGACCCTCCATTCCAAAAAGCATCCTTCCAATTACCCTCTGTATCCATCTTGCCAGCTCATCCCTGATGTAATGTGGCTTCAGCTTTTGTACAGTCTGCCCTGAGGAACTTTGTCAAAGGCTTTATTGAAGTCCACGTTGACATCAAACGTTTTTCACCACCTCAAAAAGCAACCAAATTAGTGAGGCATGAAACTATGCTGTCTATTGCTACTAAGTCCATTGTCTTCTAAATGTATATAGATCTTGCCCAAGAATCATCTTCAGTAATTTCCCTACCACCATGGCACACTCAGACCTGTAATTTCCAGGATTATCCCTGCTACCCTTCTTAAACAATGGGACAACATTGGCTATTATCCAGTCTGCAGGGACCTCCAATCAAAGAGGATACACAAATGTCTGCCAGTGCTACAGCAACTCATTCTCTTGCCTCTCTCAATATTCTGAGAGGGATCCCATCAGGACCCAGGGACTAATCTACCTTCATTCTTTTTAAGACAGACAGCATCTCTTCCTTGTTAATAGCAACTTAGCTTAGAAACTCAACTCTCCCTTCCCTGAGATGATCCTCCTCCAATTCCTTCTCTTTGGTGAATACTGACACAAGGTATTCATTTAGGACCTCATCTACTTGTTCTGGCTTGACACATAGATTCCCTGCTTTGTCCTTACTGGGCCAACCCTTTCCCTAGCTACCCTCTTGCTTTATGTATAAAAAGCTTTGGGATTTGCCTTATTTCTGTTTGCTCATGACTTCTCATGACCCCTTTTAGTCATTCTAATTCCTAGCTTAAGTTCTTTCCTACTTTCCTTACATACTTGAAGGACTTCATCAGTTCCCATCCTCCTGGACCTCATGCATGCTTCCTTTTTCTGACCAAAGTTCACATAATTTGCTATACGTACCCTTCATTCATGCAGCAACGTGCTGCTCCTGAACTCCTATCAACTGTCATTTGAAATACTCCCACATTTCTAATGTACCTTTGGACAGCTGCCTAAATCAAAATTCTCCAATTCCTGCCTAATACTGTTGTAGTACACCTTCACCAGAGAACTGCTTTCATCCCTACCCATGAGTGTCTTAAAAATCATGGTACTATGGTCACTCCTCCTAAAGTGCTCCCCCACAGAAACTTCACTCATCAAGCTGGACTCATTTTCCAAAAACAAGTCCAGTATAATCCCTTCCCTGGTTGGACTGTTTAAATTTTGTGTCAAGAATCCTTCCTGAATGTTCCTTACAGATTCTGTTTCATCCAAGCCCCTAGCAGATAGTAAGTCCCAGTCAATATAGGGAAAGTTAAAATAATTCACCACAATAACCGTGGTGTTTTTACATCTTTCCAAAATCTGTCTACATATTCTCTCCTCTATTTCCCACTGGCTGTTGGGAGGCCTATAGTAAATCCCACCACCCCGCCCCTCACCATTGTGATTTCACCATTCCTCTTCCGGACCATCCATCTCAAAGCAAATTATACAGTATGAAACATTATAAGTAAATGAACCATTGCCACTTTAAAACCAAAAGTGGCAAGAACATTTCATGTTTGAATCAGCCTTAAGTACACACAGCTAAGGCTCCCTGAACTCCAGCAGTGACCCAGATGGCCAGTTAGTCATTATGCCAATGCAGACAGAAGTTGTGCATGGGAACCTTGCAGAATCCCCATCACAGCAGATTCTGAAGAAATTGGTCAGGAAACTGAACTTTCCACTACACCTGAAATCCTTTGATATTCTCCAATTAAATTCCTGATGTCAGATGACTTGAAGTGTATAAGGTACTAGGGAGTGTTGCTGAACAAAGAGACCTCGGATTGCAGGTTCATAGCCTCTTGAAAGTGGAGTCGCAGATAGATAGGATAGTGAAGGCGGCATTTGGTATGCTTTCCTTTATTGGTCAGAGTATTAAGTGCAGGAGTTGGGAGGTCATGTTGCGGCTGTGCAGGACATTGGTTAGGCCACTGTTGGAATATTGCATGCAATTCTGGTCTCCTTCCTATCGGAAAGATGCTGTGAAACCTGAAAGGTTTCAGAAAAGATTTACGAGGATGTTGCCAGGGTTGGAGGATCTGAGCTACAGGGAGAGGCTGAACAGGTTGGGGCTGTTTTCCCTGGAGCGTCGGAGACTAAGGGGTGATCTTACAGAGGTTTACAAAATTATGAGGGGCATAGATAGGATAAATAGGCAAAGTCTTTTCTCTGGGGTCGGAGAGTCCAGAACTAGAGGGCATAGGTTTAGGGTGAGAGGGGAAAGATATAAGAGAGACCTAAGGGGCAACTTTTTCATGCAGAGGGTGGTACGTGTATGGAATGAGCTGCTAGAGGATGTGGAGGTTGGTACAATTGCAACATTTAAGAGGCATTTGGATGAGTATATGAATAGGAAGGGTTTGGAGGGATATGGGCCAGGTGCTGACAGGTAGAACTAGATTGGGTTGGGATATCTGGTCGGCATGGACGGGTTGGACTGAAGGGTCTGTTTCCATGCTGTACATCTCTATTACTATGACTCAAAAGAAATTATGGAAAATAGTTACTCAGAGTCCACTCCGGCCCCCCCCCTCAAAAACCTGTATCCTATTGATTTGGAACCCTAAGATTACACTTGCCTTTTGTACTTACAGCTTCACAGCTGTTATCAAAATTTCAGAATACTGAAGCTGACTGCTGCGAAAAGGGGTTGTGGTTTGCCTTCCTCTGAAATTTCTATGCCACAAAAGAACGGTCAAGAATGGAAGTACAGTTCTGGATTTCTGAGGAAGCTCCGAGTGGATTTTCTTTTCAAAAATGAAGAGCACTGTCTCTTTTGTAAAAGGAAAAAGGTTCATATTGGCAACTTGCTGCATGAGATTGTTGTTTCTTAGAAAACCTGAGCAAATGTGTTTTTCTCCAAATGTATATTAACTTTGGAAAGTTTGCTAATCCATAGTTTTATGGTTAACAGTTTAAAAAAGAGTGTCCTTTAAGTTACAATGGTATCATACCTCTCACTGAACAATGATGATTCATTTCCGTAAACCTCATCCCGTGCTCAACTACTTCATTTTTTTGGAAACAAAGAATAATGAGTTTGTGGGACAGGTTAGAAACGTGGAATTAAGGTAACACGGCTGAACATTTAATCAACTGTGCAGTTGCTTTGAGGAACCGCATAACGTATTCTAGTTGATTTTTCTTATGCTCTTGTATTTCTAATCTTCAGCACTTCTCATGAAATTATTCACTTTAAGATAATTTTGATTGTTACTCTATAAATAATAGAGCAATTCTATTGCTAATTTCATTCTACATGACAATTACATAATGAACACCTAAGTTTGCTGTATGACATTTTTAACAATGACATTCACCTTTTATACAACAGGCTTCTCAAAACAAAAAAAAAACACTTTATTAATGACTGACCCTACAATGCTTTTTTTAAAATATTGCTCAGAAGGAATAGAAGAATTGCAAATGTTTGAATAAGCAGTCGGGAAGCTGAAAAGAGTCAAACTTGATTCAAGGTACTTCTAATAAAATTATAAATTGTGAATTATCATAAACGCCAAGAAAAGTGATCAGTGCAGTTTGGAAACCAAAATTTAAATTAAATACCAATAACAGTTCTGAAAGTTTGTCAATAAAAATGTAGAAGAAACCCTCACTTAAACCTAGCAAATCTCTCAACAATAATGTACTGAAATCAAAAGCTATTTGGGTGAGTGGAAGTTTAGCATTTGAATTTTATTTAAAATAGTTAATACCTAAGCTGCTTCCAGTTCAACTCATGAATGGGTACATACAGCTGTTCGAGAATAACAGATGAAATAACAATCTTCACTACTTATCGAGAAATTTAGTCAATTTCATAAACCACAATACTAAAAATTCAAAGGATCTGGAGTGTGAAATGTGACTAATTTTATGCAAACTGCAAATTTCTTTTTTAAATGCAATATGCAACCAAGTTTTGTTTTAAAGCAAATTTCTTCTCTGCTGACTTCTCTCTTTGGAAACGATAAAATTTTATCCAGGATTACAACTTTTTTTCTAGTCAATTACATGCTACTATAATAATACCGCATTATAGTGCACTAGTTTCTCAACAATAATTTTATGCCCAATTTTACAACATTTATAGCGCTCATAAGTGTAATGGGGTGCCCAGCAGTGGAATCCAGATTCCATTAGAATAGCAGGATGTCGATCAATACTTGAGACTCTCCATTCAGAGCTGTCAGTTGGTGACATTAGAGAAACACTGACTAAAAGACTGCCACCTTCCCAGAAAGCAAGAGAAAAAGTAGTTAATTCCAAGCATTTCTCATGGACCTTCTTGTAGCTAGCTCCAGAATGCTAGGAGCTGAGCAACAGATGGTACATTGCAGGCAAAGATATTTTTCAGTCAAGGAAAGTAGCAATGTGGATTTATCAGACAGTAACTTTAATGAATAATACAATACATCATGGCTGCTTTGAGGATTTTAACTCAAATGTCATTACAGCTTGAACATTCATCTACAAACACAGAAGGCCTTAGTTGCTACAGAAATGAAGTGAGGAAAAAGTTGCTACTCAAGTCAAAGAAAATCACTGATGTTTTCATTTGACTGTCGTTAAACGTTTTCAACTATCTCAAAGCATTTGGTTCCAAGGTTTCCACGTGACACATTGTAAATAATAAAACCTTGCCTGGTCCACTTACAAGGCAGTGTTTTTTTGCGCATTTTTAAAACATGCTATCTCTGTCTCATTTTTGTTACAATATCTAGACTGCAGAAAAGGACTTTGAAAATGATGAATGAAGATGTGCGACTGGACCTTTTGGAACATGATCTAGATTCCAATTACATTTCAATTCTCCGGGTCCACCGGTTTCCTCCCACAGTCCAAAGATGTGCAGGTCAGGTGAATTGACCATGCTAAATTGCCCATAGTGTTAGGTGCATTAGTCAGAGGGAAATGGGTCTGGGTGCGTTATTCTGCGGAGAGTCGGTGTGGACTTGTTGGGCCGAAGGACCTGTTTCCACACTGTAGGGAATCTAATTTAATCTAATCTAAATCGATGTGAGGTACTCAGTTGAGCACTTGACACCAAACGTGGATAGTAACCAGCAAAAATAAAATGGAAATTGATATAACAATTGTAGGTTCAGGCCTAGAATGCAATAGAGTGCACAAGCAATTGGTGTACACCAGTTTTTGCTCATGGACTAACCTTGCATTCAAACCAGAAGTCATCCAATCCCAATGAAACCTATAAGTGGGGAAGTTTAATTTAATAACATTTCCCAAGGCACTTCACAACATTCTCCTAATCAGATCTCCCAGGACCAAATTTAAGTGGACTGGTCAAAGAAAAAGGTTTCATGGAGCATCTTAAAGGAGAAAAGAGACGCAAGGAGATGGAGAGATTCAGCTATGTGTAGATGCTCGGCATTTGAAGGCTCAGCCAATGAGAAACCAAACCCTCCAACATTCTAGATGCCAGAATTAACGGAGTGCCAATACCTGATGTTTGAGAGGCTGGTGAGAGTACTGAATTAGAAGTGCTACCTGACTTGGAATCAAGTCAGCAAACAGAGGAACATTAAGTCTCCGACACCCAAGTACACAAAAAGCAGAGCTTCCGATAGTCTCAAGCTAAAAGAGGGATAGAATGTGGTCTTAATGCTGAAAGAACTGAAATTACTTTGGATCTTGTGGTTGGTGCAGGTTTGAGCACTTTCAAAAGGGAATTAGATTAGCATCTTAAAGGAATGTAATTGTGGGCTAAAGGGAATGCTGGGCAATGAAACATCTGCTACATTGCACTTTGAAAGCTGGCATTGAGTCAAAGTGCCAAATGCACTCCTTTAGAGCTGTAACCAATGACTCTGTGGTTAAAGGCCCTTTATGTTACTTTCAGTTCAGCTTTGATTAGATTAGATTAGATTACTTACAGTGTGGAAACAACAGGCCCTTCGGCCCAACAAGTCTACACCGACCCTCCAAAGAACAACCCACCCAGACCCATTCCCCTACACCTAACACTAGGGGCAATTTAGCATGGCCAATTCACCTAACCTGCACATCCTTTGGACTGTGGCAGGAAACCGGAGCACCCAGAGGAATCCCACGCAGACACGGGGAGAATGTCTGTGTGGAGTTTGCACAGTCACCCGAGACTGGAATTGAACCTGGGACCCTGGTGCTGTGAGGCAGCAGTGCTAACCATTGAGCCACCATGCCTTGGTTTTGGCGAAGGTGGCAAAACAGAATGAGTGGTGAGGGCAGGGTGGATTCTCAAAAATCTCAAGCTAGATGTTCGTTCTGGTGTAAATCCCAATTCCATTTTTAAAAATCAAAATGCCTTTTGTCCTGGACGAAAAATTATTAGGCATTTCTCAGCAACAGTTGTCAACTCCCTTCCTACTGATCATTCTCCTTGCAAAGAGATAGTAAACAAACACACTTGCATTTCCATAGCCTACAATAATGCATCCTGTCACAAATTTTGTGGGACAGTACTTGCCTGCTTCAGAACGCTCTCTCCTGTAGTCCCAGACCCAATGTTCACCTGTTTGTGTCACTATATCAAAATGTCAGGTTGCTTCACGAAAACCTAGTCACATGATTCTACATGTAACACCTACAACCTACCTGCATTCTCTAGCATCTTCCTCTGTATCCTGAGCTTCAAAAACGTTAGAGGCAAAATTAGCTTTATATTTAAGCTTAATCAACACCTTCATAAAATGCAAAATGCAGTTTGACCTGAAAATATTAGGAACATGGCAAATAATACTGTACAATAAAATTATAATGCACATCAATAACCCTGATAACATTGTAACAAAAATGCAATGGATATCATCTGACGATAACATTAATAACATGAATGAAACTTTAAAGTTTAGAAGTTAATATATATTAGATTCTCAGTGAATGAAATGAAAAGCTGGCAACTGCACTTCTTTCTCAAAACAGCAGATATTCTCACATGCTGAGCCGCAGGTCCCAGTACAACAATGCAACTCATCATTACTGGAAACCAAGTGGCATCACAAACAATGGGAAACATTTGGTATCACTGACCTCGTTTCACAAGTTAAAATCAAAACGCGTAAAGAAATTTTACAACATCAGTCTAAGTAAAACGTTGCCACCATTATCTAAGCATCGAATAAATTACCTATAAATTTCATCCTGCATCTCTTCCTGCTGTTCCAGCTCATCAAGCCTGGCCCACAACTCCTCCTCAGTTAAGAAGCTTGATTTGCAGTCACCACCACCATCACCACCCTCCAACTCTGACACAAAAACCTCTTTTGGTTTGGGGTTTTCTTTAGGTTTATGTGCTCTTCTCTGTTTACCTGTAATTTTGATTTTAAAATTCATTATCAAAATTAAAATTCAAGTGACAAGTATTTACTTAAACACAAAATGCTTCTTCATCTAAAATCCATCAACTTCTTTTTAAGCACCATAAATGATTCAATAATTTAATGTTGCACAGACGTTGAAACCACATTTATAACAAATAATAATCATTCAACAAAGGAAAATTCACAATCTTGTACTCAGTTCTAAAATTATTTGAACAGATGGTGATAATCAATGATTCAACAAAAATATATTGGTGCAGATAATCTGATTACCATTCAATCTCTGCAGTATAGACTGGAGTTGAATGTAGGGACCAAGCAGAAACCTAATGCAGCTGATTCAAATGGAATTGTTTCGAGAAACTGAAAACTGATTGGCAATTCCAGAGTATGGAATCCTCCTCAGAAATGCCCCAAGAGCCAGAAATGACAAAAGGTTCTGTCTTAAGTTTAATTGCCATGAAAAGCTAGAGGATTAAAAACCCACTCCTGGGTAGATATTAAACTGAATTCCCAATTTACCACAGACTCCCTCAACTACATTCTCCCCATCCTATTCTCAACACCCCCACATCCCACTAGATAGCTGCTGCCCCCCAACCTGATCCTAAATGCCACCTCGTCCAGTCACCATCCCAGCCTCCAACGCACTGGACCTGATGACGAGTCTCAAATTTCCAGACCATTGTAGAGCTATCAAAATACACACGAAACTATTCAATAGGGTAATTTAAAGAGCGTATAAATCCTGATGTAACTGTGAATTAAAATTAAAGGAAGCAAACATTAATTAGATCTGGTCAGTTGTAAGGTTATTTTCTCCTTTGACTCAAATGCCCAATATTTTCACCATTTTCATATAAGGAACAAAGTGGAGAGAGTCAATACATCTTTATTGAATATTATTTGTGACTTATGGCTTTAAGACATAACCTGATGTAATACAACATTTTTGAAAAAAAAAAGCTACAAATCTTGAGAACAACATTATGGTCCAGAGACAAGGCAGCAAAATGGTGGGGTGGGATGGGGGGGAACTGCACCAAGTGGATTAAGAGTAGAAAAATCAAATGTGGAACTGCTCCACTTTTTAAAAACAAAGGAAATCATCATTCAGTTCATGCTGTCCAAACATGGGATTGTGGCCATTCTCAATTTAATTCAAGTACAAGATTGAAAATAAAATGCTTCGCTCCCTCACTTCAACAGCATTTGGAGTTGCAGTTATTGGAGCTTCAATGCAAAACAAATGACAGAAACAGAAGTACCTTCTGAATTTAAATCGTCAGTTTCTCTCTCTTCATTCTGAATTTCCTCACGTATTTCTACAAAACCTTCATTTGCCTAATTAGAAAAGAATGTAGCATATAAATTTCAGTTTGATTTGTATCCAAAGATTTCAGGAAAATAAATAATTGCACAGAAGATTAATTGCAGTCCATTTATGTACATTTTCCTTCAGTGGCGCCAAGCTGCAAAGAAAGTCTTTTTAAAAAAAATACATGTACCTCTCAACCTAAGGCATAATTTTATGTGGTAGCCTTTAGTCTCATAAGATGTCAGCTTGCTGTGCTGTGTTAAGCTTTACTTGATGTGGCTCAGTAGTCCCATTCTGGCATGATGATCTCCATTTCATTTGCTGAAAAGGCAACAGACTGAGAAGAATCACAATGTGCTGGCCTGTATTTTCTCCAGGCTCTCTTCTCAGCTAGGTGAGGTTTTAATTCCTGCTTGCCTCTTCCAACGTCCTTCCAAAACATTAGTCTCAAAGTCAGAGCCAGTCTCCTAGTTTTCAGTGTCAACACCTGCCATTTTCAAATTTCACTTAGCATGACATTGCAAGGGACAAAACATCAGTGCATCATTACATGGAGGCACAACTAAGGGGGAAGGCTATGACAAGGAGAGATTCCTCAGAAAGGAGACACTTGCATCTGACTCGCTTTTTTTTAAAAAAACATTGCTGCTAGCCAGTACTGCAAGCTGAAAATGAGAATTGGTATTAATTGCAAAAGGACAAGTCGATCACAAATTCTAACTTACAAAAAAGATGTGACTCGTAATAGTCAAAATTTCATATTTCAATGATGTTGGATATACCAGTCTCTAAACAAAAGAAGAAATATTTGGCACATGATTCAGACAGGTTATATGCTTTTACATAAAACAAAACTTGATGTGAGTATCAGTTCAAAAGATATAACAAGAATAATGCTTTCATTTCTAGATCAAAAATTATGTACTTTTCTCTTGCCTTCAACTTATAATTTGAAGAGGTTAATTAAAATTCAGAATTTAGCAACACTAGTTTCTGAAATAGTTATCCTTAAGAGATTGACAACTACAATTCACTACATAATTGTATTAATAGTCAAAATTCATTTGGAAAGTTATACTTCAGAGTTTGAACTAAGTGAAAACTTCAAATGACATGCGAAAATAAACATTTATTGGCAATGTCTTGAATTAAAGCAATTAGGTCACATAAGAAAATAAAATTCAAGCCTTCTGAAACATCATTGAATGAAGGGGTTCACGACACATACTTTGTACAGTTCCATTCAGAATATGTATTAATTTTTGCAGCTTTTGAAATATTCATTTTTAGATTTCATCATCCATCATAAATGTAATCCCTTCATTGATAACATTAGAAAGAATAATGTGCATTTTTCAAGAACTATTTCAATCAAAATTATTATTATTTGTTCATTTGTGTATTTTTCAACACAGAACTTTGCAGAGTATTCGTAAAAGAAACCAAAGAAAAGTCAATACACATACATTTTTAATCCCATTATTTAGATTCTGTTATTCTAGGTCTTAGCCTCAAATTTGTTCCCTTCTTGTTTTGTTTTCGGATTCAGAATCTTTTCATTTGTCTTTAAATGTTCACATTTATGATCCACTAATCCAAAAAGTCTATTAATCCTAACAGTTACAAGTTTCGCAAAGTCACTTGTTGACCATAAAAGTGTTTGCAAGGTAAGTCTCTTTGATTCTTTGCATAATTTTAAATATTTGATGTCCAAGAAGAAACAGATCTCCACTCGAGTCAAAGCCCTTGCATAGCTAGCCGCCAAGAGATAAATTTCATGTGAAGTTTTTATTTTTCAATTTGAAAATCTCAAATTACTTGTAATAATTATTGGCATTTTGATGACTAAATATGGTCTTGAAGATGCTTCACTTGTTTAGGAGCACAGGAACAAATTTTCCCCAATCAGAACTTCATTCACAAAAATAGCCGATTAATTTCACAGTAGCGCTCAAGTCAGCCAAGAGACTGATACATGAATCTATTTATTTTCCATCTTGTTCTAAACAAGCTGTAACTTGCTTCCATATTTCAGAGGTGTCAACAATCCTGTTGAAAGCATCTTACAATGCAGAATATAGAAACAACATGTACGGTTAATTGGACCTAAACAAAAATTGCCAAAACATCACATACCAATTTCTCCATTTCAGTGAACTCGACCCTGGATTCAAAGTTCTTCATAACTTTATGAAGATCATCCAATGCTTTTTGTACATCTGTACATAAAAGAATGGATTCATTGCTTATTATTCAAAGAAGAAAACTAGCATTTTATACAATCTCTAAGATTGGTTTTAAAACTAATTTACAAGGTACTTTATGTGGAGCAATATGTAAAATTTCAATCAAGTAATGATATTGAGGTTTAAATGTCAGCATATCATAAAGTTAGCAGCTCCAAGATTTATACATATGCCACTTGCTAATTAAATAAAATTGCACAGAACTTACAACACAGAAATGGGCCATTTGTTCAATCTAATCTTTGTGGTCCACTCAAGCCTCCTCCCAGTCCACTTAATCAATTCTATCAGAAATTTTGACCCACTTCTCAAGATTTGACTTCAATTGAAATGCATCCAATTCCATTTACCTATTCTTTTCACGTTAGTAGATATCACATTCTTTTTCCGGGGTGGGGTTGGGGGTTTAAATAATCTTCATCTTGAATTTACTGAATTTAATAGTGACAGTAATATATTCTTAACATCTCTAGTTCCACAAAAATAAACAGTTAGAGGCAGAGGCTTCAACTGAAGCTATTAGGCTACATAAGACATAAATAAAGTATTTTATTAGGCCCTACATAGTTTCAAAAAAACTTCATCAGTCACCAGAGTCATAGGCTGCACCATCTTTCCAAATGAGCAAAACCTCTCAGTCATCTCCCTGCAAACCTTTTCTATAATATGGAAACCCAAAATGAATACTACACCATGCAGTTTTAACACTGTTCTACACAAGCTCAACATAAATTCACTGTTTTTCTGTTCTAGTCTTCTGGAAATAGCTTTAATATATAATATGGATTTATTAATCTATTACTTGCCAATTATAAGTTGCAGGAGAACAGCAGCCCACGAGGAGTTTATAAATAATACTTCTACACAGATTAAGCTTCATTTACAACCACATTAACTTGTAGACAAGATTTCATAAACATACTAATTTCCAACAGTAAATTACGTACAGAGGCCACTTTCATCTATGTCTAGCATTTTTAATAACAGGAGAATCTTTAGTTGACTAACTTTTTGAAGAAGATCTAATGCTAATAAAGCCTATTTAAAACAGACCAGTGCTAAATCTTAAGAAATGTAGTCCATTCAGTCACTCAAGTCTATCCTCATAAGCAATCGCACTGTGGCTGATGTGTTCCTCAACTTATTCATCTTTCTTCTATTAATCCATCTTGAAAATTTCGTGTTAACTATAAGCCACTGTCTTTTATTGACAGCATTCCACGTTTCCACTACTTTACTAAAAGGGGCTTCCTCCTAATTTTGTTCTTACATGTCCTACTCTAGACACTTAGTTCTTCCAGTCTGAAGTAACCCAGAGAAAACCATTTGTGTCTGTTTCTATTCAAGTGCATCTTATCTTCATTTTAAATACTTCTATTAGATTACACTATTTCCTTCTAAACTTAAAAGAACACAACGTAAATTCAGAGTCCTGGTATAATTCAGGTGTGTGTTCTAGCCCTGCCAAATACAATACGTTTCCTGATGTTTTGTACCTAATCTCAGAACTGCTTGAGATTTGAATTCTAACCTGCTTGATATGAAGACTAACATCCTATCAGCCTTTGACTACTTTTTCTATATGTGCTTCCAATTTTAAACACATCACCTCCAGCTTAACAGCAAAACATTTACTGTCCATTCCTAGTTACCTTGGAAGGATAGCGGTATCCTGCTTCTTGAACCACTGTGGACCACCCACAGTGCTGTTTGACTGGGAGATTGAGAATTTGAACCCAGCAACAAAGATGGAACAACAATAATTGTTCAAGTCTGAGTTAGTGTGTGAGATGCTGTTGAAAAAGCTTTGCTGAGTTACGACTGCACGTACATAATACGTTTCACTCAAACACAGAAGATAGCAACAAGCCATTCAATGACTCGAACAAACTCAACAACTTAACATGTTCATGACTGATCATTGAGCTCAATAATCCTGCCCTCCCCCATATCCCTTGACCCATTTAGTCATAACAGCGTTATTCACCACCTTCTTGAATGCATGATGTTTTGGCCTCAACCACTTTCTGCAGCAGTGAATTCCACAGGCTCACCACTTAGTAAAGACATTTCTCCTGATATGTCCTAAAAGCTCTATCCCTTACCCTTAAACTATGACCCCTGGTTCTGGACTGCACTCCCCCCCCCCCCCCCCCCCCAAGAGCGATATCCTTCTTGCAGCTAATGTGCCTAATTTTATTAGAATTTGAAGTTTCTATCAGATCCTCCCCTTGTTTTCCTGATCTCCAATGAATACAATCGTAACTGACTCAAATCTCTTCATATATGTCAGTCTTGTCATTCCAGGAATCAATGTGGTAAACCTTCACTGCACTCCCCCAATAGTAAGAGCATCCTTCCTCAGATAAGGAATGAAACTGCACATAAAACCCTAGATGAGGCCTCACCAATGGCCTGTATATATGCAGCAAGACATTCTTGCTCCTATACTCACATTCTCCTGCTACAAAGGCTCACAAACAGTTGCCGTCTTTACTGCTTGATGCACCCATGCGCTTATTTTGTGACTAGTACACAAGGAACACAGATCTTGTAGAACATTTCCCCCCCTCCCAGCTAAATAATAATCTGCCTTCCTATTTTTGCTACCGAAGTGGAAACCTCACATTTATCAATATTACTCTTCATCTGCCATGCACTACCCACTCAGTCAGCCTGTTCAAATCACTCTGCATCCTCCTCACAGCTCACCCTTCCACCCATCTTTATGTGCCAATGTTGATATATTGCATTTAGGTCTCTTATCTAAATCATTAATATATATTGTGATTTGTTGGTGTCCTACTCGCCATCCCAGTGGTTACTGGTTACTGCCTGCCATTCACAAAAAGACCCATTTATTCCTACTGTTTCCGGTCTGCTAAACAATTTTCTCTCCATCTCAATACACTAACCCTAATCTCATGTTTTAATTTTACACATAATCTTGTGTGGGACTTAATTTCTAAATCACAATAAGTCACATTGACTGGCTCTACCGATCAACTCTATTAGTTAAATCCTCAAAAGAATTCTAACAGATCTGTCAAGCATCATTTCCCTTTTCTAAATCCATGCTGGCTGTGTTTGTTTCTATCTGTTTCCTAAGTGGTCTGCTATAAAATTCTTGATAACAGACTATCATCATCCCCACTACTGATGTCAGACTCACTGGTCTACAATTTCCTGTTTTCTCTCTACCATTTTAAACATTGGGGTTACATTAGCTACCCTCCAATATGTACGAACTGTTCCAAAGTCTGAAGAATCTTGAAAGATGACCACAAACGTATTATGTCTAAGGGCCACTCCCTTAAGGATTCTTGGATGTACACTATCAGGCCCTGGGGATTTACCAGCCTTCGTACGTCATTTGGGTCCCTCTTTGTGAAATTAGAAGCAAAGTATGAATTTAGGTCATTAGCCATTTCTTTGTTCCCTATTGTAAATTTCTCAGTTTCTGATTGTAATTAGTTTTGTACTTGTTGTCATTAATTTTCACCCATATTTTTCTCTTCACATACCTATAGAAACTTTTACTGTCAGTTCTTATGTTTCCCACAAGCTTACTCTCAAACTCTATTTTCCCTTCCTTAATCAATCCCTTGGTCCTCCTTTGCTGACTTCTAAACTGTTTCCAATCTTACAGTCAATTGTTTTTTTCTTCTTGGCAACTTGTATGCATTCTTTTTTGGCATTTTATACTATCACTAACTCATCTCATAAGCTATGGTTTGGCCACCACTCTCTTTGCACTCTTGCATCAGACAGAAAAAAAGAGCTATTTTTGTAGTTCACTCATTCACCCTTTGAATGTTTGCCATTGTCTATCCACTTCCTTTCAACATTTCCCAATCCAGAGCTAATTCATACCATCATATAGTTTCCTTTAAGATTCATAACCCTAGTCTCAGAGTCAGCTACCTCACTCTCAAACTTGATGGATAATTCCATCGTGTTATGGTCACTCTCAACTTCATTATCAATTATTCCTTACACATTATTTAATACCCAGTCTATGACGGCTTGGTCTTTTGTTGGGTCCCCACTATATTGGTCCAGAAAACCATCCCATATACAGTCTAGGGATTGCTCCTGTACAGTATTGTGACTAATTTGATTTGTTTAAGCTATAGGCAGACTAAAGTCACCCATAATTACATGTGATCTTTAAGCACATATATCACTGATTTCTTGTTTAATGTTCTTCCCAACATCACCGTGACAGCTTAGTGACCTATATACCACTCCCACTAACATTTTTTGCCCCTTGTTTTTTCTTAATTCAACCCACACGGATTCTACCTGGTTTGAACTAATAGTTTTGATCAGTTTTGTGTTTATATCCTCTAGTTATGCAACTGCACTGCACTGCCATTTCTTTATCTATTCTTCTAAAATACTGAAACCCCAGATATCCAATTCCCATCCTTGATTACCCTGAAGACATGTATCTTTAATCCCAACTAAGTCATATCTATTGACAGAATTAATTCATCCACTATTTCAAGCTCAGGCACAAAGCTTTAAGTCTTACTTTTTTTTAAAAAACAAAACATTCCTTGTCCTTCCCACTATATATGTTTTCACTGTGGCCTCATTTGACTCCTCTGTCTATCACTTTTCTTTTCCCATTTCAGTATTTTGTTCTTAACCTTAATTCTCTCTCCTCTAACTCCTTACATTGGTTCCCATCCCCTGTCAATATAGCTTTAAAGCCTCTGCATCCACTTGAGCAAAAATTCCCCATAACCTACCCAGTGCAACATCGAGGGCCGAAGGGCCTGTACTGCGCTGTATTCTTCTATGTTCTATGTAACCTACCCAGTTTATGCTGGCCCCACTTCCCCCAGACCCAGTCCCAATGTGGCAGAAGTCTTAAATCTTCCTCCTCAAACTCTCAAAGCCACATATTCATCCAATATACCTTGCTTTTTCTACTAATCCACTACTTTTTAATGTTCTATTTTTCAGCATGCTTCTTAGCTCTCTATATTCTGCCTCTAGGACCTCATCTATTTTTATACTTATGTTGTTGGTACCAATGTATACCACGACAACTGTCCTTTCAGGGTGCCCTGCAGCTGTATAGAGACACCCTTGACCCGAGCACTAAGGATTCTGGATTAGTGGTGCTGGAAGAGCACAGCAGTTCAGGCAGCATCCGAGGAGCACTAAAATCGATGTTTCGGGCAAAAGCCCTTCATCAGGAATAAAGGATCTGGTTTCCAGCATCTGCAGTCATTGTTTTTAACCTAGCACTAAGGAGGCAACATACCATCACGGAGTCTCGTTTGCGGTCACAGAAACATCTGTCAACTCCCCTAACAACTGAATCTCCTAGGAACATTGCATTTCGCATTTTTTTGCACTTCTACTGGGCAGAAGAGCCAACCCTAGTGCCATGAATTTGGCTGCTGCTGTTTTCTCAAAAGGCCATTCCCCTCAATAGTATGTAAAGCGATATATCGGTTTTCAGAGGAATGGTCACAGGAGATACCTGCACTCCTGGCCCAGTGCTCTTACTCTGCCTGGTGGTCACCCATTCCCTGTCTGCCTCTAGAGTCTAAGCTTACTATGCTTTCAACTTTGTAAATGCTTCAGGGTTGCCCCAGCTCCAAAACCCGGGTTTCCAGGAGCTGCAGCTGCAGACATTTCCTGCATACACTGGTGCCAGACATAAGGACACACCAATCTTTGAGCTCTCCTGCCGTAACATCCCTTTAAATTAAAACTTTTGGAAGATGCTTAATATCAAATAGCAATTTCTCTAGGGCCTCTCTTTACAGTCCTTGATAGTTGAGAATACATCCCTTAGAAAGTATACATGACAAACACATTACACACTAGAAGTGATAAAAATTATGAATATTTACCTGAACTTATCTACTACTTACCACTCAGCTCTTTCCCTTGGAGCCTCTACTCCTGCAGAAGGGTAAGACAATTTGGATTTTTTTTGTGATGTCACACATTGTTTTTTTTTCCCCCAACAAGCAGGACACTGCCCATGCTGCTTCACTGTGGCACTGACCACAAGGGCACTCTTCCCAGCCCTCTTAGTGCATAGATGGTGGATGGGTATCAATCAACTGTCCAGTTTTGTTATGTACGATGGCAACCTTGCAGTTGTACCAATCCAGACAAGTAAAGAATATTCCATTGCTCTCCTGACTTGTTCCTTGTATGCAATGAGACCATTTTGGAGAGTCAGGTGGTGAGTTACTTGTTGCTGAATGGCCAATCTCAGATCTGTTCTCGCTGTGATGGTGTGTTTGCACATAGCTAGTCCAGTTGATTTGTTACTGATTCAGCAATAATATTGCCACCGAATGTCATCAGGCAATGTTTTGACCTTCATTGCAAGAGGTTATTCTCTGGCATTTCTGTGGTATTTACCATTCATCAGCTCAAGCCTCTAGGACCTTTCTACCTGTTCTCTGCCAAGATATTAAATGACCTCATGTGTTTTTGTACAGTAAAATCTTCCTTAGTGACCTGGTTTGACACAGTCACCTTGATAAATTGTTATGATCTCTCTACCTTAATTAGGTTCGACAGTTTTGGATTATTTATTACTTTGGTCAGATCCTCGGTATGTGACTCTTATACCAAAGATGTTATTCCAGTCAGTTAGCTTGGCTCCAGCACCACCTTATTTTTCATTTTTTGTAATTATCTCCCTGCCTCATTTAATCAGATTACTAGTTATCCCTTCGCTTGTTATTCAGCTGTTGACACTTTACTCACACTGTCTAACACTCTTGGTCACCTGCAGAGACTTATTATTCGATACTCAACTCACACCAGCTGTATGATCTTTTGATATCTCAGCCCTTGATCTCTGTCTGTAAATTGTGCGTGTGTGCGCGCGCTCTTCTCTCACTTCACCTGACAAATAAACCTGTTGGACAATAACCTGGTGTCATGTGACTTCTGACAAAGTACTTGTAAACATTGATCACAGGTGAGTGAGCAGTTTTATAATCCTGTTCAGGTTTATTACTGTTTGCAAAGAAATCTAAACACTTAATCAACCAACAGAACTGGCTACAAGATTTCATATTTTTAAATAAAACATGTAGTTCAAAAAATATGTTTGATGGGATGTTGGTGTCAGACAAAGCTACCATTTGCTGCCCATCAACAACTGCCCTTAAACCGATTAGCTTTCTTGGATGTTTCAGAGGGCAGTTAAAAGTCAACAACATTGCTGTGGATCTGAAATCACACACAAGCTGAGACAGATAAGCATTGGAAAGTTATTAATGTCCTAATGGACATAAATGAACCAATTGAGTTTTTATCTGAAATGTAACAAATAATCAAGGCCAACAGCATAAAATGGGAAATCACCTTCAAATTGGAAAATTGAAAATGCAGCATTACGACTGCATAATCAAAGGAAAAAGACAGGGCTAACACGTCATTAAATTACACAGCCTTGAAGTTTGGTCTAGATCATTACACTGCTGCAACAATTAGACTTTTTAACAGCAGCAAATTGGGTATGGCTACTATAGCAATCCTGAGCTTTGAAAAGATTTGTAGCTCAGGTTGAGGTTCTGGATTTGGTCTGCTTGCTGAGCTGGAAGGTTCGTTTTCAGCTTCCAACACAGCGAGCAAACCTTTGACCTAGAGTTTGGAAATATCAGACTCAGACAGTCTAATAACTCAACAGTTGTTGGACAGATTTCAAACCAAACATGATCAAATAATAATGGAAAACCATGTATGTGGTTGTTGAATGCCAGAGGTCAGGGAAAAGCTTAAGGTTCGGGAATATTTTGCTTAACTCAAAAAGGTGATTTGAATTTCTACACCCAGGAAGATTGCTTTAGGTGGGACATTGAAGTTACTGGAAAACACTACACCTTCAAAAGACATTAAACTGTCAGCCAAATCACTGATGTTATTTTACGGCAAATCTGACCATGAATCAAAATATAATCAATTAGATATCTGCTCAATACAAATGAGAAAAGTATTGAAATTATAGATGCATAAATCATCTTTCTTAAATGAAGACAAATGAACCAGGGCTAATTATTAAGCCATTCTAAATTATTTCTTTAAAAACGCTTACTTTTCAGCACAAAATCTCCTTTAGAAACTGGCACAATCAGTAATTTGACAAAGGTATATATTTCTGAACATTGAAAAATCAAATATTATACGCGTAATTTCAATTTAAAAAGTATGCCCTTTTACGTAGAAAAAACAATAAATTATTACTCAGCTCAAAACTTGTTCTGCTATTCAATTAGATCAGAGTTAATTTTACATTAGATTTAAATCAACATGTTCATCCATTTTGTGACACCTCCAGAGGCTGGTGAGACTTCATCCCAGAGTTTCTGGCCCACAGATAGGGAACTATCACACTGCAATGAGACTAATTTAGGCTGCAATTCCATTTACCAACATTTTCTTGATTTTCTTAACTCGCTGATGTATTCAAATCTATCGATCTTTAACATGAAAAGTCAATCAAGCATCCATAGATGCTTTTGGACATTGAATGCCTGATTCTATCACTATGCGCATGAAGAAATTATTCTTGATTTCATCCCTAACCGGCTCAAGTTTCATTTTCAGTGAATCCATACAATGGACTTCCCCACCAGATACCATTCCTACTAAATTCCCCCTTCATTTCAAATACCTCAATTCAATAATACTTCAATCTTCTCAACTCAACTGAATACAAACAAATTATGCCACTCCTTATAACTTAACCTTTCAAATCCAAATCTGATTCTAGTGAATCAGTGCTGTACCTCCTGCAAATGCATGGAGGCAACAACAAAATACAGGAAATAAGTATGGAATCTGATATTTTAAATTCATTTTTTTATTTTAACATTCAAAGGTTTAGTCCCCAAACTAAAATACAGTAATCTAAGCAACTGCACAATTTAAGCAGCACTTTCACACTTCTGAATTGTTACTTTTCAAGATAAGAAAAAGCGTTATTGTTCGAGTATGTTCCTTATCTAGATTTCGGTTTATATGTATACATGGCTCCTGGTCCCTCAACATAAAAGCAAATCAAGATTTTAATGACATTGCGAGATGTCCAATAGCATTGGCAGACATTCCGTTACTATTAATATCCTGGGGATTACCGCTGACCAGAAAGTGAACTAACCATATTAACTTGTGGCTACAGGAGATCACAGGATAGGAATGCTAAAAATAATTCATCTCCTGACTCTCCAAAGTCTCCGTAATTACAAGGCACAAACCAGGATTGTGACTGAACATCCCCCCCATTTGCCTGAATGAGTGCAGCTTGACGCCATGCAGGAAAAGCAGACCACTTGATTATCTGTGGATGTGGTGTGTCAGTCATTCCACCCACCGCTGACAGTGTTAGTATCATCTACAAGATGCACTGCAGAAATTCACTAAGGGTCTTTCAAAATAACACCTTCAAAATCCATGACTTCTTCCAAAGGAAGACAAAGACAATAGATATATGGGAATACCTCTATCTCAAAGTTCCCCTCCTAGTCACTCACCATCCTAACCTGGAACTATATCACCAGACTAAAATCCAAGATCTGTCTCCCTAACAGCACTGTTACTGTCCCCACACCAAAAGGACAGTAGCAGTTCAAAAAGGCATCTCACAATATAGGCAACAAATGCTGGGCCCACCAGTGATTGCACATATCACCCAAATAACAAAAACAAGTCTCTCAGAACCATGTACGTACAACCTCAAATCTCTATTGTGAACACTGACAGATTTGCCAACTTATTTAACTTGTGATCCTTTCTAACATCCTGCTTTCATTTACACTTACTACAGCTCCTAACAGTGTCACCCGTGAACCCTTATATACTACTACAAATCCTTCAGCCAAGGCATCACATTGCAAAGTTAAGTCTCAGTTCAGATGCCCGAGACACCTAATAAAGAACATAACTCTTATTCCTACTATACCCTACCTTCCAACAAAATACAAATTTATATTAAATTTTAGTGAACTTTCAGTTTTGTTAATAATCACATTTTTTTGAATTGTATGAAACATCCACAAACATTTCTGAAGCACTTAGTGACTCCCTCAAAATGTTTAACTCAATTTGCCAGATGTGGCCCCACTTTCACAAATGTATGCTGAATGATCGTATTTATGCTTGTACCAGCTTTGAGTCATACTATTCTTCGTGAAAAATTTCTAATTTATTTCCTAATTGATGTCAAACCTGTTTGCTCCAGCTTTCTTAAATAATAGAGCTTTGTTTTTAACTCTGCATATACAGAGGAATCAAGATTATCTGAAGGTCAGGGACAGCGAGAATTTTGTTCAGTTAATTGAATGCCGGATAATCGAATGCTGGATAACAGTTTATCTATGCATCAGGACCCTGCGATCTTGTTCGGATAATTCGAAATTCGGATAATTGATGCCAGATAATAGAGGTTCCTCTGTGTACAGTTTAATGTCGCCACCAAATATTGCCAGGTCAATTAAATTCCATTTCCCAATGAATTACCTCAAAGCATTCATCCCATGAACTAGAGCTTAAACAAATTAGTCTAGGTTTGCAAAATCTTCCATTGACATGACCACTACTTTCTCCTATAACAATGTTTTGACTACTTTACGGAGTGAAAAGCCCCTGCAACTGCAAACAAATTGCAGAATGGACAACTGATTTAGCCAAGTCCAATGTGGATGCATGTGAAGTTTAAAAGTATAGGCACAGCATGCAGAAAAAAGTACTTTTACTTCACAGCTATCTCTATGTTACTTTAGACATCATAATCTCTTAAATATTTGGAGATTGTTTCCCTTGGTTAAGAGCAAGCAGTTAAGCAAAACATAAGCAATAACCCAGGGAGCAAATGGAAAGTTAAACAATCCCACACGTGACTGGCTTGAGTCAATTCTCCGAAGCATTTGGATTACATACTTGGAATCCTAGATTTGTTGTATGTGATATTCTTTCATTGAAACTCATGATGGCATTAAAACATGAATTCTGATAAATGAATTCCTTTTCTTTATCACCTGTATTTAGACACCACACCAACTTTGATACCAAGCTGAATTATTAGACCAGAGTCCAGTCAAAAGTACCTTTTAAGGAAATGTCTTAAAAATGGAAAGAAAAGTACAAAGGGTGACAATTTGAAAGGGAAAATTTCAGACTCAGCATTTAGACAATTGAAGGCAAGGCCACCGATGCTGCAACAATTAAAAATTGGTAATTCTCAAGAAGTAAAGATTTGCAAAATGAAGAGCTCTGGGGATAGAGGGTAGGGGTTGTGAGGCTGGAAGAAATTACAAAGATTGGCAGCAATAGACCTTTGACAGAGTTAATGTAAGCTATGAGCATCAGTGTGGGTTAGAACATGAGAAAACGTTTAAATGGCCAAATTTGTGGAGGGCAGAAGAGTAGTAGCTGTCCATGAAAACATTGGGATAGTCAATTTAGCAGAAATATTGAGGATGGTTTCACAAAAAAGCCATGGTAAAGGCAGAGTTGAACTATGTTATACAGGTGGCAACAGGTGGTCTTTGTGATGGCACCAGATGTAAGAAGCTCACCTCAGAGTCAACAATAAAACTGAGGTGGTCCCGCCTCAAACAGCTGTCAGTAAGATGAATGATGCCACGATCAAAGTAGAATTTGTGATGGGGACCAAAGACAATATTTAGCTGGAGGAAATTTCTGTTTGCCCAGAACAGTTCAAAGGCAGTTGAAGGCTCTCAGAATTGAGATAAGGTAAAGTTAAGGTAACATTAAATCTCAATTTATTGTCACCATAGTGTATTCAGGTTTTTAATATTAAAGTAACTTACGTTTTTTCCTGTGCTCCACTAGGCCAAGTGCTTGCTTTGCAGAGCACTTAGCAAACCAATTGTCACCTAATAAAACCGTGACTTCATTTGTATGGATTAGCTGTCCTGGCATAAATGCAAGAGGGCCAAATGGCACCTGTCACAAAACAAAAATGAAATAAAAATGTCAAGCCTACAATGATAAGTTGAATGTTCTATAAACCAAAACAGCAATATAAATTCATTGGTATAACCTCTTTAAAAATAAACCTTTATCAGTTTTATGCAAGAAAAATATATTTCACAGTCGTCTTCGGGAGATCCAACACTTCAAACTATCAAAAGTATTGCAAAAAATAGCATGCTCTTCAAACTTGGAGTTGAAAATTTATAAATGCTGTACATGATTCCCATGACCAAAACAGTTTCATTTTAAATAAACATTGTACATGCAATAAGGGATCCAAGAAGACAGCTCTGAAGTGAAAATGTTCAGTGCCAAATCTGTCTCAAACAAGATTAAAAGGAATTTACATAAAGCATTCTGCAGCATTCAAACTCTTAAAATGCAAATTTAAGGCCAGTTAATTGCTAATCCTATGAATTAGGCAGGAAAACAATGATGCTCTTGGTTAAAAAGTTACCATGTTCAAATGTTTCAATTATACTAGAACTGAGAAATAAGGCCTTCCTGGTAATCTACTGTTCAAGCAGGAAATGATTCAGCCAAACAGGCTAGGAAGACTTTGTCTCCAGTATATTTTGTTTCTGACAAGTTTGTTCTCATCCATAATCACTACTTAGAATCTTCAAGTGGTTTTGGAACAAGAAGGTGCTCAAATGTGACAAATTTTATATTTTAGAAGATTGAGCTATCTTCCATCTGCACTTTAGCATAATAACCTCCACTTGTGCAAAGCAACTAAAGGCAGGATAAAACAAGGAGTAAGCAAGGAATCCTGTACCTTCAAGGAAGAAAGAAAAATAGTTGCACAAATTACGGCAAAAATGTAGCCACTAGTGGTCATAACTTTACTGACTCAACAGACCAGGAATCCAGTCAATTTAAGAAGATTTGACTTAGGCGATCACAAAAGTGGAGGATGGAGGAATGAAAATCAAAAGGATGGAAAGTACAGTAGAATCAGCAATATTCTTCATAGATACTCAATTGCAATGAAGTGTCACTTCCATTGTGATTCTAATTTCATAATTAACTGACTCTAATTTTGATAATCTTGAGACGGTTTTTCAATTACGACAACCTAAACATCTTTTCAATTTTGACAACTCAAAAACTTAATTGCTTGCAGCTTGGATAGCCCAAAGCTAAAATCCTTCTGTAAGCGTGAAATTCTTCTGAACTGGAAACTGATTCAGAACTGAACAAAGGACATAATATAAGTTTCACTGAGGAGAGTCAATGACACTTGGCTAACAGCTCTAACTTACAAGACTAAAAATCAGAGAAGCTCTCAGAGAAACAGGTTGAGTTTTCACACGTTTCAGGGAGAAAAGAAAAAGCCCACAAACGTTTGCAAGGGAAAGCTAAAAAGCTTGTCAGGAAGATTTCATACTCACCATAACATCATATGACACCTTATCAGGCAAATTTTTAAGCCTGCCTTGCAGGGCTTCATAGTCGTTTTGCACTTTAACCCTAAAAGTTAACAGTTAATTTTGAGTTATTCAAATTATTTATGTATAAATATCAATTGCTTTCAAAACATGCATAATTCTTGACTTTTAATATTACACCTGTATATAGACTGCTAACAGAGCTTATATGCAATGTGATTACAGGGACTTTAGCAAAGTACTTAAAGACTTTTTGCAAGAGGAATATTGTGTAAACAGTAATTAGGATTCAGTGCTGATAATGCTCTACAGAACATTTGAGACAGCTGAAAATCGCGCTCATACAATTTCCAAATTTCAAAATTCCAAATATTAAAAAGCACTATTCTAATTCTATAAAAATAGTTCAACAATAACTTTCTAATTGTTTATTTCAAAATAATTACACAACCTAGAACTTACTGCATTACTTCAGAACCTGGAACATCATAAATGATAAATTAATCTGCCAATGGAAGGAGGATGCAATGCCTATTTCCAATGGATCAGTGGGTAAATAACTGGCAGGTAAGGTAAGAAATCAGGTTCAATTGCTGTTCTTATCAAAAGCTCGACAGTGTCAAATGATTGAAGGCAGCACAAATGTGCTCAGTGTCCTTGAACTTGAAAAGCATTGAACAATAACAAAAAAAAAGGCCATGCAAGCACACTGAAAATCAACAGCAGAAATCCTGATGAATTTCTTCCATTGTTAATCAGAGGCAAAAATTCTATCACTGATGCGAAAAATGAAGGAGAACAGATGGGAAGAGATGTGAGAATTTCTACAATATCTTAAATTTGATTTTCTCCCCGTCAACCTCATAAGAAAGCTAGCCGATTCTATGCATAAATTCTGGGTTACAGTGGATTCAGATTTGACAAATCCAAGTATATTTACATTTACATTTATATTAATACAGTAGTTCACCCACCCATCTATTACTGTTTAAAATAGCTGGGATCTGGCAGAACAAAACCAAGAACACAAACTCCAAACCATAATATCTGTTCTCCACATCAATGAGATAATTCTTTAGTTTGCCAAGTGAATGATCTTGAATTTAAGCTCTGCACCCGAAGTACAAAATAACTCAGCTGTATGAACAGTTTTAAAACTTCATTTATGTTATTTACAAAGTACAGGATATTCTTTAACTCTCAGATCAGGAATACTAAGTTCAGTTATTAATAAAGAATTATTAGGAGTTTCATATTGATAGCCTATTTAGTATTAAGTACAGCAAGAAAATTACTTTCACCCATGAAAACAATGAACAAATATTAAGATACATGTTTTTCCATGTTGATCAATTTCCACTGACAGGATATATTTCTAATAATTGACAAGCAAAATTTAAAAATGTGAAAGACTATAATACAGTAAACATGTTCACAAATGTTTGAGCTTACCAGTGCTGGATTTTTTCCTTGCAGCTTGAAACCACCTGTTATTAAAATAGACAACTGCTCATGAAAAGCAATGTCAAGAATTCCAAGACTGTTCATACTGTAAACAAAAATATAGCAAAAAAACTGCAACTTAATTGACCAAAAAACCTGAAACAAAAGATTTTGGGAAGACTTTCATTTGTTTGTAAGCAATATCGGTGTCTCATGGTAATATAAATGGATACTTTATGTTTTCCTTCACAAACATTTCACTAAAAAAAAACTTTAGTTAAAATAATGAACAAGGGAGATAAAAAGATGTTGCTTTCCTCAAATTGGGTATACAAATCTCTCATGAATTCCTTATCTTTCACATGTGACCAAATCAAATGCCTGCCCAATTTCCTAAGGGAAAATTATCTGAACTCAAGGCATATTCCCCCCCTTTGCCTTTCTTTCCGAATGAGTTAATTGTTTTTTGTGAAAGTTATTGACATCACTTCATATGAGCACAATTTGAAGCAAAACAATTAGGTAACTGCAATGAACAAGATCACCTTTAGGTGAGATGTGATCACAAAAAAAAATACAAAATGCAATGCAATCTAATCTTCAATTAAAAAATTGAATACTTTGCAAGTAATGCACTTCATAGACAACCTGAAGAACTGTTCATTGAAAACGTGACAGGCTAAACATTTGGTACTACGAAGGAGCTCAGGAATATTCTGACAAGGACATTTTTTCAGTTTGTATCAAAAGTTGATTAACTTGCTTCCAATTATATAAGCAAAGTAATTCTACACAAGTTGTACATCTAAAAGAGTAAAACGTAAGTCTGAATTAATTTGACACAATTCTTCTATACAAAAAGCAGTAGAATGCAAATGAACTTCAAAAGACAGAAAAGCAAACAGATAAGGCTATTCAAGGAACCAAGAGAGTTTAAAGTTTGATTGTCATAGGAGGGAAGGATCAAAGGTTGCTAAAACACAAGGGAATGATCTCCTTGGTTACACACAGAATTACTTTAAAATCAATCACCTCAATGTTCCTTCAGCCATAAGACTGAAACACTGTCAATACTTTATTTTAAATTAATTAGGTTCTTGTCCAAATCATTTAAAAAATGTGCTGCTACATATACACAATCTGCCAACATAAAGACAGACTACATGTGAATACTTTTGAAAATTTAGTATGGACATACTATCTTGTTCTTTCACTGCTCTGTTGAGAGTTAATAAATTTGGTCCCCTTAACAGGGAAAGCAAAAATTAAATCCTGTTCTATCATTATCCAATAAATCTTAGTGACATCTTGCATGTGGAAGTATTAGATCACAAAGGGACAGGTTCAGCTTCAACATTGTGGCTGAACTGCCTGCGTCACTGTTCATGCTAGTGCATGACATTTGGCTATGTAAGCAAGATCCTGGCTCTCACCCATAAATACTTCTCAAACAGGTAGACAAAAATAATTGAGGGACATAAGAGATAACAACAGTAATTGGAGTATTGATTTTATTTGGGGCTTCACAATGTGGGCGGCATGGTGGCACAGTGGTTAGCACTGCTACCTCACAGCGCCAGAGACCCGGGTTCAATTCCTGCCTCAGGCGACTGACTGTGTGGAGTTTGCACGTTCTCCCAGTGTCTGCGTGGGTTTCCTCCGGGTGCTCTAGTTTCCTCCCACAGTCCAAAGAAGTGCAGGTCAGGTGAATTGGCCATGCTAAATTGCCCGTAGTGTTAGGTAGGGGTAGATGTAGGGGTATGGGTGGGTTGCGCTTCGGCGGGGCGGTGTGGACTTGTTGGGCCGAAGGGCCTGTTTCCACACTGTAAGTAATCTAATCTAAAAAAAATGATTTTTCAAAACGGCAAAATTATCCAAGTGCAAGTTCTCATCATCCCCAATTTCCAAAATCTGCTTTCAAAGGAACAGACACACTTGCCTCCTTCCCCCACTGCCAATCCACTTGTCAGCACTCAAATTATTATTTCACTCCTGAAGAGTTAATGGACTACATTCTGACCAAAAGTTCTGAGACTTGCTATCTTGGCAGCAGGTGAAATGCTGTCATCATGTGGAAGTCTGCTGCTCCTGCTGTCATCGAAACAGCAGAAAGAACTAGAGGTAGTTGTTTTCAACAAAAGACATTTCAATGCAAAGCTGAAGATACCCTGAAGATCACAGACAATGAGCAGCATGAGAAATAGTTGATGGTACAATATTAAACTTTTCAATAAATACAGAGGAAGTGACTGAAAACCTGTTAGTTTAAATTTTGTCCCAACCAATAAATGTTCAGTTTATACCAAAAAAGAATGATTCAACAAACTTTCATTATTTTTACCTCCATAAATGGTAAAGAATATTAACTGCACATTTGCTTTTTCTACGTGAAATATATTAAAATACAGAAAAGAACATCTTTACACTTATTACATATTACTCTCCACAGAATTAGTGTTCATAGTGAACAGTTCACAGTTGTTCCCAACTTTGAATGGATTTACGCTTCCCCTCTGCTGTGAGTTAAAGGAACCACCTGTTTGAAGTAAATTTTTGGAGTGGTTCCTAAAATCATTTCCAGCAAAAGAGCCTTTGCCTGTGGTGTTCCCCTCCGTTATGCTCCTGGAATCCATAAATGGATGGCTTCAACAAGAGACCATCTCCCTCTTATGGTAGCTGGCAAAAGCCAAGTCACTTCTACTCTGACCATGTAAGACTCTTTTTTTTTGTGATACTCATTGATATCTAAGCCTTCTTTACATTCTTTTTCACAGATGGGAGTTGTATACAGGTATTGAAGCAAGAGTCAGGATGTAGGGAAGAAAATAAATCAGGAAATAGGAAAGACATATTAAAAAAGGTCTCGTTATAACAAGCATGGACTTCAATGTGCAGGTGGACGAGGAAAATCAGGTTGGTAGCAGATCTCAGGAAAAATAAATTGTGGAATGTCGAAGAGATGATTTTTTGGAGCAGCATGTGGTAGAGCCCTACTAAAGGACAGGCAATTCTGGATTTGGTGACTGGTACTGCAAGAGACTTGATTAGGGAGCTTAAGGTGAAGGAATCCCAAAGGAGCAGTGCCCACAAGATAACAATTTCCCTCCAGTTTGAGGGGGAGAAGCTGGAATCAAATGGTACTACAATTGAGCAAAGATAACTACAAACACATAGGAGAGGAGCAGGCCATAATTAATTGGAAGGGGGACCTACCAGGGAGGATGTGGAACAGCAATTGCAGTTTCTCACTGAATTTAGGAAGCATAGCAGAAATGTATCCAACAAAAGAAAAATGCGAAGAGAAGACAAGGCAACCATGGCTGACAAAGGAAGTCAGGGGCAGCATACAAGCAAAATAAATAGCATACAATTTGAAGATGATTACTGGAAAACCAGAGGATTGGTTGGCCTTTAGAAACCAGCAGATGGCAACTAAAAAAGCAATAAGGAAGAGAAGCTAGCTAGTAATAGAAACCAAGATTGCAAAGAGTTTCTTTAGATACCTTAAAGGGAAAAGACAGGCATGAGTGGACATTGGATCGCTGGAAAATTAGTCTGGAGAAGCAGTAATGGAGAACAAAGAAATGGCAGAGGAACTGAATTGGTAATTTGCATCAGTTTTCACATTAGCAGCACACCAGAACTTCAAAAGTCAAAGGGCAGGAGTGTTGTGGTCTTCACTAAGGAGAAGGTGCATGGGAAGCTGAAAGGTTTGAAGGTGGATAAATTACCTGGACCAGATGAACCTCACCCAAAAGTTCTAAAGAAGATAACTAAGCAGATTGTAGAGGTATAGGTGGTGATTCTTCAGAAATCACTGGAGTCAGGGAGGATCCCAGAAGACTGGAAATAGCTAATTAAACATCCCTGTTTAAGGAAGGGAGGCAGAAGACAGGAACCTATAACCTATTTAGTGTGACCTTGATCATTGCTAAGGTTTCATAGCACATTATTATGGATGAGAAGTATATTTGGAAGTGCACGCTAACATAGGGCTGGTTCAACATGACAGTCGCACATTAGGAGGTCACACCTGACAAGTCTGTTAGAATTCTTTGAGGTAACAAACAAGTTAGAGAAAGGAGATCCAGTTAGACAACAGACAATAGGTGCAGGAGTAGGCCATTCTGCCCTTCGAGCCTGCACAACCATTCAAACGATCATGGCTGATCATCCTTAATCAGAATCCGGTTCCTGCCTTATCTGCATAACCCTTGATTCCACTATCCTTGAGAGCTCTATCAACTCTTTTTTAAATGAATCCAGAGACTTTCCTGCTGCCAGAGTGTCCAATCCTTTAATAATTTTGTGTCTCAATCAGATCCCCTCTCAGTCTTCTAAACTCAAGGGTATACAAGCCCAGTCACTCCAGTCTTTCAGTGTAAGGTAATCCCGCCATTCCAGGAATTGACCTCGTGAACCTACGCTGCACTCCCTCAATAGCCAGAATGTCTTTCCTTAAATTTGGAGACCAGAACTGCACACAGTACTCCAAGTGTGGTCTCACCAGGGCCCTGTACAGCTGCAGAAGAACCTCTTTGCTTCTATACTCGATCCCTCTTGTTATGAAGACCAGCATGCTATTAGCCTTCTTCATTACCTGCTGTACCTGCATGCTTACCTTCATTGACTCGTGCACAAGAACACCCAGGTCTCTCTGTACTGCCCCTTTACCTAAATTGATTCCATTTAGGTAGTAATCTGCCTTTCTGTTCTTGTCACCAAAGTGGATAACCATACATTTATCCGCATTAAACTGCATCTGCCATGCATCTGACCACTCACCTAACTTGTCCAGGTCACCCTGTAATCTCCTAACATCATCACATTTCACCCTGCCACCCAGCTTAGTATCATCAGCAAATTTGCTAATGTTATTGCTAATATCATCTTCTATATCATTAACATATATTGTAAGAAGCTGCAGTCCCAGTACTGATCCCTGCGGTACCCCACTGGTCACTGCTTGGATTCCGAAATGGAGCCGTTTACATTTGACATTATCTGTCTGGGTTTCCAGAAGGCCTCTGACAAGGTGCCATACAGGAGGTTGCTCAATAAGATAAACGCCAACGGTGTTAGGGGCAAGGTACTGGTATGGATTGAGGATAGGCTGGCTGGCAGTAGGCAGAGAATGGGGCAAAGGGATGTTTCTCAGGGTGACAAGCAGAATTCCAAACACTTCAGTTTTGGGACCACAACTAGTCATGTTATACATTAACTACCTGGACAAAGGAAGAGAGGTTATTGTTGCTAAGTTTGCAGATGACACAAAGATAGGTGAAGAGACAGGTATTAACAAGGGAAGTGGTGAAGCTGCGGAAGAATTTGGACAGTTCGGAGAGTGGCAAAGAAATCGCACATGGAATACAATGTGAGAAAGTGACAGATTGTGCACGTTGTAAGGAAACCTACTGCTGAAGCTGTATAAGAGTCTGGTCAGACCACATATGGCATATTGAGCCTGGTTAATTTGTGGAACTCATTGCTGCAGAGGAGTAAGGTCACCAAGTTATATTTAAGACAGAGATAGATTCTTGACTGATAAGAGGATCAAGGATTACAACAAAAAGGCAGCAGAATGGGGTTGAGAAACTAATCAGTCATAATGAAATGTCAGAGGAGACACATTGGGTTGATTGGCCTAATTTTGCTATGGCATATAGACAATGAAAGAAGCATGTGTTTTACAGAAAGAGAAATACTTATCAGCTACCTTGATCCAAATTTTTTCCAATCCTACTAGTAACTGGACAGTTGACAGCACAATGGTTGACAACCTAATATTTTCAACATCTTTCTCAGCCATTGAGTCACAGTGGTTTCCCTACTGTGATCTCAGAGACTGATACCATTGTCTCCAAGTGTGAACACCTTACACCATCATCCCGGTGTCATAATGTGAGCTTCCATGGGATCTTGAAATATTCCTGGCCTGTTAAACAGGTTACACAACCGTTATTGTATTCTTAAATTTAAAGATGGCCATTGTAGCCTGTGATTCAAGCATAGATATTTGATAAAACTTTGATTTGCATGAAAAAAAAGCTGCCAACTCTTAATACAAATATTCATTTAAATTTTGCATATCAACTCTCCAAGATAAGCTTGGCTCAAAAACTTGGGAGTCAGTCCTTTTTTCTACATCACCCGATGTCAGTCATTACTAAATTACATAATAAAACATGTTTGGCAAAATACATTAGAACAGTGTGATACAGGAATTATTACTTTTAAAACATATTATAAATTATTAACTATTTCCACAATTTGAAATTACTGCAATTGAGTTCCTGTTATGAAACTCTGCCAGAATAAACCAATTACTTATGAATTACTGGATCAACTAGTCCAATAACTAAAAAGAATGTTTACCCAGTCATTCAAAAAGAGTTTATCCAGAAACTAGATCAGCCATACATCGTTTCAATTGTACTGTCAATGAAGCTGGGACTTAGGTGCACTCTTCGCTGCCAATTATGGGCTATGAAGCAAAAGATCTTCTGATTGCTATCATGAGTTCCCTGCTGATTGTGAGCATATCAAGAGAGAAATAAGCATGTATAGTGGTAATGCCCTGCAGCTGACTATCACGGTCAGGCCTGTACATAAATTACTACTTGAAAAAATGAGGATAACTGCAAGCATGCTTGGGCATGAGCCTATGGATTGAACAAATTGAACAAATAGAAAAGAGAAAATTAGAAAAACAAGGGAATTAGAGGGAACCATTACAGAACAATGTGTCAGGAAAAAGCAATTGTCGGAACTGTCTCAATGTGAGTGATATTACAGAAAAAAAGCAACAAAGTCAAATGGCTCATCAAGCCTGCTCCACCATTCAAAATGATTATGATTGGTCTTTAACTTCACCTCCAACTTCCCACCTGATCTTCATATTCCTTCATGCCCATAAAATTAAACATTGAACACAAGTAGAGGGCTGAAGGGCCTGTTCCTGTGCTGTACTTCTCTTTGAACCGACAGCAGAGAATTCCAAAGATTCACAATCCTGTGAATGAGGAAATTCTTTCTGATTTCAGTTTTGATGATTGATTTGTTATTGAGACACTATTCTCCCTAGTTCTGCATCTTGAGGAAACCTCTCAGTGTCTTATGTCAGATATACACTAAATCCCGAATGTCAAAAAAAAATCAGAAAATGAGTCAAGCATCATATATATTAGAAGATACAGAAGCCTGAACACACACACACACGCACCAACAGGTTCAGGAACAGCTTCTCCCTGGCTGTTATTAAGCTGATACATGAACTCTCTAGCCTCAAACAATAGTGAGGAGAAAGTGAGGGCTGCAGATGGCTTATGCCCGGAAACGTCGATTCTCCTGTTCCTTGGATGCTGCCTGACCTGCTGCGCTTTTCCAGCAACACATTTTCAGCTCAAATAATAGTGATCGCGTTAAGTGATCTCACCGACTGCATCCCCTGTGCGAGGTAACCTGTATGCCTCCGTCTTTTTACTACTTCAGATCTATACACGCTTGATCTGCCTACTGCTCGTAAACACAACTTGTGTACTTCTGCACATGTGACAACGAACCAATAAACTTTTCAAAATATTGAGTATAATTGTTTGCGTTGACAGCTATTAGAGTACTACACTAGACAACGGTTTTGGTCACTAAAAGTGGAAAACGTTATTCTTTGAAAGATGAGAACCAGGTTACTCATCTCACTGGGGAGATGAATATAAATAAACTCCCAGAAAGACGGAAGCAACATGTAAAAAGTATTCCCGTTTCGCTGACGGGAGATTTCTACCCGAGCTGGACCGACTGCCCTTCAATCGATGAAAACAACAAGAAAGGGATCTGAATCACAGCCCGGCCCAGACCCCGCTACACCGGGGGGGGGGGGGGGAATGAGGAGGTCTGTCTGAGCCACCAGTAAACAGATGACAACGGATCTGAGCAGACCGGGCGGTGACACTTTGACCAAAACATAACCTGGGCCCGCAGCCTGGAGCCTGAAACAAAAACCCCGCTGCAGCCCAGGCTCCTTCTCCTCGTTCTTCCGCCTGATTTTAACACAATGGCCGCCGCCGCTGCTGCCGCTTATTTACGGCCTTTACCTTTCCGTGCTCTTCTCGGAGCCGTGAGAGAGTCAGTGGCTGGGAGTGCGGCGGTTTGCCTGCGGCACAGGGCCGATGCTGCGAGTCTGCCATTTCCTCCAGAGCCGGAGCCGGAGCCCGAGCTTGTGTTTGATAAACACTCAGGAACTGGGAGTCCTAAAGAAATGTTTATGTATGTGATAACTGCAGCTGCACAACTCCTCACTCCTCGTCCGCATAGAGAGAGCAGGTCTTGTCATCAACACTGTCGGAGCGGAAAACATTTCACACTCGCATTATTAGCACAAGTAGCCCGAAGCGCAGCTTTTCCTTTTTTCGCCGAAGCCGCTCGGTCTCAGCAAATCCAACCGCCCGACGCCATCTTGCTCCGGGACGGTCTGGAGCGCGGCACGTGACACAAGGGGGGCGGGATGCGACTCGACACGTGATACAAAGGGCGGGGATGTAACACTACAATTGACATGGGGGTGGCGGGGATGCAACTCCACACGTGACACGAGGGGCGGGGATGCAACGCGATACGTCGAACAAGGGGCGGGGACCGTCTTGAAAAGTCACTATTGAGCACGTGACAACGGTAGGGAGTCTCGCGAGAGGGAGAGAGTATGCACCTGTTGTGAAGTAGTGCAGGTGTGGTGAACAGGTGCAGGTACGGTAGATTGCTGTGAGAGGAATCAAACAGGTGTGTCACTCCTCAAAGCACTACCATTGTTCTGTCTGGAAAGGTTTCTACCATTAATGACTTCACGCTAAGTTTATGAATGTAATTTTTCAGATCTGTCTTTCATATTCAAAATGATGTGGGGTGCCGGTGTTGGACTGGGGTGGACAAAGTTAAAAATCACAACACCAGGTTATATCCGACAGGTTTGTTTGGAAGCATTCGTTTTCAAAGTGCTGTTCCTTCGTCAGGTAAGTAGTGGGGTAGGATTATAAGACACAATGTATAGCAAAAAGTCTCAGTGTCATGACATTGTACAAACCTAGAATGCTCTTAAGTCTTTAGATCTCACTCATGAATGGACACACCTTGGTAAAGACTGTTTTGGTTAAGTCTTAACAGCAAGCTAGATTTGTTCAGTATATTGTTTTAATTGCATGACATTGTGACCTTTTGCTATAAATTCTGAGACTTAGGAGCCTGCCTTGGACCCCAGCTATTCACAATATGAAGTAACAAAATACAGTATCTTCAAGTTTGCAGATGGTGCAAAGCAGAATGGGAGAGTGAACTGTGAGGTGGATGCAGAGATGCTTCAATGTGAAGTACTGAAAACAAAAAATGCTTGAGATCATAGCAGGTCAGACAGCATCCATGGAAAGAAAGCAAGTTAACATTGAGTCGAGAAGACTCTTTGTCAGTGCTGAAGTTAAATGTGCAGGGGGCAGCATTTATGCAATAGTAGGGGGAGTGGTCATGCTTGCACATTGGCTGGCTATGTTCTGCAAAGTGGTCACCCAGTCTGTGTTTAGTTTCTCCAGTGTAGAATAAGTCACATTTGGTGCAGCAAATATGATGTACAAGATTGGAGGGGGTACAGGTGAAATGCTGCATCACCTGGAAAGACTGTTTAGGCCAGTGTGATTTGGACAAGGTTCTTGATGGGTTCAACTAGCATTTGCTCCAAAAGACTTCCATGTTGAACATTGGGCACCAACATCTTGTGAATGCCCATGCATACCAGTCACTTGTGCCCTACATCATCTGTGATCCTCATGGCACATCTTTGATCTATTTACAGGACTCTTCTGGACTTCATAAATAAACCTTTGTCTGCACAAGCACCTATCATTGTAACGCTGCTGCAAGTACACTTTGCGCTCAGGATCACAAGCCTAGTTCACAGACTGGACTATTTTTGGGCTCTTTGCTTATTAACATGGTGTCTACTGTGAGCCTATCCAAATGCTCACAAAATGCTTGATTTTCCTTTTTGCACATTACCCATTAACAAAAGATAGCAGGCTCATATTAGAAATAAAATCAGAAATAGCTGGAAAAACTCAGCAGTTCTGGAAGCATCTGTGAATGGAAAGCTTAGTTAATGTTTTGGGTCCAGTGACCCTTCTTCTGTTCTGCCTCACCATCCAACTCCACTTTCACTTGAACCAATACTCACTGATATCTCAGGTTCTGCAACACCCATTAAGTTATTTGCTTTGCTCAATATCATTTGCCAGGACTACTGATGTCAAGATGGGTGTTGGACCTTCCTGTATTGTGCAGTCTACTAATGTTGAAGCTGTGGGAGATCCTCTTGTGAGATAGATGGCAAAAGTGAGACTACACCTGGTTCTACCAGTTTGGACTTAGTTTGGAGCTCACCCATCAGTAAGGATGTGCTGAATTGTAGTCTGAGCATCTTAAGAAATCAGTCAGAGTCACCTTGGAACAGCTTCAGCCTCCCTCACTGACATTGTCAGTTTCAGCTCCTTAATCTCATCTCCCATATCTTGATGTCTGCACAGTAGAATCCTGCCAACTCTATCAGAAATGTAACACGAAATTTTAACACATGACTCAGAAATCATGAAGCAGGGGTTTTAAAATTATTTATTGATTCTTTATTCCACTGGCATCAGGCAAACAGAAAGAGATGTTGAGGATAAATAAGCAACTATTTATACTATGTAAATGGATTCACTGTGTGGGTTACATTAGGCCATGGAATTGCTTTATCTGACTTTGTTCTCATCAACCCTTTCACTAAATGCGACATACTTTCTTTGTATGTCAAGTGTCTATTCAAATGGAATCCTAGAAGCTCTACATTGTGGAAACAGGCCTTCGACCCAATATGTACACACCTACCCTCCAAAGAGTAACCCACCCAGACCCATTCCCCTACCCTATATTTATCCCTGACTAATGCACTTAACCTACACATCCCTGAACACTGTGGGCAATTTAGCACAGCCAAATCACTTAATCTGCACATCTTTGGATTGTGTGAGGAAACCAGAGCAACCGGGGTAAACTCACACAGACATGAGGCTGGAATCGAACCTGGATCCCTGGTGCTGAGGCAACAGTGCTAACCACTGAGACGTCATGGCGCCCCACTACTCGAGCTGCCTTTCTCCATGTTGCTGATTGCTGCCAGATGTCTTTGAAATCTGCTCTGCTCCCTGCTCAATGCTAGGAGAAGTGAAGACTGCAGGTGCTGGAGAATCAGAGTTGAAAAGGGTGGTGCTGGAAAAGCACAGCAATCCCAGATCCACCCCTCCAACTTGCACCGTCCTGTTGACCTGTCCATTTTCCTTCCCATCTATCTGCTCCACCCTTCCCACTGGTCTATCACAATTATCCTTCACCTGCCCACAACTGTCCCCCCCAGCCCCACCCCCACCCTCTTAGTTATCCCCCATCCACACCCACATTCCTGATGAAGGACTTATACCTGAAACATCAACTCTCCTGCTCCTCCAATGCTGCCTGACGTGTTGTGCTTTTCCAGCACCAGCTTTTTCATTTCTTCTCGGTGCCCCCATCACCGTTGCTGTCTGCTGTTTGAGGTCTTGATATAAAAAGAAATTGTGATTGTCCATATATTAAGTGTTTTTTTGAGTTCTGTTTGGCATTGATGTTACCAAAATCACGTCATATATTAGCCATCTCACCGATTATTTTACAAAGCAGTATCTTCATATCAGTACTGGCATGATAGGCAAAGAGAAACAGAATCACAAAAATAAAAGAATGAAATATGGACCTACAGAATTAATTGTTATTTTAATCAAAGCTTAGATAGACTGGTTTTGCTTTCTTTCTGCAATTTCACGTCTTATGTTGAAAAGACATTATATTACTTGCATACAATTTGTATACAGATAATGCAAATAAATACAAGTGACTGTGTGAGAGATTGATCATGCAAAACATTTTATGTTATGCCAATGCAAGGAAGATTAGTTCAAGGTTTCAGACATCTTTCATCAAATGCATTTAAAATAGCATTCATGCAATATTCAAAATGTCACAAATTAAGTTAACTTATTGAATAACGTGGAGTAACAAGTCATTGGTTTCCACTAAAATAATATGTTGTAGGAAAGTCGTAATTTTAAAATGGATCAGTATTTCATATCCTTTCTGAAATCCAATTTTTGTTTGAAAGTAATATTTTGATCTTGTGAATGATGATTATTGTGTTTGTTCTCTTCCTTTTTAAGTTTTGTATTATATACTAGCATTCACAAATAAACACACATGCATTTCCTAATTTTCCAGCTTTGCACATAAAATATGGAAAAGAGAAATTAGTTCAGCCCGCCAGGACCAATGTCTTTATTTTTAAAATTTAATCGTTTATTTTCATAAACAAATGTTTCCTGATAACAATTTTGGTAATTTATTCTGTAGGAAATATGTTTTAATCCATTAGATTCTTCACTCTTACAAGTGTTCAATCATTGTATTGAGAAAGTGGATTTGAGGCCTGAAATCAGCCACAATTGTATGCAATGGTGAAGCTTGCTCAGTGGGCCATATGGTGTGTTCTTAATGTGCATCTTCTTGTGGAAGACTGGCAACATTACATCATTTGGATATGCCATTGTTATTATGTGAGACAGCTCCTTGATGCAAGATCTGCTATAAATGCTGTTGGGTGCGAATCTTACCAGATCGAGTGGATCGGTTGGAGAGACAGATAGAAGCAATGAGAATTTGCAACAGCAACAGTATGTGATGGATGGCAGTTATAGGAAGGGGGGAAAGTCTCAGATACAGTCGCATAGATGGGTTAACTCCAGGAAGGGTAAGAGAGGTAGGCAGCTAGTGCAGGAGTCTTTTGTGGATATACCCATTTCAAACAGGTATGCTGTTTTGGAAAATGTAGGGGGTGATGGATTCTCAGGGGAATGTAGCACAAACAGCCAAGTTTCTGGTATTGAGACTGGCTGTAATGCAACGAGGGGTACGTCGGCTTCCAAGAGATCAAATGTGTTAGGGGATTCTGTAGTCAGATGTACAGACAGACATTTCTGTGGCCAGCAGAGAAAAAGCAGAATGATGTGTTGTTTCCCTGGTGCCAGGATCAAGGATGTCTCAGAGATGGTGCAGAATGTTCTCACAGGGGAGAGAGGCCAGCAGGGAGGTCATTGTCCACATTGGAATGAACAACATAGGAAGGGAAAAGGTTGAGATTCTGAAATGAGATGACAGAGAGTTAGGCAGACATTTAAAAAGGAGGTCCTCAAGGGTAGTAATATCTGGATTACTCCCAGTGCTACAAGCTAGTGAGGGCAGGAATAGGAGGCTAGAGCAGATGAATGCATGGCTGAGGAGCTGGTCAATGGGAGAAGGATTCACATTTTTGGATCATTAGAATCTCTACTGGGGTAGAAGTGACCTGTACAAGAAGGACAGATTGCACCTAAATTGGAAGGGGACTAATATACCGGCAGGAAAATTTGCTAGAACTGCTTGGGAGGATTTAAATTAGTGGTGGGGGGGCGTGGGGTGGGGTTGGGACCCAGGGAGATAGTGAGGAAAGAGATCGACCTGGGATGGGTACAGCTGATAACAGAAGTGAGTCAGACAGTCAGGGCAGGCAGGGACAAGGGGAACTAATAAATTAAACTGCATTTATTTCAATGCAAGGGGCCTAACAGGGAAGGCAGATGAACTCAGGGCATGGTTAGCAACATGGGACTGGGATATTATAGCAATTACAAAAACATGGCTCAGGGATGGGCAGGACTGGCAGCTTAATGTTCCAGGATACAAATGTTACAGGAAGGATAGAAAGGGAGGCAAGAGAGGAGGGGGAGTGACATTTTTGATAAGGTATAGCATTACAGCTGTGCGAAGGGAAGATATTCCTGGAAATACATCCAGGAAAGTTATTTGGGTGGAACTGAGAAATAAGAAAGGGATGATCACTTTATTGTATTATAGACCCCCCCAATAATCAGAGGGAAATTGAGAAACAAACTTGGAAGGATATCTCAGCTATCTTTAAGGATAATAGGGTAGTTATGGTAGGGGATTTTAACTTTCCAAACATCGACTGGGACTGCCATAGTGTTAAAGGTTTAGATGGAGAGGAATTTCTTAAGTGCGTACAAGACAATTTTCTGATTCAGTATGTGGATGTACCTACTAGAGCAGGTGCAAACTTGACCTACTCTTGGGAAATAAGGCAGGGCAGGTGACTGAGGTGTCAGTGGGGGAGCACTTTGGTGCCAGCGACCATAATTCTATTCGTTTTAAAATAGTGATGGAAAAGATAGACCAGATCTAAAAGTCGAAGTTCTAAATTGGAGAAAGGCCAATTTTGACGGTATTAGACAAGAACTTTCGAAAGCAGATGTTCACAGGTAAAGGGACGGCTGGAAAATGGGAAGCCTTCAGAAATGAGATAACAAGAATCCAGAGAAAGTATCCTGTTAGGGTGAAAAGGAAGACTGGTAGGTATAGGGAATGCTGGATGACTAAAGAAATTAAGAGTTTGGTTAAGAAAAAGAAGGAAGCATATGCCAGGTATAGACAGGATAGATCGAGTGAATCCTTAGAAGAGTACAAAGAAAGTAGGAGTATACTTAAGAGGGAAATCGGGGACGTGAGATAGCTTTGGCAAATAGAATTAAGGAGAATCCAAATGGTTTTTACAAATATATTAAGGACAAAATGGTAACTAGGAAGAGAATAGGGCCCCTCAAAGATCAGTAAGGCGGCCTTTGTGTGGAGTTGAAAAGTGTGGTGCTGGAAAAATACAGCAGGCCAGGCAGCATCCGAGGAGCAGGAGAATCGACATTTCGGGCATAAGCCCTTCTTCAGGAATAAGGCTGGTGTGCCAAGTGGGCTGAGGTAAAGGGTAGGGGGGAGGGAATTTCGGGGAGGGGCGCTGGGAATACAATAGGTGGAAGGAGGTGAGGTTGAGGGTGATAGGCCGGAGAGGTCGGGAAGAAGATTGCAGGTTAAGAGGGCGGTGCTGAATCTGGGGGTTGGGACTGAGAAGGTGGGGGGAGAGGAAATGAGGAAGCTGAAGAAATCTACATTCATCCCGTGCGGTTGTAGGGTTCCTAGGCGGAAGCTGAGGCGCTCTTCCTCCAGGCGTCATATGGTCAGGGTCTGGCGATGGAGGAGGCCAACGATCTGCATGTGTGGAGCCACAAAAAATGGGGGAGATACTAAATGAATATTTTGCATCAGTATTTACTGTGGAAAAGGAGATGGAAGATATAGACTGTAGGGAAATAGATGATGACAGCTTGCAAAATGTTCAGATTACAGAGGAGGAAGTGCTGGATGTCTTGAAATGGTTAAAGGTGAATAAATCCCCAGGACCTGATCAGGTGTACCCGAGAACTCTGTGGGAAGCTAGAGAAGTGATTGCTGGGCCTCTTGCTGAGATATTTGTATCATTGATAGTGACAGGTGAGGTGCCGGAAGACTGGAGGTTGGCAAACGTGGTGCCACTGTTTAAGAAGGGCGGTACAGACAAGCCAGGGAACTATATTCCGGTGAGCCTGACCTCGGTGGTGGGCAAGTTGCTGGAGGGAATCCTGAGGGACAGGATGTACATGTATTTGGAAAGGCAAGGACTGATTCGGGATAGTCAACATGGGTTTGTGCGTGGGAAATCATGTCTCACAAACTTGATTGAGTTTTTGGAAGAAGTAACAAAGAAGATTGATGAGGGCAGAGTGGTAAATGTGATCTATATGGACTTCAGTAAGGTGTTTGACAAGGTTCCCCATGGGAGACTGATTAGCAAGGTTGGATCTCATAGAATACAGGGAGAACTAGCCATTTGGATACAGAACTGGTTCAAAGGTAGAAGACAGAGGGTGGTGTTGGACGGTTGTTTTTCAGACTGGAGGCCTGTGACCAGTGGAGTGCCACAAGTATCGGTACTGGGCCGTCTACTTTTTTGGCATTTACATAAATGATTTGGATGCGAGCATAAGAGGTACAGTTAGTAAGTTTGCAGAAGACACCAAAATTGGAGGTGTAGTAGACAGCGAAGAGGGTTACCTCAGATTACAACAGGATCTGGACCAGATGGGCCAATGGGCTGAGAAGTGGCAGATGAAGTTTAATTCAGATAAATGCGAGTTGCTGCATTTTGGGAAAGCAAATCTTAGCAGGACTTGTACACTTAATGGTAAGGTCGTAGGGAGTGTTGCTGAACAAAGAGACCTTGGAGTGCAGGTTCATAGCAGGTAGGTATGATAATGAAGAAGGCTTTTGGTATGCTTTTCTTTATTGGTCAGAGTATTGAGTATAGGAGCTGGGAGGTCATTTTGCGGCTGGTTAGGCCACTGTTGGAATATTGCGTGCAATTCTGGTCTCCTTCCTATCGGAAAGATGTTGTGAAACTTGAAAGGGTTCAGAAAAGATTTATGAGGATGTTGCCAGGTTAGAGGATCTGTGCTACAGGGAGAGGCTGAACAGGCTGGGGCTGTTTTCCCTGGAGCGTCAGAGGCTGAGGGGTGACCTTATAGAGGTTTGCAAAATTATGACGGGCATGGATAGGATAATTGGACAAAGCCTTTTCCCTGGGGTTGGGGAGTCCAGAACTAGAGGGGAGAGGTTTAGGGTGAGAGGGGAAAGGTATGAAAGAGACCTAAGAGGCAGCTTTTTCATGCAGAGGATGGTATGTGTATGGAATGAGCTGCCAGAGGATGTGGTGGAGGCTGGTACAATTGCAACATTTAAGAGGCATTTGGATGTGTATATGAATAGGAAGGGTTTGGAGAGATATGGGCCAGGTGCTGGCAGGTGGGACTAGTTTGGGTTGGGATTTCTGGTCGGCATGAACGGGTTGGACCGAAGGATCTGTTGCCATGCTGTACATCTCTATGATAAGCTCCAATATCAAAGCCCTGATAAGTTATTGGAAAAGGATAAGTATATTTTTGAAGGGAGAGAGTTAAGATTTATTCCTGCATACATTACAAATATATCCCTTCCAGTTTGTAATGACCTGATGCCAATGGAATAAGAATATAAAGAATAAACAAATAATTTAAAAATCCCTGCTTCATGATTACAAAGACATGACCCTCCTGATGCACTTAATGCTTTCTATGCTTGGTTCGAGCAGAATGCCAGCAGAGTGGTGTCATCTGCCTCAACAGCCCTCAACAAACCTGTGCTGACAGTCACCACTGCAGATGTCAGATCGGTCTTCCTGGGAGTAGTCGAGCACTCAGATTCTGTGTGGATCAACTGGCAGAGGTATTCACCGACATCTTCAACCTCTCCCCAAGCCGAAGTCCCCACCTGCTTTAAGAATACCACCATCATCCCAGGATCTAAGAAAGCACATACAACCTGTCTTAATGACCACTGCCCAGAGGCTCTCACCTCAATAATCATGAAGTGCTTCCAAAGGCTGGTCATGGCTCACATCAACTCCAGTCTCCCAAACTGCCTCAATCCGTGACTAATGGCATAAGTCCACAGGGGATACCATTGCCCTAGACCTGCACTCATCCCTGGAACATCTGGACTTTAAGGACACATCAGACTCCTGCTCACCTTCAACACCATTGTCTTCTCCAGATGGATCTTAAAACTCCAAGACCTTGGTCTCAGCTCCATCCTCTGCAACTGGATCCTTAGCTTTCTGACCCAAAGACCACAGTCCATGAAGATAGGAACTGCACCTCCTCCACAATAACACTCAACACTAGAGCATCCCAAAGGATGTGACCTCAGCCCCTTTACTCACTATAAACCCATGACTGTTGCCAAATTTTGAAGGAACACCGTCTACAAGTTCAGTGATGACACCACCATATCTAATGACGATGAGTCAAAATATCGAAGGGTAGGTTTGCAGATGACACCACAATTGGAGGTGTAGTGGACAGCAAAGAGGGATACCTCAGATTAGAACAGGATCTGGAACAGATGGGCCAATGGGCTGAGAAGTGGCAGATGGAGTTTAATTCAGATAAATGCAAGGTACTGCATTATGGGAAAGCAAAACTTAGCAGGACTTATACACTTAAGGTAAGGTCTTCAGGAGAGCTGCTGAACAAAGAGACCTTGCAGTGCAGGTTCATAGCTCCTTGAAAGTGGAGTCACAGGTAGATAGGATAGTGAAGAAGGCATTTGGTATGCTTTCCTTTATTGATCAGAGTATTGAGTACAGGAGTTGGGAGGTCATGTTGCGGCTGTACAGGACATTGGTTGGGCCACTGTTGGAATATTGCATGCAATTCTGGTTGTCTTCCTATCAAAAAGATGTTGTGAATCTTGAAAGGGTTCAGAAATGATTTACAAGGATGTTGCCAGGGTTCAAGGATTTGAGCTACAGGGAGAGGCTGAGCAGGCAGGGGCTGTTTTACCTGGAGCATCGGAGGCTGAGGGGTGACCCTATAGAGGTTTACAAAATTATGAGGGGCATGGATAGGGTAAATAGGCGAAGTCTTTTCCCTGGGGTCGGGGAGTCCAGAACTAGAGGGCATAGGTTTAGGGTGAGAGGTGAAAGATATAAAAGAGACCTAAGGGGGAACTTTTTCACGCAGAGGGTGGTATGTGTATGGAATGAGCTGCCAGAGGAAGTGGTGGAGGCTGGTACAATTGCAACATTTTAAGAGGCATTTGGATGGGTATATGAATAGGAAGGGTTTGGAGCGGTATGGGCCGGGTTGGGATATCCTGTCGGGTTGGACCGAAGGGTCTGTTTCCATGCTGTACATCTCTATGACTCTATGACATAGAGGACTTGGTGACAAGCAGTTAGAACAACCTTCCCCTCAACATCGGCAAAACTAAATATTGGATCATTGACTTCAGAAAAAAAGGACTAGAAGGAGCCCCCATCTACATCAATGGAACTGAGGATGAGAGGGTGGAGAAAATCAAGTTCCTCAGCATGCTAATAATTGACAACCTGGCGAGGGTGACCAGGGTTCGGGGACATGCTGGGTGCCAGGGGCCTGGGCTGGATGCTGCCGCAGGACATAGGGAGCAGGGCAGTGGTAGACGTCCAGTACGTAGCCACCGCCATCCGACGCCTTAAAATTGCGGTGCTCAGACCCGACATGGTGCACCAGTTGGAGGATGCTCAGGTGTGCTGTGGAATCCCGTCCGTGCTTACCTCTGCCCGGACGGAATTTCACATTGGCTCTAAGGTCCCGTACCTCCTGCAGGAGCCTGTGCCTCACGACCTGAGCCGCCTCCGGAATTTTAATTTTGTCCCTTTATAAGGACGTAAAAAGGCGGGCCCTGTATCGACTGCTGCTGCACACCATCCATCTCTTCTCCCTCATCCACCGTCTGGACACGTCTTGGCATGCTACTAAGTGGTGGGGATCCCCAGTGGAGGGCTCCCTATGTGGGATCTCCCCCTTTCTCTCGGGGATCTGGGGTTGAGGGTGCTGCACGCAGCGGTCCCCTGCAACTGCAGATTGCGGTGGTTCACAGACTCCCAGTCCAATTGCTTGTTCTGTGGAGTCCGTGGACCATGTGTATATTGGGTGTGGGCGTTTGCACTTCCTTTTTGATTTTCTTAAAAACCTCCTCTGCTTTTGGTTGCACTTCAGTCCCACGCTCCTGATCCTTGGGCACTCGGTACAGAGGAGGGAGGGCAGGTCTGAAGACCTCCTCGTGGGTCTGCTCTTGGGCCTGGCCAAACTGGCCATAAACAGGTCCAGGCAGCGGGTCATGGAGGGGGTCGTTAAGGATGACTGCCTGCCCCTCTTCTGCGGTTACGTTAGAGCCCGGGTGTCTCCGGAGAAGGAGCACGCGGTGTCCACCAATATTCTGGATTGTTCAGGGAGAGGTGGACACTGCAGGGAGTGGAGTGCATTATTTCCCCCTCCAACTCTATTTTGATTTAATCCCTGCCCTCCCCTTCACTGTTTGATCACACAGCATTGCCCTTTGATATGAAGGACACTGCTTGTCACTAGCCACTCAGGTGTTTCCTTTCTTCCTGGTTGTGAAAACTGAATAAAGATTTGCGCACCTTTTGTCGTTCACTGTGTCTCATACCTGCACACACACATGGGTGCTGGGGAAAAAATAAGCACTACCGCAGTTAGGTGGTAGTGTGGGGGGAAAAAAAGAAGAAAAAAGAACAGGAGTTCAAGAGGTTCTGTTCTTTCTGAGAAAGAAATAATTGACAACCTATCCTGGACCTCCCACTCAAGAAGGTACAACAATACCTCTCCTTCCTCAGGTAGCTGAGGAAAATTGAAATGTTCACAAGAACCCTTACCAACTTCCAAAAAGATGCATCACTGAAAGCATACTGGCTGGGTGTATAACAGCCTAGTGTGGCAACTGCTGTGTCCAGGACTAAGAAACTACAGAGGCTGTATGCACAGCTCAGACCATCACGGAAGCCAACCTTCCATCTGAGAACTCCATTTACACAGCTCGTCGCCACGGAAATGCAGTCAACATCATCGAAGACCCATTGCTCCCCAGTAATGATCGCCTACAATCTCTTTCATCAGGAGGAGACACAGAAGTTTGAACACATGCACTAGCAGGTTCATCAACAGCTTCTTCCTGGCCGTTATTAGATAAATGGATTCTCTAACCTCAAATAATGCTGATCTTGCTAATGTTGATCTTGCCTTGTGCAGTGTAACCTACATGATCTGTACATCACTGCTTACGATGAGCCACCTGCATTGCTCATTGAGTGATTAATTTATTTTCACGTGTACCAAACTAATGGTCACGCGTGTTTGCTTGGCAATTCTAATTTCAATTGTTTCCTTCAGAGAATAGTAGATATTAGGAATTACTAAAGAACAAAGTTAGCATCCTTTTATTTTAATATGTTTGTAGCTAACTTTACAGCTGGTGAACTTGAAGTTTAAATCATTCAACTTGGATTACGCAGCACTTTTGTGGTAATGCACCAAGCACTAAGAACGGATAATAACAGGACAATGCGTGGATTCACCACAATAACAATAACGTGCACTGTAAAATGGTGGTGCACCAAACTTAAAAAAACACAGAAATTGCTGAGAAAGCTCAGCAGGTCGGGCAGCATTTGTCGAAAGAAATCACGGTTAACATTTCGGTTCGAGTGATCCTTCCTCAGAACTGATGGTACTCCGAATTGGTTTTGAATGAGTGTAAGAATTTTAAGAAAATGACAGCGCCTTGCAGCACCTGTCACTGGTAGTGTTTTAAGCAGTCAGACACCCTTTGTATTTACCTTCCGAGTCACGTACTCTGCTGTCACCGTGCGGATTAGTCATGTGACCTTCAATTACATGCTCACCACCCCTCGTGCACGTATGGAGTTGCAACCCCGCCCCTTGTTCTACGTATCGCGTTGCATCCCCGCCCCTTGTGTCACGTATGGAGTTGGGTCCCCGCCCCCCCATGTCAATTGTAGTGTTACATCCCCGCCCCTTGTATCACGTGTCGAGTCGCATCCCGCCCCCCTTGTGTCACGTGCCGCGCTCTAGACCGTCCCGGAGCAAGATGGCGTCGGGCGGTTGGATTTGCTGAGACCGAGCGGCTTCGGCGGAAAAAAGGAAAAGCTGCGCTTCGGGCTACTTGTGCTAATAATGCGAGTGTGAAATGTTTTCCGCTCCGACAGTGTTGATGACAAGACCTGCTCTCTCTATGCGGACGAGGAGTGAGGAGTTGTGCAGCTGCAGTTATCACATACATAAACATTTCTTTAGGACTCCCAGTTCCTGAGTGTTTATCAAACACAAGCTCGGGCTCCGGCTCCGGCTCTGGAGGAAATGGCAGACTCGCAGCATCGGCCCTGTGCCGCAGGCAAACCGCCGCACTCCCAGCCACTGACTCTCTCACGGCTCCGAGAAGAGCACGGAAAGGTAAAGGCCGAAAATAAGCGGCAGCAGCTGCAGCAGCGGCGGCGGCCATTGTGTTAAAATCAGGCGGAAGAACGAGGAGAAGGAGCCTGGGCTGCAGCGGGGTTTTTGTTTCAGGCTCCAGGCTGCGGGCCCAGGTTATGTTTTGGTCAAAGTGTCACCGCCCGGTCTGCTCAGATCCGTTGTCATCTGTTTACTGGTGGCTCAGACAGACCTCCTCATCCCCCCCCCCCCCCCCCCCGGTGTAGCGGGGTCTGGGCCGGGCTGTGATTCAGATCCCTTTCTTGTTGTTTTCATCGATTGAAGGGCAGTCGGTCCAGCTCGGGTAGAAATCTCCCGTCAGCGAAACGGGAATTCGTTTTACGAGGTAGAAGAGTATCTGAGCATTTTCTAAATTGGCGGAAAGACAGCAGTGATTGGAAACGCGAAATTACGAGATAGCATTCAAAAGTGTTTTTACTTCCGATTTTAAACGTGTGCATTTGCCTTTTAGGGCAGTCGTTTTCCTGAAGTCGAGTTCAAGCTATAAACTCGGAGATTATGTATTCCTGAAAGATCCAGGGATGGCGAACAATTTTTCCATCATCAGGATACTCACTTATATATCAGATGAGGTGTATCTAGGAAATAATGAATTAGTCTAATAATTAATCTAAATATGATCACGTTTTTATTGGCGACATTTATTTGCTGCAAAACGATTACGTTAAGCAGGGTTTTATAGCTATCAGAAAAAGCAACAATAGTTGCTGCTGACCTTAAATTTGTGCACAGTTTTTATAATTATGATTTCCTGATCTTTTTCATGTGACATTTTCATATTCTCCAAGGCAGCAAATCAGAAATTGTCAAATTGCTGAATTGATTTATTTTTAATTTTTATCGAAAATATTGGAGTGTAGTAATTAGGTAACTTAAGTTATATACTTTAAAATATAGGATTTCTTTCAGAATGGGAACGTTGACATTCAGCAAAAATAATGTTAGATTAGATTACTTACAGTGCGGAAACAGGCCCTTCGGCCTAACAAGTCCACACCGACTTGCCGAAGCACACCCACCCAGACCCATTCCCCTATGTTTACCCCTGCACCTAACACTAGGTGGAATTTAGCATGGCCAATTCACCTGACCTGCACTTTTTTGGATTGTGGGAGGAAACCGGAGCACCCGGAGGAAACACATGCAGACACGGGGAGAATGGGCAAACTCCACACCGTCAGTCGCCTGAGGTGGGGATTGAACCCAGGTCTCTGGCGCTGTAAGGCAGCAGTGCTCACCACCGTGCTGCCCTCCTTTAATGGCTTAAAGTGGGGTTGTGGAGGTGGGATGCTCTTCAGAGGGTTGGTGGAAACTTGGAGTCATAAAGATGTACAGCACGGAAACAAGACCCTTCAGTCCAACTTGTCCACGCCAACCAGATATCCTAACCCAATCTAGGACAACCTGCCAGAACCTGGTCCCTCCAAACCCTTCCTGTTCATATACCCATCCAGATGCCTTTTAAATGTTGCAGTTATACTAGCCTTCACCACTTCCTCTAGCAGCTTATTCCATACAAGTAAAACCCTCTGCGTGAAAAAAAGTTGCCCCTTAGGTCTTTTTATATCTTTCCCCTCTCACCCTAAACCTACACCCTCTAGTTCTGGACTCCCCCACCCCAGGAAAAATACTCTGTCTATTTATCCTATCCATGCCCCTCATAATTTTGTAAACCTCTATAAGGTCACCCCTCAACCTCAAACTCTGTAGGGAAAACGGCCCTAGCCTATTCAACCTCTCACTATAGCTCAAATCCTCCAACCCTGGCAACATGCTTGTAAATCTTTTCAGAACCCTTTCAAGTTTCACAATAGGAAGGAGACCAGAATTGCACGCAATATTCCAACCGTGGCCTAACCAGTGTCCTGTACAACTGCAACATTACCTCCCAACTCCTGTACTCAATACTCTGACCAGTAAAGGAAAGCATACCAAACGCCGTCTTCACTATCCTATCTACCTGCGACTCCACTTTCAAGGAGCTATGAATCTGAACTCCAAGGTCGTTTTGTTCGGCAACACTTCTGAAGACCTTACCATTAAGTGTATAGGTCCTGCTAAGATTTGCTTTCCCAAAATGCAGCACCTCACATTTATCTAAGTTTATCTCCATCTGCCACTTCTCAGCCCATTGGCCCATCTGATCAAGATCCCGTTGTAATCAGAGGTAACCTTCTTCACTGAACGCTACACCTCCAATTTTGGTGTCGTTTGCAAACTTACTAACTATATATCTTCTGCTCACATCCAAATCATTTATATAAATGATGAAAAGTAGTGGACCCAGCACTGATCGTTGTGGCAACCCACTGGTCACAGGCCTCCAGGCTGAAAAACAACATTCCACCACCAACCTCAGTCTTCTATCTTTGAGCCTGTTCTGTATTCAGATGACTCGTTCTCCCTGTATTCCATGATCTCTAACCTTGCTAACCAATCTCCCATGGGAAAACCTTGTTGAATGCCATATAGATCACTGATGAGACAGTGAGGTCTGCAGATGTTGGAGATCAGACTTGAGCAGACTTGTTACTGGAAAAGTGGAGCTGGGAAATCGACGTTCCAGGCCGGAGCCCTTCTTCATCTATGTAGATCATGTCTACTGCTCTGCCCTCATCAATCCTGTTTGTTACTACTTCAAAAAAACTCAAGTTTGTGAGACATGATTGCCCACACACAAAGCCATGTTGACTATCCCTAATCAGTTGACTTGATGCTTACACACTGTAGGGATTCTATGATTCGAAAGAGGCTCCATATGAGTAATTATGGACTTTTTAAAAACTAGTTTTATCTCAAATCAGCATGATGTCACTTTTTCAGAATAAACTCTGAAGTATGTCATTAGTCATCAGAGGTGTCCCTCCGTGCAGTCCAGTAGAATGCACTGAACTGAAGAAATGTCAAATTCCAAACAGTAATTCCTGGGTTTCTGCATTCTGTGCATTTCTGGATTTCAGACATTGCTTTTCATTTCAGAGGAGCAATGACTGTAATTGCCAAGTTTACTGCCATTGCTATTGCAGAAGGACAAAACTAAAAGTTCTCCACTTGAAGTAACATTCAAAATGAAACCGATGAGCTGATAACACAAATAGGAATAAGTATGATCTGATCTGATGGTTATTAGAGATATTGCTGAAAGTTAGATTGGGAACTGAATGTTGAAGGTTACGGTCCCCTTAGGAAAGAAAGGAAGCTCTGAAAAGCTGGCTGTGTTAATCATTGGTATCAGTACAATAAGGGGCGATGATCTAAGTGCAGGGAATCAGGATATTGATGTGGTTTGGGTAGAAATAAGAAATGATGAAGGCAAGAAGTAACTCTCGAGTGATATGTAAAATAAAAAGCTGCCCTAACCGTAACTGCGTGGTAGTATGGAACATAAATCAAATATTAATGTGAGCTTGCCAAAAAGATAGGGTGATAATTATAACTTACTGGAAAAGTTAGATGGGCAAAGGTAGCTGAGATGAATTTGTAGAATAAAAGCAGAATATTCTGGAGAAATTCAACTACTCTTCTGAAATATCATAATCATCTTAATGTTAACTGTTTCTCTCTGTGGATGCTGCCAGACCTGCTGGGTTTCTACAGCACTTTGTTTTTATTACATGAGTTCCAGCTTCAGCAGTAGTTTACTTTTCTTTGAATTTTAATGTTTTGGGATAGAGAACAGCATGTTTTGGAGCCAACAAGAGAACTGTCTGTTTTGGCATTGTGCAACAATGTGCACCAGTCTTCAGTGGAAGATACAATTATTTCTGGCATGTCAATTTTGAATCAGTGAATGGAAATGAAGGAGGAACTCTGGAAAATTAGTCACTAGGGAAGTGGTGCTAGAAATTGGAGCAACGGGCTGACAGTTCTCCAGGACCTTATCGACTTCGTTCTAGTATCTTAAAAGGAGTGACGAGTGAAATAGCTGATACGTCAATTTTAATTTTCCAGAGTTCCTCAGATTCAAGAAAAATAAAAGCTTATGACATCATTAGTAACACATTGAGTAGGCAATCTTGCAGCTATATCAACAAGAAACAGAACATAGCCAGAAAGGATCTCAAGATGTTACAAGTGTTGTGCCACAGTGCCTGCAGCCTTTAACCTTTTATAATTTATACCAACAACCTGGATGAAAGGAACTGGACGTTTGCTTGCTAAATTTGCTGATCACGTGAAATTGGGTAGGAAAGTAAGTTGTAGAGAAGAAGTAAGGAGACTGTCAAGGAATATAGACATTTGAAATAAGTAGGTAAAGATCTTGCAAATAAATTATATTGTAGGGAAATGTGAAATTTCCATTTTAGAAGGAAGAATAATAAGTGTCATGTGAATTGTGAGAGGTTAAAGAGCGGAGATAGAGCGAACTGTGTTTCCTAGTACATAAGTTGCAAAAGATTACTATGTAGGTATAACCTAATGGCAATGTTGATTTAAAAAAAATACATATTGTAAGAGAACCAGAATGCAAAATGAGGAAGTTTTTTTTGTGTGGGGTGTTGATGGGACCAATCCTGGAGTACTCTGAATAATATTGGTCATCTTATTTTAAAGAAAGCAGTTCAAAGAAGGTTTACTCGACTAATATCTGGAATAGGTGAATTGCCTGGGGATGGGTGGTTAGGTTGCTATTGTATTTCCTGTAATTTAGAAAAGCCAGAGGTAATTTGATTCAAATTAAAGATCTTGACAGGGTGGATGCATTGTTTTGTGGAAAATTCTAGAACTAGGGTTACTATTTCTAAATAATGCCTTGTTTATTTAAGGCAGAGAAGAGAATTTTCTTTAGACCAAGAGAATAGGGTAGGTGGAAATGTGAAGTAATTGGAATAGCATAATTGTATCAAATGGTGAAACAGGCTCGAAGGGATGAGTAAACTTCCCATCCTCATTCCCATGTTCATTTGCAAGTAAAGTCTGGGCTAATGAAAAGTCATCCTGAATGAAGAATCTATTATATTGTCACTCAATTTGTACATGTACCATATTGTTTTCATTTTCCTGTTTCATTTATACAAAGCGTTGATGTTGAATGATGTATCCTGACTTAAAACATCAGCCTTTAAGCCAATGTCATTGTTATGAAAAATGCTGTCAGGCTCCCCCCTACCCCATGTGTTCTATGGGACATATAAGAAGAAGACAAGTGTTGTGTTGATGCTAAATTGCTCATCATGTCCAGGTTAAGTGGATTAGCTGTGGGAAATGTACAGTTACAGGAAGAGAGTGGGACTGGGTGGGATACTGTTCAGAGGGTCAGTGTGGGCTCGGTGGGCTGAATGGCTTGCGTCCATGCCGTAGGGATTCTGAGTTTCTATTTTCAATGACCAGTTAAAGCAATAGTATTCCATTTGCACTTGATTAGGTTTTAGGGAGAAGCGATCTCTGTCAATCTTACTGTGTACTTGTTCCTTTTTGCTTGGAAATTATTTAGAAAATGCAATTTTATGGAAATGTTTTCCATATTTGCTTAATTGCTTTTGAGTACAAGGTATTTAACTGTAATTTTGATATGTGAATTATCTGCTGTCTGGACCTGAACAGCCATTAGTCAAACCTCCCTGCTTGAATTCTGTGAAAATAGGCAGTTTAAACTAAGTTGTTAGAGGTGGATTGTGTTATTAACTAGCTAATTTGTTATTGTAATTTTTAAAAAATGTTTTGTACAATTTATTATTTTTAACATTTATGGCACTATTTTGATGTAGTGATACTGCTCGTTTTATTCTACAGCGACACTAAAAATTGGGCATTTAATCTACAATCTTTGCAGTTCTGCATATTCATCAATATCGTTTTTAGTATGGATGAGTGGAAGGCATTAACTACTGGTGAGTTATGAGGAATATTGTATTGCTACTGATCTTGTCTTAGAAAAACCTTTTTATGAATGTATTGGATTGACACAAATAAACAAAGTGGAACAGCTCTGAGGAGATCTGGGCTCCGAAGAAATAATGACTGGATAGTAAGTCAGTAGGATGAAATGTGGGGAAAAGAGATTATCACTTTGGGAAAAGCAAAGCATTTTTTTCACGGTATTAATTTTTAGAATGATATTCTGATAGATTTGGTTGTTCATTTTCAAGCAGCACAAAGTTCACATGCAGCTGGGATATGATAGTGTGGTGGTAGTAATCTAGTAATCAATTGTTGTAAAAATTGATCTGGTTCTGTAATATCCATTCGGGAAGGACATCTGTAATAGCCTGTCTGATCTACATGTTATTTCAGACCCATTGCAATGTGGTTGACTTTTAACCGTCTTCTGAAATGGCCCAGCAAACCAAGGTTAATTAGGGAGGTCAATAAATTCTGACTTTGACATTGATGCCTATATCCCAACAAAGAATAGAACAAAATATAGCAAGCAATTCAGGTAAAAGACATTTTGACCTTTGTTGTAAAGGGGCTGGAGTACAAATGCAATTTTGTTCAAGGTGAGGTCGCATTTGAAGTGTTGTGCATAGTTTTGTTACCCTAATCTAAGAAAGCACATATTCACTTTAGGAACAGTACAACAAAGGCTTATTGGATTGATTCCTGAAATGAGTTCTATAGTGTGAGATTAAGTAGCTTGGAGTTTATACTCTGGAATGTAGAAGAATGAGAGGTGATTTCATTGCAATTTGTAAGATTCGTTGTGGGCTTGACAGGATGCATGTTGAGAAGTTGTTTCCCCTACCTAGAGAGTCTATAAATGGAGAGCACAGCAAAGACTCAATGTTTAATCACTAAATTATAGAATTGTTATAGTGCAGAAGGAGGCTTTTCATGCTTGTGCTAACTCTTCAACTGAGCATCTCTTCTAGGACTAATTTCTTGTTTTTTTTTCCATAATCTACGCATTATTTCTTTTTAGTAAGCCATCTAATTTTCTTTTGGATGCTCCACCAAACTCTCAGGTACTTCATTCCAGACCCTAATCCCTTGATGTGCAAAGTGAGTAGGGAAGGAAATCTGTAATCCATAGCCAGTCTGATCTACATGTCATTCCAGACCCAATGCTTTGTGCTTGACTTTTAACTGTCCTCATATCACTTTTACTTTAACTAATTACTTTAAATCTGTGCACTGTCATTTTTGATCCTTTCATGAATGAGAACTATTTTTTTCCTATTTATTCTATCCAGACCCCTCATGATTTAATAAATGCTTGAATTAAATCTCCTCTCAGCTTTCTCTTCAAGCTATACTGGGCCAATTTTTCCTATACATCTCCATTTCTGAAACGCTTCTCCCTAGAATCATTATTTTAAGCCTGTTTTGCCCTCCGTCCAGTACGTTTGCATTCTTCTGAAAGTGTGGTGGCTAGAACTTGATGCAGTACTTCAGCTGAGGAGAGTACCCTTCACACCAAGGCTTAAGTTTCCTCACAAGAATTCCTAGCAAAAAATACATTCAGTGGGAGTGAATAGAATTCATTGGAAAAATTATTCAACAAATGGAATCATTTCTGACACCAAGGAAGATGATTGGGATTGTTGAAAGCTATTCATTGAAGCCAAACGAACATCAATGTGGTAGTTCTTTAGAGAAGCATGTTTGGCATTCCCACCATCAGCTGCATCCTTTCATTTATGATAAGGGCAGTTGTGGGACAGTTTCTTGAAGTGTCCAGCTGATTTCAAAATGGCTTTTAATAATTAACCACCTCAATTCCCTTGACAGCAAGTCTTGAATAACATCCAGTGACACAACTGACAGACAATGACCATTTCAAATAAAAATCTTCTGACTCCTAAAACAAGTCTCCAACCTGGAGTGTTGAGCTTCCCTTACGGGAAAGTGCCTTTGTGTATGCTCTTGAGTGTCTGCATTTCCCTCCCACCACCATCCTTTCACAGGTCTACTTCCTTATCCCATCACCACTGCCAACTTCTCTTTCTCTGGCAGTTCTCATCGAGGAGTGTCTCAGCACTTTTTCAGTCTTGTAATGAGGTCCCATTTGGAAATGTTCGGGGAAACAATGATCTCAGGTGGAAAGTCAATAAATAAAACTATTGGTAACTGGTTCACCAGTCAAATGAATTGCATTACATCGCAGTCCTTTGTAATTTTGGATATCCTGTTGTGAAACCCCTGGCTCATTTTGCAGGAGCTCATTGAAGTTCACATCTAACACTTGCAAGCCTTTACAGAAGTTCAGATGTGCATAGTTTTGGTCCTAATTACTGACGTGAAGAATGGCAAGATACAAAATAACAAATCAAAAGCAATGTTGAGCATTACTTAGCAGGCAACCTGTAAACGGTAGAAATAATAGATTTCATTAATGTCTTAAAATGTTAACCCCACAGGTAGTCAATTCTCCAAGGGATTTCAGTCTCGAGACAAATTCTGGATGATATACACTTATCAGTTAGTAGTTCCCTTCTCTGTGGTCTTTTAGAAATTGCTTAATACCTGTATATAGTTTGTTCCTTCCTTGAAATTGTTCATCACTATCCCCATTACCCTAAAGGTTTAGCTGTTAAGCTGGAATGATTACCAACCAGTTGCTTTAGTATTGATTGTTATGCAGTGTTTTAAATGTTTAAGTTGAAGTGCCTTTAGATCCTCTTATTGTACGTGTTGTTTAGTTACGTTTTCCCGCTCAACCGCATGAGTGATGCAGTTCTGACCTTTGTCCATCTAACCCAACAGGATATAGATAGGTTAGGCAACTTAGTCCATTATTGATTTCTCTTCTGCTTTTAATGTTAAAACAGAAATGCTTGATATTAATCCTACTCTTCTACTTTGGATAATGAGTTCCTTCACAATGGGATCCAACAGGTGTTGGGTTTTATAATTTACTCAAAACTTGTGTTTCCAGACATTGGATCTCCTGAAGGGCTATGTACTACCACCTTTCATCCAGTATATGAATAATTAATTGATAATCAGATTACTGAAGTATGCTGTATACTGATTGTGGGTGTCATCAGGAATAAAAAGTAAACATAGGTCAAGTTTGTAAAATAATGCAGTATGGATTCTTTGAAAATCAAAAAAAAAGAACTAAATTTAGAAAAAAGCCAGTTATTTATATACATTAGAATAGGCAAAAGTGAGGACCACAGATACTGGAAATTAGAGCCGAGTGTGTGGTGCTGGAAAAGCACAGCAGGTCAGGCAGCATCCGAGGAGCAGGAAAATCGATGTTTTGGGAAATTTAAGGACTTTTGGCTGAAATGTCGATTTTCCAGCACCACATTCTAGAAATTACAATAGTTAACTACAGTAATCCATGTGTCAACATGGATGATAAATGACACACACATTTGTATAGGAAGTGACTGTTGAGAATGCTGTCTGTTTCAGAAGCTATGCTGCACGCTGCTGCCTGAGGAAAGCAGACTCTAAGGCTACATAACTACTAAAACAGGCACAAAGTATATTTGAGTTGATCTTCCTTTGTTGAATCAACTTTGATCAAAACTCTTGGGGAGAAGAGGGCATAAATAATGGGAATCACTAATTGTCTCAATAACACTGTTCGAGTTCAGGGTAAAAGCTACAATCCTTCAAATGTAGGACAAACTGTGTCATGAAGTCATTTGTGCCCTTAAGCATTTTTAACAGGAGCAGATGTTCATAGCATGGACTCATTGATAAATGATTCTAATGACTCAGTTCAACACATATTTAAATTATATGTTCGATTTCTTTGATCATGTATTATTTTCTCCATTTTCTAACAACGAGAAATTTCTGTATGGAATTTTCTGTTGAGGCTACAAAGTGGAAGAAGTGTGTGTGTTTCGAGGAAGCAGTCCATCATCACTCCCTACTTCCATTGGGTACACGTTTCTCCCCTTCATCAATCATAACATCAGATGATTGTCGAAAAGTACGTTCATAAGTTTTTGGAGAATATTTTTAACAGACTATCAGCAGTGAGACCAGTTGATTTTTTTTTCCCTCTATCAGTGTTGCCAGGGCAAATCTTTTGGAAAAGTGAGGATTGCCGATCTGGAGATCAAGTCAGAGTCTGGTGGTGGGAAAGCACAGCTGGTCAGGCAGCATCAGAGGAGCAGGATTTCCCCTACCCCCACCTTATCACAGATCTAACCTTCCAACTGAGCACCGCTCTCTTGAACTGTCCTACCTGTCCGCTTCCTGTCCCACCTATCCGCTTCACCCTCCTCTCCGTCCTATCACCTTCACCCCCACCTTCATCTACATATCGTATTCCTAGCTATTTTCTCTCCAGCTCCACCCTCTCCCATTTATCCCTCTCCTTCGACCACAAGCCTCATTATTGATGAAGGGTTTCTGCTTGAAACGTCAATTCTGCTGCTCCTTGGATGCTGCCCTGACCGGCTTTGCTTTTTCAGCACTACAAATCTTCTGGAATCTTGTTATTGCCCTGGGATGTGTCTCTTTGACCAGATTACCCCCTCTCCTGCATTTTTCCTGTAACTTGGAGAGAACTTGCACCTGCCTTACTGTTGCTGATCATACTGGCTGCAGTTTTTTGTCTCTGTGAGATGCCTCTTTTTTTAATATAAGAACTTGAGAGACAAAAAGTCTGACGACATTTAGCGCTCTTGATTCTTCCGTTGTTTTCCAGTGTGAAAATTTGCACTTTGCTAGTAACTCTCCACTTGTTCTCTCTTGCTACCGCTACCCCTGACTCCCAAACTGTCAGACAGAATTTAAAGCAGATGATGTCACATTGTTCTTCTCTTTTATCTTGAATTAAAGAGACCGCTATAAACACTATTATATAAAACATCACATTTGTACCATTCTTCCCATGTTATAAAATTGTTTTCTGTCTAATTCAAGATTAATTTATGGGCAATTGAGAAAGAGATTGGAATGTCAAAGGTTGTTAAAGGTTGTTGAGTTTCTAGTCAGAATGATGGATCTGATGCTATGGGAAATAAATGATATATTTCAGTGTAGCAATAGAATAGAAACCAATTTTAAGGATGTAAAATTTGAAATACTTTTTATTCTCAATGCTGAATGTACACTTTTTAAATTATTTTCAAATTGCAGTCTATCTTAATTTAACAACAAAACTTTGTGATTTCCTTACTTCTGCAATAAAACCCACACACAGGGATCACATCTGAAACACATACCCACACGAGAAGTTGCATTAGGACCTTGTTCAAAAGGGCTACAACACACTACACTATCCCTGACCTCAACGAAAGTAAGAACACATCTCTAGAGTCTTCACCAAGAATGGATAGCCCCGCAACTTCATCTGCAGATGCCTCGCAAACAGACAATGTGACGAGGACATGGTAGCCGTGCTACCATATATAAAAACATCTCGGAACTAACAGCCAGACGTCCCCAACCACTCGGATTCCTGATAGTCCACAAACCAACAGCCACGCTCATAGACAACAACTCACCAGAACAAAAGACCGTATCCCATCATGTGCAAGACGAACATTGATTCACAGGATTCCATGCAATGACTGCATGAAACACCATATAGGACAAACAGGCAGACAACTAGCAATCCACATACACCAACACCAACTAGCCACTAAGTGCCATGACCAGCTGTCCATACAAACAGATGACACGAACCACAAATTTGACTTGCACAACACAATGATAATACTACAAGCTAAACATAGGACAGCCAGAGAATTTCTAGAAGCATGGCACTCATCCACAGGCTCCGTTAACAAACACAGACCTAGACCCAATAGCTACTACAATGAACTCCCGGAATTGGCAACCAGAAGCAGCAGGAATGGAACCAAATAAATTCCAGAAGAGAGTACAGCACTTCACAGGAGGGTCCAAAGCACTGGAAATGTCACCTAGATGTCTGCAAATCAACTTCCCAGGTTCTTGAACATAGCCACAATCATGTAAATGCTAATGGCTTTGAATTTGGCAGTTTGTACTGTCGAAGGTAAAAAAAGTCATTCTTCTATGTCCACAAGGTTCCATTCCACATCGATTGAGACATTGCTCCAAGCATTAAACTATTATTATCAAACATCCCTGTTGAACCATTTTCCAATGCCGTAAAATATGGAGGTTTCGTTTTACACCTCTTTTCCTGTGCTAGCTGTCACTATGGTCATTAAGAAAATCCTAACTTCCCTTTTTCTCCCTGATTAAAATACCTCTGAACTTCTCACTTGACCTATATATTGCCAATGATTTTGATACTGGGGGAAAGAATGGGTTTGGCTATCTACTGAAAAACGTAATATAGGATTTTTAATTCTCCAGCGTGACAGCTGACTCAATGCAGATATTTTTGCGACATTTATTGTTAGATTCGGAGTCATACAGCATGGAAACAGATCCTCAGTCCAATTCATCCATGCTGATCAGATATACTGGTATGAATTAGTCCCATTTGCCAGCATTTGGCCTATATTGCTCTAAATACTTCCTAATCGTATAAGCCACCAGTTATCTTTTTGAATGTTGCAATTGTACCAACCTCCACCACTTGCTCTGGCAGCTCATTCCGTCCGTGATTCACTCTGTGTGAAAACAAGGCCACCCCTCATTCTCTGATGCTCCAGCAGAAAGAAACACCAACCTATTCAGTCTCTCCCTATAATTCAAACCCTCTAGTCCAGGCAACATCCTTGTGCATATTTTCTGAACTCTCCATTTTAACAACATCCTTCCTGTAGAAGGGTGACCAGATAGGAGGAACATAAAACAATCACCATCACTGTTTGATAAGGAGTGGTGTGTTATCCTCTTGAGCTACTATAGTCTGTGGTGAAATTGTCCACACAATCTATTGGATGGGGAATTTTGATTCAAAATTGCATGTTTATGTCAGGATGGTATATGATTGAGAACGGTATGTGGAAATGATAGTCATAGAATCACAGAGATGTACAACATGGAAATGGATGCTTCAGTCCAACTCACCCAGGCTGACCAGATATCCTAAATTAATCTAGTTTTATTTGCTAGCTTTTGGCCCATATCGCTCTAAACCCTTCCTATGGATCTACCCATCCAGGTGCCTTTTAAATGTTGTAATTGTACCCACTCCTCCACTGGCAGCTCATTCCATACACACACCATCCTCTGTGAAAAAGTCACCCCTCTGGTCCCTCTTAAATCTTTCCCCTCTCCCATATGCCGTCTAGTTTTGGACTCTCTTACCTTGGGGACAAAACCCTGCCCCACATGTTTTTATGAACTTCTATAAAGTCACACCTTGGCCTCCAACACTCCAGGGAAAATAGTTACAGCATATTCAGCCTTTCCCTCTAGCTTAAATCCTCCAACCCTGGAAACATCCTGTTCATCTTTTCTGAATACTTTCAAGTTTCACAACTTTGCTATAACAGGGAGACCAGACTGAATGCAATATTTCAAAAATGGCCTAACCAGTGTTCCGTACAGCCGCAACATGACCTCCTAACTCCTATACTCAATGCCCTGACAAATAAAGGCAAGGGTACTAAACACCAACTTTACTATCCTGTCTACTTGTGTTCTCATGCCTGCTGCTTTTGCCCTTCTCTTTAGTGGATGTTTTGAATTTGAAAGCTGCAACAGAAATTCAGCTTTGCTGTTTCATGTGATTCCTGAAGATGAGCAAACGTTTGATTCTGGCCACAGTAAGATTTCTACAATTTATCTTCGTTCTTATGAAAGAGTTAGGGAAAGGACAAGACAAATAGCCCACCGACACTGGGTGTCTAGCCTTCAGCTAATTAATCCTGGGATGAAGCACTGAACATTGTACTAACCACAAAGTTGCATCTTTAGTATAATTGTGTGTAGGATAGAGTGAAGAAGGGAAACAAAATTTTATTGCTGAAGTAGGTTTTAAAATAACTGTTACAATTAATTGCAAAATGGTGGTCCTGCATTGTTTTCTCCTCTACAAATTTTATATTAGTCACCTGCATTTAATCTATCCACAAAATCAATAAAAACCTGAATGTACTTAATTTTAATGTCAATTTATTTTATCCTCTTGTGATGCTTGGTTTAAATTTCATTCAAGTTACTTATTTCAAAATGATTGAGTGAAATGCAGACTATATATTTATCTCCATTTTATTTGGTCACATAAAGTTGATGGTTTGGTGACTTGGAATATTTGTGCATTGAATTGTGGGATGCATGTGTGTGTGTCTCCCAACTCTGTACTTAATTCCCATTCTGCTGTATTGCTTTGTGGTACTGAACACAGGTCAGTTGTTGCTACAGTAAAGAAGGAATACTGCTAATTCACAAGATGAAGGAAACTGGTGGCAACTTGGAAGTATGTTACTTGCCTGTTCCTCTGTGGACAGAAAAGAGGTGTACAGAACTAGGGGGCAAAATAACGTGAAAGATCTAAATAAATTTTCAAGTCAAATCCATGTCAAATCTCATATCTAATCAATGAATGCATTTGCTTATTTTAAGTTTAGGACCCTTCCCTCTGCCCTTCAAAATAATAAATGATATAGCAATTTCAAAGAGAAAGTTAAGAAGTAAATCTGTTAACTTTGGCAATATCAATCTTTAATAAACTCATAATTTGCTTTGTTTTTACCTATGCTATCTCAGCATCATTTCATGAATGTCAAAATTAACAATACTTGTTGAAATCATACACTGAAGATCTAAACTTCCATCTGTTGTTTTTCCTATATTCTAATTTTAATTCAATTAGGATCTTCTGTTCAGGGAAGAAAGAGTGTCCTAAAATGCTTTACTACATTTGTTTTTGAAGCCTTGTAGGATAGACAGAAACCAAATTGTGTACAGCAAAGCCTTACAAACACAATTGAAATAAATGACCTGATCAATTGATCTCAGTGCTGGTTGAAGAATAATTGCTGGCCAGGACATTGGGCATACTACTTTGATATTCAGATCTTCATTATCCAGAGGAGCATCTATACATTTGTTCAGTTTTATTTTCTGTTAGAACATCCCTGTGCAAATGAATTAAATAACCATCCCTGTGCAAATGAATTAAATAACCACTGTATAAAGATGTCAATGTACAGAAGCACAAATATATAAATTGTCAATGTGTATATATATTCCACTGTTATTTCTTTTAGCTTATTCTTTCATAAGCCTGGACAATTTTTTAAAATCCAACTTAATTTTTCAAGCAACTAGGTACAAAAGAAAATTCTTATCAGAAAATGCCATTTAATATTCAGCCCATGTCAACCACTCTTTCCTCTTGTGCAAGGTTTGTGAAGATTTGTGGCTCAGGTTGAGGTTTAGGGTGTAGGTTTGCTCGCTGAGCTGTAGGTTTGATATCCAGATGTTTCATTACCTGGCTAGGTAACATCAGTGGCGAACACCAAGTGAAGCAGTTGTCTCTTACAACAGCTTTGCTTCACTTGGAGGTCACCACTGATGATGTTACCTAGCTAGGTAATGAAACGTCTGGATATTAAACCTACAGCTCAGCGTGCAAACCTACACCCTCTTTCCTCTCGTCTTGGATCATAGGAAGTAGTATTGGTATACCAATTTCACTATTTAAACTGTAGATCCAAATAATTGCAAACACAGAACAAGCTACATGTAAGATTTATATTTGGACTATTGCTCAAATGTGAATGTTTGTCAATTTACATTTTCTTTTGCCTGCAGACCATTTCATAGTGGAAAATCAATGTGAAATGAAATGAGAATTAATTGAGTGGAGGACTTGGACACCAGGAGAGAAACTCTGCCAAATAGCGGCCTATTTATGTTTGCTGCCAGTTGCAATTTGTTTTCACAGATGGGAAGCAAAACTGTTTCACAAGGTGATGTATGCTCTGTGCCTCCAGACCTTTTTGCATTATTGCATTAGCTCTGGCAGGGAACTATAAAATAAACAGATTAGACTGAACAAAGGAGAAGTTTGTTTTGGATGTTTTGCTTTGCTTTAAAGCTTGCCCCTTCACACTTCTAATCCAAATCTGAAACCCTTTTGGTTGGTGCAGGTAGTCGGCTTGCAGCAATTCACCGTAGTCAAATTGGCATAACCAGCACCTGTTGCTGCCACCTCTGTATGTGTTAACAGAACAAAAGCCCATTGAATGATCAACAGCTGTTATGTTGGTTCTGAACTATCCAGGGGGCCAAGTTTAGGGTTTCTGTGTAAGAGTGCAAATGATTCGAAGAATTAGAATAATGTAAGTGACAGATGTGTTGTGTTCTGTTCTGATAGAAATAGAGAAGCTTGCATTGCTGTTTGTTTGTATTTCTAAAGGAGTTCTTTTTTCATTTTGGTTCAGTGTTCAAGTGCAAAATCAGAGTGTAGAGATAGTTGTATAAAAAGGTGATGAAACTACTTCAATTACGGTCGATGAATTGTTACTGATCTTGGAATTGAGTCTTGTATAAAAGCAGTTAATTTGGCTTTAGCAAGTTCAAAGTATTTCATATGTCAGTTTTAGTCAGGTCTTTTGAACTGTTAGAACCTATTGAAATAATTATGGAGGATGTTTAGCATTTTTTACCATTTATAATGCAAGTTTCATGGCTTAACCCTTCAACTTGTATTTTTGTAAGTATTTCAAATGTTGTGGTACAGTAATAATTCCTAATGATTTGACTCATGTTACAAATGGTTTGGGAAATCATAAGGATCACAAGATCATAAGCTTATGTTTTTAAATCTAACAATTAAGTAATGCCATAAAATAGAAGAATGTGGATTTCTGTGTTAAATTTGGAAATTTCATTTAACTGTCTGTTATTGGTGAACATTCTATATGTCTCTGCCCAAAATCTGCTGAGATGATGTTCCAGTTCAGGAGAAGCTTCACTTTTACTCATTGTAGGTAACTCATTACTTCTGTACATTTTCTTACTAGAAGGAAACAAGAATGGGTAATAAAAGATAATGGGGTACAAAAGCAGAGATCATATTTGAATAGACTTTCAAACCACCCTGTACATTTTATACCCTGCCATCATTACTGAACCAGGTGCTTCTACGCCATGCATGATGTATACATATTGATTTGTTTCTCCAGATTTGTAATAACTGTGATAAAAGCTAAAACCTACACAAGTACAGTTAACTGTGGCTGAATTGATTGCTGTGTACAAATCTTTTGTGTACTTATTTATAAAAACAAAACTTGGGGTTGGTGTAGTTTGAGTAATTAAAACAGCTCTTGGTTTTATTAAGAACACCTCTGCTTGTATTTAAATTGGGCTAAAGGTAAGAATTCTGCAATCAAGTTTGATTAAAAGATCAGCCAGCCCATGATGTTGGTGTTTCAAATACACTATTTCATAGTCTCAATTTCTGTCATTATTCCCCTACTTGGGGACCTACTTCATCCGCTCAGTGGATGTTTGAGTCCATTTAAAAGAAAATACTAGCAGTTATAAAAGACCTGAATTGATATTCTTAACAGGTCTCAGGATGGTGCATAGAATTGGGATAGAAATAAGAGCAGCTCAGAATTTCAGCTTGATCAAAGAAAATGCAAAGCTAGAAACAACTATCTATTAGGTATTTCTGAGGTAGCTTGATCAAAGGCTTCAAAAATGCCAAAACCACAGGCTTTGGTCTTCCTAACAAAAGGAAAATGTCCTGACAAGTAGTGATAGCTCATTTGGTATTGAGAAAGGAGGATAATTTAAAAACCCATACAATCTAGCAGCTGGGCATGAATGTGTCCAGGTGATTAAGGGAAAAAGGCCTGATTTTAGCATACTGATGGCAATTTTTAAAGAGTGGGAAGAGAATTTCTGAGTACTAGAAAAGAACACTTATAAATCAGTCAATTTTACCATAGCCAGAAATGACCCTGCTCATTCTATTGTCCCTTCTCCTGAGGGAGAAGGTCCAAGTCCCACCTACTACAGAGCTATGACATACGTACTTTCAAAACAACCTGTTGGGATGTTATTTTAGAAGTGAACCGATTCACAAAGAATACAGCTGCAGATGGCATCTATTCTGATGGTACCTTTTATTTAAAATAAACAGCAGCTTTAAGTACATAAAACAATTTCATCAGTCAATACTTACTGTATTCTCTTCTTTCTCCTCCCCACCCCCTCCCCAAGCCACCCTCCCTAGCAGCAATTAGGATTACTTGAAAAGCACCCTTTATTTGGTTGGAGTTCTTGGCAAAAGTCCACCAATTTAAAAAAGGTCAGTATTAAGAACCAAGTTATAGAGTTCCAACATCCAGAATTGAGAGATGCTGGCACCACAAAGAATGCAATTAGACATCTACAGCCATCTTCTGCTTTCAAGAGGATATATGAGTCAAATCCATTTAACTTCTGTTCGTTATTTTAAAGCATTTTCTTATTCAGACTTCAAAAAGGTGAATGAAATTCACCCATAATCTGTTTCAGGGTTGCAAGTGTTTGAGATCTTCATGAGGACCCAAAGTATTGTTTTTCTTACTGCTTTGTGGAGGAGTTAAAATTCCAGAAGGTACAGGTGAACATCTACTCTGTTCCAATAGTAGTGCCTGCGTTGAGAGAGCTTTATCCTAAAGAGGGAAAACCAAAATTAAAAAAGAGGGTCTGTTCAGTTTACTTAGAGCAATAAGTTTTCCAGGGAAAGACCCTTTCAGTTTCAGACATGTTCATCAGGAGGCAAATGTTAACGAGAACTACTCCAGTCAATTGCATTGCTGACTTGTCTTGTTTCAATAACTTAACTGATTTGCATTTAGACATTCATAATCATAAATCACCTGAAGTGCTTTGGAATATTTAGTATAGTCAGTATTGAAAGAAAAAGCTTCTCAAAAACAGTGGCACAATTACATGATACAGGTAGAGAAAGAAGCATCCTGTATAGAATATCCTGCTGTTCAAAGGATTGAAATTTTAAAGTCACAAGCTTTGACTATGTAATGTTCATTGGTTCAAAGAGTCAGTTAGAGTGAGATGAACCCAAAAATCAGTGGTCATTTATAGATAAAGCTAAGGCCCCAGGAGTCTCAGCAATATGCTACAATTGAATTTTTTGGGAGAGATTTCAAAAAGCTGTCTAATTCCCCACGAACAATAAATAGACAGGAATTACTATCCTTAGTGCATGGAGAAAGTTTTACAAAGGAAGCAGCCAAGATAAGTGGTTCACTAATAATTTTGCATATGACCACATGAAAAATTAATCTTACCAGTAATAATAAGCTGTTAGAATGTGTCTGTATGTTGTGCAAATCTTCTGGACAGACACCGTTCAAGTTTTTGAGTGTTATACTTCCCAGTTCTCTCAAGGCAATAGCAAATGGAACCATCCATTTCACACATCCTTCTATTTCACTCCATTCAAATCCTAAGCATTAAACAAGTTATTAATTGTATTATAAACAGCAATTAAAATTTGTATTTAGTTTGAAGATCACCCTACCTGAGACTTTGTGAACTAATTCACAAGAAGAAAAGTGATACAGAGCTGAAGCTGCTGTAACCCCATATGTGAACTCCAAACATCTGAAATCCAAGATACAGAGATCCAATAGCTGCAGATAAGAGTAGTTAAGGCTATTAGTATTGCAAGGTTGGCTTAATTCAAACAGAATAGGTTGATATTCATAAAGAGGGGAAATAGATTACTGTACCACAGGGTGTAACACTTTGCTCAAATGAGTGGGATTGGATGAACAAAGACTACTGGAAAGAAACTAGGGATGGAATTGTGCCCCAAACCCTAAATTCTATACAGAATCAATCTTTGGCTTACAGTACAGTGGAGGAGCTGGGAAGATGTACACTTCACTACATGCTTACCCTACTTGATACCTTTTGTTAGAAAATTGAAAAGAAAAATACCAAGTGTCTTGGGAATCAATGCACTTCACAGTAAGCTTTTACACTATTGATTTTCAGTGACACTCTACAAAAGATGTTTATTTTTATTACAGTTTTTGCATTCAGAAATGCTTGTCATTGACGCCATGATTATGAATAAAATGCACAAGTTGGGAAATTAACAGATGGAAAGTGTTGATGATTTAATGCACTCAAGTGCTGTGTTCATGTAAGCTAAGAAGCAAATACTTTCGTTCCATACTTTAACTTGCAACATAAAGAACACTAGATACAATCTAGAGTAAGATAATGGTATATGCTGTCTGGACTATAATAGTTTACGCTAGCCTGAGCTCCTTACCCCAATCCTCTCACACCAGCCTTTATCTCACAGGTTGGTACGTTAACCATCCTGTGGGCAACTACTAATTAGTAGCTATTGAATCACCCAGGCTGACCTTGATCCATTCCTTTCTGTCCAATTATTTCTCACTGGGCTTATCTCTACTTATTTACTCCTCCACCCACTCCATCCTCAGTGCACAACCAAACTTTATCGTAGCTGTAAATTAATTCTGGAGGGTCACTGAACCCAAGCCATTAATTCTGCTTTCTGTCCACAGATACTGCCAGGCCAGCTGAATTCTCTCTCCCACTCCCTCCAACCACCAAGGAAATTTTTGATTTCTAACATCCACAGATTTTTGGTGTGTGTAGCTGGACCATAGTAATTGGATATTTATAGACAGAGTCTCAGCTACATAGCAGATGTCTATTCTGAATTTCAGGTTCAGAGCTAGTGAAACTTGCAGATATTCTGTCAGAGGAAAGATAGATACTTGATCAGATTGTAGTTTAAGACATTGCAAAGAACAGATCTTATGTAATAGGTACATGTGCTTATTACTGGATTAGTGGTGCTGGAAGAGCACAGCAGTTCAGGCAGCATCCAATGAGCAGTGAAAATCGACGTTTCGGGCAACAGCCCGGTGCTTATTGTCTGACTGTTGGAGAGACAACAGGAATGCAAATTTTGGTCACTGGAGTGTGCACAAGGAAGCAGCCATTTTTGTCAGTGGTTTCCTAGGCAGGATTGGCAGTCTTGTGTGTATTGTTATCCTTACTATTGTAAGGCAAATGGGCAAAACAAACCAGCTTAACAGTATGGGAATGGGCTCAACCTGTAGGACAAAGCAAGAATCTGTTTTCATTTCTTGAGCAGTAGTAAGAATTTATCATGGATAGGAATAAGGTAACACCAAAATGTCAGCCCAGATTGTTTATGCTTGAACCCACTGTTTTGATCGTAGTTAAGGGAAAAAAATGCCTCAAAGTTCATTGTGGCTGTTTTAGTCCACTTCTAGAAATACTACCATTTAATCACTAGATTAGAATTGAAACCAGTTACATTATGAAATTAAACATTGCTGATCAGCAACTTAGAGGGACAAAATAGCTAAATGTAATAAGATATCTGAAATTTACCTCCATTACTTGAATAAACATTTCTTGTGGATACTGTGGTATTAATATTTCATACATTTCCTGCAAATATGCAATTTGCATGTAGATGTTGAGCCAAGACACAATTGTTATCGGGCACAAATTCCACTTGAGAGCCTAGAACAATATGAATACTGCAGGTCAATTTGACAATTGTACCTAATTAGTTTTAAGTCTGTTATGATAAAATGTTTGCAATCAGAGGAGGCTACATTCTCCTATTAAAAGAAGCCACCTCCTTCTGGTTCTCAACCCATCCAAACATTTTACTTTAAGACTATAAAGAGAACAAGTTTACCAAATCAGGTAGAATGTTAACATTTCCATTTATGAAGTACCTTCATAACAACAAGTTCCATGTTAAGGATTTCTTCTTCTGTGCAAGCTCCATCAGTAACATAGGCAAACTGGTGTAGCTTTGGTGGGTAGATTTCCTACAAAAAGCAATCATTAAGTGCACTGAATTTGCATTTGAAATAATACAAGATTTCATTATAATTATCCCCTTACCTCTAGTTTTGCAGCGATAAATAAAGCTGATATACCAATAAGCTGTAATCGAGTCTTCACAATGTTTTTTTGTGTTGCCATAAATCTATCGAAAAAGTCTTGGGCTAAATAAAGTGTCTCTCTATGTAGCTTGTAGACTTCACAGACCTTTAAAATAGGGAAAGTCAATTTTAAAACTGGTCAGAAAACTTCAACAGTCAAAGGAAAAATTGTTTCAGACAAATTGAAGCTAGAGAAGCATTCCTACAAAATAAATCCAGAATTGATTTCTCAAAATGTGGCCTTTGACAGGTAGATGTCAATTTCACTTCAAAACATGAAAACTTGCTGTTTGTCTCAAACAGCAGTAGCTTAGCCAATGTAATATTTAACTAGAAGTTTCTGGAATTTGAACAGTCTGAATTCAAATACCATACATTCAAGTACTGCATTAAGCTATAATCAAAACCTCCGATCCAAGATAATGTGTTGCCCCTCAATGTAAAACAGCTCGACAGTGAAGGGCTGGTTGGTAATATAAATATTACATGCAGGTCAGTAATGTGAAAGACTATGGAAAGAGCAACATTATACCCTCACTACTATTTTGGGACTTCTCATTTTTCTAAATGAAACTTCAATTAAAATTGGTGTTGCATCTTGGCAAGGCAATTCAGGACAGGACTTAGGCAGCATGGTGGCTTAGTAGTTAGTGCTGCTACCTCATAGCATAGAGAACCAAGTTCTATTCCAACCTTAAGCAACTGTGTGGGATTTGCATGTTCTCCTCATGTCTGAGTAGGTTTCCTCTAGGTGCTCCGGTTTCCTCCCATATTATGTGCAGTAGGGATATATAGGTTAGGTGCATTAGTTAGGAGGTAAATATAGGGTAGGGGAATGGGTCTGGGTGGGTTACTCTTGGTAGGGTCAATGTGGACTGGTTGGGCCGAAGGGCTTTTTTCCCCCCACACTGTGGGAATTCTATTCTTAAACATAGAAATGGTAGGATCCTGGGCATTGTTGCCAAAAGACCTTTCAAGGTTCATAGTTCCTTGGAAGTGGAGTCACAGGTAGACAGGATAGTGAAGACAACGTTTGGTACGCTTGCCTTTAATGGTCACTGCATAGAATACAGGAGTCAGGAGGTCATGTTGCGGCTATACAAGACATTGAAGAAGCCACTTGTGGAATATTGCATACAATTCTGGTCTCCTTAATATTAAAATTATTTTGTTAAACTTGAGGGTTGAGAAAAGATCTAAGGATATTGCTGGGTCTGGAGGGAGCTATAAGGAAAGGTTGAATAGATTGGGGCTAATCTCCCTGGAATTGAAGAAAAGTAATCTCAGTCAAAGTCATGAGGGGCATGGATAGGGTAAAAAGCAGGGGTCTTTTTCCAGGATGGGGGGAGCCAAGACTAGAGGGCATAGGTTTAAAGGTGAGGGGAAAGTTTTAAAAAGGGACCAGAGAGATCACTTTCAGAGGGTGGTGAGTGTATGGCCATGAGCTGCCAGAGGAAATTTCAAAATTTAAAGTGGCATCTGAATCAGTACATAAGTTGGAAACGTTGAGGATTAGGGGCCAAATGCTGGCCAATGGAATTAGATTAATTTAGGATATCTGGTCAGCATGAACAAATTGAACCAAAGGTTTTGATTCTGTGCTGTACAACTGACTTGAGGAGTACTGGGAGAACTAGCCATTTGGATTCAGAACTGGCTGAAAGGTAGAAGACAGAGGGTGATGGTGGAGTGTTGTTTTTCAGACTGGAAGCCTATGACCAGTGGAGTGCCACAAGGATCAGTGCTGGGTCCACTGCTTTGTCATTTTATATAAAATGATTGGGCTGTGAGCATAAGAGGTAAAATTAGTAAGTTTGCAGATGACACCAAAATTGGAGGTGTAGTGAACAGGGAAGAAAGTTACCTTAGATTACAATAGGATCTTGATCAGATGGGCCAAAGTGGCAGGTGGAGTTTACCTTAGATAAATGTGAATTGCTGCATTTTGGGAAAGCAAATCTTAGCAGGACTTATACAATTAATGGTCAGGTCCTAGGGAGTGTTGCTGAACAAAGAGACCTTGTAAGTATAGATTCATAGCTCCTTGAAAGTGGAGTCACAGGTAGATAGGATAGTGAAGGAGTTTGTTTTCTTTTATTAGGCAGAGTATTGAGTATAGGAGTTGGGAGATAATGTTGCAGCTGTACAGGACATCAGTTAGGCCACTGTTGGAGTATTGTGCGCATTTCTGGTAGTCTTCCTATCAGGAGAATGTTCATAAAAGATTTAAGGATGTTGCCAGGTTGGAGGATTTGAGCTTAGGAAGAGGTTGAATAGGCTGGGACTGTTTTCCCTGGAGGGTCAGAGGCTGAGCGGTGACCTTTATAAAATGGTTTATAAAATCATGAGGGACATTAAGGTAAATAGACAGTCTCTTCCCTGGGGTGGGGGAGTCCAGAATGTATAGAAGACAGGTCACTTAGTGACCATGTAACCTACTTTAGTGATGTTGGTCAAGGTTCAAGTTATGGTCTTTAAACCCATGCTTTTCAAGCAGGATCATGACACTATTCTCATCCAATGAGAGAATAACACAGTGCACCATGGTCAGTCTTTGTGCTGTTGCTTTGAGTGGGCTTGAACCCACTTTTGAATGAGGCAGTTTTCCCTTTTAAGATTGGATTGAAGTAATTAAGAATAGCTATTTTAAATTGAATTCTGTAAGTACCAACATTGCTTAAATTCAGTTCAAGCTTGTGATCCAGCAATTTTCAGATCACTTAATGGGACTTGGTCCTGATTACAAAAAAAAAGGTTACTACATGAAAGTGTACCTTTCAGGGGAGTATTTCCAATACTTGTTTAAAAAGAAATTATCCACAAGCAAGAATTTGAGTACTCTTTATGCAGTCCTTACCTCCATTAACCAGTCAAGAAGAATAGCTCTCATCTTAGGTTGCAAGAGTGGGTGCTTTTGAAAAACATCTTTGTCTCTCGAGTAAGCCTGCTCCTTCTTCAGAAGGATATTCCATACTTCTTCATGATTTCCCCAGCTATTTGATATTTAATATGATAATGTCACCATACTGGACCTGTACAAAGCTCTTTCTTGCATTGTGTTTATGGCTTCTTACTCAAAGGCACTGGAAATTTAATGTATGAATATACTTACCAGAATACTGGTAATGGTGAAGCTCTAGTTGGAGTGGCTAAAACATTTTTAAACCTGCACTGCATATAACTAGAAGAACTTGATGTAACCATGTCATCTGGATTTGTGCATGTTGAATGGAGTCTGTATGGACTCATACAGTTGGCTACAGATCTCCAGCAAGCCTGCAATTAGTCAATTTTGCAAACATTAGTTCTTAGAATGTCAATTTTCAGACCGAATTCAGCTTAAAATAGTGGCAAAAATCAGATCTAATCTCAGTCCAAAAGTCTGTTGAACTGGCTAGTGCCCCTCAATTAACATCCTACGCCACCATCCCAGTACTGCCATGTTCTACTCAGCTCATAAGAGTAATCATTCAAGGTTAACTGGTAATGTGGGAACCATGTTGGAGTGTCTTTAAAGTTAGAGAAGGGGAAATCAAAAACTGAACTTAAGTGTACTAATGCTAGATAGAATGAGATGGTTATTGGTCAGACAGAGGACAAGTGGCAACTAAAATGTAGGCCATTCTGGTAACTTAGTGAAGGAATAGTGTGAATGTTACTGCACAAAGGAACCATAAAAGTGTAGGGAAATTTGATAAAGTTAAGACTTTGTAACTTGATGTAGGAAGTGTTCAGAATTAGATTAGATGCATTGATGAGCGAAGAGGTAAATGAATATATTTCATCCATTGCAGGGAGATCAAAACTGGGCATTTAACATTCAGGGATATTTGACCTCTTGGAAAGGTGGTAGGAATAGAAAAGGGGGATCAATTTAAGACTGAGGTGAGGAATTTCCTGAAGGTTGAAGCATAGAGTCCTTGTATAGATTTATAACTCTTCATCACGTGGAAATCAAGGCTTTATGGGTAAAGGGAAAGTGGACATGAATTTGGATCAGCCATAAACCTAATTAGCAGAGTAGGCTCAAGGGACCGAGCAACCTACTGCTATTTATTATCAGCTTACATTTATTTCCCACGTTGTACCAGTGGCTTTCCAGAATGAAGTTTTAAATTGTGTAATTTAAGCAGATTTGGAAGTGTTAGATTCATCTAGATCCAAAAAAGGAGGTAAAACATTTTAGAATTTTGAGACCAAAATTTCTGCCCAGATGGCAGATATTTATGGTAAACAAACTACAGTCCATTAATCTTATGCTGGATTAGTGGTGCTGGAAGAGCACAGCAGTTCAGTCAGCATCCAAGCCCTTCCTGATGAAGGGCTTTTGCTCGAAACGTCGATTTCGAAGCTACTTGGATGCAGCCTGAACTGCTGTGCTCTTCCAGCACCACTAATCCAGAATCTGGTTTCCAGCATCTGCAGTCATTTTTTTTGACCTCATTAATCTTATGGCGTACCTGCTTCACAAGATCTATTGGTAATGCCACATTAGACTTTTCGGGTTGCTAGATACTCTTAACTAGTACAGTACTGCAAGATAGTAAACCCTAGATTTTTGTTTGAAGTATGAGGAAGAAAGTAGTTAGAAAAATCATTTTGTAATAAATATACCAGAATGGTGGTTTCCAATAACTCGTTGGATTATCGGCTTTACAGTAAGCAACCAAAATGACCGAGTCCAAAACATTGTATTTTACCAAAGCCTTCTTATACCTTATTATAAGGTATGTTACCTTAAAGCCTTATTATAAGGTATGCAGAACACTGCAATTCAGTTAGTGGCAACATGTTGACTGTAATCGAAATAGTTTAAGATGAAAAGTTGGCTAAAAATAATAATGTATCAATGGTAAAAAATCTTGGTTAATTAAAAATTATAGACCCCTATATACAGTACCTCCTTTTCATATGGTTTCGCAGACTGTCCTTCCGTAACTTCATCCAAGTCTTGCAAACACTACGATCAGAAAAGACCGATTACCAAATTTAGAAAACGTGCTAAAGCACAATGATATATTCATCTGCGGTTAAACTTACAGTGGCAACGTCTGCTTTTCGCTTTCGGGTACGCAGCACGACCCTGTTCGTTTCTTCGGTCTTTGTTGATTGGTCTACTAATTCACTAAAAAGAAATAATAGCTTAAAAGAACACATATTTGCTCATTATGGCGAAACTCCTTGTATAGATTAGGCCTCTGGGGATACCCACCGTGAACTGTAACTAGTAGCACGCACTACTTCAACTCAAGTTAAAATGTACCTTTTTCTGGGCATCTTCGGAGTTAGTTGTGCGGGTTAGAGATCTCCTGTGGAAGGAAGAGGATCAGGGCTGCATTAAGTCGCTGTCGCTTCTGGAGGTAGTGGAGTGGTTGTTGCTGCTTACTCGCAGGAGTTGCCTCAGGTTTGGGCGCGGGATGGGGAGGGAGGGGGATGGGGAGGCGGTGGTGGTGGGGGTGCAAGGTCCTCCGGCCCAGTCACATTACTGGTGTTGGGAAAGGAGGGGATGAGCGGGATAGTACTCAGCCCCAAGCCAGCCTCCGACCTCGGCGGCCAGCCGAAGATGGCCGAAGCCGGGACCCCGCGCTGCCCGCTCTTCAACCGGGAGTGTGTGGCTTACGACCACCCGGGGCTGGCAGGGAGTCAGCTGGTGCTTACCACCAGGTGACCCTGATCTGAATCCCGTTTCTTGGGTGTTATTGTCCCCTGTATTCTTGCTTGGCGGTCCTGCTGATGCTTCCCTCCAGTCAGCCGGCTCCCGCTCTTAATACAGCTCCGCTCCACAGAGCCGGGTAGCCGCACCCCACTGCGCCTGCGCCGATCCCTTTAAATCGCTGGCGGGAGTCGAGCGCGCGTTCTCAGCCGGAGGAAGTTGTCACCAGGCCACGCCCCCTTTTACCTCAGGCCACGCCCCGTGCTCCTTTTCTCGGGCACGTTCCTCCTCCCACTTGGGCCCATCTCACTCAAAACCTCACACGGACAAAACTCCGTCAAACCCCGCCCCTGTGTGGGCCCCACCCACACAAGACGTCATCAGGCCGCATCCTGACCCCTTCTCTGGCCCGGCTCTTTCAGTCCTTCACCAGTCTTTCGTCCCATGACTCGATTTGGAGATGCCGTTGTTAAAAATCACACAACACCAGTTTATAGTCGAACAGGTTTAATTGGAAGCACTAGCTTTCGCAGCGCTGCTCCTTCATCAGGTGTTTGCGGCCATGTCCCAGGTCTCCGCCCCCTTCTCTAGCCCCGCCCTTTCAGTCCTTCACCAAACCTTTCCCCTTGTCTCCGCCTCCTTCTATAGATACGCCCTTTCAATCCAACGCCGGACCGATCCCGACCCCGCCCCATTCCTCGGCCCCGCCCACGCAGCGTGATGTGGGCGGAGACAATGACGCGGGGGTACAGCGCGTGGGCCGAAGGTAAACAAAGGCCGGGCCCGGCCTGGAGCTTGGCGGTCGCTTGTTGTGTGTGCGGGGTTTGGGCCGTCCCCCTGGCCTTGACTTGTCTGTCAGAGAGGCCCGTGTCGGTGGTGATGAGGCTGCAGCAGCTGTGGGGCCAGGTTCGTTGTGTTGTGTTGGGGATGGTGCATCTGCGGGCGATGCCAGGTGAGAGTCCGGTGCCGCGGCTGATCACGGTGAGTCACTGACTGACTGACACTCTGAGTCAATGTCGACATTGTCTTTTCAGGGACTCCTCTCAGCAGCTGGTCAGTGTCTCAGATAACCAGGAAGGCCTGTGAAGAGGTGGAGGTGTACGTTAGTGCCGGAATCGTACGTATCTCTTATTTTTTTTCCCTATCTCCTAATCCCCCAACTGGCTTCAGCTCTTCACTGTCTGTTGTCGTTTTATTTATGTCGCTGTGTCACAGCAAATCTGAACACCGAAAGATCCTTCTCACGATGGGCTGACATATTATTAAGAACCATTTTATGGTGTTGCAAACTCTTCACGTATTTTGCGATTATCCTTAATTGCTGATCACTCAAGTTCCTAACTGCAATTAAGGGAAAACAAAAGGGGTTAAAACTGTTAATCTACAGGCCTCTTGCTAACAGGAATGTTTTAGTTCAGACATCAGGAGGTTTGAAGTGGAAGCAAAAACCTTTTGTCGAAGACTTCAATTTCAGGTCCGTTAGCAGAGCAAAGTGGCTCGAAGTAAAGATTAAAATGATAGAGCTATCGAAAGGGTGTGTGTGTATGTATCTTCTCACAACTTGGGGATGACATCCAGGAAATCCATTGCTGTCAATGAATCAAGACTGGTAATCTGAATTGGTTTGAATCAGCATTCTTTTTTTGTTAGTAATTCCTTCTGTAAAAAAGCTTGGAAAAAAGTTAGAGTTGAATGAGGTGAACTGAGTTTTAAACAGTGCTGAACAAACTTTCTGGGTTCATTTATATTTGTGGAACATTATTCTCATTCAATGATTTTTAAAAAATCTACAGACTTTTAAAGTGCAATTTAAAAACAAAACTTGTATTTGTTCTCCCACCTGGATCTTATTTATTTTGCTTTCAATAATTTAATAAAACATAAATGTGTAAAACCTGCTTGTTATTTCCTGGTTTTGCTGACAGTGAGAACTCTGCATTCTTATTGGCTGCTTCCTAGACATGGTTGCATTGCTTTTATTGAATCATCCTCAGAAGCTGATTCCAAAATTAATGTAAAAAAAAATCAATTTCTTCACACTTGCTATCTCTTTATGGACAGTTTTCTTTGATGGCAGCAACAAGCATCATCATTTTGTCTCTCAACATAAGTTCTGGCAAAATGTTTTTATAATGTCAGAATTATGTTGGAAGAAAATGTCTAATTGGCAAAGCTATACTTTTTGTTAAAATAAATGCTTTTACTGTTACAAATTAAAACTTGCTGAGCAGATGTATATGGATGAAGGAACTAATGGCAGTGTTGCCAAGCATTCAGATATTACAAAGATAGATGGAGGGAGATCATATTGAGGAAACAGGGAGGCTGCAGCAGGACTTGGACAGGCTAGGAGAATGGGCAATGATATGGCAGATGGAATACAATGTGGGAAAATGTGAAGATATGCTCTTTGGTAGGAAGAGGAGACATAGGCTATTTTCTAAATGGAGAAAAGCTCCAGAAATTTGAAGCAAAGAGGAGCTTAAATTCTGTTCAGGATTCTCTTAAGGTTAACATGCAGGTTCTGTTGGCAGTTAGGAAGACAAGTGCAATGTTGGGATTCATTTCGAGAGGGCTGGAGTACATCAGGATGTAATGCTGAGGCTATATCAGGCTCTGGTCGGACTACATTTGCAAAATTGTAAATGTTTTTGCATCCCGTACCTAAGGAAGGTGTGCTAGTATTGGACGACTTCAAAGGAGGTTCTCAACAATGGAGTTTTGAAGGATGGTGGGAGGAGGAGGGAGTGGTGTTGTCATTGAAACTTACAGAATACTGAGAGGCCTCGTTAGAGTGGATTTTGTTCAGTGGCTAGCATTGCTGCTTCACAGCACTTGGGATCCAGATTCAATTCCATCTTTGGACAACTGTCTGTGTGGAGTTGGTACGTTCAGCCAGTGTGTGTGTGAGTTTCCTCTGACTGCTCCAGTTCCCTCCCTCAGTCCAAAGATGTGCAGGTTTGGTGGATTGGCCATTCAGGGATGTGCATGTTAGGTGGGTTAACTATATAGTAATTGTGGGTTTATAGATTTAGATTAGATTAGATACCCTACATTGTGGAAACAGGCCCTACGGCCTAACAAGTCCACACCAAACCTCCGAAGGGCAACCCACCCAGACCCAGTCCCCTACATTCACCCCTGACTAATGCACCTAACACTACGGGCAATTTAGCATGGCTAGTTCACCTAACCTACACATCTTTGGACTGTGGGAGGAAACCGGACCACCCGGAGGAAACCCACGCAGACACTGAGAATGTGCAAACTCCACACAGATAGTCGCCCAAGGCTGGAATCAAACCTGGGTCCCTGGTGCTGTGAGGCAGCAGTGCTAACCACTGAGCCAAGGAAAGGATGCTCTTCAGCAGGTTAGTGCAGACCTAATGAGCTGAGTGGCCTCTATGACTAGTAGGAAAGGCTAGTATCCAAGGATGCAGCCTCCGAGTGAAGGGACTACCCTTTAGAACTGAGATAAGGAGGGATTTCTTCAGCCAGAGGGCGGTGAATCTGTAGAACACATTGCTGCAGAAGGCTGTGGAGGCCAAGTCATTGAGTTTATTTAAGACAGAGAGATGTGTTCTTGATTAGTTAGAGGATCAAAGGTTACAGGGAGAAGGAAAGAGAATGAATTTGGGAAACATATCAGATGTGATTGAATGGCGGAGCAGACAGTGGGCTGAATGACCTAATTCTGCTCTTACTATTGTTGTCCATCGTAAACACTGATATATATGAGAGATGTGTCTGAATATATTCCATTGAAATAAAATAGTAATTTAAGGTTTGGAACTCATTAAAAATTTACAAAACCTTTTGACCTAGTGGTGGAAAAAAAAGTCAAAACAACAGCAGTTTTAAAAGGGAGAAGAATAGACAAAGGAAGCACATGGTGAGGTCAGTGCAGGAGAGAGAGAGAAAGAAAAGAAACGAACACAGCCTTTATTGTTTGAATTCATGTATCGTTGGACATCGGAGTGCGTCTGGGAAAATTGACAAACAGTGAAATTCACAACTGATCTTGGAGGAACTATTGGGCGAAGTTCACCGCACAGAATCAGATAAGTGAATTGTTGTTTTAAGTGTGGCCTACAGAAAGCTTACATTAGTGAGTAGAGTGGGTTCTTTCTTCATTATATGCTTTTGAAGATATGTCTCTTGATTAAGCTTAAAATATAAGCCATAATTATTAATTTAACCTGGGGTAGTGTTTGTAGAGGAATAAGTGTTATTTTCTGGGTTTATAGATAGTGAAGAGCAAACATGGCCTTTAGTAGAGTGTTTTGTGCTTCTTGTCAGATGTGGGAGTTTAAAGGGCGTTTAAAGAGAGTTTAAGGGTTACTGCAGATTATACCTGCCATAATCAGATCAAATGGATCAGTTGGAGAGACAGTTAGAAGCAATGAGGAATTTGCAACAGCAACAATATAGTATGTGATGGGTGGCAGTTATAGGAAGGGGGGAAAGTCTCAGATACAGTCACATAGATGGGTTAACTCCAGGAAAGGTAAGACAGGTGGGCAGCTAGTGCAGGAATCTTTTATGGCTATACCTATTTCAAACAGGTATGCTGTTTTGGAAAACGTAGGTGGTGATGGATTCTCAGGGGTACGTAGCATGAACAGCCAAGTTTCTGGTATTGAGACGATCAATTGTGTTAGGGGGATTCTCTAGTCTGTGGCACAGATGTTTTTGTGGCCAGCTGCGAAAAATCAGAATGGTGTGTTGCTTCCCTTTGACGGTATTAGGCAAGAACGTTCGAAAGCTGATTGGGGGCAGGTGTTCACAGGTAAAGGGACGGCTGGAAAATGGGAAGCCTTCAGAAGTGAGATAATGAGAATCCAGAGAAAGTATATTCCTGTTAAGGTGAAAGGAAAGGCTGGTAGGTGTCGGGAATGCTGGATAGATCGAGTGAATCCTTAGAGTATAAAGGCAGTAGGAGTATACTTAAGAGGGCAAAAAGGGACATGAAATAGCTTTGGTAAACAGAATTAAGGAGAATCCAAAGTGTTTTTACAAATACATTCAAGGACAAAAGGGTAACTAGGGAGAGAATAAGGCCCCTCAAACATCAGCAAGGTGGCCTTTGTTGGACCTGCAGAAAATAGGGAAGATGCTAAATGATTTTCCATCAGTATTTACTGTGGATAAGGATATGGAAGATATAGACTGTAGGGATATAGATGATGACACCTTTCAAAATGTTCATATTACAGAGGAGGAAGTGCTGGATGTCTTGAAACGCATAAAGGTGGATAGATCCCCAGGTGTACCCTAGAACTCTGTGGGAAGCTAGCGATGTGATTGCTGGGCTTCTTGCTGAGATATTTGTATCATCGATAGTCACAGGTGAGGTGCCGGAAGACTGGAGGTTGGTTAACGTGGTGCCACAGTTTAAGAAGGGTGGTAAGGACAAGCCAGGGAACTATAGACCAATGAGCCTGACCTAGGTGGTGGGCAAGTTATTGGCGGGGATCCTGAGGGACAGGATGTACATGTATTTGGAAAGGCAAGGACTGATTAGTCAGCATGGCGTTGTGCATGGGAAGTCATGTCTCACAAACTTGATTGAGTTTTTTGAAGAAGTAACAAAGAGGATTGATGAGGACAGAGTGGTAGATGTGATCCATATGGACTTCAGTAAGGTGTTCGACAAGAGTCCACGTGGGAGACTGATTAGCAAGGTTAGATCTCATAGAATACAGGGAGAACTAGCCATTTGGATACAGAACTGGCTCAAAGGTAGAAGACAGGGGATGGTGGTGGAGGGTTGTTTTTCAGACTGGAGGCCTATGACCAGTGGAGTGCCACAAGGATCGGTACTGGGACCTCTACTTTACATAAATGATTTGGATGCGAGCATAAGAGGTACAGGTAGTAAATTTGCAGATGACATCAAAATTGGAGGTGTAGTGGACAGCGAAGAGGGTTACCTCAGATCTTGACCAGATGGGCCAATGGGCTGAGAAGTGACAGATGGAGTTTAATTCCCTTAAATGCAAGGTGCTGCATTTTGGGAAAGCAAATCTTCGCAGGACCTATACACTTAATGGTAAGGTCCTCGGGAGTGTTGCTGAACAAAGAGACCTTGGAGTGCAGGTTCATAGCTCCTTGAAAGTGAGGTCGCAGGTAGATAGGATACTGAAGATGATGTTTGATATGCTTTCTTTTATTGGTCAGAGTATTGAGTACGGGAGGTGGGAAGTCATATTGCAGCTGTACAGGAGATTGGTTAGGCCATGGTTGGAATATTACGTGCAATTCTGGTCTCCTTCCTATCGGAAAGATGTCGTGAAACTTGAAAGGGTTCAGAAAAGATTTACAAGGATGTTGCCAGGGTTGGAGGATTTGAGCTATAGGCTGGACCTGTTTTCCCTGGAGCGTCGGAGGCTGAGGGGTGACCCTATAGAGGTTTACAAAATTATGAGGGGAATGGATAGGGTAAATAGGCAAAGTCTTTTCCCTGGGGTTGGGGATTTCAGAACTAGAAGGCATAGGTTTAGGTTGAGAAGGGAAAGATATAAAAAAGACCAAGGGGCAACTTTTTCACGCAGAGGGTGGTATGTGTATGGAATGAGCTGCCAGAGGAAGTGGTGGAGGCTGGTACAATTGCAACATTTAAAAGGAATTTGGATGGCTATATGAATAGGAAGGGTTTGGAGCGATAGGGGCCAGGAGCGATATGGGACTAGATTGGGTTGGGATATCTGGCCGGCATGAACAGGTTGGACCGAAGGGTTTGTTTTCATGCTGTACATCTCTGACTCTTGAAAGGAGTTTTACAGTGTATATGCAGCTCAGAAACAGACCACAGGCTCAACAGGTTCATGCCGGTATTGATACTGCATGAATCTCCTTCATATATCTTTTATCTAACCCCATTTGTATATCCCTCTATTCTTCTTCCCTCATGTATAACCACTTTAAGTGGTGTTATACTCATTTCTTCATTCTAATCACTCTGGGTAAATAATTCACTCGTCATTTTCCCCTTTGGCCTCTAATTCCATTTGGTCCACATGTGGATATACATTCTCTATGTCTACCCTATCAAATAATTCCATAATCCTTTAGCCCCAGTTAGATCAGATAAAATTAGCATTGCTACCTTACAGCGCCATGGACCATATCTGCATACCGATTCAATTCCACCTTTCGGCAAGAATGTGTGGAGCTTGCACATTCTTCCCATGTCTGTGTGGGTTTCTTCCAGGTGCTCTGGTTTTCTCCCACAGTCCAGTGATGTGCAGGTTAGGTGGATTGGCCATGCTGAATTGTCCCATGGCATGCAGGGATGTGCAGGCTAGGTGAATTAGCCATGCGAAATGCAGGGTCACAGGGATAACATAGAGGGATGGATCTGGGTGGGGTGTTCTTCAGAGGGTTGATGTGGACTCGATGGACTGAATTGCCTGCTTCCACACTGTAGGGATTTTTAAAAAGATTACCCATCATTTTTGGAGATTCAGAAATTGTCTATTTGAGTTGGAAAATTGAAAATGTAACTCCACTTTTGTGAGCGTACCAATTGTTGGTAAAGTATTATTGGCACCTATTAAGGATAAAGTGAGAAGTGAGCACTTAGACTCAACATGAATTTATAAAGGATGACTTGTGTCTTATAAACCTTATTCAGGTTTTAGAGTAAGTTGAATATAGTAGATCCTATTGGGTGTTTTTTGTTTAATTAATTCACGGGATGAGGGTGTTGTTGCTGGCTAAACCAGAATTTATTGCCCATCCTTCATTACCCAGAGGGTAAGAGTCAACCACATTTTCCAGCAATTGACAATGTATTCACAGTTATCATTGGATTCTGAATTCCAGATTTTTATTGATTTCAATTTCTACCATCTGCTGTGATGGGATTCAAAGACAATTCCCCAGATCATTACATGGATCTCTGGATTAATAGTTTAGTGATGATATCACTAGGCCTCAAGTGTAGTTTATGTGAGCTTGCAGAATGTGTTTAATAAGATCCAACATAAGAGACTTTCAATTAAAACTAATTTTTGTGGAAGTGAAGACAAATTATTGATGTTGTTAGGAAATTGGTGAAATGGTACAAGACAGAGTAGGGATAAAGGGTTTATATTTGAATTGGGAGGAAGCAATTAGTGGTGTCCTACAGATTCTAAATTGGGGGCTTTATAACCTCGCACAATAGTATAACATTACAAAAAGATGTTTATAGATGAAATGAGTGTAACAAATTGTGGCAAATGGATTTTAATACTATGAAGAATGAAGTCACACATTTTAGACCAAGAAAAGTGTAAAATTGAATCATTTCAAATGGTGAGAAATTAGCAACACCTGTGAATTGAATACACTTAAGAATTTGCGAACATTGATCACTAATATGAAGAAATCTCCATGGATTAGTTGGACTGACTGGTCTGTTTCCGTGATGTATGGCTCTATGATTGAGCGAAATCTAGGTCAGTGGAATATAATATCAGAATCAACACATTCAGGTTGCTTCACAGTAGCCTCAATTTGCACACTGAACAGTCTAACTGCCATATATATGGGATAAGACATCAAATCTGGTTTCTAGCAGGTTTGGGGTCCACAAGGTGCTCGGCAGAAGTTAAGGACTGTAGACATTGTCCTAGAAGCTGCTTGATTTCCTTTTCCTGTACTCAGGACAGCATGGTTGCACAGTGGTTAGCACTTCTGCCTAACAGTGCCAGGCACCCAGGATCAATTCCAACCTTGGTGATTATGTGGAGTTTGCATAAGTTTCTGCCAGGTGTTCCAGTTTTCTCCCACAGTCCAAAGATGTGCTAGTTAGGTGAATTAGAAATGTTATCATGTGCAGGCTAGGTGGATTAGCCAATGTAAATGCAGTTACAGGGTTTGTGTGGGATGCTGCTCAGAAGGTCAGTGCAGAACCGATGGGCCAAGTGGCCTGTATCTGCACTGTAAGGATTCTGAGTAATGCGTATGTTTCCAGTAAATTATACTTAATTTGCACCTTTTTTAACCGAGAACAACATCACAAGAAACCTCATAAAAGCATAGTCAGATCAAACTTTGAGATTTTAAGCAGACATGACTGAAATCTAGGTCATAGTGGATTTTAAGGAGTTGTGAAATATATCTTTGCATAACTATGCATACTTGGCTTGCAATATTAAAATCTACTAATCAGCTACTATATACCTAAGCAGACAAAATTGTAAGAAGAAATGGAGATGCAGAAGTATAAATAATTTTAATAACTGAAATTGCATTCTTCAGATCCATTTATTTTAAGTGAAATAAGCTCACTGTAAATGAAAAGTTTCATTTTTAAAACTAGTTTGAGTTTTGCTGAGTAAAATATTATGACATTAGTTGATATGAAATAAAGATATTACAATGAGTATAATTATTCACCTAATCTTTCTGGATGTATTTGATCTCCAAAGGATGGATTGATTGTGGAAAATATGCACGATATTCCTTACAGCATGACTGTTGGTCCAGAAGTAACTGCCATCATGGCAACTATCTGTGCTACTGTGAGAAATTCTTATCCCAATATTCCTCTGGGTATTCAGGTTCTTTCTGCAGCCAATCAGCAAGCACTGGCTGTTGCACTTGCTGCAGGTATGTATAGCAGAGCAAAAAATTGCATTGTCACCATAAGTAGAATACTGAAACAGAATGCTTGAATTTACAAGTTGATGCATAATCATAAGATACAACAATGATAATCTTCAGTTTTGTTTATTTTATCTTTCAAGGAGTAACCAAGGTGCTTTGGTAAATACTTGTGAATCTTGAAATTCTGATATAGTAGTCTTCATTTCAAAAGATTAATGGTCAATTTCTTTGGCTGTTGTATCTGAGTGGTCAAAATCAAATATAATCTTCAAATTAGAGATTGAGGACAGTTGTAGAGATGAATCCAAATAGTTACTGATGTTTTAAATATCCAATAAACCAATCTAGATTGGAATTATTTCTATGATGTAAATGTCATGAATTCCTCCACTTGCTGAGATCACAGTCAAGCCTTCAGAAAGACCTCATGAGAAACAGTTTCAAAATGCCATGAGCAAAATGTTTTGATAATTAGGAAAATTTTCAGACAGTTCTAAAACCATGGACCTTCTTTAGGAGTAAAAAGAACATTTTTTCAGACATGCTTGCATATCTTTTTATTAGAAAAATAGCAGTAAAGCAGCACCAGCACAACCTGTATAAGCAAAGTCAAACCTTAACATATCAGATACAACTGCTTTCTGTGTCTTCGGTAATATTGTTCGGTAATATTTATGCTGAAGTTATTGCTCATGTAAAATATGTCAATATCTTGGAAACCCATGTGCAATCTATTCCAGCCATAAATCATCATCTTTGTTCTAGAATCAGACATAACTTTCTCTGACAATCATGTATTAAAGAACATAGAATCGAAAAGAAAATGAGACCATGAGACGTAGGAGCAGAGGTTAGGCCATTCAACCCATTGAGTCTGCTCCATTATTCAATCATGGCTGAGAGGTTTCTCAACCCATTCTCCTGCTTTCTGTCTGTAACCCTTGATCTGCTTGACAATCAAGAATCCATCTCAGTCTTAAATACACTGGATGACCTGGCCTCCATTGCCTTCTGTGGCAATGAATTCCATTGGTTCTGGCTGAAGAGGTTTCTCCTTCTCTTGTTCTAAAAGGTCTTCCCTTTACTCTAAAATGCCATTTATTTGGTAGAAGTTTGAAACCAACAGGAAGTAAAACAATGTGGATGAATATAATTGCTGTACTTAGCTATTCTGTAATATTTTTGTTTTAGAATATGTCTCTCCTCAGAACAAACTTAATGACTGTAAATGCATATTATCTTTTCTAGATGCTGATTTTATTCGAGCTGAAGGTTTTGTGTTCTCGCAAATTTCAGATGAAGGTTTTTTAAATGCATGCGCTGGTGACCTTTTGAGATATCGCAAACAAATAGGAGCTGAACACATTCAAATTTTTACTGATGTTAAAAAAAAACACAGGTATTGCTAAAAGTGCTAATTATTAAAGTTCATTTAATTTATTGGTTAATATCAGACATACAGAGGTGTGTGAGATAGTTTCCTCTTTGTAACAATCTGATCACAATCTTCCAGTCGTCCTCAGATATAGAGTTGGTGCAATGGAACTGGAAAATAAAAACTGTTGCACGCTTGTTCAAAAAAATGGCAAGAAGAAACCAAAAATTACAAGACAGTCAGTCTAGCCTTTGTGGTGAGAAAGCTTTCGGACATAATCATGACGTAATTAATGAGTCTCTCAGAATACCATAAGACCATAAGACATAGGAGTGGAAGTAAGGCCATTCGGCCCATCGAGTCCACTCCGCCATTCAATCATGGCTGATGCGCATTTCAGCTCCACTTACCAGCGTTCTCCCTGTAGCCCTTAATTCCTCTAGACAACAAGAATCTATCAATCTCGGCCTTGAAGACATTTAGCGTCCCGGCTTCCACTGCACTCCGTGGCAATGAATTCCACAGGCCCACCACTCTCTGGCTGAAGAAATGTCTCTGCATTTCTGTTCTGAAATGACATGAAATGAAATGAAATTCTAAGGCTGTGTCCATGGGTCCTAGTCTCCTCGTCTAACGGAAACAATTTCCTAGCATCCACCTTTTCCAAGCCATGTATTATTTTGTACGTCTCTATTAAGTCTCCCCTTAATCTTCTAAACTCCAACGAATACAATCCCAGTATCCTCAGCCGTTCCTCATATGCTAGACCTGTCATTCCAGGGATCATCCGTGTGAATCTCCGCTGGACACGTTCCAGTGCTAGTATGTCCTTCCTGAGGTAATTGTAATAGGTATTGTAATAAATATTATAAAGCTGTATCATTTCTTAAAGGCAAATCATATTTGATTAGTTTCAAAGCATTATTTGATTAAGCTAATGCTATTACAAAGTTTATGATAGAATTTTATATAACAGTGTTGTCAGCAAAGTTGAAGCTTATGGAACAAAAGGGGCAATGATAGTATGGATACAAAACTAGCTGAGTGTTTCAAAACAGAAACTAATGGTAAACAGTTTGTTTTTGGCCTGGAAACATACATACATTAGAGTTCTGCAAGGATTGGTACCAAGACCATTTTTATGGGTACTGTGTATGTGAATGACTCAGACATGGATGTGCAGAGCAAAATTTCAAAATAAGCAGATGATACAAAATTTTAAAATATTGTGAAACTATTTATCATAAACCCAAAGTAGACCTAACAAAGCTGGTGGAATGGGTGAATAACTAGCAGATGAAATTTAATGCAGATGTGAAATGGTACATCTTGGTAAGAGCCAAGAGAAGCACTTGTGATTAAAGGGAAGTGATTAGGATTTACAGGAGAAAAATACATTGAGGCAATTCATTTTTTTAGGTTGAAAGGCTATTATGTGCAGAAAGCTCAGCCAACATAGTACATAGAAGAGAACAGCACAGTACAGGGCCTTTGGCCCTTGATGTTGTGCCGACCTTTTATCCCACTCTAAGATCAAACTAACCTACATACCCTTCATTTTACTATCATCCAGGTGCCTAAATGTATCTGACTCTACTACCACCGCTGGCAGTGCCTTCCACGCACCCACCACTCTCTGTGTAAAGAACCAAACTCTTATATCTCCCCAAACCTTCCTCTAATCACCTTAAAATTATACTCGCTTGTGATAGGTTATAGTCCAACAGGTTTATTTGGAAGCACTAACTTTCGGACTGCTGCTCCTTCATCAGGTGGTTGTGGAGTATAAGATCGTAGGACACAGATTTTATAGCAAACATTTACAGTGTGATGAAACTGAAATTATATATTGAAAAAAACCTGGATTGTTTAAGTATCTTGTCTTTTAGAATGGGCTTGTTGGTTTCTGGGATTAGATATGAAAGAACTGAAATTCCTTAAAGTTACATTTTCAAGTGAACTTTAAGAATAGGTGCCATGTTGGTCCAGATAATGCATTGAAGATGTGAAGTGCCCTGTCTGGGGCTCTCTGTGCCCCAGTGTTCAGACTGATTGTAAACTAAAAAAGGGAGTTACAGAATCTTGCTTGGATTCATGCAGTTTTTGAGCAAAATCAAATATAAATCTGAAAATACAAATTCACCACACAAACTTATGTGTTGTGTGTGCACACACGGAGCGGGGTGGTGTATGAGTGTCTGTGAGAGAGTTATGTGTGTGAGTGTAATGGGATATAGGTCTGTGAGCTGGCACATGTGTGCATGTGGGAGTGTATGTGAGAGCGTATGAGAGAGGGTCTATAGGAGTGTGTGTGTGTGTGTGTGTGTGTGTGTACAGTGGGGTCACCTGTAGTGTGACATGAACCCAAGGTCCCGGTTGAGATCATCCTCATGGATACTGAACTTGGCTATTAGCCTCTGATCGGCTGTAGAGTGAGAGAGCGTCTGCGTGAGTGTATAGGTCTGTAGGGGTTTTTTTGTGTGGTGTGTACTGTACAGCACTCTCACTCTACTAAAAAGTTACAAATCACACAACACCAGGTTATAGTCCAACAGGTTTAATTGGAAGCACATTAGCTTTTGGAGTATAACCTGGTGTTGTGTGATTTTTAACTTTGTACACCCCAGTCCAACACTGGCATCTCCAAATCATGTCTACTGAAAACCCATGGATAACCTCACTGTGCTACACTTCTCCAGCTTCCAACTGAAACATTAAAACTGCCACCCCTATGGACAAGCCCTGTGCACACACAGGATCTGTTCAGATGAGGAACGTAACGTGACAGCACTTCGAAGTACTCAAGGATGCCCTCACAAGAATGGGGTACAATGTTCAATTTTTCGACTGCCAGTTCCAACATGCCACAGCAAGAAACTGAAATGACCTCCTCAAGAGACAGACACAAGCTGCAACCAGCAGGGTACCCTTCATTGTCCAGTACTTCCCAGGAGCTGAAAAACCACGCCATGTTCTTCACCGCCTGCAACATATTATCAATGAGATGAGCACCTCACCAAGACCTTCCCCACACCTTCACTTCTCGCCTTTAAACAACCATAAACCTCAAACAGATCATTGTTCACAGCAAACTGTCCGGCTTTCAGGACAACACCATACAACCTTGTCACAGTAGACACTGAAAGACATGTCAGAGTATTGACACCGATACCACCATTACACGTGGGGACACCTCCCACCATGTATGTGGCAGGTACTCATGTGACTCAGCCAACATTGTCTATCTCATATGCTGCAGGCATGGATGCCCTGAGGCATGGTACATTGGCGAGATCAAGCAGAAGCTACGACAACGGATGAATGGACACCGCATAACAATCAACAGACAAGTGTTCCCTCCCAGTCGGAGAACATTTTAGCAGTGTGGGACATTTGACCTCGGACCTTTGGATGACCATCCTCCAAGGTGGACTTTGGGACAGGCAACAATGCAAAATGGCTGAGCAGAGGCTGATAGTCAAGTTCGGTACCCATAGGGATAGCCTCAACCAGGACCTTGGGTTCATGTCACACTACAGGTGACCCCACTGCACTACACAGACACTCTGACAGACACTGCTACAGACGCACACGACTTCAGACCCATACATTCATCCAGATCTTCTCTCATACGCTCACACATACACTTCCACACCCTTACAGATATATACCCCTTTCCATCCACACTCTCACACATACACACACTCAATACCTCCACCCCCACGTGCGCACTCACAAGTTTGTGGGGTGAATTTGTACTTGCAGAATTACATTTTATTTTGCTCAAAAACTGCATGAATCAATGTAAGATTCTGTAAATCTCTTTCTTAGATTAGAATCAGTCTGAACATTGGGGCACAGACAACCTCACACCGGGTACCTCGCACCTTCAATGCATTATCTGGACCAACATGGCACCAATTGTTAAAGTTCACTTGAAAATGTAACTTTAAGAAAGTTCTGGGATTTACATGTGGAAGAACAGAAACCAACATGCTCATTCTAAAAGATGAGAGACTTGACAAACAATCCAGATCTTTTTCAACGTATAATTTCAGTTACATCACACTATAACTTTTGCTATAAATTCTGTGTCCTACAATCTTATATTCCTCAACCATCTGATGGTGGAGCAGCACTCTGAAAGCTCCAAATAAACCTGTTGGACTATAACTTGATGTTGTGTAATTTTTAACTTTATACACTCTATCTATGCCTGTCATTATCTTGCACACCTCTGTCAAGTCGCCTCTCACCCTTCTTCGCTCCAATGAGATGAGCATTGGTTCACTCAACCTTTCTTCATAAGACATCCCTCCAATCCAGGCAACATCCTGGTAAATCTCCTCTGCAACCTGTCTAAAGCTTCCACATCCTTCCTATAATGAGGGGTGACCAGAACTGAACACAATATTCCAAGTGTGGTCTAACCACTCAATAGAGCTGCAGCATAACCTCGCGGCTCTTAAACTCACTGATGCTAATGAAAGCCAACCTGCCATACACCTTCTTAACAGCCTTAACAACTTGGGTGGCAACTTCAAGGGATCTATGGACGTGGACTCCAAGATCCCTTTGTTCCTCCAAACTGTCAGAATCCTGCCTTTAACCCTGTATTCTATATTCAAACCCGACCATCAAAAATGAATCACCACACTTTTTCAGGTTGAGCTCCATCTGCCACTTATCACCCCAGTTCTGCTTCCTGTCAATGTCCCATTGCAACCTACAACAGCCCTCCACACTATCCGCCATTCTACCAACCTTCATGTCATTGGCAAACTTACTAACCCATCCTTCCACTTCCTTATCCAAGTCATTTATAAAAATCAGAAAGAGCAGAGGTCCCAGAATAGATCCCTGCGGAATACCACTGATCACTGAGCTACAGGCTGAATACTCTCCATCTACTACCACTCTCTCTTCTATGGGTCAGCCAGTTCTGTATCCAGACAACCAAATTTCCCTGTATCTCATGCCTCCTTACTTTCTGAATGAGCCTACCTTGGGGTACCTTATCAAATGCCTTGCTAAAATCCATGTACTTCACATCCATTGCTCTACCTTCATCAATATGTTTTGTCAAATCCTCAAAAAAAATTCAGTAAGGCTTGTGAGGCATGACCTGTCCTTCACAAAGCCATGCTGACTATCTCTAATCAAACTATGTTTTTCCAAGTTTTTCCAAGTAATCATAAATCCTGTCTCTCAGAATCCTCTCCAGTAATGTTCCCACCACAGATGTAAGACTGACTGATCTGAAATGCCTAGAATTATCCCTATTCCCTTTCTTGAACAAGGGAATAACATTTGCCACCCTGCAATCTTCTGGCACTACTCCAGTGGACACTGAGGACGCAAAGATCATCGCCAAAGGCACAGCAATCTCTTCCCTCACCTCCTGTAGTAACCTTGTGTATGTCTTGTCTGGCCTAGGACACTTATCTATCCTTATGTTTTTGAAAACTTTCAGCACATCTTCCTTCTTAGCATCAATCTGTTTGAGCATATCAGCATTTTTCATGCTGTCCTCACAAATGGCTAGGTCCCTTTCAGTAGTGAATACTGAAGCAAAGTATTCATTAAGGACTTCCCCTACACCATCTGACTCCAGGCACAAGTTCCCTCTGCAATCCTTGATCAGCGCTCCCCTCACTCAGGCCATCCTCTTGTTTGTCACATAAGAGTAGAAATCCTTAGGGTTTTTCTTAATCCTACCCACTAAAGCTTTTTCATGCCACTTTTTAGCTCCCCTAAACTTCATCTTTAGTTCCTTCCTGGCTACCTTGTAACTGTCTGGAACCCTGTCTGATCTTTGCCTCCTCAGCTAAGCTTCCTTCTTCCTCTTGACTAGATGTTCCAGATCTCCTGTAACCCAAGTTACTTCACCCTGCAATCCCTTCCTTGACACAGTGGGGCAAACCTATCAAGCACTATCAGCAAGTGCTGATAATCCCAGAACAGGTGAGGGACTTTACTTGTCTTGAATAAACATATTGTTTTAGCATCATCTTGCATTGATGCTAAAGGTGAATTGATATTCAATCTTTAATTGCCTAATCCCGCACTGCAAATAAGAGAAAGTGTGACAACTGCCACTTTGAAATATCTCTGCTGTGTTGGAAACAAGCCAACAAAGTGCCAGAACTGTTGGAGAATAGGTCATTGTACAACAGCCTGTTGTTTTAAAATGTGGACAAATTGCACTCAGAACGATAAATCCTTAAAGCAACATCACATTCAAGCAGTTGCAAAACCACAAGGTCAAATCAAATCCTTGTTGGGAGAAATAACTGATACTGGATATAGATATTGTAGTATTACACTAAAATGGATGGACACCCTTTAGAGGTTAATTTACATACAGATGCTGGAGTATTTAGTATTATTTGATCAGCTAAAGTAGCTTAAACAATTTAAATTATAACCACCATCTATCAAATTACAAGGCACTGGAGGAATTCTTAGTTAAAGACAGGCTCATGACAAAGTGAAAATATGAATACTGAGAAATTTCTGAACCTCTCTATGTAATTAAAAATCAAGAATGTTCTACCTGAAATACAAGGCAATGCTAAAAGCTGAAATTGATCCATAAAGTTGATAAGATGTTAATGCTGGTCTCACAAACAAGGTTCAAAGTGAGTTTCCAACATTGTTTTCAGGATTGAGGTAATTAAATATTGAATATCAGCTCATCTTGCAAGATGATGCTAAACCAATGTGTTTATTCAAGTTAAGAAAAGTCTTTCACCTATTCTTGGACAAAATTAAAGAAGAACTGGCAAAGAGTCACCCTGCATGACAAAGCACATCATTATTGCAAAAATCAAAAGGAGTGACAAAAATAACTTTCCATTTTGCTGTCTGAATTTCTGATCTTCAGAATTTTATTTGGTGAGATTCATTTAAAAAGTCTTGATTTTTTTTCAGCTCACATGCTGTGACATCAGATGTCAGCATATCAGAGACAGCCAGGGCTGCTGAATTCTTCCTGTCTGATGGAGTCATACTGACTGGAATTGCAACTGGAAAGCAGGCAAATCCTGAGGAGCTGAAGGGTATGGAATTACCTGTAAATTTCTGTTGGCATTTGATTTTGATAGTTTCTTGTCTAAATAAACAATATTCAGCTACCTTTCTCCTCCACCTTCAAAACATTCTCAGACATACAAACAATAATGGACAGGAAAAATACCCTCCAGCCCATCCACCCTCTTCAACACAATTGTAATACCTTTATATTAGGTACATTTCCCCCACCCAAAACCATATGATTTCTTGAAAGGTAAAAACCCAGAACAAAAAAAAAGGACAATTTATGGTACAAATTTAAGTATCATCTACAAACTTGAAAGTCATAACCCTAACACCTTCATCATCAATAAATAGACCAAGGGCTCAAATCTTGTGAGGTACCACTGGTGGCCAGTCTGCAAACAGCTCCAAATCCATCCAAAAATCCTTTCTGCCCACAGTCTTCTACTCAATTTTTAATCCATCTTGATACATTAATGACTGAAGTATCTGATATTAGTGGTAAAGAAATCTCTTGTACAACACTATGTCAAAAATATTTTGGAAGTCTTTGAGTGGAAAGTACCTACTTTATTGATGCATGGGATTTGAATGTTGCTTTTGGCAGTTATTGTCCATCACCAGTTGTACTTAAGATGCTAGATGATGAGCCCTATTTTTGAGTCATTGCAGTCTGTGTATTGAAGGTAATCCCTGCTGTTTGTTAGGGAGTTCTAGATATTGACCCACTAATGATATGCATTTGAAATATATTTTCCTATCTCTTAATACTGTGTAATTATCAGGGAACTTGAAGTAATGGTTCCCATGTGCCTGCTGTCTTTGGTCGAGGTGTTAGATGGCATAGGTTTGGGAGGTGATGTTCAAGAAGTGTTCGAAAATTTCTGCAGTGCATCTTGTGGGTGACATCTTGTGACTGCAGTGATAGTGTGCTGATGGTGAAAAGAGTGAATGTTTAAGGTTGTGCTCGGGGTTGTAGTCTAGTGGGCTGCTTTTTCCTGGATGGTGGCGAACCCCTTAAGCATTTTTGTGGATCCATTCATGCCAAAAAAAAAGTATGTTATCTAATTTGTGCCTTACAGAGAGCAAAAACCTTAATATTGTCAGGAGATAAGTTATTCGCTGAAGAATATTCAGTACTTGACCTGCACTTGTAGTAAAATTATTTATGCTCTTGGTGCAGTTAGGTTTTGGCCAGTGCTACCACTTTCCCAAGTTCAGAGCTGCTGACCCCAAATTCAGAGCTTGTGCCAACTGATAACCCTCCCTCTCAATGTTGTTTCTGTTGCTTGGCATCCTTTATTGTATCACCAAGTTGACATCTCATTTTTAGGTATACCTGGTGCTGCTTCTGACCTGCGTTTCTACAGTTCTTATCAAACTCAGACACTTCTCTGGCACGATAATAATGGCAGGGTGAGGGATATACTGTGCAATGAAGTGACAGGTTGTGGCGGAATACGATTCTGATTTTGCTTATGGTCCACAGTGTCTTTTGAATGTGTAGTTTTCAGGTGCTTGATCTGCTTGATCCATTTAACGGCGTGGTGGTGCTAGATACTAAGATGGAGGATGTTCTCAATGTGAAGTCCTGCTGAGTTTCTCCAGCAATTTCTGATTTTGTTTCAGGTCTCTAACATCTGCAGTCCTTTGTTTTATTTTAACCAACTCCACATCCAGTTGCTCTGTGGTTCCTGTGGCACCTAGTCATGAATGGTTGTAAGTGATTAAACAAGTATCATCACAAAAGAGGGGGATGATGCATATGTTGTAGTTAAGGAGAGAGTGAAATATTGGATGAGATATTCAAACAAAAAGGTCATGTGAATGAGTTTACATCTTTTGAAGATCAAATGTCAGGCCTGGAAGAAATGTATCTTAAAAAGAAGCAAAGGAGAAATAGCAGAGGCTCTAACTATCATCTGGTAATCCTTTCTGGCTTTGGGTACAGTGCCATAATACAAAACAGTAAATATTGTGGAGTTGTTTAAAATAAAGAAAGGGATATGAATCTTGTAGCACCCTACCCTCATGTTCTCTCTTCACTTACTGCGAGTAGAGGAGCTGCATTTGTAGCAGGAGTCTTTTGGCAAAATTTCAGAGCCTTTCAAAAATGCCTCCATAATTACCTAAACTGTTTTTCTCTCCTGTAGCATGTGGCTTCCATTGCTGTACTGAAGGTACCTCCTATAAAATTGGGAGGAGTAGGGAGCACACAAGGGAGTTAGCCAAACACTTTTTCTTTGCCATTTTCAGAATGAGAAAGTATTCATTTGATATTTTCATTATAGTCTTTGTCCTTTGCACCCTATCCTTGATAACTTGACCTGACTGTTAGAGTCCTTGATTCTTCACATGGCTGATATAGCTTTTCCTAGTAATTTTAAAATTATCTACAGTCAGGTTTTCCAATATTCTTTTAGGTGGTTTTGTAGCTGCCTTTGATAGCTTTAGCTGTTCTTTACCCTTTGCTGAGCTTTTGATTTTTCTTCTTGTTTCCCTTCTTCCTGCTCAGTGTTCCCATTCCTTCAGTAAATTATTTTGGAACACTATTTTAGTAAATTAAAGGTCTGGAATGATATAAATTGTTTTGAATTCTTATGTAAGGTCTTTTTAAGAGCTACTGAATCTATTGTATTTTGCAAGATATATTGACTGAGAATTTCATTATACACATTAAACTGAATAGATTGTACATATCAAGGAATGGGAGGCATTAATTGATTCCCTGGTCTTAATTGCAGAAGTTAAACAGGCTGTAAGAATTCCTGTCCTAATTGGCTCTGGTGTGACAGTTGAAAACATGGAGGAGTACATGGATGCAGATGCCATGATTATTGGCTCACATTTCAAGAAATCAGGATACTGGGCGAACGAAGTTGACTTTGAACGGATTAAGAAATTTATGACCAAGATGAAGAAACTCAGAAAATAAAAGTTGAGCAAGATACTTTGAAAGCAAGCTATTCAATGAAACAAGTCTGATTTTACTGGTACCTCTTAACTATTTTAAATATAATAAATTAGAAATATTTAATAAATGCAGTTTATTCATGTTCTGAATTCTAAAGTTCTATTTTTAAAACAGATTTATCTCTAGATTATTGATAGTGACATGGTGCAGTTTGAATCAGCAATATAATTGTGAAGTACACAAACAATATGAGTACCTGAAGTTAAACCAGAATGTGTTGGATTACACGATTTCATTCAGAATCTGCAAAAAATGCAGTTACACTGTTTTAGGTGAGTACTGACTATTGTGCTTTAGGTGCATACCAGTTAACAACTGATGTCTGAAGGGCTGTTGCTTTGGTTTCAAGACTATAAATAATTGGCTTTATATCTGCAGATTATTTTTATTCACCTGTAAGATGTGGAAATTGCTGGCTGGCTAGTATTTGTATTAGCATGTTTTGAGAAGATTTGTAGCTCAGCTTGAGGTTCTGGATGTAGGTTTGCTTGCTGAGCTGGAAGGTTAATTTTCTGACGTTTCATCACCATACTAGGTAACATCATCAGTGAGCCTCTGGATGAAGCACTGGTGGCATGGCCTGGTTTCCTTGGGTTAGTGATGTCATTTCATGTGGTGATGTCACTTCCTGTTCTTTTTCTCGGGGGTGGTAAATGGGATCCAAGTCAATGTGTTTGTTGATAAGAGTTCTGGTTAGCATGCCATGTTTCTAGGAATTCTCGTGCATGTCTCTATTTGGCTTGTCCTAGGATGGATGTGTTGTCCCAGTCGATGTGGTGCCCTTCCTCATCTGTCAGGTGATGGTGTTCCCATGCAAATATCTGAATATCACATAAAACAAGATTGGCTTATGAAACTTTTAGTCTTCGAATTCATGACAGAATTGTAAAAATGCCAAGACACAAAGGAAACAAGAAAGAGAGTTCTGATTGAACTCTATTAGAGGCTGTGAATAGTTAGCTTCTGCACCTCTGCTTAAATTCAAATAAACAAGTAGACTCTGGTCAAAGCATTTAATGGGGAATGTACCAGTGAATGGCTGGTCCCAAAGCTTTTGTTTGGCTGAAACAAGTATAGTGTGTGAACATGTTTGGTTTTCTTCCGAGAGCCCTGAGTGTGAATAAACATAGCTTCTCACAGTCTACTAAAGATACACTGAGAGTCTGATCATCTTAAATTGGTTATAAGTGTAATTCTTAGCACAAGCAAGATTGTTTAGCAAGTATTGTCCATTCACAGAATCACATCTAATGTTAGAAACTATTTGTTCTGAGTTTTCTAAGTGATCTTGTTGATATGAACAGTAGTCTGCCTGTTACAAACATCCAAAGGGATTTGCCTTTGAATTTAATCTGGCAGATACTGAGACTTTTGGCTTGGCATCACATCTACACTGAAGTTTACGTATGACATTATACATTTATGCAGTAGACAGAATGCCTTTTTAATTTGATAGTAGCAGTCTGTTGTTGGAGAATATTACTTACATTTCTACAGCACAGTGGTGGAATGAAAGAGTTAGCTCAATCTGCTGCTGAAATATTTGTGACACTTTATCCTTCCAGTGTAGTCTCAGGTAGACTGAGGACTTTACAGGACTGATAATGGGATCCTTCAGTCCATTGGTGAGTTTGCATAATACACAGCAAACAGTGATCTAATTGGTGTACCCATCGTCTCACAGGATTCAATGTGCCCTATTTCCTTACCAAGCTTGCACCGTGAGCAAATGGCTTGGGCTGTATTAATGAGCTTTAATAAGATCAATTTTACAGTGCATGCAACTGTAGAAATTCCAACACGTATTGACCAGGGAAGATGAGCTTGTGATAGACTGTAGTACACAGCACTTTAGCCAGTTTCCTATCTAGCACATCAAGAAAGGGAGCTCAATGGACTGCTCCATTTCAAAGATTAATTGGATATGGTATGGAGTCGATTAAAGTGATGTAAGCATATTTGTGCATGTCACTACAGGTTCACAAATGGCAATTGTATCATCTGTATATTGGAAATATTGTAACATGTGCAACATTCATTAAAGATGCAACTCTTATAGAAACTAAATAAAGTTTTAGTGAGAGCTAGGGCTAGAACCAATCCTAGTGCACCTAGTTCCCTGGATTTTCAGATGGCCAGATAATTGTTTCTGATGTAGATGAGTGTTGCATATAGGTCCCTATGGAACCCACATCATTGCAGACTGCAAATTAATTGTTCAGAGAATTGTAGATGCTGCTGGATAATGCCTCTAGGATTGGAACCCTCCAAAGCTGTCCATTTAAATTAGAGAACTCTGGTTCTGCTGAAGTTCATTAAATAGTTACTCAGGAAAAGTTAGACTATTAAGTACCTGTGAGTAACTATTAAACTAACCATTAACTTATCTGTTACATCCCCAACTCTACCTCCTACAAAGCCTTTGTCCACCTGGGACCTGACATAATTCATGATAGGACTGGATAATCAGACAGGCCATCCCAGCTCTTCTGCTTCAATTGCTGTCCTGTCCCTATCAACCCTAACGTGCTGGACCCAGATCCACCTTGACCTACTCCAAATACTCAAATCACTTACCTTGCCACTTGCTATTTGGAGGACACTCAAATGAGTGTCTTGTCTGGGTTTTCTTGTCGCTCGTCGTCATATGAGAATCTCTAGTGGAAAACTATTATTATTACAGAAGACAGGAATATTGACAAAGCAGGGGCTAAGGGGCTTACTAACCGAGCGTTTAGGATATACCCACTAGTCAGAAATTGAGACTGTTTGCTTTTTTGGTTCATGTACTAACTGATTTGTATCCAAGAGCTACAGATCATGTCATTCCTAAAACAACTGATTGCAATCTTTGACTTGATAATTTATGCATCTCCCAATCTCTCCATCTACCATGATCAACAGGTGAATCAGACTCTGTTATAATCTGTTCCATGCCTGGTTGTCCCTGGGGCTCGACACTTGCTGTTAGGAGATTGGCTTTCTGTTCAGAAGGAAAGGTCTCTACTACTTTTAAGATCTTAAGTTCTCTCAATTTCCTCGTGATGTCTAAGTTATTAATGTTTGAGAATTGAAAAGAGGCTCTAATTACCAGATCCCTGGAGGCTTGCAAAGATTCTCTCTTTCTTATGATACTATCCAGATTTTCACTTCCAGTTTCTGTAATGCAAGTTCTCCATTCCTGTTTCTGGCATACAAAATTCCATCTGTTGTGTGCAGCGGGAGGTGGTGATATTGTTTGGTGGTTTGTTATGACTAAATTGAGATTACTGAAAGTGTTCTGGGAGGCTTCTGTAAAAATAAGATTATAATGTAGTTTGAGGGCAAATGTGACCTGAGAAGCATGATCTTTTGATAGGGGTGGAGAGCAGCTGATTTCACATTGACTAACCAGGTCTCTAATTTTCTAATGCACTCTGCATTGGCAGCCCCCCTGTCAATATGCACTCTGAGATATTTCTCCAGGCCTTGTGATGGATAAATTCTGATCCTTCCATCACCCAAAATCCAGCTGCCTTCAAAATTATACAAAATGGTCTTCCTTTTGTACACAAAGTGGAACCCTTTGGATTTAGCAATGATGATGGCCAACCAGGTGCTCTCTCAGAAAGACTGGATAATTTGAAGGTTCTTTCACATCTCAGCATAGGAGTCGCTCATCAGGGCTATGTCCATTTATAAAATTTTAAGTAGAGCAATTAACTCTTCCCTCTTCTCAGAGTAGTGTCACTGCTGATCTAGTTTCCTCCAGAGTACGTATTAATGGAATCAAAACTATAGATGATAAAGAGACCCCTGATTAACTCCTCTATGAACTTCAAATACAAACCTAATATTGGTCATAGGGAAGGTGTTAGGATCTAATAGAATATTAAAAGTTTCTTAAAAAATTATGATCAGGCAGCGCCAGCATGGCTTTATGAAAATGAAACTGTGTTTAACTATTCTGTTGAAAGGATTTGACCAAGTAATGTTCATTATAAATAGACGGGAGACCAGAATGTGGTAAGCTTGGATTTCCAAAAAAACATTTGATAACGGCAGCAACCTTTTACCTGGCATGTTATGAAGGTGTGGGTGTACTGTACCTTTGAGAGTTAAAAGCTAGCAGAACTACCTGACAGCATTACATGTTCTGAATAAGACACAATATAACATATGGTCCAGATACTGGGGTAGCTGGTTGCCTGGAGACAAAAACAGATTTGAATTTGGCCAATCAGTTTAATTTATACCTGAAAAAATACCAAATTCCAGTCAAGTTTGAATTTAGTATATTGACAATCTTAAAAGCCTGATGCTTTGAGGGTTTAAGACGGAGGAAAATTGAACAGTTGGGAGGAAAACTGTCACGCAACAGTTGGGAAGAGACTGCCTGAAAAATAGCTCGCTTAAAAGTACCTTTATCGATCTGTGAACTGTGAAGCATAATCCCTAAGAAGAGAAGACACCGGAAGATCCAAATAGAAGAGTCGACAGCTGGTTGGTTTTGAAAACTTGAATTTTTGGTAAAAACTCGGGGGGTTTTATAGGACTAGTATTGTAGAAGGGGAAGGTAAAAGATAGATAAGAGAAAGGAGTTGTAAATAATAGTTAATTATTCTCTGTTATACTTTAAGAAGTGCAGTTGTTAATTTTTACTTGAAATAGTTCTTGGCCTCTCTAATGTTCACAGATTATTGCATAGGATAAATACTTTCTGTGTTGCTGGAATAAATTAAGCAGGTGGGTTTACCCTGTGTTGTAGCACTGCCCAAGATAAGAACACATGTTGTGGAAGTAACATATCAGCTTGGTTAAAGGATTGGAACGCTAACAGGAAACAGAGAGTGAGTCTTTTTTGGGTTTTCAATGGAATGCTACAGAGAAAAGAGGTGGGTCCTCAACTATTTACAATCTATGTCAATAATTTGGATGCAGGGACCAAACGGTAGTTAAATTTACTAATGACACCAACAGATACAAGAGTAAATTGTCAAGAAGAGCTGGACGGAATAAAAACATAATGTAAAATGTGTATTCGACAAGAAGAATGGAAAAGCAGTATATATTTAATGAGGGGTTAAATAACAGGAGTCAGTATGACAGAGGATGTTCTAGTAAATGAATAATAAAGTTAGTATACAGGCACAGGGAATGGTTAGGGAGGCTGCTGGCATGTTGGTATTTCTCTGGGAATGAAATACAAATGTCAAGAAGTTTTACTACAGCTCTACCAGGTGTTTGGTGAGATCACATCTGGCATACTGTGTAGAGTTTTGTTGTTTATATTTGAAAAAAGTGATATTGCTTTAGACGCAGTTTAGAGAAGTTTCACTTGACTAATTCCTGAGATGAAGGGCTTATCTTAAGAAAAAATAGTTGAACAAGTTAGGTCTATATCAATAGACGTATAAGGGGTGATTGGTGATCTTATTGAAGCTAATAAGATTGTAAGGAGATTTGATCAAGTGGAAACCAGGAGGGTGTTTCCCCTCTTGTGGGGAAGGATAAAGAAACAAGGGGATGTAGTTTAAGGAAAAGAAGTGTCCCTTTTGTTGCCAAGACTAGGGGAATTGTTTTCCAAAGTGTTGTCAGGGTGTAATTCTCTTTCCCATAGGGTAGTGAAGACTTCTTAAAAATTTATTCATCACTGCACTTTATAGGTTTTTGGTGGAGAAAACCTATAAAGGAAATGTAGATGAGGCCAGGACCAGATCAGCCATAATCCTATTGACTTGTGGAACAGTCATTATCAGCCATATGGCCTTCTCCTGCTCCTAATCAACTTCGCTGCACAGATCTGCATCTGAAGTTGTGAATATTTGGGCAAGAATACGATCCAAAGCTTTTGTGGGAATTGCAAGTTAAATGCAAAGAGAGTTGATTAAAATAGAAGGGCAGGTTGTTGTACACAAAAGTTCTGATTGCCTTAAGAATCGAAAAGACGTCTCTTCACAAGAGACAAAACAGGTCTGTATTCCACTGCACTGGAGGAAGTATAGGCAAACGTGAATGCGGGCAAGTGCTATCTTCACACCAGTTCAGTTAGTTTCATGGAGAATCGCACAGCTCCTCATTTGACTCATTACTGACTCGACTTTTTGTATTTAATTTTTCACAGTCATTGCCAAATTAGTGCAAAAAACACATGGAAAATTAATTGCTGTTACTTATAACTAATCCTCTTTGTAGGTGGTTGATCACATTGACATGCCATCTTTTATTTAGAATAATCCAACAAAAAGACCTAGGGCTTCTCACACAACCATGGTATTGCATCTACTTTCAGGTTCTGTATGAAATAACCGTCTGCAAGTGAAATCTATCACCTGTTTGCAGATGCAGTTTTGTAACAGCCAGAGAGTATGCATGGAACACCTATGGATCTTGGCCTTCTGATGCAGCATAACTGCTCTTCCTCTTCCAAGCACTTCATAAAAGTGGGTACAAATTGAGAGGGAAAAAAATAGTGATGTCCATGAAGAGACCGAGAATAAAACAAAAAAAACACAAATTACATAAATGCTGAAAGGAATCTATATCCCAAAACAAATTCTGAATAAAAAAAAGTGGGAAGATAATTAATCAATCTCCCTTTTATCTCTTGAAACTTGTTCAGTACCATATGGGCAGTCAGAAGCACTATTGACAAAGGGTTGCATTCTGAGCATGTAAAATTGGCGACAATATTATGGTCAGTGTAAGGAATGCATCATTTTGGAATCTGAAGTTATAATGACAGCTGATATTTTGATGCTCATCATCATGATGGTGTAAAACTCAGCAACTGGTGTCATCCGCACGTGCATATTTAAGCTCAGAAAAATTTAAGCTGTTGTCGGCGATACCCTGTTATTTAATAGGGTCTTCATAGATTCAGAATGGAATCAATGCTAATCATTATTTCTTAACATCTCTGGTTCTGGAAACTTTTTTATAATGTTGAATGTAATTTCCTGCACAATTGTACAGAAATTTAACTGTTCAATTTTTGTTTGAAATAAACTTGTATTGTTAAAGTTTACTATTTCAGTGGCTGTCTTAACTGAAATTTTGCATTCTAATGTCACAATTATTTTGCAGCTTTCATAATGATAAAAAGTAAGTTAAATTCCATTCTTTATAACTTCATGATTTACTGTTTGAAGGAATTCCTTCAATGTGATTGGCAACTCATCTTGCTGACTGCCATCACTGTTGCTGACTATCATAATCCCATATATAGTGTTCAATTTAAAGTCACCTCAGAATGGGAAGCAGGAGAAAAATGGGGTCAACTTGACAAACTGATACAAAAAACTTCAGCAAAACAGGACAATGATCATTTATTTCAGACATACATTTGGAGAAGAAGCCTTAACATTGAAGTGTAAAGCTCGCTCTATTGGGTTACAGAAGCTTTATGCAGATTACAATATGCATATCATAAATTCCACACTTCATTATCTATGTACTAGACATTATCAGGATTAACATTAAAGAAATTCCCAGCATCTCAAAATATGAAGGCCTTCTCCTATGTCCCATGAACTGGAAAATAACTAATCTAGTTTATCATTACAGTACTTAGTGTTAGGCATAAGGATCTATCGCAGATGCAACTGTCTGAATAAAACATGCGCATTTGTGGCTATTTCACAAACCTTATTATAATACTAAACTTGAATAAAACAGGAATTTTACACAATGTATAAATATTGAAGTATGTATTTTAAGCATCAGTGTAACTATTGGGATTTATTCCAATGTTTCAGCACCTCAATGTTGAGAGTAAACTTGTCAAGTCACTTATAATGAATAATACCCTGATACTTCTTGCATTTAAGCTATAACATTTTGACCCCTTGTATGAGTACAGCAGGTAATACTTTCTTAGGAAAGAATCAATTATTTCGGTCACCTGTTTTAATAAACATAATAACTACCACTTATGCAACTGCATTGTCATTGAGTATTTAAGTATTGTTTTTAATCTTTTAATTGGAGCATTCAAGTAATTTAAAAAATATAGACAATGGAAACAATTACCCTGTCAATATGTGGTAGTGCCAAAATGCCCCCGTTAAGGCAGGGACAAGGGACAGGAAGGGTCTACTGTGAAATTCCTGGCCTTTGGCAGGATGTTAATTAAGCTTTCAATGGGTCTGCTAACACCCATTATCCCTGAGCCCACCTCAATTTAGTAGTGACCATGATTAAACAGTTGGGTATGATTTACTTATGCCTCCTGAAGGTTGTCCAACAAATTCTTCCCATTTTGCAGAGGCCGATTTAGGTGTGGTGTACTTCATTGTCAAGTATTTGGTGTCTCACTGAAGGATCCAGCATGTATGGGAGAGATGGGTATAAAGTCGACTTCTTGACTTTGCCCTGACCATCCTAAAGTCCCTCTGTTACCCTTGCTGGCTGATGAGTTTATTGCCAGCAGCTGCCACTGTTCCCAGTGGCACTGACAGCAGTGAGGCCAGTGGCTCTCAGCAAGTGGGATTTCTGCCACCTAGATCTTCAATCCTAAAGAAAGCTTAACAGTAGTACTGTGTTCAAAGGGCACTCAACACTAATCAGACTTCCACCATGGAACACATAGGGGTTCCCAGTCAGCTTTCTGATCAGTGCCATTTAAATTCTGCCCCATATGTCTATTTATATATGTGGTTATATAGCAACCAGAAGAAATCTCATTTCAATACTGCTCTTTTGACACATTTTTCAAATAAAATGCTACAGTAAGTCAGTATATTTAAGAGAAGTGTTCCAATGCAAAATAGTGAAGTATCCTTCGGTTATTTTGTTTTGATAACACTGGTAATCATAAAAGATTTCTTTTGGCCATTATTACTGAGCAAGTTAAATGTTCTTTTTGAAATAATGCTTTGAGAATTTTGTAGGAAATTGCAGATATAGAAAATGTTCCCACTGTTGTAAAGTTACTAATATAGAGCAACCAGAAGAAATCTCATTTCAATACTGCTAACCGACTATCTTTTAATGCCAAATAAAAGACAAAATGCTGGAAACATAGTGTCTCTTGGAGAATGAAAGAGTTAATATTTCAAGTGGATGATCTCATCAGAATTACCAGGCATTGATACTAGTAACAATTCATCAGTTGCTTTATAGTACTCCGATCACTTACAGATTTCAGACAAAACAAACTTAAGAAATCTCAGACATATTCTGCACTAAACCCATAAAAAGGATCTTAATGAGATCAATTTAACAAGATAGATTGAGGGTTCTTTGTATGAATGTGAATATAACAAATTCTTTTAAATGTATAATGAATAGATTCCTTAAATTTTGTCCTAGATTTCATCTGATAAGAGTTCATAAAGTGCTATCACAATATCAGTTACACACTTCACAATATTTGCTATCTGCAAGAATTTGTAACTATTTAATTGGGAAACTGTCACCTTTTATCATTTATTCTTTGAAGCGAAAAGGCGCAGCCAGAAAATCTAATGTGGAATTGATGGCTGTGTGGGGTGAGCAGTCACAGCTACATTGAGAATAATTGTGTAGATTTACTGTTAAAGGCATCAGTTGTATACTATTGATTGCGTTCTAACAAAAAAAAATGAATGAATGATGATTATCTGCTGAAAGACATGTACACCAAGTGGAATATATCAAGTTCTTTGTCAGGAGGGACTGACATTAGAAATTATGCAATCATTCTCCTTTCAAACCAACTAGCATGGGTTCCAGCACCAGGAAATGCTCAAAGCATGAGGTTAAAAAACCTGTTTACATTTTAGCACCCGAGTTCGTGCCACTGTTATGATGAAAGTTGTCAGTTTTAAAACATATGCAGAAATCCTCTGCTTAATTAAGAGATAATTAAGAAATCCAGTTATTACCATATTATAACAAGCATTTTTTTTTTGTTAAACCCTCTCTCTGTAACATGCAATAGATGTACCAAATCAAAGCTTGGCAATATCTCAGTCTCCAAGGGTCATGTTAGAGTCTAATTATATAAAACTTTGCAACCTATCAGATCGAAATGCCGGCAAGCTTTCTGCTGTTTGCCCACTTGGGACTTCCCTGCACATCAGGCGTTGGATTCCAAGGCTGAGATTCTGCAAAGTCATGGAGAGGACAGGGATCATTAAAAATGGGTAGTGGGACCCAGATTCAGAGGTCCTACCCCAATTTTTCATAGATCCAATTTTACCAACTGGGGAAAGGGGGACTAACATAGATCACATGATGAAAACTCAAATGAAGCAGGGACATTTATATACCAATGAAGCAACGACCTTATCTTGCAGTGTATGTTGAATATTCAGATAGACATAAATATTCTTGAAGGGGTGCAGAAGACCTGTGGAAGAGTTGCCAGCCTGTATCTGAGAGATGGAAAAAAATCCATGCTGGCAATTTCAAAAGCTATTTGTTGCCAAAACCCTAAGTGCTATTATTATAGCATTATCACACATGCCTTGCTTTCCACAAATATCATAGTGAAGGGATTGTAAATTCGCAGTTTGACAGCTCAAAATAGTAATGAAGGATTAGCTGTTTGTCACGTTGGGTTATAGTTTAGGTAGAGTCATAGAGATGTACAGCAAGGAAACAGACCCTTCGGTCCAACCCATCCATGCTGACCAGATATCCTAACCCAGTCTAGTCCCACCTGCCAGCACCTGGCCCATATCCCTCCAAACCCTTCCTATTCATATACCCATCCGGACACCTTTTAAATGTTGCAATTGTACAAGCCTCCACCACTTCCTCTGGCAGTTCATTCCATACACGTACCACCCTCTGCTTGAAAAAGTTGCCCCTTAGGTCTCTTTTTGCTAAAGGCTGTCACAGGCAGCGGGGCAATGTCTGCACATTGCACACCCTGTTCAGGTGTGAAAACCTCAGAATTTCCTTTGCAATTTCACATAAGCAGACAGCCATCAAAATATTACATCTATATCTCTAGAAAACTTAACTATTCTAAAGAGAGTGAGGGGAGGGTCAGCAAAATAAGCACACCATACACATAAGCACTTTGGGGTAAAATTTCTGTAAGGATTCTCCAGATCTCCTAACGTTCAAATGTGGGATCCCCTGGAGAAATGATATTCTTTGAAATTTACCACCAAAACCAAGCAGCTTGTCCTTATTGCCATGAATATCTGGAAATGCGTTGACGAGGCTGTTTGAAATGTCTGGCACTGGTCTCTTTAGTACAGTGTCGTTTCCTTGTTCGGTTTTGCCTCAAAAGTTGATTCCGGCTTAGCTTTCTTCGCTCAGCATATAATTTGGCACGCTGCATGACACGCATCTGATTGGTATGTACCATACCACAATCTCCAAACAAAGTGGACATTCTTCGAGGGATATAATGAGCGACTGGAACAGCCCTAAAGAAAGTGGAGAGACATTTACCTGAACAGTTTTCAGAGTATTAATTCTGTCAACTATGGGACAAGTTACAGTGTAACTACTTTAATATCACTAGAAAGGTAGCACATAGGAGAGCTATTTTGACTCCTAAAGCTGATTTGATATTAGTACATTTGAACTATATAAACTTTGAAGAATTTATGTAAAGTTAATGATGGAAGGGAATCAGCTCAGGATTTTCGAAAGTCTGACGAAAACCGTTTACAATGTAATAGATTAGGTTAGATTTCCTACAGTGAGGAAACAGGCCCTTTGGCCCAACAAGTCCACACCAACCCTCCGAAGAGTAACCCATCCAGACCCATTTCCCTCTGACTAACGCACCTAACACTACGGGCAATTTAGCATAGCCAATTGACCTGACCTGTACATCTTTGGACTGTGGGAGGAAACCCACACAAACACAGGGACAATGTGCAAAATCCACACAGACAGTCACCCAAGGCTGGAATCAAACCTGGTGCTGTGAGGCAACAGTGCTAACCACTGAGCTACCAGGCAATGGATTACATAATAAAATATTTGAAAAAGTTTAAAGATTGCATTTGTTTCTCTTTCAGGGAATCCTCTCAAGCCAGATACACTTTTTGCTTACAATGCAAATATCATGGAAAAAAAAGAACAGGAAATTGAGTGTATTTCATATTTCATGAAACATTTACCTTTAATGTTTTAATCCCTTATGAAGTACACACACTCTCCATTTTTAATATTCTCTATGTTAGAGTTCTCTTTCAAAAGGACAACTTTGATGTTCATAACAGCGGTAGGTCATTCAACACTACCATTCAGTGACTCTGGGGCTTTGCACCTATCATGACATTCTATTGTCCTTGGCAAAACAAGCACAAAAATATCCTTCGAAGCAAATTACTGCAGATACTGGAAATCTGAAACAGAAACAGAAAATGCTAAAGAAGCTCAGTGAGTCTGGCAGGATTTGTGAAGAGACCAGCAGAATTAATGCTTCAAGTCCTTGGAACTGATCTTGCACAATATTATCTTGCCTTGCACTGACTTTCTTTTTCTTTCACCACCCTATAAACCTGACAAACATGATAAACATCTGTTGGAAATGCATAAGTGGACTACGTGAAAAAAAGGAAAATGTCAAACTTAAGACACTTTCTAAAATAAAAAAAATCTTTTTGCTTCCAATTGCTGAATGACCTGTGTTTGGAAGAGATAAAGGATCCTGCAAGCCGATGATTGCCGAGCAATCTTGGTGAGATTTGACTTCTGCTTCAAATACTTGGGAAGCCAGAAGGAATTAAAAAATCAGGAAAGGGCAATAAGATTGCAATAGCTCTTTCTCCTGGTTGAAATTTAGGAACCTAATAATGTCAGCACCATTGCATTTAACTACCTCGCAAACTCTGAAAAGCTGCAATGTGACCAATATTAAAAACCTGGGATCCAGTTTGATTTTCAGTTGACCTAAATTTTGTTTAAAAATCTTCCACAAGTACACAGCTGTTAGAAATTTGATTTTGTCAGGCAGAAGCTCAGTGGGCTATGAGAATTCAACAACTACCTTTTTGCTTTACAAACCATTGGTCAGTAAGGGTGTGTGGATGCGTATGTATCTGAAATTTAAATTTTAAATTATAACTTATAGATTCTCTTAAAAAAAAGTTGCAAAACTAGTTGATAGGTTTTGCATAACGATAAACAGATTTTGAGATTTTTTTGAAGAAGCTTGTTGAGAGGTTCTTGGATTCTGGATAGCAGTATGAAAGGGAGACAATTGGCCATTTTGCTGATTAAATTTAAACATTTCTGTTCATGGTGTGATGCTTGGAATAGTGGGGCATGATTATCAGTGCATTTCTCCCATCATAGTTGAAATGGGTCATATTTTATTTACAATTTTAATTGTGTCCTTTATGTGTTATATTAGTTGAGTGGTGTCCACTTATTATTGACCCAACTTCCCTGTGTTTTTGTATCCAATTTCCACTCTGCTCCCACTTTCACCTGGTCTCTCTCGGACTCCTCTCTTCCCTTCCTGACACCTTTGTTTCCATTTCCAGGGATAGGGCATATCCACTACAAACCCACCAATTTCAACAGTTACCTGGACTATACATCCTCACACCTTGCTTCTTGTAAAGACTCCATTTCACCTCTCTCAGTTCCCCATCACCACCACATAAGTTCTGATGATGCCAACTTCGACAAGGGAACATCCGAAATGTCCACCTTCTTCCTCAACCAAAGATTCCTCAGCACTGTTGTCAACAGGGCCCTCAACAGGGTCCGACCAATCTCCCACATTTTGGCCTTCACCCATTCTCTTTGTTCCTACACAAACAATAGGTTCCCTCTTATCCTTACCTACCACCTCACCAGCATCCACATCCAAAAGGTTCATCAGCCACCATTTCCTCCACCTCCTGTGAGATGCCACCACCAGACACACATCCCCCTCCCCTCTCTTGTCTGGCTTCTGCAGGGACTGTTCCCTGTGGGACACACTGGTCCACTCCTCCTTCACTCCCAACAACCCCATCCCCTGCCCCCCCCCTCCCCCACACCCCCATGGCACCTTCCCCTGCAGATGCAGAAGGTGTAACACCTGTCCATTTATCTCCTCCCTCCTCCATATCCAAGGGCCCAAACATACCTTTCAGATGAAGCAGCACTTTACTGCATTCGCTGCTCACAATGTGGCCTCCTCTACATTGGGGAAACAAAACCTAGACTGGGTGACTGCTTCACAGATGACTACATTCAGCTTGTGAAATACCCTGACCCTCAAGTTGCGTGCCCCTTTAACACACCATCCTGTTGCCTGGCCAGTATCTCTCAGGCTTGCTGCAGTGTTCCAGCAAAACTCAGTGCAAGCACCTCCTTTTCTGCTTGGGGACCCTGCAGCTCCCTGGACTCAATACGGAGTTCAATAACTTAGGGCTTGAGTTTCCCATGTCCTAGCCCCTTCTCATACACACCAGGCCTTGTTATTACATAGTCTGCTACAACACACCACCTGTTGTTAGCCACTAAAACTCCCCATTTAACATAGAAGAATACAGCGCAGTACAGGCCCTTTGGTCCTCGATGTTGCACCGATCCAAGCCCACCTAACTTACACTAGCCCACTATCCTCCATATGCCTATCCAATGCCCGTTTAAATGCCCATAAAGAGGGAGAGTCCACCACTGCTACTGGCAGGACATTCCATGAACTCACGACTCGCTGAGTAAAGAATCTACCCCTAACATCTGTCCTATACCTACACCCCTTAATTTAAAGCTATGCCCCCTCGTAATTTGTCACTATTCAGTCTCCCAGCCAGATTCTCATCCACTCCTTTGTCTTTCCCACTGTTCTCCTCTCTCTTTGGGCTCTATCCCTACCTATCCTTTACTCCTTAGCCCCTCCCCCTACACTACCATCAGCATATACAGTAAACTGACAATTTCCTAGCTACCATCAGTTCTGAGGAAGGGTCATCATACACAAAATGTTAACTCTGATTTCTCATTGCAGATGCTGCCAGACCTAAGTTTTTCCAGCAACTTCTGTTTTGCTTCCAACTCCCCAGCTGAAGTTTTTTTTGAAAATCCATTTTGTCAAAAGAAATTCCAACCTACATTTGCCTGCAAAATTGAGTCTATGAAGGCCAATGCATTCTCCTTGTAACAATGGCCTAGAATTCTGTTTCCATAATAACAGTAGTGGGCAATTCTTAAAAATATCATAAAAACAGGTGACCTAGTTTATGTATATCTTCAAATTGAAGGCAAGTTCCTGGTTGCTGTGATAATTACTTTTGTCATTGAATATGCAGTTTTAGTTATAGTCTTTTTTTTAAAAAAATCACTTGTGTTTTAATCAAGATCCTAATGGGTGGCACAGTGGTTAGCACTACTACCTCAGCGCCAGGTTCAATTCCCGCCTCGGGCAATTGTCTGTGTGGAGTTTGCACATTATCCCAGTGTCTGCATGGGTTTCCTCCCACATTCCAAAGATGTGCAGGTTAGGTAAATTGGCCATGCTAAATTGCCTGTACTGTTAGGTACATTAGGTAGGGGAATGGGTCTGGGTGGGCTGCTCTTCGGAGGGTCAGTGTGGGCATATTTCCACACTGTAGGGAATCCAATCCAATAGCACCATTGTGCTTGGTGCATTCCCAGAGGGAAATGGGTCCGAGTGGGTTACTCTTTGGAGGTGTGCACTGGTTGGGCCGAAGGGCCTATTTCCGCACTGTAGGGAATCTAATTAATCATAATGGATGTTTTTCAGTTGCATGCGTAAAGGATGTTCCCTATTATGGGAAATTACAGAAGTTGAGATCACCATTTAAAAATAAAGGGATTGCTGATTTAAGACAGAGGTGAAGGAAAAATTGTTCTTCAGGATGATGTCATTTTTGGAATTCTTGTCCTCAAAGATAGTAGGAGCAGAGTTTTTGAATATTTTTAAAGGCTGAAGTAAGTAGATGCTTGTTAAGCAAGGATATGAAAAGTTATTAGGCATAGGTAGGAGGTGAAGTAATCAGATCAGCGATGATCTTATTTAATGATGAAGTAGGCTCAAGGGTCTATGGGGCTTACTCCTGCTCCTAAATCTTTAAGTTCAACAATATTAACAATGATGGAAGGTTATCTAAAGAGGAAGAAAGAAAAATAAATTTTCTCAGCTTCTTTGAGGCAAACAGGCTGGGTAAACTTCAGGTTTTAAATAAAGTAATAGGCTAACTTGCTGGCAAAATTAGAAAAAGGTCCCACTTCCAAACAGTTTTCCGAAGAGCAAACTGGATGCAAATATAGCAACCCAGAGAATTGCCAGTTAAAAGGGCATTGAGGGACCAAGTTATCAGCATTGTCATAGCAATGATGACAATTTGCCAGAGGGGAACAAGACTGCCACTGTGTCTGCATGAGATGAAAGTATATGCTGCAGGGCTAGAATGTTCAAACTCTAATCTTTGGAACGTCGGATGGGTTTTCCCCTAACAATCAACAAGGGTTTCATGGTCATCATTAGACTGTCATTCTAGATTTTCATTTTGGAATTCAAGCATCGCCATCTGCACAGTGAGATTTGAAACTGGGTCCCCAGAATATTACCTGGGTCTGATATTCTAGCAATAATACCATGAAGCTAATGCCTCCCCTGTGACTGGTGGTCACTTCTTGGAGCTAAAGGATCTTAGGCCAGCAAGACAATGTTGTTATCTTCTAAGAGCTGCAGTGTAGCCAGCAAAGTTGCATCCGGAGCTGCAGCTGCACTGCTGGGGGTCTTGGATTTTCTGAATGTGGAGACAGCCCATTAACTGGATACTTTACATAATATTAAGCAGGTGCAATGCTGAAATAAATGGAATTGAGATCCGGAAATGTTACAATCCTAAAATCCGCAAAATACTCAGTCACAATTTCTCTGAATGGAGACTCCAATTTCAGTGTTTTTTCTTCTGTTAGCTTCCTGCCCTCCAATTTGCAGGTTCCTTGGGTTTCATTGAAGCTATTGCCCTCTACCTTACCAACATAGTCATTCGAGCGAGAGAGAGAGAGAGAGAGAGAGAGAGAAATCAATCCACTTACTCTTATAGAGTTGGAACTTGAAGGATCGGGACCTCATGGTATAATTTTTATTTCATTTGAGATGGGCACAAGACAATCTTTCACTCATCTTTCCTTACGTTTTAGCAATGGTGTAAATGGTGAATAACGATCAATAGTCATTAATTTCCAGGAACAACATTTAGGCAATTCTCAATTAGCAAACAGAAAAACAGGTTTTCACATTGATGGTTTATTAAAACATGCTCTTGGGGTGAATGATAGGAAACAATAAGGTTTCTGACATTTGCAATCATAAGGCCTAAAGCAAAACAAAAGGTCAAAAGATATTGTCATGCTACATAACAGATGTCACTTTTGTCGCCCTCAACAATGTATTTCAGGCTATTGCCAGCAACTGAGTTATTTTTTCATTAACTTTCAGATTTTGTGAACTGCCTGCAGCAAGATCATGCTGCTAGTCACAATTATTCATGTCTTTGTAATAACAGGTTATAAATACTTATGGCAACAAGTGACAACATCCTAACAGTGAAATTACTATGCATCTTATACAGCTTCATAACACATGAAATGCTTATTTTCCGAAAAAATCCATGAGGCTGAAGAAAGTTATATTCTGTGCACAAATGATGTTATATAAACTTTTGCTTAAGATATTAGGTAAAGCTAAATGAATATCAAAAATAAATGTTACGCAATTATAAGCTATTCAGAAGCATATTCACCATTAGATGAGATTCTGGCAATGCAAATCATTTATTGAATAAGCCAGACTGTGCTAAGGGTTACATCAAAAACCTATTTAGGATTATCAATTGTAATGTGTAATAGTGTAATGCATTTGCCTATGGTAGAAGCTAACATTTATAAATACTTAGGACCCCGCTTCATTAAAAGAGGGGACATGGAGATAGAAAATCTCTGTTGCATCCCCGTGGCAAAACCTTGACTGACCAATACCTGTCTTATTGGAGAATTAAGATTGACAATTAACTGTTCTGCTTGCATCTCCAAGACCCAGTCCGTCAATCAGGACTGCACCCACACCCCTTCTCATGTTCTATTAACTCTAACTAGTGTGCTTTTTAGCAAGTTTGTTTCTTGTGTCTTAGGTCTGATGAGTGCAAGGGTGGCACAGTGATTCAGTGGTTAGCACTGCTGCCTCACAGCACCAAGGACCCAAATTTGATTCCACCCTCAAGCGACTGTGTGGAGTTTGTACATTCTCCCTATGCCTAGGTGGATTTTCTCCCACAGTTGGAAAATGTGGAAGTAGGTGGATTGGCCATACTAAATTGCCCATAGAGTCTGGGGAATATGCAGGCTAGGTGGATTAGCCATTGGAAATGCAGGATTACAGGGATAGGTTAAGGAGGTGGATCTGGGTGGGATGTTGTTCAGAGAGTTGATGTGGTCTCGAATGGGCTGAATGGCCTTCTTCCACACTGCAGGAATTCTGTGATTCTCGGTGAAAATCTTCAACTTTGATTGTCTCCTTTAAGCAAGTTCTGTACTACCAAACAATTATTCAAATGCCTTGGTCAATGGACTCCTTTAAAGTTCTACTTTAATACAAGTTTAAAGCAAACTAGTTAAAAACAGATTTTAGACCAGCTATTTTTTAAGCAAAAAGTGAATAATGTATGAAATAGGTTTCTGGGCAATGTTCTGGAGGCCAGAATTCTGGAATTGTCCAGTAAGCCATTGATATTGCAGTGGGCAAACGAGTATATATTCATCCTTTAATTATGCAGAATTCAAATATTACTGAGAAAAAGGGGCATGCTATCAAAGCTGACCTTGCAAAGGCCAGAATACTAGAGTCAAGGGGAGCAATAACGTACATTGCATGAGAAAGATGCTGATTGATTAACAAGTCTACTCCAACTGGATGAGGTGTTGCTTCATATTAGCTGCTGTGGTTGTGGTATGTTCACTGAGCTATGAAGTTGATTTGCAGACATTTCATCCCCTATCTAGGTGACATCTTCAGTGCTTTGGAGCCTCCTGTGAAGCTGTACTGTGTCTTCTGAAATTTATTTCATTCCGTTCCTGCTGCTTCCAGTTGCTCAGTGTAGTGGCTGGCATTTTGGGTCTAGGTGTACATGTTTGTTGATGGAGTCCATGGATGAGTGCCATGCCTCTAGAGATTCTCTGGTTATCCTTTGTTTAGCTTGTCCTATGATCATTGTTATCCCAATCGAATTTGTGGTCCTTGCGTCACAAAGCTAGTCCCTTTTTCTTCTAAAAGCTGTTCCTTGGCTCTCAGAGATTCTGCCCTTGATATTTTTCAGAGGTGCAACAAACCAGGCCAGACTTCGATCAGTCTGGTTTGGTACAGAGATGAAAAGAATTTTGAGAAGTCTTTTGTTTATACGTAAGCAGATGAGACTTCAGGCCAAAGTGGTCATGTTTTTAAAATGACCTGTATAATGAAACGGGAGTGGTCAGCTCTTTAGCTAGCTGAGCTGAGCAGGTTTTAGTTCAGTCTTGAACTGGGAAGTTCAACAGGGAGCTGTGTGGAAACTTTCTCTTTTTCTGCTCTTCAACTTCAACACTGAGAGGTGACCTTATAGAGGTTTACAAACTTATGAGGGGCATGGATAGGGTAAGTAGGCAAAGTCTTTTCCCTGGGGTCGGGGAGTCTAGAACCAGAAAGCATAAGTTTAGGGTGAGAGGGGAAAGATATAAAAGAGGCCCAAGAGGCAACTTTTTCCCACACAGATGCTGGTACGTGCATGGAATGAGCTGCCAGAGGAAGTGGTGGAGGCTGGTACAATTGCAACATTTAAGAAGCATTTGGATGCGTATACGAATAGGAAGGGTTTGGAGGGATATGGGCCGGGTGCTGGCAGGTAGGACTAGACTGGTTAGGGTATCTGGTCGGCATGGACAGGTTGGACTGAAGAGTCTGTTTCCATGCTGTACATCTCTATGACTCTTATATGTTTCATTTATATACTGGGTTTTAAAGAGTATTCGGAACAGCAAAAATTAAGTCTAGCTGGATAGGCGGAGTTCTGGATGGGTTCTTTATTCTGATCTTTGTGTTTCATTGTGTAATTCTGGGAATACATTTTTGTCGATTTTAAAATCTAGTAGTCAACCTTGCTATCTTACTCCAGGTAATTTTCACTGTACACTTACTGAAACAAATTGCAAAGTTATGGTCTGGGCTGCCTGCTTAAGAATGTTTTGAGTGGTCTGGCCTAGTCCATAGCACTTGTCATCTTTGTGTTTGACTACTGGGGACAGCTGGTTGTGGTGTTTCGTGGCTAGTTGGTGTTCATGGATACGGTTTGCTGGTTTGTCCTAAAGTGTGTTTTGTGCTGTCTTTGTAAATTACATTAGTCTTGCACAGGGTAGAGGGTATTTTGTCCTGGTGAGTTGTTGTCTGAGTGTGGCTGTCAATTTATGGGCTATCTTGAATCCCAGTGGTCAGAGAAGCCTAGCTGTCAGTTCCGAGATTTTTTTTATCCAAGGTAGCATGGCTAGTGAGTTAGGTCATGGCATGTCCTTGTCATGTTATTAGTCCTAATGCAGCTTCTCTTGGGTGTTTGGTGTTGTAGGCTATTTACAACGGCCACTACAATGACCAACTGGAAGCAGCAGGAACCGAACCAAATAAATTCCAGAAGACACAGTACAGCAGCACCTCACAGGAGGCTCCAAAGCATAGAAGGTATCACCTAGACAGGGGATAAAAAATGTCCCAGCTCGGCGAACATAACCACAACCACAGCAACTGGCACTGAAACGACAAATCTTTAGAGCAAACCTTGAATATATACAGCTTCTAGTAAGTATAAGTGAGACACATTAAGGGTTAATCTGATGATCTTACACTGATTGTTAATGTAATTTTTTGAGAACTCGGTTGTTCAACAAATACTGTCTAATTGCAGAATTACATTTCATGTTAGAAATCATGTTTGAGATTTGTAAGCATGGGCTTGGTGAGTAATGAACGTACTTAACCTCTTGGCAATTGCTGAAAAAACATGCTGTTTGACATGATCTACCATTCCTTGTGATATACAGCATATGTATATGGGGACAAAAGTTCCATGCTGTTTTGTCAATAGCAATGTGTCAAACAAGCAGAATCAAAAGTCTGGGCATTAGCATCCCTTTCTAATAGAGTATAACTTTTTGTTGCCTTTGAATTTTGTGATTGTTCATCTCCTTGGTTAGTGCAAAATGAGAACTTTTCCAGCCTATCTACTTTCTCACATATTTTAATAGTCCAGAAAAAAAAGTATAAGTTGTGTCAAATTGCCTTCCTGACCAATATCGTGATCCAATGTCAGTTTGAATCTTTTTCATTCCTTCCAGACCCAAATGTGATAGCAAGACTAGTTGAAAGGAGCCTGATCACCTTGCTTCAAAAATCTGTTGTTTGGCAAGTTGCGGATGGATCCACGAGAAGGAGATGGAGTAATAAATGAATAACTTTACACATTCAATAAAACAGTTTGAAAGCTCTTTAGTAAGCCAAGTTAAATATTTACAGAAGGAATTTTTAGAACCTGATTGATTATGATGAATTTTTGAATAGAAACATGTAATTTAGTGTTTTCCAATATCCTATTACTAACCTGTGACCTTCTAATTTCTCTGTCAATTCAGTTGCTTCTTCACTGTCATGGTTATTACTACTTGGGTGTCCAAGTTGGTCTTCCAGAGGATTGATTTCCAATCTTGTCACAGGATATTCAACTGTATTGAAAGAAAACAAAATAACAAATAGTTAAATACAAATCATGGAAGGAAGATGAAACTCTTTGTGCTCTGTGTTGTCTACTGATTCTGCTCATCACCTGCGAAGACTAATTATTTCTGACTTGGCTCCCTAATGGAGCAATAAAATAGTCAACAAAACCCCAAATTCTTGCAAGGTGAATGAGTTATAAAATACTTACATAAAGAAATTAAGCAATTCTGAAAAAAAGCAGCAATGTTCTACGTTCTTCCAGTGGTTCATTTAGCATTAGAGTCTCACATACCAATATGGTTTCAGATTTTGGAGGTGCTGGTGTTGGACTGGGGTGGACAAAGTTAAAAAAAAAATCACAACACCAGGTTATAGTCCAACAGGTTTATCTGGATGCACTAGCTTTGGAGCGCTGCTCCTTCATCAGGTGATTGCATTCATCCACAACCACCTTAAGGAGCTATCAAAATGAACAGAAGGCAGACCAAGCCTCCTGTTAGTTAAAGAGTGATCCATCTGAAGAAGATAGCAAGAATCAACCTTGCCTGTGGTACCTCTCTATATTCAAACTAAAGATCCTGACATTTTTTGTCTTATCTGCATAATTTTATGCTAAATTAGATATCATAGGATTAAACAATTGCCCACGAAGTATTTACCCCTTCAGTAGGGGAGAGAACTGCTGGTGGACAAAGGAGGAATGGGGAAATACAATGCTGTGCAATCTACTGTGAATTAGATCATAAGAAGTACTGCTCGGTACATTTTAATATATCTTGTTATTCTAACTGAGTTAGTTATATCCATTACCATGCCCAGAAGGCATGAGGAGGGTTTTTAATTTGAAAATTATAGTCTCATTTCTTATTTTTTTTAAAAAATGGACATTTGATGGACTTCAAATTGCGACTGACCTCAATACGTGGTTCAAGTGGACATATGCTGACCCATCATCCTCCCGGATGTAACACTGCTGTATTGTATAGACAGACATTCTAGTCAAACCTACATAAAGGAGCCATAGATAATGCACTTCCACAGCCAGGTTTAGTTTCAAGAAAACCACTGAAATTCCGTATGCTGAAGGCACTAATGGCCTCCTCAGGTAGCTCCTACAATACATAACGTTTTTGATGAGATACATGAGAGCCACCATATTAACCAAGGCAAATCTTCCAGAAAGCCTGGTCATGTGAACGAAATCTCTGGGACTAAATTCTTTTTTTGGCAAAGCACTTTTGCGTAAGATTTATGGCACCCAATGTCAACTTTTCTCATACAATCTTCCACTCTTCATTGAATTAGTTATGCAGCCAGACCCTACAATGCCATTGCGTAAGGTTGCATGGCAGGAAAGGTGGAAGTGCTCACCACAGCTGGAACTTTGCAATGTTCACATCAGTGCGATATTTAAATTCAACTCTACAGAACTTCAAATGTTGTAAGCCAGTAACTGACCTTCATACTGGTCCTGCACCGTTGTCCAAAAGATAATGGCCCAGGAAAGTAGTTTAGCTCATCATTTTAACAACAGGAACCTGAAGATGCCAATGGATGAATGGTGGAGAGAAGGGAAGTGCTGTACCCTGCTGCCCAGCAAGGCAGTGCTCACCATCAGACCCACTTGACCTGAACTAAGATAATGGCTCACATCAATGTGGTGCCCCAGGTGAAAAACAATGTACAGCAGTGCAGGAACAGTAGCTAAGGTAAGTTCCACCATCTTCTTTCGGATAGTTGACATCCACAGGGTCCCCACTCACTAACTCTGCCACTTCACATTACTTTCATTAATGCTCATGGATTACACTGAAAGCAAAAACTGCTGGAGTGAGAAACAGCGTTAATATTTTGAGATAATGGACTAAATCTCTCATCATTGCATACATTGTGTCCATTCAATGACTGTCATCCACTTCATTCTCACAAACTACTAATCCTTCCTGCCCACTGCACTTCCGACTCACTCACTGGGTAACATCTCCCCTTCTCCTGTATCACCACTATGTACCCTTCCATGCATTGTCATTATACTCAGTCCTTCACTTCACTTGGAAAAATTGGCCCTAAACCAATGTCTCCACAACTAACTTATCTGTAATCCCTTGTTTTGTTGTACTTGACCTGTAGCATAAACAGTGGTGATCCCCTAGGACTAGAATCAAACAAATTCCTTGACTGACTGTGGCAGTGAGGGAAAAACAATGACTGCAGATGCTGGAAACCAGATTCTGGATTAGTGGTGCTGGAAGAGCACAGCAGGTCAGGCAGCATCCAAGGAGCTTCGAAATCGACGTTTTGGGCAAAAGCCTTTCATCAGGAATAAAGGCAGTGAGCCTGAAGTGTGGAGAGATAAGCTAGAGGAGGGTGGGGGTGGGGAGAAAGTAGCATAGAGTACATTGGGTGAGGGGGAGGGGGATGAAGGTGACAGGTCAGGGAGGAGAGGGTGGAGTGGATAGGTGGAAAAAGGAGATAGGCAGGTAGGACAAGTCCGGACAAGTCATGGGGACAGTGATGAGCTGGAAGTTTAGAACTAGGGTGAGGTGGGGTAAGGGGAAATGAGTCTACATTGATACCCTGGGGTTGAAGTGTTCGGAGGCAGAAGATGAGGCGTTCTTCCTCCAGGCATCTGGTGGTGAGGGAGCAGTGGTGAAGGAGGCCCAGGACCTCCATGTCCTTGGCAGAGTGGGAGGGGGAGTTGAAATGTTGGGCCACGGGGCGGTGTAGTTGATTGGTGCGGGTGTCCCGGAGATGTTCCCTAAAGCGCTCTGCTAGGAGGCGCCCAGTCTCCCCAATGTAGAGGAGACCGCATCGGGAGCAACGGATACAATAAATGATATTAGCGGATGTGTAAGTAAAACTTTGATGGATGTGGAAGGCTCCTTTAGGGCCTTGGATAGAGGTGAGGGAGGAGGTGTGGGCGCAGGTTTTACAGTTCCTGCGGTGGCAGGGGAACGTGCCAGGATGGGAGGGTGGGTTGTAGGGGGGCGTGGACCTGACCAGGTAGTCACGGAGGGAACGGTCTTTGCGGAAGGCGGAAAGGGGTGGGGAGGGAAATATATCCCTGGTGGTGGGGTCTGTTTGGAGGTGGCGGAAATGTCGGCGGATGATTTGGTTTATGCGAAGGTTGGTAGGGTGGAAGGTGAGCACCAGGGGCGTTCTGTCCTTGTTACGGTTGGAGGGGTGGGGTCTGAGGGCGGAGGTGCAGGATGGAGAAGAGATGCGTTGGAGGGCATCTTTAACCACGTGGGAAGGGAAACTGCGGTCTCTAAAAGAAGGAGGCCATCTGGTGTGTTCTGTGGTGGAAGCAATATGGTCTGACTAATCATTATATTCTTCTGAGCCCACTGAGGACTGGTTCCTTTTGACTTTTAGAGATGGCCATTTGGTTAAATCATAAACAATGTGTTTGTCATATAAACTGGATTTGCTGCAGAAGTGAGACTTTGACATAACACCGCAGCATACAGCAATATGCCCACTCCTTTGACAGTTGTGCCCTAAACTGTGACAAGCTGCATTCTTCTTCCTATGCACTAAAACAAAATGCAAGCAAAAGAGGGTGGCAGCATTGAAATAAAGGCAGGATGAGTAACCACTAAGAAATGAAATCAAGAGCCATAGATGCATCTTGTGTAGTTGCAGGTGATGCATGGATGTCTTAGTGTAAAGCGACCTGTCAAAAGCAAGCAATTTGTAGGTGTCCCTGGGCTCCAATGTGAAGTCCTGAAGGGCTAAAGTGGTCAGACAACAGGCATTATTGGTAGTTTGTCATTGCCAACTTGTTTGGACAAGGGGTGAAGGAGGACAAAGCCAAGGGAGCATGGTGGGGCCTTACAATGAAGGTAGAGTGGGAATGAAGACCCAGATAAGCAAATAGTAAGCTGCTGTCGCCAGGCAACTGCCCTGACCATCATGTCAGGAATCAACACTATCTAGTTTCCTGGGGAAGGAGTTAAGAATTGGAAACTGCATAGAATGAGGAAAGTTGAAGTAATGCATGAAATAATTACTCATGCTCATTAGTGAGATTCTGAACTTGGAGCTAACATTCAAATTTATGTTGAATTCAAAGCAATATATATTTACACAATCTTCGCCATTTCAAACAATATTATTGGACTTCAGTTATTGCCCTTGCACTAAACCTTTGTGCAGGAGTAGGCCATTCGACTCCTCAAGCCTGCTTCAACATGATCATGGCCGATCATCGAGCACCATACTCTAATTCCACTTTATCCCTCATATCCCTGAAGACTCAAGACCTACATTTACCTCCTTCTTGAAAATACAATGTTTTGGATTCAACCACTTTCTGTGGTAGTGATTCCACAGGCTCACTACTCACTGAAAAAATTTCTCCTCATCCTAGTCTCAGTCCAAAAGCTTTACCCCTTATCTTTAAAAGTACAACCCCTGGTTTTGGAGACCTTTGCATTCAAAATATCTTTCTACATCTAACCTGTCTAACCTTGTTAGAATTGTACAGGTTTCTATGAGATCCTCACTAAAACATCACCACTAAGATTACTTTATATTAATTATAAATATAAAAGGACATGAACTTAGGTTTGTGGGGAGGGATAGTATGTTATTATTCATTGACTTAATATATATTAAAAGTTGTTAGCATCTACTATTAATATATTTATTATTAGTCAAATAATAGTGCACAAGATCGGATCTATAAATTTTTCACATCCATTTAGATGTGGAGGTATGATTTAAATATCCAAGTCTTACCTTGGATGTTCACGATAATCCAGTCATCTTCCTCATTCTCGTACAGAATATTGTTCATTCCACTCATTCCTTCATTGTCTTCTCTGTCCATCTCACCCAGAAAGAAACGGGTGAGTTTGCCAAGCATGTTTGACATGCGTAAAGTTACTCTGAGCTATATCCTTCCAACAGGGCTTCAATAATGATTGTTGTTCCCTTAACTCCTATTTTAAAAAAAAAGTACAACTTGCAGTTTAGAAAAGTAATATACTGTAACTCAAATTAGGATTGAGGATTGGACCATGCCATCAATTCACAACAGTGAGGGGTAAATGAAATGTTGCAGCCTTTTAATACCAGAACTTTATGACTGATGTGTGCTTAAATCTCCAAGCCAACTGCACAGCAGCAGCTTTAAATGAAAGTCATCATTCAAAATACTGGGTCAATATCCTACATCACATTTATAATAGTGCCTTTTCTGTAATATTACTTTCCAATTATGCTAGCATTAACAAGTTTTCACACGTACAGAGGTAGTAGGATCTGGTCAGAGATGTAAGCTTTAAAAGGAGCTTCTTAAAAAGGAAAGAGAAGTGGGAAGTTTAAGAAGAAATTGTGGATTTAATGCAATGGTTAATGGTAGGATAAGGAAAAGTGAGGATGGACAAGACATCAGAAATTGACGAGTGCTGTGCAACGTTGCCTCACCAAAACAATATTGGAAATACTATCACTACAAGGACCACAATTGTTCAAGGAAAAGACCAATCATCATCTCCTGAGGAGGATTAGGAATGGCAATAACTGTGGCATTTCCAGATCCACCCTCATCGTGAAAACAATTTTTTTAAAAAGTGTACAATTAGCAGATAGATTTGTGTCCAACACCATCAATACATAAATGAAAATCTTTCTGGTGTTTATGACCACTACATGAATGCTCTGTGAAGAAATGTAGGGCAAGGGAGTAGTTCAGAAAAAACATTGGCAGTGATATGTTTTGTGGTGATGTGGCTACAATTTCACGGCCTATTTTTTTTAAAAAAGTGGCCTTACAGTCCTGAACGCAGAATGCTTATGCTGTCCACACGCACAGATTTAAGTCTGAAGATGATGGCCTAGATTTCATTCAATGGCAAGGGAGTGGGTCTAAGTGTTCATCATGCTTACATCTGCCCACAGTCTTCGCTTTTGAATCACAATTTACAATTTCTGGAGATAATTTCCAGTGTGCATCCTTCATTGGCCATCTGTATTGTCTCAGTCAGGACAAACAATAACATCTCTCTTCAACTAAACTCAATAATCCTCAGTGGAAATGCATAGGTCTGAACCAAGAAGTACAAGTTTAAATGTTCAATTAATGCAAAGCCATGTATGGAAAGCAAATAATATGGAAAGGATGACAGAATTGAGACAAAATTTAAAAGTCCAATCCTTTGCCATAATTTTCTTAGATGTGTTTAGCCGATTGTGAATGTGCATCTCACACTATCCTTGCCTTTTGCTTGAGTTTGATGATTGTCCGCATCACAAACAACATTGCAGACTGGTTGATGTGTGTGTGTTGCTACACAAAATCAAATCTTCTTAAAGTAATACCATACAATGTTCTAATTTCATTCCTGTTTAAAAATGAGACGTATTGCCACTGTTTGATAGGGCCAGACCATGATGCTCCTCTCACTGGTCAATTTCACTTTTAGGGAATAAAAAAATCCAGAAAAAACAGACCGTGGGCAATGTAAAAATATCTAAATAAAAGGCATTAAATCTGTTCTGATAGAAGCAAGACTATCTCAAATGATTCCGGGCCCTGACCTCAAAATGCTTGTATGGCTGACTAACAATACTTTAACTGTTCTTGGGAAAACAACAACAGCATCTTAAAAAGAAAGAAAAAAAAAACAATCGCGAGCTTAGAAAAGGAATTCCACAACTTAAGTGTTATGCAACTGAAGACATGGAAGATACTAGTGAACCTCTTTGAAATATCCCTGTTTCATTTTTATTTTAAGAGGCCAGAATTAGAAGAACACACACACACCTAAGAGGGTTGTGGAGCTGGAGGGGATTACAGAAAAGGTCATGATCACTTTTGACATCAAGTATGAGAATTCTTTTTCAAGATGAGGCATTGTTTAACAGGGAGCAATTATAGGTCAGTGAGCACAAGGATGATTGGGACTTGTCATCATTTAGGACATGGGTAGTTGTATATACAGAGGTATTGTTAAATAATGCAGATGATTAGAATTTATTATCCTTTTTGATTGCACCAGTAAATTGCATATTCCTTTGTGCACATCTCACTTTGTAGTGAGGGATTAAAAGTCAATGTTGCAAAGGTAGGGCTACATCAGGCAAGGGATATATGGGGCCCACTACAGTCGGTTTGACAGGCCTCCACAATCATGGAGGAGGCTATGCATCACATTCCCATTGGCAGGAAAATGGACCTCCATTATGTAAGCATTGGGAAAGGGCTGACACAAGACACCCACTCTCTGACTAATGGAACTTTAATTAGGTTTAATAATGAGCCATCTTAAAATCATAATCACTGAGATCATGAGGATTTAGTAGTAGCTGAGACTCTCTCAAACTTGCATCGGTTTCTCGCGACTCCTGAAGGTCACCTTGTTAGTGGACTCCTTTCACAAGGCACATACTGTCTGATGAGGGATTGTGATCTTGGAAAAGGGAGGTGCCCAAAGAAAGCCACTTCTTACCTATGCCTCCAAACCATTTCCCCAGCAGCACAGCCCTCATTCCCGACTGCCATGCATCTGGGAGATGCATGACTGGCAGGAGCCATGATTCCTAGTGGTGCTGGCAAGCAGTGGAGAGCCGCCAACCTCTGATTGGCCAGCAGTTAGAAGGAGGGGATTTCTACTGCTGGAATCCTAATTCTCAGGGAATACCTAATACTTACTTCATATGGACCTCCCTCACTGGTTTTCTAACACCAGTGTGCAGGACTTGTGTCAGGACCACTATATCTATATCCAACAATAACAGCATTAAAAATGGGCCACTAGATCCTGACGGTTTACCAGTTATGGAGAACATTCACCATTGCTGGAGATAGAATCCGGATTTATTTTTGTCCTGTCCTTTAGATGAAGACAAGGAAATGAATATGTATAACTAACTGTCCCAAACTGTTTTTAAAAAATTCAGAGCCGAACAAGGACGGCATAGTGGCTCAGTGGATAGCACTGCTGCCTCACAGCGCCAGGGACCCGGGTTCGATTACTAGTCAGGAGTGTGATGGAATAGGGTCCATTTGGCTGATCAGGTCCAACTGCAATAACACTCAAAGCTCATACACAGCACAAAAGCATTCCACCTGACCAGTGCCTCATTCACCAGGCTTCATGTCGGTTTGTTCTATCGATGGTGAATTGTGGCTACAGCATGTTTCATCCACAAAATGTACTGCTGAAACTACCAAAAAGATTCTTCTACAGCCCCTCAGCCCCCACGACCATGAAAAGTGAATATCACAGTTGAACCCAACCGAGCAACCATGTGCACCTTCTTAAAAACAATCAGGAGATAATCTTCAGAAATGGGAATCATGGCTGTTACTTCCTTTGCGCAAACATAAACTCAATTATATAATTACTCTGGTTGAAATTGGACCATGTAGTGCATTTACCCACAGAACCATCATTAGACTAACTCTTAATTTTTAATTCACTGCTTTAAAACTAACAAAACATATGCCTAGAAAGTGGATTTGAACATATTCCTGCAAGATCAACAAAGTAGTATACTAACCTGTTAAATGAGATAATCAAAATTTTAAAAAAGGCACCAATAAAACCACAGAAACAAAGAATATTATGCAGTATTTAAAATGTCAAATCAATCCATAGCCAGGTCTGCTATTTCTACAGTTGTATAAACCATTTTCCCAACCAAATTTGGACTGTGCTTATAAAGTATGGAATATGTAATCATCCTTATTGAATGACTTTTGTTTTAATTTAAATCACTGTATCAATTTTAACTTACTACACTCAAGACCATAAGACATAGGAGTGGAAGTAAGGCCATTCAGCCCATCGAGTCCACTCCGCCATTCAATCATGGCTGATGGGCATTTCAACTCCACTTACCCGCATTCTCCCCATAGCCCTTAATTCCTTAAGACATCAAGAATTTATCAATCTCTGCCTTGAAGACACTTAACATCCCGGCCTCCACTGCACTCTGCAGCAATGAATTCCACAGGCCCACCACTCTCTGGTTGAAGAAATGTCTCCGCATTTCTATTCTGAATTTACCCCCCTCTAATGCTAAGGCTGTGTCCACAGGTCTTAGTCTCCTCACCTAATGGAAACAATTTCCTAGCGTCCACCCTTTCCAAGCCATGTATTATCTTGTAAGTTTCTATTAGATCTCCCCTTAATCTAAACTCCAATGAATACAATCCCAGGATCCTCAGCCGTTCCTCGTATGTTAGACCTACCATTCCAGGGATCATCTGTGTGAATCTAGTCTGGACACGTTCCAGTGCCAGTATGTCCTTCCTGAGGTGTGGGAACCAAAACTGGACACAGTACTCCAAATTGAGTCCAACCAGAGCTTTATAAAGTCTCAGTAGCACATCGGTGCTTTTATATTCCAACCCTCTTGAGATAAATGACAACATTGCATTCACTTTCTTAATCATGGATTCAACCTGCATGTTTACCTTTAGAGAATCCTCGACTAGCACTCCCAGGTCCCTTTGTACTTTGGCTTTACAAATTTTCTCACTGTTTAGAAAGTAGTCTATGCTTGTATTCTTTTTTCCAAAGTGCAAGACCTCCCATTTGCTCACATGGAATTCCATCAGCCATTTCCTGGACCACTCTCCCAAACTGTCTAGATCCTTCTGCAGCCTCTCCACTTCTTCAGTACTACCTGCCTGCCCACCTAACTTCGTATCATCGGCAAACTTCGCTAGAATGTCCCCAGTCCCTTCATCCAGATCATTAATATATAACGTAAACAGCTGCGGCCCCATCAGTGAACCCTGCGGGACACTGTTTGTCACCAGCTGCCATTCCGAAAAAGAACCTTTTATCCCAATTGTCAGACAGCCAATCCTCAATCCATACCAGTAGCTCACCTCGAACACCATGGGCCCTCACCTTACTTAGCAGCCACCCGTGTGGCACCTTATCAAAGGCCTTTTGGAAGTCTAGATAGACCACATCCACTGGGTTTCCCTGGTCTAACCTACTTGTCACCTCTTCAAAGAATTCAAAACAGGTTTGTCAGGCACGACCTCCCCTTACTAAATCCATGTTGACTTGTTCTAATCCGACCCTGCTCTTCCAAGAATTTAGAAACCTCATCTTTAATGATGGATTCTAGAATTTTACCAACAACCGAGGTTAGGCTAATTGGCCTATAATTTTCCATCTTTTGTCTTGATCCTTTCTTGAACAACAGCGATCTTCCAATCATCCGGGTCTTCCCTGAATCCAGTGACTTTTGAAAGATCTCAACCAACGTCTCCGTTATTTCCTCAGTCATCTCCCTCAGAACTCTAGGATGTAGCCCATCGGGGCCAGGAGATTTATCAATTTTAAGACCTTTTAGCTTTTCTAGCACTTTCTCTTTTGTAATGGCAACCATACTCAACTCAGCCCCCTGACTCCCTTTAATTGTTGGATATTATTCATGTGTTCCACTGTGAAGACTGATGCAAAGTATTTATTAAGTTCTCCAGCTATTTCCTTATCTCTCATCACTAGGCTTCCAGCATCAGTTTGAAGTGGCCCCGTGTCTATTTTTGCCTGTCGTTTGCTTCTTATGTATTGAAAGAAACTTTTACTATCATTTCTAATATTACTGGCTAGCCTACCTTCATCTTTGATCCTCTCCTTCATTATTTCTCTCATAGTTATCCTCTGTTTGTTTTTGTAGCCTTCCCAATCTTCTGATTTCCTAGTGCTCTTGAGCACTTTTTGGATCTCTTTTTCTTTGTCAGCCATGGCTGTCTAATCCCTCCCCAGATCGTCTTTCTTTTCTTGGGGATGAACCTCTGTACAGTGTCCTCAATTATACCCACAAACTCCTGCCATTTTTGCTCTATTGTCATCCCCTCTAGGCTCTGCTTCAGTCTATTTTCGTCAGTTCCTCTCTCATGCCCTCATAATTACCTTTATTTAACCGTAACACCATTACATGATGCGGAATATAAAGGGCTACCCAAAAGGGCGAGTTTTAGGTGACTTAAAACAAAACACCTACAAGATATGAAACAAGACATTTCAACCAGTCAACTACATAATTCATAAAAAATATTGCTGGGTTTTATACAGAATGCATGGCAATACAAATAGATTTTAACTTCGATTTGTAACCCATTTTGGATCAGCGTGTCTCCAATCGAGAAAAAGTATTTGATACGTACACAGTGTACCTGCTAAACTTGATTGGTTGAGGAATGTGCAGTCTCTGCGTTCTGAATGGAGAAATGGGTCAAATGTGATTGGCTGTGGGAGAGCCTCCAATTCTATAAACTCAGTCGCTGGACAGATTCCTTTTACGACAGACCTTCATTATAAAAACAAACATTTTTACTTCAACCTAAAACTTCATTTAACAAAGTCGGCTAGTTCCTTCAATAATTAAAACATTGCAAGAGTCTTGGAATGGCGGAAATGCAGGGTTTTCTTTAAAAATAAAACAAAACCAATAAGGATACACGTTGGGCTGACTTTTATCAAGCTGCCGAAAGAAAGTCTCACTCGTACTGGATTCGCTTTCACACAACAGAACAGAGCGATCAACTCGGAAGATTTCACACGTTTTGACCTTGAACTTTGGATAACGTAACTTGAAAATATCGATCGTAACATCTCAAAACGCTGTGTGATGTTCTCAGTCACGACTTTCAAACAGTAAAGACATGTCTGAACATGCTCAAAACAGAAAACAATAAAGACGTCCTAAGGTATACATCACCGAAAATTACATTCCCAAGAACAACTCCTCGTTACAAATACATAGCAAAACTTCTTGAGATGATCTAACGGGCAGGGGGGTAACTGTATTGATTACCGTTGGAAAGAAGTCACCCAAGTGACCGTCCTCCACACTTAAATCCACTTTAAAATGACATTTCCTAGCAAAAACACGAATGTTATCGAATTCAAGTTACCTTTCAAACTATCCTGTTGACGAAACGGAGGAATTCTAATCTAAAATGACCCTAAACCAAGCTCGACCTTCAGAACAACAAAACCATCTCCAGATTTATTTTGATCAGCTGTTTGCGTAATCTACCATTTACAAATAGCGTCACTGACTCCGCCTGTCAAAGGCCAATAAGACGGTATCAACTTCTCTCGTTACCCAGTCCAGTACCACAGTGTTCTGTCTGAGCAGTGCAGCTGCTCCTAATGTTTGGTGAAGCGAAAAAAAAATTGATCCTGAGAGTGTTGACTCCGCCCCTCTTAGAGACGTTTTCCTTGTCCTGCGTACTTACCAATAAATGCATTGAAAATATAATTCCTGTTTGAATTTGGATCGACATTGGTGATGGTGTGTTTAATAACGTGTTGGAGGAGGTTTGAGGTTTATTGTAAACCTCCAGCGTCTCACTGCTCCAGCTGATGGTCTGAAAGATAGCATACATAAAGATAGCGAAATAATCAAATACATATAAATTCACATCGATGAAAAAGCATTTTTCATGAAACACTTTTGCTTCAACATTAGCTGTTGTCCCTAAGCTGTAACGCCGTTCACACACTTTTTCCTACAAACGTAGTATCACACCAACACTTCTGCTGAGTGAAACATTTTTGGCTTGTTTTGTACTGGAAGATTTAGGTCATACTCTCTTTACAGATGAGGGAAGTGCTTTGTTACCTTCAACTATCATTACTATCTTTGAATTACCAACTGGGTACTTTAAAATTGGACTGCGATTACTAAGTCCCTTTCTTTTGTAAGTGGGAAGGTTTAAAAAAAAGCTTCCAAAATTCAGAGAACCCGTACAGTGTGGAATCAGGCCCTTCGGCCCAACAAGTCCACACCGACCCTCTGAAGAGTAACCCACCCAGCCCCATTGCCCTGACCCTATATTTACCCTTGACTAATGCGCCAAACCTGCACATCTTTAGACTGTGGGAGCACCCGGTGGAAACCCACGCAGACACAGGGAGCATGTGCAACCTCCACACAGATAGTTGCCCCAGGCTGGAATCACATCAGGGTCTCTGGTGCTGTGAGGCAGCAGTGCTAACTACTGAGCCACTGTGCCACCCCAAATTATTTTAAATCGTCTAAAATCATTTTAGACATTTTTTAAATTATCAAAATTGAGAATATAATGATCATGCATTAATTGTTGAACCTTTATTACTGTTTTATCAACTTGCGGAATCTCTGAAATGAAATAAAATAATAAGATTATGGTATTGTTTGGCACCAAATCAAACCTTTTTTCTTCCATTTTTATTTTTGACACCTCTGGGTAAAATTACTGAAACTGTCTGGAATTTTAAGTTACTATAAAAATGTATCTACTAGTAATGATAACTTTATTTCCAACACAGTAGAGTTCATAACTGAATGTATTTTGAAGTGTTTAACCAAGAACTGAAACTGAATGTAAACTTGGCTCCTTTGTGTGGAGATCTTTACTGTGAAAGGAAAACCATTTCTAGAATAATGCAGCATACAATGAGACTATTGAGCCCATCATACTTGTTCCACTGTTCGCCAAGCTGGGAATTTGTGTTGCAGATGTTTCATCCCCTGTCTAGGTGACATCCTCAGTGCTTGGGAGCCTGTTGTCTGTTCTGTGTGTCCAGCAGGTTGAACCTATCAACTAAGACGACATACTCAAACTACTGGACCTGTGCCTCACAACACACTTCACATTCAACAACCAAATACATGAACAAATCAACGGCACACCCATGGGCTCATAGCAGAAGCAGTAATGCAAAGATTAGAACAAACAGTCTTACTGCAAATTCAACCCAAACTCTGGGTCAGATATATAGATGACACCTTTATAATCATTAAAAACACAGAAATAGAGAACACACACCGGATCATCAACACCACACTCACAGGAATCCGATTCATGAGAGAGGAAGAAAAGGACAACCAACTCCCATTCCTAGACGTGATGGTACAGAGAACACCAAACGGAGAATTCACCACAAAGGTATACAGGAAAGCCACACACACAGACCAAGTCCTGAACTACGAAAGCAACCACCCGAACACACACAAAAAAGTTGCATCAAAACACTATTCAAAAGGGCCACAACACACTGCAGCACACCAGAACTGCAAAAAGAGGAAGAAGAACACCTATACAATGTATTTGCTAAAAACGGATACCTGCGCAATTTCATCAACAGATGCCTAAGGGAAAGACAACGGAACGAGGACATGCCGCAACCCAAAGGACTAGCCACACTACCATACATCAAGAGCATTTCCGAACTGACAGCCAGACTACTGTGACCACTAGGACTCAAAACAGCACACAAACCAACAGCCACTCTCAGACAACAACGCACCAGAACGAAGGACCCGATACCCAGCATGAGCAAAACCAATGTAGTGTACAAAATCCCATGCAAGGACTGCACAAAACATTACATAGGACAAACAAGAAGACAGCTAACGATCCACATCCATGAACACCAACTAGCCACGAAACAACACAACCAGCTATCCTTAGTAGCCACACACACAGATGACAAGCAACATGAATTCGACTGGGACAAACTACTATTATAGGACAAGCCAAACAGAGAACAGCCAGGGAATTCCTAGAGGCATGGCACTCATCCACAGATTCAATCAATAAGCACATCGACCTGGACCCAATATACCAACCACTGCAGCGGACAGCTGGAACTGACAACCGGAAGCAGCAGATTCAAACCACTACAAATGCCGGAGGAAGGATCACAGAAGCGCTTCACAGGAGGCTCCCAAGCACTGAGGATGTCACCTAGACAGGGGACGAAACGTCTGCAACACAAATTCCCAGCTCGGCGAACAGAACCACAGCAACGAGCACCCGAGCTACAAATCTTCTCACAAACCTTGAATACTTGTTCCACCTTTTGCCTAATAATTCTGCTGAATTTTCCAATTTAAGTATTTATCCAATTCCCTTTTGAATCACCTTCCATCTCCCTTTCAAGCAGTGCACTCCAAATAATTATGCTCCAGATCTTCTGGTCTCCTGAAGATCCACGTCAAGGGCTTTCTGAAATCTAATGTGTGCATAGATTGAGCTGCCAGAGAAAGTGGTGGAGGCTGGTACAATTACAACCTTTAAAAGACATCTTGATGGGTATATGAATAGGTTTAGAGAGATATAGGCCAAGTACTGGCAAATGGGACTGGATTAATTTCGGATATCTGGACGGGTTGGACCAAAGGGTCTGTTTCCATGCTGTACATCTCTATGACTCTATGACTGTGCAATAATTGTCTGGGAGCTGAAACTTCTCATGGCTTCCTGGCACAATCCAGAAAATGTCCACAATCCTGAGTTGAGACGTTGAGAAATTTACCAGGTTCTGACTTACTTATGTTAATAGTTAGCAGGAAACATTGGAATTCTATTAAAAAGAGCAAAGCAAACATATATAGAGAGAGATCATTTCATTAGCACTTTATTCTTAAATGTAATTGTTGAGCTACTATAAAAAGAATCTAGCTAAACTTAAAAAAAAAAGATTTTATGATAAAAGCAATGTACTGTCAGGGCCAAGTCCAAAAATCCATCTGCCAACAAAGGTTTCCTACAATCCAGCCAGCTTTTTCCAGTTTTCATGAACATCAGTATTTGTCATAACTCAGGAAATCCAGGCAGTTAGCTCATCATTTGTCTTGTTATATAAACATACAAAACATTTAGTGTGGTATCATCTAGAGTCATCGAGTCATAGAAATGTACAGCATGGAAACCCTTTGGTCCAAACCATCCACGCCGACCATTTATTCAATGTATGAAAGATTTTTATGCAATTTGGGTCCTTTAATATTAGTATCAACTGTTTAAGTTAATTTTTGCATTGTCTTTAGACCTAATTCATTTCTCAGATTATTCATATATGTGTTATTCCCACTTGCTTTGAACTATTTGCACTGTTCTGTATAGGTCTGAAAGACTTAATACACATTTATAAACATCACCCACTATGATGATTCCATGTGAACTTTTGTCAGAATAGCATTCGTGTCCAATCTGACACCTGATCCTCCTCAGAGTTTCAGTTACAATGTCTGTCACATTAAAATAACCTGTAACTAGTCACGAAAAGTGATAAATCAATTATTGTTAATTACAAGGGACTCTTCAAGTTACACTAAGATGTTTTCCTCTATGACAATGGACCAAGTAGGCTGCAGTTTCCTACACTTGGCTGATGGGGGCAGCAGCTGTCATCATGAGCAGCAGTTTATAGTGTAGTGAGTTGACCTGCCACACAAATGCACTAAATTTTCACTCTCACCAAATTCCTGTTGTTGCTAACTAGGAAATTGATTCAGTCCTCACCAGGCTAAGTGCTTAAAGTATTTGTGTCAGGCCCATTCCTCAAATCATTAAAAGTATAAATATTATGCAAAATGAATTGAAGGTTTATTTGACTTCTTGAAATAAATAATCTATTCTCCAATATTGTATTTCTGCTGTTGGCAGAGGTACAACCTTGTGAATGTTCTCTTACACCCTCTGCTGGATATCTATATGTAGTTTTTTTTCTGGATTGGTAACTATTCAAATGTAAGATAAAAGTTCCAGAAAGTAGAATACAATTTGTAATTAGAATTGCAGATCATCAAATTTTCAATGGCATTTGCAGAAATACTGTTGAACTGTTGTACAAATGCAAAGTACCACAAAAATGTTTCAGTATGTCCATATCCATATTCAACATTGAGAATAATACCAGTATCTAGATTCAGAACACAAATAATCCAGCACTTACACTGGAAAAAATGGTTATGACTGTCTTTCATTGATGGATTTTAGGTTTCACAGCTACAGCTATTTCTGGCCAGAAACTACATATTCCCATCGGCCTGCACATGGTCCATATTCTTCTATTCCTTGCCTGTTATTAACAATGCTATTATCACTGCTTCTACCAGCTCTCTGGGCAGCATGTTGCAGGCAGCTACCACTCTGTGTAAAAATATTTGACCCACACATTTCTCCCTCTCACCTTAAACCTGTGCACCCTAGTATTTAACATGTCCACCCTCAGAAAAAGACTCTGACTATCTAACCTGTCCATGCCTCTCATAATTTTATATACTCCTATCTGATCACCCCTCAGCCTCCAATGCACTAGCGAAAACAATCCAAGTTTGTCCAACCTCTTGTTATAGCTAATCCAATCCAATCCAGACAATTGTGCAATTTTTATACTTGTTGCCCCGTCTGCTGATGGCAAGCATGCTGTATGGCTTCTGCACCACTTTACCCACTAGTGTTGCCACTTTCAGGGAACCAAAGATCCCTCCATATATCAATGCTCTGAAGGGTCCTGTCAGGTCAAGGGGGACCAACCAGTTATTAATACCATTAGATTTCCTAATAGTTTTTCCTCCAGTGGCAGTTATTGAATTTATTTTTTCTTCAACTTTTGTGTCTTTAATAGCATTTCAAAACTAAATAACTGTGTTTTCTTATTCTCTAGCCTTATTCTCTAAGGGTATTGTGTTAATTTTGGCTTCCTTCTTCCTTTTATATATTTAAATAAATTCTTGCTGTCTACCTTGATATTACTTGAAAGTATGGTCTCAAAGGTTATTTTCTCCTGCTTTTATTTTAATAATCAGTTGTTGGTTTTTAAAAACTTCCTGATTCTCCAGTTTACTTCTAATCTGTGCCACAATGTATGCTTTTTAAAAAAATATATACTATTTTTAACTTCCCTGGTTCACCGTGATCAGCTTATCCTTTCCATGAATCCTTCATTCTCATTGGGGTATATCTTTGCTGTGAACTGTTTTCTTGAACATCTGCTGTTGTTCCTCAACTGTTTTTGCTGCTAATCCATGTTTCCAGTCCAAAACCAGCTAACCCAGCCTCAGTCATTTTGATTACCCATATTTAAATTTAGCAAAATTGTTTCGGATCTAAGTTTCTCACATCAAAATTGAATTCTCATTTCTGCCATGTTATGCTCACTGTTTTCTAGGGGATCTTTTACTCCGAGTTCATTTATTTAACCTGTCTCATTACACATCACCAGATCCAAAATAGTGTAATCCCTGGTTGGATCCATAGTATATATTTCTTGGAAACTGCCCAAAATACACCCTCCCATAAATTATATGCAGTACCTACCCGAGACAATTTGTCTTTCCCAATCTATGTGAAGTTTAAAATCCGCCCATGATTATTATACTGCCCTTTATCCATGCTGTTATTATCTCTGCATCTACTCTCCATTCCACAGTATAACTATGTTAGGGAGCCTATTGATAACTCCAACCAGTGTTTTCTTCACCATGATATCTCTTACATCCAACTAAATGGACACTACATCTTCTGATCCAAGATCATTTCTTGCTATCGTACATATTACATCCACACTAACAAAGCTACTCCATTATTCTTTCCTTCCTGCCTGTCCTTTTCAAAAATGATATGTCCCTGAATATTTAGTTCTCGACTTTAATCTCCTTGAAAACATGTCTCCATAAGGCTATAAGATCATACCCGTTAACCTCAATTTGTACCATAAATTCACTTAATTTTTTTCAAATATGACATGGATTTGATTTGATTTGATTTGATTTGATTCATTGTTGTTACATGTACCGAGATGTAACGAAAAGTGTTGGCAGATTGTACCATACAAAGTGCATCAGGGTAGCAGAACAGAATGTTGAATACAGTATTAGAGCCACACAGAAGGAGCAGAGGGAGAGAGAGATCAATATAACATTTGAGTAGTTATTGAAAAGTCTGATAACAGTGGGGAAAAGCTGTTCTTAAATATAATCATGTGCATATTTAAATTTTTATATCTTCTACCTGACAGAAGAGGGTGGAAGAGTGTATAAGCAGGGTTGGAGGGGTCTTTGATTTTTTATTTGTTTATTCATTTTTGTGGGATGTGGGCATTGTTGCCTGGCCAGCATTTATTGCCCATCCCTAGTTTGTTGCTTTCCCGAAGCAATGGAAAGTATAGATGGGCTCAATGGGATGGAAGGCTGCTTTATGGGTTGGACTGGGCTGTGTTCATGATCCCCCGTAGTTTCTTGCAGTCTTAGGAACAGCAGTTGCAATATCATGCTCTGATGCAAACAAATAGGATGCTTTTTATGGTGCATCTATAAAAAATGGTAAATGTTTTTATGGATGTGCCAAATTTCCTCTGCCTCCTGAGGATGTCGAGGTGTTATTGTGCTTTCTTGACTGCCATGTTGATGTGGGTGGACCAGGACAGATTGTTGGTGATCATCAGTCCCAGGAACATGACGCACTCAACCACATCTCCCTCAGCACCATTGATGCATGTACTCCACTCCGCTTCCTGAAGTCAATGACCAGCTCCTTCATTTTGCTAGCGTTGGTGGAGAGATTGTTGTCTTTACACTCAGCTGCTAAGCACTAAGTAAGTAAAGAGCCATTCATTTTGCCTTTTTCCCATCTCTTTGACTAAATTTGCTGCTGTTATTTTATGTTTATACATTCTGTCCTTTTCTGTTCCACTCAAATTTTGTTTTCCAAATAGCTGCCCTGCAATACTTGAATATCCTTTTCCCTAATAAGCCGATAATTCCTCTCTCCCAAACCCTTCATCCCCACCATCCCTACCCTCTAATTAGCTTAATGCCTTCTGCAAAGCCCCAGTTGTTCAAATCACCAGGTCCCAGGTTCCAATATGGTTATCTGACACTTTATATTAATTCAATGTTCTCCTTCTGCAGTCAGCTCCATTCCAACAGTTTCAACCTCTTATCACCTGCTACTCTGATTTTGTTTTAATCACTTTTGGACAAGTGTTGCAAGCTGGGGCCAGCATTTATTGCCCATCCCTAGTTGCCCTTGAGATGGTGGCAGCAAGCTGCCCCCTTGAACTGTTGCAGCCCATATGATTAGATTAGATTAGATTCCCTTCAGTGTGGAAACAGGCCCTTCCGCCCAATAAGTCCACACCAACCCTCCGAAGAGTAACCCACCCAGACCCAGTCCCCATATTTATCCCTGACTAATGCACCTAATACTGTGGGCAAGTTAGCATGGTCAATTCACCTGACCTGCACATCTTTGTGACTGTGGGAGGAAACTGGAACACCCGGAGGAAACCCAGGTAGACACAAATAGTCACCTGAGGCAGGAATGGAACCTTGGTCCCTGGCTCTGTGAGGCAGCAGTGCTAACCACTGAGCCACCATGCCACCCCTGTAGGTAGATGCTGTAGGTAGACCCACAATGCCATGGTGGGGGGGGGGGGGGGGGGTGGTTGGGGAGTGGTGCGATTTTCACGATTTTTACGCAGCATCGGTGAGGCAACGATCACATATTTCCAAGTCAAGATGATGAGTGGGGAGGAATTCAACATGGCGATGTCCTGTTAGGACCACATTTGCTGCAACACTGACCCAACAGAGCCAGGACCTATCCCAAACACTTTACTGTCAGTAAAAACACAGTAAATGAGCTAGAAACCTGAAAAAAATCTACTTACCTTTGTCCTTGTGGCTAGAGAATGCTGAAGAAAGGAGGAAGCTCTCCCAGGGCTGAGGCCACAGCCCTGCCCTCTGAAGCAGTGGGCCTGGTTACTCACCAGGCCCTGGTTGAGGAGCTAGCCAAATCTCTTGAGGACCTGGGGAAGTAGATTCAGGAAAGAATCGAGGAGAAGCTGACTCCTGTATCTGCTCTGCTGCAAGACCTAGGAAAAAGGACTGATGAGCTCAAGCACCAGGCTGCAGGGTTAGAGGCAGAGACTGACTCCTCCAAGAGCCGGATTGAAGCCCTGAAGACACAGGTTCGTGGTCTGTTGGATCTGGTGGACAATCTCAAAAACAGGGAGAGAAGTAAGAACCTGCATGTAGTTGGCATACTGGAGAGGATGGAAGGTGAATGGCCGGTGGAGTTCTTTGAGAAGTGGTTCCTGGAGTTCCTTGGTTTGGAGGTTGAGAAGGGAAGGATAACAATTGAAAGAGCCCACCAGATCGTGACATGAAAACCAGGTGCGATCAGCGCCCACGCCCTGTCCTGGTAAGTTTCCATCACTATAAAGATAAGCAGAGAGTCATGGAAGCCTCTAGAGCCCAGAGGAGGGACCTGAGGGCGTTGGTGTGTGGCAGCTCCAGGGTCATGTGTTTTCAAGACTTCTCGGCAGCAGTGGTCCGGAAAAGGAAGTCCTATGATGGCATGAAGAGGAGATTGAGAGAGCTTGGCATCCCATATTCTTTAAGATATCCAGCGGATCCATACATTTGTTCGACTCACCAGAGAAAGCGAAGAACTTTGTGGACACATTGACTTAAGTCGAACGGCTGAATAGGTGTAGAGGATAAAGCTGTTCGGGTTTGCTCTTCTTTAGAAAGGACTTGGTGGAGTCTCCTTTCTGGTAAGTTGCGTGAAATGATGTCTGGGATAGATAGACTATTTATCTTTAATCTCTAAATTATGTTAAGGGATGGGTGACATATTTATTCTTAGTTTACTGTTTATAGTACTAACCTTGCTCATGGATGGGTTTCTTTTCTCTACCGGGTGGTCGGCGTATTTGGCACGACCCTAGTTGGTAGGAGTTGAGAGGGCTGTTGGGATGGTTAGTAGGGTTGTAGGATGTGTAGGTACCCCCTTTGAAATGGAGGAGTGGGGGTGTAAATTCCTCCAATCAGTGCCTTTGGCGATGTTTTTGTTTTTCTGTACATATATTTATAAGTTTTGTAGATTTGTTGGCTCTAGTTATGTTAGTCTGTGTAGTTTTGGGGTTTTTTTTTGTTCTTTTGCATCAAAGCTGAGTGATTTAGATTAGATTAGATTAGATTAGATTACCTACAGTGTGGAAACAGGCCCTTCGGCCCAACAAGTCCACACCGACCCGCCGAAGCGTCACCCACCCATTCCCGTACATTTACCCCTTTACCTAACACTACAGGCAATTTAGTATGGCCAATTCACCTGACGTGCACATCTTTGGACTGTGGGAGGAAACCGGAGTAAACCCACGCAGACACGGGGAGAATGTGCAAACTCCACACAGTCAGTCGCCTGAGTCGGGAATTGAACCCAGGTTTGTTGTTCAGGTTCTCCCTCTCTGGAGTCTAAATGGTATAACAGAAAGTTATGGCTAAGGATGTGTTTAAGTCGTGCACCTGGAATATTAGGGGGAGTTATTCACCTGTCAAAAGGAAGAAGGTACTTTCCAGCTTTAAAAGGGAGAGGGTGGATGTTGCCTTATTACAAGAAACACACTTGGATGATGCAGAGCATTTGAAGCTGCAACAGAATGGGTATGACCAGGTTTATTTTTCATCTTTCAATACAGGGAGTAGGCAGGTGGCCATTTTAGTTCGAAAAAAATCTCCCATTTAAGATATTAGAGTGCATTAAAGACACATGCGAGATTTGTAATCCCTAAAGCTTGGGGAAGAATATGGGATTTTAAATATTTACTGTCCCCCAGCCCACCCCTTAAATTCTTGATAGACACACTTTCTTGACTGGTTAACCTTGCATCTCAACATATCATCGCGGGAGGGGATTTCAATTGTCTCATAGACCCTACGGTAGACAGATTGCTCAAATGCCTGCCGATATCTTCTTTCTGATCTAAACAATTAAGGGATTTGTGTGCTGAATTGGGGTTGGTAGATGTTTGGAGGCACCTTCACCCTACTGGCAGGGACTTCATGTTCTTTTTGAACCCACATAAATGCCATACCAGGATTGACCTTTTTCTGACCCCCACGGCACATCTAGGCTCAGTGGTGTATGTACAGGCAATATCACTGTTTCCAATCACGCCCCAGTGTATTTAATGGTTAAAAGTGAGGATACCGTGGTAGGCTCGAGGCACTGGTGACTGGACCCCTTCATCCTCAGGGATAGCAAGTTTATTGAATTTTTTTTCCACTGAGTTCAGGACTTTTTTAGATATTAATTCAGGTTCGGCCAGTAGCCCATCCAACCTTTGGGAAACAGCTAAAGCCTATGCTCGGGGGGTTGGTTATCTCCTATTCAATCAGTAAAAGCGACAGAGGGGTGAGCAGCAATGCTTGCTCGAGGTGTGTCTGAAAGCAGCTGAAAAGGCATATTTTGACAGGCCCTTGCTGGTTAAACTGCAGAGGATCACGGCGCTCTGGTCTACGCTGAACTCCATGTTCACACGGACAGCCAAGGGGGAGCTTACATTTGCAAGTCAAGGGCTGTTTGAGCATGGGGATAAGCTGGGCAAGTGCCTACCATATCTTGCTGGGAAAAAGAGTGCCCCCCCCAAGCCATTACCTCGATCAGAGAGGAGACTTGAAATTTGACCTATGATTCTGAAAGATATAATGCAGCATTCCGGAAACCTTACTCTGAATTATACCAATCTGAAGGCTGTGAGAGTGGGTGGGTTAGGATGGAGTCTTTTCTTTAAGAACTTGGCCTTCTGGCAGCGATCCCTGAACAAGAGTCTCACTTCAATGCCCCATTGTCAAAGCAAGAGGTGCAGGAGGCTGTGAGGCAGCTCCAGACTGGGAAGGCGCCAGCTCCTGACGGGCTCCCCAGTGAGTTCTATAAATAATTTATGAGTACATTGTCAAGGCCAATGCTTGGCATGTTTAATGAGTCACATATTTGTGGCCTCTTCCCACCATCTCTAAGAGGTGAATATCTCTCTCATTCTTAAAAAAGGGAAGGCCCTGGAGGACTGTGCTTCCTATAGACCCATTTCACCCCTGAATGTTGACTTCGAAATCCTATCCAAGATCTGGCATTAAGGTTAGAAACTATACTGCCCGCCATCATTAAGGAGGATCAGACAGGGTTCATAAAAGGTTGCAGATCGATGGAAAATGTCAGGAGATTACTTAACATGATCCAAGTATGTCAACAGCAATTGGTACAGGGATTGGTGATCTCATTGGATGCAGAAAAGGCATTTGACGGGGTCGGGTGGTCCTATCATTTTCATACTCTGAAGCAATTTGGCCAGGGAGGGACCTTCATCAGGTGGGTGCAAGTTTTGTATAGTGATCCTCTTGCCACAGTCCTCATCAATGGTGTATGGTCAAGTAATTTTAATATTTGTAGGGGCAGTCAACAGTGCTGTCCCTTGTTATCATTGCTTTTCACAACGGTGATCGAACCGTTGGCAGAGGCAATACGCAGGGATCCCAATATAATTGCTCCAGAAGTGGGGACGAAATCACATAAGATCGCACTGTATGCAGATGACGTTCTTGTCTTCTTATCAAACCCAGCAGTCTCAGTGCCACACCTGATACAATGCATCAATCTAACTGGTGGCTTCTCGGGTTGTAAGATCAATTTTACGAAGTCAGAGGCCATGCCCATGGGTGGTCTCCCAAGAGTGACTGATCCTGAGGGCAGATCTCGGTTCCACTTTAGATGGTCACAGGAGGGCTTTCTCTACTTAGGGATATTTATTACTCCTGTTTTTGATCAGCTATTTAAACCCAATTTTGCCCATTTATTTGACAGAATCAAGCTGGACCTTCGTACATGGGAGGCGCTTCTGATCTCGTGGTTAAGTCAGATAGCCCTCACTAAAATGAATATTCTGCCCCGCCTGTTGAATCCTATGCGAATGCTTCCTCTGCTTTTTACTAAGTAAATATTTAGAAGACAGAACGGCTGGTTTAGTTCTTTTATCTGGTATTGCAAACGGCCCCTAATTAAATTGATTAAATTGCAGTTCCCTGACAGACTGGGAGGAGTGGGCCTCCCAGATATCAAAAACTATCAGTTAAGTTTGTTACTATCTTACATGAACGATTGGGCCCAGGGGGACCCTCACTCACTATGGTTGGACATCGAAGCATCTCAGGCAAGATGCCCCCTTGTTAGCATGCTGTTCTTAGACAAAATGAGACAGTTAAGGAATATTGCTATAGCCCAATAGTCATCAATACCATCAAGGTGTGGAGGGCAATGTGTCAGGGTGAGGGCAATATTGCCAAAACATCATTTTTGACACCCATTGTTGATATGCCAGGCTGATGGGCTCTGGGTTTAAAGTATGGGCAACGAAGGGCGTGTGATTTATTCAAAGGGGCCATATTGATGTCCTTTGACCAGTTGGCTTAGAAATATGAATTGCCCAGTAGGGACCTCTTTTGTTTCTTTCAAATTGGAAACTTCATACAAAAAAAGACCACACTTCTAACTGATCTTTATAGGTCCGACATGGAGAAGAGCATGTTGAGTGCTGAGGATACGTTATCTGTCAGCAACGTTTATCATCTACTGGGAGAGTGTCTCTCGGACAAGACTGAACAGCTCTGTAAGGTATGGGAGAGGGAGTTGGACATTGAGATGTCTTCTGAAATATGGGAGGTTATCTGGGAAAATGCAAGAAGGATTTCAATTTGCAACAGGACCCAATGCCTTGCAATTGTAGATTCTCCACAGGGTCATTCTGGCACCAGACTGTCTTGCTAAATTTAAAGTGGGAGCATCTCCAATGTGCCCTAAGTATAAAGTGAGCATGGGCACACTTACTCATTGTCTTTGATCCTGCCACAGACTGTGGGCATACTAGAGTGCTATGGTAGGCAAAATAGAGAAGGCCTTGGGGACGGAGGTGGAGATGGATCCGGTATTTCTTCTTCTTGGCTTTGTTAATTCACTTTCTTTAGATGCACACAAAAAAAGGCTTTTTAGTATCCTCACTTTTTGTGCCAGAAGGAACATTCTTTGAGGTTGGGTGTCGGAAAATCCCCCGGGGCTGGCGGGCTGGTGTCAGCTAGTTATGGAGCACATCCCCATGGACTTTCTTACGAGCATGGTGCACCATAAGCCTGAGAATTTCTATGACGTGGCATCTCCTTTTGGACTACCTGGGTACAGATTTGTCTGCCATACGAATAAGAGCCTTTACATAGCCATGGAAATTCTATGTAATGAATCTGGTATCCAGAGGGGAGGAACTACGCACACGTGAATATGTATAAACTTTTGCGCTCGATGAATGAGGGCTATTGCTTTGTTTTGCTGAGCTGTGTTGTGATTATTATCATTATTATTGTTAAGATTTTCTTTTTTAGCTTAGTTATCAGCTATTATTTATTTATGTAATTAGCAGGTTTATTTTTTAATATTGGTTTGAATTGTTTGGTTTTTTATTTGTTGTAGTATTCAAAAGAAAAATACATCCTTTTTTTAATAAAAATATATTTTAAAAAGATGATGAGTGGCTTGACGGTGCACTTGCAGGCGGTGGTGTTCCCATTTATCTTTTGCCTTGATGTGAAGGTGCCGGTGTTGGATTGGGGTGGGCAATGTCAGAAGTCACATGACACCAGGTTATAGTCCAACAGATTTATTTGAATTTATGAGCTCTTGGAGCGCTGGTCCTTCAGCAGATAAAGCTAGGTGACTTCACCTGATGAAGTATTAGTGCTCCAAAAGCTTGTGATTTCAAATAAACCTGTTGGATTATAACTTGGGTGTTGTGTGTTTTTTGCCTTGAACAAATCTGTTTTTTGCACAGAGTGACTCATCAGAATTTACAATTGATATCTGTATCTGTTTGTCACGTTTCCTTATAGCCAAACACATTTGCAAAATGATCTAGTTTTTTGCAGAGAGCACACTATTCCCCGCCTTGGACATATCTTCTTTTCCCTTACGTGATGTCCTCTACAATATTGTGTCCTGCCATTTGTCTGTGTCCTTTCAGCCTGCAATGTCAGTAGATCTTGTAAGGTCTGGTCACTTCTGCCAAGAAATTCTCTAGCTGCTGATTTACAAGCTGTTTTTTTTTTAAAGAAGGGGGAAGAGAAGAATGAAGAAATCAAATATTTGCACATTATCAAATACCAACAGTTCAACAATAAATCAGGTTCTGATCTCTACCTCAATGTTTAAAATACATGGGAGGATGTGGAACTTCTGGAAAGTCTGGGTTGTATTGTTTGATTCATGCATTCACATTTCAATCTCTAATGCTGGACTATACAATTTGGCACTAAGGTAATGCAATGATTTTGCAACAGAGCTTGCTGAAAATGTGCCAAGGTGTTAACACGATTCCATGATGTGGCTGCTTGGATCAAACACACGGTCAGCACATATGGTCTGAGTGCTGCCCTATATGTGAGCTCACATAACTTAAATATTATACAGACTGACTTCTTGTTGAGACAGATGTCTTGAAGTTTATTCATAACACTACTTACTTTGCTTATTATTAGACCCTTCACTGATTTTTCATTACATTTACTTTATTATTTCATCAGTTTTGGTTTGGAGCTGCAAAATGAGAGTAAAGAGAACTTTTTGACTGGGTAACAGTCGCATTGAAAGGAAATCAGACCGAACCAGCTTTCCCTTCGTATCTGAGGCCAGGCCTGGAAGTTAATTGCAGGTTGGTTCCTGGACAAAAGGTTCTGCAGATGCTTTGCCATTGGGAAGGGCATTATGTTTATGCAGATACTAAAAGTTAACTATTAATGATATCAGTACCTGGGAATTGATTCCAGCTAATCTGGAAAAGACACAAACAGATGGCAGATGTTGAATTACAACCAGGAACTCGTGGAGGAGATGGTCAGTCTGTCAAGGAGTGGTCAGAGTTTGAATTGGGTTTTGGACTGTGTTTTGTGATGCTCTAGCATAAAGGTTTGAAAGTTCCAAGCCTAACCTCCTATGAGCAGTTCTTGGAAGCTTGGAGAATTGAAAACGAAGTATCACTGCAATTGCCTGAGTGAACTGTAAAGGTGATCAACATCTTCAGAAAATCAACCAAGAAGTCATCATCTATATCTGTGGAACAATATAACATGAAAACTACATATGTAACCTGGCCAGTTTGTTATTTTCTTTTATTTATCTCTTAACTGTGTTTATTTAGTTGTCTATCTTTTGTATGAATGAGGCTGAAAACAAAGATTTTCGGGTTTATAGCAAAAACCAATTAAGTTTACTTTGTTGTTTGATTTTACTCTGCTGAAGTTACTATGTTGATCACACATTGCTCGGTCTTTTGTTTAAGATACAAGATGGTGTCTGCAATTGATTATTCTGAGAGTCTGGGATTGTTTCTTCAAAAATCTAGTGAGGAATGATTAGAATCAACAGTGAAGCTCATTGAAGATTTTAATTTCACTGTGTTACAAATACAGAGATTGATTTAGTTCAACTCTCTTTCGCCATGTTGTAAGACTAAAATATCACACAAACTGGATTCAGTGCTTATTAATGTTATTGTATGTTACACAGACATAAAAACTGAGAGTGACTTAGACGAGGCACTTTTTATAATGATGTGGAGGCGGCGATATTGGACTAGGGTAGACAAAGTCAGAAATCACATGACACCAGCTTATAGTCCAACAGATTTATTTGAAATCACATGCTTCACCTGACAAAGGAGCAGTAGTCACAAGCTTGTGATTTTAAATAACTCTGTTGGACTATAACCTGGTGTCATGTGACTTCTGACCTTTTTATAATGAAAGATTAAGTGTTGTAATGTTATGTAGCTGTCTTAAAGGTACGCTGCCTGTCTGGTCTGAGAGTCTATGCAGAGATACCCATTTTTCCCTTTAAAGAATAGAAACCCCTTTTGTGATAACATGTATAAGGGTGCATATAGATCCTACATTAGTAGGATTTTCCTAACACCTGAATAACATAAGTAATAGTGAGAAAGTTAGAAGAATATGGTGAGAATGCTTATCAGCATTTAGCAATCTAGGGAGCATACATGTTGCTGTACAGCTTCATGCTACATCAGTATCATAACTAAGTAGGTGTCAGTAGCTTATTGCATTTGCTTCAGTCAACTGTCTAGGTGTGTCTAAAGGGGTGGTTCTTGGTCCAGTCAAAGGAGATTATTATTAGATAGGGGTTGCCATCATAGTCAGTCCAGGGCACATTCAATCTCAATTCAGGGGTTTGGACTACAGGCCTTTACATTGAGTCCAATCAGTCCAGGATTACCAGAATGACAGTAGCTACACTGAAATCAGCCATGGGGCTGGTCTGACCTCTGTCCCTGCTCTTGTTTGAAGATAGTCCAGGGGATGGGCCATGGTCAATCTGGGATTTGTGCATGAAACACTGAAATGACGTATTAGGCAATTGGACCATGTTGTAGAAATAGGATAAACAAGTGTGGAGATTGGACCCAGCAAGCTGTGATGTAGGGGGGCTATCACTGTGAAAAGGGTGGAGTAACTCCAGTTACAAGCTTGGGGGCCAAAATATCATAGGTGGCCACAGGCAACTGCAGTAAGAGGGATGTTCATTGATGATTACCACTACCCTAGCTTTAATGAGGTGAGGGACGATGGATCACAATTATGGGCATGGTTATGCAGTAGGCCTGGGGGAATCAGGGACAGTAGGCATACAGTAACTAAATAAAAGTGTTGGGTGATAATGTGGGGAGGTTTAAAGCTGACAGGTTTTACAGGGATTGCAGTTTGGAAAGGGACATGAAGATTGGGTGGGGGTTGCAGTTGTGGGTTGCGGATAAGACTTTGAAGATCACCTGTGACCACTTCTACTTCACATGATTAGGATTAATATGTAATGATCAACAACATGACTAGCATTGTTTGTGGGTGAAATTTGATTTGCAGGTTACAAAGATTACATGCTGAATTCTGTGATGGTGGAGGTATTTAATCTGAAATCTATGAATGCAATTGCCCCTTGAAGAGCCTCACATCACTCACAATCAGAGCCCACATCCACAGAAATTGTATCTCCTCACTATGCATGTTCTGGTGATCCTTTTTCATGTCTATTGCATGGTTGCAATTTTGGGTGGAGTTGGAAAGCTTTCCAGAATGCATTAAGAGAGAACGAGAGCATCGAAGGCCACACTTGAATCTCAGGGATTTAGGCATTTTACAGATTTCATACTGAGGTGGTCAGTGAGCTCAGGATTGTATTCTCCACGGTGTGTGGACTTGCATTGTGCACCTCACTCTCATTATGAAGTTCATATCAAGCAGATTGGACTAGTGAGAGGTTTTGGTTTTGCTCCATTGATCTCCCAGTGGGTAACCCTGTTCTTACCTCATAGTACACCTCTGGTGGTTGCCACCAGTTATATCGGCTGTACAGGATGTTCCCTTTCCTTGCAATTTGGCACCAGGTTTTCTCTCAACCTGTGCCACTTTCCCAGCAACTCTGTTGCCAGCAGGTGGATGTTCAGCTTCTGCTTTACTATTTTGTTATTCTTCTTCTAAGTAAGGCTTCACCATCAGATTCTGCTGGTTCTCCTCTCAACCTGCCCTAAATTTACCAGGAGTATGTTAACCAGATCTTTGGCTCTATCCTGTCACCTTTCCTGATCTATTCTTGATTTTCATTTTGGCCTCTTTGCCACCTTCTGCTGATTTAATTGAAGTGACCCTTCTTCAGCCACTCCAAATTAAAATGGTGGTAAATCACTGTTAGTAAGGCTCCAGAGATATTGGGTTGAATTCTCCCGCTTTTTGGCTGAGTTAGTTTTTTTGCGATAGCCCATTACAATTTTCCTCAATTCTTCTCGACGATTATGCTTTTGGGTTCGTCCCAATCAGTCAGGAGACAGAAGAGCTCATTCCTACTGGGATATTGTGCTGCTCATGCCATTAGCATTATCCTTGAATCATGGCTTCACACCACTTCAAACAAATGTACGCCAGGATCTATCTTTCATAGTCCGCTGCCCCATCGTTCTAGACTAGGGGATACATCAATAAAGAAATAGTGGCAGGTCTTTAAGGAGATATTTCAGAATACTCCTACTGATGGAGAAAAATTCTAAAAGGAGGACCTGTCTTGTGGGGCTTTCCTCTCGGCACAGTTTGGTTTCAAACCTGTGTGAGAGAGAACCGGGAACTGCACACAAATACAGCAAGATTAGCCAACAGTAAGTTGCAAATGCATGGAAATAAAGGGGTCGCTGCTCATGTGAGATTCTGATCTATCTGTGTGAACCTTAAAAGGAAAGATCATACACTTTTTCCTCAAAGTCAAGAATTAAATTTCTACATTTTTACCACATGTTCCAAAATTTCTGTTCACAGGCTAGGAAAATACATTTTTTAATGTATATGCATTTTTGATTTATTCTGAAGCTGTGAGGACATTTAAATTCCCTTTCACTGAATTGTACTCAGTATCTCTTTTTGGCCATTTGTTTCTTGGTGTACTTTCAAACTAAGTATTCTCACTACTGCCATGGAAATGTGTGTCAATCTTCACCAAGTTTCGCAGGTTGTTTGCATGATGAAAATAGAGATTATTCTCCAATCCATTAAATAAGAAACCAAGTGGTTGACTAAAGTAAGGCTTCAAATGGAACTTTAAATTAAATATTTACACAATACATTGCAAGAATTTCTAACAATGTTCCATTATTACATTTTTTAACCTAATTGACAACATGCATCATATAATTAAAAACCACAATAAATTATAAACATTTTAGTCAATCATCACAAAGATTTAAATATGATTTCCTATCAAAATACTAGGTTCAAAAATTAACATCTTCATATTTTATTCAATGGCTAATTTTTGTAACCACAAATGTTTTGAAACATTTTAAAAATCACCGCTACTTTTACAGCTAACTTTCCAATCAGAGACAATTACTTCCATACTGTCCATGAATCAATGACGTTTGACTATCTTGAGGAAGCTTTTGTTTTCTATAAAGTTACAAGAATTCTGATCATCACTGAATCTCATGAGACTTTCCATCAAAATTATTTCCTTCTAAAATGGGGCAAGATAAGTGGGGAAAGAAATCAAGACGATTCCAATGGCATCTACCATTTAATTTTCTTTTCATATTGGCCAGTGTCTTCCAGAATCATTGGCTGACTTGCTGAAAAGGTGCTCATCCTGACTTTTCACTGCAAACCCAGTGCCTGCAGCTCTGGATTGTGGATACTGCTGGAGAGACAGCCACAATCGCAAGGACCAAGGTATCAGATAAATGCATTTTGGGGAGATTAATGAGGGGTGTCAGGCTCTTTGTGACCATTTCCTTAGGCCTATGTCCAGTCCTTTGATCATGCGCAAATCAGCTGCACATTAGGCCGATCAATTGTTCCCCCTCCCCCACCCCCGCCACACTTGGAGCTGAGATAATCACAGTCCTGGTGAGAATAGGCCATTGTGAGGTCCTTAATTGACCACTTAAAAGATCTCAACTGGTGGCAGGGTGTGAAGATCATGCTTGGGCCTTTCAACCTCCAACTTAATTCAGGTGAAATAGAAAGGTGGCAGGTTTCTGGTACACTGCCATCCAGTCTCCAGAACAGGAAGATTTGCCCAGAGTCTCCAATTTAACAGGAAATCTTCTGCACGAGTAAGCCAGGGGGTCATTGTTAAATTAATTTTTAAAAAACCAAATCAATCAATGTTAGCGGTACTGTTATTAACATGAAATAGAGTCAATCAAAAATCTTGTTCAACTTCAAACATTAGTTCATCTTCCTGTAAACAAAAGCAACAGGCTGCCTTGTCATGACCCATGAGTACATCATAAGTACAGATTGTACTTTAATTAGTTTGCTGTCATACTCTCCACAACACATGCAATGGCTCTCAAAATTCCAGAATAAAAAAAAGTAGGTTAGATTTTAACTCACTTAAAATATATCCGTTTACACAGTTAAAAATTTGGGCCTAATAGTGGAATATGCATATTATTAATAAAATTAAAGATCTTGATTCTGGATTTATAAAATATGATTAAAGAGACAATGGCAAATTGTTGATATGTTTTGAGTGGTCAAAAATGTGGATCTGTTCAACATTAATATTTATCAATTGCTATTACAGATCTAAAATAGATAACCTTGGAATATGAATTCTATTGCTGGTCTAATAATCACATACAACATATTATTAGACCATATAACCAGCTGACAAAGACAAGGTGCACCTTTTTAACATTTTCGTAACTTTTACTATTTGTAGTCATTGATGATACAATCAGACATGTGAAAATGATATGTTGCATTGTTAAGCTTCAAAACAGCTTTTGATGAATAGTTAATTCAATGAATCATATCAGCACCTTTATGTGTTTTAAAATATTTTGTTAAATCTACAATTTTCCAGTTAAATTATACGTAACATACATCCTTCTATTCCCTGTGACTGGTTGACTGTATCCAGTGGTATGGAATACCTCATTATGTTCAATATTTTGATATACAGAGTGTCTTTTTGTCCAAACTCCTACTTAAAAAGTAAAGTGCTATTTAATGTGTACCATGCAAAAAATGATTAATGCAATCTTGTTCATGAATTCCTAAATGATTTACACATTCCTTTCAACTATATTTGGAAAGCTTTTAAAAAAGAATGTTTGTGACTCTGGTTATCAAATAGTAACAATTGAGGTCAGCCTATTACTGTATGGAAGAACACCCTATTTCTAAGTTCTTGACCTGAAACACTAACTCTATTGCTCTCTCTACAGATTCTACCAAATCTGCTGAGTATTTCCACCACTTTCTTATTCTGTGTCTTCTAGTTTTCAGCTGAGAGCTTTACGACTCCTCAGACCCAAAAACAATTGTCCTCCAGATGTCTTAAGGATATATTTTTTCACTTGAGAAAAAGAGTTTTGCCTCCACTCTTTGAAGTAAATGCTAACTACACCATCTCTGGTCGATCTTATCAACTTAGGGACAATTCATTTCCCACTCTACCAATAATTTGCACATCCTAAACATTCAACTGACAGAAACTTCCCAAGCTTACCATCTTTAGGTTTTTTTTTGTACTGTAAGAGATTTCAAACCATCGATAGGGGCTGCTTTCAAACCAAGATAATTATCAACGCAGTAAATTAATCTGTAGTGCCACCCAGTAATTGATGTTTACTACCCAGCTATGCATTTCTGAATTTCTGTCTATAATGGATGGAACATTATGGGTAGTGTATGGCTGATGCTCTTCTGTGTGCTGGGGACCAGAATTCTGTGCCAGGAGAGTTAAAGACATTGTACAACATATCATGAAGACAGCATAAAATTATAGACAAAAACAGACATTTTGATACAGTTTAGCAATTCAACCTGTTACGATATTTTAAGAGTTTTTCATATTTTGCAAGTAACTGCAAATGGCAATAAAAGAAAGAAAAAACAGGATTACCTTAACTTATTAAATTATTCCTAAAACTTTAGTTCAAGAAGTCATGGAAAATATCATCTTATAATCTTTAAATAAATTGCCTTTGAATAAAGGCTCTAAGTTAACATCAGAAAGTGTATCATCTTGTAGAATAGATTGCAGCCTCTTTGACCGATGCTGGCAATTCTCAAAATACATGAGAATAAGACACTGAGACATTCATTAAATAAATTCACTTAACTCATTTTCATTCCTTCACCTTTGCCATAGTGCACCTTTCTTACTATGGACTCTCTTCAGTTCGATTTTGATCGAGATTAATTTTCCCCAAAATAAATGTCTTAAACATTTCAAAGTAAAGCCAGGTAAGTATGACTGGTAAGGAGGAATTTCATGGAACATTCACCAGTGTCGATGTTGAGATTGGCTTAATGCTGATTTAGAATTCAGAATGAAATTCTAAAAACAGCATTAAAATGGGAAATCTGGGATCTCACAATAATGGCAAAGACCATAATGAAATTAAGCTTCATTAGTATTTTATAGAAGAAAGTTTCTTTTTACAAACTGTAAAACTTGTGGCCATATAATTTAGTTAGAATGGGAACACAATGTTACCACAGGTTGTCCAGCCATTTAAGTTATATTTGTACCTTGGTCTGCTCCACAGTATATTCACCTCAATTCATTTCATTAATTGTCTTACTAAACCACACATAAAAACAGAAATGCTAGAAATATTTAGCAGGTCAAGCAGCACCTGTGGAAAAAGATCAGTCTGACAAAAATAAGTGGAACTCATTTGCCACTGATGCTGCCAGAACAGCAGGGATTACAAACATTTTCTGAATTTATTGCAGATTGCCAGCATTTACTGCGTTTTATATTTATACCAAACTACAAAATTGAAAATCACAAATTACATTGTTCAACAAAAGGTGACTTTTGTAAGGATACAGTGGACCCCATTTTCAAAAGTTTTGTGATCTTGCACATATTAACAAAGACGTGCAGGAATATATTTTCAGTGCATTTCTTGCATCAGCTCAGCCTAGTCCTTTTCTGCATTACCAACTTGACCAGTAAAGCACAATCATTTTAGAATGTTTGGATAACTCAATCTCCATCCTAATTACTATATTGGCTGAAGGTAAAAATGTTAGAATAGAGACTAAGGGGTGATTTGATTAAGGATCTTTAAACTTAGTGTACACCAAATGGATTCAGGTACAATGTTTCAAAACAGGCGATCTGAAACACAATGAAGACCAAAAAAACCAACATTTTGTTTTTAAGTTGTTATGCATGAATCTGAATTATTGTTAGGAGTGAGAGAAATTTCCAGATTGAAAAGGTACTCCACTGTCACAACAATGAGCCTGCAAATTATTTGCTTTTTGTGTGCCTGACAGTTTCTATTGTCCAAGAGACTGTTGAACTCACCCCGCCCGCTGCAAACTGCCTAACCTGAATTGCTTAACCCCCAAAATAAAGCAAAACTCAAAATCCACCATACCTCTCTACTTGGATTGCTGGTTTTGAGACACTCCTTCCTCAAATCTAATCCATCCTCCAATATCCTGCCTCTTTTTCATAGTTCTTTACTGAGGCAGGGTGATATCACCTGTCAGAGAAGTTATCTCTTTTGCTTTTCAATGTCTATTGATCATTGTAAAACATTTGGAGGCATCCTATCACTCGCTAAGTGCACTGCTAACATGTAGTTTGCTTCTACTGTTACTATTATTCATCCGCTGTCCATTTTCTACCTGATCTAATTTGGGACTAGGCGATCCCTTTTGTGGGTTCTTCACAGTCCATAAGCACGAGTTCTGAAATATTATATATGCCTTTTTATACTGGATTATTTCTTTAAGGACAGGATATTATATTATTTCAAGAACATTCTTAGCACTCTGGGAGAAACAGAATTTATTCATGGTTGTTATTGGTTGATTGTCAGCTTGTGGTATATGGTGGTATTCCAATGGCCTTATGGATTTTGTAGAGCCAATTGCAATTCTGCAGGCGAGATCTATACCTTATGATTGATCCAAAAAGGCATTAGAAGCTATTGCTATACATGAGACTTAGGAAATGGTTGCTCTGTTATTCTTCTTGAATTACATTTGATCACTGGGATTTCAGATCAGATGTATGTTTTCTTTCCTTGCATCAGCTCAAGTCAGGTGAATAGTCAAATTCAATTCTTCCATCTTCAGAGAGAGCCCAGGGTCTGTTACATATTAGCCTACAGCATTCCAACATGCATCCAGCCAATATGTTTTAAATGATTATATATTTGTTGTATATACCAATTTTGTGATGGAATTGCCAATTTAATTCATTGCACACCAATTTGCAATACAACTGAAACAGTATTAACAAGACTTTGAAAATAGGAAAATTAAGGATAATTAGATCTTATGTATATCCAAACAGAATTATTCTTTGTTTACAAACCAGGCTTAATTCCAAAATACTACTAACATCATCAACAGGACATGGCTATCGAAAAGTTAAAACATATTTTGAGAACGCTGAATCCAAAGTCAGCTATGTATAAATCTTCGTAATGAATCCTGCACGTTAAAGCCATTGCAGCATTTTCCAAAGCCCATCCTTCAAAGATCTTTGAACTTGCATAGGCAAAATGAATGCTCTTATATTCCAGCAAATGGTACTTCATTTAAATTTCTAGAAAAAGCTGTTCATATAGGTTTCAGTCAAAGTGTCGTACCTCAGCATTAAGTTGCCTCAAAAAAAACGCACTTATTGCTGACACCACCTCCTGCTTCAGGGCAGTATTTCCCATCACCAATGATATCAGTTGTACTGCATCAGTCCAGTCTAAACGCTGGACAATGTTACGCACATCTTGAGATAATATCAGCTGTTGATTTGGTGGAAGTTCCATAATAATCTGCGGTAATGGTTTAAATTGTCCACTCGTCATCCAGGCACCCAACAATCCACCAACTGCACCACCTAAGGAGAACAAAAATCAAGAAAAGTTTAAGATTATTTATTTTCTACATTTTGAAATGAATTATTCCTCTTTTTGAAGAGGAAATTTATTTTTGGCTATTTTCTGAATTCCAACAGCCATTAAATCCCTTGACGAAAAAGATATTGTTGAGACGCAGAATAGTGAAAACTCTCAGGTGATTTAATTACAAAGGCTATCACAGCCAGAATTAATCGTATCCACAAACAGCATCTGCATACGATCACTTTTCAACAGTTTAAAGAATCATATAGCACAGAGGGAGGCCATTCAGCCCATCATGCCAATATGGGAAGCCATTGTATATGGTGTACCTAGATTTCCAAAATTCTTTGACAAGGTGCTGCATAAGAGGCTGCTGCATAAGAAACGTATGCATGGTGTTACGGCTGAAGTATTTTGCATGGATAGAGGATTGGTTGACTAACACAAAGCAAAGCTGGCAATCAATGACTAGTGGTGTGCCTCAGGGATCAGTGTTGGGACCATAATTATTCACAATTTATATAGATGAGTCGGAGTTGGGAACCACGTGTCGTGTGACAAAGTCCGCAGATGACACTAAGATGAGTGCAGAGCAATGTGAGCAGGGGACTGTGAAACTTTGCAGAGGAGTATACATACTTTAAGAGAGCGGGCAAAGGTCTGGCAGATAGAATACAATGTTAATAAATGTGAAGTCATCCGTTTTGGTCGGAGTAATGGTAAAAAAGGATTATTACTTGAATGGTAAAAAAGTTGCAGCATGCTGTTATGCAGAGGAACCTGAGTGTCCTTGTGCATGAATCACAGAAGGTTAATCTGCAGGTACAACAAGTTATTAGGAAGGCAAATGGAAGTTTGTCGTTCATTGCTGAAGGGATTGAATTTAAAAGCAGGGAGGTTATGTTGCAGCTGTACAGGGTGCTGGCAAGATTACACCTGGAGTACTGTGTGCAGTTTTGTTCTCCTTACTTGAGAAAGGATGTACTGGCACTGGAAGGTGTGCAGACGAGATTCACTAGGTTAATTCCGGAGTTGAGGGTGTTGGTTTATGAGGAGAGACTGAGTAGGTTAGGATTATATTTGTTGGAATTCAGAAGAATGAGGGAGGATCTTATAGAAACATATAAAATGATGAAGGAAATTGATAAGCTAGAAGTATAGAGGATGTTTCCACTGGCAGGAGAAACTAGGACAAGAGGGCATAGCCTCAAGATTAGAGGGAGCAGATTTTTTAACTGCATTGAGAAGGACCTTCTTCACCCAGAGGGTTGTTAATCTATGGAATTCCTTGCCCAGTGAAGTAGTTGACGCTACTTTAGTAAACGTTTTTAAAGCTAAGATAGGCTTTTTTTGAAAAAATAAAGGAGTTAAGGGATACGATGACAGCACTAGTAAGTGGATCTGAGTCCACGTAAAGATCAGCTATGATCTTATTGAATAGCGGAGCAGGCTCGATGGGCCGAACGGCCTACTCCAACTCCTAGTTCTTATGTTCTTATATCGACTTTTTGAAGGTGTTATCCAACTAGAAACCCCATACATCTGTTGATTTCCCATAGCTCTGCAATTTTATTGTTTTATTCTTACGAGCATGGAAAGCCAAAAGCAAATGAATTGTTCTAAATCACCCAATGAAAATAAGTTAAGTCAACATTAACTAGGGATCAAACTCTTCCTCATCCATGTGACTCAGTTTCCCAAAATGGTATATTTATCTACTGAAACCATGAGAGGAAATTAGTCATTATGGACTTTAAATTTGTTTCATAATGATCAGAAGCTTAATGGATTTAAATGCTGCAGAAAATGTATAAACAGTGAATGGCTCAAATAGCTGCATTATTCAGAACTCTATTCAGCTGTATTATTCACACATGAAGCATTATTGTCAATCAATTCTGGCATGTTCATCCCATTTTAGTAATGTGCAGGGAAACCCATATTGTCTCCCTGTCATACTCCACACAAGGACTGAGGGTGTACCATGTTCTATATCCTATAATACAAATATTCTTAAACTTGTAGAAATATTAAGTAAGGTTTTCATTAAGAATAAAATTAAACTTTTGTAGTAGAACTTCGGTCTGTTCTGTAATTTGATTGTAATATATGGCGAAAAAGAAATGCATAACTCTCTAATATGAAGTAATGCATCCTGCAGCAAAGAACTCATTTCAAGAGGACACACAAAAACACTGAAGGGAACTAAGTTAGTACAGGGAGACTTTGAAAAGAATCTGTTAGTGGTATTAGATCCAGCATTTTCAATGTTAGGAAATATTGGGATGCTTCATTAGAATTGAAGCACATGTATTGACTGAATTAACATGAGATTTAATAAGCCACTGGTTACGACATATTTGGAACAAGTGCCTTTCTGGTTATCATCATTTAAGAAGGGATATACCTGCATCAGAGAAATATTGCAGATCAACAACAATGATCTAATATATAAAGATTTAATTGTAAGGAAAGAAAAGAGAGAAAGCTAAGATAATTGTTATACTGGAATCCAGGGAGAGCTAGCCATTGGGATACAAAACTGGCTTGAGGGAAGAAACAGAGGTTGATGGTGCAGGGTTGTTTTTCTGATTGGAGTCTTGTGACCAGTAGTGTGCTGCAAAGATTGGTGCTGGGTCCACTCTTTTTTGTCATTTATCTCGATGATTTGGATGTAAATATAAGAGGAATACTTAAGTTTGCAAATGACACCAAAATTGGTGGTGTTGTGGACAGTGACGGTTATTGCAGTATAATGGGACCTAGCTCAAATGGGCTGAGGGGTGCAGATGGTACTTAATTTAGATAAATGTGATGTGTTGCATTTTGTTAAGACAAATCTGGGCAGGACATGCACATTTAATGGTAGGATCCTGTGGAATGGTGCTGAACAAAGAGACTTTGGGTGCAGGTTCATGGTTCCTTGAAAGTGGAGTTACAGGTAGATAGGATAGTGAAGGTGCTGTTTGGTACACTTGCTTTTATTGGTCAGTGCATTGAGTATAGGAGTTGGGATGTTATGTTGCGGCTGTACAGGACATTACTTAAGCCACTTTTAGAACACTACATTAAATTCCATTCTCCTTGCTATAGGAAAGATGTTGTTAAATTTCATAGGGGACAGAAAAGATTTACAAGGATGTTGCCATGGTTGGAGGGTTTGAGCTATAGGGAGATGCTGAATAAGTTGGAGCTATTTTCCCTGAAATGTTGGAGGCTGAGGGGTGACCTTATAGAGGTTTATAAAATCATGACGGGCATGGATAGAATGAATAACCAAAGTCTTTTTCCAAGGATAGAGGAGTACGTGACTTGAGAGGATAGGTTTAAGGTGAGAGGGGAAAGATTTAAAAGGGACCTAAGGGGCAACTTATTCACACAGAGGGTGGTATGTGTATGGAATGAACTGCCAGAGGAAGTGGTGAAGCCTGGTACAATTACAACATTCAATTACAACATCTGGATGGGTATATGAATAGGAAGGGCTTGGAGGGATATAGCCCAAATGCTAGCAAATGCTTGATTAATTTAGGTTACCGGTTGGCATGGACTGAAGGGTTTGTTTCTGTTCTGCAGACCTCCAAGCCAGCTACCCAAAAAATAGAATTGTCTGAAAACTGCACATTTAGAAACACACCGTACAATTTTAATTAAGTGAATTTGTAAAGAATAATTTATTTGAGCAATTTGGCTTTGCACTACACAGCCGTGAAGCAGAGTTTCACAAACTTCACCACTTGAATGACAGTCTATTCTCGTGCTCCAGTGACCCTTGACCCCACCTGATCTGGTTTGGCCCAAACTGTTCACAGCCTAAGCTTCCTGACTTGAAATCCAGCAAGATCTAAAATCTTACATGGCTCCAATTCTGAGGTTGCCAGTGTTGACACACGCTGTTTATACATTATTTACAAGGAAGCAAACTTTGTGCTCTGATCAAACAGCTACATTCTAAAATGAGGTGCACAGGACCCCCAATTTGCATTGTGTTTAAAGCAGCATAATATCTGAAACACATTGGATCTCTCATCAGTAAACTCCCTTAAAGATGGGGTCAATTGGAAAACCAAATAATTGCACTTTGAGGTCAGTTCTAGTCTCTGGTTCTTGGGATTCTGGCAAGGCCAGATTTATAGTTCACTTCCAAATGCTGTCAGGGTATTTAAAGTCAACAGTGTAGGATTAGAATGATGCTATATAATATTCTAGACTGGCAGAGTTACAGGATTTAATTCTCCAAGGGAGCTTTGTGTTCCAGGTGGCATCTTGTTTACAACAGTCTAGTAACTTTTTTGGCAAATTTGTGGGGTTACCAGATTTACTGAGTTAGATTACACAATTTGCCATTGTGGATCGCTAGACCATAACTAGTATGGGAGCCTAATGGTTAAAACAAGCTGTGATATCTCTCCAGTTTCTCAAAGAACTTCTTTCATTTGCTACTTCTATTTACAATGTTTCGTACATGTTTCGTTCATTAACAAATGTTATGAATGCCAGAATCTCTCAGATCCCTCAAACATATTATTCATTTATTTATAAGTCTATTTGGTGGTAACAAAGGTAATATTTGATAAGTTATGGATAGTGGTACATAAATGCTCAATGTGCTCTCACAAATTCCTCCACCACAGTATTTAAGTTGAGGCATTATTCCACTTAAGCCACAGAATTACTATTTCCATATGTTCAGTGACTTCCATTAACTTCATTGTTGTAGGAGCGACCCATTTAGGAATAAGTTTCAGAAGACAGCAGAGTTCAGGCACGTGGTAACTTATTTGAGCAATTACTGGTAACTTGCAAAGAGGCATACGCGTTATTCCTACATTTGTCATTTTCAAACTCTGTTCACTTAAGGTCAATCGCAAAAACTTACCAACTGCTATTCCTGGAGGACCACCGACCAAGCCTCCTGCAAATGCTATTGCACCTGCCAAAAGTGCCCCTTTTCCAGAATTTTTCACTGCAACTTGCAGCTTCTCCACCTCTGAAATGTGGCGCACTAAGTGCATCACATCATCAATATGCACAGGCATCTCAGTATCTAAGGAAATCACATAGAACTTTGTTAATTATAACAAAATAACTTTTTAAGCTGACATCTTTGGAGAAGCAATAATTTATAAAATATGCGTTTTTCTGAATATTTGATGATTACGTTGTCTTTTCAGTAGTATTAGACCTCTCAATTCAAAGCTGATACCGTTAGCAGTTTGTCTAACAGTTCCTGTACAGCTATATCAGAGGGCATTTTGTCTACTGAATTTAAATCAAAGCACGGAAACGATGGGTTGACGGCTAATGGCCACTTAAAGAGTATGAAGTAATTACTAAAAGGCTGCTTGGCTTGGGGAAAACATTGAAATCAATCGACATAGAAACGGAAGAAGCAGCCTCAAGTTATTATTTAACATAATTGATTTTAGACATAATGATATAACCAATGTTAGTACATTCTTAGTGAGACAGAGAGAGGCAGACATCTTTACACATGATCAAAAAAAATTCAATATAAAATCACCTTCCAGCATTGACTTTTATTTTCCCATGCTAAGTATAACCACTGTCTTTTATCTCTACCTCTGCTACTAGAATAGGAATGATTTGTTATTATAACTTTGCACATTACCCTCCAAGTTACTCATATACTGAAAATATTAATGAGTTTTCATTGTATTATGATTTTGGAAGAGACCAAAAATACTTTAATAATTTTTAGAACCTGAAAACAAAGGTATTTATTGAAAGAATGTGTGCCCACTAAGCTATACTGTTTAAAACAAAACGTCATTATATAAAAAAGTGAATTTCAATAGTAATAACTACTGTCTTAACTTGTGAGCTGAATACATTAAAATTACTACTATGCTGAACGAAACTTCAAGTCAAATTTCTTTCAACACCCAAGTGACTTAAAAAGTCCAAGCAAAACAAAACTCACCATAAATTGGGAGGCTCACCATTTGATCTGAAAGCTGTTCAAAGGGGTCAAGAGTTCTTGTACCTTTGTTACTTCTGCTAAGGTTGTCACTTTAAATTTCCTCCAACTTCCCTCAGTTGGAATTTCCTGATTAAATATAGGCGTCAGTATCATCTTAATCATGCTCACCATGTCTGAACTTTCTTGATCTGATGTTCTTTGCTCTGGAGTCTTGCATCTAGAGATTCTTGACACCTCTTTTTCTCCTAAACTTCACTGTCCAATGTCCAACTCATTCATTTAGAGGTTTTGAAACTTCTTTAGACTAGACACAATTTACTTAATCCTGTTTGAAAGTGATGTTCCCTGCATTCAACATGTTCTAAAAACCCAAGTTTTCTAAACACAGAACAAGATCCAAGAATCTGCATGTTCTTTTAGTTAAATTTTTGATTGACACTTTTTAATATTATTTATCCTCCCAAGCAGTTAGGTCACACACCAGTTGCAGGAGTTGTGTAGCTTTTTACAAGAAACCTTCTATCAGAGAAAAATATTTCTTAAAAGAAAGAGGCTTTCATCCCGATATAAATATATTTGGTACCTAAAGCAACTGGGCACAATTACAATTGCTATTTTCAATTTTTTAAATAGGTATATTTTCTGAAAACCAATCACCAAAACAAAGTCTTCTTCAGATCAAAAAAAAAATTTTTTAACATCATAAAACTCTGTGGGCCTAAAAGTGATGTTTTCAGGGTGCCAGAAAATACTGCAGTTCCAGTGATGTTTGCAAGAATTTGGAGTACACATCATTAGCAGTAGAGTTACAGTTATTGTAAAACATTCACTGAATTTAGAGGAATCCAGCAATTCTGAAAAACCATAATAGGCCATTCATGAAGAAGCTGTTGTGGAATCCATGACCACAACAGTGGACTAAAGTCAGTTAGGTTACGCATCAGTTACAGGAGAAAGTGAGGACGCAGATGCTGGTGATCAGAGCTGAAAAATGTGTTGCGAGAAAGGCACAGCAGGTCAGGCAGCATCCAAGGAGCAGGAGAATCGACGTTTCGGGCATGAGCCCTTCTTCAGGAATGTAACACATCAGTTACAGCCTGGAAGAAGCCAAGGACATAAATGATGGGGGTGTAATGCATGCAATTGTATTAATAACAAGGTCAAGCATGAATTTTTGATGGGAATGGTTTGTGTTATATGGGTCTGGTGCAGTGTGCGAGGCTGATAGTGCACCTGGTTGGATATAGCTCTTAAGATAAATTTGCTAACCTCGATTACTTGTGTTAGGTTATGAAACCTTTTTTTCTACAGTGTTTCCAAATTCACACTAAACTCCTAACACTGACCCCAATGGCTGTTTTCTCTTTTGAAGATTTATCTAGAGGGCCTCCAATCTCCCTGTGCATACTTTGCAACTTCCGTGCATCCAGTGTAACGTCCCAGAACCTTGGATGGAGTAGTGTGCCTCGTGTTTGTTGTTAATCAGTCTTTTCATGTCCTCCCCAGGCCTATATACAGGACCTGCATCTCTTCATCAGCTCCGTCATTGTTGTTGATGAGCAGGCAGCAGCACCAGGTTAGTATGTGGCTAAGATCACACTGAACTGACAGATATAGGTTCAGCGTACATAATGAAACCTGTTGTCGTTTTGACCTTTTTTTATTGCTTTACCCGTACACGTTGGTTTCACTTTAAACAGAAACCCCTTATTGTTAATTACACTCCAGGGCTATCTCCCAGTTCACACTTCCCGTCAATACCTTCAAAGCGATACAAGCTTTTCAAATCCACTGCATCTGCTCAGCTCGCATCTTTTGTCACTGTTTCCCGTTTGACGTGTAAACATCAGGGCCGAGAATCCCGCTTTCCCAACTGGGATATATAAACGGGAAACACTCCCTCGCGGTTAATTGATAAATAAAACTGCACTCTACAGTTTTCCACCCACGAATAAATATCTGGGCACACGGTACCTGGTTTAGGATCCTCCTTTGCAGGGAACAAATGCAATCTCCGGGCAGGCTCCAGATTTTCCAATATTGGGATGGGGGAGCGGTCAGCTGTAGAGTTTGTATCGCGTGATTTCCCGGTACTGGTGGAAAGTGACAAGTATAATAGAACTGGAGACTCAGCGCAATGTGCTACCACCGCTTACAGTTAACAACAGTAGATTTTATTCATATAGCACCTCCACAACATATTGTCACTAGCACGTAGAATGACTTATGGGGCGGTGCTAGACCTAGGTTTACGGAACACTTAGCGAGACATTTGGTGGTGGGGGATCATTTCCGTGATAATGGCATAATTCAGCAAGATTTAAAGTCATTATGGCGAAGGACAAACAGGGTTTGGAAATAAAAGTTCTGAATGGGGAATCAAGGATGGAACCTCAGCACCCCACTCTACCGCAAACCCACAGACAACCTCACAATGCTACACTTCTCCAGCTTCCACCCAAAACATATTAAAGCAGCCATTCCCTATGGACAAACCGTACGCATGCACCGGATCTGCTCGGAGGATGAGGAATGTGACGGACACCTGGAAGTACTCAAGGGTGCCCTCACAAGAACGGGGTACGATGCTCAACTCATTGACCGCCAGTTCCCTCGTGCCACAGTAAGGAACCGTAATGACCTCTTCAGGAGACAAACACGGGCTGCAACTGACAGGGTACCCTTCGTTGTTCAGTACTTCCCAGGAGCTGAAAGATTATGCCATGTTCTTCGTGACCTGCAACACATTATCAATGAGGATGAACACCTCACCAAGACCTTCCCCACACCTCCACTGCTCGCCTTTAAACAACCACCAAACCTCAAGCAGATCATTGTTCGTAGCAAACTGCCCGGCTCTCAGGACAACTCCATACAATCCTGTCACGGTGGACGCTGCAAGACGTGTCAGATTGTGGACATAGACACCACTATTATGCGTGGGAACACCTCCCACCTTGTACATGGCAGGTACTCATGTGACTCAGCCAACATTGTCTATCTTATACGTTGCAGGCAAGGATGCCCGGAGGCATGGTACATTGGGGAAACCGAGCAAAGGCTACGACAATGGATGAATGGGCACCACACAACAATCAACAGACAGGAGGGTTCCTTCCCAGTTGGGGAACACTTCAGTGGTCCAGGACATTCAGCCTTGGACCTTTGGGTGACCATCCTCCAAGGTAGACTTTGGGACAGGCAGCAGAGAAAAGTGGCCGAGCAGAGGCTGATAGCTAAGTTCGGTACCCATAGGGAGGGCCTCAACTGGGACCTTGGGTTCATGTCACATTACAGGTGATCACCATTGCACTACACACACACACTCTCACATACACATGGACACAGGTACACACAGACGCGCACCCTTATAGATACACACACTCCAACATTCACACATGCATCCTCTCACAGACTTAAGACACTCTGCACTCACTACACACACACTTTCTCACACTCACAACCCCCATCCCAGACAGACACACACACACAGACAGACAAAGACCCACATGCACACATATATTTTGTGGGGTGAATTTGCACTTGCAGAGTTACATTGTACTTTGCTCAAAAACTGCATGCATTCATGTAGAACTCTGAGTTCAAAAACTGCATGAATTTGTGTAAAACTCTGTTATCTCACTTTTCAGATTAGAATCAATCTGAACATCATGGCATAGACGGAGAACACAGGGGGCCAACACCTTCAACATATTGTCTAGCTATCACCATTGTTAACAGCTAACCTGAGAATGCAACTTTAAAAAAAAGGTTTTGTGATTTACACATGAAAGAAGTGAAACTATCACTGTATTCTAACAGGTGAAAGGCTTAACAGACAATCAATTTTTCAATGTATAATTTCAGTTACATCACACTGTAAACTTTTGCTATAAATTCTGTGTTACGATCGAGCCCTCCACAATCACCTGATGAGAGAGCGTTGCTCCGAAAGCTAGTGTGCTTCCAATTAAACCTGCTGGACTATAACCTGGTGTTATGTGATTTTTAACTGAATGGGGAAAGCTGTTTTGATGTGTCATGTTCTGGCCTGGGAGGAGCTACTTGTAGGAAAATCCACATCAGAGCAGGAGTAGACATTCAAAAGGGTAATAGTGAAAGTGTAGGGCCACCATAAAGATAAAGGGCGGGCAAGATTGGAGAAGGAGGAGGCTTCTTGCAAAACAGCAGTTGCCCGAGAAAAGTAAAGAAAGTTCATGGAGTTGCTTATAAAGGAAACTGGTGCAAGAGAAAAATGAAGGAGAGTGTAGGGCCCACCAAAGTGATAATGTGGCTCGATCCAGTGGACATAGCTGAAATGTTAAATTAATACTTTCTATCTGTCTTCACTCGATAAAAGAATGATGCAGGTCTAGAAATCCAGGAAGGGGATTGTATATGCTTGAATGAATTAGCATTGACAGAGAGGTATTAATGGTTTTAGCAAGTTTGAAAGTGAATAAATCCCAGGTTGCTCTGGGAAACAAGAGAGGAGATTGTAGGGGCTCAGACTTTAATTTCCAAATTCTCTTTGGTCACAGGAAGGGTGCCAGAGGACTGGGGGACAGCTAATTTGATACGATTATTTAAGAAGGGAGCCAGGGATACACCAGGAAACCACAAGCTAGTGTGTGTAACATTGGCTTTTAGAAAAAATTTTGGGAGGACAGAATTGATCTCCACATGGAGAGGCAAGGATTAATCAAGGTTCTGAGGGAGGGTCACTGGACACAAAACGTTAACATTAATTTCTCTGCACAGATGCTGTCAGACCTGCTGAGCTTTTCCAGCAACTTCTATTGTTATTTCTGATTTACAGCAGCTGCTGTTGTTTTGGTTTTTATTAACCAAGTATAGTCAGTAAGGAGGTAATCATCCTAACAAATTTACTTAATTTCTTGAGGAGGTGACCAGATGTACAGATGAGGCTTGTGCAGTTGATAGCTTTTGACAGGTGGTTAAGAAGCTAAGAGTCCATTGGATCCAAAGCAATTTGGCAAACTGGATTTGAAATTGGGCTTAATTGCTGGAAGCAGATGCTGGTAATTGAGGCATGTTTGTGATGAGAAGCCTGTGTCCAGTTACAAAGCACAGGGTTCAGCTTTGGGTACTTGTTTGTTGTGTAAAAGAATGATTGAGATATGACATGAATGCAGAAGGTATGATCAGCAAGTTCATAGATGATATAAAATTTGGTGATGTGGTAAATAGTAAGGAGGAAAGCCTTAGGCTACATGATTATATGGATGTGAAAAGTGTGAATTGATGCATTCTAGGATAACTAACAAGGTAAGTGAATATATATTGAGTGGTAGGCCCCTTAGAAATATAGAGGTTTTGGGGAATTTTGGTGTGAAATTCCATAGATCCTTGATGGTTAGAAGACAAGTATATAAGGTGCTTAAGAAGGTATAGGATATTTAACTTTTATTAATAAAGGTATTGACTACAAGAGCAAGGATGTAATGTTGGAGCTGATAGAATGTTAATTAGGCCACAACTACAGTGGAGTGTGCAGTTCTGGTGCCATACTAGCAAGAATGTAACTGCAGAAGAGATTCACCAGGATGTTCTTGGCTGATGTGATTCAGCTGTGAAGAGAGATTAGGATAGGCCAGGGCTGTTTTCCTATGAGCAGAGAAGCTGAGGGGGAATCTGATTTTGAGATGTATAAAGTTCTGAGGAGCATAGACAAGCCAGATGGGGAGATGCTTTTCCCCTTAGAACGGTCAATAACAAGGGGGTATAATTTTAAGGTAAGGAACAAAATATTTTGGGAGGGATTTGAGAAAATCCTTCTTCACTCAAAGGATTGTGGATACCTGGAATTCACTACCAGAAAGGCTGGTTAAGGTGGGAAGACATTTAAGAACTGTTTAGATGGCCACTTGAAATGTGATCATAGAAAAGCATACGAGGAGCAGGAGAGTCTGTGTTTTGAGCATAAGCTTCCTAATGAAGGGCTTATGCTTGAAACATGAACTCTCCTGCTTCAGATGCTGCCTGACCAGCTGTGCTGCTTCAGCACCACACTTTTTAACTCTGATCACCAACATCTGCAGTCTTCTCCTTGTCCTACTTGACATGTGATAGGATGCAAGCCAAATGCTGGAAAATGTGATTAGAATAGGTAGATAAAACAAGGAACTGTGGATGCTGGATATCTGAAACTTGCCTATGTCTGTAACAGAAAAGTGACCCTATTATGTTTGACTTGTAGGTCCTCATGATAGCTTCGATGAACAACTTCAACATTGAAAAAGAAACTCAGATACAATGATTTCATGCATCTCTGTTCTGCAGGAATTTTGTTGTTGATACCAATCCCCAAACTGTTAGAAAGATCTGTTGAAAACCTCTCACACCTCCAATTTCTTCTTGTGAATGTCCAAAGGTATAACTTAAAAATATAATACAAATAAGATCCTCATAACTATTTCTGCTATTCTTGCACGACTTCAAACTCTGCTAAGAACAAATATATTCCTTTAAATCTACAAGTGCACATTATTAATTCTGAACTAGAACAGAGTCCCTACATCAATCTTGTACATTTTAGTTCAAGCTAAGCAAAGCAAGCTATTTCAAATACTGACCAACTGTAACAACACAGTCTCTTCAGTGGGTAACCTTAATGTATCAATCTGGTCTAAATGAGCATGCTCTTTCTAATCATTCATGGACAAACTAGGAATATCTCTAGGAATATCTTTTTTTCAATTGCTTTTTATTGATTCACAGGATGTGGGCATCACTGGCTAAACTAGCATTTATTGCCCATCCCTAATTGCCCAGAGGACAGTTAAGAGTCAATCACAGTGCTGTGGGTCAGGAGTCTCATGTCAGCCAGACTAGGTAAGGATGGCAGTTTCTTTCCCTACAGGACATTAGTGAACCATGTGGATTTTTCCTGACAAATGGCCATGGGTTCATGGTCCTGATTAGACTCTTATTTCCAGATTTTTACTGAATTCAAACTCTACCATCTGCTGTAGCAGGATTTGAACCCAGGTCCATAGAAATGTTACTTAGGTCTCTAGGTTAACAGTCCAATGAAAGTACCACTAGGTTGTCAATAATCCATGAAGAATACAATCTTCAAACCAAGGGATAATTCCACAAGCTATCAAGACATGCTACGTCACATGGTTGTGAAATAAAACAAGACATTGACTCACGGAAGCTGTCAGTTGCTCTGGGAACAGTGCGTGGTAAAGTTAAACCACAAATTAGTCACAATACTCACATGCAATGTCAATTAAAATATTGTTTGGTAAGATTTGACAAGAAAATCTTTAGTCTTGGAGCAAGAATCACTCCACAATGGTCAACACATCTTGTACTTAACCAAAGATCTGTAAGATTCAGCCCATGGATTTGAAACAAGATGCCAAATAGTTGTGCCTACTATTGGTCATATGATGTTGCCATAGGCAATAGTCAAGTGCTGAAAACACTAAAGGATCATATCTGAACTGCTATTTTTCAACCATTCATCACAGGATGGTGACATGGAAATGAAAGGCACCATGTCAGACAACCCTCACCCATACAAATAATACATTTCCCGACTGATGACAGAGTGAAGCTATGCATGGGACTGAGTGTTACCAATTTTGTTTTGCTATACAGTTGGAAAGGACATGGATACAAGAGGTAATATTGCACTCTGCTTTACTGATAGAGAACTAAAGCTCTTGGTGAATGGGGTTGTGAACCTTGGAAGCAGCCAGCTGTGTTTAATTTTTATACAATGTCACACTGGGCATCAGGTTAGGATGCCCTCTAACGCATCTCGTCCACATCCCGCACCTCCGCCCTCAGACCCCACCCCTCCAACCGTAACAAGGACAGAATGCCCCTGGTGCTCACCTTCCACCCTACAAACCTTCGCATCAACCAAATCATCCACCGACATTTCCGCCACCTCCAAAAAGACCCCACCACCAGGGATATATTTCCCTCCCCACCCCTTTCCGCCTTCCGCAAAGACCGTTCCCTCCGTGACTACCTGGTCAGGTCCACACCCCCCTAGGACCCACCCTCCCATTCTGGCACTTTCCCCTGCCACCGCAGGAACTGTAAAACCTGTGCCCACACCTCCTCCCTCACCTCTATCCAAGGCCCTAAAGGAGCCTTCCACATCCACCAATATCATTTATTGTATCCGTTGCTCCCGATGCGGTCTCCTCTACATTGGGGAGACTGGGCGCCTCCTAGCAGAGCGCTTTAGGGAACATCTCCGAGACACCCGCACCAATCAACCAAACTGCCCTGTGGCCCAACATTTCAACTCCCCCTCCCACTCTGCCGAGGACATGGAGGTCCTGGGCCTCCTTCACCGCCGCTCCCTCACCACCAGACGTCTGGAGGAAGAACGCCTCATCTTCCGCCTCGGAACACTTCAACCCCAGGGCATCAATGTGGACTTCAACAGCTTCCTCATTTCCCCTTCCCCCACCTCACCCTAGTTCTAAACTTTCAGCTCAGTAACTGTCACCTTGACTTGCCCGGACTTGTCCGACTTGTCTATCTTCTTTTCCACCTATCCACTCCACCCTCTCCTCCTTGACCTATCACCTTCATCTCCTCCCCCACTCACCCATTGTATTCTATGCTACTCTCTCCCCACCCCCACCCTCCTCTAGCTTATCTCTCCATGCTTCAGGCTCACTGCCTTTATTCCTGATGAAGGGCTTTTGCCCGACACGTCGATTTCGCTGCTCGTTGGATGCTGCCTGAACTGCTGTGCTCTTCCAGCACCACTAATCCAGTATTTGGTTTTCAGCATCTGCAGTCATTGTTTTTATCAGGTTAGGATGACCAGCCACCCTTTCAGACCTGCTCCAGCTGGTAACACAGTTCTATTATGGTGTTCCAGGGCATGTTCATTCAGTGGTAGCATTGATCTTCAATCAACAGGGAACTTGATTAAACTTACAGAATACTGAGAGGCCTGGATGGAGTTGAAGTGGAAAAGGTATTACCGCTGGTAGGAGAGACGAGAACCTGAGTTCACTGCCTCAGGTTGATGGGATAACCCTTTCGAACTGAGATGAGGAGGAATTTCTTCAGCCAGAGGGTGGTTAATCTGTGGAACTTATTGCTGCAGAGGGCTGTGGAGGCGAAGTTATCGAGTGTATTTAAGACACGTGCAGAGGTTCTTGATTAACAAGATGATCAAGGGTTATGACAAGAAGATGGGAGAATGGGATGGAGAAACATATCAGCCATGATCAAATGGTGGAGCGAACTCAATGGGCCAAATGGCTTAAACCTGCCCATATGTATTCTGGTCTATGGCCTTATCTGGAAGAGATGGCAGTATGGCCTTCTATGCTCTTTGCCTCTGGAATCCCCTCCTTAAGTGGAGGGTACCTTCTACTGTGATTTCTTCATGTGGAGACTGTTCAACAGCAACTAGAACTTGTTGCTGGTCCTGGGCTTGCTGATGCCTTTAAGTGCCTTCGATTTCCTTTGTTTAACTACAGCCACAGCAACAATGATGTTCACTGTGGCTGGGTCCATTGGGGATGGTTCCAATTAACCCACATGGGAAATCTCAGAAACAAAACAACTTCATAATGTAAGCAGTCAGCATTTGCAGCACACACAAATGAGAGTTTACCACAGTCCTCATTACAGTAGGACATGGAAGCCTCTGACAAAGACAGCTTGTATGTGGATCTCTGATAGATTAGACCATATTCATTCATATACGCAGCACATATACCACACAAATACAACAGGAAACTTTAAGAGTGGTTGGATTACTGATACCTGGCCCCGCTCCCCACATTACCCAAGAATCACAGCATTTCATATAGGAACATGATCTGGCATGTTTGCAGTTCAAAGTGAGTGGAAAGCAGCTCCACAACTTTGTGTAGTCTGTAAGATCTTCAAATGCGTTGGACTGGGTAAATAGATAATAGAACTGGGTAGAGAAGAGCTAAAACTCCAAAGGCAGTGTAGATGAGGGAACTTGCCATTCCCTATACAAGTTTGAATAAAGGGAATGAATACAGAATGTGTGTGCATTGCTGTCCCAACGTTTTTTGCATTGTTGTTTCATACTGACTTTGTAATGGAACACTTACAATAAATAGAAAGGAGAAATACTTTTCATTTCCCAAAGTGGGGAAGTGGTTCGATCATTGTCGAAATAGTCTATTAACTTCCATTGCCTGATTTTAATATCTGCCCTCCTTCATGGACTGTAAAGGAAAATTACTGACTTATGATGACCACAGTGGTCACCTCACCAAATTAAGCTAAGCTTATACATCAACAATACACAAGACTCTGCCTGAACTGAAGTTAACATCATTCAGAAGGGTCACTGGATTCAAAACATCAGCACTGCCTTCTGTCCACAGATGCTGCCAAATCTGCTGAGTCTTTCCAGCAATTTCTAATTTTGTTTCTGATTCCCAGCATCTGCCTTTTTTTGTTTAACTTTATTATAAAAAGTTTTGAAACTCATTTGTATGTTTTGGCTGATTCACATTATTATGAAAGTCACCTGTAGATTATCCAGTATGAAGTCAGATCTGGGTATAAGCTTATTATTTGAAATGCAGTCAGAGAAAGAAAATATGTAGGTAACAGAAGAACTGGAGGCTTGTATGTCTCTTTACATTCTCACAGCCTCTCAGTGCTGGGTGAAAAAATATCCATTCACCAAGGACTCAGTAATAAACAATATGCTTTGCAATTGCTGAATATTCAAAATTGCAATTAGACTGCTCTGGTTTAGATTGAAGCCATCACTTTGAGGAGTCAGGAATTTTCAAACTGCCTATTCTTGATCTTCCATTTAGTACTTGACATTCTTTTATTATACTTTATACTTCTGTTGTGTATTTTTCTTGATGTGTTTTATGATATTTCTAAAGGTTATTAAGTAATAAAATTCTTCTTTTACCCATGAAAATCTTGTCGTTGACTTCTTAATTTTAACTTGGACTACATTTCAATCAATTTGGAGAAAATGAGGATTGCAGATGCTGGAGATCAGAGTCAAGAGTGTGGTGGTGGAAAAGCACAGCAGGTCAGGCAGCATTTGTGGAGCAGGAGAATCGACATTTTGGGCATGATACCTTCATCAGGAATGAGGCTTGTGGGCCGGGGGCCTGAGAGATAAATGGGACGGATATGGGGCTAGGGGGAAGGTAGCTGGGAATATGATAGGTAGATGAAGGTGGTGGGGGGAAGGTAATAGGTTGGAGAGGAGGGTGAAGTGGATATCTGGAAAGGAAGATGAACAGGTCAAGGGGGTGGTACCGAGTTGGAGGCTTGGGGACTGGGATAAGGTGGAGGGAGGGTAAATGAGGAAACTGGTGAAACCTACATTGATCCCCTTGTGATTGCAGGGTCCCAAGGCAGAAGATGAGTTCTTTATCCAGGGATTAGATGGTTAGGGTTTGCTGATGGAGAAAGCCCAGGACCTACATGTCCTTGGTGGAGTGGAAGGGGGTGTTAAAGTGTTCGGCCATAGGGCAGTGGGGTTGATTTGAGGCGGGAGTCCCAGAGATATTCTCTGAAACTATCCACAAGTTGGCGTCCTGTCTCCCAGATGTAGAGGAGACCACATCGGGTGCAACGAATACAGTAGGTGATGTGTGTGGAAGTACAGGTAAATTTTAATCAGATGTGGAAGGATCTTTTGGGGCCTTAGACGAAGGTTAAGGGGGAGGTGTGAGCATAGGTTTTGCACATCTTGTGGCGATAGGGGAATGTGCCAGGTGTGGGATGTGGGCTGGTGAGGGGCATAAGATCTGACAAGGGAGTCGCGGAGGTAATGGTGTCTCTGAAACTAAGATAGGGATGTGTAGGGAAATATATCCCAATTGATGGGAACTGTTTGTAGGTGACAGAAGTGGCTGAGGATGATGCGATGTCACCAGAGGTTGGTAGGGTGGAAGGTGAGGACCAGGGATTTCTATCTTTGTTGCGATAGGAGGGGTTGGGTTCAAGGGCAGAGGTGCAGGAAGTGGAGGAGTTGTGCTGAAGGGCATCATTGACCACGTGGGAGGGGAAATTGGGGTCTTTGAAGAAGGACGCCATCTGAGATGTTCTATAGTGCATTTGGTCCTCCTGAGAGTAGATGCAGTGGAGGTGTAGGAATTGGGAATAATGAATGGCATTTTTACAGGAGGCAGGGTGGGAGGAGGTGTAGTCCAGGTAGCTGTGGGAGTCGGTGGGTTTGAGGTAAATATCCGTGGTTAGTCAGTCACCAGAGATGGAGAAGTCCAGGAAGGGGAGGGAGGTATCCGAGATGGTCCAAGTGAATTTAAGGTCTGGTGGAAGGTGAGATTTTTTTTTTGATGAGCTGTTCAACCTCCTCGTGGGAGCACAAGGTAGCACTGATACAGCCATCAATGTAGCGGAGGAAAAGGTGGGGAACAGTGCCGGTGTATCTGTGGAAGATGGAATGTTCCACTTATCCAACGAAGAGGCAGGCGTAGCTGGGGCCCATGCGGGCACCAATGTCTACCCCAAAGGATCCTTCCAGACCCAACATAAATTTACCCGATATGGTCTCCTCTACAATGGGGAGACAGGATGCCAACTTGTGGATCATTGCTGAGAACATCTCTGGGACACCCACACCCCAACCAACCCCACCGATTACCTTAACTCCCCCTCCCACTCCACCAAGGACACGTAGGTCCTGGGCCTCCTCCATCGCCAAACCCTAACTACACAATGCCTGGAAGAAGAACACCTCACCTTCTGCCTTGGGAACCTGCAACCACACAGGATCAATGTGGATTTCACCAGTATCCTCAATTCCCCTCTTCTTCCCCCCCCCCCCCCCCCCCACCTTATCCCAATCCCAAGCCTCCAACTCGGCACTGCCCTCTTGACCTGCCCATCTGCTTTCCCACCGATTCACTCCACCCTTCTCTCTGACCTATCCCCATTCCCCCCATCCTCATCTACCTATCATATTCCCAGCTACCTTCCACCCAGCCCCACACCCCTCCCTTTTATCACTCAGCTCCCTGACCCTGCTGTAGGACTCATGCTTGAAATATTGATTCCCCTGCTCCTTGGATGCTGCCTGACCAGCTGTGCTTTTCCAGTACCACACTCTCGACTACATTTCAATTAATGTATGGTGTTCATGCATGCTTAAAAAAAAAATTAAAACCTTTTTTTATGGATAATTGAAGGGAGCTACAAAGAGACAAGCTGATTGTCCTCTCCTCATCTGGCCATGACAGGTTTCCACAGTTAATGAAATTGATCTTTTCTTTTTTTTTGAGTCAATTTTTTTCCCCACCACTTACCCGTTCTAAGCATAGATCTGGTGCATCAGATACCCTTTTTGAAATGTACCTTTTTGAAATGTTGCAATTCAAACCAGCCCACACCATTAAAAACTCCTAATGAAAATCAGAAGGCTGAAGAATGTGATTAGGAATCCCACAATTGAGAAGCATCTATCATTTTTAAAGGGCTCCTTAGTCATTCTGACTTGGTACATATCCACCTCATATCTAATTATGTCTTCCACTTAATAACTGCTTCATCGACAGATGCCGCTATAGAGACAAGCTCCATGGTAATTATTACTGCACATATTTAGCAGCATCAGATGTAAGAACCTCACAATGTTTAAGGCAGTTCTGTGTCAGTATGATTGGCCCTAAACACATTTGATTTTTCTTTACTTGCTGGCAAACCCAATGTCCCATCTCCTGCCAATGGAAAAGAGGTGTATAATCGGTAGTTGAATAATAGAGTCATAGTGTCATGGAGATGTCCAGCACGGAAACAAATCCTTTGGTCCAACTCGTCCATGCTGACCAGATATCCTAACCTAATCTAGTCCCATTTGCCAGCACTTGGCCCATAAACCTCTAAAACCTTCATATTCATATACCCATCCAGATGCATTTTAAATGTTGTAATTGTACCAGCCTCCACCACTTCCTCTGGCAGCTCATTCCATACATTCATAAATAAATTGCCCCTTAGGTCTCTTTTATATCTTTCCCCTCTCACTCTAAACCTATGCCCTCTAATTCTGGACTCCCCACCCCAGGAAAAAGACTTTGTCTATTTATCCTATCCATGCCCCTCATGATTTTATAAACCTCTATAAGGTCACCCCTCAGCCTCCAACATTCCAGGAAAAACACCCCAACCTATTCAACATCTCCCTATAGCTCAAACCGTCCAACCCTAGCAACATTCTTGTAAATCTTTTCTGACCCCTTTCAAGTTTCACTACGTTCTTCTGAGTGGAAGGAGACCAGAATTGCACACAATATTCTAAAACTGCCTAACCAACATTCTCTGTAGCTGCAACATGACCTCTCAACTCCTATAATCAATGATGTGCCCAAAAAAGGAAAGCATAACAAATGCCTTCTTCACTATCCTATCTACCTGTGACTCTACTTCCAAAGAACTATGAACCACTCCGAGGTCTCTTTGTTCAGGAACACTCCCTCAGACCTTACCATTAAGTGTATAAGTCCCGCTAAGATTTGCTTTCCCACAATGCAATACCTCGCATTTATCCAAATTAAACTCCATCTGCCACTCCTCAGCCCATTGGCTCATCTGATCAGGAACCCATTGTACTCTGAGGTAACCTTCTTTGCTGACCACCATGCCTCCAATTTTGGTGTCATCTGCAAACTATACCTCCTATATTGACATCCAAATCATTTATATAAAAGACAAAAAGTAGTGGACCCAGCACCAATCCTTATGGCACTCCATTGGTCACAGGCCTCCAGTCTGAAAAACAAACCTCCACCACCACCCTCTGTTTTCTACCTTTGAGCCAGTTCTGTATCCTAAATGCTAGGTCCCCCTGTATTCCATGAGATTTAAATTTGATAACCAGTCTCCAATGGGGAAACTTGTTGAACGCCTTACTGGAGTACATATACATTACATCTACTGCTCTGCCCTCATCAATCTCTATGTTACTTCTTCAAAAAACTCAATCAAGTTTGTGAGACATGATTTCCCATGCACAAAGCCATGCTGACTATCCCCAATCAGTCCTTACCTTTCCAAATACATGTAAATCCTGTCCCTCAGGATTCCTCCAACAACTTGTCCACCATCGACATCAGGCTCAATGGTCTATAATTCCCTGGCTTTTCTTTACCACCCTTCTTAAATTGTGGCACCACGTTAGCCAACCTCCAGTCTTTCAGCACCTCATCTGTGACTACCAATGGTTCAAATATCTCAGCAAGAGGCCCAGCAATCACTTCCCTCGCTTCCCACAGAGTTCTGGGATACACCTGATCAGGTCCTGGTGATTAATCCACTTTTATGCATTTCAAGACATCCAGCACCACCTCTTTTGTAATATGCACATTTTTCAAGATGTCACCATCAATTTCCCTACATTTTATATCTTCCATGTCCTTCACCACAGTAAACACAGATGTAAAATACTCATTTAGTATTTTCCCCATCTCCTGCAGCTTCACACAAAGGTTGCTTTGCAGATCTTTGAGAGGCCCTAATCTCGCTCTAGTTACCCTTTGGTCTTTAATGTAATTGTAAATACCCTTTGGTTTCTCCTTAACCCTATTTGCCAAGGCTATCTCATATCCCCTTTTTGCTCTCCTGATTTTCCTCTTAATTATACTTTGATTGCCATTATACTCTTCTAAGAATTCTGTCAATTTCTCCTGTCAATACCTGACATTTGCTTTCTTCTTTTTATTAACCAGAACCTCAGTTTCTCTAGTCATCCAGCATTCCCTACTCCTACCAACCTTTCCTTTCACCCTAACAGGAATATATTTTCTCTGGATTCTCGTTATCTCATTTCTGAAGGTTTCCCATTTCCAGCTGTTTTTTTACCTGTGAACATCTGTCCCCAAATAGCTTTTGAAAGTACTTGCCTAATACCATCAAAATTAGCCTTCTTCCACTTTATAACTTCAACTTTTAGATCTGGTCTATCCTTTTCCATCACTATTTTAAAACTACTAGAACTGTGGTTGCTGGCCCCGAGGTGCTCCCCCATTGACACCTCAGTCACTTGCCCTGCCTCATTTCCCAAGAGTAGGTCAAGTTTTGCATCTTCTCTAGTAGGTACATCCACATACTGAATCAGAAAATTTTCTTGTACACACTTAACAAATTCCTCTCCATCTAAACCCCTAATACTATGGAAATCTCAGTCTATGTTTGGAATGTTAAAATCCCTTACCATAACCAATCTATTATTCTTACAGATAACTGAAATCTCCTTACAATTTTGTTTTGCAATTTCCCTCTGACTATTGGGAGGTCTATAATACAATCTCAATAAGGTAATCATCCCTTTCTTATTTCTCAGTTCCACCTAAATAACTTCCCTGAATGTATTCCCAGGAATATCCTCCCTCAGTACAGCTGCAATCCTCTCCCTTATCAAAAACACCACTCCCCCTTCTCTCATGCCTCCCTTTCTGTCCTTCCTGTAGCACGTGTATCATGGGACATTAAGTTGCCAGTCCTGTCCATCCCTGAGCCATGTTTCTGTGATTTCTATGATAGCTCACTCCATCGTTCCTAACCATGTCCTGAGTTTATCTGCCTCCCTATTAGGCCTCTTGTATTGAAATAAATGCAGTTTCTTTACCAGTCCGACTTTTGTTCTCTGCTCTGTCTGTTTGACTCGCTCTTCTTCCCAACTGTACCAGTCTCAGATTAATCGCTTTCCTCACTATCTCCCTGCATTCCACCCCCTCACCTTACGAGTTTAGATCCTCCTGAGCAGCATTAGCGAATCTCCTGCCAGTATATTGGGCCCCTTCCAATTCAGGTGCAATCCATCCTTCCTGTACAGGTCACTTCTATCCCAGAAGAGATTCCAATGATCCAAAAATGTGAACCCTTCTCCCATGCACCAGCTCCTTAGGCCACATTCATCTGCACTATCCTTCTATTCCTACCCTCAGTAGCTCGAAGTACCAGGAGTAATCCAGATATTACTCACTTCGAGGACCTCCATTTTAAATTCTTGCCTAACTTTCTACATTCTCCCTTCAGAATCTCATCCTTTTCCCTTCCTATGTCATTGGTCCCAATGTGTACAATTACCTCCTGTTGGTCCCTCTCTCCTTTGAGAACATTCTGAACCCTCTTTGAGATATCCTTGATCCTGGCACCAGGGAGGCAACACACCTTTCTGGTTTCTCGCTGCTGGCTGCAGAGAGGTCCGTCTGTGCCTCTGACTAGAGAGTCCCCTATCATAATTGACCGCTTGGAACCCGACATACCCCATTAGAGCCAATCTCAACACCAGAAACTTGGCTGTTCTTGCTACATTCCCCTGAGAGTACATCATCCATAAGATTTTCCAAAACAGCATACCTGTTTGAAATGGGAATGCTTACAGAATTATCTGCCTACCTCTCCTACCTTTCCTGGAGTTAACCCATCTATGTGACTGTTTCTGCAACTTTTATCCCTTCCTATAAACTGCCTTTGATTATACCCCTTGCTCTTGTAAATTCCTCATTGCCTCTAACTGATCCATTCGATCTGATAGGATTTGCAACCAATGACACGTCCTGCAGCTATAATCCTCAGTAACATGCAAACTCTCCCTAAACTCCCACATCTGACAAGAAGAGCACATCACTCTACTGAAGGCCATTTTTGCTCCTTCACAATCTACAGACCCACACAATGGAATTATATCATCTGGAGTAAAAATGACTCCTACTGTGTGTTTTCTTATGGGATAGGCTTGGCTATGCGCTTTGTCAAACTGTCAAAATGTGTCTCAGAAACATTAACATAACGTTGATTTATTGAAATGTGAATATGCACTTTTAATTTCGCCTGATTTTCCACTTCTAAATCACTGGCTGAATGTGCTATGAACAGATGCCCGACTTTGCAACTCATTAAATGTAAGACCCAAGATTTGGCATGAGTTCTTGTAAAGTTTTCTGATACTTTAAAGTTTGAGTTGACCAGGATTTGCCAGGTATGTAGCTCTTTTCAGCTCTTTATCGTATTTTAACATCTTTTTTCAGGCTTAGAAATACAATACCTACTTCTTTCTGAAAGCAATTAACAAATCTGTACCCAGTGTGTGCTGTTCTTCTGAATGGACAGCTCTTAGTTCAGGCGTTGTCTTACTAGGCCATAATACTTGAGACAAAGGGGATCCATACCAGACTTTTCTTTTCCTGATGTTGATTGAACTAATCTATATTCGTATACTTTTTTCCATATTTCACACTAATCTTTTCATAATTGTTTTGGTTGATGTGATACACATTACCTCTTACTCAAACTTCTTTTAAAAGTTGGACACATTAATATTTTTGGAACATTAAAGAACTCCCTTCTGCTGGACTTTCTCAAAGCTTTGAAATCTGATTAGGGCTATATATAATTCCGTTATCCAGTGTGAAATATAAGACAGAAAATGATTGGGTATAAATATAAGCACTCAATTGAAAAATACATATCATATGTAGTATGTGTCTATATTTAGTGTTTTACAAGGAACATAACTTTAGAGTTGCATTCAGCAATAACAAATTTGACCTCCTGAGACATTGGGTTCAATGGGGATTGTACAAGTCTTCCACAAGTGCATTGTGAAAACTGGTGAAAATGGACGAAAATAGCCTTTCCTGTCATTTTCCTGTCGTTCCTCCATTCTTCCACCAGTATTAATGTGGGATATCAACTTTAGTGTCATATCCTTTAGTGACATTTCACGAAACTGTTAAAAAGAATTATACATCTCTCAGATCATTATTATGAAATGTTTTAACTGTTGTTCTTGTCTCTGACTAATGTGGTATTGTACTTTTTTATATAATACATGTATATATGAGTATTATTTCCAATAATGAATAGTTGATTATCTTTTGCAGTGATTGATGACTGGTGGATCTTTATCTGCCGTTTTGAGTGTGATTAAGGATTAGTATTGAATTGGAGAATAGGAGTGAAATCTGTGATGGCTGAGGTTGATGGTTTTGAACTATCTAGCATTGGATGGAATGAGTTAAAATTCTTATGGGATTGAATATTAAACCAACAGTCTGTCAACACAGAGGGTGTGTGAAAGTTGTAAATAGTTAATTAGTGTTCGATAAAACTGTTCATATGTGAAATATATAACTGACACCATTGGATAAGCTCCTCTAATCAGGATATAATAGACTGATTTACTAGTTCACTCCTCCTAGGAACAATGTTCTCTAAGTAGTTGTTCTAAGTGCATTCCCTGAGCCAGGTTTCCTGCATCCCTTAATGCTGATTCCCTTCCCTAAGAGCTTGCATTCACTCACCATACAATGTGGAATATTTATGCTTCTCATCTCTGAGTTCCTCAGTTTTAATACCTGGGAAATGACTTTCCACTGACCTTCTGTCTGTCTGGCCATAAGATCATAAGATATCGGAACAGAGTGTGTCCATTTGGTCCATCTAGTCTGAACTGCCATTCGACCAGGGCAGATATGTTTCTCAACCCCATTCTCCTCCCTTCTCCCCAAAACCGTTAATCCTCTTAACAATCAAGAACCTAGCTATCCCTGTCTTGGAGACCTTCAATGACTTGGCCTCCACACCCTTATCTGTCAATGAGTTTCACAGACTCACCACCATCTGGCTGAGGAAATCCCTCCTCATCACAATTCTAAAAGGTCATCCCTTCCCTCTACGGCAGCGCCCTCAGGTCTACTAGTGAGAACATCTTCTCCATGTCCACTCTATCTAGGCTTCTCAGTATTCTGTAAGTTTCAGTAAGATCCCTCTCATCCTTCTTAACCCCAAGTACAGATTGGAGTCCTTAACTACTCGTCATATGACAAGCCCTTCATTGCTGGAATCATTCTTGTAAACCTCCTCTGGACCTGCTCCAAGACCAGCACATCGTTCCTTACATACAGGGCCCAAAGCTGCTTATACTATTCCAAATGGTGTCTGACTACAGCCTTATGCAGTTTCAGCAGTACATCTTTGCTCTTGTATTCTTGTCCTCTCAAAATGAATGCTAATGCTGCATTTGCATTTCTAACTGCTGACTGAACCTACATGTTAACCTTAAGAAAATCCTGAACCAGGATTCCTAAGTCCCTTTGTACTTGAGATTTCCAAAGCCTTTCCCCATTTAGAAAATAATCAATGCCTGTAGTCTTCCTACCAAAGTGCACAATCTCGTTTTTCCTCATTGCATTCCATTTGCCCCTTTGCCCACTCCCCAGGCCTGTCCAAATCCTTCTGCAGCCTTGCCACTTCCTCTCACCACCTGTCCCTCCACTTAACTTTGTGTCGTCTGCAAACTTAATAACAATGCTCTCAGTTTCTTTGTCTGGATCATTAGTGTAGAACATGAAAATCACTGATCCCCGCAGAACTCCACTAGTCACCAGCTGCCATACTCAAAAAAAACCCTTCTCCCCTTTTGCCAGTTAGCCAATCCTCTATCAATGCCAGTTACTTGCCCCTAACACCATGGACTCTTATTTAGCAGCCTCCTGTATAGCACTTTGTCAAAGGCCTCTGGAAATACAAATAAATCACATCGTCTGGATCTCCTTTGCCTAACTTACTCATTACCACCTCAAAGAATTAGGTTGAATGGAATTTGGTTTGGTATTTGGCAAATACCATTTTACCATAAAGCCTATAATAACATAATAGATGCCTAGAAGTGCTCATAATAATACCATAACGCTTAGCCATTGGAAGTGGCCCACACTCCCCATAGCCAATCCTGGACAGGCTGGAAATTTGTTTTCTCTGTTTTGACTCAGGAGTTAAAATTTGCCTCAGAATTTCAAGTTTAATTTCTTTCTATTTGCTTTATGTTAAGCCAAATTGGTGCAATTAGCATGATTTTTCTTTGTGTGCAGTTTTAAGTATTTAAGGTTTTTTCCAAATAGCATTAGCCAGCTTGTAACTAATTTTGGGACACTGTTATAAATGGACTCCTGATCTCTATGATCCAGTACATTTCCCCATTAATATCCAATAACTTGATACTGTGATCTGGAGTCTATAATAATAGCACTGCTTCTTATGTGTATTATATTCCATGATCTCACACATGCCCCATGCAGGTTTCTGCTATTTTGGTCTTTTAAGGATTCTGGTGAATTGAGGTGAATTGTAAGCCAACAAATTCCCTTATTTTACATGAAATAGATAACTGCATGACTGAAATTCTATTTTCAATTTAATTCAATCTTTTGTTGTTCTGTGTAACATCAAAAATAATGAGTTCGACAAACGTTGCTGCTGATATGGGAAGAATTTCATTTTGTAAGGCAATATTTACTCAATTGGCTGACACTAACTGTAGGAAATGTTGGCCTTTCAGGCTGTTTCAAAGTGAAACTGTCTCATGTGGAGTGTTGATCTGTTGTCTGAATGGCTTGTTTCTGTGTTGTTATCTTCCAATCAATCCGTTCAGAAATGTTGTGACACACCTCTGCAACAAGTAGGACTTTAACCCAGGCCTCACCCTGTTTTCCAGAGACATGTAGACAAGGCAACCTGACCTCTGACCCTTTTCAACAAATTTCTATATCGGGTATTGACCCAATGAGCTGCTTTTCCAACCTTTATCCCCACCTCCTTTTGTATGGCAGTCATGATAGCATTTTGGGATATTTTTTCATTGAGGTATATGGCTCAAATGGTTTTCATTGTAGTTCAATCACACAAATAGTTTGTGAGTGTCATCAGTGTCCATGGTTCATTTACTGTCTTGAAATAATTGTCTTAGTATTTTTAAATCTACAATCAACACGTGCAACACAAGGGAATGAGTGACACCGTGTGTTAGATCTTGTTGCAGAATCTGACTCAATTTATAGATGTCGTAGTGGACATCATCTTTGCCTACCTGGTGTCAAGATATAATTCACCTTGGAAAATTAGGAATGGTTGATGTAAAAATGCTAATACCTGATTGATACAATAGGGTGCACTAGTGAAGTTGGACTATAATAATCTAGGGAGGAATTCAAGGAGGTTTGTCTGCTTGAATTGACCTAGAAGACCTCAAAACCCGGCCAATGCCTGGAAATTATAAGGAACCTAACTGAGAAAATGTGTCAATGCTTGCATTTGAACTTTGATTTCATAACTGAAGCTGAATATTTTCTTTGTTGCTTTAGCTACTAGCTTCCACTTCCCAAGTGGCAATGTCTAATCATACGCTATATAATAGTAACCTGCACTTCCTGTGTAGAAAAATGTAAACGTTTTCACAATTAACTACGAACACAAAGTCACAAACTCAAGCTTATATAAATCTACTGACCTAGGATCACAAAACTGAGGTTTTAAAATATCTTGATCGAGAGTAATACAAATTCTTAATATAACTCAGACTGCACAAATGCATTAAAGTTTAAAACACATAAGCTGAATGTGTTAGAAGCTGCCACAAGAACCTGCATCGAGATGTTATAGATTCACATCTTTCTGTCTTAGAGCTGCCGATAAATATTGACATTGCATATCGTTGACACGGCTGAATTTGTTACAGATTGTTGTTTTATTTTTAGCTCATGTCTGTATTTCATTACTGAATCAGTGTACCGCAGACCAATGGAACTTAGTACATCTGTGTGAAATGAGGATTTTTGCATTTTTTTAAAGTCTTCTGCAATTAAAGTGAAGATTTTTAGTCATTTATGAATCATCCTTAATATTTCTCTTTACTTTGGAGAACTCTTGCAACCAGGTGCTTTGACTGTAATCTGATTTAAATACATTACTTATCTATTTAAGCTGTTTCATTGATCATGACTTACAATGATAGTCACTAATCACAGCAAGATGTTCTCAGCATTAAGCAGTTTTGATACAAACACCTCCATTTACCACTAAGTCAAGTAGAACTAATCAACCAATCCTTTAGCCAGACAGTGTCACTGATAATGTAATGCTTATTTAAAACATCAGTCAGTATTTCCAATATTTGAGGTCAGCCATGCTGAGTTCTGAGGCATTCCTGAGTTCTGAGGAATTCTGAATATGGCATCAAGGAGATTTAGCAATACTGGAATAAATGGGAATCAAGTAGAAAACTCACCACAGTTAGAATTATACCTAGCACAAAGGAGGATGGTTTTAGTTGTTGGAGGTGAATCATCTCAGCCCCAGGACACTCAGGGTAGTGTCATGGGAACAATCATGTCCAACTGGATCATCCATAACTTTTCCAGTATCATAAGATCAGAAGGAAATTTGCTGGTGATGACATAACATTCATGACACCTCAGACATTGAAGTTATACATGTCCCTCTGCAGGCAAGAACTGGCAACTTCCAGACATGGGCTGATACACAACTAACAATCCAGCCTTGCAAATGCCAGGCAAGACCATCTCCAACAAAACAGAATCTGACTATCATCCCTTGATATTCAATGGCATTACCATTACTGAATTCTCCCACTATCAACTTGAGGGGGGGAGGGGGAGAGAGGTACGGGGGGCTACTATTGACTAGAAACTGAACTGGACCTGCCATGTGAGTATATTGGCTACTAGAGCAGGGAAGTAACTCATCTTATTGTTTGTGATATACTTAAATGACTTGGAGGAAGGTGTAGGGGGTCTGATGAGCAAGTTTGCAGGTGACACTAAGAATGGTGGAGTGAAGGGGACTGTCAGAGAATACAGCAGAAGTTAGATAGATTGGAGAGTTGGGCAGAGGAGCGGCAGATGGACTTTCATCTGGGCAAATGCACGGTGATGTATTTTGGAAGATCCAATTCAAGAGCGAACTATGCAGCAAACAGAGAAGTTCTAGGGAAAATTGATGTACGGAGAGATCTGGGTGTTCAGGCCCATTGTTCCCTGAGGACGGAAATGCAGTTGAATAGAGTGGTCAAGAAGGCATATAGCATGCTTTCTTTCTTTGGATGGGGTATTGAGTACAAGAGTTGGCAGCCCCGCACCTCCGCCCTCAGACCCCACCCCTCCAACCATAACAAGGACAGAACGCCCCTGGTTCTCACCTTCCACACGACCAACCTTAGCATAAACCAAATCATTCGCCGACATTTCCGCCACCTCCAAACAGACCCCACTACCAGGGATATATTTCCCTCCCCACCCCTTTCCGCCTTCCGCAAAGACCGTTCCCTCCGCGACTACCTGGTCAGGTCCACGCCCCCAAACAACCCACCCTCCAATCCTGGCACTTTGCCCTGCCACCACAGGAACTGTAAAACCTGCGCCCACACCTCCTCCCTCACCTGTATCCAAGGCCCTAAAGGAGCCTTCCACATCCATCAAAGTTTTACTTGCACATCCACTAATATCATTTATTGTATCCGATGCTCCCGATGCGGTCTCCTCTACATTGGGGAGACTGGGCGCCTCCTAGCAGAGCGCTTTAGGGAACATCTCCGGGACACCCGCACCAATCAACCAAACCGCCCCGTGGCCCAACATTTCAACTCCCCCTCCCACTCTGCTGAGGACATGGAGGTCCTGGGCCTCCTTCACCGCTGCTCCCTCACCACCAGACGCCTGGAGGAAGAACGCCTCATCTTCCGCCTCGGAACACTTCAACCCCAGGGCATCAATGTGGACTTCACCAGTTTCCTCATTTCCCCTTCCCCCACCTCACCCTAGTTCTAAACTTCCAGCTCAGTAACTGTCCCCATAACTTGTCCTACTTGCCTATCTTCTTTTCCACCTATCCACTCCACCCTCTCCTCCTTGACCTATCACCTTCATCCCCTCCCCCACTCACCCATTGTACACTATGCTACTTTCTCCCCACCCCCACCCTCCTCTAGCTTATCTCTCAACGCTTCAGGCCCACTGCCTTTATTCCTGATGAAGGGCTTTTGCCCGAAACGTCGATTTCGAAGCTACTTGGATGCTGCCTGAACTGCTGTGCTCTTGCAGCACCACTAATCCAGGTCATGTTACAGTTGAATAAGACTTTGGCTTGGCAACATTTGGAATATTGCATACAATTCTGATTGGCTCATTACCAAAAGGATTTGGATGCTTTGGAGAGGATGCAGAGGAGGTTCACCGGGATGTTGCCTGGTATGCAGGGTGTTAGCTATGAAGAGAGGTTGAGTAGATTAGGATTATTTGCATTAGAAAGATGGAGGTTGAGGGGGCACCTAACTGAAGTCTGCAAAATCATGAGAGGAATTGACAGGGTGGATAGCAAGAAGCTTTTTCCCAGAGTGGAGAAAATGTCAATTCCTAGCGATCACAAGTTCAAGGTGAGAGTGGGTAAGTTTAGGAGAGATGAGTGTGGAAAGTTATTTACGCAGAAGATGGTGGTTGTCTGGAATGGATTGCCAGCAGAGGTGGTAGAGGTGGGCACCATAGTATCATTTAGAATGTTTCTAGACATATACATGAATGGGCAGGAAGCAGAAGAATTCAGACCCTTAGTAAATAGGTGACAGGTTTGGATAGAGGATCTGAATCAGCGCAGGCTTGGACAGCCGAAGGGCCTCTTCCTGTGTTGTAATTTTCTTTCTTCTTTGTTCTTAACTCCTCAGTGCCAGTCCACCATCTAAAAGGCACAGTAAGGAGTATGATGGAATAGTCTACACCAGGCTGAATGGGTGCAGATTCAACAAAACTCTAGGAACTCGATACAATCCAGGTCAAAGAATCCCCACCACCTTCAACATTCATTCTGTTCCCCACTGATGCACAGTGGCAGAAATGTGTACTCTCTACAACATGCACTGCAGTAACTCACCAAGGATATTTCAAAAACATCTGTTAACCCTACAACCTCTACAAGGCAAAGGGCAACAAATGCATGGGAACACCACTACTTGCAAGTTCCCCTCCAAGCCACTCATCATGGTGACTCAGTGCTTAGCACTGTTGCCTCACAGCGCCAGGGACCCTGGTTTAATTCCAGCCTTGGATGACTGTCTGTGTGGAGTTTGCACATTCTCCCTGTGTACGCGTGGGTTTCCTCCGGGTGCTCCAGTTTCCTCCCACAGTCCAAAGATGTGCAGATTAGGTGAATTGGCCATGCTAAATTGCCTGTAGTGTTAGGTGCATTAGTCAGGGGTGAATGTAGGGGAATGGGTCTGGGTGGGCTGCTCTTCAGAGGGTCGGTGCGGACTTGTTGGGCTGAAGGGCCTGTTTCCACACTGTAGGGAATCTAATTTAATCTAATCATCCTGACTTCAATCTATATCGCAATTCCTTCACTGTCAGTTGGTCAAACCTCAATCGTCAAACTCCCTTCCTAACAGCTCCCGTGAATGTTCCTCTGTCCACAGCACTGTAATGATTCAAAAAGGCAGCACATGATCATCTCCTTTAGAACCATGAAGGATGAGAAATAAATGCGGCTAACCAGTAAAGTAAAGTCACCATTTTCCTACCAGAACATAGCGCTGCAATCTCATTAGAGAGAGACAACCAGTAGTGATTGAACATGCCTCAGATAAACATAGAAATTGAGAAGGAGAGTTCTTAATGGTGACCTCAGCAAGTGCAGGAATTGAACCCACAATGTCAGTATCACTCTGCATCACGAACCTCAGATGTCCAATCAAACCCCGATGCCCACATAGCAGGAAAGAATAACTAAAAAGGATGACCTTTCAAGATAATATCCTGAACTGAACTTTAAGTAAAATTTTGCTTGCCTCATGGCTAGTGTCTTTCTCTTTTATTTCATTTAAACATGCAAGTTTTTCAAAAGTTACATTTAGCAGTATTTGTTTTGTTGCATATCATTTCATATTTAAAAGACCTTGATTGAAGAGATAGTGCAGATGCCAGAATGAAATCTATTAGCCTTGAGATTCAATAGAGTGTAATAGGATTAAAATGACTAACCCTATGTAGCAATAGTATCTCAAAGACCATCCATTTAAAACTAGAGACAATTTCAATTCAGCTCATTGTCACAATAGTAACCTTTCACCCACAACAGACATTAATATCACTACCTAACCCAAATTGTGTACAAGATGATAATTACTACAGGAAGCGAGAGAAGAGATTGCTGCACTTTTGGGCTAATCTTTCATCCTCACTGCCCACTGGAGTAGTGCTAGATGATTGGAAGGTGGCAAATGTCATTTCCTTGTACAATAAAGGTAATTGGGATAACTCAGGGAACTACAGACCAGACTTATGTCTATGGTGGGCAAATTATTGGAGAGGATTTTGAGAGACAGGATTTATGATTACTTGGAAAACCATAGCTTGACTAGAGATAGTCAGCATGACTTTGTGAGTGGCAAGGCATGCCTCACAAACCATAATGAATTGTTTGAGGATGTGAAATAACCCGTTGAGAAGGTAGAGCAGTGGATGTGGTGTACATGGATTTTAGCAAGGCATTTGATAAGGTTCCCCAGAATAAGCTCATTCAAAATGTAAGAAGGCCTGGAAACAAGAAAACCTGGTTGTCTGGATACAGAATTGACTGACCCATAGAAGTCAGAGGGTGGTAGTTGATGGAAAGTATTCAGCCTGGAGCTCGGTGACCAGTGGTGTTCAGCAGAGATTGGTTCTGGGACCTCTGCTCTTTGTGATTTTTATAAATGACTTAGATGAGGCAGTGGAAGGGTGGGTTAGTAAGTTTGCTGAAGACACGAAGGTTGGTGGACTGGTCGATGGTGTGGAGGGCTGTTGTAGGTTGCATGGGACATTGACAGGATGCAGAACTGGGCTGATAAGTGGCAGATAGAGTTCAACCTGGAAAAGTGTGAAGAGATTCATTTTGGAAGGTTGAATTTGAATACAGAAAATAGGGTTAAAGGCAGAATGCTTGACAGTGTGGAGGAACAGAGGGAGCTAGGGGTCTTTGTCCATAGATCCCTCAAAGTTGCCACCCAAGTTCATAGGGTTGTTAAGAAGGTGTATGGTGTGTTGGCTTTTATTAGTAGGGGATTGAATTTCAGAGCCATGAAGTTATGCTGCACCTCCATAGAGCTCAGGTTAGATCACACTTGGAATATTGTAGTCAGTTCTGGTTGCCTCATTATTTACCAGGATGCTGCGTGGACTGGCAGGCATGTCTTATGAAGAAAGGTTGATGGAACTAAGGCTTTTCTTATTGGAGCGAAGAAGGATGAGAGATGACTTGGTAGAGGTTTACAATGATGAGAGGCATAGATAGAGTGGAAAGCCAGAGATTTTCTCCCAGGGCAGAAATGGCTATCACAAGGGGGCATAATTTTAAGGTGATTGATGGAAGGCTTAGGGGAAATGTCAGAGGTAGTTTACACAGAGAGTGGTGGGTGCATGGAAAGCACTGTTAGTGGTAGTAATAGAGTCAGATACATTAGTGACACTTAAGTGACCCTTGGATAGGCACATGAAAGATAGTACAATGAAGAGTATGTAGGTTAGTTTGATCTTAGAGTAGGATAAAAGATTGGCACAACATTGAGGGCCAAAGGGCCTGTACTGTACTGTTCGATGTTCTTTCCATAGAAGTGTAGTAGACTTGTATGCAAAGAGAGTGGGTTGGAGGTGGGGTGCTGGAGGTAGCAGTGTGCAGAGGGAGAAAGGGGTGACCAGTACAGACATGAAGGTAAAGGCATTTGCAGTTTCCAAGTTTTTTAAGAATCTTTGGAATGCAGGAGTGAAAATGAGTCCAACTTTTTAATGACCGCCTTGTTTACTGCATTATGACAAAGCTGCAGATGTACCTTGATTTTCACATCAATAGTTGTTTTCTTTCCCTGACACTTGTTTGCCTCACCAATGTCATGTACATCTGCAACAAGACATCCTAACTCCTATACTAAATGCCCTGACTGATGAAAACTAGCATGCTGAAAGTGTTCTTCACTTCTCTGTGCGTATTAGATTAGATTACATTCCCTACAGTGTGGAAACAGGCCCTTCAGCCCAACTAGTCCACACGGACCTTCCGAAGAGTAACCATTCCCCCTAACCAATGCACCTAACTCTACGGACAAATTTATCAAGACCAATTCACCTAACCTGCACATCTTTGCTTTGTGGGAGGAAATCAGAGCACCCGGAGGAAACCCACGCAGACACGGGGAGAATGTGCAAACTCCACACAGACAGTTGCTCGTGGCTGGAATCGAACCCGGTCCCTGACATTGAGAGGCAACAGTGCTTACCACTGAGTCACCATGTCTCAATTTTCAAGGAGCTATAAACCTGTACTGCTAGATCCCTTTGTTCTATAACACTCCCAGGGCCCTACAATTGACTGTCTCAGTCCCATTCATTTTCTTTTAAAGAAAGCCTTGTGTTATTCGTTTTCCTGGAATGAATAGACTACACACAAGTTTCACAATTGTTATAATTATAGCGTGAAAATCGACAATCAACACGACTTTCCTCATTTCAGATTAATACTTGACACTTCCATGGGTTAAAATTGCTTTTAAAAAGAACACCACTGATCTAATATAGTTGCTGTGATTATTTAACAAGCCTAGGCAACTACATGGCATGTATAAAATCTGACTACCTCAGAATTTTCTTTTAAGTGAAGAAATACTGAAACCTCATACGATGTCAAGAAATTTGCTGTCTTATTTACATTTGCATATTAACTTCATACATGGATGCTGAAAGATTACCTGCAGAGATTTCAGCTCGCTCTCTCTATCTCAATCTCAATCCCAGCAAACAAGTGCCAGGGAAAGAAAGCAACTATTGACATGAAAATCAAGGTACATCCGCAGTAATGTCATAATGGAGTAAACAAGACGGTTGCTAAAGATTTGGACTCATTTTCACTCCTGCATTTCAAAGACTCTTTAAAAAAATTGCAAACTGCTTTACATTCCTGTCTGTACTGGTCACCCTTTTCTCCCTCTGCACACTGCTGCCCTCCCCCACCCCATTCTATTTGTAAATTCATTTCCCTTTCTTTTGACGTGTATGTTTGATGTTGAGTGTTTTTTTTTAGACTAATGAGGCATCTATAAGGTGTCATGGGCAATCAGTATTGCCCTGTATATCGATATAATAGATCCAATAAACGATCTGCGATGTGCAGCAAAACTTTATGTAGAGCTGTAAATACTTTCTTCAGATTTAGAGAAGCATTATCTGAATGCAAGAATGCATGATCTTTTATTCTTGCACCATGACACCATCTGGCCTTTTTTTTTGCTCAAACTGCCACCCAATGCCAATTTAAAGAAACAGCAACAGAAAGGACAATGACATTGAATGTCATTTAAACCACTTCAATATATCCTTTGTACGAGTATTCCATTCATCTCAGTTATGCACCTTACTCTTCACCAGCCTTGAACAGAGGAAAGTTGTTGATTTTTAGTTTGTTTGGAATCATGTGTTTGTTTACTGCTCTCTTACTAGGTCCTATGGTCATTTATATAGTACGTTACCTTAAGTGATGTCACTTGAAATAATCTCATATAGAATTAATTAGGTGGATACAGGTTGGAATGCTGATTAAGGTCCTCATCAATATGAGTTATTTTAAAATTTAAAACTTAGTGTCAGGGAAACAGCTTTTTCTACCAGATTTCTGAACCAATGCTGACCAATATGTCTGCAATGGAAACTACTTTATTCAGTTTATGGGTCAACACTTCTTATAGTGTTAATTTGTAATCATCACCTATTTGCTGCAATGGCTTTAGTAAAATACTTATGTACATCAGGAGCTGTTTAGAGAAAACAAAGTTGCATATTTCTTGTACTGCTAGTCTTGTAAATATAATCCCCTCTTATAAAAGCTCCAGTGATTGGCACTTTGTTGCAAATAAGAAGCTTGTTGTCTTATGTTTTGTGATTAGCTTTGTAATTTAGGTTAAAATGGAGGAATGAAGAGAATCACATGATGCATGCTGAATTCTGCCCAACTGAAGGTTAGGTAGTTTGTTTGTGAGGGGCTCAAATTCTCTTCCTGGGAAGAATATGCTAGCAGAGGCGTATATCCAGCAATGTGAAAAATTGTAGGACTTCTTCACAAAATGCAGAAAATCCAACTCAGGCAATTAATAACACAGCAGTGTACTCTTGATCATCAGTAAAGTGGTGGAAGGAGTGGTCAACAGTGCCATCAAATGACACTTACTCAGTGATATTCTGTTTACTGGCACAGTTGGGGGTTCGCGAGGTCCACTCAATTCCTGACCCCGACATAGCTTTGGTCCAGGTACCCACAAAAGGATTGAACTCATGTGACTACCCTATCTTGACATCAAGGCAGCATTTGACCGAGGTAGCATCAAGGATCCCTACCAAAACTGAAGTAAATGGGAATCAGAGAGAAGACTTGCCACTAATTGGAGTCCTGTGGTTGTTGGAGGTCAATCAGTTCAACGCCTTAGCATCATTGCTGGAGTTCCTCAGGGAAGTGTCATAGGCTGAACCATCTCCAGTTGCTTCATCAGTAGGGTCACAGTCTAGGAATATGGGATAGGCCATTTAGGACTGAGATTAGAAGATAGTGGTGCGCCTGTAGACTTCTTTGCCACAAAAGTGGTTGAGGTCAAAACATTGCATGTTTTCAAGAACCAGTTAGATGTAGTTCTTAGGCCTAAAGGGATCAAAGAATGTGGGAGGAAAGCAGGAACAGGATACTGAGCCATGAGCATGTGGAATGTTGAAGGCCTGAATGGCTTACTTTTGCTCCAATTTTCTATGTTTCTAAGTTATCATGACCTTTCCTTTATCATAACATCAGAAGTGAGGATGTTTGCTGATGTTCAATGTTCAGCACCGTTCGCTATTCCTCAAACAATGAAACCGATAAAAGGTCGGCACAACATTTGAGGGCTAAAGGGTTTGTACTATGTTGCACTGTTTTATGTTCTGTGTCCACATCCATGTACAACAAGACCTGGATGATATCAAGGTTCAATTTGAGCCCTTAAGTGGTAAGTTCCTATCACACAAGTGCAGGCAATGACTGTCTCCAACAAGAGAGAATCTAACCATCTTTCCTTTATTCGTGTTCTGATGAAAGGTCATCAAGAGGAAATGTGAAGTTCTTCAGTTCACAAGTGCTGTCTGACCTGAAGGAATTTTACAGCATCTTCAGAAGTTTATCTGCATCATCATATTTCAGAAGTTTAGGATTTTTATTCTTTCTTTTAGATGTGGAACCAAGTTATGTGATCCTTCCTGCCAGCCACTGAAAATTGAAATATGCTTCTAGAGGTTATTGGTCTCTAAGGAGATTATAACAATTTTTAAAACAATTTTCTGTTAGTTATTAAGAGAGTGCCATCAGATTTGTTAACGATCTTGGATATATATTTTTGTGCCTAGCACAGGTCAGTTCAACTACTTATTACATGATGAAGAGTAACCCAACTCAAAACATTAACTCTGTTTTCTCCCTACAGATGCTGCCAGATCTGCTGAGTTTTGCTAGCAATTTCTGGTTTTGTTATATATTACACTGACTGCTTCAGCATTTAGCATAGCTAAAAGTATTGGAAAAATGCCTTAAATGGGAGTTAAAGTGGGATGAAGAACAATGTTTCAGAGTCATAAGTGAAAAAGAAGTGACTCCAATAACTTTCCGTAGAAATCTGTTAAATTAACTATAAATCTGATGAACATTTTTGAAAGTCGATCCTAGCCAACTCCAACATATTTTCAGGAAAATCTTGACCTAGATCTCCAAATAATCCATCTTTGGCAAACGTTGCTTTTATCAGAGTAAACTTTTTTTTTGACAGTTGTGTCATGCCCAACCACAATTGACACTCATCAACGAGATCATTGTGGTTTGACAGTGAGGTGAAAAACAATCACTTAAAATAGTTATATAAGAAGATTGGGAGGGTCAGCAAATCTTCTAATCTTTTAATTAAGCATTTCTGGTCTCAACATTATCACTGCTCCCATGATTATTAATAGCATTAAGATACACAGTGCTGACTGACTAGTACTTTCACCGCACCCTTAAATCCACACAACTCTGATAAAGGGCTTTTGCCCGAAATGTCGATTTTGCTGCTCCTTGGATGCTGCCTAAACTGCTGTGCTCTTCCAGCACCACTAATCCAGAATCTATATACTGCTCCCAATCTCTCTCTTCAGCACAGCTATCTCAATCTCTTCCTGTTTGTGGTAGCCCGTCAAAACAAAGAGCATGGTTGCCTTGGGGTACAGCCTGTGGTCTTGTAATGTGGGGGTGTGGGGTGCTGCTGAGTTGCAATTATCATACAATTCTAGCTGACCAGGACACCAGGAAGCTCTTACTACCTTTTCTATGTGTTAGCAAGTTGATAATTAACTTGTTTGGCCTTGTTACAAATGCACCTCCCTTGTCATGGAGTGAAACCTGAGCTTGGAACGACTGACTCAGAGGGAGGGATTCTTCCTGTTCTGCACTCGGCCTCAAAGTTATCCTAGATAGAAGTTTTATATGATCATTTGCTACAATAATACTTTCTGGGGTCAAGAATCACAAGTGTGCATAGACATAGATATACCCTCTAGATTCTTCCTCCTCTTTACCTTCCTTTGACCTCATTTCTTCTTCCAACCACATTTTTATTGTGTCATTCTTGTAAGTCTGAACAATGTGTCATCAGTAAAAGCCTCAGCTTCATCTTCTTATGTCCATACCCTGATGATTTTGAGCTGAACTATTGTTCCATTGCCTTTGTCTTCTGAATGTATTTCAATAATCTAGGCGTTATGTTTACCATATATGCATGGCACAGTTACTGTAACATAGGAACTACATCATGAGATCCTTTCAAAGTTTCCCAAAGCCAAAATGTCTTCTTCAATCTCTGATACAGTTCCCAATCTATGATTCAATAAACATAAGGTAACTTGAATATATATTGAAGTAGGCATAGAAGACAGTTTCACAAAAAACTGAGAATAATAATTTGGAATCTAAAAGGCTTATTTTGATTAGTAAAAACATTGCTTTTAACACAAATAACTTGGAAATTGGAATGCAATCTCCCCACATCCAACCTCTCTCTGATGCCATTGCTTTTGCCTCACACATCGCTCTAATTTTCCTCAAGTTCAGTTAAATCAGAATCAAATCAAATTTGAGACAGAGTGCAGAACAGGAAAATCCCTCTCTCTGAGTCAGTGGTTCCAAAATCGGGTTTCACTCCATGACATGGGAGGTGTATTCGTAACGAGGCTAAAAACATTAATTATCAACCTGCTAACATGTAGAAAATGTGGTAAAAGCTTCCTGGTCTCCAGGGGCAGCATGGTGGCTTAGTGGCTAGTGCTGCTGTCTCACAGCACCAAGGACCCGGATTCGATTCCACCCTCAGATGACTGTTTGTGTGTGACATTCTCCGTGTGTCTGCATGCATTTCCTCTGGGTGCTCTGGTTTCCTCCCACAATCCAAAGGTGTGCAGCTTAGGTGAATTAGCCAAGCTAAATTGCCCATTGTGTTCAGGGATGTGTAGGTGCATTAGCCAGGGTAAATGTGGAGTAATGGGGAATGAGTCAGTGTGGGTTACTTTTTGGAGGGTCGGTGTGGACTTGTTGGGTCAAATGACCTGTTTCCACACTGTAGGGATTCTATGAATTTTGGTGAAAATCAATTGTTTCTTGTTTCATCAAAGGTGACAGAGCTTTAATATAATTCTGAGTGATTTGTAGACTTTGTACAATGATTATGTTCTAAATGTAGACATACAATTGCACTTATTCAGAAATCTCATAAGCATAACATAATGTTACTTGACCATGTTACAAATTGCAAATGCTACATGATGCAAGACTTGTACTAAGTTTTCCAGAAGCAATATAAATGTTGAAAAGTTCTAAGTCTAATTATTTTGGGACTGTTGCAGTGCATGGTGTGGCGATGTGCATTGGTTCCATTTTTATAAATTTGTCCACCTTCTTTTCTTTCTTATCAGCGGTGGATACTTAAACCTGAAGCACATTTGGTGGTCCAGGAGCTGAGGAACAAGTATTCATGTGTAAACACAGAGAATATCTGATCTTGGCTATTGTCAAATTCAAGTTTAAGTCTGATTTCATCCTCATTTGATTAAGAGTGGAAACCTTTGTTGATTTTCTGCTCCATTTTCATTGATTTTCTGCTCCCTTATCAGAGGTGCAGAGACAAATTATCATACTTTGACCGTCCCCAAAGTTGAGATCAGCTAACTAATTCATCAGGAGCCCAACCAGATGGCTTCATGGAATGTGACATTCAGGATTAAACACAATAATGGGTATACGTACAGTGTTTGTGTACGGAGATATGAGGCAGAATTTAATATGGCACAGCTTACTCCAGAGGTGGAGGTCCCACTCCACCCGAGAGTTTCCAACCAAACAGAGGTCAGCAATTCTACATTATCATCAATGTTACTGGAGACACACGGAGGGTTGCCAACTGTGCATCCATTAAACCAGCATGGGATGCAGGATAGAAGTGAACAAAAGTAAAACAGGAGTTGCAGAAACAGGATCAATGACTTGCACATGAGTGGATTTAGAAGAAAGAAAGGTGGAATGACTTTCAAAAACATCATGCTGCCTCCCTTCTCATTGCCAGGTCTCTGGGTCCCTCCTAATGATAGACCGCTCTCTGGGAGCCCCTAAAACACACATTTGGGCTTCTTGTATAGAAATTTGGATTTCAATTAGCAAGGACTTCAATTGGCATTTGGACAGGAAAGCTTGTAGACAGCTTTCCCACTTGTCTCCCCTGGAAATAATCAGGGCAGAGGTGAGAAGTCAGTGGCGTCTCCATCTGGGAACTTTATGTTCAGTTAAATAACCCCTGTCTCAAAACACACCGGGGGGCGGGGGGGAAATAAAACTCTACCCACGAAATGTAAATTGTATAAATTCTCTTATGGTAATGGCAAATCAGTTAAAACCAGTTTGTATAGAATACAACAAGAAAGAAAAACATGCACTGTAGTGCAAAGCTCAATAAGCATTTTAAATTGGTTAGTATGAAGTAAAATTAGTGACACATTTCTCTGAAAAATTGCTTAGAAGAGGCCTGTTTTCACTTCATGATGCTATTATTGAGTTAATTGGCTGTGTATGTGACTAAGTGTGGAAAGAGGACCAAGAGAGATCTGTTAAAAAGAGTGGCTCCTGGCCCAGCTCTTCCTTCTCGTCATCACTGGATTTGTCATCACCTTCATCATCATTCAGGTCAGTTATCTCATCTGCTTTTCTCTCTAATGTTGAGATTTTATCCTTCTCTTCCATCAAGTTATTGTAACATAATGTGCATACCCTTAAAGGCTTTGATGACAGCTTGGGCATGAGAAACTTGTGCTTTGAACAAGAATGGCACACCACAAAGCCACAGTTCCGACAGTGATGCCTGCGAATTAAAGTGTTGAACTTCTTTTGAGTGCACCGCATGCAGATTTCTGTCATCTTGTCTGGTATCCAAGGGGCTGCATGTTCAGTAGATGGTGCCTTTCCTGTCTTTTCCAGCAGTTGTTTGATACATTTGTTAATATGCTTCATCCAGTCCTCTTTCTCAGGGCGGGTTGCAGCACACACTACGAATGATTTTCGTGAAGTTTTTATCATCCATTGATTTTTCAGACTGTCATTGTCTGGAAGATCTTCAACACTGACATCCTCCAATGGTATTATCTGTTGACTGGTGTACTTTTTCTTGTGGATAATAATACTTCCATATACAAGGATGTCATTAAACAGGAAAAACATCCGGGGTTTTGGTTTTTTGCGACAGACTTTTGTCAATAATCCTTCACCCACAAGCACTCGGCCATGCAAGACCAGAGGTTGACCTGTTGCTCCAAAGCAATTTTCAACTGCAACAATTCGTTGTGTATTAATCTCTGTATTCATTAGGCGGTCCACCATCCTACTCACCAATCCTTCTGTCAAAGTTCTCCCTATTGTTTAAGAAAGGGAGAAGGGTGATTAATGCTTAAATAATTTTGCAAATTTTATAGGCATAACATTGTATTAATGATAAAAAGGCTTAATATTTATCCAACAAGCATTCTGACTGGAGTAATTCCGTAAAGTATTTATAAATTTTTTTAAAAACTCGTCTGACATATTCATTGTTTAGGAGATGCAAGTCTGGCTTTCAATCCACTGCTACTTTCTATTGAACTATGAAGAATCAACGAGTTCTTTAATCTTCCTTTCACTCAAAAAAATGCTTCATCTTCATCTGGTTGCTTTTTGATGGGCTAGCTAGGGTTAACATCTTGATATGTGGCCTAAATCATTTCCTGACACTTACGTGCTATTGTACTGAATCCTGTCCCAAACATTTTCCATAAATGCCAATAAATTGTTGCTACATTTTGGAAAAATATATTGTTTAGTTCAAAATATGTTAAGAATATAAATATTCTGAATTTGATGTCAAACTGTTCAAATCATTCCCTGTACAAAATGGTTAACTTTATATTCTTCCTTAAAATTTTTCATTTTGGCTTATGGAAATTGCATAAGTTATGAGAGTTTCATATTTCATAATTAGTAATTAGGACAATTTTACTGGGTGTTCAAAGGTTATTATTTGCAAAGTTCAGTTGGTAGCTTTATTTAATTAATGTCTGAATTATACTTCAGTATAAAATATATTTCATTTGAACTTGAAAAATTCATACAGTGTTATCTTCCATTTACAGTCCTGCACATTCTCATTCTTTCAGTAAGTGCGTAAATACTGATACTTATCCAATCACTACAATGCTCTCTAAATATCTAATTATTGGGTCCATCTTTGTGAGACTTTCCATCTTTCATGTCTGACACTTTCAGTGCATCCTTTATGACTTTCCTATCTTACCAGCACTTGACACTATTCCTGTAGCTCAGAAAATGTCCAAATACTAGATCTTGTCTTGTTAGTCTCTATCATTGTTTCACTGAAAAATCTCTAGATCCCTGTTTGTTTCCCATAAAACTGTTTTAAATTATTTTATTCAACCTCAGATCACACTGCTCTTTGATTTTTTTTACTAGTTTCCCATGTATACTGTACTTTTATTTTGTTAATTTATCAGGCATCACACAACTCCAGTGTCACTTCTCTCGTTAGTAAGGTGTTTTGATTGTCAGTGATCTATTTGTAAAAGTATTGTTCTCTCTTACTGTAAGTTAGTGACCCCTTGCAACACAGCTTTCACAAATTGGTAGTTTTAGTTAATTCTTCTGCAAATACTGTTCTTTGATCAGCAGCCAAATACATAATTCAATGGTGAGCAACATAACATCTAAACAAGTTCCAAGTAATTTTGATATTGTGACATGCTAACATTTAAGAAAGAAAGAAGTTACATTTGTACAACACTGTTCATGACCTTAAGGCTTACCAACTCACAGTGGCTGGAGCTTTTTTCTGAAATTTAGTTATTATTGGGAAGTAGGATATTCAGCTGCCAATTTGGCTGCAGCAGAAGTGTATAAACAATGTGACTAAGACCAGTTCATGTATTATATTGATGTTGGCTATGCAATAACCATTGGTCAGAACACTGGGAGAACTCTCCTACTCTTCTTCAAAAGGTGCTGTATTAGTATTTTTGTGATCACTTATTTAAGAGATGGCATTCCACTCAAATTTGGCACTTCAACTAATGCAACACTCTCAGTACTAATGTGCCAGTCTAGTTTATGAACTCAAGTCATTAATGCAAAGGTTAGAGTCACAGCCTTGAGCCACATCTGGTGCCTGACTGATAATAGGAAATTAATTTCTTGCAGTTATTGAGACAACTGTAAATGATTGCATATTTTGTGGGAGTGCACCTGACATTTTATTGCATCATTCATTCCATCACTTAGGTTGTCTGCACAATTTTAAAAAAATTAAAGCGGATATTGTTTTCAGTGCAGTATGTCCTGACCTTTTTTTTAAAGAGAACCTCACAATTGGTTTGAAAAATGTTCAGGAAATATCAAATCCAGCCCTTGATGTATTAATTGATTCATACCTGGTCACAACTGTAAACATCGTCATCATCATCATTAGCCAAGGGAGAGAAAAAATGGCCTTGGATTTGCTGCATTGCTAACTAGAGTTGTGCTGAGACCCTGGGCAAGGTTTCACAATCTATTACAGTTCTAACCGGATATCCCAAATTGTTAAGCTCCTGAGTAAATGAGGATGAACTGACTCCCTTTTTTTACTCATACACCTTCCCATTTAGAATGAGGTTAATTTGAAAAGGACCCCTCCTTGGTACATGCCATTTTTCCAGGAAAAATGTATGTTTTGAAAGGAACAAATTTAATAAGGCTTTCTTGAGTTAACATAAGATGGACATTATTAGTTACTAAACATAAAAAAAGGCACACATATACAGAGATTATGAACAGAACGTGAGTTCATAAGAAGTTAAAAAAAAAATGAATCAGTCTGTGTGGGCCATTTGTAAAGTGTAGACAATGGAACATTATTAGTTGAACAGTCGATTTTGGGATTTTTAGCTTTTAGATTTTTATCTTTTTCTCCAATCTTTTTTTCAGTTGTGGTTGGCTGGCAGTAGACAGAGTGAGAGAGTCTTGTCCTGACAATTTCTGGTTGACTTCTAGCACACAGAACAAGGGAATCCTTCTACTCGCAATGTGGGGCTTCCTCAACTGTGACCTACACAGCACACCAGTGCTTGAACCCAGCCTAGTACACATAAACACCCAAATTCACTAAAACCTTTCAGATTTGTCAATTATTATCCCCTTTTATTGTATATTCCTGTAAAGGCAAACCATTATAATATCTCAAAGGTGGCTTTCCATTGAGAGGGGGAAGATAGTCAGCAACCTCATTGTCTCTTCCTTATTAGTTTCTCTCTCCCTTTTGAGATTTCCTTGGCATTCTACAGGTATGACATTCCATGAGTTCCTGACATGACTCTGCCAGAAAGCACAACATTTATATCCACATTTTTCCTTTTGTTCATAATAGTCATCTTTTAATAGTCATAATAGACACATTTGGAATTAAAAATTAAATATGTTTGTAGTAAATCAGGGTTTTTATCCATTGTCATGATATATGTAATGTTTGATGCAAATGCATAGTTATCATTTCTGAATTAAACAAGACAGGTGCATGACCGATGTTTATGATTATTAAAGAACAAATTGACACCCTACCATCACCCTAAACACACACTCATTCTACTAGCAATAGAAGCAGCAGTATACTATTTACAAATGCAGAGCAGCAACTCACCAATGTGTCAACAATACCTCCCAAGCCTG